>NC_133896.1:109786780-111036780 GCF_964199755.1 Larus michahellis
AGTCAAGGTTAATCCACCCCATGTAGTCACAGAAAAAAAATTGCAACCCCCAAAATAATTCCGAATTTTTGCGCTACTGACCTCCACAATCAAATTAATCTCCATTCAATAAAATCATTGAATATTCAAGGAACACTGCAAAAGTGAGTCAAGCAAACCTATTCAATTTTTCTCCTTTAAAGTTTGGAATTTTTTTTCTACATTCCTCAGGCTTATTCAAATACCTTAAAAATGAACTCTGTCACCCTAAATGTAAAGAAGTTTTTCCTCATATTGAGATGGAATTTCCTGTGTTCCTGTTTGTGCCCGTTGTCCCTTGTCCTGTGGCCGGGCACCACTGAAGAGTCTGCCCCTATCCTCTTGACACCTGCCCTTTAGATAGTTATAAGCATTGATGAGATCCCCCCTCAGTCTTCCCTTCTCCAACCTAAACAGACTCAGGTTTCTCAGCCTTTCCTCATAAGAGAGGTGCTCCAGTCTCCTGATCGTCTTTGTAGCCCTCTGCTAGACTTTTTCCAGGAGTTCCTTGTCTTTCTTGAACTGGAGAACCCAGAACTGGACACAGTACTCCAGATGTGGACTCATGAGGGCAGAGTAGAGGGGGAGGATAAGTGGTGAGTCCCTCTTTCCACATTCTGTAAGCTTCCTTCTTCCATATGAGTTTTTCCAGAAGCTCCTTGCTTATCCATGCAGGTCTCCTGCCTCCTTTGTTTGATTTCTTATTCATAGGGATGCACCGATCTTGAGCTTGAGGAAGCAGTGCTTGAATATTTACCAGCTCTCTTGGATGCCCCCTACCTTCTGGAGCCCTGACCCAGGGGAGTCCTCCAATTAGGTCTCTGAAGAGGCCAAAGTTATCTCTCCTGAAGTCCAGGGTTGTAATCCTACTTATTGCCTTGCTTCTTCCATGCAGGATCCCGAACTCCACCATCTCGTGGTCACTGCAGCCACGGCTGCCCCCAAACTTCACATCCCCAACCAGTCCTTCTTTGTTAGTACAAGGTCAAGGAGCACACCTCTCCTTGGTGGCTCCTCCACCACTTGTGTCAAAAAGTTATCAGCAATGCTCTGCAGAAACCTCCTGGACTGTGCGTGCCTGGCTGTGTTGCCTTTCCAGCACTTATCAGGGTGGTTGAAGTCCCCCATGAGGGCCTGTGATTTTGAAGCTACTTTCAGCTGTCTGTAGAAGGCCTCATCAACTTCCTCTTCCTGATCAGGTGGCCTGTAGTAAACACTCACAACAATGTCACCCATATTAGACTCCCTATTAATTCTTACCCTTAAGCTCTTGAGTTGTTCTTCATCCACAACTAGGCAGAACTCAACACATTCCAGTGGCTCTCACATAGAAAGCAAGTCTACCACCTCAGCCTGCTGGCCTGTCTTTCCTAAAAAGTACATAGCCATCCATAACAGTCCAGTCATGCGAGCTATCCCACCTTGTTTCTGTAATTGCAATGAGATCATGGCCTTGCGACCACATACAGATCTCTAGTGCTTCCTGCTTATTCTCCGTGCTGCGTGCATAGGTTTACAGGCATTTCAGAGAGGTAATCGAGCACGTAGGTTTCCCTTGAGGTGTGCAAGAGGATCCACCAAAGCCATACACACCCTTGAAGTGGCTGACCTTCTGTTTCTCATCTTGGGAGGCAGCTATGGAACATTTGCCACTGCTGTGGTTGGCCTGCTTATTCCCCAGTTGGATGCGATGGCATGAGCACTGCCATTGTGGACCTTGCCTTCCCCCACCTCCCCTCAAGTCCTTTGGTTTAAAGCCCGCCAAACCAAGTTGGCCAGCCTGCTGACAAAGATTCCCTTGCCTCTTCTAGACAGGTGGATCCCAGCCCTCCTGAACAGGTTATAGTCATCAAAGAATGTCCATCTGTCATAAAAGCCAAAACCCTTGCAACAGCAGCAGTCACATAGCCAGAAGTTGATATGCATTATCCATCTGTTTCTGGCTGCCCCCTTTCCTATGAATGGTAAAATGGAGGAAAAGATAACTTGGGTAACAACATTTTTCACTTGCACCCCCCAGGGCTTTATAGTCTTCCTTGATTCTGCCTAGGTTCTGGCTTGTGGTGTCATTCGTGCCCACATGAACGAGTAACAATGGATAGTAATCTATGCTCTCGACAAGTTGTGGCACCCTCTCAGCAATATCTTAAACCTTAGCTCCTGTAAAGCAACACGCCTCTCATGACTCCCTCTCAGGTTGGCAGATGGGTGCCTCAGTGTCCTTTAGCAGAGAGTCACCCACTACGAGCACTGGTCGTTTCTTTTTATTCTGTCCACTGTGTGCTGCTGGTACAGTCAGCTCATGAGTGAAAAATACAGAAACACCTTTCTCTTTCTGATATAGAAGCTGGAGAGGGTAAGTTCCTTTTTATGCCATTGCAGTAGTCACATGCACAGAAGACTGAAGAAACTGAAAAGGAGACTCAACCTTACCATTTTTAAGCAACATTTTTGAGGGCCCATATTTACCAATGCCCCAGGAATCTGTGGAGTGAAAAACAGAAGGCAGTTTAGGAGTTCAGTCTCCTGTTGCAAAAATGAATTTAATCTTTTTTTCGTCCTTTTATCCATATTATTCAGTGTACCAGTACAGGTTGCTTTAAAAAGTTTGTCTTCAAATTTCTCTCTTACACGAAAATTGTTACAAGCAAAGGCAGGTCTTCAAAATGAGTTTTCTCCCTGCTCAATACAACATTGTTATAAACTGTAAAAAGAATTTGTCATAGAAAATATACTAAAAAAGCCCACCACCTTTTAGAAGTCAGAAAGACTGCTTTCTGACAACATTAATTTTATACTCTAAGTTCCAAAACTGTTTTTATCACAACTATCTTCCTTCTTTCAAAAATACTTTTATTAGCCTCAGTTTTTAATAGTGGAAAATATTTGTGAGGGTTCATCAGTGATCATTATATTATCTGTTCCTTTTTCATTAAAATCAAAGTAGCGTATACAGGTGATTTTTTTCACCAACCTGCACATTCTGGTCACATCCATTATTTTTCACATGGTGAAACAAATCTCATAAGATAGAAGCAGATGGCGACATCTTCCCAGTACTATCAAATCAAATTGAGATAGCAAAAATAAACATTGGTCCCAAGCTTAGAAACTAGGTGAACATTCTGCCTTCCAAAAACCTGTGCCAGTTTCTTTAGAAACCATGAAGAAAATAATGTTGATTAAGAAATAACCATGCATCTCCAAAAAGAATTCTTAGGAGACATTAGTTTACTGGAGACATGAGACTATCTTGTACTTAATCTTCTATATCAAAATGGATTTTATTTCAAAAGAGTGAATATTCTCCCTCTGCTCTTCGTGTTGAGAAAGTGCTCTGAACAATAATAATTCCGTGTCACCTGAGGTTCATTATTTGAAATTCAAGAACTACAGGTAATATTTGCACTGTTTCTTCAGCCTCTCCATGGAACAATAAAAATCCCTAAAATATGCAGTCAAAATTTTGTTACTATATGATGAAAATCCACACAGTAAATATCATCCAAGTTGACTGACTTACTAGCAACATCAAAATCTGATTCTGTATTTTTCTCCTTTTAATAATTTATTTCATGTATTAATTTTTTCACCACTCAAAAAATCTCGTACCATGTTACATGACAAACAACTGAAGGTGGAAAAACAAATGCCCTGGGAATATAATATATACATTAAATTGCATCAGTCTTAGTTATGCTTCTGATTTTGAGCATAAAGTATAAGACTTGCCTTGATTTCGGACTTGGAGCATATTTGCTAGTAGGAAAGGCTAAACTGGACTCATTTTGGTACAATGAAATAAAACTATCACCATCTAGGATTTCACTCTGGCAAAACCCAATTTCTTTCTTCTTTCCTCTCTTCCTGTCCACCACCATGGATCCGTACAATAATATCTCTTCTGCATTTGGCCAATGCAAGTTAGCCTGTCTAATCAAAAGAATGAGGACACTAGACTGTCTCAAAGAAATGCTTACCAAACTTTTTTAACGTGTCAAGTCTCTCCTTGCTCTCCAGCCACTGCCTGTCCCCCACTTTTTTTTTTTTTAATTAGCTCTTGTTTCTATATGTAGCATTTTCATAACAAAATATTACTTTTGGTAAATTTTTTATCTAACAGAAAATCGAATATACTGCTACTAATGAAAAAGCAGGGCAACTGATTGAAAAGTGGTACAGTTGCTATCTTGCAAAAATGTTGCCTTTGACAGAAGAATGTAAATAAAAATGCCTACGACATTTACACTTTTATGTGACAGTCGAACAGTGAGTGAAGCAGTGGAAAAGGTTTTATGAGAAGTAGGCTGGGACAATAACATAGCATTTGTGTGATACTGGTGTCATATATTTTATAGATAGGAAGAATAACTCAGTTCAGCCACAAATGTTTAGCAGTCCCTCTCATGTGGAATGCTCTCTTTGTTATATTCCAGAGGGTGACTTATCCTCTAAAAAATATGTTGCACCACCCATTATGTGCCTTGATACTCATCACAGAATAAATGTTATGACAGATTAATTTGATGAAAAGATACCATGAAAAATATCACAACATAAATGAAAAGTGTTATGACTAACAGTGTTCAAAAATGAGAAATTGTTCTCCTTAGTGTAGTCAAAGGTAGCTTGTATTTTAGATTTCGGTATACTCTATACCTGACTGAAATAAGTTGTATCATCAAAACTTTAGATGGCAAAATGTTAGATCACTAACAGGGTGTGTGCTAGATGTGCTAACGCAGGGATGAGGGAAAGAAAATCCTTTTGTGTTCATGAATAATAATAACATAATTCTTATAATTTGGTACTGTGCTTTGCAGGAGGGAATGTCAATCTTACATTGATTCCTCTTGTCATTCCGTCAAATTCTCCTGTAATTTTGGGAACGTGAGAGAAGCACAAAAGCTTACTGTTATCTTCAAATTTGGGTCTATAATCTCATTAGAGTAATGGGGGAATTCACAGCCTGATTTACTGGACCACAACAGTTTAAGCACGTCTTTTAGATTTAATTTTTTTTCCTTTGTAATCCCAAACACTATAAACAAAATCTTTAATAATTAGAATTATAATAATTTTTTACAACCTCAATCAATGCAGAACGTATCTGATGACTTAAAAAAACCCTGCTGTAATCTGTGTGGCGTGGACTATTAAAAGTGTTAGTTTTCCTTTATTGCTACTATACTTTTTCTTATCTTTACTGCATTGATTTTAAGTCAACAGACAATATATAGCATGGATTTCTATTTACTTCCTTGTTTATAGCAAGGATCTCTGATGTTTGACTGTATTTCTTAGATCCCTCTTTTTACCCTTTCTCATCATTCTTTATCTTTGCCTTATATTGTCCTTTTCCCCAAGTCTTGTTTTTTCACTTGAGGGGACACACCAAGGAGAATCAGTAACAATCTGGGATTCTTGCTGCTACCTCTATCTCAAATCCATTTCTTCTCACTTCTAAAACCTGAAGTTGCCTCCATGTCTTACAGGGGTAGAACTGCAACAGCATTAGCCTTGTCAGATTCTTTCCCTGACTCCAGGTTGCCTTCATGTCCTCAGACACAGAGGTATTTTGCTTCGGGGGACAAACCCATAAACACTTAATTTTCTTCATGTTTCAAAATTGAGGATTTAATCTTTTTAAATGATTTGAAAAGTGGTCAGAAACAACAAAATGAGGGGAAAAGAAGATTACTGTATACTTCAATGGATACTTTATTGCTTTAAAAATAAAAGCTGAGAATGTGGGGCATACACAATCAAATATTTAACAAAGGAGCCTGAACTTTGATTTTAATATGAATATCCATTACACATTACTCTGATATTTAAATAAATTTAAATTTATTTACCACAAGATACGCAGCAACTAGAAAGCACATGTCCACTAATTTAACAATATATCTGACAAGTTGATATTTTCTCCTTTGTTAGAGCAGTGCTTCTATTTCTTTCTTACAGAAATAATCTCTCAGCACTCCTTATAGCTGGAGTGTTTCAGTGCATGGACTCATCCTGCAAATGTTCATGAAATACTAACATAACATTTCAATAGTACTAAAACCTGATCAAGTTTACTTGGCAACTTGTGCCCTATTTGCAAGTAAAATATGCCTGCCTTCCTAATCATCTGCTGCTTCAACTGATCATTTCCCATTCCTTTAATAATATATGCCAAGTGCCTTCCAAACATGTTTTACCCTTAGACTGTCTCATCATCATTAAGTTGTATGGTACCAGTGCCAATCTCAAAAGAAATTAACAACATAAGAAACTCAAATGTCTAGGTGTCAGGTCACTTCATAAAACTACAAAATGTGAGTAGTAAAGCCTATCTAAAAAACACTGATAAGTTTTTTTCAAAAGAACAAAAATGGAAAGCAGCTGGAGAAGCATTTGGGGAATTTTGATCAATCAATGAGTGTTTTAAACAATATCTATTATTTGTGAATTGAAGAATCTGAAATATGTTACCACAGTGATGACACTGGATAAGCATCAGTTTCTAAAATACTAATTGGAAAATAATAGTTTTGGTTCCATAAAAATAATAGTGTATTACACCAATCAATAAGGAATGGCTAGTTTTGATTGGAGTGCCAAAAATGTATAGGTATCTAAGGAAAGGAGGAGGCATTTGTGTTTGACTCAACTTTATCTGAGACAACTTTAATTTTGTGAGTAAAAATATTGTTATTGTTATTTGAGAGAGATTTAGATAATCTAGCAACAGTACCAAAAATTAGCACAATCTTCCCCAAATAGCTTCTGAGACCAGTTTATGAAAACTGTTCAAGGTGTATTTGGGAGAAAAGACAGTTTTAATATAATTGGAACAGTGCAGGTGAGAAGTAGAAAAGGTATGACATAATAATAAACACCCCAGTAATAAAAGATAAAAAAGATAATAGATTAATATAAATTAATTCAATCATTTCAATATTTTAATCCCTCCCCAAAAGAGCGTTACACTCTTAATATCACATGACTCGAGGGTCTAAGCAATATTTAAAGACTGGATAAGCATACATTTAAAGACTCCCATAAACAGTGATGAAACTTGCAATCTGGATGAAAGATTTGTTTGTTCCCCTACACCCGTCAATTGTGTCTCATGTATGTGATACAGAGAACTTAGTTGTATTTTTGCTCTTGGAAGTTTAAGGCAGAGTATGGGGGGTGTTACATCCCGGTCCGATTGTTGGTCTGGGAGGTTTGCAATATTTCCAAGCATGAGATTAAGACACAAACGAGGTCAAATGCCGTTTACTATGGCTTTATTGTTATTCCCCAGCAATAGTCACTGAGACGAGCGATAGAGTAAAAGTGTAAGTACAGAAAAGGCAGAAAGGAGAAGCAAGGCAGAAAGGAGAAGCAGTATTGCGCAGCACAGCACGAGTATAGTCACCACCATAAGCCCGTGGCATCCCGAGTCATCTGGAGTCAGTGGCGTCCCATTGATTGATCCGTGATTCTCAAGTCGTGGTGGTGGTGAGGGTCCCCCTTGCGGTGTGGCACAGTGCTGTTTTATAGTCGCTGTTGACTCGTAGTTTGAGCAATCAGCATGCAGGCCATTTTGGCTTGGCCAATCATCGTTTGACATGGTCGCTATATGAGCTCTTCCTGCCCTTGTTGCTTGGGCGGTGCTTGGTTTAGCACAGTCATCGTGCCACAGCAAGTTTGGGGTAAACAGGGGTTGCTCTGATAACCAAAGACATAGACTCTTGGTTGTCATGTACACCAAGTAGGCAGCAGCATTGGGTGGTGTCTGGTAAGCAAAAGAATGGCCTGCTGCTGCAGAAAGTTTGCACAAGCTTTCTGTCGGTTTGCAGGAAGTCCTAAATAGACACAAGCGAGCTTTGAGGCAGTTATTTTGACATTCCAGTCTCTCACAGTGGGGTGGGGTGGAAGGTTGATGTTTTTATTCTTTGTGAATATTGGTACCTCATTCTTGAGGGTTCTTTTCAGTTTTCTTTTTTGGAAAATATATGGTAGCATACAGTTACTTTGGAACACACAAAATATTAACTATGGTAATAAGAGCTAATAATCTTGGGAAAGGTAATGGAAAAAGTCCAATGCTATTACCAGAATGGATGGATCTATGCAAATTTTAAATACCACCTACAGCGTGTATACTCTCTCAGAATTTTATTAATAAAGACAGCAAATATCTGAGCAACAAGACAAACACTAGTAGTGCACTAGAAAAAGTAGTATGCGTCTTAGATAGCTCAAGACAGAATAAGCATTTAGCACTTAAATAGTGCTTTACAGTTCCAAATCACCTTACTAATAGCCATAGAACTAGTCTATGGTAGGTCTCTACTTACAGCCTTGACTACCAGCCTACCTTACTGAGGTGGTATCAAGACATCTGCCTGGGACTACCACATTACTGATTAAACGATTTATTTGTCACACTTGGGAGATGAAGAAATAATGTTTAAGAGGAACCCAAAGTAATTTGTGCCAATAAACTGTGCAATAACATTTCAGCATGTTTAGAGTTTTATTGTAGAAATGTTTGTCTGCAATTCACATAGAGTTACTCATTACTGGATATCAATAACTTGATTATGCAAAGTAACAATCTGTTTTCAAGCTTCCAAAGAGACCAAGTATATCACCTGCATCTAAACTCCTTCATGTTATGCACTGAAAGTCAAAAACCATGGAAATTTGCTTCTCAAAACCCCATTATCTCAAGACGTCAAAATTTTCTGTTACCCCAAAATACAATATATTTTTTCTTTTATGATTGAAAAATTATTTATTTCAAACAAGAAAACCTGGTAAGAGAGATAAAGTAATACACTTGTAAGCATAAAAACAAACAACAAAACACCAGCACCTCCCTCCCCTTCAAAAAAAACCCCAGACCAACCTCCAAACCCATGCACTAATTTTCTTATTTAGGCTGGTTTTCCTTGTCACTGTTCTATTTTGCATCCCCATCAGTTTAATATTTTCTCAACCAGCATGCCACAATTATGGCTGTTAACTTGCTGAACAGTATGCCTGCCTAAGTCTGAACTAGTTGGCTTCCAAGTAGTTTTCACGGTGCCCTTTGAGTGCAGAGGACAAAAGAAGGAATAGATGTTGTGGTTTAACCTCAACTGGCAACTAAGTACCAGGAAGATGGTTGGTCACTCCTCTTCTCTCCCTCAGTGGGATGGGGAGAAGAATGAGACAAAAAGGTAAATCTCTCACGTTGAGATAAAGACAGTTTAATAGGATAGCAAAGGAAGACAAAATAATAATAATAATAATAATAATAATAATAATAATAATAATAATAATAGAATATAAAAAACAAGTGATGCACAGTGCAATTGCTCACCAACCGCTGACCAATGACCAGCTCATCCCCAAGCAGCCATCACCCTCCCCCGCCCAACTCCTCCCTGTTTATATACTGTGTATGACATCATATGGTATGGACTACCCCTTTGGCGTTTGGGCCAGCTGTCCTGGCTGTGTTCCCTCCCAGCTTCTTGTGTACCTCCTTGCTGGCAGAGCATGGGAAGCTGAAAAGTCCTTGACTTAGTATAAACACTACTTAGCAACAACTGAAAAATCAGTGTACTGTCAACATTATTCTCATACTAAATTCAAAACACAGCACTATGCCAGCTACTGGGAAGAGAATTAACTCTATCCCAGCCAAAATCAGGACAACAGACCATACATAAATGACTCTTGTCCCCCTTGTCTCATAGTCTTGTTTACAGTGAGCAACCAAAAAAACCCATGTTTAGATGTGAACAACTCTCTGACAGCATCAGAAAGATCTGTAGGAATTTCAAATGAAGCAGAAGAGTTCATGGAGGCAGAAGTATTGAAGGCTGGTGAACACTGTGAAAAAAGTAGAATAGAAACTCTTTCCTCTTTTCCTCTCTACAGCTTGTGTGACACAAGCTGCTTCGGGATCATGGAAAGCATACTTGGAGCTCTGAGCTGCAAACTGCTCCTTGTTAGGGGAATTCGTCTTTTATGAAAGAGATTTAATTGCAGCCATCTTCAAACAAATTGAAAAATAACCAGAAGGCGAGTAAGTGAAAGATTCATTTAATAATCTCAATGAGACAGAGCCTAGAGCATCTCTAGGCCTTTAACAAGTGCTAATGATTATACCTGAGAAAATATCTGGTTCTGATCCAGAATTATTAATTTAGGTGCAGGAGGGAGGATAAGAATTGACACCAATTTAATGCAGGTAAAAAAAAAAAGTCAACTTGCTAAATAGAGCAACTATTCTTAAAATAACTTACAGGCCCCCATGTTTGCTAGTTCTTTAAGACATGAGATACTGTGTTTTCTGTGTATTTGTCAATGAAGAAAGGTGGCTCTTCTATCGTTCTGGTTTATTGACAGGATGATACCAACACAGTTGGTTTACTGACACATTCTGACAGCTTCCGATAAGTTCCCAAAAGCAATTTTTCTTTCTGGTCTTGAAAAACATATGTATAGAACCCCAGATCACTGGCATGTCAAGGAACAGGCTCAGATGAGATCTGAATAAAATATACGCTACAGTATTCAGTATAATCTGAAATCACATGATATAGTCACAGTGATGTAAACTCTGTGATATAATCAGTGTCTAATCTAAAATCGTATGATCACTTCTTCATCCAAAGGAACAGGGAAGCAAAGCAGCCTGGCTACACTAATGAATCAAACCATGGTTTACTTGTGGTGGCTCTTCTGCCTTCCATTTCTCAGGTTTGAGTCATCCTGATGTGTGGTACTTTGGTGGTGGCGGTGGCGGCAATGGTTAGAGTTATGCCACTGCCAAGACAGAATGAAATCATACACTCATTTGTCACTATCTTTTCAGTTAAAAGAATTGAGCACTGATAATCTTTTTTCTTTTTTTTTTTCTTTTACTTTTAAAGAGGTCCAGTGTTCCTGACTCCAGTGAGTCTGTTGGCTGCAGTACCAAACTCAGAGCTGCTACAATTTCTTCATCGGAAGAAGGAAGCCTTGATTGGAACTTAAATGATCTGACCCATGCTAGATTGTAAGCTTTTACTCAGTTTTCAATAAACTACTACTCTGAGGTCTTCTTTCAGCATTACATTTCATCCTGGCTTTCCAGACTATTTGAATATCTGTATTTTACATTATTTTCCTCATACACATTAGTTTGTATTTTTCCTATTTGAATCTCATTTTGTAATTTTCTGCCTGATTCCTTAATCTCACTCGGTCCCATTTGTATTATGCCTTTGTGCTCTCTGGTGTTCACCTCAAGTTCTAATTTATTCTCACCTGCATATTTCATTAACGTATTTTTACTCCCACATCCACATTATTAATAAAGACGTTAAACTGAATGAACCTCTACAGAATGCTATTAAATATTCCCCCTTACACTCCAAATTTAATACTTTGAGCCTTTATTTTACAGTCAGCTCTCAATCCATGTGACAATGCTCTTCTGATAGTCATTGGGAAACAATTTTCAGTACATTTCTGCAAGGTATCATATCAAGCACTTTACTAGACTCCAGATATATATATTGCATTCCCTTTATCCACCAAGTAGGTGATTGTGTCAAAAAAACCCAACCAACAAACCAAGCCCAAAAAACCCAAATGGCAAAATCTGTTTTTAGGAAATAGCTGCTGTATTTTATTACTAGATGCCTGGGTTTGGGATTGGGGAAAGAATGATCTGAAATATTTTTTATAACTCTTGCCTGTGATTTATAGAGTACTGTTTGCTGCTTTACCCAGGATCATTTGAATTCCCCTGGCATCGGGATCTGTTTCTGCTGCTTGTAGTGTTTAGCACTAAACCCTTGTTCTCAGGATAGAATAGCAGGGCAAAAGGCTCCTTCAGACCGACCCTTCTGCTGAACTATATCGAAGCTTACAGCAGGTTCTGCTGCAAATGCTACAACCAAGTATGCTGTGATATATCTCCCACAGACAACAAAGTCACCTTTGCGCTATCTGGAAAGCTTCCATCATGCTCTCACGTGGGAGAAGTGCCCCCGACTCAACCTTCTGACTGCAGCGTCTGGGAAGACAGCACGCCCCGTTGCTTTCGTGCTCTTTCGGTTTTGCTCTTTTTTGAGCCTGCTTTCTAACACACTTTTTTATCTATGTTAAGTTGTTTCCCTCCCTAGCAATTTTCTCCCAGCTACTTGTGTTCTTTTCTAATTGCTCGGTGCAATTAGAGTAATTCTATTTCTTTCTACAGGTTCTGCAGTTTGACAGTGGAATCTGATTGGGACCAAATTCAGCTGTGGTTATCTATCCAGCAAACAGTAAGTCTGCTTTGAGAAGGTAAGTTGGAGACCTGGTGCATTTGTCTTACTGTTTAAAGCAATACTCAGCACTAAAAGAATACTGCAAACTTTCATTACAAAATAGTGCAGTGGCTGGAAGGGAAAAGTCACTTTTTCAAATTCTTTATTTTAGATTTGTGTCAAAACTGCACCAAAAATAATCAAGAGAGTCCAGCCACAAGACCAAATTTGGAATTGTCCCATAGCAAGCAAAGTCTAGGAGAAAAAACAATTTGTCTTAGAATGACTATTGGAATGGCTGCATCTAAGACTTCTGAAACAGTTCAGTTCCACAGATGATATTTTGACATCTAAGAAGTGTGCCCTAATGTTTCAAACCAAATACTAAATAAATTATTAAACCCGTGTGGGCTGCTTATTTCCATTTCAAATAAAACAAAAATTAAATATGACATTTAGAACTTTTCTATAACGTCTGTAAAGAGCGGTTAGAAGAACATGGATTTGTAAAAGAGGCTTGTTCAGTGCTTATAAGACTGACCTGTCAATAGTGGAAGTCATTAAAAATACATATCTTACATATGATGATTCAGGAGAACATTTGTGGCTTAAAATGTTGAAAGGTTAATACTAACAATAAAACTAATGGCTGCCTCAGTTTCTGCTGTCATTCATTCTCCAAATCCCTTTGGCCAGTGAAGTTACTTGTGACATACCCTCTGTTTAAAGTGTCCCTAAGACGTTTAACTCGATTATGCTAGTGTTAGACTGTGAGGATTTTGGTTTGCTGGGGGTTTTAGTGAGGTAAAGTCAAGCCGGCTCCTCTGTTTCTTTCTGTAACAAAAAGGACAGTGTCTGGTAAGAGTTCTGTTAGTGTTTTCAGGCCTTTATAGCTCGTGAAAGTTAATTTGCAATAAAGCAGTCATTGGGTTTCACTAGTTTGAGATTCATACTGTTTAAAGTACGAAAACATTGTAAATAAGGCGTAAGGAAGCTCTTTTACACACTTATGTTGTGCACATTTTCTGTGTGCATTGTGATAATGTCTTCAGAAGTTACTAAGAATGTCCAGAGCTCAGCAAGAGCTTCACTAGCTCATCACAGCAGGGAAAATGAAGGCTATAGAGTGCCATATTCATGCCATACTAACTTAGATGTTGCGAATGCTCTCTGGCTGAAATTTTGCTGGCATTGGAGTCGAGACAGTCTGACACTTTGTTTAGGTATATAAGACAAGTGCCTAAAATACACGTGGTTGTTAAGGTGCCTTAAATTTTATTTTACAATGGACACAAATTTCATATTTTAACTTCATTTGTATTTTAAAACCAAGAATATGCTTAGGAAAAGCTCTATGTATAGAATTTAGCAAAACTAAGTTATGTCTTCAATTGTTATAAATTTGGAGATTTATGATACTTTGGTGGTTTGGTTGTTTTTTGGGTTTTTTTGGGGTTTTTTTTTTTTTTTTTTGAGATTTATGATAGTTGTTTCTAAGTGATCAAATTTAGAAAGCCAAAAAAAGGAGCTGTACATATGGAGGCAAGGACAAAATATTTACCTGAGAGTTTTCTTCCTTGGTTTTCAGCTAGTTCCCCTCCCTCCTGCCCAATCATTTTATTTTATATGACTTCCTACCTACATTTCTGGGTTGGATTTTCTGAAGTAAGTTAAGATTTTCTCTGCTCAAACACATGTGCTTTCAGTGTGTCCCTGAATTAAACATAAATCACTGCAGACCATCTAACAGATGTTCCATTGGCTGCCTTCATGAAAAACTAGCTAAGTAGACAGCTGTAAAGAGAGGCACAAACTGAAATTTCCAAGACTATTTCAAAAATAGCTCTAATCACTAAAGTTTTCGTAAGTGTTTCATGCACGTACTTAAAATACATGGTGAAGTTCTAATCTAAAATTAAAGTTTATTATTATGTTGCTGGAGCAAGATGTAAAAAAAAATTCAGATGCTGATGAAGGTGGACAGGGACATGCTCTTACAAATATTTGTGGTATGGCTGGTCAAAAATGTTCTGTTGAAAGTAATCTCTGACAGAAAACTAGTTTTTACTAAATGTTCTGGGACCCAAGATTGCTGTTTTGCTGTCTTTCAATCAAAAGATTAGCTTTTAAAAAAACAAACCAAACCACCCTTTCCACCTATAGCCTGAAGAAACACTAAACTCTTGCTTGATCAGCTTTTGGCATATGTTAACTTTGTTTCATATAGTTTTCTTATACCTACTATTTTGCTAAATTGTAATTTCTTTTTTTGTCCAAACCTAGGTTTTTATCTACTCCAGCTGATTACTGCTAAATAAATTGAAGAAACTTTGTCCTCATTCTTTAACATGTATTTGCAAATCTTCTGGTATGGAAAAAGCTTTTGCAAAAATGAAGAGAATAACTTACTTGCCGTGTCCATGATGAATAAAATAATAAGTTAACTAGATTAGATTCCAGCACAAAAGAACTTGCATTAGATATTATGAAGAACATTTTGATGTTAAAGATATTGGAAGCAACAGAATGTGTTGCTGGGGAAAACTGTAGCTGCCATCATGGGACTCCTTTATTAATAGGTTTGATAAACATCAGCCATGGATGAAAAAGATAAAATTGACCTTGTCTGAGGCAAGGTGCCAGACTAGACTTCTTGAGTTACTTTATAGACTTACTATTCCATGATTCTATCCCCGTAGCTGTGTATATGTCATGAGTAGTTTCACAGCTGTCAATGGGACAACTCAGAAATGCTAACCTCCTGTGAAAGACTCTCCATGGTCAGAATATTTACATCTGCAGTCTGCAACAATCAAAAAGATGGAAAAGTATATGTTTTTGTAGCACTGTTTTCTGCTTTATGGGTTGTTTACCATCTGTTCTCTAGCACAGCTGCTCAACATGTATTTTATAGTATGAAGAGGTAAATGTTTCTTACTGGGTATGGCAAAAGGTCAGATTATCTATTCCTTCGAAAATTCCTTTGGCTTTTTAACGCTGCATTTTTAGATAAAAGTAATATCCAGCAGAAGAAAAATGTAAACAAATACATTCTCAACCATAGAATACTATATTTTGAAAAATTATAAATTAAATTTGAAGAGCTTTGGGGTTTCTCAGAATTTCTCTGTTTCAGTTTCCTGTTACTTTTCTAGCCACTAGGGAGCTGAGAAGGAAAAACCTTAGAGGAATCCAAGAGTTTTCCAGAATCTCTGAAGCACGGGAGGCAGTTTTTCCTTGGGAAGTGCAGAAGCCTGAAAGTTGTTACCATAACTACCCTTGAGAGCCCCTACTGCAGCTGGGACTCCCATGGATTTTCAGCTCCAGGTTTTCAGGCCTTGAGACAAGAAACCTTAAATTCCCTAGTCCTAGGACAGTCCACAGAAGGGGACTGGTCTTGGGCTACTGCTCAGGGAAAATCTGAAATATCAGTCTCTGGGATAGAGTTGGTCCAGAAACAGAAGCTCAGGAGTTCTTAGAGCCACATAATTGCCTGAGCCCTCCATTCTGCACTGATCTGGCATGAAGAGTGGGCTGCTGGAACCGTTGCTTGCTTGAGTTTTATAACAAGTTTGAGCCTGTTTTCATAATTTTCATAATTTCACATTTTTCAGTGAAAATCTGCTTTTACTTGGAAAATAGCCAGACAGGTTTATATTTAATGTTATTTAAAGCTCTGGGTGGAAATCTTCTAAAAGTATCTTCCAAGGAAAAGCAAAGCTGAAAAAAACCCCCACAAGCCAAAACTGGAATCTATTTGCCTATAAAATAAAAGTTATTTCATATACTAGGCCTGCTTCATAATTCTGCCAATTTTTATAGGCTTGCAGTCACATGTTTCTGAGCGTTTTCAAATTGTGCTTCTCTGCTGCTGTGTGGAAGATCTATGCCAGCAACACATGAATTGACTAACAAACTGAGTGTATATTGGAAACAGTTACTTTGTCAATACACAGTGTAATGCCAAGTGGAAAAGTGTCAAACAAATAGAAAAAAAAAAAAGAAAAGAATTATTGTTTAATCTCTTACAAAAGTAGTGTAGTTTCCGTTGTTCCTTGCAGCAATTGTAGGTAAACTGTTTTCAGGCAGAAATTATTTTAATTGGCAGCCTTTCTTCAATATTATGTGAATTTTAACCCAATGAAAATTACACAATTAGCTTCGAATTTTAAAGCATCAAGGTGAATTCACTAAGTTGACTAATTCTGTTTAGTCCTGGAATGTTTTCCATACTGAGGTGGTTGTTATTAGGGTGTTTTCATTGTGTTGTTTAAGAACAATTGGATGACATGAATATAAACTGCTTAAATATGTGTGATGTGGTGTTTAGCTTAGCTACAATTGCATAAAACATAAGAACCTAGTGCACTGTATTTTCGTAAAAGTAGCATCCTGTCTATTTTGAGTAATGAAGAAATTTCTTGGATGGGAGATCATCTGGAAAGCCATTCAGAAATAAAAGGGGAAGGAAATAGTGAAAGGTCACAAAGCAAAAGATAAATTGACCATACTGAAAACAAAGAAAAGGAATCTGAAAATCCTCTACCCAATTGCATTCTGACATTCAATAAAGTCTGACTTGCAGGTTTATTCTCAGTTCTTGCTTTACAAAAGTAGTTCTTGATTTTTTCTTCACTGTATATCAGAATAGGACCTTCATTTTCTTCTCTTCTTTTGAGTCTAAAGCTCAATAACTGTGACTGCTAATTTTGACTACCTTGACACATTCCCATTGATTTCTTTATCTGCTTTATCTGTTGTGGTACATCTGAGAGATCAGATTTTAGACTCTACAGATCCTACAAGATCTGTTTAAGGTTTATGTTTCAAGTTTTTCAGACGCACCCCAAATTCACATCTGTTTTTACACTGTTGGGATGATTTTTGAGAAGTTTGCTCAGTTTGGCTCTTAGTGTTTATTGGCCTCAAAATCCTTATAGAATGCTTTGCATAATGCAGTCTTTCTGTTTACTTGTTCTCAGATTATAGCTACTGTTCTCATGTATTGGTCATTCACATGTTGATTCACATTTATTCTACATCTTGGCATCCTAGCCATAAAGTTTTTTTTCTCACTTAGATTTTTCGGGTACTGTTTTCCTTAATTTCTGTTTCTCCTTAGTGCTCTATGCTATTTATCTACTGATTTATCCTCTAATGATTTGTTCTTACAGACCTTCTCAAGGAATGTCTACATTGTAATTTAAGTCTGTATGTTATCATCATGTATCAAAAATCAATATATGATTTCTGACATCCCTAGGTAGCTTGCACACACAACATTTTTCTGTATTTTTTTTCCTTTGTTTTGATTCTATGTTTGCTTGTACAAACATGGAAGGAAAGAGGAAGGAAAGGAGTTAAAAGAATTCTTTGAAAGGCATTGAATTTGCAGACAAGTTTTCTAAAACCCTTTTCAGCACAAGTGCTGTGGGGGTGTTTGTGTCCTCCTTCGATGGACAGGCAAGAGTTCTAGACTCCACTAGGATGTATTAATGTGGATACAGGTTTGTTGTTGAATGCTTGCATTTACGCTTGAAGTGCTTAGGGTTGAATGCAGTCTGTAGATACATCTTCATGTCATCCTAGCAGCACTGCTACCACTGTCATTCCCAAGCTGGTCTTCATTGTATTCATAGTGTTGTACAAATCTGTGTAATCATTCAAGGATTAAATTTATTGCTTAAATATTTCAACCTAGAAAATTTATTTATTTCAACGGAAATGATATTTTAGTTGTTTTTTTTTCACTGAAGATTCCCATCTCATCAATCCCACCTGACTGGTCTTTCATTTATGCTGGTGTTCTCCTGGCTTGAATGCATGGGTGAATATGGGTCAGGATAAAAGTAAATTTTTCTTAAAATTAGTTTCCATTCATTATAGAAATAGACTTCTTTAAATCCTAGAACCCATTTTTTTCACTTTTCTCCAGCTGGTTGATAGACAGGATGACATGATAGTCCTCTCCCCACCTTTTGTTTCACTGTTCAAGAATGCTATACAGTGGGATTACATCCAAGATCAAGTAAGTAAACATTTGAACTTAGAGAAGATAAGATAAACCAAATAAAAATATTTTTGTCATTCTTTGCTGCAGATTGGAAAGTCTGCAGGAATCCAACAGAGAATGATAGATTTGGAAGATATTTAGAGCATATCCTTCTTATACCTACTAATTGTTCTAATTGTTTTGTTATTGTGATAAACAATGTGCCATCTCTCTGTGAACATAGTCAGTTTATGAAATATTTCTTATTAGAGACATGCTGTACTAAAAGCTATAAAATAACCACAGAGATGCATTTTTGGGAATGAGGCTGGCTTGGGGCACCACAGGAGATACATTGATATTACTAATTCTGCCAATGTTCACAACTTTGCTCAATTTATTGTTTCTGTGCTGACAGCAGAAAAAAAGCCAATCTATCTGTTTTTCACGATAAAAATCAAAGAACAGCATAGAAAAAACCTTTTTTTTTTTTTTTTCCTCTTACTAATCTATGTAATGCCTTTCTTTACTGGCACCTTTAATGACAAGAAAATCCAGTATGGTTTGATGGCTATAAGCCAAGCTAATTACACAGTCTGAGATCTTAGGTTTCTGTAAGTCAATATTCAGAACAATTTAGAATATATTTGAACAATGTAGACATAAAGGTCAAGTTACAATATTAATTCTTTCTAGGTAGGCCCAATATATTAAAATATATTTTCCTCTCTGTTTGAAAAGTTGGAGCATTCAAATACAAACAAGATACTTTTGTCAATTATCCTTCTACACCAAATGAGCAAAGAGGCAGCTTTGTGCTGTGCATACTTTCTTGCATTTTAATGATGTGAATATCTTCCTGTCAGACATAAGAAATTCAGAGAAGTGACCTCTCAGCGGCTTCTTTAAGTAGCGCTGAGTAATACATAATTTATCTGTAAGAATAAGGACTTGCAGACACTAAGCATAGGGGTTTAATAAATAATATGTCTGAATACTGTTATAGTACATTGCCATATCTGCTCTGAATGCACAGGGTGATGTTTTATATTGAGTTCTAAATTTGGGAAGTAGTATTTTTCCTTCTTTCCATAAAACTTGGGGCACTTATTTGTGGGTTAGATGGGGGTAAATTCAATTTCTTCTCTTCATGGAACTGAATGCAGCATAGGATAGTATATGATAACACACACAAAAACTTCTGTAGATATCTTATACCAAGTGTCATGATTTCACCCACCTCTGAAGAATAATACCTTTATTGTTCTGTGTGTTACTGTTCTGTTTGACTGCACTGGTGAATTTCCTGAGGTTGTTTGTCAGTTTTAGTACAGAGTAAATGTTGCTTAGAAGCTCCAAATTGATTATGTTCACCCACAGGCAATTTCACAATAACCTATTGCAGATTAAAATCACAAAATGCTATGTCACCTCCAGTCCTTACTAAGATAATTGACCCTCCTACTGAATTAATAATCTACAACCTGGTTGCTTAAATATGCTTGCTACTAAATAGTTCTCCTAAAGTCTAAATGGCAACATATTTTGATGAGATAATTGAGTCTTCATATTCAGTTAAATATCCTGGATTGACAAGAGCATATTGCTTAAAATTCATCAGAAAAAATGTGGAAGGCCCCAAATTTGCGAGGGATATTTTTCATAATTTCTAAGTTATTTTATTCATTATCCTTCTGCTATTCAAATGAAAAATTACAGGTGAAAATCCAAGCTATTCAAACTCAAAGTTACCAGTGCATGTATAATTTGACATTATAAATTTATTGGCTCTGAAACAAAGCTTTTTCTATGGTATAGAACCTAGAGGGTTTTGAGGATAGCTTCTATATTTTCTCATAATTAGGATGGGTTTACTTGAATTTTTCAATTAGGAGGAAATTATTTAAAGATGATTTTAAATTAAGCTTCTCTTTGATAATTTGTAATTTCTAATAGAGAAGATGAGCTTCAGAATGCTTTAGATTTCTCTCAGTGTGGAGACTCATGCATGTTTCTAACTAGATATATGGGAAATAGGCTTATTTTGCTTTTATATTCTCAACCCTTTTCTTTCTTCCCAGATGAAGTGTTGATGAAATGAACAGGCAGAAACACATATGAAAACTTTGCTTCCCTCATTAAAGCAACCATTTTGCATCTGGTTGTCATTTTCTGTACCCCATTGTAGCCTCCTTATATTCCCTTTCTACCCACTTCCCTTAGTTTTATGTTTCCCCTTGTTTTAACATTTCAAATAAATATATACTACCTTCAGACATGGCAGACAAATAGGCTGGCTCAACAGCTTGTTTTAAAATATGATCCCCTTTGTTTCTGAGCTTTCTTCTTTTCTCCTAATTAAATAGAGGGTGGGTTACTTTTATTTAAAGCAACGGCAAGCATGTATCCATAGCTGGTTAGTTCATTATAAAGCAAATGGATGGAATGAAAGCCTGCTACCATGAGCAAACTCTGATCAAGTCCTTACATAAGTGAGAAACCATAAAGGAGTTCTGTAAGATTAAACATCTGTTGTACTTCACCCCTTAAGTACCACCATGTAGTTCACTGTAAGTGCACCTGCGCTTATACGGGGACTAAAAGGAGTTCTGTGTATTTTGTACTCAGGGCCTGACTCCACATTTCTTATTTGCATAAGTAGCCCATGGAAAGGCTATTGGCATGAGGAAAGACTTTGAAATTTGAACTTCAGGTTTTGAAGCCTTTAATAAGGCATATAGAAAGTACTCTATAAACATGTACAATATCCAAACAGAAAAAGTTGACATGAAAAATTTTGTACGTAGAAATTTCTTCATTCCTGACTGTGGTTTTGCATTACTGATGTAGCACCATAATTTCTTTTTAACTCAGAGGATGACTTACATACTAGAAATTGCATACACTGACCTATTGGATAATTGGGCATATCAGTCAATGTTTACAGTCGATTTCATTTCACTGTATCACACCTAGCACCTAGATCAAAACCCCTGGGTGTTACATACACATCAGCTATTCTAGAGCCACTTAGCAGTCCTGTCAATACACTTTGTTGAACTTTTCTTACAATGGTACTGTATCTTGGTAACAACTTCTTATATCAGCCAGCTACACAGAGAAAGAGTCAATAAAAGCCCAATCAAAATAATATATATATAATATCCTCTGAACGGCCAAAGGCATTGCAAGAGCTTAATTCTCTCAGCAAACAGCTGCTGAATAAGTCCAGTATAATAGTAAAAATTCTTTATCCTTACTGACTTTAAACTACTTAGCCTTTTTCAGGCTTCTGAACATGTTCTTGAGAACATGTAACTTTCTCAAGCTCCACCAGTGGTACTATATTTAGCCTTCTGTATTAGTTCAAAACAGTAACCCAGAAAATAAACAGTGATTATAAAATGCACAGATCAACATATATGAAAAGTCTCCGCAGTTGCACATATTAATTTCCATATTCACCTAAGTGAAGAGTCATCCCCTCTTACCTTGAAAAAGTCACACATCAAAAAGAGAGATCATCCACATAAAAGAACAGTATTTAAATGTCTGAAATATCTCTTGGAAACCTTTTGGTTGCTTTTCTGAAGTCCAGTTAGCAGCAAGCACTATGTCTTGCACAACTAGAGAACTTTGGAAAAAGAATTTGCTATTAAGTTATAGCTACTGTAGAAAACAGGTAAAAAAACTATTGTTCCATTATAATCAATAGCAAAACTTCCCTTTGCTTCACTGTAGACCAAAATTGCAACAATTTGATTGTGTTAAATTGATACTTTTTTTTTTTTTCAAAGGTTATATTACTTACTCTCTCACTTCCATATTTCTGTAAGTTTTTCATCCTAAGAATAGTTCTATGTCTTTATATAGCATAGGAAACTACAATCTGTGTCACCCCTCAGCACTTAGGATGCTGGAAAGATAAAACTTTGGTAAAGAAAGCAGGCGGATCTGCCACTCTCCTTGTTAATTCTTAACAAAGTGTTCTAATGATATTTCTTCCCTGTAAATAAATGTTGTGGTTTGAGGTAAAACAGAATCAATTTTGTTTTCAGTAATTTTACTTTTCAGCTAAGTTTCTCCTAACTGACTGCACTCTCTGAAATTAATGGCATATTTTTCAGACAGTGTCAGCTTCTAGCAGAGATAAGACCTGATATATATAGTTAATGTCAAGGAAGGGTATGCAGAGTGGCTCCTGCTTATAATTACTGCTATAACAACCAAGGGCAGCTAACTTTGTTATATGCCTGTTGGAGGGTCGGAAGCAGAAAAGCATAGAGGGGCAGGACCTGTGGGGAGGAGCACACAGGACAGGTGACCCAAAACTGACCAACAGTGTATTCCATCCCATATGCATCATGCTCAGTACAAAAGCTGAGGGATCAAAGGGTCAGCCCTCTTTCTTCAATGGTCAACATATGAGGAGGCCTCCATCTGTTTGTCTGCCTTTGATCCCAATCTGTGTGTTCCTGACTCCAGTTCCTGAGTTCAGACCCCATCGATCACTGAGTCCAGCCTGGGATTTTCCCAGTGCTTGCTGGTGATGTGTTTGTCACAGAATCATAGGATGGTTAGAGTTGGAAGGGACCTTGAAGATCATCTAGTTTCAACCCTTCTGTTGTTGGCAGGGTCACCTTCCGCTAGACCAGGTTGCTCAAAGCCCCATCCAACCTGGCCTTCAACATCTCCAGCGATGGGGCATCCACAAGTTCTCTGGGCAACCTCTGCCAGTGTATCACCATCCTCACAGTAATGAATTTCTTCCTGATATCCAATCTAAATCTACACTATTTCAGTTTGAAACTGTTACCCCCTGTCCTATCGCTATGCTGCCTGATACAGAGTCCCTCCCCTTCTTTCCTGTAGGCCCACTTTAGGTACTGGAAGGCTGCTATTAGGTCTTCCCGGAGCCTTCTCTTCTCTGGGCTGAACAACCGCAATTCTCTCAGCCTTCATAGGAAAGGTGCTCCAGCCCTCTCATCATCTTTCTGGCCCTCCTCTGGAGTTGTTCCAACAAGTCATCCTGAGAGCTTGATATGGTTTTGTATATATTGTATATACTTCGTTACTTTCTTTTTTTATATTATTATTATTATACTATTATTATATTATTATATTTTCTTTTTATTATTAATATTTCATTAAAGTAGTTCAGTTTCTTTTCAACTCATAAGTGTCTCTCTCCCATCCTTCTCTCCCTGAAGGGAGAGCTTGGGGAGAACATCTGTCATTCGTTTTAGTGGCTGGCCCAGCCAAAACCACAACAATAAGTTATTTCTCAGAATATTGTAAACTCATTCTAACACCTTTCAACTTTTACTGGAATGCATCAACATGTATCTTTAATTTATATATTGCTGTTTCATTTTTCTCACTTTAAAGTTGGCTGTTGACTTTAATGTAATTCTCCCTGGGCTCAGGAAGTTATTGAGTTTTTGAATAACAGTAGTAAGTTCATGAAGTTCATGAATGTTACTTCATGAAGTAACATTCATGAAGGTTTTAGATGTCTCAGGACTGATCCCATTCATGATTAAGTCAACACTGTCATTCCTTCCATGGAAATGCTTTGTACAAATAGAGAATGAGAAATTCCACAAGGTTAAAAAAAAAAAAAAAAAAAAAAGTAGCAGAAGTAATGTATTGTTCCAGTCTCTGTCACATTTTATCTGTTTTCCTCAGGGTCGCTCTTTTTAATATGTATCCACAGAGTCTGTAAACTAAAAAGTTAAAAGGTGATGCTCCAAGGCAAGATAAAATGCTCAAGAGGTAAGTACTTATGTATAGAGGTGCTTACTTTTATTTATATAGAGAGGTGCTTATTTTGCATATAGGTAAACCAAAGCTAAACCTACATTGTGACTTGAATGAGATGTTCTATTATAGGACCAGAATGGGAAAGCTGAGGTGCAGATCAATGGTGTGCTTACTTTATTACAGCTATAAGCTCTTACCATTTGAAGTACCTTTGGTCCTTCTGATCTTACCCGTGGATCCACAAGCCACTCATACTCTGGCCATAGCCACTTTCCTTTCATTAGACCAGCAATCATATTACTGTAGGATAATTTGGTTTTAACACTCTGATAAGAGAGAATATTAATCAATGAGAATGAATAAATTTGTATACAATGATATATACAACTATAGCTAGAAGGAATTAAGCGTATAGCTTTACTCCATCACAGATTGATCCAAAGATTAAGCAAGTCGTGCCTTGCACAGTATATGACTGGGAGATTTTCAAGATAAAACTTGAATTGTTCACTAAGGTTCCTCATGGGCAAATATAAGCATGGGTCAATGGCAGTCTTTATCAAAAAGGCTGGTATCCCATTTCTCTGAATGATATAAACTAAGTTGACAAAGCTGTGCTTGTCTGCTCTTTGTTTGGCATAGAGTCCTGTTTATTCTGTAGGTATTGCTGGCCAAGACATGTCTGCTGGATTGTGCTTTTTAATACCCCATGATAGAAACTGTCTTGTGAACTGACCTAGCTGATACTGCATGGACTATGCCTAAAAGAGGGGGCTCAGCTTTTTTGGGTAGCCTATAGGTTTTGATGTGAAGCTCTGAGACTGATCTTTTGAGTGTCATGTGACATGTGGAAGGGGCACTTAAAAGCACTCCAACTTCTTTGTATTGAACTGCACCTTTTTAGTGTTTGCATCATTTCAAAGTTTTGGTATGAGTCACATATCAAGTTATTTTCTTCTTGTGTCGTTTTCATTATTTCCAGTTAGAGCACAAAAGAAAAACGGATGTTGTCAGTGTTAACGCTTCTTAACTGCAGGACAGTGAATACTGACAATTCTTTCTCTTTCTTAGCGGGCAAGTTATTTCCCAATAAAATAATATCTAATTAGAACACCACTTACAAGCAGCACTGACTAAATAGGATATTAAATATCCATTTGAAGAAAATACATGTCTGTATGAAACAGGATACTGCTTGCTAACTGTTCGTCACTAGATGCATATTCTAATACAATGAACTAGTGTATATTATGATAAAACATGTATGCATATTTTATTATCAGTTATGAGAAAGGAGATCTACTCTATAAATTAAGAAATTTAAGTCCTGCATTTGAATATGCTCTGAGATGAGGTATGGTTCAATAACGTTGAATCTATCTGGCAGGAAATACTTTAATTATACTGGTACTGCTTCAAGAATGAATTACACCTGTAGTATTTCAACTTAATAGGAAACAGCTGTAGAAATAAAAAGTAACTCTAGGATAGCAGTGCATAATAAAATGGAGTATTTCCTGCTTTCAGTTATAGTATCTGTGATCTAACAGACACTGCCTCACAATTTTTGGGTGGCAATAGAAAACCAAGTAGAATAAAATGAAGATTTGCTGTTGTTATGTTGGTTCATAGAAGACTGTCTACATAATCTAGATGAAGGATGTTGTGGATGCTTATCTTTGATTTACAACTCTGTAACTCCACTAAGTTCTGGTTCACGTAGGTATTCTCTGAAGTCAACGTAAAAGAAATAAAACAAAGCTTGGCTGCCCCACATAAATATTTAATCACCTTTAATCAAGTTAAAGACACAGTGATAGCATGCTCAAGTATGCAAGCCTTTAGTTTTGCATACCGTATTAATATAAGAGTCACTATAGTTGATTTAATTTGAATATTTTTAAACATACGTTTCTGCAGGAGCTTTGAGAAATGGGTGTTCATATTTTTTTCTTACACTGTATCATAGATTTTTATAAGGGAAGTACTTTCTTCCGTCTCTGTACATGACTATTGTTTGGAAATTCAGATAACTTGAGTGCTTTTCCTTGTAAGAACACATTTTCCCTCCCTAAAGGCACCATTTATATTCCTTGGTTGTTTTGCCCAACAGATAGTCTCTACATGATTTTCAGTGCTGCCTTAAAACTGCTTCTAAATGTTTTTCTTCCCAATATTATTTAAAACGTTGTTATATAGTACTAAAATTTCATTTCTTTTCTCACTTCATTGTGTCTGGAAAGTGGAGGAAAAACATTTTAAGACTGTTTTTATGATGTCTCATATGAAACTTGGTTTCTTGAGTGGATGGGTTCATGAAATCACAGAGTTAAACTCTTTCCATGAGTCAAAGGTAGGCAATATGTAATCAGCTATGAAGTTTCTGTTTCACAAAGCTGCTTACACTGAACAATTCAATATTTGATCTTTAATGATATTTGAATAGGAATTTGTATGTAGGCTGTACAACAGACAGATGAAAGAAAGCAGTCAAACTTCTGATTTCTGGCTGAATCATTAGCATCTGAGATTGTTTTCCCCCCTGCTGTGGGATCAGCCCTCCCTGAGACTGAAACTCAACATGCCACCTCCAGTGACAGGTGACCCCCACCACCTCTATCGGCTGCGCACAGTCTCCATAGCTTCTCACAGCTTTTCCTGGAGGACCTGAGCCACCTAGCCCTGAGGGGTGGCCTCTCAGTGTCAGGACCATCATTGTTAGTTGTCTACCTCCAGGAAGTTGGTGATTGTGTACCACCTGACAAGAGTCAGAGGCAAATCCCCTGGAGGTCAGGGCTGGCACTGCTGAGGGGCACTCCTGTTTCAGCTCATACCTCCACACTGTGAGCCCCGGCTGTGACTAATGAGACATTGGGGCTTCTGCCTGGGAAGTGTGCTGTGGAGCACAGCTTGTGTTTGGGTGGGGGAGGACAGACTGTACCCATCAGTGCTTGTTAGTGCCAGATGGGAGGGAAAGGAGAGAGGGGAAAGCCAAAACCAGCCCGGAACATAGGAAACATATTTCTCCTCAAACAGGGTGACAGGGGCAAGAGGGATCCACAGTGGCAGTGATAGGAAGAAGTGTTATTTGCCGTGGTTCTTGAAGCGTGGCTCTCCTGGCAATGGCCCCGCAGCTGCCTTTCACCCCCAAGCTGGGTCTGCAGCTGAGTCCGGCCAGGCTCAGGTGCACAGGGAACCAGCATGCTGCAAGCACCCTGCCCTGACCTGCTAACGAAAGTGGCCTTGTTGCCCAAAGCCACTCTGGCTGTGCCCACATGCCCTGGGGCTCCCCAAGAGCCAGTGGAGGGAATGTCAGCAGATGGGGACTGGGGTAAAAGTCCTGTGGGTGTTGTGCCACTTGTGGGAGAGTCATGCACAACAAGAAGCCAAAGGGGCTGGTTGCCCTCACACAATTTATCTTCATGCTGGTCTGCTGTGCAGCCAGGAAACTCCTGGGAGGGCCCTGGGCTTCAACAGCACTTTTCACCCTTGGGAACACTGACGGGTTGTGCTAGTATGCTCATTCCTTCAGAAACAGCCCGGACCCCTGTGTACTTCAAAAAAATTAATAATGTGGAATGTATAGATGTGACTCAGCTGTCTTGAAATCAACCTCAATTCAAGCCAGTGTGAGGCAACAGCCATTTAATGAGTAACAGCTGCAAAATTTAAGAATTAAAAGAAAGCATCTTCAGCTCCAGAAGGTCTGTCCTCACTGCCTCAACGTACCTTGCAGACATACTTACCTCTTCCATACAGTCAGAGACTAAGTCCACTTACACACCTTACAGCTCAGGTCATGCTAGAAAGTGTCCTCTAAATGATCTTAGTTTCATAATCAATTTATTTACAGGATGTCCTGGGACTTCAGTACAGAGTCATGTCCTAAAAAGATGGTTCCACTTCCCTTCAGCTCTCAGAGGATGAAAATATTTTTGGCAGATCATATGCTGTGGCCTCTAGGTGGTAAAAAGAAATTTTTAGCCAAACTTTATCAGATGAGCAGAGGTAAGAAGTGAAACAGTTTTCCCCCAACTTGGGAAGAAAAATTTATAAATTGGAGTATTTTCACACCGCAAACTTAGAATTTTAGATCAGCTTTCAATTAAGAACATTAGTTAACATAATGCCATAACTGGGATTAATGACTGTAGATCATTATTGGCTGCTGATTGAGACTAGACACAAGAATAGCCAACCACTGCAGGGTCACAGGGACGTTTGGGTGATAATGAGATTATGTTGGCTGATAGCCACACCTAGCTTGAAAGAATACTGTGACGTGCAGTTGCAATTGCTAGCATGGAAATGACTGTGAAAAACCTTTTACATAAGTCAAAATTTGCCAGCTAGGCCAATCCTAAATAATACCTTATTCTCTGAGCATATTCTGTCTCCAAGCAGATAATAAATCCAAATTAAAGTTTGAAGAGGAAGCATTATTACCATACCTTTCTTCCCCAAAAATTAATCTGCTTAAACATAGAGGAAAATAGTTCTCGATTTCTCATAAAGATCATTTCAGTTTTGAATCTCTGAAACAAATTGGAATCTGAAATAAATAAATATTTCTGATGAGCTCTAATGCCAAGTTTCACACTTTTCATTACAATGTGTATTTTTAAACTTTTGATTGAGTTGGTATTATGTTATCTCCAGGTTATGAAAGATCCAGGAAGAAATAGGAGGAACAGTCCAAACTCCTGCATTATCTAAAGTAGACTGTACACTGAATTTCTAATAGATTTTCTCTCCAAGGGTCTTAATCCCAGCCTCTTTCTGGGGTAGTCTGAAAAGAACAAGATAGAATCTGCTATCACCCTTTCCCCCTGAAAGCACAGGAAAGGTAAACGAGAAAGGCAACTTGTCAGCATTGAGACAATTACTTCTGTTTCTAACTTCACAGCCTAACACTGATAAGGGATTTTTATGAGGGGTTTTGTATCCAGATGAGAAGAAATCAGCAAGTGTGCTTGGGCATTCTGCTATCTAGATTTCATGCCGTTCCCTGTGTCCTTATATATCTAAAGGCAAAATTATTTCACTTTAATTTCACTTTGCTTGGCAAAGAAAAAAAAAAAGGCACCAAACCCCCCTATTGATTTATTCTGTGTTCTGTTACTTCATTTTACCATAGCCAGCTATGAGAGGAGATGCAGATCACCATTGTCTCAGTCCTAGCAGTGGAAGACACTATACTGAGAGGCATATCCACAGGTTATGCCCACAGACAGCCCCTTTTGTGGAAAGTACTTGTCTTCCTTTGCTATGTTGGTCCCACTCTGCAAGCTGGTGTGGTTAGATAATAGACCTTTCATTCAGTGATCCACCCCCAGAACAGAAATGTATGCTCTCAGGAAGGAGAGAAACCTGCTCCCTTTGGTAGCAGAAAGATAAAGGAAGAGGTAAAGTCATTAAGCTTTTGCCCAAGGAACGATCTTTCATAAAACCAGGAACAATCCGCCAATTATTTGCTCATTTTGAAAACTATCGCATCATTTTTTCTCTGCAGGTCATAACAATCTCCAAAGCATCCTCCTCACCTAGAAGCTTAAATCCCGTTGAAAGGTTATGGGATTTGCATCCCCAACTTACTCAGCTTTTTTACAGCGCTCCAGGTTCTGCTTAAGCAAACATCAAACTAATCCAGTATTGGCTTTGTTTTTCATTTAAGACTTGTTTTTGGAAGAGAGGCAGGGGCAAAAATAACCCCATAGAAAATCTCTTTTCCCTTTCCCTGAACTAAACAATTTAATGCAAGGGAAAGCTTCATACGGACAGATCACTTTACCTAGAAAAGCTAACCTATTTTATTTTGAAATATGAAACCAAAACAAAATGTGTCGGTGGTAGTTGATTTTTGGACAAAATAGTGTTCAAAATAACCATGTATATGGCATGACCATATATCGTATGATCTATGGCCTCACAATAAGGACTTAAGAAGTCCTCACCAAGCAGAAGACCAAATTTATAGTGCGTCTTTAAACTAATCATTCATGTGAAAAGAAACAAGAAAATGAGAAGCTGACAAAATCACATTCTAGTAAATAGTACTTCCCAGACCAAAATACACCTTTAAAAATCAAGAACTAGAAAATAAATCCACATTGTTATTATGACTGTAACAAGAAACTCTACTGCCTCCAGGGTAAAATCACAAGCAGTGATTTCACTCATTCTTCTGCCCCACCCCAAGAAAACCTTCCCAATAAATTTACTTACATTTTTCTTAAATAGCAGTGAAATCTTTCTGTGGAACACACAGGTGGACAGATAGGACATGCTCATTCAAATAAGGGAGAAAAATTGGAACAAACCTCAAGGGTAGACTGTGATATATCTGTTATTCCTTTCTTTAATGTTATGATAGTCTTAACCACAAAGTAAAACGTCTATCAGCAGGCTAAATGTAACAATCCTGCAGCCATTTCTCAGCCCAAACCTCTATTGATTTCAGTTCCAAGCAGCAACTTGGGCAAAAGTACAGAGTTTAGGTTTAGGAGGTATCTGCCACTCCAATGACAATTCTCAATAATTTGCTTTGGAAGCAGCCCCGTATGTATTCAGATTTGGTATACGCTATTACAGATCTCTTCATAAAAATACCTATTTTTTTTCAGATTTATTGCATATGGTTGAATTTAGAGTAAATACGTTTTGTTATTCTAAATAAGAGTATAGTATAGTGCAACCAATGTACTTCATAGTGTGTATCGTGTGTAACCAATATGTGTATAGCGTAGTGTAAACAATATAGTGTGAGTAGGTTTTATTTAGTGTAAATACGTTTAATGGGAAGGGAAAGTAGCTATTTTGAAGAATTATCAAACTGAATATGTTTAATTATGTAATGTGAATTTCAAAATATATATGTATTATCCATTAAACCCTTACTAAAATGGATTTTTAAAAAATACCATTCCAAGGAAGGTAATTAGGAAGAATGTTGGTGGTAATACAGAGCAGTAATAGAAATTCAAACTATTGTGTGCGAAGAATAAAGGATTTGCTTGTATGTTTAAAGATGCATTGAAACTAGGATGAAAGATAATGAAATTGACACTTGTCAAGATAAATGCTGACTTCTGTATTTGATTTAGATAAATTCCTTTGATACAAAGCAGATAATACAACTGAGTGAATTCAAAGAAAGAGGAAAATATACCACAAACACTTAAAAATATATAATTTTAAAAAAGCAGCAACAGGATTTTTTTTAAGAAGTGTTTGTATTACATGAAAATAATCATCACTACTGAATCTATTTTCCATAACTTTTCAAACACTCATGTAATTTGTTTGTGTTTGTAAGAATGGGTATTCCATATTTTCCACAAGAAAGTACCTCTCATTTGAGCTATTATTAGCCACTTTCTGTCTCTGCTTCACAATAAATTGTTTTTTTGGATCCTAATCCCATCCAGAATTTACATAAAATCTGCGAATGGAAAACATGTTTCTGTGCATTCATGGAAATACTTGCATAAGGGTCAAGTTTCCCTTTAAAAAGATTTCTAAATTGATCCATCTAAGCAGGAAAGCTTTATTGTATTAAGTGACTGGCAGTCAGTACTTCTGAGACATATATCACCTATTAAGACCTCTGAATTAGGAATGGAATTTTAAATGTCCCTGGTCTGTGTTGGCAATCTGGGATATGAGAGAAGTTTCTATATATCTTTTGTGGGTGTTTTGCTTCTTTAATTTAGGAGCTCCATCTGCATTAGAATCAATTTGGCAATAAGAAGAGGACTAAGGATTATCTCTGTCCTCTAGTAGATGGGGCCGGCAACATAGTTACCAAGGATGAGGAGAAGGCTGGGGTACTTAATGCAGTCTTTGCCTCAGTCTTCAGCAGTAGGACCAGTTGTTCCCTGAGTACCCAGACCCCTGAGCTAGAAGACAGGGATGGGGAGCAGAATGAAGCCCCTGTAATCCAAAGGGAAACGGTGAGGGACCTGCTTCAGCACCTGGAGGTGCACAAATCTATGGGGCCGGATGGGATCCACCCAAGGGTATTGAAAGAGCTGGCGGAAGTGCTCGCCAGGCCACTTTGCATCATTTATGAGCAGTCCTGGACAACCGGGGAGGTCCCAGCTGACTGGAGGTTAGCAAATGTGACACCCATCCACAAGAAGGGCCGGAAGGAGAATCCGGGGAACTACAGGCCAGTCAGTCTGACCTCGGTGCCTGGGAAGGTCATGGAACAGATCCTCCTCAGTGCCATTACACGGCACATGCAGGAGAACAGGGTGATCAGGCCCAGTCAGCATGGGTTTGTGAAGGGCAGGTCATGCCTATCAATATCCTTCTATGATAAGGTGACCCACTTAGTGGATGAGGGAAAAGCTGTGGATGTTATCTACTTGGATTTTTGCAAAGCTTTTGACACTGTTTCCCACAGCATTCTCCTAGAGAAACTGGCTGCTCATGGCCTGGACAGGTGTACTCTTTGCTGGGTAAAAAACTGTCTGGATGGCCATGCCCAGGGAGTGGTGGTAAATGGAGTTAAATCCAGTTGGTGTCCGGTCACAAGTGGTGTCCCCCAGGGCTCGGTGCTGGGGCCGGTTCTCTTTAATATCTTTATCAATGATCTGGATGAAGGGATCGAATGCACCCTCAGTAAGTTCGCAGATGACACTAAACTGGGCGGGCGTGTTGATCTGCTTGAGGGTAGGTTGGCTCTGCAGAGGGATCTGGACAGGCTGGACCGATGGGCTGAGACCAATGGTATGAGTTTCAACAAGGCCAAGTGCCGGGTCCTGCACTTGGGTCACAACAACCCCATGCAGCACTACAGGATTGGGGCAGGGTGGCTCGAAAGCAGCCCGGCAGAAAAGGACCTGGGGGTGTTGGTGGACAGCTGGCTGAATATGAGCCAGCAGTGTGCCCAAGTGGCCAAGAAGGCCAACAGCATCCTAGCCTGTATCAGGAATAGTGTGGTGAGCCGGACTAGGGAAGTGATCATCCCCCTGTACTCGGCACTGGTGAGGCCCCACCTCGAGTACTGCGTTCAGTTTTGGGCCCCTCGCTACAAGAGGGCCATTGAGGTGTTGGAGCGTGTCCAGAGAAGGGCTACAAAGCTGGTGAGGGGTCTGGAGGACAAACCTTATGAAGAACGACTGAGGGAGCTGGGGTTCTTTAGCCTGGAGAAGAGGAGGCTGAGGGGAGACCTTATCACCCTCTACAACTACCTGAAAGGAGGTTGTAGAGAGATGGGGGCTGACCTCACTTCTGTCCCTGGGAAGGTAATGGAGCGACTCATTCTGGATGTTGTCTCCAAACACGTAGAGGAACAGGAAGTTATTGGAAGTGGTCAGCATGGATTTACCAAGGGCAAATCATGCCTGACCAATCTGATAGCTTTCTATGATGTTATAACGGGTTGGCTGGATGAGGGGAGAGCCGTAGATGTCATCTACCTTGACCTTAGCAAGGCTTTTGACACTGTCTCCCATAACATCCTCATTAGGAAGCTGAGGAAGTATGGACTAGATGAGGTGACAGTGAGGTGGATCGAGAGCTGGCTGAGTGACAGAACTCAGAGGGTTGTGATCAGTGGCACAGAGTCCAGTTGGAGGCCTGTAACCAGTGGTGTCCCTCAGGGGTCAATACTTGGTCCAATTTTGTTCAATATATTCATTAATGACCTAGATGAAGGGACAGAGTGTATCCTCAGCAAGTTTGCTGATGATACCAAGCTGGGAGGGGTGGCCGACACTCCAGAGGGCTGTGCTGCCATCCAGCATGACCTGGACAGGCTGGAGAGCTGGGCAGAGAAGAACCTAACGAGGTTCAACAAAAACAAGTGTAGGGTCCTGCACCTGGGAAGGAAGAATGCCAAGCACCAGTATAGGTTAGGGGCGGACATGCTGGGAAGCAGCTCTGAGGAGAAGGACCTGGGGGTCCTAGGAGACAGCAAATTATCCATGAGCCAGCAGTGTGCCCTTGTCGCCAAGAAGGCCAATGGCATCCTGGGCTGCATAGGGAAGACTGTGGCCAGTAGGTCGAGGGAGGTCATTCTCCCCCTCTACTCTGCACTGGTGAGGCCACAACTGGAGTATTGTGTCCAGTTTTGGACTCCCCAGTTCAAGAGGGACAGGGAACTACTGGAGCGAGTCCAGCGAAGGGCAACCAAGATGATTATGGGACTGGAGCATCTCCCTTATGAGGAAAGGCTGAAAGAGCTGGGACTCTTTAGCCTGGAGAAGAGAAGGTTGAGGGGGGACCTGATTAATATTTACAAGTATCTAAAGGGTGGGTTTAAGGAGGACGGAGCCAGCCTCTTTTCAATGGTTCCCAGTGACAGGACAAGGGGCAATGAGCACAAGCTAGAACATAGGAAGTTCCGTTCAAATACACGGAAAAACTTCTTTACGGTGAGGGTGACAGAGCACTGGAACAGGCTGCCCAGGGAGGTTGTGGAGTCCCCTTCTCTGGAGATTTTCAAGGCCCGCCTGGATGCAGCCCTGAGGGATGTGCTTTAGGCAATCCTACTCTAGCAGGGGAGTTGGACTAGATGATCTCTAGAGGTCCCTTCCAACTCTGAAGATTCCGTGATTCCGTGATTCCGTGACCTCTTCTCCCTGGTGACAAGTGATAGGATGAGAGGAAACGGGTTCAAGTTATGTCAGGGGAGGTTTAGATTGGATATTAGGAAACATTTTTTCACTGAAAGGGTTATTAAACATTGGAACAGGCTGCCCAGGGAGGTGGTGGATTCACCATCCCTGGAGGTGTTTAAAAAAAGGGTGGATGGGGCACTGAGGGACGTGGTTTAGAAGTGGCTTTTGTCAGGGTAGGTTAAAGGTTGGACTTGATGATCCTAAAGGTCCCTTCCAGCCTCAGCAATTCTATGATTCTATGATAATTTGTATTTTGAAGTAATTTAGGCTTTAGTCTGAACCTACAAAATGGGGTTTTGAAACCAAAATAGCATTGGCATCCAAGATGAATCTGAGAGTTGTGTGATATTGTGGCGATATTCAAGAGATGTTAGGCATCTCAGAATGGAGAGTTTCCTGAGAAAACCAAAATAATAATTCACTGAGGACACAGTTGGATTTAAATCACAGCTTGCTCTCTCAGGGACTTTAGTACCACTTTGCCACTTCCTAGGGAACAGCGCCCCCTATTTGGGGAATTCTCTGCCCTGAATTCTCTCTTGCAAGCAGGCCCATCCAAAAGGAAACAGCTGGTCATTAACTAATTAATTACTTAATTAAATCTCACTTCAGGAGGAGGGGCTTGCAGAAGATGTGGTCCCACCCCCCCCTTCCCCCCTCTCCTTCCCCCCTCTCCTTTCCCCCCCTCCTTTCCCCCCCCCCCCCCCCTCCTCCCCTGCATGAGCAGCAGCAGTGGTGGAAGAGTCATCAAAGGTCTGAATTCAGTTCCCTCACCCCCATGAGCTCCAAATGTCCAATTTCTTTGACCCAGAGGGATGATGCTCTGCGTCTCAGGCAATGGACAGCTTTTCAGCTGCAGTAATCTGCAGGTATGTTGGAAGTTGTTTATTTTCCATGACATTCAGTGAGCAAGAGAAACATAAGAAACTGAAGATGAGGTCTGTAGGGAAGTGTGTGGGTCATCCAACTTGAAGAGGGAAATCCTGTTTCAACTGTGCTTGGAGCGTTTTTTTGTTTGTTCTGTGTTAAGCAACTACTGGGTAAAATACTTAGAAGAACTAGGATTGGAGCACAGACTGTATCCAGGCTATGTAGCATACAGGAAAAAGGATTAAAGGTGTGTCTCATTAATGCGTGTCAGTGGGGCGTGAATGTGAGAAATCTCAGATTCGTCAAGTGGTAAGTGCTTCTGAGCACATCAAGAAGAAAACCTGTAGGCTCCTGTATTATTTCTAGTATTGAAAGTAGCATGTGTTATTGTTTAATGATTTAACAATTAATATTATATGAATTTAGGCATTAGATGCTGGAGTTTTGAAGAGCTAAATGTAGAGATGTCCTGGCTTTATAGTTTTGTCATTAAGCTGGACATGCTTATGGGATCTCCATATCTGAAAACATTACCTACTGTATCTTATTATAGCTCCTTTGGAAACTTTGTTTTCCATGCAGCTGATGCTGTATGGTGAATGATAGACAGTTGGATCAGTTGCGAGTGTGATGCTTAGTCCCACTCCAAAGATATTAAAACCTACAAAATTATGTTCACTTTTGGTCTTGGTTTTTGCTGTTGTTTTTGTGGTGTTAGTTTGGTCTGGCCTAAATATTTGGTGATAATGCTGGTTTATACCAGTTTAAGGATTTTCTGGTAATGACTGTAAATCAGCTTTGCTCAAAACTGTCACATGAGGTATCTTTATGAACATTAGCTCTCAAGAACATAGAAATCATCAAATGTTTGGTGACATTGAATTGGATACAGACATTGTTGTAAACTGTCTCAGATGTTAATCAGAGGAAATAGGTAACAAAACTGGGAAGGTTTTTGTTACCAGAGTCAAAGGAAGACAAGAGTAAAGTTACGTAGCAGGTTATTTTTTCTGACCACTGTGGAGTCAGGAAAGTTTTCTTTTACATTTGCTGGAAAAAACAGGGATGCACTGGTCCCAGTTCCAATTCCCTTTGCTTAGACTACCACAGGCATAAATTATAAGGACAATCCTTCACCAATATAGGGGCAAGAGATATTAGATGGACAGCAGTACTGGCTAGGAAATATCCAATTTTCAAATTTTTTTGTTCTGCTTTGGAGGCAAAAAAAAAAAAGACTATTAAGAATGTGTGGGAAGGAACAGTAAAGAAAGTGATAGATATAACCTATAACCTATTGATTCAGGAGTGTTCACTTGTGCCACTGTGGAAGATCTGTATTTCTAAAAGGAAATTCAAGGTCAATTACACCGGAGTACCATGTAATAGTAGCATTGCATTGGGACTGATGTGTTCAATGGCTTTCTGATAGCCTCTACCCTATTTGTAATTTCATGAGCAGCAGTCCATATGTTTTAGCACTTATTCTAAGTGATGCTTTTTAAAAATAAATAAATAAAATCTGAGAGCTAAAGGGCACATTCAAGTGTGTTGAAGAATTACTACCAAGTCTGGGCAGAGGGACTTTACTGTACTCATTCCAGTGAGTCAGAAGCCACTCACTGAATCAAATCCATGAGCTGCCTCAAGAACTGGGGCTAGAACAGTACAACAACAGTACAAATGCTTCACATTATAATCAGTTATTCATACAGATTTTTATTTAGTGTTTTCTTTGTTCGTCTTTAACTATTCCTTGTCATGAGGTCAGAAAGAAGCATGACAAAACCAGAGATGTTGCTGATGGAAGCTTCTTAGTCATTAATGTCAACGTGGAGAAGCTAAGGTATTTGCACTTGGTTTGATAAGGCAGTGATATTTAAGCTTTCTTAGTGTCTGAGTAGCTTCAACAAGGAGCCACTATTCACACCTCAGAGAAGACATGTAATAATTTTCTTCAAAATTGTCTGCTGTCAATCATCCATGGCCAGCTGACCATGTACAAAGGATGAAGAATACAAGAGGTTTTAATATGCATCCAAAGACTGATGTGATCTGTAGGAGGTACAGAGCTCCTCTTTTTTTCAGCTTAGTTGCTCCAACTCTGCTGTAGATATTAGCAAAATTCAACTAACTTTTCAATTACCACTTGAAGACATTGGAAACTAAAATACAAGATTCTTCTTTTTGCCATGAACACCTGTTCAAAAGACTAGAGTAGCTGATACAGAGACATAACCAGAGCCTTGGGTAACGTCAGCTACTGAGGAGTCTGGATGTTTTGGCCAAATTTGACGGGCCAGTGAAGTTAGTGAATATCACTCTAATTCATGATAGCATGGTTGGAAGGAGAATTTTGCTCAGCACTGTGCAAAGGTTTGTCTGCACACTGTTCTTGTTCAAACTCTTCTGTGCAGCAACTATTTCCAATGCACTCAAAAACAGTGATAAAAAGGTCTGATCATTATCAGAAAGGCAGAATAATTTCACTTTGCAAAGACTTAACCCTTAATCAGAAGTGCTAGACCTCATTGCCTATGACTTACCCTCTGTCAATGTTTGCACCTTTGTTGGTGCTTTGTTGAAGTGAGGGGAATGTCTTGCTGACCATTTTGAACACTAATGCCAGAATAAAGAAAACAGAGCTCTTAAATCATTCCCACTCTACAGTACAAAGTATAGGGCAATTATATGCATTGATGAGGGAACACTAAAACTTGCAGAGTTTTCCTGTGTTTGCACAAGGCATCTCAATATACCAATGTTTGATGGACTCAGTTCAAAGGCTCAGAAATGTTACCAGTTTTTCATGCGGTAACCTCACCACTGTTGGAGCTCCAGAAAGAAGGTATTGATCATCGTGGCTTGGCTGTTCCTCTTGATCCTTGGAGCACAACACTTCTCCCTTTTAAAGTTCTGACTTATGTTATGCACAAAGTATCTGGCATGAATAATTTGGGTCTATGTGCACTGCAGTTAAGATAGGGTCCCTTTACAGGTCACGTGTTTTTCGTGAGATGTTTTCTTAGTTCCTTAATACTTGTATCTAATCCTTACCCAATTGATCATCTCTGTCAGTTCTGGTGACCTGTTGGTGACTGAGCAAGTTACTGACTTTTTGTTCCTCGTGCTTTGTCTAATGGCCTTTCTGATCCCTCTGAGACAAAGGCTGTTTTAATCCTCTCTTGGCTCAGAAAACTGCAGTGTCCTATTTGGATGTCTTTACCTGTACTTCATGTTATCTCTGCCACGTATATGGTTTGATTTGTTTTATTTATGGGAACATTTAAGAAACCACAATTCCTTCCCCGCCATCAGGGGGATTCTACTAGATGATCTTTAAAGGTCCCTTCCAACACAAATAATTCTGTGATTCTATGATTTTGAGAATATGTGGGTGACAGATCACTCCTAGTCTTTCTTCATCTTTTCTATCTACTCTGAGGCATTCACATGAAAGAATGGCAGCATTTCCTGTTTGCTGCAGTTGCTAAGAATCTCTCCATGGAAGAGATGAAAGAGTCGCTGGGTGGGTGGCAAAAGCAAATAAAACGTTCAGAAGGAAGCTTTTTTTTCTTTGTTTCTGAAAGCGTTAGCTTTGAAAAGAAAAAGATATCCAATTCCAAACAAGTAAGCATAAATGTTCATTTCTTCTGTATATGTACCTAATGTCTTGGTGAGTTTTGAGTATTGATATCGGTAAAGCTTGTAAGCAAACTAGGTTGACTGCAAATGCACAGAAACCCTGGAGAAAAGCATACATAGAAATTATGCAGAGATGCTTGTATAAGATCTGTAAACAGTTCTATACCATGAAAATAAAACTACTACATCATGGAAGAGATGATGCCACAGAATGTTCAAAAAAAACTTTAATCATCAGAATGGAATAAAAAAGCATTAAGAAATGAAACTGTGAGGAAAAACTGATTTTTTTGCTTATTTCTGTAATGGTTGAACAACAACAAAAAGTCAGGAAAATTGCTTTGGATCAATCGGGATGTAATTTTATCTTCCCATTTACTTTGAAAGGCAAAAGGTTTTGGGAAGACAAAAATGCTTTTTTTCCCTGAAAAAACAAATTTTCAGGAACTTTTAGCTAATACCTAAATATCATGTTCTTAGAGTTCAAACAAAATGTCATATGCAAACACTTGATTTAGTGTATTTTAAAACATTCACATTAAATACGTTATCATTTTGTCTTTTTCTTTCAAATAACTTGGTGTGACTAAAATAATTGTTTTAGTGAATTTCTTTGATTTTGATGGCTCTTCTTGGAGGTTGTGTGTGTGGTGGGGAGTGGAGGGAAAAAAAAAAGTTTCTGAGGAAACCTTGGCCTATTTCAGCTGGCTAACTTAATAGTTTTTATCTGCACCTGTCTGAGGTCATCTATAGTGAGGAGGGGAAAAAAAGAAAGGATCTTCCTACCCACCAATAATTGGATTCAATAAAAAAACTCAAAGAATCCATCAATTATTCAAAGGAATTGCTGCTTTCAAATTCTTAATACTGCCACCTGTGCGATGGGTGAAATTCAACCTTAGGCAGGTGATCAGTGCTAGGCCTGTGCTCTATATAAATCCTCCACATTTTTAAAATATATATATATATTCATTATGAACTCCTTCATTCCACAGCAGACAATGTAGCACAAATGGGGATAACTGAGTCATTTGCTCATTATAAACTACTTTACAATTCAATGCAAAAAGGGGAAAAAAAATCTACATTAATATGTATGAGAATTTTTAAAGTTGAGAAGTGTTCCACATAGAACCTAAATCAATCCTCTTCACATATGTACTATTTTATTACAGAATTATACGTGCCATTTAGTTTTGTGCTTCTGTATACTTCTGCATGTTATAACATGATGGAAATATTGTTAGTGTGGAAAATATCTTCAAATTTGATGATCTGGGGTATAAAAACTATAGTTGGGTTGAATTGCTATTGATATTTACAAAGTAGAGACAGCAAAACTAGAAATAAATTGATACTCCATGATTAATTATATATTCAATTTATGTATGCTTAAGATTCAGTGTGAGATTCAAATGTATTTTATGCATAAGTATATTTATTTCATGCCTGTATCACTGCATATGCAAATAAGTTAGGTTCAGCTATCTACATGTGTGAAGTGGGACTTGAATAAGTACTTTGTATTTAATGGAATTCTCTGACATACACAATTTGCTGTATTATAATCCAAATACCTAGCACTCAGGTAAATTTACTGGGTTTATATTTGTTTGATTGTTTTAGGAAATCTGCTATAACACCAGCAATTCTGCAAAGTATACCAGTACAGAAAGAAATATGGTTCAGTAAATGTAAAGCAAAATTCTGGCTCTATTTAATCTGATGTTAAAACTGCAGCTGATAGAATGGAGCCAGTACTTCAACCACAACAGTACCTGGTTTTGTGGTATACTGCCCTTTGCCAGGACTAGAAGTACAGATATTTCTCTGGTTAGTGACCTATTGTCTACCCTGAACAGTAGGCATGGGTAATAAAGAGACTGGTTTAGATGTGGTTACTTTCTTAATTTCAGATTACTAAATCATAAGAGGCATGATCTGTAAAATGCAAGGGAATGTGTCTTACACAAAGTACGAGTGAAGCTCATTCTCCATAGAAAAGCTGCCTGAAATGGAGCTAGAAATTTCATAAATCGCTTTGCCCCTGGTCAGGATGAAATTGTTGGACTAGCGGAGTGTTGCCGTCTTTGTGTTTCAGCTCTGAACTGTCTCTCACAAATTGCAGTTTAAGTTTCTCGTGTGCTCACTTCCATTCTTAACATGCCCCTCTAAGGCTGAGTGTCTCTAAATGTATCATTAATATGTGACTTTTCATGTTCTGTGCCAGTTCAAGTAAGTTTCAATGACTGAGAAGAGTGCGGTACGAAGACCAACCTACGCAGTAGGGCCAGAACACATACCTGGAAGGAGCTAACCCTCTACTATCACAAGCAGGCACATTATGGGCTCCTTTTAAATAAACTGACAAGTCATGTCTTAGAAGCTATTAGGATTTCTCCTACATTTGACAAGCAGTCCCCAAACCCCACTGCTCAAATAGTCAGGAATTATCAGCCCCCGGGTTCTGCAGGAACACATTACTTTGAGTAAATTTCCACAAGGAAGTCGGGCATCTTGCAAAAAGCACTCTGCTTTGCTGCCAGCTGGCATCCTGATGGGCTGACAGGAAGCAGAAGGCCTCAGGAGTCCCATCTTCCAGGCATGCTGTCCTCAGTTGCCTGGGATCAAAGTGTCCATAGCTCTCAAGAAAATCATAGTTAGGGCTGTCTTAGTGACAGTGGAGTTCAGAAGACGTGTTTTTGTAGGGAACTGTAAAATTAATTATTTTTTTAAATGAAAATTAACTAGCATTTTGTAATATTTACCTGCTCTCTGAAACAGGATTATCATTCTTAGCCTGTAGGTGTGTTAAAACAGAAGCTTACACATTCACCTCAAAGAAAATAAGCTTATTTTAACTCATAATGAGATCTAACTATTTCACGTTTTCTTAAAGATCACCTTGGACATCACAAAATCCACTTGCTTCCTTTTTCTTTCTAGCTCAAAGAGACGTTAAAATGTCACTCAGTACTTGTGTCATGCCACAAAGCATTCAGTTGTTTGACCTTCTGTGTATATTCCTGTCCGCTACTTTTCTTCTTATCTTGTATACTTTTCATTTTTACTTCCTATCGTAGTAGTGTTTTTCTCAAAAATTTGGATGCTGATGATTGGCAGTAGGGATAGCTCAGACTTTTTCTGTTGAAAAGGAATATGGCATTTCATGGCAACCAATTAGGATCATTGACAACACATGGTATTTCAAAAAGACTCAAATGGTAAATTCCTGGCAGAATAGTAAGATACATTTGAAATGAGTCATGAAAGAGATAAATGTACCTATGCAGCCATTATGTATATGAAACAGTAAGTTAACTTAGGGACTGATTGGCTATTCTCTTCATTGTTTGTATGTGTCGTAGTACAGAAGGCTAATCTTTTTCTTATAGTCCCCTGCTATTTGATTTATTACACTTTAAGGCTTAATTAGTTCATTTTGTGATTTAGAGTGTCCATTGTTGACCTCTTTATATCAGGTATGCTGGCTGCATAGCAGAATTATAACTTTTTTGAAGTACCAGAATAAAGTTGAAATAAAGTAAAATAGTCTTCACGGTGAACTTTTATCCTGTGCCACCACTAGAGTTACGTGTTTTTCTTGGCTAATGCGGCAAATTCTGGTTCTTTATTGTATTTTAGGATTTTACTGTTTTGATGTAATCATACAATACAACAACTATAGCTTACTAGTATTTTTGCAGGCATCTGAAAAATAGGCTCCCAATATTTAATTCTGGTTTAGGTTTTTATTCTGAAAATGTAGAGCCATTGTGTTTTAGCATATACAGAAAAATTTAACAGTTCTTTTTGAGAAGTTATTTGGTTCATGGTGAAGTGATACAGGGTAATCCTAGACTTATTTTCTGTGATACTAGTTCCACTTTCACAGAAGCTGTCATGGTTTCTTTTTATACGTCTTCCTTTTCATAAGAGCATCAAGAAAATAATTACTGGAAAAGTCTTATTCTCACACTGCAGTGTATATGTATTCCTCTAAAGCTGAGTTCTTTGTTGATCCCTGTTAATTTTGCTTTGCTTCAGACCTCTCTGTAGGCTATTTATAGGTAACCACACATTCACAAGGAGAAAATTATATCTCTACAGATGATTTTTATAACATACTTTGCTTTGGATGCATGTAAAGACAATTTCATTGACACATAGACTTTTTAAAGTAATTCAAACTTGTTTTCCATTATGTCTTCAACAGAACCCATTAATATTGAGCCAGTACACATTTTTCTGTGTTGCTATACCATTACTTTTAATTAGCTTAACAATTGACTTGTATCTTTTCAGTGCATGCCTGCTATTAATGCCATTCTGTTCATAACATCTTGGCTACACTTGAGTTTTCTGTGCGAATTATTCTTTCCTGTGCGTGATCAGCAACAGAAGTGATCAGGCATTTAGAAAACATGACCTATTATCAAAAAATGAAAGAACTGGGGTTATTTGGAAAAGATGGAGGGATACATTACAGCAGTGTCTAGTCTCAGCTTGCAATCTTTGCAAACGGTTGCAAAAATAAAAGAGAATAAACTGTTCTTGTTGTTACTAATGAATATGGAGACATAATGGGCAGCAATGGAATTTTAGATTAAACATAAGAAAGATGAGTGTTGCATAGGTTACTTCAGGAGGCACTTAAATCTCCATTATTAGAGGTTTTTATGATTGAACAAATATTGATCGGAGATGGTTTAAATGTAGTTGATCTAGACATTAGCAAAGTTACAAAAGCATGTCAGGAAACAAAAATATGGCTTATTTGTAGAGAAATGTGTGAGAGCAGTGGGGCTAGTATCTATTTAAAATTGATAGTACTGATAGACATGAGGTAACATGTCACTGTTAATAAATTAAAGCAAATTGACACTGCTTTAACAAGTGAGATTACAAAGTAGGCTAATCATTAGAGCATTTTTCTGAGAAGACTGAAGTTCAGATCAGGTGTGGCAGGGACTTGAATACAGGAGGCCATGTGTGCTAGTGAGAGCCTCAGGTACTGGGCAGTTTGGTTTACCCACCCACTCTGCAGTCCCAGCATCAGCTGGGTTTATCCTGAGGATGGCTGTCAGAAAACTCCTGCAAGCAGGACAGCTCTGGAGTTTTGAAGACTTTAGCATTGCTTGAGTTTTAAAGCAGCTTTGGAACATATGTGTAAGTGCTTTAGTGTCATTATTGGAAGAAATTTAGGTGTTGGGTAATTCATGGGACTGTTGAACAACCAGCAAGATGCTGGGGTATTAATATTGATAATTCCTTTCTGAATTTAACTGTGCATAGGCCAAGAGTTAGGCCTTATGAATAGGGCTTGGTAAGGAAAGAATTCCTTAACAGGGAAGCTTGGGAAAGGGAACTGGTGCTTACCAAACTGAAACAGTATTCACCCCTTTACAGATATTCTAGCTGAACAAAATAACAACAGGAAAAAAAAAAATCAACTTTCATTCAAAACACCCAAGTGTTTTGCTCGACCTGGAACAATTGTGAAGGGAAACCTCCTAAAACTAAGTGCTTTTTCTTTTGCAATTGGATTGGTCTGGCAGTATGCGCAGTGGCTGTGACTCAGCTGACTGGAAACAGTTTCTTAAGATCCCTGGATCCAGGTCATGGGTTATGTGTACCCTTGGATGAAGTAGTGATACCTAGGCTTCAAAAAGAGCGACACCAGGTAGTTGTAAATAAGAATTCACATTAATTTGGGAATTTATGTACAATGTGTCCCAGTAAGAAAGTTTTTTTTTTTTAAAAATATTCATTATTGTTGCATTCTGCATCACTGTCTCATGCCCACCGCTCTCCTACATGCAACCAAAGAATCTTTCTATTAGCATAGCTCAAAACAGTGTTGAGAATTGCCATGTTACTGCAGTTTCTGAAAAAAGCTTATCTGTTTCTTAGAAGTTACAGCTTTATACAGAAAGGGACAGCTACAACAACCAACTTCAACCCTTCTATTGCTTTGTTCAGGGTGAAATATGCCCCATGTTGAAAGATCTAGCTATTTGTGACTGAGTTGTTCAATAACATTTTGGGTGCATTGGACCAAAGTAGGCACTGCTGGCATATAATTGGGTTAAAGCATAAAAATACAAATTTGGTGTTTACATGAATTTCTACAGATTTCATCATGTTGCTCATTTAAATAATTTCACAACTAAAGATGTTAGTTAAAAAAGAATATTGACTGACTCACGATCTCTAGATCAGAAGCAGGTTTTCTGTTTGGAGATGTTGCCAAACCAACTTCTAACCCACTCAGAACTCATGTATAATTCTTTTGGGCATGAGCTATTGAATTAAAACTGTATTTAGGCTTGAAATACAAATTTTCTGTAAAGTATTCAAGACTGTCTTCTGTACAAGGCTGATAGTGTTACATAAGTAGAAGGAAATTAGTTGCTTAGGACAGAAGTATCCATCACTGGTAGTGTGAGCATTAGCTGACTTGACTCATAAATCTTGCAATGTAAAATGTCCTGACCCCTGGAGAATTGCAACCAATTAGAAATAACCTTTTTATAGCTTTTATTTGCAAAAGAGAAGGGGGAGACAGGGAGTGAATAGTACCCTTCCAGCAGAATACATTAAATACCTTCACAGAGAGATATGAAAAATTGATGGGACAATATGGCCTTACCACCTTGGAGTGCCTGTCTACAAAATAGAAGTTACAGAACACCAATTTTTCCACTTTTATAAGTATTAATCCCTCCCTCCCCCTGAAAAAATGTCATTATAAAGATTTTCTTCAGATGACAGTTTTCTGCAAAATATTGACAGAAGCTCTTCTCAGTTGTCTAATGTACAACTTAATAGCACCACCTTCCTGGAAACACAGTGGAATTTTCATTGTGGCATAGAGCTATTGACATGGTCTTTACTGTTTGAGAATGGCAGAAAATATTTAGGAAGCAAAATAGAGATTCTTACATAATCTTTATCATTCTGACAAAATCCTTTGTTATACTTGGCCTTTGTGGTCCTTGGAAGTTCCTGAGGAAATGTGAATGTTCAGATAAGGTGTCCAACATGATCTACCAACTCTGTGATGGACAGACAGAATAGGTAGTGTCTTCTAGCACTTCAAATGCTGTAAAGCAGGGTCAAGGGATATTTGTTGCTCAGACCCTTTTGTAAGGTTATGTGAGGCAACTCATAGTTGGAGAGAGCAAAAGATGGATTCTACAAAGGCAAAGAAACTAATCTAATTCATTTATACACATCAAGGATAGTGTCAGGAACCCTATTGCAAAATTATGTTTGTAAATGTCTGTGCAGTTGTGGCTCATTCGAGGAAAGACCTGAAGATAATGATACCTCATTATTCAGCAGCCTCAGTAAACTTTGTCTTAAAAATTAGAAAAAACCCTTCCACAAACAGTGGAATTACGTTGAAACAAAAATAGAGATAATAGTAAATACACAGTGACAAAATTCACCTTTCTTTGAGTTCTCATGAAAACACAGGCAAGGAATGAAAATATTAAGATACCTATACAAAAGGTGAGCACTTCAGACTGCAATCCACAGAATTCTGTTGAAATAACATAGTTTTGGTCCACTTATGGTGATAATATTGCATAGCATTGCTTGATAGTGCATTGTCCTGCTTCCTATGCTGTGCTAAAATGATGAGGCATGGAACTGTTAGTCATAATATGTTAGTCAGAGAAGAAGTGGGAGCTTTGCAAGTGTGTCATGTCACAGAAGTTGTTCCATTTAATGTCCACATTCTGATTCTGAGTGAGGAAAATGTAAAGAGCTGGCAACTGATCTGTTCAGGCTAAGTTATAGCAGCTTCCACGAAGAGACCACATGGCTGCCTAAGTATTGTCTGAGGAATACAGCCCAATGTGTTTCATAGGATCGTGTTTCAGCAAAGTGTGCGTGAGTTGGATTTTATTTGATTGAGAGCAGCATCTGAGTGGGTGCATAAGAGAGGGAGTGCTTTCTAAATGTTGGGTTTTTTTCCTACTTTTGATTAAGCCAAACCAACAGCTAAAGCAAAGTATACCGTAGGAGTGCAGTCCTGAAAATAATCCCTAAGAAAATGAGTGAAAAGATGACATTCAGAACTGTAAGCAGATAAAGCATTTATTGCATTTGACTCATATACATTAATGGAATCAGGCTTTTAAATAAAATATTTTGTACATGAACAACACTACATTAAAGAAATTTCCAGTTCCATCAGCTGTTTTTCCTCCTGAGGAGACAAGCTTTATTATTTGACTGTTCAACTCAAGGGTAATGATAACTGATATATATTATGAAGTAGCAAAGTACAAAACATGTGTTTATTCTACATAAGTATTGAGCAAGTTATAGATAACCCTAATAAAGAATGAAAGATCACTTTTCTGTGTGGATGAAAAGTGTATGTGAAGGTAATGTTGGTGTAGGGGTGCTGCATATAGGATATAGTGAGAAAAGGAAATCTTTCAGAGGTATTGTCAAAGAGACCTCATAGACTTGTAGTAAAGATATAGAGTATAATTGTTGTTGTTAATCATGCCAAATATTGACCATCATACCTGATGTAGCTGTCAAAGACGGTTGTCTTTGTGGTGTTCTGCAAAAGAAAACGCTGTATTTGCTGCAGCATTAAGTGATCTAAGGACTATCTTCCTTTTAGACATGCTCTCTTCTCACCTATCTAGCGGATGTCCTCTTGCCTTTTCAAACAAAAGGGGACCACATATTCAGTTGTTTTCTTTCACAGGAGTTTCCTTCTCCCTAGATAGCCCTTAGTACCCTGTTTTGTCTATTGCTATTTGATGCAGAGGTACACCGTTACTATAATATGTATAAATATTTTATTTAAAACCCACAGATGGACAAAAGATATTTAAATCCTGCCTCGCTGAAGGGAAACAAGGGCTAGAAAGAATAAAATTATGCTCACTAAGAAAAATAAGGCTATAAAAACAAAGTGTAGGTATATGACAGGTCATTTAACACGGGATGAATAAAAGCAGGGTTGGAAAAATGTACAGCCAGAAATAGGACTGTATACAAGTTTAGTTTTGGTTTACAATATAATCTTAAATACTATAATTGTATCTCATTGTAATCCTGTGTTGGTGTTCCCAAAAAATGTTAAAAGCATATCTATGTGGTTAACAATATTCACGTTTTTCTTTACGAATATGTATGTAAGATGTATAAGCTGAACAGAAGGGAAGGACAGAATTAAGGCAGCCTGGTCAGTCTTCTAGCAACAGAAATCAACTATATCAGGTGAAGAAACACACAAAAAAACCCCTCACCTCTCCTCAGTCTTTGAGGCTAGATATAAATGAAATCCTTCCCTGCAAGGCAGAAGAATTAAAGAAAAAGTAGTTAAAAGTTTACAAAAGTCCCAAGAACATTTAAGTGTGGCCAAGCCTATTGTTTGTTCTAATTTGGAAGGTCTATGTATCATTAAGCATCAAAAGTAATAGTTAGAAATAGTTAGAAATGAGCAGAAAAAATGAGAATATATACCAGAATCTGTTAAAATGACAGACTTTCCACTATGTACAGGTAAAATTAATACGCTTGCTAGCTGACTCAGAAATCTTGCTCAGCAGGCTGTTGTTGACCAGACAGTTTGAATAGCAAACTGCCAGTGTAAGTATCAATATAAAATCTCTGTTTAATGGGAGTGAAAAGCCTCTTCCTATATATGAAGTTCCCATGTAGTGAAGGTTACACATAGCAAAGAATAGTTGAAAGCACAGTAAAATGGGGTTTACTGAGGGTTAGCAACAAGAGGACATCCAAGGCCCGTGGATACAGACAAGGGCTGTTTGCCTGTGTTGAAGCTTTGTGTATTTGTTAGTGTTGCTTTATTTGCTAGGTTGGCGATATGACATAGCTTTTACCTTTCACAAACACAATGTCATGATACAGTTTATAACCAACAAAGTGGTTTATCTCACAAGTAATATAAGGTAGATTCTTCTCAAATACGATGTAAATTAATCCCCTAATTTAATTTCTTATGGCCATAAGAAATGGTTGACCCTTAGGAAAAAAAGGTATCATTCTACTTATGTTGCTTCTATTGCAAATATAATTTGCATAAAACATATAAAGATGTGAATTTCCCTTAGGTTTCAGTGCAAAGCTATTAATCATTTTTCATCTTTTCACTTCCATTTTAGTATTCACATGACAACTTATTCTAATTGTTCAGGGCACTTACTGTCGTAGGCAGCTTTTACATTTATTTGTTGCAAATCTCAGTTTAAACCAAATGTGAATTTATTATGATCACCTTCATCAGTCAATATATTTGACTAAAATACTGAAAAATCATCTTGAAAATAGTACTCTTACAGGTTAAGACAAGGCAGATAGTGACTGCAAAAGGAATGTTTTTTGCAAAATATGGCTTTCGCAAAAACCAAAGTAATTGGAAATTTGTGATTTTCAACAGATTTTGGATCAAATATAGTTTCATGCTCTATTTACCTTTAGGTAGACCACTCCATCATTAACAGTCATAAATTAGTAAAGTATTAACAGAGGACAGCTACAAAATATGTTCTGTTAGTCTATGGAAAAGCCATATAGACTAGTGAATAAATAGACATTGGGCAAGATTTTGGTTTTATTTTTTGGTTTTTGGTCTAATTGTAGGCACCAAGGCAGATAAGGAATTTAAAGGTAGAGAAAGACATAGCTTTTAGACTTCTTCCAGTATGGGAAACAGCCGGGGAAAGAGACCAGTACACGAATATGAAGTCAAATGTAGTCTAGAGGAAAATGTCTAATACTGAATGAGAAATGATGTTTGAGGAAGTTCTGGTCAAAGTAAACTTTGTTAGTGAAGACAAGATCTTGTGTGTGATGCCATGAAAAAAGAAATGAAACAGAAGGGAGAAAAGACATGGGGCAAAGGTTGGATTTTACATTAACCTTCAGATTGCAGTGATACCAACCCAAATTGAATGCAAACTGCTTCCACTAATGTGGTATTTGCTAACCATTTTGTACTCTTTATATCAATGGTCACAAAGCACCACAGCACCTTTGGTAGCATGTAGCTTACACATCAAACAGAACTAGGAAACATTTCTCTCTGGATTGGCATAAAAAAAAAATCTGAGATCTACTCAATTTGGAGCCATATCAATTGCTAAAAACTGTCTTTTTTTCCTAAAAAAAAGTATAAATAAAATTCCTCTTTTACAGAAACCTCAGCTTTTCATCAATGTTCTGGTGCAAAGTTCTCAGACAGATCTGTTGACCGGTACGTTTCACACAATGGCATCTGTCTTACTGGAAGTAAGGGCTGGATGTGTATTCTATAATGAGTATAATCTTGTAGTTTCAGGGAGCATGCAAAAAAACATGTCAGAGAGTGTTTTGTATTTTATTCAATTTTCTCTTCCTTGTCCAATTTGCCTCTTGGCTTCCCTGATTATTTTTTTTCATTTTTTTTTTCCTGAAGGGTAAACGTGGGTTATGCTCTGATAATGAATGAAGTAAAATGCAGTTTGTGGGAATGATCTTCAAACTGACAAGATTATTTTACCTACTGGTTTTCTGGGAAGGTTTTCACAGTTCCTTTTTTGAATACATGCTATTTGCTCCCAGCTGGAAACACTGTGAACTTCACATCTCCCTAGGTCTTTAGAGTCCTGGGAAATGAAGCTGGAACTGAGTGTTGTTAGTTAGCATGCCATGATTTGGAAGGTTGGTGAATGTGAGCCAAATAATATAATATTGGTACACAAGTCACTTTTCTCATACAGTAAATTGCAGCACAAAACGTGCATAAAAAGTAATTAAGTGATTTGTGAACCAGGCTCTTGACATATTCAAAAATTACTAAGGTGAATTACTTCTTGGATTGTAAGATAATTATAGTACCAGTCTTCTACTCATCAACAATGTAGTCCTCATACAGGCACAATTGTAATGGAGTGCTGTATTTTTATATGTGGCCCACACTCTAATTAGCAGATTCTAATTTCATGCTTAAAAGAAAACCACAAGAAACATATGGCTTATAGCATTTTATTGTTAACAACTAAGCTGTGTGTCTCACTGTGAGACAAAAAGCCAATCTTTCTTTTCTTTGAATCAGTCTTGCTCCCTGCTTTTTTATTTCTATCAGATAATTAAATAACCCAAACAAGATGAAATGAATTACTTAATTTCTTTAGGAATTAGAGGTAATTTAGGTTTGAGAAACTACTTTTTGGGGTATTTGAATGTTGTGTTTATAACAACTTAGTTCAGTTTGTTTGTTCAATCATTTCTTTTCATCTGCAAGATTTTAAACCAATCAATGATGTCCTAAATTCTGGCTATATTTAATGAGAGAAAGTGCTTTTTTTTTTTATTTTTTTATTTTGCAGTTAAAAGCACCATACTTTCCAAATAGCTTCCTTTTCTTCCCCTCTTTTTTTCTTTAAGCAGCATGCCAATAACATTAGACTCCCAAGCTGAGAATGTTGCTAATAGCAGAGTCACAGAGCATTCTAATTACTTGCAGAGAGGTCACGAAGGTTGGTGAGAGGCAGATTCTGGTAAGGTGGAACAATTGCAATATTCATAACTTCGTTTTCTTGCTTCTAACTTTTTTTCCTCTGAAATGCTCACAAGTCTTTGTCCTCATCTCCAATGAAGGATAAGATGTCTCCATTTTAACAGAGCTTTCTTGGTGGATTTTTGTGGTGTAAAGCAGATAGCAGTGCTCCTGCTGTCTCTTCAGAAGTGAATACATTAAGGGTAGTGCCCCACTGGCTCTTTGATGATTTCAGACCTGTCTCAAAGGCTGACCCTCTTCTTTCCATCAAGAAGTACAAGCGGGGCCTATAGAGACCACTGTCTATGGAAGACGATAACAGTAATTAGCCCTTATGATAGATAAATCTTCATCCTCTGATGATCAAAGACAGCTAAAATTACCAAATTATATGTGGCAGTTTTGTAATGAATAAAATGAAGCAGCTTTATAACCTCTATGGTCTTGTTACATAGAGTGTTAATTCTGTTTTAAGTGCATTTAACTTTAGTTTGGTTATTTCAAACACAAGAGCTTATTTTTGTTAGCAATATTTCTCTATTTAATCAATTATTTATTCTTGATCCAATAAAATGATTTGATAAAGGCAGGAAAGAAAAGATCAGCATGAAGGAAAAAGGAAATTTTTACTGTCTTTTTTTTTTTCCCCGCTTTTCCCTTTCCTTCCCTTTCTCTTGATGTACATGCTTTTGTATCATTCTTTCCATCTTTTCTACCCTTGCATGCCTGTCACAGTCTTATTAGAAGTAGCACTTTCTGGATTTCAAGGAGGAGGTGGGAATCCCTGACCTCCCTCAAGATTGGTCCTATCTGAAAAACAGGAGCAGGTGACCCGGCATCACTGGTGAGAGAGATAGCTGTAATTCTTGTCACAGAAGATAGGAACCTTGTTCCTGTGCTGATAGCAAAATCTCCTCTTCAATGAGGCAAAGAACTGAGGGTCTAAGGGTCTAGAAATATGTTGCCATTTAGAATTATTTTGTTTTCCCCCTAATGAGCGAGGGCCCTTATCCCTGTGGTCAGTGTAGATAATGTTGTAATTTTTTTGGTTGTTTCGTTTTTGGTGTATTTTTTTTTTCTTTTGAAGTTAAAATACCCATCTTTTAAGTAGAGACGACTTCAATTTTTGATCTCAGCAAGGGTGACACACTTCTGGGCACTTTTAGGACTTTTTTATTTTTTATTTTTCCATCACAAATTTGGTGCATTGTGTGGGGTGGGTAATGTATGCTTTCTTTTGAGAGCATATGTGTATGTGCACTGCAGTCTGTCGGGAACATAAGGGATGAGTGACTTTAAATGTGGTTATACTGAGCATTGTAATATCTAATGTCAGGAAGCTCATTTCTAGAGTTCCCAGATCCTGTTGTACACATATTGGGAGCATCCTGGCAGGAATCTCAGAATGCAATCCAGCTTGGCCAGGGCACTACATATGGAGCCAAAGACGACCTCCTCAGCAGAAAAGTCTTTGTAGACAGGGTTTTGGGAAGCCATGACATCAGGAGTAATTTTAAATGACCTCTTTCACGTAGGACTGAACTGCCAGTGGTCATGTTCATAGGTCTCATCTGCAAAGCAACAGCTAAGAACTAAAGGGTGAGATGGTAACAAACAGCTAAAAGACTCCTTAATCTACCACAGCTATTTCCCAAGCAAACATCTGATTGTGTTCATTCGTGGTCTGCTTTCATGCACACAGTAATTAAAGAGAGCTGAGATCTCTCCTCTGGAAAGGATCAAGCAGGAGGGAAGGTGGGTGGTGTCGAGGAAGCGGAGGAGCCTGCAGGGATGAGCCAAGCAATGGGACCCCAAAAGGGGGCAGCAGCTCCTGTGTCTGCACTGGGATAGGGACGCTGGCCAAATTGCAAGCGGTACGCACAGCAAGTAGTTGGATCCTGGTTAGTTTCAGCATTAAAAAATTGCATATGTTCACCGACTTTTAACTTAAGAAATGAAGCAATGGCAGCCCTTACTAGCTTCTAATTGAGGAGATGTGAGTGGGATGTGAGATTACAATTTTGGATTTAAATACCTAAATGCCACTTAAATGTAGTACTAGGCTTTTATTTCCTGTTTTGAATTGGAATCTAAGTTTATATTTAAATTGTTTTAGGACCTTTCTAAATGAAGCAATAAAATAAGTGTAAGAGAGAAAAAGGTAACAGTCTTTATGAGTTATCATCCAGTCCTGATAACAACCTGAAAACTTCAGGGACAAAGACACCACTTCTCTTGCTGCTTTCAGATAATAATAGCTGTGCATTATTATTATTATAAAAAATATGAAAATACAGTATGTTCTGTAAAGGAATAACTCTTGTTGCCAAGGTGACTGAGTAGAATACATCCCCAATACATAAGTAACTTTCAAAAAAAGCATGAAAAGACAGTTGGAGAAAAGAGGTAGAAGAATGGTGTAGTGCTAGGAGGTATATAACAATATATTTCAATTTTATTATCCAAATAAGAAAGTTCTTTGTTCAGTCAAATACAGACTCATATGAGACCAAGCCATATGAGGAGAGGCTGAGGGAGCTGGGCATGTTTAGCTTGGAGAAGAGGAGGCTGAGGGGAGACCTCATTGCCCTCCACAACTACCTGAAAGGAGGTTGTAGGGAGGTGGGTGTTGGCCCCTTCTCCCAGGTGAATAATGACAGGACCAGAGGAAATGGTCTGAAGTTGCGGCAGGGGAGGTTTAGATTAGACATTAGGAAGAATTACTTTACTGAAAGAGTGGTCAGGCACTGGAACAGCCTGCCCAGGGAGGTGGTTGAGTCACCATCCCTAGAGGTATTTAAGAAACGTGTAGATTTGGCACTTCAGGGCATGCTCTAGTGGCAGAGGTTGTAGGGGTTTTTTTGTGTGTGTATGGTTGGACTCGATGATCCCAAAGGTCCTTTCCAACCATGAAGATTCTATGATTCTATAACCAGTTATTTAATGCTGAGATTTTATCCATTCTAAGTCTAGTCTTAGAGTGTGGATTCAGCCAATATGAAAATGCAGATGAGGTACTTTTCTAGGAAGGGGATTATAAAATAACTTCCCATGGAAGCAAAGTAGATATTTGGATAGATAGGAAATACAGAAAGCTATCTCAAATCAAAAAGGATAAAATAAATTGAGTCTTAGCCCAGTTTACAGATATTCCAATCAATGTGTTAATTAATGAGTCAAGAACTGCAAATACTTTAGATAAACAGAGAAAAGTGTTGCATCAATTTTGCCTATAGAAACAAATTAAATTTACAGCTGCAGCTATGTTTTGTAAGGAAGAACATATAACAGGCAATACCAGGTGGCAGGCATATTTTTGGAATTCTGCTACTCTGCTGCGTTTTCTTGAGTATCAAATTGCTTGCTCTTTAATAAAGCTGATTAATTTTACTATCTGATACAAAAATAAACAGATAAAAAATGCCTTAAAGAGACTTCTCTATAGCAGGAAACCCAGCGTGGCAAAATTCTAATGACAAATATGTCCCTCATTAACACATGAGTTGCCTAATCTGTAGCGATATGGTGTGATCAGGCGAAAGGGTGCTCAGTTGGACTCAATGATCTTAATGGTCTTTTCCAACCTAAATGACTCTGATTCAGTTCCTCTTAATCAATGTGCAAGATGTGTAGAGGCAGCACAAGCTGGAAGGCATTCCTCCCTGAAGGGCTGAATGAAAACGGGTGTTTCTGCCTGTCAGTCCTGATCTACACATCGTACCATGCCTGAGCTTATAATGCAGCCTTTCAGCAGGCATGTATTTTAATGATGACATGGGACACATCCTCCCTGGAGCACATCTGCCTTTGTACTTCTCCCTGGCAAAGCGTTTTGGATGTTTTGTATTCTAACATTCACAAACCAGATTATTGTGAAAGCTGTAGCATTCAAGAGGGAGACATCCTTTGCTGTTCCGTAACTCCCCTCCTTGTATGATCTGGGAATAAGGAAAGATTCAGGGTGATTATATTCCTTCATGTTATGGTTCAAACATATCCAGGGAGAGATGAAATTGTGATCGTGTCTTCAATAAGCCACTTGCATAATTCAAGTTGCAAACTAGCTCTTAGTAAATCTTAAAACAAAAACAAACCCAAAACAAATAACCTTTTATGGAGAACTGCAGTAAGGAGGCTGAAATAGTACAGTGAAAAATCTAAAGATTATTCCTGTCCTACCAGATATTAACCTTAATTTTCCTTTATAAATAAGTAGTAAAAATCAAATACAGTATATGATCAAGAAGGCAGACATTTCCGTCTGTAACTGGCTCTTTTCCTATAGAAAAAAAACTCGATAGCCTGAAGAGAAGGTGATGCTCAGACTGAATTATTTAATAGGAATCTACTTGTGTTCTTCTGAACTGCTAAACAGTTTGTGATGTTAACCCCACGATCTGCACTTCCCCAGTTTCTGTGATATTAGCTGACTGACTCTTCCTTTTTCTTCCCACCTGTTTTTCTTGTTATTAAAAATACTTTTTGTTCTATTTTACTTTTTTTTGCTTTTATTTCCCTTACCAACAGTTTTAATAAAACAGGTGTTAAATCAGTGAAAAAATACTATTTGACATCAGTGGGACCAAAATTTAACTCTAAGTATGCAGACCTATTAGGCATAACTTCAGAAATCTATTCTTTGCGGGTCTGATTCTATCTTTTCTTCCTGTTCCTCCATGACTAGCTTTTCACACACGGATGTCCTTTGAGTCCTTTAAAACCAGTTATTAACTGACATAGCTGACTTCTGTCTGGAGGGGGAGGGGGGGGTGAGGGAACAAAAAAACCCACAAAACCAAAACCAACGAACCCACCAAACTGTACTTCTCAGTGGAACAAGGCAGGACACTGCCAGCCGATGCAGTGCAATCTCCAGGAGACCCAGGGATCAGCTAATGATAAAAGACTCTCTCCAGCGGAATTTGTCCTACACAGATCTGCATTAAAGTGCTCAGCATGCAACAAAGCCAGTACTGATCTTCACGCATCAGTTCCTATTCCATATTTCATGCAATTTGATTGCATGTTTTGTGCAGATGTACATGTGCATATCTGGTAAATATGCCCATGAAGGTATATAGTTTTTTAAAATATGTATTAGCAATGAATTAAAATCATTAGATTAAAATTAAAAATTCTCTCTAGAGCATTTTTATATTCAATGGGTATGCTATCAGATATGTCCTTTCCATACTTGTGTTATTCTTGATAGAAACTTTCCCAAGATGTTTCTGGCTGTTAATTTTATCATTAGATAGCAAACTGGAATTCCTGATTGCCAGATTTTAAAAATAATCTTGTCTTGTCTCCTTTTAAAATTTGACCTTGTTGCTATGTTTTAAGAACTCCGTTACAAGTGCCTTCTGACTAATTTGAGCCCATCTCTACTTACTGGCACAGTCCTCTCCAGACCTATCAAATGCTGACCTCTGTCATGTCGCTTTTTGAATTTTTGATTTCCAATAGGTGAGTAGGGGCAAGAAAATGAAGACTTATCTTCTAATGAAGCTCCTCTGTGTCTTACATTCACTGTCTGTTGCTGTTGACATTATCATGACATTAATACCTTATCATTCTCATCCCATATAAGTTTCTATTAGATGATACAGTTTTTAAGAGATGCAAGTGCCTATTTTTCTATCTTCTTTATGATCTTTTTTGTTTTGGTAATCTTAAATATTCATATTAATATTTTACTTGTTTTCCTGAACCATAATATCTTTAAATCTTTACATATTCTTTTGCTTCCAAATGAGTTAAGTAATTGTATAGCTGGCATGCTAATGTTAAATGTTACAAAGCTGAAATAGAGACCTATTAAGTTATGATTTTCTTGTTTAGTGTTTTTTTCTTTTGTGGTATATTACCAATTCAAGACTCTTCTGACCCGAAAGTCGTACCAGTTTTCCTACCTATCTTGATCTGCTTAAGTTAGTTGTGAAATTGAAGAGCGTATTATCTACTGAGTTATATCTCAGAATATAACCGGCACCAAATCTCAGTCTGATTAACTCATGTAGCTAGTGAACCTGTCAGCATGGGTATACTTTCCTTGCTCCAAAAAGGGGGAACTATTCTATGTTCTATATATATTCTATTATATATTCTATTATATATAAACTATGAAGTTTAAATACTTTGCATCTCAGTAACACAAGATAGTCATACTTGTTACCCACACACATAAATGTTGGTGTTATTTAATGCTTTTACTCAACAGAGAATTTATGCACATGCTTCTATTTCGGCTGAAACAGGGCTCTAATATTCTTTGTGATTTTTTTCAGGTCCATTTTCTACTGTTATCTTCTGTTTGGTAGCATAATCCTTCCTAACCACCCATTCAGTAGGATGAAGCTGTGCTTGTTTTGACATTATGTGTTTTCCACTGAAGTCAGCTTTCATTTTGTCATAAATATAAGGAAAGTTTATCTTGTTCACGTAACTCAGATGTGTTAAGATGTTTTATAGACAAATAATTTTGATCAAGTTCTAATGAAATTATGCTATAGCCTCAAACGTATGGAGAGAAACCAGCCCAGTTTCTTCTTGCCTGTTCTTTATCAGTAGCAGAAGGCTCAGGCATAAGCAAAGAAAGCTCTACCAAACCCAGACGGTCTAGCCTAGTGAGTGGAAAAACATACATTTGACAGACGGAAGAAAATACCATATGACCTAAGACTTCTGTTCTGAGATGGTGTCGACAAAGCCGGAGGTTAGCAATATGTGCGCTGCAAACTCTGAAGCTGTCCTGAGGCCATCCTGGCTGCTTACCTTTGTGCTGAGAGGAAACTGTCTGCATTGCTACACTATCATTTCGATTGTTGACATATTTTTTCTTTCTTTTTTTTTTTAGTATCCTTTTCTTTTGGTAATACGTGAAATTACTGTGTTCTAACATATGTGAAATGTATATGTTATGTATGCAACAGGGCTGATGTTTATAAGGGTACAGCCACGCTGCTAAGTAAAAGAAGGCTGGGATGAAGTTCACCTCCTTGATTGTCATTGCTACTAACTTGTCAGCTAGCTCACTGGCTCTGTGTTGGAATGCTCCAACTAGCCTTTTCTAAAACAAAACTCAGGTGTACTTCTGCGAAAAGCTCATGATGAGGACAGCTCCCCAAAATAATATGAGTAAAACTGCACCAGGTTTGTCTCCCTTCCTTCCACATAGTCCTCCAGTTCTAACCCAGAGGTCCTGGACCTTAGAAACATGTTCACATAACCTCATGCCATAAAAACACTATCTTGGTGGGTCCAGCATGCCTTATGTTGTTTCCTACATGAATGGAAACCAATCCCAATTGATTGTTAGATTATTGGCATATCACCCATGTCAAATTCAGGCTGAATGCTGCATGATGTAGATGTGGCCAGTATGCACTAAAAGACAGAATCTATGTTCTTTGTGACTATAAGATAGACTTGCTATGGATTGCTCATTCTTGGGTTACAGATCTATCCCTGGAGCCCTTTCATTTAGAAGTATAAAAAGTATTTTCTAACAGAATACAAAAGATCTTTTAGTAAGATGGACGTTGTTTACTAAGATCCAGGTTCATTTTCTGTTACTGAGAAAAGCTTGTTAAATACTTTTACTTGAATGAAAATTTAATTTTTGTATTCTAAATATATGTATATACATAGATATCTAATTTATTTTTAAAAATAACTGAAGTGCCAAGTCTAAATTATTTTTGTTTTCACCAGGTGAAAGCTGAAGGAATGTCTTATGTGGTAAAAGCTTATTGCAGTTTTGCAAAGCACCACTTTTGTTTGATGTTACAATATGATGTATTCAATATGATGTATTATGTCACGTACTTAGTGAAGTTGTGGTAGAGGAGTTTGGACATCAACACAGTTTCCATGCACCATCAGCACTGGAAATCATTAATCCACATTACTATTAAGAATGGTATTCCCAAAGAGAAAACAGAGAAATGGCAAAATGGCTCTAAGAATAATAAGTAGAGGCAAATGCAATTATGGTTCAAAATCTAGCATTAGAGCACCACCAATAAAAGAAAAAAAAAAAAAAATCCCTTCAGGCTTCAGTCCTTTAGTAACCCTTGAAGCCTAGCTGGTAAGTTAGAGCTAGTCACTTGTTTCTACTTTTTACCATCTCTGAGAGAGATGCTGTAATACAAGTCCAAGTATACAATGTCCATTTTGAGATCAGTTTGGCTGTTGAGCATATGGGAGGCAGAAGGGAATGCAGTGCCTATTAAAATGCTTATGAAAAATAGATAAAGCCTTTCAAACTTTAATAACATGCTATTTGATTTTGTCAGCAGATAACATTATGCACAAAGGATTGCATACCCAGGTTTAAGAGCTTGAAAGCCTTCAGTCTAAGAAGGATTCCAGGAGATGCAGTGCATGACAGCTAACTCCAGCACGTATTGACAAAATACTGGTTTTAAGGGCATGAGGAGGACACAAGCACCATAGTTTTACTTGAGTATGTGGAAAGGAGCTGGATATTCTCATCAGGAGTGAACGGACAAGACAGGTATGGACTGGATCAAAAGAGAAAATTTCTGTACAGGCATAATCAGCAAGATCTTTTAAGTGAGGTATCACTAAATATATTTGTTTGTGGCCTTCCTAAGATGTTCTGGAGACAGATTTATGCCAAAGCTTCTAAATATTCACTTTAAAAAACAAACAAAACCCAAAAAAAACAACGCAAACCACAACCCTTAATACCTCCTAGATTCTTGGAGGTATGCTGTTGATTTTTTTTTTTTTTTTTTTTTTTTACTTGAGCTGTTTGGGGTGGTGAGCACCTGCTTGTAGGAGAAGAAATTTCAGGAAGTGCCTTGACGAAAAATATTCATTCAGCTAGATCATAAACAAAAAGGCACAAAATCTGTCATTCATCAGTATTTCTTTACCCGATGTGGTTGGAAAAAGAAGTCACAGCTTCCCTTTGCTTCCCTTTTTCCTGTCTTCCCTAGATTTGTCCTTAACGCATGCAAAAAGGAATTATTCCCTTTCTCTCTTTCTGCCATTTCGGGAACACTCATGGAGGTGACTACATGGCTAGGTATTTCTGTATGATATTGCTGTAAATCTAGTGCACTTCATTTGCGCTCAGCACAATAGCATTGCTCTTGTCCTCTGCCTGCCCTGCACTGCTCCGGTGATGACTGGCAGAACAGTGGTAAGGTGATCTATCAGTCTGTTACACATATCTTCTAACAAGTCAGCAAGCAGCCATTATAACTTCTCTTATTTATTCTTATTCATTGTTTTGACCTCAATCCTGGTTGCAGCACTTAATATGATTTATTTATTCATAAGATGCCAAACTAACAATATCAGGTTTAGCTTGGACTGCCCATGAGACACAGAAAAGAAGTGCTGACATATTATTGCTAAGGGCAATGGGCAGATTACTCTGCATTAGATTCACATGGTGCATTTATTCACCTATAAGCATTTTTATAGTGACTGTAATTGTAACACCTGGGCAATATATATGCACTATAAAAATGTTGAGAACTGTCCATTAGGACAATTAATTCTTTGTCCAGCTTCTGGCTTAATTAAGACATTGTGCCTTTGAGTGTGTTACTGTTTTTAATTTAGAGGCATACAGTAGGGAAAAGCCAACTCTCACAGCTGTGAAAATATGTAGGTAGATCCTTGGATGCTGGAGGCTGTCTAAGCGGGAGCAGGATAGAGACTACCATAGCAGAAGCAGTTACAGCGTAGTTTTAAAGATCATATTGTTTTCTTTGTTGTAATGACACTGGGTAAATTTTATTTTACGACTAGTAATTCAGATAGAAAATTGAGCTTAAAGAGGCCTGAAACCAATCAAGGTTGAATATGGTTAATCGTTCTGGTCAGAACAAAGACGGGGAGGAATGTAAAAAATGTCAAAACATATCATTTTGACCTTTCTGAAACGAAATGTTTCATTTTGGAAATGCCAAACCGTTTCATTTTGACATTTATAAAATGAAACTTTGACTTTTTGATTCAAAAGGCATTTTTTTTCCTTAAAAATTGACCTACATTGTTCAAATAGTATGAAACTGAGATAAAATAATTCCAGAATACTTTGAGGTGAATAAAAATTGTAATTTTTCAGAAAGATCAAAATGAATCCCACATTTCTTGCAATTACTTTCCTATTTGTTTCCTTCCATTATGTTGCTGGTATTATTATTATCATCATCATCATCTTACATGTTTTCATGCTCAAGTTTTCCTCCTTTCCTCTGTTTTGTATTAAAATGAAAAATCTCTGCCTTGCTATATTGTAATTTGGTTTGAGATTTTTCCTGGGAAATTTTTTTTCCCTACAGTTTCTTTGATACTGTTTTTTTTTCCCTTTGATACTTTTTTTTTTTTTTCCCCTGTCACCTATTGTGGATTTTCAAAAATCAGCAGAAGACTGATGCTCTAATGTTAGGACAGTGCTGCAGCAAAAGTATTAGCTGTATGGACTAGTCAAGGAATACACATGCCCACCACTTGGGAACTACATTAGAAGAAGACATTGAAAAACATGCTTGAGCTGCTTAATCTCACATCCTGTAATGTGCTTGTTAAATTTGAAATTGATTTCTGGAAATTTCTCAATCAATTAAAAGACCACACCAGCCACAAAATAAAGAGGAATGCTTAATACTTCTGTCATTAACGGGCCTTTGCCAACAGTTATCTTCACTACAGTCTTGGAAATGTCTCTTTTAAAGAATCAGATTTCTTCTTATGATTTTAAAGTAGACCCAAATATAGAAATGCTCGATGGAGAGCCAGGCAGTGAATGGCCCTAGATCAAAATTGGTTCCTAAACTATAGCTAAAAATGCACAGGCACATGGTTTAGCTCAGTAAATTTACCAGGAATGAAGAGCAATACTGAGTTTGATATGCAGTCTTCTGCATTTTCCAGCACACATTTTCATGAGAATAGTGTTCTGATATTCCAGTTAGGCTTGGTATTTTATGGTGCACAACATCTGGTCAGTGAAGCACTGCCCTTGGAACAGAGTTGCCTAAGCAATAAGCATAGACAGGAAAATGGGTGTACAGGTATGAATGAATTCCTCCAGGTATTGTAGCAGGATAGTGTTGTATTTGGAGATCAAACTGTAGTAAGTTGTTGCACAGTAATAAGCAAGACTTCGAAAGGCTTTTAGAAAATGGAAGCAAACAGATGACTTTTCAGTTCATGTGAGGTTTTGAGGACAAGCCTCATATAAGTGCAGAAACAACACCGAAGGCCAGTGGTTAAAGTTGAAATAAAATAAAAAAAGTACATGTTATTACAAACTTCAATTTTTTGGTCATAAGAAATGAGAAAAAGCTCATCCAGATAGCTAAATAAAATAAATAAAAATAAAATCTGAATCCCTTGTGGATTCTTTTTTGTGGCACAATATATTCTAGAGCAGACACATACCTAATCTGTCCTCCACAAGCCTAACTGTTTATAATGATCTGTTCTTGAACATGAGATAAAATAATTTTTGAAGTCTAAGGAAAGTGTAGACTATATTCCATTTTTGTTGTGCTACCTTGTAAATATTTCAGCAGAAACTAGAGCTGTAGTCTCAGAGGGGACCTGGCCAGTTACATGGAGGTTATTGGAAACTGGGAGCATTTTGTTCCAGAGCACACTCCAAATACAGGTAACTCAAAGACAGAAAGAACTGCGACCAAATGCACATAGAGATCTAGACAGAATCCACATGGATGGTAAAGGATTCTTACAGTTACTCACATAGCCAATGAGCTGATGGCGTTTAATCACACTACAGAATCAGATGCGATACGTTTCTTGCAGTGGTTTACACGGTACCGTTGCTTGTGGTGCTATCTTGTGGTAGCTGGCACTTAACTTCAGCACTTTTCTTCAACTGCCAGCGGAATATGATTAGATTGTTAGAAATTTTTTTATATTCTCTGATTATGAAGAAAAACTGAATAAAATATCTGAAGCTTAGCCAACAGACTCATAATCCCAAAAGCAAATAAAACCAAGTCAGCATGTTAGATCAGACAAAATATTTTGTGGGATGACTTATGTAAGAACACGAGAATTTATCAAAAGTTGTGGGCTGTTTGATGCTGTAAGTTGCCGGAACAAGACAAGACTCGCCATGCAAAACAGTTGCCTTGTAAAGACTTTTGAAGTTACATGCTAGAGTTTGTCAGTTCTGTGCTTTTCTATTCTGGACTGTTATGTAAATTCCAAGAATATTTACTTCCAACTCCACCTACACTGGAGAATACAGTGAGAGAAAAGATTTTCAAAGGAATACAGAAACTTTAAAAAAATCATGTATTTGTTCTGATCTACAGTACATAATTCCTGTATTAAGCTAAGAACATCTAAGAGGTATTTGGTTTGATACATAGTAGTAATGTTGTTGAAGCTAAGTTTCATCACAAGAGCTTCTGATGCATGGAAGATCAAAAGTTGCATCTCAAGGAGTTTTCAGCTAAATAAATTTGGCTTGGATATACCTAATTTTAAATTGGTAATCCAAAGCCTGATGCAACTGAGTGAGAAAAAGGTTTTGTTTAGTGAAAAGCAGATATAATGAAGTCTTATTTCTTATCCATCGTGTCTCATAGATGAAGTGTTTAGGGTCTAATCTTTTCACATATTTAAGGTGTTTACAGTGTTACTATCCTTTAGATATATTGAACTATCTCATAATGGTGGAGTGGATGCTGCAACTTTTTTCAAACCGATGAAACTATTGCAGTTACCCATTAGTTTACCCATTTTCAAAGAAAATTGTGAAGACTTAACACCTTTAATAGCATAATTTTCTTTCAAACATCGTTGTAATTTTCTAATTTCTTTCCATCATTTGTCAGCAGTCCTAGCTAACTAGGGAGGTCCCAGTTGACTGGAGGTTAGCAAATGTGAAGTCCATCTATAAGAAGGGCCACAAGGAAGATCTGGGAAATTACAGGCCTGTCAGTCTGACTTCAGTGCTGGGGAAGGTTATGGAGCACATCATCTTGAGTGACATCATGTGGCACTCACAGGACAACCAGATGATCAGGCCAAGTCAGCATGGGTTTATGAAAGGCGGGTCCTGCTTGACTAGCCTGATCTCCTTCTACGACAAGGCAACCTGTTTCGTGGATGAGGGAAAGGCTGTGGATGTTTCTATCTAGACTTTAGTAAAGCTTTTGACACTATTTCCCACCATATTCTCCTGGAGAAACTGAATGCTCAAGGCTTGGATGGACATACTCTTTGCTGGGTAAAACACTGGCTGGATGGCTGGGCCCAGAGAGTTGTGGTGAATACAATTAAATTCAATTGGCAGCTGGTCACAAGTGGTGTTCCCCAGGGCTCAGTATTGGGGCCGGTTCTCTTTAGTACCTTGATCAATGATCTGGACGAGGGGATTGAGTATACACTCAATAAATTTGCAGATGACACCAAGCTGGGTGGGAGTGTTGGTCTCCCTGAGGGTAGGAAGGTTCTACAGAGGGATCTGCGCAGGCCAATTGTATGAAATGCAGGCCAAATGCTGGGTCCTGCACTTGGGTCACAACAACCACGCACAATGCTACAGGGTAGGAATAGTGGCTGGAAAGTTGCCTGGTGGAAAAGGACCTGGGGGTGTTAGTCAACAACCACATGAATGTGAGCCAACAGTGTGCCCAGGTGGCCAAGAATGCCAACAGCATCCTGTCTTGTATCAGAAATAACGTGGTGAACAGGACTAGAGAAGTCATTGTCCCCGTGTATTTGTCACTAGTGAGACCACACCTCAAATACCGTGTTCAGTTTTAGGCCCTTCACTATAAGAAAGACATCAAGGTACTGGAGTGCGTCCAGAGAAGGGCAACAAAGCTGGTGAGGGGCCTAGAGCACAAGTCTTATGAGTTGCAGATGGGGCTGTTTAGCCTGGAGAAAAGGAGGCTCTCATGGGAGACCTTATTGCTCTCTACAACTACCTGAAAGGAGGTTGTAGAGAGTTGGGGGTTGGTCTCTTCTCCCAAATAATGAGTGATAAGACAAGAGGAAATGGCCTCACGTTGTACTAGGGGAGGTTTAGATTGTATGTTAGGAAAAATTTCTTCATTGAAAGAGTTATCGAGCATTGGAACAGGCTGCCCAGGGGAATTGGTTGAGTCACCATCCCTGAAGATATTTAAAAGATACGTAATGTAGAGGTGGTGCTTAGTGACATGGTTTAGTGGCAGACTTGGCAGTGTAAGGTTAATGGTTGAACTCGGTGATCTTAAAGGTCTTTTTAAACCAATTCTAAGATTTGTAAGGTTTGTAGTGAATTTTATAGTTAAAATCATAAAATAATTATTTTTTAAATTTTCTTTCTTTTTTTTTATGTTAACCTTGTCCAGCCCTCTACAGCTAAAATTAAGAACAGCAAGAATTCGCTTACAAATTGTCATAGAAAAAAAAATTATACTTATATATTTTACTCTTTCATTAGGAAATTTAAGATAGAAAATATTAAGGACCGAGACACACAAAATAAGAGGATCAGTAGTCAATTAACTCTTAAAACTGACATGTAACTACCAAGTGGCTGATGAATGGTGAAATACCAATATAGTTACCCAAACTCTAGTTTGGGTAACTTTCTAAGATAAATATTGTGACAGTACTCAAAGATACAGTCTTTTCATATTTACAATAGTTATAGTTATTGCAGTGCTCAATTATTTGCATTATTTATTTTTATTTTTAAAGTACTAGTTTAAACAGTATTTAGAAAAACCCAAACCTACTGATATGTTTTGCAATTAAAAGTGAGCAGCAGTCCCCCTTTACAACTATTGGCATATGTTTCCTCTCCACATCCCCTGAGACTCTGCTTAGGAAAGTAGTTAACACATTTATCTGTTTCACTTATTAGTTAGCCTGAAATAGCTGAGAAGCTCACCCTTTCCTCTGAATTGCTGAAGCTCTTCCTTATGGCTGATTTTATATATATATATATATATATAATTTTTTTATATATATTTATATAATTTGGAGGGGGTTATGATTTTTGTTTACTCTTTTTTGTTGTGTTTTTTTTTACTTTTTATGTATCTTGTGTGTATATATACACTTGTATGTATTTATACATATACGCATATGTGTACATATGTAAATATATATCTGTTTCTGTGTAGGTATGTCTTTGAACATAGTCTAGATAGCATGTAGGTGACTGCTTTTTCAGAACTGATCATGTGAAGTATACTATTAGCTTTGAATGATACCTAAGGCTGCCTGAAAGCAGCCAGATAAATGAAAAATTTCAGTGTCTTCCACGTAAATATTTTATCATCAGTTATTTCATTTGGAGAGCACCAAGCTCTGAAGGCAATTTTCCCTCTGATAGACATAACCTAATTATATCTCAGAATGGGAGATCCAAATATTAGTGAAGAGAGGAATCTCTAGTCCATGTTGAAAACTATTGGGTAAGACCACAGCATTTAATCGTCTAAACAGAGACATCTGATAACATTTTAGGTGCCCTGGGATATCCTCCGCCTTCCATTCAGAAGGATGAGTTTCTCCAATCTTCTGTATGCAAGGTGCGTGGATACCTGTTTGGGTTACCTGAAACGTTATTAGACGTGTAGGTCCAGACAACTGACCTGCACTTGTTAGAGGTACCTCAGAGCTAAAACTTTCCAATCATCATTGCTAATTTCCTGCTGGTAAGTTCCCAATTCCCTCAAGAGCCAGCTTGCGGATTTGGGGTTTTGCAGCTGCTGCCTCTACCTACCAGAGCACAGCAGGTGCACAGCCGACTGTCAGAGTGTTGGGCTGTGTCCAGGCTAAGCAAGGTGAAAGGATCTTGGTTTGAGAAGTTGAGTGTTTCATGGACGGACTGGTAAGGATGCCTGGCCTTAAATTTCTGAAGAACCATGGTAGGAAGGAGGAGGGAAAGGGAGCCAACTTAAGTAGCGTAGATGCTTATGATCCTGTTCTGTAGACCAGGAGTGTGGAGGATGCCATGGACTGGTGGTTGCAGTAATGAGTAAGCAATCTTGGCAGAGTTGGGAGCTTCTCCAGTATCAAAGGTAGCAGTGGTGCAAAATCTTATTTAGAGACTCCTGCCCTAATACAGCTAGTAGCTTATCCATGCCACCTATTTTTGAGCTTAATATAATATTTTTTGCTTTGTTGAATTTATGGAAGATCTGTATAATGTAAAATAAAGATGAGTTAACATCACTGCTTGCTTCTCCAGGTATTTTCAAAGAATTAATGGAAAAACAAATTATGGTATAAACTAGGGAAAAAACTTTTGCACAGAAAAGTGTCAGAGAAGCAAGCAGAGAAGGGAACAACACTGAAATAGTTCTGTATGACTACCGAGGAACCAGTAATACCACATTTTCATACATACAAATTGTTTTTTAATTGATAGCTAGTACTGTAGTGGGCAAAAAGAAATCATAATGCACTCAAAATTGCAGGATATTCTAATTCTTTTTGTCTTTCCCTGATTTTGTGGATTCTATTTCCTGCCAGCCTGAGTTTCTAAAATATGTGTATCTGTGTCCAGATCAGTAGTGTAACAGGCCAAGCTCAGTCCACAGATATTATGAGTTTTTGTAATTGAATGAGTTACAGCATGTCTTCTACTCTGTGCTGAGTAAGCAGATGTATGTTCTTCTCTCTTGTATGAAATAGCTTCCTCTCTGTTTCATTGAAGAGTAAATTTCTCAAGTAATCTTGCTTATGAATACATGCCGCCAGCACAGTTCCCACGGACAACTGGCACCTGTTCTTTTAGCTTACAATACCTTTTACATGTCCCAAAGTACTATGACATTAATACAGATACACAGGAACTGATGATCTGCAGTTCTTAATTATTTTTTTGTGCTCCATGTGGATGAATATGTTTAACTTCAAGCAGCAAACTTTGAAAACGTTCTTTTAATGCTGATTTAGGGATCTCTGTAAAAAAAGCATTTCTTGTTCAATGCAGCATTGAAAAAGACAAAACCATAATTTCTCATTAACTCAAACACAGATATGCATATCTTGCTCTGGCCTGCCCCCGTGTATAACACAATTATCATTGTTTTGGTCTGCATTGGTTCCATTGCTTGATTTTTCACTACACAAATACACAAATTAGTTGTATTCTACCAAGGCTATAAGTCAACCATGGAGAAGTGGCATTTAGTTTTATAACACTGTGGTGGTCAAAAGTATCTCTCAGTTTTGGTTTCCCACTGAAACAACCAATTTATCTTTTCAGGCTTTTTTTAGGTTAGTTAGTATTGCACTTAACTGTACAGACTCTCTTGATAGCACCTGACACTGCGAATGCTCAGCAGTTCTGCAAATTAGATCCTCAGATCCCAGAAAATGAGAAATACAAATTGGTTTAGTGTAAGTTAGTTGCATCGCGTCACATTTGTCACTTGTAACCTTCTACTATTGGCTGAAATAGGTATGTGCATGTATTCTCTTTAACTGAGGGACAGCAAAGAAGCTCAGGATTGTTCCTCCTTTGGCCTCCCATTGAGTTTGGAAACGTGGGGTTCAAATATAAAAGGGGAAGAGGTAGCAAAAGGAGAAGTTGACATTACAGTTCACAACAGGAGTAGGGACTACTTTCCCTCCAGTCTCCTCACCACTCTTGCTCTTTCACGTCCTGCCCAGACCCTCATCTCACTGTTGGCAGGCAGCAAGGAGAGACTGAGCCCAGGGCCACTCTATCTGTTGAAATTAGTGGCAGGGAGCAAGAATATGCTCTGAAGAGATAAAATGAAGTTTCATTTTAGGAGACAGGCTGTATTCCTGACAGTTGGACCATCCTTCTGAGCCATATAGCCTCCAGCCCTGTCCTGCCAATGAGGAACACGTCAGCCTGAAAGATTATGAAGTTCAGCAAAATTATAAGCCACCAAAATCAGGGCTTTATAATGGGAACTGTCATCTAACTTGAATAATAGTCCCATTCATAATACTTATACTGGATCTTAATCTCACTTAAAGTGAAATTACTCTGGAGACTTAAAATAGGAGTATTTGTAATTTAAATGCCTTCTGAGGCTCTTTACACCTCAGATATAGTGTATAATGATGTGCTATGTGTGCTCTCTACAAATGCGTCTCTGTGTGTATACAAGTATCTGTGTGTCAATATATACATTCCAGATAAGTATTTTTAGATGGATAGCAGTATACAGATAATAGTGAAACCAAAGGGCATAATGATGATTTTCTTCTTTAATCATTGTCAACAAATATTTTTTGTTTTGCAAACATCTGACAACACATTATTTTCTGTTCCCTGGCAAATATAAAAGTAAAATGCGGTGAAAAGCAGAGAGGAAATGCAGATTAATAAAAAGCAAATTATTGTTCTTATAAATCGTGGGGGGGGAAAAAACAACCAACCAAACAAACAAAAAACCTGGCAAAATAAAATACTTCTCGCTGGAAATGCATGCTATGGAAAGGACCATGAAGCATTGTCATTCATTTAGTGGCCAGCCCAGCCTAAACCTCAACAGAGTTAATTGGTAAAATGTACCATTAATTTCAGGGAGTGCAGTCAGTTAGAAGAGACTTAACTGAAAAGTAAAATTACTGCAAAGAAAATTGGTTTGTTCTATCTTAAACCAGGACGAGCATCCACATTTTATGACCAGAGCTACCAAATACTTTTTGTGCTCAGGACTGAGCACTGAAAACACTGAATTAAATTTTCTCAAGGCTAAAACTTCTTAATATTTTTAGCATACATTTATACCATTACTCAGAAATTTGCTACTAGAGACATGCTCACAGTGAGCTCTCAGTGGGATACAGAATTTCATGCTACTTATCCAGTGCTGGCCATAGCTTCTCTTCTTCAGCAAAAGCTCATCAGTTTGTGTAAATTATCATTGCTCTTGCAGGTAGAACTTTATTATAGGTGGTGCACATATGCCAGACTCATCTAGTATTATAACACTTTCTGTCACCTTCATCCAAACAACATCTGGCAGCTGTTCCCAGAGTGACATTTCATACACGGAAGCAGAATTAATATGAAGAAAAAAAATGATGGCAGTGGCAATATAACCAGAGAACGACTTCCTCCCCAATTAAGTCAAGATGCTTTTATACTCCAGTGTCTCAGGAATCCCTGTTCATTCCCGCTAGGTTTTTTTCTGATATGTCATTTGCAATAGTACAGTTTTCCACAGTGTTCTAGGTCAATTTTTCTCCATGAGAGAGAATGAGAAAGAGGGATGTCAGCTTTTTGAACCTGGCATCCAAAACTGAGGTGTGACGATGCTCCTTTGACCTTGCAAGGTATTGTATGCAAGTATGCTCTTTCTCTGTGGTTAACATGCTATGAACCAAATTTGCTTAACATCAGCGATCACTTTAAAGTCCCCTAAAGCAGAGAGCCTATTTCTACTCATTACAGCTTGTTAGATCTGTATTGTTGCATGTTAGTACTTATGTGGACTCTTCAGACAACAAACATAAAAGGTGAGGAAAAAAATTATTTTATTAGAGGCTTGAACCTAGTTTTATGGGAATTAAACTGGGGGTCTTAATCACTAAACTTTAATTTTTAATATAAATGCAAAATGTAAGAAATTCTGACAAAGTTGCGGTTTATGGGTTCCAGAGAAAGGAAGTTTTAAAAATTTTAAATTTCAAATATTTTATCTGAGAAAGTCAAACACACGTAATGTGCAACTATGTGTCATGCCATCACTTATTTGCCTCACTAAATGCAAGTAGAATTTCCAAGCCAAAAAGATCACATATTGTAGACTGCCCCTTGTCATTGTTTACCTACAAAATAGAAGAGGAAACCTTTTTAAAGAGCTTCAAAGTATCATAAAGACCAACTTCCCACAGTGAGACTAGCCAGATTAGGGAACTGTATCACACTTCGCAGCCACACAATCCCAGACCCATCATAGGTGAAGTAGTTGAGTCATTTACCCATCATGGGTAAAGTAATTCTTACTACCTGCCATTACTAGCTTTTCTTTTTGGTGTGCTATGTGTCATTTGTTCTGCTAAAAAAATAGGGTTACTCACTCTAACATGGAGGACGTAGAAATGGAACCCAGGCAACAAGAGAACACAGAGAAACAGCTATTTGCCATAGCTACCCTTTCATACAGGGATCTTTTTACTTTTACACTGTAGCTTTTTAGAGCCTTGATATAGCTTATTTGTCTCAGTATTCATTCATTATTTTCCCTTGTCTCTTACTCCATTGTGAGTTTCTGAAGTTTTTCTGTTTTTGTTTTGCTCTTCATATGCTTCCTCCTTAATCACTACAGCTTCTCTTTTCCTTCCAAGGCTCTTTCATGTTTCTGTAACTTCCGATATAAAAAGCATAGACAAAACCAAAACAGAAACATTCTAACGTGTCTGAAAGAATGTTAAATGTTTTAAAAGCCACAAGTAAGTCATGTTCAGCTTCGCCACAAAACAAAGTAAAACTACTAATTACAAGTTTCTATTGATATCAACAGCAACCTTGAGAACTCCCCGTAAACACTGAATACTTTTTAATTATTTACCCTACTGCAGACATTGGAATTCAGTGTCTCTTCTTTGTTTACTATTGCATCCCCAAGGGACAAAGGTGAGGAGAATACAAAATAAATTTCAACCTTATAGCTCTCTGAGCAACTCCGTATGTCCATTTGGAAGAAAAAGAAATACGACACTAAATACTTTGGGGATCTGAATCAAGTTTCTGTCTTGTGTGTGCTTAAGGATCAAAGAAGTCTGCGAGATGGAAAAAGCCTATTAGATTTCATCATCTGGCCACCACCTTTGTAAATGCAGCAAATCCTTCTCCAATAGAGGCTGTAAATAGAAACTGAAACTTCATTAATTTTCCAGGAACTAATTGCAGAGACTGGATAATTTTACACTGTCAGTGGCGCCCTGCAGTCATGAGTCCTCATGATTTTGTTTGCAGGCCAGTCTTCTGATGTTGTATCCAGGAGAGATCTTGCCTGTCGGTGATAATGCTCTTGCTCTCTGGGACCTGTGCTCCAGCCAGGCTCCCTCCCTCCTCATAGGGCTCTTTTTCCCATGCATCTCCATCCACATACAAGGAATCTCTTGCAACGTGATGGATGCAGTGGAGAAGCAGAACATTTCAGCATATCTGAAAGCTTTCCATCAGCTTTCTAGTGAGAGAAAGAAAAACATTTCTTGTTGTCTGGAAAGGGCGGAATGATCTATTTCAACATTGTTCTCAACCCCAAATACTAGCAATAAGGGCCAGGAAGAAATGCAGAGGGCACTGGTACTACAGCTGAAGAAAATAAGAATTTAACTCCCCCTGCTGCCCACATAATTCTCTGACCACCTTCTTCATTCCCCCGTGTCCTCCTATCAGCACCGTGCCCTGGGTAAAGCACTCAGCAGAAAACTACTAAGGCACAGGTAAGTAACTGGTGTGGGTAGTTGGTCTCCTCTCATCAGGGCTGAGGGCACCTCCTTCCCCACCGGTTTGCTGCCTCTGCTCAGGGCCAGCTTTGTCAAAGCAGCTCTGAGACACCTTAGTAGGGGGTCAGCCCTATCACTCAGGAGCTGCATTTAAGCTGAGGTTCTGGGCCCTGGTGTCTGCCTCAGCTACACTGCAGTTGCATGCTGGACCCCTTTCGTTCAGTCCCTGCCTGACTGACTAGACCAACATGAGTTTGATCTGCCTTGTTGCTGTTGACGCGCCTGGAGATCTGGACTCTTGGCTGTTGAACCTGGTTGCTGTCACTGGGCTTGCTTTGCTCTTCTTGTTCACGTAGTGTAGGACAGCCCCCTTTTGGTGAGGCCCCAGTGAGATTTCAGTGTGAGTTACCAAGCAAATAACTGCTCTGATGAATATGCAGTCCAAGCAGGATTTTGCAGATGCTTTCAGATATATAGAACGTTTTCAATGACTAAGAAAAAAGATAAAGTTATGAATTATAGTAACTGAAATAACTATGAATAAAAATTAATGAAAGCACTCAGAAATTATTCAAAAACTTTCTTTTGTTTTTCTTTAAATTCTCAAAAATTTTCTCTAGCTACAAAATTGTAAGGCAGGTTGCCTGGGGACAATCAAGGTCACATAGCGGTCAGTAAAGAAGGCATGTTCTTATATAGAAAAAAACCAGCTTCCTACTAATCTCCAGCCTCTCTTGCTAGCACTGATCAATTAAAGTCAGCGGCAGAAAAGTTTGGAATTGCAGCTGCAAGGAAGTGATTCAAGAATTTTGGCTTCTGGATCTGTCCCTCTATCATCAACAGAGAAAGATCCCTTGGGCTTAGATTCACTGCCAGGGGTGGCAGCTGGTAGGGAAAATGCTGGTTTTACAGCAACTGCTGAAGCATGAAGTGGTTAGTAGCAGTAGCTGCCTAAGAGGGAAACTCTGATCTCTGTAACAGAATAGAGAGGGAATGGTGTGCAGGATCCTCTGTTGTGGGGGAACCCAGGAGATTCCAAGGACAAACACCAGAATTTGACACAAGCCTGCCTGAGACAAAAATGATTCTCTGAAGGACACCTGAATAGTCAAGAAGCAATTATTGAATGCACGGTGGAAAGGCCGCAGGCTTTGATGTAGAAGAACATTATACTTTAAACCTCATGATGTGTCTGTGTGATGAGACTCAGGACTCTGCTGAGATGGATGTAATTTACTACCTAATTGGCACTGACGTCTGTGTATGCTGTAATGCCTTATGAAGGTCTTCTATACATCTGGTCTGTGTCTGTAGTGTCACTTTTCCATTATGCCAATATCTGAGGATCTTGGGGTCAGAAGTTTAGGTGTTGTGGTTAGTACTCCCAAGGATGACATTAACTGATGGGGTTTGTTCTGTTTTGTTTTCTACTTCATCTCTCTCACATGTGCAGCTTTTGTAGTTCCTGGGGAGCGTGCTTGCATCTCTTTCCTTGTCCCCAGCATGTGCTGGGAGAAGGGGCTGGGTGCATGGATTTTACAGGTGTCTGCAGTAAGGACGTGACTGCTGGGTGGATCTTTTACTGGGTTATCTCCTACTCTGTGTCTGCAAAGCAGTGTATACCATTCAGATTATGAAGCTAACGACCTGAATATTCCTCTTTCTCTGAATGATTTTTTTTTTTTTTAACAGCACTGACGGTCTTCCTTAATTTCTCCTATTCTACTCACTTAAGTGTTGTCAGACCACTTGGATATAAGTACTGCCTCATTCATTTTGGACTAGAATGATCCAGCATTTTTAAGACTATGGAAACAAGAAGTTAATTTACTGCTCAGCAAGTTTTTCTTTCTTACTCAAGGCAAGAAAATTAACACAAATTAAGACTTTTCTTCAGGTGAGTGGGAGTTGGCATCAACTCAGAAAACTAAAAATGTTAATTTAATAACCTTATGCAAGCCTACACTTTGGCATGAATTCAGCAAGTTAGGTGTGCTTTAGGTATATAGTTTTGTCACAGAGCCTTTGCTATGGCATTATCCAAGCAAGATTGATGGGCTGACTGCCGAGCAAATTATTCTATATAGGGTTTTTTTTTTTACATCACCTTATTCAGCCAAGGGTGCTAACCTGTTCACAGTTTCAGTCCTGCAAATAGGAGGTATCGATCCATCGACCTCATTGAAGCATTTACATTGATATAGGCTCTGGAAAGTAAAGATGATGAGTTTGTCCTTACAAATGTTTTTGACTTGAAATCAGTCTGATAAGTAAGGAGTGCCGAGTCAGTAAATTTAAGCACTTTAGGTTGACATCAACTGCACTAGCTAGAAGTGATGATCAAATGATCTTATCAAGGTTTTGACTTTGATTTTGATGCTGCTGTAATTCAGCATCTTTTTTTTTTTTTGTTGTCTGTCTTCTAGATTCTTTTTTCTTTTCTAGTTAAAGTTAGAGCCATGAGAAACCTGACCTAACCATGGAGAGAAAATACAAAGCTTTCCCTTTTGTGATCTAGAGATAAGCTGATGGACTAAGAAAATGATAATGTAATAGAATCCTAATTCATTTTAGGTTTTGATAAGCCTCTGTTTTTTGTGTGCTGTTCTTTCACTTACACTTAAAAATGTCTTGAGAGTTATAAAGGTAATTTTAAAGGGTCTTTTTTTGGCAGGAATGTATCTGGACAAAACACGGTCAAATCTTCTGGACTGTGTAGGAAACACTGTGCAAGGCTTTTCCTTCTGTTTTGTTTTCTTTTTCTAGTGACTGAGGAAGACGCTTCCTCTTGCTTGGGGATAGAATACAGATAAATGTTAGTGTGCATTTTTGATTGTAGCCTAGTAGCGAAGGAAGTTGGTAACTGGGATGTTAGTGATCCTGGGGAATTTTAAACTGGAAAACATACCCCAAAATTTTGTTTTTTCCATTAGAAAGATCCAGCTATTTATTCTGATGGCTCTTGTCAAATCTCTTTTCTCCCCATATATCACAATCTCTTCTGCTGCTACTAACTTTAAGGAACTTGAAAAAGGAATGAAGACTGAAAAGCTGCAGTACTAATGCTTGCTCCTTCGAGATAGTAAACGGCCTTATCAAACAAAGACAAGACAGAGGCTTAGGGTTTCTCTGATCTCCTGGTACAGTTGTGGTTTTTTTCAGATGTCCACATGTGAATGCAGAGGGGAAAAAAATGCATGGTAATATTTAACTAAAATCACAGAAGAATTACTTAAGCTGTTGAAGTTTTTTATAAGGTGAGAATGGCATCTCTTCAGCCCATTAACTAGGAGGGAAATAACTAGTGAAAAGAAGGAAAAAAGAACAGCTTCACAACTTCTGAAAATAAAACTCTATATCAAGAGTCAAGCAGGTACGATGGTAGTTATTTAACCTCAAAACGTGGCCAAAGAAAGAGAGACCTGGAATAATATCTGAGAAGGCAATAATAATGCAATCCCCTTTAGGATGGTATTATCTGCAATGGAAATTTTGAAAACCTCTGAAGATTATGGAATGAGAAGAACAATAGCTACCTGCCGCTATTCAGGAGAAATGAAAAAGCCATAATAATGCACATTATACTGTCTGTGAATGGGACACATTCCCCATTTGGTGAAATCACGTTAACTACTGATTCTTAATGCTGCATGACAGGAAGTTATTTGCTGCTTCTAAAGACAGAGTAAAACACACCTTTTCTTCTAATATCATCAATTCCTACGTTGGCAGACAAAAATATCAACTTCTCTCTTCTGCCTTTCATCTTCCCCTGCCTGACCTAGCCCAAAAAAGCAACTCTGAATTTTGTTTGGTTCAGATGTCAGCTATTATTAGTTCAATTCCAGTGTCATTAGTCAAATAATCAACCTCCATGTTCAAAATCTATGTCTGCAAATAAGGCAGATCTGTTGTTGATTTTAATTTCCAGTAGGGCTGCAAGTGCTCGAAGTAGCACTAAAGTCTTCCTCTGTCTTGCTTTATTTTCCTCAGATGCAGTATTCAAAGAGCATTGCCCCTACTGTGTTAGTGGACTGCTGTTTACCCTATCTGTATCCCTCTGAACAGAAAGGCATTTATCAAAGTAGAGATGTCCCCTTTGCTTGGTATTCAAGTAACACTTCATTTTCCTTAATGCTTTATGGTAAGAATGTCACTCTGAGCTTGTTGAGATCAAGAGGAGCTGAGCCAGGACCTTCTAAATCCTGTGACTGCAGAGTGGCTCAGTGTGACAGAGGGGCTGTGTAAATGATGTCATGAGGGCTTTGACGTGGCAGCAGGCAAGCAAGATAGAGCAGCTACAGACCACTGCACCGTTTTATCAGCATAGCTCACACAGGCCTGGCAGATTTTTTGATCTGAAATAAGTTCAGTGAAGTTGCTGCTCCAATAAATGATTGTTATCTTAGTAAGCCAGAGGCTCTGATCTACTACCTTCATAGAGTATGATCTCAGATGACAGCAGGCTAAGGTTAGTGAACCAATAACTTGGAAAAGACCAAATCCTGACACTGACCCCACAAAGTGATCAGCTAGACCAGTAACCTTACCAAAGCCCCTACCTTGATATCAGCCTAGCAAGTCAAAACTAGCAGTATCTATAAAGACCCTAATTTGAAATTGAGGTGCCTTTGAATTTTGCCTCTTAAGTCAATCCCAAAAGAGTGTTTTATGTATTATCCTATAAATATGACATGCCCCTTAGCTTCTGAAGCTGCTTGCCTGGGGCTTTCCAGAGTGTGTGCTTTTTATGTTCATGATAACTGCAACAAATTTGCCACTGCCGCTAGAACCGCTAAGTGACATCCGAGTTAAAATGTAAAAGTTTCTGGTGCCCTGAAGCATGGGGAAAACTGCCATTTATCATTCACGCTTCCTGTTGGTAATTTTTGGGGGACCTACTGAATTTGTCAGGCGAGTACCACACAGCAGTGTCTGAAAAGCACAAAAGGTCATTGTATTGATTCTTTTGGTACTGCAGATTTTCATGGTTTTTTGGATCTATTGCTACATACGTGCCAGCTTGCGGTGCATTTGGGACATTTCACAGAAGTGAAAGACTACCCTTCCATAATTAAACACGGGAGTTAGTGCAAGTTGTCTCTCAGGTCACTTAGTGTTGTAAGTCTGAAGCAGGTCAAGTAAGTGCCGTAGGAAGTTTTTCCAATGATCTCCAGTAAGTAGGTTTATTGTTCTGAGAGTTGCACGTTCTCCCAGGCAGTCAGAGATACAGACTTTAGCCACAAAGCTGGTATAATTAGCTCCTACATTCTTTCTCTGGTCATTTTTTCTGTCCTCGTGGCTCAATTTTTCCTCCCACCTATCTCCTCAGCTGCACAAAATCTGTTCTGTGGTGGGCTGAGCAGGAAACTGGACTGCTGAACTCAACTAATTAAAAGTACTCGTTTAAAGAAAAGAAATAAGACCACAACGTGCCAAAATCAGTTGTGACAGATGGCATCTGTTTTGCCTACCCTTGCTTTTGTGTGCCTTTAAGAAGCCTCAGCAAGGTGAAGCGTCCAGAAAGACAGGGAAATTGCTCCTTTCTTCAGGGATCTGCTGTACCTGCTCAGAGATGGTAGGCTTGGGAGACTCCAGAGTGTGGCCATGTGCAGCTCCTGGAGGCACCTTGAGACTGCAGTGAGGAGCAGAGAGATGTCAAAGCAAGCTGGGCAGAGCAGCTCTGCTTGGACAGTCATCAACTAATTAAAGTCTAGAAACCAAGCAAGGGGAAAATTTTGATTTCTAGTGAATTTAATCTACTCTCAGCTTGACTTTTCTAAATTTTAAAATAAGATATTGTGGTCATCTTTGTTCTAAAAATCCTGGGGAATTCTAGCTCTTTTTTAAAGGTCTCTCTATGAGAAGAGAGACGTACATCCATGTAAAACCATAGCCAGCTCTATTATAGTGAAACTACAGCCTTATTAAGTAGCCTATATTCATAGCCAAAATCTATCAGATGTGCTTATCAAACCTTTCCTGACAACTTTATATCTTTTGCATGGAAGTGTTCCTCTCTCCTAAAAGCTACACTTGCTTGTTGGAATTAGTCTTGTTGCTCCTGCTTGCCATTTGATCAGATATTAGCATTCATATTTTAGGTGTCTATGTTGTCTGATGTGAAGACACTTGCCTAAAATGGGCTTCAAAGAATGGTTGGCACCAATAAGAGATACACTCTCAAGCCAGGAAAATCCCAAAAGAGTATTTCTAAGAAAGACTTAAGAATTTCTCATGATATTGATGACTGACTTAATTATTTTTAGCAAAGACACAGCATCTCCAGTTTAGTTATAAGCCCACTTCAGAAGAGGGTAAGTTAGAAGATGAAGAGTGGTGGAGTCTAATGCCTGACTGGAAGTTTTATAGAGCTTCCAGAATAAGGCTTAATTGCTACTGGAAATCAGCTGAAGGAACTCCAGTGTAAGTAGCTATTGTATACACATCTGAAGACAGCTTAAAAGTAGACCCACTGAAGAGCAAAAAGCTAACTTCAGCAAGCACCTGATACTGGAAATAATGAATCCTGTCCTTAAGGAGTATTATTGTTGAACAAACTTCTAGAATTTTAGATACTCTATTGTATTTAGTTTAGGTATCTTTAGCCCAATACATACCTTAAATATATAGACTTATATCTTGAAGTGGATTCAAAATAACATGGGAATTCAAAAGAAAAATATATTTTTGTTGCTGAAGTATTGAAATAAACTGGAATTTTTGAGAGATTAAAAGACTGATACTTCATAGCTACCTACATTATGGCAATCTTGTAGAGATGATGAAACTGTGAATAGCAAAGTCAAGCAATCATTTGTTGGGACAGAATAGTATCTGCTAGTAAATTAAGGAGGATATAAAAATATCTTTTTTTTCCTCTTGTATTTCGCAGGTGGTCTGTGCTATTTTTTCCCTCCTCCCCCATTCATTTTTTGCAAGGAGAGGGAGAGGGGAAGATCTGTTACTGTCTAGAGGTACTGCTAATTATAAACCAAACTAACCAGTGAAAAGAGGTTTTCAAGTTGGCTAAAAATTCTTCTAATTCACTTCTGTGAATTCCACTTACAGAGGAATCTCTGTTTTCTACTTGCACAGTCATCTAACAGTCAGCTATTTTTAATGGGCTCATTTCTGGCAAACATTGCTGACACTAGGCTGGTTTAATGCAGTAAGAGAGAGGTGTCTGATGGTACTGAGTGTGCATCAACAGTTTTCCACCAGGGTTTGCTAGCTTGGAAAGCTACAATATCCCAGCTACTTTGTGGTGCTCTTACCTCCTTTGCACAAGGATTTTGTTTAATAAGAGCTTTGGGACGTGTACTGGTTTTGCTCCATATTTCTTCATAATACAGTGTGACAAGACTTATCAGAAGTTTCAGCGGCACCCTGACAGAAACAATTAATAATATTACTTTGCACTAGGCAGTTCCTGCTTGCAGATTTCAAACTGCTTTTCAAAAAGAAGTAAAACTGTTAAAATCCCCATGTTACTGAAAAAAGAAAAAGAAAAGAGGTTTATTATGCAGTCACACAGTGTGTCAAGGGAAAGCAAAGGGCAGAATCCGCATCACCTGACTCTCAGCTGATCATGCCTTTTGGTTGCAATGCTGGTGGCATGTGCAGAACCCTTCCTCTCCTTCTCTGATGCTGTGGTTAGGGCTTAGTGCATTTCCAAATGTTAGATGGGGAGGGGGAGGCTTGGAGACTCCTGCTTGCACCTTGCTATTTCCATTTCTTTTCATAATAACCCACAAAAGATTCAAGCTACAGAATATGTGAGGTAGAATATGTGGCTACTGACTACTGTAACATTCTGACTGAGAAATTGATAGGATGTCACTTGCTAGGATGTAATTTCCAATAATCATATATCTTCTGTTTACCTCCCTCTTAGTGATTTACTGTGTAACAACTCCCCACCGTATATCTGTATGGAGCTTCTCTGCTCACCTTGGTTTCTGCCTTTCAAGATACTGCACTGCATGATGATAAGCTTCAGAGAGAAATGACTACTGTCGACAAACCCAGTCATCCATGTTGTACATTGCATTACCTAAATCCCAGGGGAGTGTCTATGTGCAGGTGAATGCTGATGGCAGAATCCATTTAGAGAAATGGCTGATGTTGCTCTGTTTATTTGCATACAGAAGTATCTGTAAAGCATCCTATTATTCTATTCCCATATTCTTTCCCCAGCAATCATTCTCTGAGGACAGAACTATAAAAATGAGTGTTAAAAAGCTATGAAGTACCTCAAGAATTTTGTTTTTCTGTAAAAAAAAAAGTTTCATTTCTACTATGTAAATAGTAATAAATGAGGAGGTAAGAGAGACTAGAACTGAAACACTGAAACCAGGAAAAGAAAGACAATTTAATTTTACAGGCACTTCAATATTTTGCTTTTGGCATTGTTTCTTCATTTGGTATAAAAATATTTCTTTTTAATTCTCTGCGAAAGAAAATAAAAATGTGGACCCTGGGAGCCCTCTGTCACTAGCTCAGAAGCAGCCCACCTGATGTTTTTCCCCAGAGCCATGAAATACTGAAGCCTCAGGAACAGTCGATCTGTCTTCTCGGGAGCTGTTTGGCTAAATTCTCAGGGAACTGGTTTCTGTCCAGCAAACTCCCTTAGCGCTGTGGCAGAGTTGAAATATCTCTGCACCTCATTTGAAGCTCAGGAAACAGTAAGTTCTCGTTTAAAAAAAAAAAAAAAAAAAAAAAAAAGAAGTTATAATTGTTCAAGCTTGCTGCAAAGAGAAATGACCCTGTATATTTAGTTAAGTCTTAAAAATGAAGTAGTCAACAAAACTGGTTGGAAGCAAATTCTGAGGTACATTAATGCTCATTTACACCAGTCTGTATAAATAGGCATTAATGGGGCCACAAACTGCTTCCAGAGAAACAGCCTGACAGTGTATGACTGCTCTGCCTGACAAAATGTCTTGTTTAGGGCCTCTAGACCAGCTCGTGATGTAAAGGATGTATCAGGGTGAGAGTGGGTAATATGAGGAAGGGAATGAGTTTGGTCTAGGGAATGCAGTTATTTCTACTTTCTAGACCCTGAGTTCCTGCAGGAAAATACAGAAATACTACAAAGTTGCTTTTGTCTCTCACCGCTTGGAGCAGGGGGAAAGACTTGGCCTTCATTTCCAGCAAACATACTGTGTTTCAGGGAGATGAGGGAAGAAGCCTCCAAGTCCTTTAGGGTATTCAGGAAGAATACCCAGCTGATACCAAGCCTGCCTACCTATGTGCCTCATTGAAAGTCTAATTTGTACAGAGGCAGGAAGATTACAATTTCAATAAAAGCTGTAGGCTTTTTCCTTCACTTTAGCTCATCTATTTTAGATGTTTCTCAGTGGCATGAGATTCAACTAATTAATGTCATGCAATGAGGTAAGTTAAACCTTGAATGCCAGACTGGGCTCTGAGCTTTTCTTCCACAATGTCTTGTTCTTGAGGGCTTTAAGGAACATGTTGAGCATTCTGCACAGGTGGTGTTGATGTCCATTATTTGCAATAGGTGCTTGAGAAATAAACTTCTTTTCCCGATAGTCTATGTTCTTTCTACTGTGTCCTCTTATTCCCTGCAATTAATCAGACAGATTCCTTGTATTTCTAACAGAACTTAGCATTTTAGTTTGAAAGCCTTGGGGTTTTTTATTTCCATTGATGATGTCACTGTAGCTCTCGGGAGAAAGTTTGCTACATGATCTGCATGCCCCAGAAAAGTATACTCATCAACAACAACAACGATATTTACCTTTACTCTGTAAATATGCCTCTTTATTGCTGTCAGCTTTAGTTAATGGAATACTACCTTTAAACAAAGGTTTGGACTACAGAGGAATTCAGTCTGCATGCTAAACACTTTGAGGTAGGTCAATGTAGGCATGAAATGGAATGTGATTATAAACTTCGACTCTTTCCCTGGGTATCTTCTTACAGAACTCAGTAAAACTGTGTGAATGCAAGATATTTTGCAAGGCAGTGAAGGAATGTACTCAGTTCATGATGAAATAGGGCTGCTCATCACTGCTGGCGGGCATAGATATTCCAGCCGGGAGAGGTTTTGGCTCCTTTGAAGGTCATTTGGTTGTCTCTTGGCAGGGAAAAATAAATATTTTGAGAGAGCGGAGCTGCAGAAGCTGCAGTTTCCAGGTCAAGAGTCCTGCAAGCACCAGGACAGTGCTTTGTGCCTAAGAATTAGGATTTTGCAGCCTCCAACTTACTTTGTAGTCTTAGTGGAGGGTTGCTGAGACACCCAGGTGGTGAAACTGCAGCAAATACTAGCAAAGGCTTGCAGTATACAGTTGCACTTGAGCTTTAAAAAAAAAGACTAAAATAGTAGAAGCTAAGAATAACTGTTTGTGGCCTGATATTCACACTACAAGACCTACTGCTCTGTGATTCTGGCAGCATCCTTGACTTCCACAAGTTTTTGTGCCATTCTTAGCCAAGAGTAGCTAACTAGTGGCATTAGCAGCATCTGCTATCAGTACCCAATATTGCATGTGTTAACCACATAACAGAATCACACGTGGTAAGGAACAGATGAGCTGAGCTGCAAGATTTGCTGGGGATTGAATTAATGTTTATATAATTTTATTTTCATTATTCAACCAGCTGTGCGGCCACATCCATTTAGTGAATAAGTGAGACGATTTTTAACCTTTGGTCACTAAATATGTATTTTAGCCCAGCTTTTGCCACTCTAACCTAGTTAGTGGTTGCTTGCTCTTCTCACTGTGCTTATAATTAATATCAGACTAAAATACGAGTCAAGCAGAATTTGGATTTAGTTGCCCTTTTTTATATTCTGAAAGTTAGTCAAAGTTTGAGACTGAGAACATGCAATTCTGTTCCTCACTCAGCATCTAAGTGTGTAATGGCTTTGCCACTTTCCTGTGGCAGAAGAGTGGAGAATCACTTTTACAGGGGTTGCAAGTATAATTGTGAGATACTTCTGTTTTCTGCATAAGGGATTATACTGCAATCTGCAGGAGATATGAAACTTTGCCAGCCAAACCTAAGCAATAAACCCAGGAGGATCTGTTGATCCAGAAAATGCCCTGGTCTGAAGGAGGTTAATTCCCAGCCAGCAGTAAAAGTGTTTGGTAAGGTGTTCCCAGCTGGGAGCTAATTAGGTACCGCTGAGCCTGCCGGGGTCTCCAGGTGGCAAAAACGACACATCTCATGTCACTATCACACTTCAGCAGTCCTGTCACACATTCCTGCACCTCAGAGGGATCTCTCACATCTGGCCGAGCTGTGGGAAGGCTGAAGGCATTTTCCTTCAGCTATGCCTTTCAGTCTCAAGTATCAAATGTGGGCCCTGCTAGACTCGTCGCCGCTGCCTCCTATTTTATTGCTTTCCCTGCTGGATTATGATGGCTGAGAAAGAGTTGCTCAATGGGAGAAGGAGACATTGCTGCGGGAGGTCTGTAGATGTGGACGTGCAAGCTTACCAAGTAACACTTATGAAATGAGCAGTATCTGATATATGTACTTGTGCCTATATTGTTGGATCCTGAGCCACAGGCAAGCTCAAAAATGATTTACACACTGTGTCCACCTTGCCAGTTCTAAGACACCAGTGGCAACTTCTCCCGTAAGTTCATTGCTGCTTGTGCTGCTAAGACATCCTGGAAGGAGCCTGGGCTGAGGATTCTGCTGAACACTGGGAAGTGTGAAACTGCTGTGTAGCAGCAAGAAGGATCACAATACATCTGGCCACGTGTTCTGTAAGGTGGGACATGATGGCCAGTACAGAGTACTTGGGAAAGCACTGCCCCAGCTTTCTCTCTTGCTATCCACGAAAGATCAGGTGAAGCCAGAAACTGAGTCTTGCCTGTGTCTGATCAGCCTGGATGTCAAGGCAGTTTGGACATAGATTCAAAATGTAGTTTAGGAGAATCTTATGAAGTGTATTGCTTTCAAAGAGGATAGTTAAGAAGTCACAGCTAAATAGAAAACTCAAACCCCACAGTGCGGTTCACGTGTCCTACAAATAATTTTTTTTTCTTTTTATATAGCGTCTAAGTTAAATAGGACAGGCAAAGTGAAAACTCCAGCTAAACTGCATTCAGTTTGCAGACACTGCTTACTTAGTCACAACTTGGAGTTTCAGTGGACGCTAATGATGCTAGGGATATCTGGAAATAAGCCTGTTTTGGTTTAGTAACCTAACTGTATATTTAGAACTCTGACCTAACTTTGAAAATGCAACTCTCTATAGCAGGTTTTCTTATACTGCCAATAACATCTGCAAACATTTCCAGTAACAGGTTTGAAATAGCTCTCTTCGTTACCTTAACAGCTCCGAGGACATTCAAATGGTATTCATCAGATAAATTATTCAAGATATCCCTTGTCAAACTTCTAGTACAATCTTTATGCAATTTTTTAATTATTGATTTGCCAGCTCTAGCTACTTTGGTGGTCCAGCTTTTCTTAAGAAAATAGAGAGAAATACTTTGTAGAAACATCAGTGGCCACCGTAACCATTCAGTTACAGCCAGTCAGCTCCCGTGAAAACTGCAGATTAAAGACAATCTGTTCTTGCATAGCTGGAACAGCAGGAATTGACTCAATAGGTGGTTGAAAAGCTCTGAGCAATACTAAACTGTAATGAATTTGTTTTGCTGAAGAAAGGTGAAGGCTCAGGGCTACATCTACACAGGACATCCATGGAGCAGAAACTTATGGGAATACCGTGAACTACCCAGAGACATAGAGTGGGATTTGTGTGTGTTTCCTTCTTTAGTACTCTCTCTTTATCGCACAAAAGCAGTTATTATTTGAGCTGGTTTGGGAATACACGGGAATACGCTAGTGCCAATGCATTTTCCTTAAGTAATTTCCATGGTTTGGTTTTTGTGAAGTGCAGTTGCTTTTTTTACTAAACCCTTTTGAATTTGATATGCTTTACAACTGTCTTTCCTCTTCTTGCCTTACACATCCACTGATTTTAAATTGGGAGCTTTCCCTGGTTAGGGTATTAAATTTTACAGGATTTTTACAAGATGATTTGCCCAACTAGCCTATAAGAGGAAATAGCACTGTGGTTTTTAAATGTTATATGGTTGAACTTCGCATGCACATGGTGTTCATATTTTCTTTACAATGGTATTAATTATAAACAGTAGTTAAAACATAATCTTCTTTCATTTTCATTTTATTTTCTTTTGTTATCTTTTTTTTCCTGGTTTTGTGTTTGTTATTAGTTGGTTAGGCAAGTATATTTCTAGTCTTACAAAATGGAATTGAAAAAGCAAAAAAGCTTCTCCTTTCAGAAACGGAGAGAACACACTACCCCTCCTGCAAAGGCTGGGGCAACAACAGAGGAAACCTGGGCCCTCACCCCTGTGGCTTAGAGCCACTGTGGCATCACCGGTGGGGGATGGCAGGGACAATGGCTCTGCTCCCACCATGTGCAGACAGAGCAATGGGAAAAGAGGCTCCCACAACTCAGCGGTGCCCCCTACATTTCAGGAAAAAAGGAGCAAATGCTCCCCCTAAAGGGAGCCCATTGGTTCAAAAGGCCATTTGGACACATTTTCAAGAACTTCTTCACAGTTAAAATTAAAATGTACAGGATAAGATTTTGTCTTATTATATGATTCCTGGCAGCCTTATAACAAGCCTCTTAGAATCTGTCCATGAAAAAGTCCTAGACAATCTATAAGTTAATTAAACTTTGCTCTAGATCCTAACTTAACAGAGAAATAAGCTGCTAGATTTTTTCTAATTAAACCTAATTTTCACATTTTAGTTATGCAAACCACGTAATCATATGTAAGCAGCTGAGACTGTCTTTTCTTAACTCAAAATATTAAAATTTCAAGTATAGTAATGCTTTAACTTATTAAGACTAAATCCCAATCCAGACATAGATTTATGTTAATAATTAAGAAAGTCTATGCATTTAACATTATTCAGAGTCCGATACAGCAAAAGCTTTAATATTTTAAGAATGTTTAGAAGACAAGTGACTATGATATTTTTCAATAAATATTTTAACACTACATCATATTTTTTCTTAGCATTAAAATGTCTCACAGAAAAGAAAATAAATTGTGGGGGGTTTTTATATTGTGCATGTATATGATGCTAGTTTTACCCGCACAATTTGACTTATGTAAAACTTCCTTTATTTCATAGCTATGGTCATAAGAAAGTCTAACTAGCCATATTTTCTGTTGGGTTTTGTTCCAATTAATTCTTCTGTGCTTCAGTGCAGAGAAAAAGAATGGTGCCGCCAAAAAGTAGTCATTATGAATAGATTATGGGTCAGTAATGCAAAAATTCTTCATAACCAGGTTGCATTCTGTGCTAATTAAGAAGAGATTGTGTGGAAGGAGAGTTTTTAATTCCCTGTATCCAGTGGATTTCATTCCTTTCTGACTTTGATGTAAATGGTAAATTGTTGGCTTGTTTCCATTGGAATAAACAGAATCATAGGTGCAAATGAACATAGATAAATCAGCTGTCTGTAAAACTGGTATTTTGAAGAAGAGAAGAAGCCCAATATGGTTAGTAGATCAGTGGAAGACTTCAGATGTCTCCTTTAGGCGCCTTCTGATAATCGTCACCATTTCAACAGAAACTAGATATTAATGTTTTTACTTGGCTGCTCTGTTTTTGCACTGTTGGTCTCAGGCTGGAAAAGGAATTGGAGGAAGAACAGAAAAGCATTCAAGAAGCTTTGGTCCACAACGAATGTCAGAAAGCTTTTCTCTTAAAACTGTGGCCTCAGCACATACGTGCGTTATACCACCTTTTAGCAGAGTAATCTCACTCGGCTCCCATCAGAGCTTGTAGTAACAAATCCAGAGCCCGTGACTTGAACTCTGCTGTCGGTGGGTAGTGCCTGCAGGGAATCGAGCACGAGGACAGTGTGTTCTCCGCCACCTTTGTTGCTAAGCAGATGGGTTGCTTTATTTCCTACCAGTTGGCACAAAGAATACTTGCAGCTCAGGGTAAAGCAGCAACAGTTTCAATCTCAGCAATGTCTACAATAATCCCCGATTCCAGAGGATGAAAGTAGGATCTGCAATCAATAACACCTGAGATAGGTGTTATGGTAACCAACCCTAATCTTGTTAAAATGAACACTGAAATAAAACAAAATACGCTGGATGGAAGTACTGTAGCTGGAGATATAGTGAGCTATAGTAATTCAGGTAGCTGGTGAACCATGGTGTTTTTCAGTTCATTTTCACACATGGCAGATAATTACTTCATTTCCAAGCTTTGGTTAGAAAGCCACTGAGGGAATCAATAGGGAGTCTAGTCTCCAGATAAAGTGTGCTCACCTTTAAAACGTATTTTAAGTGTAGCAAGTGCAAAGTGCTTCAGTGCACAATAACATTTTCACTGGGTGTCAAAATCAAGTGACTGAAAAGCAGGATAGGCATTGTGAAGGACAAAGGTAACATTATATTGCTTACATTTTTGGCATGTTGCCATTATTTCATTTGTAGCTTTAAGGGGAGTAGAAATATCTCTTTTGCATATTTAAATGCAGAACATGTTAAAATTCAGGCTAAATAGAGAGCTACTGTATGGTCATTAAATATAACTGGGGGTTTGAAACATATTTATTATGAAATGTGAAAGAATATTATTAAAAGTACACATTTGTATGCTGTGGGTAATTCGCAATAATTATGTTCTTAATGGTCAGTTGAAATCTAGCTGGCATACAGGAGAAATTTCATAAATGTTTAAATTAAAAGTGTATTTAAAATGCATTTTGAAAATGACCCAATTTGACATATAATTATATTTGTAAATACATATTAAGGTTTGCCTAAGTTTTCTAGGGTCCAGGAGATACTACTTGTTTGATAAACGTTTGGTTTAAAAAAAAAAAAAGCTGTGGTGTCATCCTAGGAAAACACAGTGCTGCTAATCACAAAAGCAGCTGGGAGAGCTTCCTGATACAGCCAGTTTTATTGTATTTGAGAAAAGGACTCAGCAGTAGAAAGGCCATTCACAGAACAAGCATTACTGCGTGACTCTGGAAACTTCTTCATAAGAACTTAATTCTCACTGCTTCACGAAAGTGCTGGCTCCTGTCATGCCTGGACAACTGTACTTGATATCGAAGGGGGAGAAAAGCACTTTTGTTCCCCTGTTAGTTCTTTCTGATGCACGTTGCCAGCATCCAAGCAAATTGCTTCATTAGGGTAACCTCAGGACTTTGGACACTTCATCCTCTAAGAGCTTGGGATTTGCCAGGTCACCGAGATCTCCCATTCATGCGTCTGGTCCAAGAGTGCCTGTGGCTCTAGGAGCTATGAGGACAGTGACACAGGAACTGACTTAGTGACTGCCTTAATTTTCTTCCAGGGAGATGGATAAAGTGGTTATTTTGACTCTGATGGTTTTACTTGTGGGATAACATCTAACTGCTCAAAATCTACTAAACCGGGATTTGAGGTGTTAGAATCTGTTTCTTAGTGAGTGAAATTTTAAGTAACTGGTATTTTCTTTTATATTTTAGTATTTTCGAAGTCAGGATAGTTCTGTAATAATATGGAGAAATGTTCAATTCTAAAAGATCTAAAACCAAAACTGATTTACTGAACTATCCGTTTTCCCAGCTCTGATTAAGGGAACACATCCAATTACATAAGTATATTATTAATGCTCATCTGTAGTGTAGTAGAATTAAAATTGCAATGCCTCCCAATCACAGTCTAAACCGTGCAGTAATCAAGCATGAATTTAGCAAGTTCATTTTTCCATTATGCTGTTTTCAACACAAAGTTACCATATTAGCATATGGTACCATAACATTGCAGTTCAAACCAAATGCGTGTTGGGCATAGGAAGACGGCTTGCATTAAGCCCAAATGGAGGTCACCTTTGAGATGCTTGGGACTGCACTTATCTTTAATCATTTTTGAAACAGAAGATAACAGGATGTGATTGAAAATCCCTAAACAGTAACATTTACTGAGATTAACAGTAAAAAAAGCGTATTTTAAAAGCTTACTATTTGAAACTTTTAATGTTTCTAGTGCCATCTCCCACTTGACTCTTGCCCCAGTAGACCATTTCAAAACAGGACTAACATTATACCCCTGCATTGAATTCAAAGCTACAGTAAAGTGTCCAGGAGTCTAATTCAGATCTAATTCAGTTCAAGTTATTATTTAAGTATATTCTGCTCCATTTAAATATCAGAGAGGAGGGAGAGAAGTGAATTTGTTTTTTTTTCTCTAGGTATCTGTGTGGCAAAGAAAAGGTCTTTGTAAAATGAAGCACCGTAAATAGCAAAAAGCCATAGAAGGTTTATTTGAAAAAACTAAGGTGTCCTTTGCAGTGTGGCAAGGTTTAAAAGTAATTATTTATCTTTATATAACTTCCTTTTTTTCTTTTGTTCCTAACTTGATCCACCTTTTTTCTTTTTTCCTTTTTCCTTTTTTTTTACTTTTTCTTCACTCATTTAGATAAAAATAGGCAAAACTGTGAAAATAATCCATCCTCTGTCTATCATTCATGCTTTTACGTTATGCATTGCATGGGTAATTTTACTTACTGTGAAATTTTTGTTTTCAGCTAAGATTAACTAGGATTCAAAGTACTTTCAAGGGTAATAATACAGACTGTCCTTATGTAAGCAATCTGTTCATTTGTGAGGATTTTTTCTTCAGAAGTTTTTGATAATATAGGATTATTTTTCTCTAACTCACTGGTCTGCACTTGTGTTATGCCATCTCTTGAGAATCTTTTGCCTAGTGGTAACCATGCACTACAAAGAAGAGGTACAGTCACAATTCAGAAGATACGCCTGTATATGAGGCAAGAAATATTATCCTCTAATAGAATATTTGGCTAAAATCCAGTACAAAGCTGAGCTTGCAATGCTTTTTAAAAAAGAAAAAAATGTTTAAAGAATGATGTTTTGTACTTAATGGACTGAATTTCACTCCACTGAAAAAAAAAAAAATCTCTTTTTTTACTTCTAGATTGTGCTAGTAGACCATGAAGGTTCCCTTGGAGTTTACTCTCTCTGTCATTTGCTAATGTTGGCTTAAAAAAACGCAAATACAGGCAGGTGCTAAACCATCAAATAATAAGTGAAGACATGCCAAATTGCATAACTAATGGCACCGTAAATTGAAAATAATAAGTTAGGCAATGTAAGTTTATATTTTAGGCTTTTGCAAAAGCAGACTTTGACTTAATAAACACTAATGAGTACTTACGGGCTCATACATCGCTGAGTATTTTTACAACCATGAATATGCATCATGAACTACATAGAAGATCTTGTGGGTATTTTATTGGAAAATAGTAGCTGGATGTGAAGAATTCTGTATCTAAAATGAAATAATTCATTTATTAGCTTTTCACCATAATTAAACCCACGGTAATGTTCCATATTCTCATTAGAGTAAGGTGAAACAGTTCAGGAAAAACAAAAACTGTCCAAAATTTTTTATACCATTCTCTGAAATTAACTTTTTAAGGCCTTAAAGTTACTGTTTGTGTTTGTTTGTTGTGGTTTTGTTTTTGTTTTCCAGAGGAAGCAGGCAAGAGTGTTCTTCTGCTCCTGGGATCCAATGTCAGCTGTTTCCTACCCATCAGTATCAGAATATCTCAGAGTGGTCAAATAATTGTGAAAGACTTATGTCAACCACAAAGTTATTTTATTAAAACACACCTATGGAAATATGAATGGTAAGGTAAAAGATATCTAGGTGGGTTTTTTTTCTTTGGTTACTGCTTTTTTCTTTAATGGAAATTTTGACAAATAGGAAAAGAAAAGTCCAGGAAACCCAAGAGTTTAGGGCTTATTTACATCTTCCAAGAAGAGCCCAAATCTTTTCATTAGATTTTGGTATTTCTTCAAAAGTATTTGTTTACTTGAAACTACTTGTACCCTACAGACACAAGTTATAGACAGAATAACTTTTAATAAGTTTTTATGAACTCAGTGTAACACTGAGAAACTTGTTGTGGCTCAGCTTCTCAGCAGGTCTGAGAAACATTTCTCTGACTTCAAATAACAGGATCCAGTATCTTTCACATCAGTGAAAATAGGCTGATTTATGTAATTCAAAAAACCTGTGATCCTGAAATAGAGATCAAATAGGAGCATGGTATGTAACTGATAACTGGAGCTATGTAAAATTGTCAGTACTAGGTTGTGACTGTGGATTGTTTTAGCTTTCTTAGTAGCTAAATAGATTTTTTTAAAGAGACTTTTAGCACTTCAAAGTGATTTCTGAAAAAAAACAAATGATGAATGTAGCTAATGCCTACTTTTTGACCCGCTGTGTCAGAGACTACCAAGAAATGCTCATGTCTAGATTCAGCCATGGTTAATGACTAAGAAAAATGATAAAGGACGTAGTAGGATCAGTTCCAACAAAGACTGCAGTTAAGGTACTGTCTAAAAATCAAAGGTCTGATTACCTGAACAAGAATTTGTAAATTCAGGCAAGGTAGCCTATCAATTACTTTTTAATTTATTTTGATATGCAATTTTGTGTGTGTTCTCACAGTTTCCTAACATTATCTGGACATGTGGTAAGTTTTCAAACTCTGCTTAACAATGCAATGATGCTTTTTTATTAATCATTCCAGAAAGCAAGAACCGAACCCTTAAGTGTAGGAAGCAGCAGGGAATTAGAATTTCTTAAATTCTTTGCTCCTACCTTTGTGTTTTTCATTGCAGGATAATGATTTGTATGGTAAATATTAAAAAAAAATGTATACAAGTTGAATTTGTAGATGCACATAAAGTTCATTTGAACTCTAACGTTTGGGTGTACACATTGGTGATACAAAAACCTTAATTCACACTTTTCTTCAGTCCTGATAGGTACTGACAAAACCTGACTAGTCAGGTTGAAAAACTAGCACTGCAGAACATACATATTTATGCATAAGAGTGCGTACTGGGTAGTTTTGCTGCTATAAGTGAGTTGAAAACAAATGATGATGGATAACATCCATAAGTTGTGCATAGTGGTACACCTATCATAGGCTCTCCCCCTTTGTCCCATGGGATTCCACTAATACAGATGTAATGTGGCTTCCTCCTTGAATATGAAAACTCTAAAGCCTGTCACCAGAACAGATTGATTATATGATTTCATAAAGAATTCATGACAGAATAGGTAGATAAATACATATGTGTTCCAACCACAAGTAAGGAGCCTGTTTTTCAGTGAAATAAACCATAGGTTCTCTTATGATGCTGTGTCTGCATAGGATCCACATGTTTTAAGCTTGATAAAGCCTGACCAGTGAGGAAGTTAGGTTGTTTAGAGCATCTAAATGCCTTGTACATGTTAATGACTGTGCTGAACGCAAGCTTGTGGAAGTTGTCATTATTTTCCTTTCACCCTTTTCTCAGTGTTTCTTGCTGCCCCAACTCCCCTATCAAAAAAAAAACCAAAAAAACCAAAAAACCAAAAACCCATGCAAAAAACCAAGCAAACAAAAAAACAACAAAACAAACAAACAAAAAAACCCCAAACCAAACAGCCTTGAAATTCTTGTTGAATTTAGGGAAATTTCAGTTCTGTCGAGTGCGCTTCCTTCTCAATTTTCATGTTTTCTTTAAGGCCTCAAGCTTGTTTTAGCAGTGTAATCTGCTTAACTGACTATACTAATTTACAAAGTTGTTGGCTAACTTGAAGAGTTTTGACAAGAGATTAAAAGTCTTCAGGATAATTCATTTTTCACACACTTTATAAAAAATAAGATAGCAATTAAGGAAGACAGTGAGCTTTAAATACTTCTGACTCTGTTGGTTGATTTTTTTTCAGTCAAACATGGTGGTCTGCAAATTGCCGATAACATGCTGCATGGGAGGAGAGCGTATGCGTGTAAAGGTCACAGAAAGCGTTAGGATAGTTCAGGTAAATAGTCAAACAGCTAGGAGACATAAGCCTGTAGGAATCAGCAAGCCTGAATCCAAGGGCTCAAAAAGCTGTTTATTATCCTCTCTTCAGAGTTTAAGCCCAAGAATGGTCTTCTCAAGTAGATCCTGTGTTGTTTCAGGGTTTCACCAGGTCTATAACAATGTCAAGGACATTTTAATGTTCTGGTAGGTTAACTGCTCTGTTCATGCAGCCCTCCTGCTGAGCAGTCCCTCTTCAAATGTGCTTCTCAAATTGTTGCATGTTTTTAACTATGAGAAAAACTCACGGGTCTCATGGGATCTCACTGTGGATTTTGTAACACTATAGTTCCTCATTTCATTGATGGTCTTCGTTCCAGCAATAATTCTAATTTAGTTTTATAAATAATTACTGAATTTCACTTTTTTTCCTACTGTAAGTATCAGGGACTTGTATGTATATACAGTCAGTTTTGTTTGACACTGGTTTCTAAAAAGGAAGATAAAAATGATTTTCATTTTTTTTTTCATAGGGAAAGATATTTAGGGATAAATTTTGGGCACCTCCAGGATAAAAACAAGTTAGTAGCTATCAATCTTTTCTCTTCTTACTCCTTTTGCAAAGGCATTCACAAGAATCTTACTGATAATCTCACTGATATCTATATCTGGCCCGTTCTTTCATGGGTGATAATTAAAGAAGTGATAGAAAAGAAATAGTAGAAACAGATGAACAGGCATCAACTTGGATGGCACTGCTGGCAAAATAGCAAGGCAATTTGCAGTATATGAAGAGAGAAGCGCATCTTCTTAATGAGGGCCAGAATTATGCGAAGCCAGGAAAGTGAAGATGAGCACAAAAGAAACAGCTAATCATGCATTTACAGAGGTTCACTCTATGTTTTGGGGCTTGCTCCTTACTTTTGCCTGAGTACATTCTCCATAGCTCTTGGCAAGTCTAAGTGCAAATCTACCATATAATGAATGTCTGTTTATATAGTGCCCACAGTGTGCTGGGGGCTATGTAGTTAGCCCAGCAAATAAGGTGTCTGTTTGCAGGCATGTAAAGAAAAACACTAGCCATGCAAGACGCTAACTTCTTTTTAATGTTCTTTAGGCAGCACACATTTTTGTATGCATTTTCTGCCAAATCACTTTAAGATTTCTGTTCCAGCAGCATGCATAACCAGTCACAGCCAACCATATAGACCTCTGCAGAATAACTTGGAGAATTTTAGCTCCTGGTTTGTGACCTACTTATACTTAAAATGAGACTTAGAGATGAATGTGTTTTTTCCACATATACCTATGCTATGCAGAGCTACTCTTAAATTTAACTTTGCTAAATGTTATGCAAATTCAGAGCATTTTACTTCCACAGTCTGGAATAAAAGTGCTATGCTTTACTTTAAGCACACATTTTGCATAACAATATTAAGTTTCATATATTATCTTAAAAAGCAAAATGTATAAATCTATGTGGCTGCATGAGCATAAGCAGAACATATTGCTCTGTTAAAAGGAAAGCGTAGTCCCAGCAGCGTACAGCATCTGTATATTAATCAAGCCCACTGGTAGTTTTGTTTCAGGAAAAAGAAGTTAACTTTAACTTTTTTGCTTTAATTTATGAAGTATGAGGAAATATTAAGCAATAATGCTCTCTAGAAGACAGCATTTAATACATGAAGATATTCACATTTTTATCATACTAGGCTAAAAGAAAAGCCATGAAATTTTCAAATTTATAATGCTGCAGCAGAGAGAAACTCCTAAAATGATAATTTAGCTGTTTCTCTGTCAGTCAAAAATAATAGTTACAGTTCAGTAATCAGATCCTAGTTCTCAATTTCTCCCTCTTAAAAACTGAAAACCTCAAAGATTTCTTAATTAAGCAGACAAATTTCCATTAGTGTGAGGAAAGCTTCAGAAAACAGAGATGTTGACTAGGCACCAACTCCTCCTCATGGCCCTGTCTTGTGTGGAACAGGGCTCTGGCAACGCCAGGGGCAGCTCCTAACTGGTGGTGAGGAAAGCAGCAAGGCAGTTATTTAATTCAAGGAACCAGAATTATTTTTTAGGACTCACGAAGGCAATAGCATTTACCAAAGGTGGCAGCGTCTACTGTTTTACATGTGGGAGCAAAGAGGGAAGCAGCAGGCTGCCCTTTCCTTTTCTGCAAACCCCAAGGAGAAAAGAGAAAACATGGAGATGCTGCAAAGGACACTAGGGATGGGCTTTGAGAAATACACTATTTGTTGAAATTTCAGTCTCTTTCCCAGTGAAATGCTTACGATACAGAATGATCAGTGCCCATCTCCCTTTTTTCGACTCCTCCGCTCCACAGGAAAATCAAGACTCCTGGGTCGAGTGCTGGGGCTGCTATGAAAGACGTGCAAAGGAAGGAAGAGAGGGGTGGCCCTAACAGTTTCCATTTGCTCAATTAGAGATCAAGGCTCAAACCAGGATTATTAACACTGTGTGAATTTACTAAAATCAAACGAAAAATTCTTTTTTCTTTCCAATTTACTGAATTAATCCTTGGTTTCAGGAAAATGCAGACAAGCTATCAGCTGCAGAAATAGTTGCTCACAACTATGTGTAGCCCCACAGGAGAGATGACTCTTTAACTTTATATAATTATGAAGTAAAACAAGAGCTGGAGGGTATTATTCTACCATACCTGTAAAAAATTTTTTTTGCTAGATTGGTTTTGAGTTATAATATTACATTGTTTGTACAATCTGGAGTATTTTGTGAGTTTAATAATTAATCAATTTTAAAAAAAAAAAAAATGTTTGATAAGAAAACAGTTTTGTGGGGTTTGTTTTTTATTTTTGTTTTTTGTTGGTTTTTTAACTTCAGAGTAAAACTACTCAAAAATTAACCTCCCCTACATTAAGGGGCTCTGAGGCACTGACTGACCATGTTGCTGTGTGATTCTGCTGCAAAATCACTAACGAATATTTTTTCTACATGTTCTTAGCTCAAAACCTGTATTTTCAAAGATATTTAAGCTTTTATTGACAAAAATTGTTGTCAATAGTATTCTCTGTGTCATCTGTTGAAATCCACGTGACTTGCATTGGTACTGTTCCAATGAATATAGACAAATCACCCGTGTGCTTAACTGCATCTTTGGGTGCCTAAACACTTTTGAGAATATAATTTTAAATTCTCCGCAGTAACACAAAAGCTTATGACAGACTGCCATCATTTACCTGCACTCACACTCATAATCGGTTCCCTACCTACCAGAACATCCTTTAAAATCTACTGAATAAATCACCTATGCCTAAATAATTGCATGTTCAGATTTTAAACCATTAAGGTCTATTGATTTACTACAAACCTTTAGAATATGATGCTCTGGTTTTGTAAACATTCCTAGGCATACCAAGAAGCGCTGCTTCTGGCAGACAAACAAGGCAGAGAAATGGTATTTCCATGGTTTTATCTTATTCACCAGGTTCTGCAAAGTATATATCCATGTGAATAATGTTGTCCTATTCTTCACAAAATGAAAACGTTGTTTAGGCATGTTGTTTACCCAAATTGGAGGAAGTATAAAACGTCAGAATTCCTCATACAGGTACTTTGGTAACAGTAGTGGGAAAAGTTGAAGTGGTTGTGTTCTGTTTTCTTACGTGGAGTCCCAGGGTACCATAAATAGTTAAAAGTTGCTCAAACCAAATGGTAAAAACCTGTGTTAAAAGCTCATGGATTTTCTGGTTCACTGTACAGATTCTTCTCACAGAAAAGCAATTTAGTCCATACTGGCTTTTTAAAGCTGTTATCAGTGCCATAACTGGTTTGACTATATTTAAACTTAATGTATGTCTTTCATGTGTGAATATTGTCTTTTATGAAGAAAGGAAGTGGGGAAATAAAAATATGAAGCTTTTTTTCTGAATGCCATATTAATTAACTTGAATTTTTAGACTCCATAACACATGGGTAATGTGATGTAATTTAATGTATAGTGTGTTATGCCATCTATTTACCACTGATTTTGAAGAGAACTTTTGGCATGTATTTGTAGGAAAATAATTTTTTTACTTCTTGTTGTTTTGCAACGTGTTCACATGCATGAAACTTTATTTTTTACATGATTTCTTAATTGTTCGACATGGGATGCAGTAGCTGTTGCGTGGCTGCACATCAGACAGAACAGACCTGCCTAGTTACTGTTTTTGCTTGATAATAAGCATGTCATAAGCCTTATAAAAGGGGAAGGGAGAAATCCTGTCTGCTCTATGATCACTCATAATTTCTAGCAAGATTGATTGAAAAGACTTTTTTATGAGGGTCTTCCTCCCGTACTGTGTCTGCTATGGGTATCAGAGCACAGATGAGTAGTACTCAGGCCAATGCTCTGGATAGCCCTATTTTTAGTTTTATGACAGATACTCCAAACTAATCTGGACTCCTAATCTTAAACCTGGACTGGTAAATTCCAATCTAAATGTCTGGAAAATCAAATTTATATTCCCCTGCTTCCTGAGTATGACATAATAAGTTAGAAATGGAACTAAAGCTATTTTGACTTGTATAGTTTATGCTACTATCTAATCTAAATCTCCCCTCTTTCAGTTTAAAACCATCACCCCTCACCCTATCACTACGCTCCCTCAATAACAGTCCCTCCCCATCTGTCCCGTAGGCCCCCTTTAGATATTGGAAGGCTGCTATAAGATCTCCCCGGAGCCTTCTCTTCTCCAGGCTGAACAACCCCAACTCTCTCAGCCGGACTTCATAGGAAATGTGCTCTAGCCGTCTGACCACCTTTGTGGCCCTCCTCTGGACCTGCTCCAACAGGTCTATGTCCTTCTTATGTTGGGGGCCCCACAGCTCTACTCCAGATGAGGTCTCACCAGAGTGGAGTAGAGGGGCAGAATCACCACACTTCTTTCGATGCAGGATACGTTTGGCTTTCTGGGCTGTGAGCACACATTGCCAGCTCATGTTGAGCTTCTCATCAAATGGGCAACCTGAGTCCTTCTCCTCAGGGCTGCTCTCAAGCCATTCTCTGCCCAACCTGTATTTGCATTTGGGATTGCCCCAACCCACATGCAGGACCTTGCACTTGGCCTTGTTGAACTTTGTGAGATTTGCATGGACCCACCTTCCAAGCCTGTCCAGGTCCCTCTGGGTGGCATCCCTTTCTTCCAGTGTGTCAACCACTCCACACAGCTTGGTGTCATCAGCAAATCTGGTGAGGATGCACTCGATCCCACTGTCCATGTCGCTGAAAAAGACACTAAACAGCGCCGGTCCCAGTACCAACCCCTGAGGAACGCCACTCATCACTGTTCTCCGCTTGGACATCAAGCCATTGACCACAACTCTTTGAGTGCAGCCATCCAGCCAATTCCTTATTGACCAAGTAGTCCATCCATCAGATCTATGTGACTCCAATTTAGAGACAAGGATGTCATGCAGGACAATGACAAATGCTTTGTACAAGTCCAGGTAGATGAAGTCAGTTGCTCTTCCCTTATTCACCAATGCTGTAAGCCCATTATCGGAGGGCACCAAATTTGTCAGACACAATTTGTCCATAATGAAGCCATGTTGGCTGTCACTAGTTACCTCCTTATTTCTCCATGTGCCTTAGCATAGTTTCCAGGAGGATCTGCTCCATGATCTTTCCAGGCACAGAGGTGAGACTGACCAGCCTGTAGTTTCCCGTGTCTTCCTTTTACCCCTTTTCCAGTCAGTGGGAACTTCACTGGACTACCATGACTTCTCGAATATGAAGGATAATAGCTTGGCAACTTCATCTACCAGTTCCCTCAAGACCCATAGATGCATCTCATCATCAGGTCCCATGGACTTGTGCTCCTTCAGGTTCCTTAGATGGTCCTGAACCTGATCTTCTCCCACAGTGGGCAGTTCTTCATTCTCCTAGTCCCTGCCTTTGCCTTTCACAACTTGGACAATGTGTCTAGAGCACTTGCCAGTGAAGACCAAGGCAAAAAAATTTGTTGAGTACCTCAGCCTTCTCCATATCCTGGGTGACCAGGTCTTCAGTTTCCTTCAGGAGAGTGCCCACGTTTTTCCTAGTTTTCCTTTTGTCACTGACATACCTATAGAAGCTTTTCTTGTTGTCCTTGATGTCCCTGACCAGATTTAATTCTATCAGGGCTTTAGCTTTCCTAACCTGATCCCTGGCTGCTCAGAAAATATCTCTGTATTCCTCCCAGGTTGCCTGTCCTTGCTTCCACCATCTGTAGGCTTCCTTTTTCCTGTTTGAGATTGTCCAGGAGTCCTTGTTCATCTATGCAAGCCTCCTGACATTTTTGCCCAGTTTCCTCTGTTGGGATATATTCCTCCTGAGCTTGGAGGAGCTGATGCTTGGTGATACAGCTTTCTTGGGTCTCTCTTCCCTCCAGGGTTTTACCCCATGGTACTCTGCCAAGCAGATCCCTAAAGAGGCCAAAGTCTGCTCTCCTGAAGTCCAGGGTAGTGAGCTTGATGTGCATCCTCTTCAGTGCCCCAAGGATCTCAAACTCCACCATCTCATGTTCACTGCAGCCAAGGCTGCCCTTGAGCTTCACATTCCCCACCAGCTCCTCCTTGTTGGTCAGAACAAGGTCCAACATGGCACCTCTCCTCATTGGCTCCTCTATCACTTGGAGAAGGAAGTTATGATCAATGTATTCCAGGAACATCCTGGATTGCTCATGTCCTTCTGTGTTGTCCCTCCAAAAGATATCAGGGTGTTGAACATGGCTTGTTCAGACCAGGGATTGTGAACATGAGGCTGTTCCTATCTGTCCATAGAGGGCTTCATCCGTTCGGTCTTTCTGGTCAGGTGGCCTGTAGCAGGCCCCCACTATAATGTCACCTGTCCCTGCCTTCCCATTAATCCTGAGCCATAAGCTCTTGGTTGGTTTCTCATTCATCCCCAGGGGGAGCTCCATGCACTCCAGCTGGTCATTGACATAGAGGGTGATACCTCCTCCTTGTCTCTCCTGCCTGTCCTTCCTGAAAAGCCTGTATCCTTCCTTTGCAACACGCCAGTCACAGGAGCCGTCCCACCATGTCTTCGTGATGCCAATAAGATCATAGCCCTGCAGGTGTATGTACGTCATTAACTCCTCCTGTTTATTCCCCCTGCTATGGGCATTTGCATAGAAGCATTTAAGTTGGGACCCCGATGAAGCTGACTTACTGGCTGGAGTGTTCGGAATTCCTTTGCGCTGCACTGCAGGTACTCTCCTGCTGACCTGTGATCTTTCTCCAGGCTCTGGGCATCTATTGCTGGCGCTGACATCAAACTGATAGGAGCGGGGTGGACTGAGGTTCTCTTCCCCAAGCAACTCTAGTTTAAAGCCCTCTTCATGACCTTGGCAAGCCTCTGACCAAAGATGTTCTTCCCCTTCTCTGACAGATGGACTCCATTAGGTCCCAGTAGACCTGGTTTCTCAAACCGAGTCCCGTGGTCTAAGTAGCTGAACCCCTGATTGTGGCACCAGTCCTGTAGCCATTTTTTGATTTGCAGATTTGACTGGCCCTTTCAAACCCCTTCAGGTTGACCGAGAGGATTGATGGAAATACTGCCTGCACTATAGAGTCCCTGACTGCCACTCCCAGGGCTCTGTAATCCTTCTTGATATCCCTCAGGCTGCTCCTGACTGTGTCATTGCTGCCCACGTGAAACAACAGCAGTGGATAATAGTCAGAGTTTGAAATGGTTTTCTTAGAATTTGAAAAGGTGTTCTTAGATGTAATTTTCACATGTAGCATTTCCTTTTTAAGCCCCTGAGCCCCTGTAGTTAGGGGCGGTAATTGTGGGCAAGCAATCTAAAAACCTGTAAACAGTGGAACTGAAACATGTGGGGAATTTGTTTTTGTTTTGTTGCCACTGAATATGAAGAAAGAAGGGAGAATATAGGACAGGATATACAATAAATTTTTTCTACACTTCAGACAGAAATATATGTTTAAGTGGTATCAGTTTGAGCATCATGATAAAGAACTAGAAATCTCTGCTTGGAGTATCTGGCAGAAGAATGTGTTTAATTTACGTTGTCAAGGTAACACCAGCGGCATTTACAAGCCCCTTGAGTGCTTTATTTTCCATTCTTTAATATTTGCCTGGTTTGGTAAGCAGAGTTGTAGACCTATCAGAGTGTTCTCAACGGCCATTGGGTCACTGCTGAAATCTACCCATTAGACCCCTCCACTGCTTTGCGGTGATCTTGTAGCTATTGGAGAAAACAGGTTGTTTGAATTTTTTTTTTCCAAGCATGACCGGTTTGAAAAGCCCTGTGTGAAATAATTTTTACAAAGTTTACTTGACACTTACAATACACTTTGAAGGAAGGGATGGGGGAGAAAAAATTAAAGCCACAAAACCCACGTTTTGTCTCGTTTGTTTTCTACCATGAGCAGAATGTCATTGTGCTGGACACCACACAGAACAAGGATCAGAGTCAGGTTTTGAAATAATCCTTTGTAATGCAAGGGGCTCTGCATGCCTATTTTTACACCGAGGCTCTGCTGGTAGAGCTGTAGAAATAATTTCACAATTATTCTGTTTATTCACTATAGTGCACTAATTCCCTCTCTGAGTCTTTACTGCACATTAAACAATATGTGTTGGTAAATCAGTTGCAAAAAACCGCTGGCAAACTAATTAGCTTTCTGGACCAGTCTCTTTGCATTTTTCATCAAAATGGTTGCAATCCCTACATTGGATTTCACAGTATGGTGACTGTAGCTGCAGGAACACCGTGGGGCTCTATTTGTGAGAAATCTCATGAATTGAATCCCATGGTTCCATCCGCAGGGGGTGATTAACAATGAACCAGCCCCTGTATATTAAAATATACTGCAGTACATTTTCAAGGGCAACTGCCAAATGGTTTTCCCTTTTCACAATTAACACCTAACCTCTCCTGCTCCCCTCAAAGGCTCAACCCTCTTATTTAACTCCCTAACTTAACTTTGATTATTTCAACCGACTCAGTAGTATGACTGTGTTCTCTTCTGGGATTAGCTGACTATTCCCCTGAATCTTTTAGAGGTTTATTTGTCATCAGTTCCAGCAAATATCTGTTGTCTATATTTGCTAACATATCCAGCCTGGAATGTAAGTCATTATATTTTACGAGTAGGACCAACAGACATTATTAACATACTTTCTTAAATACCAACTGGAATACACAGAATGTATCTTCAGCGGCATTTTACTTCAGATCGGAAATATGCTTTAGCACCGAATCTCTCAAAGTCTTTTCCCACCCTATGGTCTTAGAGCAGATGGACTTTGGGTGAAAATAAACCGGAAGATGTACTCCAGAAACAACCATAATCCTCTCTGATCTCTAGCAGTCATTCAGTCAACAGGACAAGAATAAAGCTAATTTGAGGTAAAAAAATGTAAACAGATACAATCTAGATATCATGTACTCAGAAGCAGCTCTTTTGCTCAGTAGATCTGCGTAAGATAGACTGAGCCAATACTAAGTCTCATTGAAAACAATGGCACTTGATCATTTCCCCAAATGCTGGGTGAAATGACTTCACTGTTTCCTGAACTGACCAAGAATTTGAATCTCTGGGAGGACAAATAATATTTTAAAACTTTGGCCTGAGTAGGTTTTCTTCCCACTATAAAGTTCTAATGAATTCAGTGTAATTTCTCTCTGTATGAAAATCAGTCCAAAATCATAGAGTCCCTTGCAAAATTCAAATATTTCTGGCTTGATTAAATGAAAAGCAACAACAACAAAATCTTTTGTTATTTTGATTGTTGCATATAGTTTTAGGGAGAAAATAAAACTTGAAAAGAAGGTAAAATTTCTGTATTTTCATAAAAACTGATTTGGCTCGGCTGAATTATAGGTGAAGGTTTTATGCATCTTCTCTTTTATTAATTCCTTTTTTTGTGTTGTCATCTTCCAAAGCAAAATTCTGACAAAAGAGATACCCTGAATAAAGGGTAGTGTGCTCCAAATTGCGGGGAAAGTACATTACTTGGCTGACAGCTGACCTGCCATTTATAATTAATCTCAGAACAGCAGTAAACCAAAATGACTACTTTTCCACTTGATATAACTTGTCTTCTGTCTTGTCCTCTTTAAACCTCTTTCAACGCACTATATCTATTGGCATATCCTTCTAAAATCCCTTTCAGTGCTGTGTTTTGATCTTTTTAGCCAGTTGATCCCATTTTCTCACAGTGTAATTTTGTTTAATTGAACAATGTTCTCTTAATTAAGAAATAATTAAAGTGGAATTTCACTTAAAATATCTCGATCTTACCTTCTTTCCTGTTTTGCTGAGGAACACAATCTGTTGGAACAGCTGTGTGAACAATAAAACACACCTTGAATTAAGAGGCTAATCTGTTTTAACCATAATAAAAGTTATCTTAGTACTGCAGAAACCCAGAAGGATCTTTTCACTCTCCTCCTTATCTCTTTTAAATCTCACAGAGAAATGAGAAATCTTTTCTTATATTCTCTTGGATCTAATTTACATACTCAGCACTCTTGACTGGTCTCTGAAATTGACACATGCAAGAGAAATAAAAGAGAAATTATAAGATGAACTATTAAAGTAAGTGAGAAGTAAAAGAAATGGGTATTTGTGAAGAACATGCATGAAGCATAAAGCATATAGTAAAATAGAAAAATGTGGCAGTTAAGGGTCGTGTATGCATTTCTTCTTTGATGTAAGTACATAATTATGATTACTGTATCTGAAATCCAATTATGTATTTGGGAAGAAAATTCTGTCAAAGACTTTCCATCCTATTATTTTTATTCAATATGTAATATCGGTGGAGGGAAAATAGTTCAGCACAGAATCTGAATGCCCTTGGCTATCTCATAAACATATATATAAAATATATAAATATCTATAAATATATGTATGTATATATATGTATATACATATTATATATTATGTATATGTATAAAAGCCTCGGGTACATCAAGTCACATTATATTAGTAAAAACAGCAGGCTAGTGTTAATTTAAACTTTCATTAGAATCCTGCTAGTAAGTCTTCAACTTCATCATTCCCTGACAAGCACAAGGGGAAATGATGTGCCACTTTTCGTTTTCCGAATATGTTACATTTAATAATGAAAGTAATCTTTTTAAACTTTATGTTTTGAATGGGAGCTTTTAAAATAGAACCTTTTTAATAAGAGTGAGGTACAAGGATGCACCTTGTGGCAGAGTTGACAACTCAGAAGAAGAGGAAAATAAAAGGCGTGAAAATTAAGGATTGTTTTAGAGAAAAATAAACTGGTTGTATGTGTGTGTGCATATATATATATATGCGCACACACACACACATTCTTGTCATATTTCCATTGACTACTGTCCTGGTTCCGGTGGGGATAGGGTTAACTTTTCCTGGTATTCCATGCCATGTGAGCCACGCCCACCCTGAGCTGCCGGGGGAGGGGGCAGGAAGTTGCTGCTTAAAAGCGGGCTGGGGCGTCCCGGGTCCGGCCGGTCGGCGAGCGGCGGGGAGCGGCGGTCCCGTAATCGCGTTTGTATATTCCCCTGTCCGTGTTGTTGTTGTTTGCCTGTTCCCTTTGCTGTTCTGTTAAACTGCCTTTGTCCCAACCTAAGAGTCTTGCCTTTTCTTACGATCCTTCCTGTGTTAGGAAGGCACGTGCGAGCGGCACGTGGTTCTTTGTTGCCATCTGAGGCTAAACCACGACAACTACTCTTGAAAAGCAGTAAGTGTTCAGAAATCATTTACTTTTTAAAAAAAAATCCCAAGTTTTGAATGATGTATTTGGACCATCTTTAGCAATTGCTAGGTCTGTTGGTAATTATTGAAGACTGAAAAACTCTTGTTATACGCATATGTGATGAAGTCCCCAGAGACTGCATGGCAAATATTAAACCTGCTTGATCTGAACCATAAAAGCAAGCGTACAATCAAATAAAACAGGCCCATAAAGTGCACCCACACTTCAAAGATTGCTATTAAAGTGTTTTTGTCGGATTCAATGTTTATTGGGGTTCAATGATTTTTAGAGCAAATGTGCTAATTTTACTCAAGGCTTGATCTGTCCCATTCCAGGAGCCAAGAGGACCTTTTTGTTGTGTTTCACTGTGTGAGGGGTGGAGGGCATTGGATCTCATCTGACATGGTTTTGACAGGTCTGTGGTAGTGTGATGGACTTAGGTTTGTCCCTATGAGGCAGTGTAGTGTTTTTCCTCATGGGAAATGAGCAGACAACACTGTCTTCCAATCCAGCCTTGGTGCTGGTTGTGCCCAGCTGGTGGATGTAATGGACAGAGAGACATTTTAAGGCTACAGCTATGCATATATGTTATTGTAATATAGGTCAGTGTCTGAATTTACACAGCGTTAGCTAGGCAGTGGCAGTTTTTTGACTGACCTCTCTTTTTCAGTTTCTTAATCATAACTTTTGCTGTTTGTGCTGGTTTTGACAAGGATAGAGTTAAATTTCTTCATATTAGCTTGTATGGTGTTATGTTTTGGGTTTGCGACAAAAGCAGTGTTGATAACACAGGGATGTTTCAGCTATTGCTGAGCAGTGCTTGCACAGCACCAACCCCTTTTTCTGCTCCTCACCCTGCCCCACCAGGGAGCGGGCTGAGGGAACACAAGAGGCTGGGAGGGGACACAGCCAGTACAGCTTACCCGAACTGACCAAAAGGATGTCCCAGACCACATGGTGTCGTGCTCAGCACTAAAACTGGGGTGAGTTGGAGGTTGGCCAGGGCTGCTGTTGCTTGGGGACTGGCTGGGCACTAGTCACCGTCGGTTAGTGGTGAGCAATTTAATTTTTTTTTCATCAGTTCTTTTTCTTGGTTTTGGTCTTTTTATTCTCTTTGTTGTTTTCTTTTTTCTTTCTTTTTTTAATTACTACACTGTCTTTATCTCAACCCACAAGTTGTTGTACTTTTACCCTGCCTATTCCCTCCCTCATCTCACTGAGTGGGGGAGTGAGCAAGCTGCTGTGTAGTGCTCAGCTGCCTACCAGGGTTAAACCTTGATGCTGGTGCATGTATACAAGTGTGCATGTGGATGATTCCTGTGAAGTAGCTAAGATGCTATAAATCCATATGTCTGCTTGCTTTGATGTGATTTGTGTTGCTGTCCTTTAGATACACACATACACTAACCCATTCCTCGTGATGCCAGAAGAAAATTCCATTGATAATATTTAAATATGTCACAAAAAAGAGGTATTAATATATTCTTCACTTATCCTACTACAGTTCCCTTTAGGATTTACAGCAGTGGATCTACATGGGCTCCCTTTTGCCCATGTAATAGTAACAGTAAATAGCATATCCCTGTATAGAAACCTAAACCATGAATCTACTGTTTGGAATTGCCTGGGTTCTAAAAATGAGCAAATATTTAGTCCCATAGTCCACAAAGAACAGCAGAAAAATACACTTATGGAGAAAGGCTGATGAAGGATTGGATGCAATGCCAGATTTCCGAATGACATGGGAATATTTTACAGTGGTAGGATTCTTGAGTGCAGACAGCAAAAGGGATCCTTATATAACACATAACTTCTATATAATAGTCTGTGAAAAGTTTGACACCAAAAAAGTCAGATGAAAAACATAAACATAATGATTTTAGAATAATATTGAATGTAGACTGTATTGTGCCAACAGTATATTTCAGTGGTTTTGACAGTCATTTCCTCTTTTAAAAAGATCAATGGAAAAATATACCAATGTATTCGATATAGGATAAGTGTACTATATAAACAAGAGCAATGTTCACATTTTCAATGCGCAAATACCATTTCCAATTGGCATATTTTTATTGCATTTTGACTGGGTTTTGTGAACAGTTCCATGAAGCTCTTACTTACGTAAGCAATGCCAAAAGTATATTATTGTATTTCTTTTATCTTCTGGTATAAACTTTGGAAATGTAAAACAGTATTTTTGATTCTGTAGTTCTTCCTCGTACATAATCGTTTCAACCCCCCAAAACCAGATGTAATGAGTTACTGCCTGAATATCCTATTATGAGAAATTCTCTGCCTGCTTTGCACAGACCTAAATGATTACATAAATGATTATACAGAGAAAACCATTTCATAAGGAAAATAGGTTAAACGGGGAGGGGGAAGCAAAAAAAAAAGCACATTCTTCCAAAAATGTAAATGGTTAAGTTAGAATAAAATAGTGCTGTCCTGGTCTCCTTTCTTCCGCAGCTATTTATCCTCAACTACTGTTTCACTTTAATTCTGAATCCTTAAACACTGGAAAAAAAAGACATTGATTTAATTAGAATGAGATTAGATCCTTTTTTGTGAGGTGTTTTGAGTTTGAGTAGTTCTGGGTCAGCATTAAGATTATTGGCTAGATCAGTATGTTTATTTTTTAAATCCAATGAGGTTTGCCTGTATTATGATTCTATGTACTGCTTGATTCTATCTTCAATACTTCCTTGAAGTAGTACTAGATTTAAGTGAAATAAAAAGGGTTTGAAGAATAGATGATAATGCCATCTACATTAAAACAAACAAACTCAATGTGAAAAAAGCATAGTTATCGAAGTAATTATTTTTCTCATCTAGTTTCACAAAAATCATTAAGCTGTATTATATGTTCCACTTAATAATTTTGCTTAACGCTACAAAATGTATTTCATTTGGTACTAAAGAATAAATGGTCAATGACTCACATATATTAATTCAGGAACATCTGCCTGCTTACAGATAAGAGTCAGGGGAGGAAGGCAACTGTGTTGAAGCTCTTTCTTGAAAAACAATGTTTTCCTATTTTGAAAAAAAAAAAAAAAGCAGAAGTAGTAGTTGATTAGTGGAATGACATTATTTCTCAGCTGTCATTATGCGGAGAAAAGCTCAGGTACTTTAAATCCTTGCTGTGTCAGTCTCCGATCTTGAAGTATTTTAGAATTGCTGATTAGACTATTACTGATAGTCTAAACTGAAGAAGTATATGAAGTTCTAGTCATTTGTCTCGTGGTGAAATTAAAATGACTTCCATATTGTGTTTGGTTTTTGTTTTGTTTTGTCTTGTGGATTTTTATTTTTATTATGATTGCAAAAAATCGACTTCTTTACACTGAGTTCTTGGAAAGTAAGGGGAAAAAAAAGAAAACAAAGAATGAAACAAAAATGTATGTAATCCCAGAAAGGAATGTTGTATATTGTGAGCTTAAGAAAAACAATTGTGGTTGTTTGGCTCAGATTTTTTTGTTTAAACATGAACGACAACCCATTTTTGACCTCATTTCTGGAATTGGTAAACACTGAAGGGATAAGGGGGATATAATTATTGCATGCTGTGGCTAAGTTAGTTTCATACAAAGTGAATTAGTTAGCACAAATGGTAATGTATAATGAGTGTATGTTGAATGAATAGTGCTCTTCCTGTGGTACTTGTTATCAGAAGTAGTCAACGCCAAAATTTTATTTTCACACACAATGTATTTTATTCTAATTACATTAAATCAATTTGACTAGAAAAAGATAGATAACAGTGTGGGGAGAATGTGAATGATAGTCTACGAACATACAGAGACACAAAATGAAATTAGTTTAGCATTTTTTTAATGATTGTCCTTTTTAATAGCTGGGTGGGGTGGTCACTGAGATTGTATTTTCAATTACTCTTCAGGTCATTACTGTTGATTACATTCTTCTTCTAACCATAAGTCTTTATTTAATGAAAATGTATGCCACCCACTAAGTAGGCATGTAGTTAGGGAACAATACAGCAGGATTTGATTGCCCTATTAACAATAATCATCATGAGACTTTGGGAGTAATAATTTAATGACTTCTTGCACTCTTGTGCTACTTTTTGGTGGTGTTCATTTAGCATGTACTACAATGATATCTCTAATGAAATTAAAACTTGCCAGCAAGTATTATTAGCTAGAGATAGGCAGTTATTGAAATACCAGACCTAACAGGGCTCCAGCAATTGCCATTAAAATATCTGTGGACAAGGTAACTAAATTTGAATAAAGCAGGGTGGCCTCTTAGAAAGGTAATAAATAATTTTCAGTGACTGACAGGGTTCACATGGAGGAGATTGGGCGGGGGGCGGGGAGAGGGAAGGGAAATGTTTTGTTTGTTTGTCTTTCTCATCCCCTTGATTCACAGCCATTGCCAGTCTTGTGGACAAAACAGAAGGCAGGTGGCATGGAGCTGGAACTGACCCAATCAGAGAAAATGGGGGAAAAGCTAAAAGGTTCCCCCTTATGGGGCTCAGTCTTGCTTGCAAGTAGGTGAGCTGTAAAACACTCACCTGATGGGTGCAGCTCTGGTCACATTCTGTTCCCTAAAGAATTCCCTCTTCTGTACTCTGAATTTACTGGTGGAAATTGTTTTGCAGTGGCAAAAAATAAGCTATCACAGCAGACATTTTACTCAGTCTTATACCAAGAATGGCAGTTAGGGAACAATAACACGGATAACTACTGCTGTTGTCTGTGCCTTCAACACTTTGCACCAGAATGGAGAACTCCGTGTCTCAGTTAACTGGTTGTATATTTGCACACATTTTGTTCTCACTCGGCTAATTCTCTGAACTTTGTGATATGTGTTCAAGCTAAAGAGTACGCTTAGTAAGGTTGTGCTAAGCAGAGAGCTACTACTGAAAAAATGTCAGCCTCAGAAACACAGCGTGGTCTGAGCATCCAAAGAACACAGGCATACAAGAATGAGTCGTCCATTGCCTGAGTAGCGGTGTGTGAGGTCAGCTGCACGCATGCTCACAAAGCCCAATGTCATCCTTTCCCCAAACTTTTCTTCCAGCATAAAACACACTTCAGTTTGTGTATTTAGAAAATAAAAAAGTTTACTTTTTTTGAGATATTGCTTGAGATAGTAAGTCTTTGGTTATATCAGTCCATCAACTGAGACACTGTCAGTGAGTGGGTGAATGTTCCTGCTCCATTCCAGTGTGAAGTTAAACTTTACTGCGGCCTGATGACATTAAACTATATAACACCGGACTGAAATTCTCAAGGGACTTTCACAAGGCCAATAACCACATCTCGGCTTGGAGGCAGTGTCTAATAGATGGAAGGCTGTAAAGAGGTATCTTCCTAGAACCTCACTGGCATAACTGCTGATGCCACAAGGAATACCTGAATTCCCAGTAAAAGATTAATTTAGGCTACCACATGAGGTCAAAAGATGTTCGTGATTGTCCTTTATCTCATTTATGTTAAGCTGATTGGGTATTTATGTTTTGCCCTGTACTGGTGACAAAACCTCACACTACATGTGCACTGCAGTGATCTCATAACTAATGCAGTGTAGCAGCTTCCTTCAGCCCTAGTTTCTAGCATTGCTTTCACTCTTGTCAGCATTCTTCATACTGCCTGATGCAGTTGGTAAAAGTTCAGTTTCTTGACTTGCACCTGGTGATAAAGATGTGGATTATGTGGAGTTTAGAATGACTCCATAATCATGTTTTCATTACACTTGAAACATACTTTTGACATATTTTTCTGGTTTTACGTATAAGAGAAATTGTGCTTACATTTCAGAGAACTGTTCACATCATCTCTTTATTCTGCTGTGGTTAAGAATAATTCCAGAGTGGGAAGAGTGGGAAGACTGTATGTAGTTAAAAAATAGTCATTGTGTTCTACAAGGTAATGAGAAAGCACGTATATTCTTGTTATAACTTTACAATATATGCCAACTGTCTAAGTAAAACTCCCTACAAATGTAGAGAGTATCCAATAAAATTCTGTATTTAATGTAAATATAGAATCTATGTTAATTATAAATACAGAAAAAAAGTAGATGTGCATATGATTAAGGAGGTTATATCCAGCTCTGCACCGAAGCTTGCCCTAAAATTTATTCAGCGGGCAGAAGAGTGGTGTTGGCCACAGCCCTTACCCCATGACCAGACCTCCTGTGCTATGCAGCACTTTTAGGTCAAATGCTTCCAGTAACCATCAGCCTAATTGAATATTCAGTGTACCATTTTCCCAGGAACAATGAAGATCAAGAGCCAGTGGGTGCTACTAGAACAATTTCTGCTACCAGGGAACATATTCCTGAGTGGTTTTCAGTCCTGCAGGTACCTGGATGGGCATCTGCCTGCTGATGGCAAAGAGCAACAGTCCCTGAGTGATAAAACAATGATCCCAGATAAAAATTTTGCCTAGACAGAAGGGGAAAAAAGTTACTAGCATCATTCTGTGAAAAGGTTCTTGGGAACTCTCCAAGCTTTAAGTGATTAGAAAGACAGGTTTGGTACCTGTTCAAGTAACCTGTTAGTCACAAATGGCTCTTCTTAACTGAGGCGAAGGCACAAACCCACTGATTTTGACAGAAATTGGAATCTAGTCCTTCAGCGATGCAAGTTGAAGTTTGAGCTGAAGTATCTATCTGAAGTGCCATTTTAGGTCCAGGTTTCTGGTTTTGAATTGTTTAATTGTTGGTGCTCTTCACTAATGTCTATCTCAGTAACTGACACCTTATCTCCTTATTATTCTTAAGATCCATTAACAGGAATAACACTGACCCATATAATTATTAGTTAACCAACTGCTATCTGGGAAAGTAGTAGAAATAAGTTTATTTTTTTGTGGATGTTTTATGTTGTATCACAGGAAATTTGAGGAACAAGCCTAGTACTAAACAGATGAAGTGGAGAGCAGAAGGAGGTATAAGACTGCACAGAGCTTTCTAACAGCAGACACAACAAAATTTCTGCGTAATTCTCTCACAAACTTACTTTTAGAAATTAATAAATCTGTGTGACAAAAGCTAGATGCTATGCAAGCTTATAGCCTTACAAGAAGGAAAATTCAACCTGTTAAGTCTTGTGACTGTGGGGCAAGAGTCAATGCAAGATTAGATGAGACCCAAAAAGTGCAAAGAAAAAGAAAAAAAAATCCATTCTAGATGCTATGTCTTGTAAGGCGGTATAAAGCATTTCAGCATTGGAAAGCAGTATAACAGGAAGTGTTATGAATATCAATCACAGAAAGTGTTTCTTTATATCCCACAAATTCACACAGTACAGTCTGACTGGCACACAATGTCAAAGTTAAAGTCAACTTTAATGGATGTAGTATTTCACCCTTGATGCTCAAACCCAACCTGATGTTTTCTTCTGTTCACAAAACGTCATAATTTCAGGTCAAACAGAAAGGGTTTTACTTTACAGCATTTATCATGTCCAGGAAACATGCTGATGACTCATGTGGAGTGAATCTGGTCACACAATGGAAGCTACAGTGCTGCAGTGGTGTCTATTAAGGTAGGCTTTTGGCCAGTCCAACAAAATTCTGTTTTATTGACTATAGTGGAAGAGATTGTGTCTCTTACTGTGAAAACCAAATGCAATAATCTCTATAAGATTTTTTTATCTTTTTACTTTCTATTTTTGTGTGTTTCTACAAGATATATTCCCAAGAACTAGTTATTATTGCATGTTTTAGCTATCTATGTAAACATTCTTTGCTTAGACTCAGAACCAAAAAAGATGTCTTATGTATTTGACATATATTTTATTTGTATCCATTGAAGAGATGTCAAGAGGTATTTAATCCACTCAACTGTAGTATCAGATGGTTATTATACAGAGTGTATCCATTGTATTTCAGGAGTCTTTGTCTTACTTGTTCATGTGGTTGGTATTTATTTTCTTCCACTTCAAGGATTTCTATGCATTAATCTAAACTTTTATAGGAAAAAATTGTGTCCAGGCATTTTTCACCTGCTGCCACACAGAGCACACACAGTTTGAAAGTGTACCATTTCAATCAGGCCCGGCTAATCTTTCCTAGCCCTTCACTTGAGTGGTTCTTCATCTTCCGTCTGTCATATTAGGCAGAGACACCTTTGTCAAGCACCAGGAACTGACCTGGATGATTTCTGTTAGATTCCTCCCTTGATTACCCTATATATTGGCAATCTATATTGCTATCTTGAGAGTATTTTCTGAGTATCTAAGGAAGATATCAAAAAGCTGTATCTAAATCTTTTGCGTAGAAGAACTCTGACATTAAGAAAATTAAAATCTGTTTTAGTCATACAACATTAAAACTGTTGCTTGACATTTAAAGGATTGTTTGGTGCAGATCTTCTACTAGATTTAGGTTGGGTTGCTTTTTGAATAGTATTTTGAAAGGGAAATAAAATCTGCAAGAGAATTTTAGAAGTTTCTCTCCAAAAGTTAAAACTAAACAATTAAGTTTGTCTGATATATATTCACTATAAAAGCTTTGATTTTAATTCCTGATACTTCCCAGAATTTCTAAAGCACAAAAAGAGAATGAAAAGAGCTTGGTGATTTGAGGTTTTGGGGTTATAATAACATTGATGGTAATATGATTAAAAGTAGTGGGAGTCTTGGTAGATTCAGTGATTCTATGTTACAACTGAAGACACAAACTTGAGAAAGCATGATATCTCTTGGACTTTAGTTTTGTGGATTTAACTTGCTAATTCAATTTGCTAATCTTATTTAAAAACTCTGCAGACAGGGGTGGGAGGGAGGTGGGAAACCACCACCACCACCCAAAAAAAACCCATCAAAAAACCAAAACCATGGAAAAGGCAACATATAATCATGTACATGATTAAGAAGTAAAGAGAACATAGGTGTTAGGGTGTTCTTCTTCTATGTTTTACACCCTTATAGCTCACATTATTTACTCAATTATTTGACACAGAACAGTGATTACCTCTCTCTTACAGAAGGGTGTAAATACTGTATGTTCTTTAGCTTTGCAGCTTCTCTAATTTATGTTCTATTTTTGTTGGATTTCTAACATCTCCAGAGACCTAAACAATTTTCTTTGCTGTTTATGTATCACTTATTTGGCATATGAGCATGGGAATGCTTTTCTGCTGAAGATTTTTCCTTTGAATTTCTTCCGCTCATACTGCTTTTTAAATAAAGGGTTTGGAGATTAATCTGTGTTCGTCCATCTCTTCTGAAAAAATTATGATTCATAAAAATAGTGAGTTTTGTGAACCTCTAATAACTAAGAATTGGATGTTTGTTGACATCCAAAAGGATCGACAGAGCGGCAGGAAACCATTTTGGGCTTGCAAGGGTAAGTTACTTAGCTATGAGAAATGAGCTCCAGTTTAAGATACTCATAATCTCACTTGCAACCACTTGGGGGAAGGACAATATAAGTAGCGGTGGCACATAGGCTCACAAAAACAGCAAACAGATTGGGAAACAGTTGTTGGTTGACTGTTTTTTTCAAAATCTGAGGTGGACTATCTGAGGGAATAGGAAAGTACTGTGTGAACTTCCCAATAGCATCAGTTGCCAGAAATTTTTTGTACCCCAGGTATATCAATGTAGTACCGTCTATATTAATGTCATAGCAGTGGTGGTAGAGAGTAACTAAATCCTTCATAATATATGTACAGCTAATTGTTATCCCTGAATAACAGCAGTTTCCTACAACTACCCACAGAAATGTGTGATAGTAACAATGAGGAAAAAATATCAAATTAGAACCTTCTGTAGAATATGAAGGCTTTGGCAAATTGTTTCAATGAATGTCAGTTATTAGCAAAGCAGTGCAATTAGAACCTGGTTATTTTCAATGAATTTGTTATTTCGAGATTGTATTAATAAAAACCTTGAATTTTCATGCCAGTTTGTTTTTTTCTGTGTAAAAAACAATTTTGTTCTCATAATGAACCTTTTAAAGGCTCATAGTAAAAAGAAAATTAGAAGGCTTTAACCAAAATGTTGCTTAGACTCCAACTTTAAAAATTTGCAATATGTTGAGATACTTGAGAGTTTCACAATATGACAAAATTTTTTCATGGAACAGAAAAGATTTTTTTTAACAAAATCTCCACATAAGTACTCTATTGATGGAAAAAAAAGTGAAATAAGTCATAATGCAACTCCAGCTAGTCTACCAGAGAACCAAGTACCAGTGAATCAAGATTATAACCGGTTTCTTACACCCTTGTTCCCCCTGGGCCCAATCTCTATGTTATTCATTAATGGTAATGTGTTTCCTAAACCATATCCAACTGGCTCTTTCTAGGAGCATTTTTTTTTTATGTACAGCTGATTATATTTTCAGATGTCTGTATTTACACATGAAAAATATAGATGTGGAAAGTACTTGGTTTTTTAAGCACTAGGCTGGTATTTTTCTGTTGAATTCATGCTTATGTAGTCTATTGGATATAGATTATCCAGTCGAGATACACAGTAATGGATGCTGATACATTCCTGAGGAACCAAAGAGCACTGGGTTTGTTTCCTTAAATAAAATACAAGTCTTCACCAAGATGGTATGAAATTTTTACATTCTTAGAGATCTACAAATATTTTGGATGATAGAGAGCACTAGGACAAAATTTTATGCACACTGCCTCTCCGCAGACGTGATAATCTTTGCTCTCTGATATGATCATTGTTGCCTTTAACAGTATTAACATTAGACAGAGTTAAACCGAAACTCCCAGGATTGTGAGTGAACCTGAATCTACTGCATATCCTAGTCACCTCTTGACTTACATCCAGGTCTCATTCCACTATATCCTGATCCTCCCCCAAGCCCAAGTTTCCAGTGGAAGAGGAGGTAGAATTTGTCATGTTTCAGCATGTTGCTTAGTCCAAACTAAGTGCAAGACCAGGATTGTGACTTGTATCTGCTTTGAAGTTTGGGCACACCCGGTGACATTTTGCAATAGTTCACCATTGAGGTGATTCTGAAGTACGCTGTTGCACTTACTAGACATCATTTTTTTTTCCTTGAGTGTAGGCCCTGTTCTGTATTAATTATCTTTACAAGAAATCCATCTGAAGGCAGATGATAGGTAAGACAGTGAGAATATTGTGTTCAGGAGTTTAAAAAAAAAAGAGGCTTTTGAATTCTAAACAAGTTTTGATTTGACCACAAATTATCTATACATAAACAGAAGAACAACCATTAAAAAAAGCCTATAAAGGCCAAACTTTCCAAAGAGAGAACCCGAGGTGAAATGGAACAGAAATAAATAGGTTTACATATACATTTTCTCTCTACCCACTGTGTCCTGGCAGCAGATATTCTTCTTATGGTTTCTTCTCAGCTTGAGAATGGCAGCAAAGTCCATGCAGTGCTCTCCAAGTCCTCAGAAAACACCTCCTTTCTGTTCTCCAACCGGAGGTCTATCTGGGTGCTTCTTCCCAGTAGGGGTAAGACAGGCTGCAGGATCCACGCTCCCCCAGCGTGTGCATCCACACAGCACCCAGGGAAGGGTGTGCATTCGCACACAGCCGCTGCCTCTCAACCCCACTCTGTATTCAAGGAACTTTTCCCAGCTGAGGATATACTTCTATTTTAAGGAAAGTTCATCCTGCTATTTCTGCTAGAGATTCCACCTGGCACAAAGGAGCAAAAGTTAAAACAATGTAAATAGCCCTTACAAATAACTCCAGAGGAATATAGCACAGTAAGGTATAAACAAATGAACACAATGGATTCAAAGATGTAATACGCTTTCTATTTCTGCGTATGAATTTAGCTAGCCCATTCCCACCTGTAAAAGGAAACAAAATGCAAGAAGAATCCCTTGACCAGAAACATCCAAGAAGGTCATTGCAAGCGCTTTTGTTTGATGTTTTGGTGTTAGGTAGTGAGAATGGTCTTTGCATTCAGTTTAAAGGCTATCCTTTCCTGATTACTGCTAGATTTGATGCTATATATTGTGTAATCTATGGCTGGCTGGAATTTCAGATCATAAAAAGCGGGATTTTGCTGGAGCCACAGTAGAATGTGGCTTAGCAGTTTTTGTTATTTTTCTTGGGTTTAATGGCAGTTTTGTCCCAAGACAAGAAATTTCAGAATAAGTTAGTTGTCACTTCTTTTTTTTTCTTTTCTTTACAGAGCTTACAGCCTGACTTTATTATTTCCTCTAAAGTCCTTAAGCTATTTAACATTGTGCTATCTTATGACTCAGAGGTGATAGTGATACCTTGCTGCTGTCAAAATAGTGGTAACATTGCAGAGATGAGTAAATACACGGTGGATGTTACATATACTTTCTCTCTTAGGCAAAGAATTGGAGCTAGAAGAAACAGAATAAAGTGTGTATAACCCTTAGGGAATCACTGTGGTCACTCCTCTCCTCATTTTATTTTTTCATTATCATTGACATTTCTGAAAATGGAGCTTTGTTAAAGACTTCTGGCTTTTATCAGTGGGCTAGCAAAATAAGGTTTCCCTGAGGGATAATGCATGTGAAAAAAGGAATTATGTGAAACCCTGTAGTAATAATGTTGTGAGGGTATCTTGCAAGATGAGACAGACTGTGGAGTAATGTACTACAGAGGCTATTTAAGAGCCAGAGTCTAATGTCTTTACTCACTTTGACTTCAGAGCAACTTGTCCATAAAGTAAAGCAAGTGTTACTCTGTAAGTAATTCAATTGCCACTTAAGAAAGGAAGGATGACTTTGTAGCTAGGATAGTCAAGGAACTTTAAGTCTGTTCTTAGCCACTTTCTTCCAGTGAAACCTTAGGAAAATGAATTGACCAAACCCACAGATGGAAAACTCACAATATTATGGTGTCTCAAACTTTTTAGCATGTTTATTTTTGCACAGATGAATGCCTGTTAGATATTATCTCTGCTTATGCTTTCTCATTACACTGTTCTTGAATCAAATCCCAAAGTTTTTCTCATGCCCTAGCTCTTGGACTGCTTTCTCCTGGGGTCTGTAAATATGCCCCAGTTGGAACAAAATCTTAAGGTGACCTGTGTGTTGCAACCTGTCAAGTTACCAACTATCACCAGTCTGGTTGTTTCACTCTCTAGAGTGTAAAAAAATCTCCAATTTGTATGCAAAAGGCAGTGTCTTGGGGCCCTGTCTGCAGCTCCCTAGCTTCACTTTCTCCATGGGCAAGATGCAGAGTCTGCTGATTTATAAACATTGGCAGTGGCAGCTATGTGTCAGGATCTCAGAAAACCACAACAGGTTGGATAAAATTTGTTAGTAACTCAAAGGTGCTGTGATACTTCTCTGTAGAAGTATAAATGGCTTAAAATAGTACATCCTTAAATTAGTTTCCTTGCTGCAAATCAGTGCAACAGCCACCAGCTGCAGGAGTAGTTTTTTTATTAAATAACTATAATAACAATTAAATCTCACGTACACTGGAAAAGGTGACCTATGCATAAGTCTTTAATTCTAATTCTTTTTTCAGTTTGTGGTAATGTATTTGTTTATGCCAGAGATGCTACTGGTACAGTGAAACAAAATGAAATCTACTTCTAATATATCTTCAGAGTCCCAATAGGGGAGGTTTTGAATCACAAAATATAGAAAAGAAAAAAAAAATATATAATGGTATACTTTGTTTTTCCCCCCTGTGGATGAGATGTATAGTAGGAAAGCAAGCAAACAGTGTGCTAGAAAAAGTGACCAGCCATCCACTGGATATCACCTTTTCAATTGAAGGGGAAATAGCTTTCCTTTTAACAAAAACTACTTCTTTTATTTGTGTTAAACGTATGCATTAACTCAGTAGATTCTCTGCAGCAGGTCATAAATTATATATGAAGTAAAATGGAAAAAACCCATGCACAATGCACACAGAGAATATAAACAACTTTGTGCAATTACTACTGAGCTGTTGTTTTCTCTGTAATATCAACACAGATGAAACCAAAAGTCCTCACTACACTTTTTTTTCAGAAGTAAATAGGGTGTGGTTTTGGAGTTTTGGTAGTTGTTGGGGTTTTTTTCTCTCACTTTTTCTGTCCTCAGTCCAGGAGGTTTGCTTTGTTTTTCTAAATCACCATTTATCATTGCACCTTACCAATAAGACAATTAAAAGCATAAGACAGGAAGCTTTGTCCAGTTCTTTGACCAGAGTTAAGTTCCTTAGTTGACCAGTCGTGTGCCACTATCCTTGGGCCACATAACTTTTTGTCCATTTTATCTTATAAACCTACCCAGGCTTTCACTGCCTCTCCACTCTTTGGTGCATGTCATTGATCACAGTGGAGGTGGATGTCTTTTGGAGGTCTTATTCACAACATTGTAATAAAAAATCGTAAGTTCTAGTTCTCAGATGTCACATTTCCATAGAAAAGTGATGATTTTGAATGAGTCTGCAAAATTTTCTGCTTATTTTGGGTTAGGAAATGGTAAAGATTCTATATAATCCAAGATCATGATGTTTTCTTCCACGATGTTAGAGCTGCTTTAATGCACTTATTGGCAACATAGGGCATTCAGTGTGGTACAAATTTCTCTTCTTCCTTGCTCTGTAGCTGCAGACCTCTGGTTTCATAGAAATATTCCCTAAACTTGAGTGCAGAACCCACCATGCTGATAGTCTGTCTTCTGTACAGTCTTGGTGATTAGACTAGTCTATTAGATTGCCTGTGGCTTTGGCTGTTGAACTGTGCTTTTTCTGAAGCTTTGCTATCAAAAGGAATGCAAGAACAGTAAAGGTTGTATGTAAAAGTTATGGGGACAGAGGCATATCTCCCAGGCAAAGAAGTTCCATTAATACATTCATTAACAGCTAATGATATGCTATGACCAAGGTGACAGCATTTTAGAGAAAGAGCAATAAGATATTTCTCTTAAAATTCAGTTCCACTTCAGCTTCCCACTCCAAAACTGTGCCTTCCATTAAAACAATTGGTTTTACATTTACAGCCTCTTCAGTGTATACCATTCTGTGAAAAAAGCTGAACTTGACGAATTACTCCTTATTGCATGCCTATGGCTGCAGAAGCTGGCACGTCCCAACTTTCATTTAACGAACACCTAGGATGAAGATCCTTGATGAAAAAAGATACCGTGAATGAAGACGGTGTTAGCAAAAATGAGTCTTCATTGGCCTACTAGCCAGTCTCAACCATTGTAAATGCTGAATATTAATATAACTGGATTATACATGAATCTTCCAAAACTTGTAACTGCATCAAATTTTGTCATAAATATTTGGGAAGGAGTGATACATTTTGCTTAGTATTTTCATGGCAGGCATTAAAGTTGGTCTCTCTTCTGGGAAGAAAACTTTCATTTGACAGCTCATTGTGTAGTAAGTAATGAAGTAGAAATGGTCACTGTTGAGCAATATTTTCTTAAAGTAATTCTTTCCTTCCTTGGGCCATGCCATGTTTTCTTCAGTATCAAAGTATCTGCAGTAATTTTATAGACTTAGAGGAGCAGATGATATGAATGAAAAATTCGCTACTGTCTTTTCTTAAATCTGTCTTTGTTGATTTACATTTGTCATGAGCTATTTCAAACAGAAGGTTTTAATGACGATAATAAGGTTGGGAGCAGGGAAAAATGTTCAAAACATTTTTGTTTGAGAGTATTTGCTTGGTCTAAGTCGCTATTAAAAGATATCTAACTTTATATAGTAAACCAGCTTTGTGCTTAATATTATGTGATGAATGTGACCTTATTAACTTCCATTCTGCATCGTAGTTTCAAAATGCAACAATTGCAAAAAGGCACTCTAGCCATGATCTCAGAGATCCAATGGAAACTATTTATAGGGCTGAGACCAATGGTATGAGGTTCAACAAGGCCAAGTGCCGGGTCCTGCACTTGGGTCACAACAACCCCATGTAGCGCTACAGGATTGGGGCAGAGTGGCTCGAAAGCAGCCCGGCAGAAAAGGACCTGGGGGTGTTGGTGGACAGCCGGCTGAATATGAGCCAGCAGTGTGCCCAGGTGGCCAAGAAGGCCAACAGCATCCTAGCCTGTATCAGGAATAGTGTGGTGAGCCGGACTAGGGAAGTGATCATCCCCCTGTACTCGGCACTGGTGAGGCCCCACCTCGAGTACTGCGTTCAGTTTTGGGCCCCTCGCTACAAGAGGGCCATTGAGGTGTTGGAGCGTGTCCAGAGAAGGGCTACAAAGCTGGTGAGGGGTCTGGAGGACAAACCTTATGAAGAACGACTGAGGGAGCTGGGGTTCTTTAGCCTGGAGAAGAGGAGGCTGAGGGGAGACCTTGTCACCCTCTACAACTACCTGAAAGGAGGTTGTAGAGAGATGGGGGCTGACCTCTTCTCCCTGGTGACAAGTGATAGGACGAGAGGAAACAGGTTCAAGTTATGTCAGGGGAGGTTTAGATTGGATATTAGGAAACATTTTTTCACTGAAAGGGTTATTAAACATTGGAACAGGCTGCCCAGGGAGGTGGTGGATTCACCATCTCTGGAGGTGTTTAAAAAACGTGTGGATGGGGCACTGAGGGACATGGTTTAGAAGTGGCTTTTGTCAGGGTAGGTTAAAGGTTGGACTCAATGATCCTAAAGGTCCCTTCCAGCCTCAGCAATTCTATGATTCTATGATTCTATAAGTCCAGATACCCTGCCTCACCATCTTGCATTTAACTGAATACACTAGATGTAGTCAAGTCGGAACTGTGTTCAAAGGAATTTTATATAACAGTTGAACACAGAACCAGAGGAAACTTTTGTTGAGAGGGTTGCTGAATGGAAGGCAAAATAGGTAGAAAGTTGTTTATGGTTACTGCCACAAAGGGTTTTGTTTGTTATTTCTACCACATTTCTCCTCAGAGTTCACTCCAGAAAGTTGACCAAGAAACGCCACATCTAAAGGTCCACAGGAGGTTTTGATGCAGACCCCAAAACTTGCAAATGAGGGAACTCTTTATTTATTAGCATTTCTTCTTGTCTCAGAAAGCATTGCTGTGTGAAGAGCCATGGTGCAATTGTCCAAATTCCCTTCATAGTGTTTCAGTATCAGTTCCTTTCCCATTGGGCCAATGTTGCTTAAAGCAGCATATACACTCCTCAGATTCCCTTAAAAATTAACAGGTCTGATCATTCCCTTCTCAGCCTTAACTCATGAAACTTGTTCTGCCACCTGCAGTAAAAGAATTTTTTCCTTCCCTTTCTTTATGAACAGACCATACTGTGGTACCCAGGGGTGTCTCTCCATTTATATCGCAGAGAAATAAACTGGACCAGACCAAGTATAAACAAAAGATAAAGTAAAAGAAATAAATAACATCTGAATGGGGTGTGTGCTACTGTAGGATACACAGAGACAAGGTTTGAGGGGAAAAAAGTTTAATTTCATTGGAATGCAAAATGATATCAGAGAAATTATTTCAAGTACCAAGTAGAAGAACAAGTATTTTCAAACACTAGAAGTCTGACTACACCAAAACTAGAGTTGTATTAGGTTACTTATCCTTTATTGTTTCTTCCTTCTCCAGATCAGAGTTGTTTTGTGATGATATAGCCATTGGACTGTGATTCACATTGAATGAAAACAATGTCATGTTGCAGGAGAAACGTAACCATACAATGAATTGAAAATTAATGTTATATTCGCTTTAGTCATATGTTGATCATTCATTGATTGTGACAGTTTATAGTCATCATATGATTTGGCCTTATATTAGGAGTTTTTGGCAGAAGCCAACATGCTGAGAACCCTTAGTAGAATATCACATACTGTAAATGCTAAATAATACTGAGAGATTTGTTGCTAGAGTAGGCCTATTTAAAATTAGAGCATTATTTGCATAGATTTTTAGTTGTGTTTTTCACTCCACTACTGCAGTGCTTTGATTGTGACTGTCGTCATGTGTTAGTGAACTCTTGTGAGTATGAAAATAAGGAAAAAGAGAACAGATCAGTCACATTATCATGTCATATCTATGAGGTTCAACAAGAATACAGCATGGATCATATACATCAACAGTGCGGACTTTATTATTTACAAAGCTATTCCAGCTCCAAATTACCATTGGTAGTATGGTACGAGCTAGCTACGAGCTAGAGATCAACTAGAGATCAACCGTCTTCTCTCTGTCTTAAATTTTTCATATTGCAACCTCTGTTGCTCACTCAAAGTTTTCTGGGCTGGAATAAGTATTTTAGAACTTGGGAAGCAGAAATATGTGTATAAAAACTAAGATGTACCTGTATCTCGGCAAAGTTCAAAGACCAGCAACAGAGTAAATGACTGTCATCAGTAAAGGGTGACAGGAATTACTCTGTTCTGTTTTGTAGGCTGCCACCTAGAGATGGGTGAGCAGATGAAAAAAACAATAACAATGGCAGATTTAGTAGGAACTGATGGTACTGAGCAACTCTAGAAATCAGACCTTGAGTCTAGACCTGAAAAAAAATCATAATATCTGTACGTGGTAAATCATTATTTTGCAAAACTATTTTTCTGGCAGTGCTGTTTAAGAGATTTCTGCACATGAAGTAAAAATAATATAAAGCTTTAAGTTAGATCCACCTTTTCAACAGCACATCATAAGAAGCCATTTGCAGTGCATACGAAAAGGAAAATCAGCTCAGGAGTAAAGCTACTGTTCATAAGCAGCATCTATTGGCATTTTATCTATTAGATAGCTCTATCTGTATAGATTGGAGCACTTCTGTAACAACTGTTATCGGAACTAATTTGGGAATGTCAGTGAATGTGTCTGGAATTTGAATTACTTTGCATATGCACAGATGCAGACTATGGGAAATAGTGTCAGGGTAGTGATCTCAGGTATCCACGTGTTAGTAGTGAGTGCTGGATGCTCACCATTCACTCTGCAAGGGTCACCTTCCCTCAAGGAAACACCCAGTCAAGAAACTCTCTGAACTCTGGTCTTGGTAACAAGAACTCAGGTTAAGTAACCTCACTCAATGGTCCCAGCCACAGATACAGCTTCCTTTTTTTGTGGGTTGGCTTATTCTTAAGTGATTTCATTCATGGAGCAGATCACCTTGAGTGCCATTACAAGTCATATAATGGACAAGCAGGGGATCAGGCCTAGTCAGCATGGGTTTATGAAAGGCAGGTCCTGCCTGATGAACCTGATCTCCTTCTATGACAAGATGACCCGATTATTGGACGAGGGAAAGGCTGTGGATATTGTCTACCTAGACTTTCAAAAAGCATTTGACACTGTCCCCCATAGAATTCTCATGGAAAAACTGGCGGCTCATGGCCTGGAGGAGCATACGATCTGTTGGATCAAGCACTGGCTGGATGGGCGGTCCCAAAGAGTGGTGGTCAGTGGAGTTAAATCCAGCTGGTGGCCGGTCACAAGTGGTGTCCCTCAGGGCTCGGTGTTGGGACCATTTCTGTTTAACATCTTTATTGATGATCTTGATAAGGACATAGAGTGTATCATCAGCAAGTTTGCAGATGACACGAAGCTAAGCGGGAGTGTTGATCTGCATGAGGATAGGGAGGCTCTACAGAGAGACTTGGATAGATTGGATCGATGGGCCAATGCTAATGGAATGTTCTTCAACAAGGCCAAGTGCCGGGTCCTGCACTTGGGCCCCAACAACCCCATGCATCACTACAGGCTTGGGGAAGTGTGGCTGGAGAGCTGCCTGGCAGAAAAGGACCTGGGGGTTCTAATTGACAAGCAGCTGAACATGAGCCCGCAGTGTGCCCAGGTGTCCAAGACAGCCAATGGCATCCTGGCTTGCATTAGCAATAGTGTGACCAGCAGAAGCAGGGAGGTGATTGTCCCCCTGTACTCAGCACTGGTGAGGCCACACCTTGAGTATTGTGTCCAGTTTTGGGCACCTCAATACGAGAGAGATATTGAGGTGCTGGAGTGAGTGCAGAGGAGGGCAACGAAGCTGGTGAAGGGCCTGCAGAATAAATCTTATGAGGAGCGATGGAAGGAGCTGGGACTGTTTAGTTTGAGGAAGAGGAGGCTGAGGGGAGTCTCTACAACTACTTGAAAGGACAGTTTAGAGAGGTTGGTGCTGGTCTCTTCTCACAGGTAATTAGCGATAGAACAAGAGGGAATGGGTTCAAGCTGCAGCAGGGTAGGTTTAGGCTGGACATTAGGAAAAAATTCTTCACAGAAAGAGTGGCCAGACACTGGAATAGGCTGCCCAGGGAGGTGGTGGAGTCACCATCCCTGAATGTGTTTAAGAGTCGTTTAGATGTGGTGTTAAGGGATATAGTGTAAGGGAGAACTTTGTAGAGTGGAGTTGATGGTTGGACTCGATGATCCCAAGGGTCTTTTCCAACCTAAATGATTCTATGATTCTATGATTTGTTCTGGATGATAGCACTGCGAGGTTGGTAGATGACTGGCCTGGAGCTGAATTCCAGTGAGCATTCCTCTACTTCAGGCACTAGCCAGTCACCACTTAAGCTACTATGTTCTCTGTCTCTTTTTCTGAGCAGCTTCTAGAGCAGTCGTGGCAGAATTTCCTCTCTTCTCCTTCCCAAGTTACGTGTCCTGACCTCCACCCACAGTTCCACTGGGTGCCAAGCTCCTGAGGAAGCACCACCTGATCTAGTACAATCACGGAGTGGAGCACTGAAATATCTGCTTGGGCCTCAAAACCAGTACAGACAGATTAGGGAATCACTGGCCATGGTCCTTCCTAGCAAGTGAAATGGGCCAGAAACTATTCTCCAACCCACAATCCAAGTAGCACAACAGCTGCTCTGTCCAAAAAGTTAGATTATCTATTCTTCAAAACAGAGGGGCCAATTCTGAGTTGCTGAGAGAGAAGTCACTGCTCCATGCTAGCTCCGAAATATGCTTGAACTCTGTCCAGGAGAGTGCTTGCTCTCGTGGTCCAAAAAGTACCAATAGCTTAACAGTATGGGCAATTGCTTGCTGGGGTTGAGGTCTCTGCCCTGACTACATTCGTCTTTCTGTCATAGATACAGCCTCCATGCCTTGAGGTGCTCATGGAACAGGCCTTGCTTTCAAAATTATTTGTGTGAATTAAGGCTCCTTGATGTCTACTGTAGGACATCATGCCTCTATAAGAACCTCAGTGTAGAAATTTAGTTCATTGCTGCTACTAGAACAGAAGAATCATCTGCCCAAACCTGCTCTAAAAGCTATGCCTGGGCTCTCTACTGCTTATGGTCTCTTACCTTCCTACCTTGCATTAGTGAAGGATGAGCACAACACAGCGGAGCTGTGCCACACCTCAGGCACAACCCACCCTCCTGCGCAAGTCCTCTATACTGCACTGGCAGATGAAGCAGGCTTTAGCTCTTCTGGCTTTATGCTAACAGGCAGCATTGTTTTCCCTGCTGAGTAATCAAACAGTGCCTAGAGCTGGAGAATAAAACAGTATCTGGGTTTTTTTCTTACCCTCAATTCTTCACAGCAAGTGCCTGTGAAATAATGAAAAGTATTATGGAGCGATTTGATTTCATGATTTGTTCATACTGATGGCAAAGCATTCCCTAATTATATAATAAACATCTGTTCTGCTTGATTAAGAACCCTCAGAACAGAACCATTTCAGAGACTTCTTTCACTTGCTTAACCAATACAAACATCTTAATTTTACTTTTTTTAGTGGTCCCTGCAATGTGTGCTGACCTTCATTTGACCAAACTAAAATGACAGGTAGGCAAATAAATTATTGAAATGAAAAGGTGGCTTGTAAAGCCTTTAAACTGTCCATTGAGCTGGAGCACAACATCTCAGTAAGATTTAGAGGCTACCACATAGTCCTATGGAAAATTCTTACGCTCTTGAAAAACTCAGGTTTGATTTGTATACTTCCCTGAGATCAGTAACCGTAGCTAAAATGCTAGCAAGTTTCTAGCTCTAAATGCCGCAGAAGAAAAAGGGGTCAATTCTTTGAGTTTTGAGCTTTCCTCTTTCAAAGACTGGAGCCATGAGAGGAAGGAAAAAAACAAACACAGGAGCTGTTTACAACATTGAAACGCATCACATACTGTTAGATCAATGGACTGCGATGGCAGGAATCTTTTATATGAGAGCCTGCAAGAGCCCTGCTAGGACAAGTTACTGATGCAGCAGGGTTGGAGTGTTTATTCTTTTATGTGCTTCACCAGAAAAGTCCTAAGTGTCCTGAAAGCAAAGGGCAATCAATAACTCATCAGACATAATGAAAATGGAACTAATGTTCAATCAATTAGGTACCATAACCATTCCATGAAAGTACCAATTAGAAATAAAAATAGTTTAAGTAATTAAGCAACATTTTAAAAGCACTTGAGGATGGGAACTATTCTGTTTTCACAAGTGGCATATTCTAACAAGAAAATCTTGTCAATAGCTGCCAGAGAAGCTTGGCTTCAGATGTTAAACTGGGTTATTTCCACAAATAGTACCTCAGTATAACTCTAGCATATTAAGTTAATTTAGATACCACAGTGAAAACTTTGTCATCTTCATTTAAATACATTTCTGGGGTTTCTGAAGCTTTTTTTCACATACCTGCATGTATGAGAAACACAATGTAGGTAGAGGTATAGTAAGATCTATTTCGTAAAAGCCAAAAATTCTTATTTTATATCTTAGGTTTAATTTGCTAGCTGCTACACCTGTGCAATACCTATGAGAATCAATTAAAGTCTTTTGGGCACAGCTGAGGGAGGTATTGTTCATTTTAATTATTATTAATTTATTTTTTTACATCACAGATGAGGGATTTTAAATTTAGAAGTTCAACTCATTTTTGTTGCTTTTCTTTCCCCTTTTTCTTTTAAGGAACCATCTCTAGGGAACAGAAGATAGAATTTAACCACTTTGTTTACTTTGTCTCTTGGATAATTTGTGGCCAGGCAAATGCTGTTTTCATTTATCATGACCTAACATAAAGATTTTTATTGCTTCTCTATAGTAAGAAAAAAAAGATTACCTTTATCAAAAGAGTAGGATCTGCAGGTGAAATGCATAATTTACTGAAAGGTTATTACAGCTGTCTGAAAATATTCTGTCCAAATGTGTAGCAGAAAAATGAGTATTTTCAAAGTCTGAGAGTTTTTTGGGTTTGTTTTTTTTTTTTTTTTCCTAATATTAACTCTCTGTGGATAGCTTTGATTATTTATTTTTTTTATCAAAAAAAGCACAATGATAAACCTGAATATTTTGCTTTTACATTAAAATGCTTTCATTTGGTTGAGCTGCCATAAAGACCTAGGACAGCTGTGATGGTTGCCTTGTCTCCCTCATTTCTTATGACACAAATTACTTACTGAACTTCAAATATTAGGAAAAAATATTTTCCCTGCCTCAGAAATATCAAGTACTGTCCTCTGGCATGAGTAAGGATACTAATCTAGTCAGGATAGTGTACTGAGCAGATCCTGTGAATTCCAGATCCCGTGATTTGAGAAATTGAGGCTTTCTGTTTAAAATGGGAAATCATACAATGAAACGCAGCTCCTTTGGTAGTGTTGCAAACAGCATGAACTAGACTGCATCTGCCTAGGCTAGCCATTCACCATGAATGAAAGTTTTGTATTCATTAAAAATAGAAAATTCAAGATAATATTTAAGTTCACCATTTACTACAGCTACAGTAACATTAATTATGCTTCTGTGTGCAAGAATTACAGTAAATATCCTATTTAGCAAATAGAGCTTCTTTAAGCATGGAAAAGACTGAGGGGACACAACTCATCCCTGTTAGAGAGCACTATTTGAATTCTACAATGTTGTTAAACCATTGCAGGCAGCATGTCTCTTACAGAACTGAAGAATGAGAATTAAACTCCAGTTTAGCAAGTCAGGAGCAACTCACAGAGTTGTGTTGCAAAGGGGGAGAACTGATTCCCCATCTGTAGTTATCAGAGAGGAAATGGAAGGGCAGTAATAACCACTTTTGGATTTTTCTCTTTCTGACTGAACACCTATCTTGTCCATGGAAATCCAGAGCAGACTGGGAGTGTCTGGTGCCTTGGAATAGGCAGCTGCTTAGAGGCCACTGCTGGGAGGTGAGTGACAGGGGTCAGTGCCCCTAGAGAAACCAGGGCACCGCACTATGATCTTCAGCTTGTTCCATGAATGCTTTACTAGATAAGATATCAAGACAAACTTTGTTCCCTGTTGACATATGTGTAGGTGGTTCATATCTCCCTTTCTGAGGTGTCTGTTTTTCCTGATGGATTACATAAGAAGCCTATATCCTATAATATTACAATGCTTGGATAGCTTTCTAAAAGGTCTGCTGTTTCTCAGCCAGAAAATACATTTTTGGTGTTATGCGGTAAGGAAGATTGAATAACTGCAGTGATCTTAAAAGGTACTTAAAACCTTGTATTGAAGAGGGTGGAGGGTTTTTCAGAGGGGAAAATCAAAATAGAAGCCTCCTTAGATGTATTTATTACTGCAGAGAAAAGGAGGTGTCAAATAGCCAGAGAGTTCTGATAGCTGTGTTTTATTTTTGGAAAGCATCATAACTATTATTTCTACTTTTTTTTTTTCCCCCTAGACTTAAAGAAAATTTGTTACCCAGTGAACCTTCCTTTCCCAAGCTATCTTTTCCAAAACACTGCATGTCCCAGAATGAAGATTTGGATTATATTCATATAAAAGTGGCAAGGTGTGATGTGTGGGCATATGGCTACTGTTCCATATATAGAATATTTCCCTCAGCAGTGTTAACGTTCCAGCTGTAGATATCACTCATGCATATGCATAGTCCTCCAGGAACAGAAAAGGTAGGATTATTGCGTGTGTCTGAAAGTCTTAATTAACAGATTTCAGCAGGGCGAATGATAGGTAAAACTTATTACAAACATCACTTTAGTAGTATATCTGTGAAAAGGTAGGTTATGCAGGAGATGGACTGTATAATTACAATGGTCTAAAAACTTATGAAAAATGTTATCCAGTATTTATAGGATAGAGATATATGACGTGTATTTTTTAAGCAAGATGAATACGGAGCTGCACAGGACTTCAACCTGCCTGGAAGCAGAATTTGGACTTCCTTTTCTTCTTTGGATCCCCTTGAATGAATGCAGTCAACAGCAGAAAATAGCAGCTTTTTTAACATGTGAAGTGCAGGAAGGCATTTAATTAAATTCAAGCTTAAAAAATGTTAAGCCTATGAAAGGAAATACTTTTTCTAGGCTCCAAGTTATTTGTTTTCATTGCTTCTTGAATGCATTTCAGATAAAAGTATATGACCAAGTTACTGTACCAAACTAACCAACAGACATATTTGTCATCTGTTTGTTTTGCTAACTGCATTAACTGCTCAAGTGCTTGCAAACTCCTCACTGGAAGATTACCTTGCCAAACTTGCCAGATTCCTACAGATTTGTATCACGGAAGATGGGCATTGGCAAGTCCATTCCAGCCATTATTGTGGAGGTATGTGACACTACTCCGCTCCATTCCTTTCCATCGCAAGTCACAAGGGCATCCTCCCTTCCAACCAGAAGAAGAGCAGGATTAGCAGAGTTCTTATTGTTAGTTGTGGTTTATTGCGAGGCAGGGTAAACCTGGCTGCCAGATGGGCTATGGGAAGGGCAAATAGAATTCACCTCTCAGCTACAAAGGGTTGTCAACCAAAAAAGGACAGTTACTGTGTCCTGAAGGTGGTTATCTCACTGCTGACAAGACTAGTGCTGTAGTCTTATCTATTTGATACCCTTTTGTGCAGATGGCATGCTCGTGGAGATAGGAAGCCCGCAGCTGTGTTGACATGCTGGATGTTTCATTGCCTTTTTCTCCCTGTGGAACTCTTGAATTAGGGGCCCAAATTTTCCTCTTTTACTTTTTGGTAGCTGGTGATTTTTCTTTCCCTTACCTTTCTGCTTTACCCAAGGGTGATTTTATAAGGAAGATCCTGCCAAGAACCTTTCCAAATGTCCAATTCCAGAGGCAGGAGTGCTTCCCCAGTATGTTTCTTACCTGTAGGTCCCATTTATCATTTGACTCCTACTTCAGTGCTATGTGTAGATAATCAAGGGCGTAGGAATTTGACATGAAGGTAAGATGCTGTATGTGGGACAGACAATGCCCACAGATGGGATACACATTTACAGATTCGGGGTGGTCCAAGGTGCATATGAGTGTGTTCTGTTATATGCTGGAAGGTTTTCTCAACACTTCAAGGTTTTCCACTCCAAGGTTACACATGAAGTTTCTCCTGCTTGCATTCCAGCTATATCTCCCTTTGGACAGTGCAGACACCCATGGAACTAAAAAGCACTGTCAGGGACACTGCAATAAAATACACTTCTGAGTGCACAGCTTATGTGTCTTTCAACGGCTATTTTCGTACTTGACTGTGTAATGGAATTCAGTTTTTTAGTGGAGGGGTCTGAAACGTTTCTCACCTTTTAAACATTTTTCCTGTTCATTCTCTGGTATGTTAGTAGAAATCTCTACTTAGTGATGTGCTGTTTGTTGTTTTGTCTTATTTTAATGAAACGGTATTCCACATATGGTACTACACAGTTGATTGCTACATTTATCTAGGCTTCAATTTTGGAGTGGCCTGTAGATGCACCCATGAGTTCCAAGCATCATGTATTTATGAAAGCATTAGGTCAAGACAAATTGTTTTGAAATGCTATACAAATAATGATCCTGAAAACTATATTTCACTGGGTTTATCTGTGCATGTGACAACTGTGCTAAAATAATCTGAGAGTGCTCCTCAGAGTGAAGTTAGTGGTCTCAACACTCCTGACAAACAAAACAATTTCTTTCCTTAGTAGCACATGCTCCTGTTTTATTGTGTCTCATTCTTGGCAGCAGGAATGGGTTTTGAGGGCATGACACCTCAATGAGATCCTGTAGTGCATATGACATTGTGACAAATGGCTACATTGCAGCATAGAATATGACAGAGACTGTGGCACTGTTCCATGGTCAACACTGCTTAAAAAAAAACCCCAAAAAACAAACAAACAAAAAAACCTTTCACTGGAAATAAGCAGTAGTATAGTCTTGAGAGAGAGACCTAGAAATCTTCAGGGGGGCTCTCAATTCTTGAAAGTTATGAAACCCTTTTCACACCACTCTGCTTCTTCCCACCCTAAGAGGAAATCTTGTTCTCTGCATAAAGCATACTTCTTTATGTTGGTACAGCTGATTTTAGGTTGCACATTATAAATGTAATGAAGAGGAGCATTACTGATGAAGTTGGAAAACAAGAGTCTATGCTGACATTTGTGGAACATCATTGCCAATAGGCATATGTAAAGATTTACTGTTTATAGCAGTGGTAAGCTATGATGCTGTGCCTCCGACTCATGGGAGCTATATATTTTGTTCTTTAATGCTCATTAGTGTTGTAGGAGGCTCAGATTTTAAAAGGGTTTGCCTAGGTAGGTTGTCAGTTGGTGATGAGCATAATTGGTGCAGTGAATCTTTCTGACAGCTCACAATCATAATTATTTTCAAAATATCAACAGAAGAGCTGTAATGCATGGTTTATAGCATTTAGCTGGTGGTTTGTGCAATGGTGGGCTTTGTTTTGTAGCTATATCTACCACACCAAAGCAGTTCTCTATTCTCTCACCTTCTGTGGCATTCTCAATCTAAAATCTGTTCATATTACATACTGCCAAAGCTATGGGGTTTGCTAAGATTGCATGGATGTAGCTAAAATGTACAATTTGGTGACAACATTTTTAATTATGATTTTTATAGCTATAGCATCTCTCTATAGAAACCAAAAGTTTAATTACACAAAACCAATGCTAATTAGGGAGGGAAATACTAGGGCATTAGATTAAATATATTTAACAGGGAAAAGTTATGCAGTGTGCTGGCTACTAGCAAGTGCTCAGGAAGATTTCTATTTTCCCTTAGCGATCTCTGATGGGATGCACACCTTGCTCTTGGAGCCACTGCTGTGCATTGGCTTGTGCCCGAGCAGCCAGAGCCCCACTCCACACTCGTGGTACTTGTCCCTCGTGTTTTTCCCTGGGGTATGAGGTCATCATTTGCTGTCAACTGTGAGCCCCACAAACACAGCTCTGTGTATGAAGACCTCTTTCAATATCTGGAGATCAGCAGTCTTATGGGACAATCTCACAGTTCCTTGAACTGGGCATTGGCAGCCAGCTCCTGTGTCAGGTGCTGGGAGAGGTTGAGCAGGCCAGCAATGCAGAAGACTGGAGACAAGACCATCTCCTCGGGCACCCACTTCTTGCTGAAAAGGAAGTGGTCGAGGTGTTTCTCCTCCAGGCAGCAGCACAGCTGCCTCAGGCCACCATCCAGCAGTAGCAGGAAATTCTTTCTGTGCCAGCTTGATGGGGTATGTCATCAGGAGGTGCATCACAGCTGTCTTCAAGACATAGGTGGAAGAGTCTGGGCCCACCAGTATACAGGTGCAGAGCTGCAGATATTTAAGGTGGAAGCTGTTGTTCCTGACCATGTGCGTGAATAGCATCCCTGCCAAAGCACAGCTCTCTGGCCACGTAATGCTGCTGGTAATGCTGGCCTCTACCTACTTGATGGTCAGGAAGGCATCTGAGTCATCCAGCCACAACTCAAACCTCATCTCTATGGATAGGGTTCCCTTGGAGGCATTTGTCACCAGGAGCTTGCAGGACCATCTGGCTAACTACTATTAGCCATCAGTGCCATGACTGAGGCTGCTTTCACCAACACCTGGAATGAGTGGGAGGTTTTCTACACATTGAGGTAGGAGCCACTTCAGAGGGTGTGTAGGAGGCTAGACTTTTGATTTCTCCTCAGTTGATCTTGACAGTGGTGGAGGAAGCACAACATGTCCTGCACCAGCTGTTCCCTTAGGCGTGTGCACTCCAGCTGCATGCGGAGGCAGGAGTTCTTTGCTGGCATCTCCCCCACGGTGTCTAGCTCAAGGTGGAAGGTGTGGCTGGGAGAAAGACTCAGGGGCACAAGCAGGTGGTAGAGGGCATTGTTCTTCCAGGCATTCCAGCCTTCACAGACATGGCCCACCCTCATAGCTGGCTACAGCTGTGGCTTAAGGTATCCCTGGGAAATTTTCAGCAGGCATAAAGAAGACAGTCAAAATGCAGCTCAGCAGTGAGGTGTGAGGGGGAAAGTGTGAGAAACAGCCCTGCGAACACTGAGGTGAGAGAAGGAGGTGGAGGAGGTGCTCCAGGCACTGGAGCAGGAATTCCCCTGCAGCCCCTGAAGAAGACCATGGCGAAGCAGGTTGTTCCTTTGCAGCCCCTGGAGAGGACCATGCTGGAGCAGATATCCACACTGCAGCCTGTGGAGAACCCCATGCTGGAGCAGATGGATGGGCCCTGTGCTGGCAAAGACCCCCTCTGTATTTCATAGAATCATGGAATGGTTTAGGTTGGAAGGGATCTTAAAGATCATCTAGTTCCACCACCCCCTGCTCTGGGCAGTGACACCTTCCACCAGACCAGGTTACTCAAAGCCCCATCCAACCTGGCCTTGAACACTTCCAGGGATGGGGCATCCACAGCTTCTCTGGGCAACCTGTTCCAGTGCCTCATCACTCTCATAGTGAAAAATTTCGTCCTGACACCTAATCTAAATCTACCCTTTTCCAGTTTGAAGCCATTACCCTTCATCCTATCACTACATGCCCCTGTAAAAAGTTCCTCCCCAGCTTTCTTGTAGGCCCCCTTCAGACACTAGAAAGCTGCTATAAGGTCTCCCAGGAGCCTTCTCTTCTCCGGGCTGAACAACCCCAACTGCCTCAGCCTGTCTTCATAGGAAAAGTGCTCCAGCCCTCTGATCATCTTTGTGGCCCTCCTCTGGACTCACTCCAACAGGTCTATGTCCTTCTTATGTTGGGGGCCCCACAGTTGGATGCAATACTCCAGGTGGGGTCTTACCAGAGTGGAGTAGAGGGGCAGAATCACCTCCCTCAACCTGCTGGCCACGCTTCTTTTGATGCAGCCCAGGCCATCTGGGCTGTGAGTGTACATTGCACTCTTGCTTTGAAGGTACTTAGAAAAACCAAAGCCCAACTCAAATTGAGTTTTGGAAGGGATTTCAAAGGCAACAAGAAGGGCTTCTCTAAGTTCACTGGTAACAAAAGGAACAACAAGGAGAATGTGGGCCCACTGGTGAATGAGACACATGACCTGGTGACACAGGACCTGGAAAAGGCTGGGGTTCTTTGCCTTAGTCTTTACTAGCATGACTGGCCTTCAGGAATCCCAAACCTCAGAGAAGAACGGGTAAAATCTAGAGCAAGAAAGTCATACCCTTAGTGGAAGAAGTTCAGGTCAGGGAATATGTAAGCAAACTGAACATACCTAAATCTGTGGGCCGTGATGAGATGCCTCACCTCATTTCCTGAGAAGGTGATGGAGCAACTAATCCTGAAAACCATTTTCAGGCACATGAACAGCAACAAAGTGATCAGGAGTAGTCAGCATAGATTCAACAATATGTATATTCCATACATATATTCCCATACAATCCTCATAAAGAAGCTGATGAAGTATGGGCTGGATGAGCAGACTGTGAGGTGGACTGAAAACTGTATTAATGGCTGGGCCAAGATGGTGGTGATCAGTGGCATGAAGTTCAGTTGGCGACTAGTAATTAGTGTTTACCCCAGGAGTCAGTATTGGGACCAATCCTGTTTCACATCTCCATTTATGATGCCAATGATGAGGCAGAGTGTACCCTCAGAAAGTTTGCTCATGACACAAATTTGGGAGGAGCAGCTGATATGCCACAGCGTTGTGCATCCAGGGGGACCTCAACAGACTGGAGAAATGGGATGATGGGAATCTCATGAAGTTCAACAAGATGAAGTAAAAAGTCCTGTAACTGGAGAGTACCAACCCCGGGCACCACTATATGCTGGGTGCTGACCAGCTGGAAAGCAGCTTTGCAAGAAAAGGAGCTGAATGGAAGTTCTAGAGAAGATGGAGCCAAGCTCTTTTGGAGGTGCTAAGTGACAGTACAAGAGACAAAGCACAAAAACTGAAACACGGGAGGTTCTGTCTCAACATTAGGAAACACTTTCTGTGAGGATGAGTGAGCACTAGCACAGGTTGCCCAGAGGGGTTGTGGACTCTCCATCCTTGGAGGTAGTCAAAAGCTGTCTGGACATGGCCCTGGGCAGTCAGCTCTACGCAACCCTGCTTGACTATGGGGGTTGGACGACATGACCTCCAGAAGTCTTTTCCAACCTCAACCAGTCTGCGATTCTGTGAAGTTGCCTGTTGGAGCCTCTAGAGGGAAACTGATGAGGGAAGCAAGGTGAGAGACTCATCCTTTTGGTTTAGTAACTGTGGTTTATACGCACAATGATATCTTTCTTGAAGTATGCAATTTATTTTTTCCTTTTTGTATCTCACTGAATTAACATTTAGGCTCAGAGGTACTTGGGCTATATGCACAGACACAGATGGCTCATGAAGCATAAAAAAGGCAGCTATAAAGAAGAAACTTTGTCGCTTTGTCTTCAGAAGTGATTTTTTTCCTGCAATTTGTTTGCTGAAGCATCTAAATATCTCTCGGTTGTGTCTGCTGTCCCCAAAATATACCAGAAAATGATATTTTTTCCTTGGAACTTGATGCAATTCCTGGAATACTAAAAAAATCTGTTCATTCATTACCCCCACCAGCCTTTACAGCTACAGAAGTGACTCCCACAGAAATAGAAGTACTTAATGCCTTGCGTGTACTTTGTACTCCTAGTTTTGAAGTTCCAGACCAAAGGAATGCATTTTTTTGTCTTTTGCTCTATTTTATGTATTAATTACATATTACTATATATTATATATTGAACATGCAGTCTTCACTTGATAGAACACAGAAGGTGTTTAACAAATGCTACAAAGATGAAATCTTTCTACTGTACTTGAGTCCAGGAACATCATAACACTTCTCAACGAATTTCTAGGTAGGCTACTTTCTCAAGTTTTCCATGAGGAAATATCAAAACACTTAGAAAGTGGCCGTTTCACATTCAGAAAAAAAAAAAAAAGGTTATTTCTGGCTTTCTGTAAAATATAGTATGGAGTGCACATTATTTCTCTATGTCAAGTTTTCCCCTCCATCTTCAAACCACAACATTCATCTGTCTTTTGTTTTTAATTTCTCAATATTTTCTACTGTTTAAAGAACACTCACACATGTGATGTTTTCCCTACTGGACTGATGTTATTTCCCATCTGGAAAGAACATGTAAAATTATATGAACTTGAAAAGAGAAACAATAGTTGCTTCCTTTCATTCCACAGTGATAGTTCTGAATAAAAAATCATTGGACACAAAATATTATAGACAATTTGCAGAATCATCACAATAATTTCATCAATTCTAGTCTGCTGGGTTTTGCATGATTCATAGGCTTGGCATATGACTTTTAGGTCTCAATACAGCATGATATGAAAGTGATAACAGTGCACACTGCTGACTTGAAAGATATTTCAGTAGGGGTAGTAGATACCTGGCAGCAGATTTTTAGGTGGTATAATTTCTAGTAGTTGTAATGCATTTCAGGACGGCTGATTTACATCTGCTAAGAATCTGGTCTATGGGAATTCCTTGATGCTCAGTGCTATCATTCTGACACCTGCCAAAATGTCAATGGGAGAATGAACCATAAAAATATCACTCCTTGACAGAAATTAATGTAACTTTGAGATCAGTCATTTGTGTTAGACAGATTCTGTTACATCTTAATAAAACTTTTAAATATCTGTTTCACCAACAGGATAAATGTCTGAGCATTAGCTACTGCACATGAATACAGAACTGTAAAACTTCAGTATAATCATATAATTTATTCCTTAATATACCATTAGTATAAAACCAATCTTCTATTGAAGAAGACTGTGTTGGCAACTGTGTGCTATATATTTGACATGTAGAACTAAAAATCTGTATTCCTAAGAATGCAGTCTTATGATGATTTTTATCATCATTTTAAAAATACCTCACAAAGGGAAGTAATTCATTATTATCTTTATTTTATAGTTCAAGAATAGGATGTTTAGAAAGATGAAATGACTTTTTCAAGAAATTCAGCATTGAGAAAAAATATTGTTAAAATGACAATGATATTCTATTATAGGTGTCATTCTATAAAACAATAAAATTCCATTAGCTTCAGGGGGGCAAAATTTCCTTTGGAGCCTTAGGTATAACCCACATGTGTAGTTCACCACCTCATTCACAAGGAAAGGTGTTCTCAATCTTCTGCCTAGCTTGGAGCGCACATTTTAATATTAATCTCATAACTTCCCTGGGAGTGTAACCAATTATTTCATTAAAAAACAGGGTTAGAATATAAGTTCATCTTGTTAGCTGTAAGGATAGAAGACTTATAGACCACATAACCTCAGGGGTCCATAATAAATGACTGGTTCATGGACAGCTGTTTGAGAGAGATCATGCTGAAATTTTCTACTCGCAGTAGCTTAATAACCTGCGTTTTAGATATCCTTAAGGATTCCTAAGCAGTTGTTGACTTTTGTTCATGAATATTTTTTTTTTTTTTTGTGTTAAAGTTGGCTGTTGACACATGGATCATTTCTGTGTACACTTTAGCCTGTAAGCATCCATGGTCACATAAGGATGTACAAATGTGGAGGTGTAGACAGTCCTACACTCTAGCGACTATACAAGATGAGACCTGGAAATGGTGAAACAGTATAGTCAGCACAACTGATAATGAATGCAATGTACTACAGCAAACCCCTGCAAAATCTTCACAGAATGAGGAAGGATTTCATAGAAAATAATGGGGAAACTTTGGAGGCATATATTTGAAGGACTTCCCCCAAGCATTGCAGACAGCACAAGAGGGAGTGAAAATGTAACTAGTGAAAGATGGCAAATGATTTTCTTCGAAATTATTAATGTTAGCTGCTTGTTGTGGCAGTGGTTCTGAATAGTTATTCAATCTGGTACTTGTAAAACAGTATTAGCTTACTTACTGCAGATTGATTATCCCTCACAACATGCTTTTACTTATCTGAGAAGTATCTCACTCTGAACAGCTCTGATGGCTTCCATAGTAGTGTCTGTTCAGAAAGATTCTATTCTGAGTATCTGAGTCTGGAGTCTCCCAGCTTTAGGCTTTTTTCCCTCAGTAAAATTGTCAATGAAAAGGCCTCAACTAAAAACAAAATAATAAAAAAAGTTCACTTCTGAAACTGACTTTCTGACAAAAGTAATGATGAAAAGGATATAATAAACATATGCCATAGCCTGACATTTTGTTGACAAACAGAACATTATTATTTCTACAGCAGAACGACACAATTAGTGAGAAAAGTCACACATGGAGCCATAACCAGTTGGTTATGGTTGCACAGTCATACCAGCTGATTTTCTGCAACTGCTTCTCTCAAAAGATGGAAGATTTGGCCACTGAAGGGAAATCTTCTAGTTTCAGGCCAGTTATTCCATGGCATGATAAAATTTATTATTTTGGAGGGGGAGCAAGTGATGTGGTTTTTTTGAGGAAGGTGGGAATGTACTCTTTGGGTCCTCTTTGTACTTACCTTCTCAGCCTCCTCTTTTCCTGCTACTTCCTTTCTCCTTTTCATTGAGATTTCTCCTGCTTCCCTTTCATTCTTCCACTGTGGATTTGTCTGCCAGATAAAACCAAATAAATAAACCCAGCAGGAACTAGCTGAGTAAACCTGGAGTAAGTCTGACATTTCTGTTTCATCTTCCCTTGTCTTCTGCATTTCAGGAGTGCTGAGCTAGAGCCATTAGTCTGGTTTGCAACAAACCTGAATGTGAGCTTGCTCACGGTCTCCATGTCGGTTTTTGTCCATTGTATACTAAATTACATATTATATTCCTTGGGGGTAGGTGGGGGTGGGGGAGTGGGGTGTGTGGGTATGAAATAAAAAGAAAAACAAGACAAGAATTGGAGTAAATATTTCTGCAAGTTACAGATGAAAGTTTATATGAAGTATGGGGATCACATCCACAGATGCATAAACCCATATAGCTCTTTTGCTGATCTGTACAGAATTTTACTCAGTATTGGTTACTAACTCATTTATTGTCTCTGCCTCTTGGATTCTTTTTAGAGCTACAGATAACGTAAAAGTTTTTAAAGCTCTTTCCCTGCACAGCCTCAACCTTTGTAAGTAAGGTGTTTCTCAGCAGGAATAAGGGAAGCACACACAGAGAATCTCATTACAAGTAACTTTTATGTGTGTGTTTATACTCAGGTTCTTTAGAGAGTTATAATTATCTTTATTTTTTTTTTGGTTGTTGTTATTTTATGAAAACTGATACTAGATCAGTTAGACACGCTTCTTAAATTACTTGCTTTTTATACTACTATAGTTTACATACTACTTGCACTTTGCATAACTACTTTTTTTTTTTTCTTTAAAAATGTGCTTTGAGATGCAGACTTAGTTATCAGAATGGCAACACAAAAAATCTCCTCCCAGTGGCAGTGGATTTTGGTATACGCCAGACATCTTACTGATTCTGTTACTCTGTTAAATGTATTTTCTAGTAAGTTAGTTCTGTATACAATGCTTCACATAAAGTATATGGGGTGTTTTCACTAGAGATGAAATCAATAGGAGGAATCCATTTTCAGCTTTTAGTAACCTGGTAGTATGTTTATTATATTCTAATAATAAGACATTTTGTATTTAATTTTCTTGTGATCAAGTTTGATTTGTTTGAATTCATCTGTTTAGCGCCTTTTTATTACTAATGGTTGGAAATTTTTCATATTAATATATTGTTTTCCAGTGATTTTGGGTTGTTTGGGGCGGGGTTGGTTTTCTCGATTTTCTATGGATGGATGGATAAATTCTCTCAGTGGCTACAATGTAAATTAAAAGTAATTACATTGAGGTCAGTGGGTTATTATGTGAAAGGGAAAGGTAGATTTCCCCATGCCACACCACAGTTAATAAAATGAAATTCTTTTGTTACCAGAAGATACGTTCCAACATCTTTTACAAGAGGGAGGCTGTTCAGACTTATTTTAATTTGATGACTATTTTCCTAGAACTTTTTTGACAGATATATTTTGATTTGCTTTTATTTTAGTTTCTTCTCTTTTCAATATATAAGCAATATCATGTGATGCCTACTTTTCAATGACTTAGAGTAGTACAGTATGTAAATCAGAATTAAAAACCAAAATCACAAATATTTGAAAAAAGCTTCACAAACAATCTGATTACAGCATAGTTCCAGCCTTCTCCCACAGGACTCCTCATCAGCAATATTCATGGAATGTGTAAACACTTCACCTTAAGCAGGGAGGAAGCAAAAATCCCTGGTCAATTGGTCCACAATCATCATTGCACTATAAACAGCTGGTGGTGAATAACTATCATCCTTACTGAGAATTGTAGCATGCACAGAACACAATGCTTGCCAACTGTTGTGTGTATCCCTTTGTTAAAATATAGAATAAACATTTTCAGATATAGTGATGTGTCTGGGTGTTCATAAAGAGTTTCTTAAATTAAAAAGGAAAGAAAAATGTGAAAATGAAATGGATTAAAGGTCAGTAAATATTCTCACAACTCAATTTTAAAGGGAGTCATGAAATAATTATTTAAGACATGGGAGGGAACAGCAAATGAGAAATAAGGCAATTATATCTGTGGAAATGGGAAAGTTTGAGAGAGTAAAAATAGCCAATGGTAACTTTAGAAATGCAAGGAAAGAAGGGGTGGAAGTAAGATAAAATGCTATCTGTAAGAATAAAAATATTAATACTCTCTATTATTATAAAATTTTTTTATTGTTATTATGACCAAATTATCCAACTGATTGAATTAGGGGCCCAGTTCACCCAGGCAAAAACATCTAGTGCTGTTTGAGATTGTCTGGGACCTGAGTACCCTAATAGGCTTTAATGACCTTGACAAACCTCACCTGGGACCACCACCCATCCCCCTACCCATGGGCCCACTTCAGCTCAGGCCAGGGCCCTAATCTTGCTCTGCTTATGCTGTTCTTGTCCATGTCCCCTCCTGGCTGAGCTCTGGCTTTGACTCTTGCTTTTGACTGGTGCTTACTGGGCTGTTGGTGGGATCTGTTACTGTCAGCATGTGGGTCTGCCTTCTTTACTCAGGTACTGTGTCACGCTTGGCTCCTGGCTTGTTCTTGCCTTGTAGAGCAGCCCTGCTCTTGCTGCGCCCTCACGGAGATATCCTAGTTACCACTTGACCCATGCAGTTGTCTCAGATATGGCATCAAACCTACAGATGGTCTGTGTGCCCTTTCATACTAGTAGCTGGAGGCAAGATAGGATAACTGATGGTATCTCAACTAGTTAGATGCTGGTGTGGAAACAGTTGATTTGACCCCTAGCTCTGATGTGTTTCCAGAAACCTTTGCTTTGAGATTGGTCACTGTTGTGACTGAATGCTTACTATGTCCCATAAGCAGAAATTTGGTCTTCATTTGAACATTTCCATTAATAGAGAAATAAATTAATCATTTTGTGTTTAAGGCTTTTTGCAGTTGTCATATTTCCTATTTGAATGTTTCTTCTCTTACAATTGGATCTATGTGGGTTTATTAATTGAGTCAGAACTAACAGAGAAGAACATGACTTTATTTCACTAGAATAGTGGAAGACGTTTAAGCAGAAGCAAAATGTAGTTAAGGACAAAATTTGCTCCTAATAATCAATTATCTACTCAACTTGCATCTCTTTTTTTTTTAATGTTTAGCGGTCAAGCTTGTAGTTTTGTGTTTGTTTTGTTTTTCATATGTTTTTTGTTTTGTTTTGGGGTTTCTGGGGTTTTTTTGTGGTTTTTTTTTTTTTCAGGAGACTACATCTTCAAAAGTAAAATGTTAGGGCATTGTTATAAGTCTATTTGATTTTTTGGACGGATTCAGAAAAAGTGTCATGCCAGCATTATTTGTGATTCACTTCTAATTTCTATGCTTCATGGACAATGAATGTGACAGGCAATTCTTGGAATCTTGGGAGCTACCTTTGTTTCATTTGCTGAAACAGTTTCTGTAAAATGACTAACCCAAATGGGAAGTAGTTAAAATGATAAGCTTTCCCCCATTGTTACATTTCTTAGCCTTCTTGATTCACTTAGCTTTTTTTTAGCTAGAGGGTTTATATCCTTCTTGTAGTGATAAACAGGAATTTCTTAAGCAAGTACATGTGCAATTACATGTACATTTTTATCCCTTTCCATGAAGTGATAAAATATCTGGGGAAGAAAGCATTATTTTCCTCTTTCTCTAGTTACATCACATTTAATAGGTTGCTTTTCTTAGCTGTATGCAGTTCTGATGAGACTCAAGTGAAAATGTTTCTGTTTACTTATTTCCAGCAGTAAGATCAGCTTCAGCCTTTCTAGTTCAATTTCATTTCCCTAAGAGGGGGCAGGGAAAAAAAGCATTGGTTCTTATTATTAATGTCACTTTGGTGATATTAATGACATAATGACATGTCATTTGGTGTTTACCTTTCACGGATTTTGTCACAGTCCGAAATGCAAGTCCAGCTACTTTGAAGAGTTGTTTATTGGCAGGGGTTCCTCAACCATTCTGGGTAACTAGTTATTATGCTCATATGTGCAAAAGTCTGTCTTTCTAGCAATCTATATCCTCTTGGAGGCAAAGCTCATTACTCGTTGACCAAACCTCTCTGAATCTGGAGGAAAAGCTATTCACACTATCTATAAAAATATTTTAGTCACTAGGACAGTGCTATCGTTAATCACCTTTTTCCATCCCCTGCCTATCCCTGCAGCCCTCAAGGGCAATAATAGTATGGTATTCAAGAATAAAAACATATATATTTTTGAATCTTTTCTAACGTATCATCTTTCAAATCTCTTGTTTCTTTTGCCTTTCTCTATGCTCCCTCCCGGTTGTCTACATTTTTAAAGTATGATGCCCAAAAGACAGACAAGCTGAAGTGTCATGAGAAATAAGGAGAGTAGAACAGCAAGCTTAATAGGTCACAGAATGAGATTTCCTCACTTGTTTTCAAAATTTCATGCCGCACAAATAGCATAAACTGAACATTTCCTCTCTAGTTGGAGCTAAGTCTTATTATAAACTATTGACAAGGACTGAGCCCAGAGTAGATCTCTGCATCCATGGTTGATGTCAAACTGAGAAGGCTGTTCAACGTTTTAATTAGCTTTTGGGGCCTTTGTTTTTTGTTCTGGTTTGGTTTTTTTTGGGGGGGGTTTTTTTGTTTGTTTGTTTTTGTTTTTGTTTTTTTTCCAGCTGTGCACACAGCATATAATAATTTCATCTTCACCATATTTCCCTAATTTCTTTGAGAATGTCATGTAGAACAGTTTGTGACTTCTTCCCCCTTATCCATTTAGCCTGTCAAAGAGGGAAATTCAATTGGCTTAACGCTGTTTGTTTCTTGTCACTTTGTTATTCTTTCAAGGCTTTGTAAATGGATTGTTTAATTTGTTCCAGTATCTTTCTGGATACTGAAATGAGGCTGACAGGTCTATAATTTTCTTGTACTGTTTTTTCTTCCTTCAAAAGTTAAAGACTAAGTTTTGTCTTCTACTGGCCTGTGATACATCATCAACACTCAAAGTCATGGGAAATAATCACTAACGACTTGGAGATTATTTTAACTACTATCTCAAATTCTTGAGGAAGCTCTGGTTACTCAGATACTTCCATCTTATTCAAATGTTGCTTAATCCCTCCATAAATAGGTGAATGCTGGCTAAAAATAACCATTTACATTCCATTTTCAGTACTATGAATGACAGGGATATATTATTGAGGAAGGAGAGAATGAGTATTAAAAAGGTGTAGGGAGGAAATAATATAGAATTTAAGGAGTTAGTAGATCAATTAAATCCTAAATCATAAGAGTTATATGCTAAAGCGCAAGCAGTTCTCTTCACTTAAAAAAAATAAATAAAAATAAAAAAAAATATTTGGGTAATCAGTCTGAGCCTTCTTTAAAAATTGTACACTGGTCCTTAAATTCTTTTACAGTTTTTTAAGTTCAGTGATAGATTTAGTTTTGCCTGCTTAGCTTGCCTCTGCCTGTATATAATTAAGAGCTGGACTCTTACCCAAGAAATATGCAAGCTGTGGATTTTTAGAATTACTTTGCACAATTCAGTCTAGAAAAACATTTAGAGAATATTGTACCTAATTAACTGAGAATTAAATAACATCTTGCAATTTGTATATGATTTCTTTACGGAATTAATTTCTGTAGGCTTTTTCCTACATTCATAATGATTTTAAATCTAAAAGGATAAGACACTTAGTTTGAAATTCCAACTAATTAAAGGAATTCTGTATTTTATTGGTTTCTTGCCAGAAGAGAACAATTTAAAAACAGGCAAGATTACACTAGGGGAAGCAATAGCCCCTAGCATATTTGATAGTGTATTTCAGCGTTTGAGTTTAAGAGAGTTTTATATGATTTTACTTAATGCATTATATTCTTATGGTTTTATCTAAAGTCCAACTACTATCTAATTTTTAAAGTAAAAGGAAGAAAGCATAGGTTGCAAACACAAAGGAAAATCTTGTGCAAAGTTAAAAAACAGAATAAATAAATTAGAGATCCTACTCAATCTGATATATATTTTAAACACGTACTCATGTTGATATTCTTAAAGGTCACAGATTATCTCAAACTGCAAGTTACCTTTTAGATAAAAATGTTGATTATAATGACAGAGATTGTAAACGTGGTTTAAATTGTTCTTTTCTTTGAGAAGTGTCTCTTGCTCTCTCTTCTTTCTTGTTAATTACCGTGTGCTAGCAGAAGAGAAGCCTCTGCTGCAGCTCCATAATAGATGACATATAGTAATACACTGTATAGACAATAGTAATAAAATCACCTTTATCATATATTTACAAATACTTTGAAAATATGTTTCATATGGCCAAATGCAGGCTTGACTTACTGTTCTTACAATGGAACTGTTACAGGCCAGACAGAGGTCACCTGTAAGCTGAACCATTCAAGGATATTTCTGAGAGGCTGATAATTTAGGCTTCTGAAAAAAACATGAATGCAAAAGGCAGTCATGCATTTTGCACTTGCCCTAATTGCAGCTAGAAAGTCTATGTCCTACAAAACACATCAAAGCTTTGAGGAAGTAAACTAGGTTTAGAACATGAAACTCACAGATCATGTACCATAGACCTATTCTTAAGTGATTTTAACATTTCTGTTCATTCCATATCAGTCGTTGATCCTAAGCCCCACTTTCCAACCTAAAGGGAAAGTTATTAATTATCACAAATGAGGCTTCCTAATGTTATTTAAGGTAGGGCTGAGACTAGAATGAAAGATTTATATATTTAATACAGACTAGTTTTCATTTTTCCAACACAGAAAGGCTGACAAACATTCAGATCTGGAGACTGTTTTTTTTTTTTTTTTTTAAAGAAAAAAAAAAAAGCATGCTTCAGTCTGAGATAAATTTGCCAGTCTGAACCTGAAATTTATTGTCCTAATTTGAAGCCTAGCTGTTTTGGACCAGAAGCTTGGTCTCATGTTGGAATATTTCCTATTTTGAGATAGGTGTTTTGTGGAATATTTAAAATTGTACTGATGACAAAACTTTTCAAAACAAAAAAGAACTTTTGGTTCCCAGATAATATTCTAGAGCATTTCATTTATCTATATCATTAATCTTCCACTAAAATAAAATATGAATAAAAATAGGCATTCTGTTCAAACCAGCCATATTTACATGTTTTTTCATATGGAATTTTGTACATAGCTTCCAAGTCTTCAATCTCTCTATGCTAAGCACTTGGAATTTCAATGCGTTTGTATGGACACACTTGTATTTCATAACTCAAAATGCTTCAGGTGTACTAATTTTCATTTTTTGCGTAATGATTTAGAAGAAATAAAGGCAAGAATAGATACCTTTTTTTCAAAAAAACAAAACAAAACCAAAACAAAACCAAAACTGACTGAAACCCTCCCAAAAAAAAATTAAACCAAATAGTGCTTGGGGTACCTGTGGTAGTAATGTTTGAAACTTAACACTAGTCCCACACCATGCCAAGGCCTTCTTGCTGTGCCCAGCAATCTTGGTTTCATCCTATACACAGAATTACATCCCAGCTCCAGAAAAGGGATGTGGTACAGTGCATCTCACAGTCCTGATGTACGAGGCACCCCCATTTGGGAAATGAATGAAATAAATAGTAGTTCCTGCTCTACCTTAACATATGGGTGGTTCTTGGAAGGAAAGCCTGATGTGTGGAGTAATGGTGTGAAACCTCGTTGTATTGGAAACCTTGCAGAAGACATTGCATTTGAGGAGTTAGTGATCTTGAACAGACCCTGTCTGCTCTTTTGGACCTTGTACTCAGGGCTTGAGAATCCATTATATTACCACGACTAACCACTGTAAGTGAATCTTCTGGAGCATCCCATGCTGGTCTGTGCTGCACACTGATAGGTGTTATGAGAGAGATGATGTTTCAGTGTGCCAGCAGAAGCTCTATGGGTTTGCTTATTACACAAAATAAAAGGCACCATGGCATAGGAGGAGGAAGGAAATTCCCCACAGACAGAATCTGTGCAGCGTGCCATGGGAAAATCCATCCAGGTCTGCCCAATACCACACACAAGTGTGGTTCCCAGCTCCTAAAGGGACAGAAGTTCTACTCACTATCTATATTCCTCTTTTTGTTCTATCTTATTAAAGCAGGTATTTTATTACACCATTTGTCAGGCCTTTCTTCTTGAGATGCAGAAAGAACCCCACTCCATCTCTCTCTTTCTCTCCTTTCTCCCCCACTCCTGGTGCAAAACCCTTTTCAGTCCCCGACTGAAATGGTGACAAGGTGCAATAAGGCTATAGTTAGGTATTACATCTGTAAGACGTGCCATGGAGCACTCCTGGGTGATAGAGCAGACTCTGCTTACTTGTTGATATGGGCCAGCAATGTTATGTATGGATTAGTCCAGGCTGACCCTGGGAAGAACTGACCTACTGGTTTCTTTGTTTTGGATAATGTCATTGACTTCTATCTGGCTTCAGCCCTGTCCAGTCCTTCAATGAAGCAGTAGGAAATGTAGTCATTGTCTGCCCCTGCCTGCAAGCTATCACCAAATCTCCCTCACGCATAAACTCTTTGAAACATAATGTATTTATTATGGCATCTTAGCCTAATTATATTTTTGCTATGAAATATACAATGTTAAGAGTTGATGATCTAGGTAAGGCAAATGTATGCAAATAACTGGGAAGGATCCTGGAACACGATCAACTTTTGTTTTTGCAAAAATACTAGCACACATTTGCAGGACTGAGGCTATAATGATACCAAGATTTTCTTAGTCCCTGATCATCATCTGGTACACAAATAGGTATGTACAATTGCCAGTGACAATTGAAAGAATTACAGTATTTTATGGTCGCACAATGCAGTTTTGTAAGAAGGATTTAGATACTCTGACTCATACAGAATGGTGGAGAACAGAATTCAGTTCAATGTGTGAAACTGTGGTGTGTATATATAGCTTCCAAACTACTTTAAACTGAAAGTGTTATCTCACCTAAATAATCAGATCCTGTTTCTACTAAAATGAACACCAAAGTGGTTGTAAATGCATTTTTTTTGTTTAATTCCTTAGAAGAAATACATAGGAAAATGACAGCTAAAACTAATTAAAGATGCCAAGTTTTTGTTTCTGTTTTACATTATTTTACATTGTATTTTTTAAAATTAAGCAGTCAATGAAAGATACAGCCAATATGGTATTTCTGTTAAAAAAAAAAATCTCATCTGTACAATAATTAGAATATAGATAGATGTTCCAGATGGTACACATGCAAAAAGAAGGTTAGTTGTATACCAGATGGTATTATGACCATAAATAAAGCAACTGGATAATCATTGTAATATTGTGACATGTCATATTATATGAATAAATACTATGTTTTCCTGAGAAAAAGGTAAACTCATCTGTAAGTTAAACCACACAAGGCAGATGTGGCACTTATCCAGGAATTACAGTCCTAGAGGAACAGCAATATTGGAGCAGGAACTTAGAGGCTTTATTTCTTTAATTCATTCCCCTTATGAAAAAGAGATAATTCTAATTTGTCTAAAGTATCCTTTACATAATTAATCTTAGCATAAGCAACTTGAAAGAATTTAGAAGACTCTATATTGCTAAAATGGAATAAATTTTTTTGCTCCCCCTAAGAATATTCAACTTTTATAAATACTTCAATTCCTATCATTATTATTTTTTTTAATGCAATAGACATTTAGAAAGAAAGCTTTACAGTGAAACGCCACAATTTCTGTTAAAGCATGACAATTCCTACAATGAGATACAAGATCAATGAGACAAGAACTTTCTGAGACAAAAACTTTCTAGATATTGTGTATATTAGTAATATATTCAACAGCCTAGATATATTCCTAACTGTGGAAGTGCTCTGCACCATAACTAGAAAAAAATATTCTTATACTGCCACTGTAATGAACCTAGAGCTAATGGAAATGCTTCTTTGATTTTATTTTTTTTTTATTTTTTTTCTTCAACAACACAAATTGTTTCGTAAGCATCCAGTGCAGGAATCTATATATATATATCATTCAGGCTTTGTGATCTATCAGATACATCTGTATAGAGAAACTATAGATAAAATATTTAAGTTTTTCAAGGTGGAAAATAAAAGAATTTCATAAAGGAACATCTCTATAGACATATTAGAAGGAGAGAAACTTCTTCCAGGCTGTCTCCTATTTACTTTAGAAAGACAGTTTGCTCTCATACATGAAATGCATGTCCTGTATTTCTGAGAAAGTAGATGGCATGGTAAAGTTCCAGGTCTGTGTGCAGAGCCTTGACTGATGAAGTAGGATGAGAAAGCATTGAACTCCAGTAGCAGTTCCTGGGATACGACCCGGGCTCATAATTCCCTTCTAAACAAGAAAAGGCTTTGTCCTCTTGTTCTGTTTCTCCGAAAGGAAACTCGTGTGGACATTTCCAAACTCTTCCTGAAGGCCATCGCCTGCCTAAGTAACCTTGCATCTCCTAGGAAATCTCTAAAGCCATATTACGTGCTGATAATGTTTTACCCTAAAAGATCAGCTAGGTGCTTGTCCTCCTTGTGCTTGAACTGAGCTGCTTCTGTGGTCTGGTACAGCCAAAGATACGACCAACCTTTTGGGTGTGATTTTGATATTGCAACACAGTCTGAGCAAGTCTGAGGTACTTGATTTTGAACGACCAAATTACTTGACACTTTTTGCCATGAAATGATGAGCCTTGTCTTACATAATATGAAAGTGTTTCAGATCAGGCTGCTGCTGCATTCTTCTTGCAGAGGGTGTGTGGAAACAATTGTTTACAAGATAATGCATGTCACCCTGCTTTTGCTATTAGCAAAAATATGCTAGTATTTGTATAACTTCCTGTGCAAGAAATGTGATGATTTTACTTACAGAAGTACATGAGCTATATACTAGGAATATGTTGCTGGTGTAGTACAAAGACATCACTTTAACTGTAAAATATTTCCAGTATAAACATAGATTCAATCATAGCTGAATAGTTTCTCCTGAGTGAAAAGACAAATCACTTGTTTCTTATTTGAATTAGGTCATTCTGTTAATCTGGGATTTTGAGTCAAAAATGTACCTCTCTAGTATTAGTTTATCAGAATGAAGTTGTAAAATTAAAAAATTAATGCAACAAATTTGGTTTTTGTTGAAGTTTCTGACAGCTACTGTAAGAAAACATTTCCATGCTTACAAGACACATCACAGTATGTAATTTGTTAAAAACCCTGCAAGGAAATAGGCTATATTTTTCACAGGGGAGCACTGGGATGAAGGCTACCTTGGTCATTGAATCTTAGATGTATGCTCGGGGCCATCAACAAAAATGCTTTTAAAAACAAATAAAAAAAACTTAAAAACCCAAACCAACAAACTCCAGCCCCCTCCCCAAACTCACAAAATAGATAGTGACAAATCTTCAGGCAAGATGGAGCAGCCACATCATCTAGTATGATCTCCATATATCACTTATAACAATGAACGAAAAATTTCCATTAATAAAAGCAACTTGTGTAGATAAAGCCTATAGCCCAAAAGAATTTTCAGTTGTGAACTGAAGACCTCTGGAACCGTGAGAATCCTTTGTGTTCTTAAGCAGCTTATTCTGATAACATATTTATTACAGAGCTTGGTGTTGTGTAGTTTTGTTTTGTTTTTAAAAAAAGAAGGAAAAAACTTCAATTTCTCAATTTCTAAGTTGAATTGTTTGTTTTCAAGTACTTATTTTTGCTATATCTCTCCTCACTGCATTTGCTTTCTGTACTCTCTTCTAAGGATAATTGCATGCAGTATACAAGTCACCTATCTTTCTTTTGAAGCTGAAAAGAAGCTCAATTTCTAATATTACTCATTGTTAGGAACTGTCTCCTCATCTCAAAACCTTATTTGTAGGCTCCGGATCTTTTTTGAATGGTCTAGTTCACAAATTGATCCATCTCACTTGCATGACTCTTTCTATCCCCAGTTATCTTTCTCTTAGTTTCTAGCATCTACTGATGTTTTCAGCAATGATTCTTCATCCTGACTTGATGAATAATGTGGATCTAACATTGTTCTATGTGGAACACTCTTAAACTGCATATACCCTTAGCATCAGGGAAAGAGTTTTTGTTTCATAGTGTTTTTCTCCAGTGTCTATATCCATTGCTTTTATGGCTACATCTGCTATGCTTTTTAGCAGTTAAAACAGTTGGACAGATAGCATAACTTCCAGTAATGGTTACCATGTTTTTGTACTGTCAGAGCATGGTGTTAAAAGACGAGTCTCACATAAAAAGTGGAAATAGTTCAGCCAAGGTTTTAGCCTCAGTTATTTCATACTGCTTTTACATTCAGATATGTTATGTCCAAGGCACCTGGTATGTTCAGAAGCAGTACAAGTCTAAATTCACCAAAAGAAGTAAAAATACAATGTATAAACAGATCTATTTGTTAATACCAATGTTTCATTTGCACAGAAAGACAATAACTTCTGTTATTTTCACTACAACTACTTATTACTAGTAAATTTAAAATGTTTACAAGTAGGAATGATACATTCATTAAGATATCAAAATGAAACATATTCGCCTATTATCATTTTTGGGGAACCTGGGCCAGTGACTTGCCTGCATAAATGCTTGTAATATACCTGCTGATTCATTATCTGGTAGTTCAGAGTCGATGCAGAGCTGATCTACACAGGCATGTAAAATTCTACTGAACACTGCTGATGTTTTGAATGTTTATAATCTGGAAACTTGGATCCAAAGGAGAAAATATATAATGTGTCAAGTACCAGAATTGAGCTAAAATATAATGGGAGCCTTTTAGTATATGACAGAGACAACACTCATCAATGTACTGAGGGAAGGCTACAGGCATGATAGCAACAGCCAGGGAATAACAATGTTTCTTTTCCTACTGTATTTGTACCAGTCTTTAGCATAGAGATCATTTACTTTGGACACACGGTAAAATCTTGGATATCTACAGAAAGAAAAAGATATATTTATATGAGTTACACAAGGAATAATGCCTCAGCTTTGCTGAGTTCCATGATGTAAACACCCATATGCTGTAGCCCAACAAACATAAGATTCAAGAAACATTCGTTTGATGTGAACACATTATTTTAAGTTAGAAAAAGAATAAACAAAACCTAATTAGGGAAAACTAATGGAGAATAGATCGTGAATTTGAAAGAACAGCAAAGAAAAGTGGAAAAGGTTGACCAAATACTTCTCTATTGATATTGGATAAATAGAGGTACTTGACCATTATGTACATATGATAGCATCTTAGTGCTTTGTGTACTCGGATAAAATGCCATGTTCCTGTATACTGGTACTTGCTCCTTCTGTACTTTCACTGATACTCATCAAAACAAACAAACAAAAAAACAAACCAAAAAACCAAAACCAAACAACTTTATTTTGCGTAGGTTCACAGGCAAAAAATAATTCTGGCCTTCAAAATTGTAGTCTCACCTTGTTGTGATTTTCTGTTTCCTTGCTTCTGCCCACTTCGCTTTGATTTCAAGTATTTACAATATGCTACAGTTTTATCTTGAATCCCTTTACTTCTAGGGCATAGTAAACTCATAAGCAAAGGTTCAGATCTTGAAGGAGAAAAGACCAATTTTTTTTGGTTTAGCTTGAGCTGTTGCAAAAGTTTGCTCAATGTATTTGTTACTGTATTTAATGCTGTTGTACAAGAATGCTTTATTCTTTTTTTGGACCGAAATAAAATTAAAAATGTCTTCTAACTATATTGTTTATGTGTGTACAACTTAATGCTAATATTTCACTAAATTTCCTAGATGGGACTTGCTGGACAGGATTATAAATGGTATTGATCTATAAACAGGACTATAAACAGTATAGAACAGTATAGAGAAAAGATACGATTTGTCAGAAAAGGATATGAATTAAAGTTTTAACATAAAATGCGGATAGTTAGCAAGAGGTTTCCAGAAGTAGTAGAAAAATTATCTACAAAAAGAGATGTTTAAAGATTCTTTAGAAATACATTGAATATTGAACTACGGTCTAGAGAATGACTCACAAACCGAAGTCTAGTATTGTTGTTAAGTGAAAAAAAATCCAAACTGAATATTACCCAGAGTCAGTCTGGAGCCGTAGCTCGGTTGTCATTCTTTATTGTAGAGAAAAATATACTAGAAATTTAGCAGAGGATATTCAAGTCTTAACGTGTGTTATGAGGCACTGTTTGTTTTGTTGCTTTTTTTGTTTTTAACAACAATATTATGACAAATATCCATCTCATGTTTATGTTGTCCTTGTGATCTCTCCAACAATGCCACACTGAATGTTTTACCCCACTTTAAATGAAGATATAGTGCATCAGAGATGATAACCAGGAGACACTTTTACACCATAAAATAAGTAGAGCTACCCCCACTCCCCGCCCTCCTTGGTGAGCACTGTTTTTCCCTTATGAGAGTTAGGGAAACTTATGAGTTTCCCCATAACTCCCTTATGAGTTAGCTGTCCCTGGGCTAGCACAGCTGGGCTTTGCAGGCCCTGGTGGGAAAAGAGCTGATTTCCAAATTGAGCAGCTGCATATCATTCTTAAGAATAATTTAGCAGTTTTCTCCTCATTTAAACTGAGCAGGCTCCAGAGTTTACTGACACACTCAGACTAAGGACATCCGTAATTTCTATGTGTATGAACACATATCAGACAATTTAAGATTCCCTTGATTCCTAACAGAAAGTGAATCGCCAGTGACAGTTTAAGAACAGTCAGTGCTATGTAGTGTTAGCATGAGATAATCAGTCATCCACTTACTGTAATAAGTGAAGTGTGGTCTCAGTGAGTGGTATGATGGGAACTGCATTATAGTACTCTATTGTAAAGGGGACAATGGAGCATGAGCCAATGGAAATTGGTTTTAACTATTTCTGTGGAAGTTCAACATTTTTATTTCAGTCAAATATTACTAAATATCTGTAAAAAAATATATTTCAATTCTTCCTAAATAATTCCTTAAAATAATTAGACCAGGTATATTTCATTTAAGTTATGGAATAGTTGAAGTCTGATAAAAATTAAAAATTATTACTTATGTAGAGTTGGCATTTACAAAACTTCTTGCAAATGGTTATGAATTGTGAGATGTTAGGGTGATTTTTTTTTTCTTAACAGTTTATATTGAAATAAACTGGCGTTTTCTTATCAAACCAAAACATTTTATTCCTCATCAAGATTGTGTGAATCTCAAATCGAGGTCCATGAACTATACTTGTTTTCTCAGATGTAAATTGATGGCATAGGCATTTAGGAAAATTCCGTTTTCTAGGATTTTCCGCTGACTCTGACACTATTGTACCAAACTTGTCTGGAGTGAAACATAGGTACTCTGCTCTTGGCCAAAGCCTAAAGTTACTTGTCCTGCTTTTGTCACTGACTGATATCTGATGGAGCCAAGTGGAACGTGTATTAGCACATTCTGTCAATCAAGGTATATAGGTATATTTTACCTGTCTTGTGAACTTCCTATTCTGTGGTAAGCTATTTGAAAAGAGAGAAATTTTGGTGGAATTAAAAATGAAGTTAAATTATTGCAATATTTACCAAATGTCATTAGCTAAATAAGATTAGCTCATTACCATAATAAGCTAAATAAGAAACAGATTCATCTCAATTCTCTTTGTAGACATCAAGTGAGGAGATTGCTTAAATGGGAGATATAGCAAAAACCCAAGAAGTTAAAACTCAACTTCTTTTTAAAAGAAGCAGCTTAACTGTTTTTAAAATGTACTAGTAGAAGATAATTGTTTATATTTTCCTATCACTTCACTTTAAATTCATTGACTTGCAATCATTACAAGTTGTCTAATGGGTTTGTTCCCCCTATCCCCCCCAAAAAAAACGTATCTAGACAATATGAAAAATTGAACCATATAATTACTAGAAGGTGATCACTAGAAATTCAGAATGCTTTTTTTCAACAATTCCACTTTGAGGTTATTTAAAGACTACTGCAATACTGATGATTTTAACTTCTGAAACATCTGTGTTCCTGACTATTCTCCTAAGCAGTGCATTTTGACGTGTCTTTAACATTGTTGAAAATCTTACTGCAAAAAGCCATTTTCTAAAGCATCAGATGAGCAGTTAACATTTAGGAAAAAATCCCTTCTAGCTTTATGTGGTTCTAAATGAATTATAAACTTTTGAAATAATCTCCTCTTTCAGTTAAAGATTCTGTCTAGGATACTAATAACAGGGTTTCTATCAAAAAAAAAAAAAGTAAGATGAACATGAAAACTTATGTGTTCCAAGAGAAAGTATTTTTAATCCTGAGATTGTGTACACACACTCATTAAAAAATACGACAATAAACTGTCCTTCCTAAAATGAAATCAATGGCATATAACATTGACTTTTGTATACAGTCAAATAAGTTGTAGGCTTTAGCAGGTCTGTTATCAAGAAGAAGGATATTAGGATAAATAACGTTTGATTTTTATTATTATTTTTATTTTTTCTCATTGAGAAATCATTGTACTAGCGAGTCAAAAGTGAAAGTGGAAATAAATAAAATAGAAAAAAGACATAGGTCTTGATTATATAAGTATCTGGGATCCTCATGCTCCACCACAGTACAGCAGCTCTTGGGTAGCCATAGAAGTGACTGTAAATACAGTATATTATTGAAGCAAACATATATCTGTTCTTGAATGTATCTTCAGTGTAATCTTAGCATATTCTGTAAAGCTATGTGGTTCAGAGGTCTTTCCGTACAGAACAGTACTACAGTGAAAATGTCTTATAAGATTTGGTAATCCTTCAACCTGTGTGCCTGCTAGAATTGAGGGCAAGCTCCTTCTTTCCTTTTGAAGTTTGTTCAGTTTTTTCTTTGTGAAGGAACATGGGAAACCTGTCACATTTTTTTACGAGGTGTTTCTCTGTGTAAGTGATACTGGTGAGTTCTGTGAGTTATTGTTTTGATATGAGTAGCTTTAACTCAGCTAGAACTGTGTATGAATGTGTATGGATTGGGGGGGTGGGGGGAGGGAAATAATTGTTTTTAAGATGTAGGTTAATTAGTACAGATTTCTTAGTAACTGCTATAGTCACAGTTACAAACACTTGTATCTATCCACAGGAAATATTGTTTTCCCCTCTTTTGCTCAAGAATGGAAAGCTTCAAGAGCAATGGTGGTAAGCAATGAACACTTGGTAATTTTAAGCATCCAATATGTGTGCTCATGTACAAACATACATGTATAAGCATTTAATTTTGAACGTGCATTTACCAGTTGTTGCTCTACAAAACAAAATCCTATGGATTGTATCTAAAAGGCCAGGCAAAGAGTATTTTTCAGGTTCTCTAACAAAACACTACTTGCTCTTTCTCTGCAGCTTTAGTTCAGTGAGAGTTCACCTGAAAGCTTTTGGAGAGGTTCTTAGATGAGTGAATCATAAGGATTCAATCTCTTCAAAGCCTCTGAAAGAACTGTGACGAAATATTGAAGCAGCATCACCCTACAAAAAGTCCATATATATGTAATAGAAACGTGGTGTAGTGTTATATATCACACATATGAGCTTTATTAAGCCAATGTTTTTTTTAACTTTCTACAAGAACACAGGTTCAGGAAAAAAAAGTGACCTTTTGTTTGTGGGCGATGAAAGGTCAATGAGACGCAAGGAAAGAAACCCTGTGTGTTTGGGGTTTTTGTGTTTTGTGCTTTTTTAATTGCATGTAAATATTTCCCTGAATATTTGAAAAAAGTCATAATGATTTACTGGGTTTTTCTGTATCCTGAACATTTTTTGTATCTTTTGAGGTATCCTTACTTTGTGTGAAGGGAGATAAAAGAAAAGGAATTTGAAAAACACTGACACAAGGAAGAAAGAATATATTTTTTTCCTTTTCTAATGTGGAAAAAAAAAAGGTTATGTTTCCATGTACGTATCCCCCATTATTTGGCCATGTAATATTGGGCAGCTGAAAGATTATTTTATTTTCTTTTTGTCTATTGGATGTCTTTTAACACATAGCTCATCCTGGAAAAACTCATTAAATTCCACCTCACCGCTATTTTTTTATTGCAAGAAACTAGTATTTGTTTAAAAAAAGTTTGGGTGACCTAACTGTATTCCAACAACCAAATATAATGAACTGATTTCACTGAGAATTTGTTCTGAGGACATAGAATCCTTTAACAACTGCAGTCTCAGGAGTAGCAGAACAGTCACCAACATCTTTGCCTGATCCTTTTGACAAAGAAAAAAATATTAAGGGTTTTGGAGGGCAACTAAAAGGAATTCTGTAGAATGATTTTCTTCTTTGACAAGAATCCAGCTAGTCAGAGCAGGATAGAAGACTTTGTCTAGCAAGAATGTGTCTCCAAGGCAGAGGAGTACAGCTAGCAATTCTGTTTCCTGCCATGCTCAGTGCCCTTTAGGCTAACAAACTAAAGGATTTTTGGACACTGAAGTGGCAGGCAAGTTATCGGAAAAGGTGGAGGAAGTAAATTTGCTGGTTTTATGCTGAATGAAAAACTGCTTTACTATAAGAATGTTACGACTGTTTTTTTTCCAACTGTGTTGCTTTATAGTTCATTTAATACTGTCATATACAGTGGCAGGGCTGGAATGGAAGTGGTTCATTCCAGCTAAAGCTGACTGCTGCAAACCGCTCCTTTTCAACTCCATCCTTTCTGCTGGGAGCTGCACTACCACTGCTTGCTGTGAGGGAAGCTCTTCCTCCCACTGTCGACAAGAAGGTCCCATTTCGATGGAGGAGAGGAGCAATACCTCTTGTACTAACCCTATGGCTGCCTCTTAAGTCAATTATTTTAATATTCTTTAGCAGCTCACACCTGCATAATAGTAACTGGGTTTTATGATTAAATATGTATAAAGTCTGAAAACCAGACTGCTACGTGTGTTCACATTTTCTTGATCATTGTTTTGATGGCTGTCTCTTAGTATTCAAAATCTGTTTTTATTTACACTGATGTGAATTCAGAGTGACTTTTCTGAGACGCATCAGGTATATACTTCATGGCATGATTTATCTGAAAGGTTGAAATAACAACAAAAAACTGTATATATTTGGTTAGTTGGACTATTGCATGCCTTGTTATTAGCTGATTCTTTCTCTTCTTTGGAGTGCATGTAGTACATAATGAGGTGCAGAGGGAAGGCATGGCAACTATTCTCAAGGGATTTATGTAAATAAGAAGTATTGGCACTTTTCTCAGCAATATTAAGTTTTTGAACAAAATGTTAAATAAAAAAAAAGTCAAGGAAATGGTGCATAAAATGTGCATGAATCAGGTCCTAACTCTGTAATCTAACTCTTGGGGAACAATTAAGGCATTACAAAGTCTCAAGGCATTTATCTGTCATTTTTATTGGGACAAGGGGAATTAAAAAAAAAAAACCACTAATGGAAATCTTAATTATACATACCTAATTATGAAAATTTCACAGAAGTGCAGAAAAGGAAAGCTTCCTAATGCTAATAATGCTGCTTATAAAATACCATAAACAAGGCTGAAATCTTGGCAGAAACCATGATGGAATCCTTCTCTAATCTTCTATAGGAAAAAGAAACATAATAGTAAGGAAAATAAAAAAACCAAAACTACAAAACCCACAATTCTGCAAGCAGAATTTTAGTAAGAGGTAAAAGTCTTTACCTATAATGGAATCAAACATAATATGCCTGCCTTTAATTGCAGATGTTTAGAAGTGTTTGTATACGAAGTATTCATATCTGCAAGGAACAAAAAAGTAGCAAATTACAATATTTCCGTACTACCTAGTGTAAGATCCTGCCTCAGCTGTAATCATAATCTTAAGAATTCAGAAAGGTTTTGGTTTTAACCTGTCTGTATAATCCAAAAGGTCTTGGCCTTGAAACCGTGGGATCCTGAGCAGGAATACACATCTCAGAGTCTAGGAATACTGAAAAAGAGGGAGAGTACTGACTAGTGGATATAAAATGAATTAAGCCATGAGGGACTAAGTGGACAGAGCATGGTGAGGGAGAATTAAAAAAAAAAAAATATTTTAAGGTGAAGAAGTGCCTTGCTTCCGTGCTCCTGTCAGGGGTGGTATTGAAGGGGATGCCCATAGAGGAGCTTTACCAGTGACCAGTGAGGGTGTTGGAGTACCGGTGCAGGAGGGCAGGTGGTGAACAATGGACTGTCTCACTGGCTCTCTGGGTCAGAGGCAGTCTTTGAATGTGGTTTAGGGGAAGACACATGTCTGGCTTTTGGCTTGTTTGGTTTTTCTGGGGAAGCGAGGCTTATACAATAGACTGTTGAGCTCACCCTTGTAAAGGCTACAAAGCTTGGATTTGAACAGCAAACAACTGAGAAAAATAGGGTGAAATCCTGGTCTTGGTATGTTTTTATTTTTAGTATAAGAAAAGCTGGCAATATATGTATGTTAAAATGGCATGTGCCTTGGCAGTCCTCTGTTCATGCAGATAATATAGTTTCACTATAGGCCTCTTTCCTTACTTCATGAACAACCAGAAATCCTGGCAGGAATTAATGTGTGAGGGATGTTCATTTTATCTCTGTAAAATCTGCCTCTTTTTGGTTTCAGGGATGGGACTATGGAAGAAATATGCTGCCAGGACTAAGCCTCTGTTGATTCCACTCAATTATCGGTACTTAAATGAGGCATTTGCCCCCTCCCTAATCAAAGGAGAGCAGTGCCCTCCACAAGTCCCAGTTAGATACTGGGGTTTCTCCACCATCTGTGGATGGAGCTTAAAACAACATACCTCTCCCTAGCTGCACGGACTCAGGTTGCTCATCCTATAAGCAAGCTAACTCCAATGGATTTGTGGAAGTGTAAGTCAGGAAAGAGTGACAATGCTTCCCCCCAGCTATGTTTGGTTGGGGCTGGGTATGCTCACTGCACTGGTGGAGCTGGCGGCCCTGGGGCCATGAACACCGCTGGCCCTGGACAGGAGACACGTCTCCAATGGCCAGCAGGCAGCCGGGAGCAGTGGGGAGGGAGCAAGCTGGGGTAAGGAGGCCAAGAGGAGCCCCCGGTGCACCAGGGCCGCAGGGGTGGAAGGAGCTCCCTGGCTAGGCGCCACCATGGGCAGCCCCTCATGGCTGCCACTTCCTCAGGGAGGCCACGGGCAGTGGGACCCAGAGGCAGACGGGAAGGTAAGTGTGACATTGGAGAAAGGGGGTGCTACTGGGGATGGCCTTTTCCATTTCCAAATGGGATTTTGCCTTTTTTTTTTTTGTTTGTTCGATTGTTTTTTTCCTTTAACAATTTTAAGAGTATCTTTGTTGAGGCTTTTCTGTCCTGGGCCACTCAGGCTACAAGGCCGCTGAGGTGCTGGTCAGAAGAGCGGTAAGCCCTGGTCCCCATAGGCACGGCCCAGGAACGGGCTGGGCTGTTGGGGTGACTGACCAGCCCCGGAAAGTCACTCTTGTTTTTGGAGTTTGTGGCTTGGTATACAAAATGACTGATTAGCTTGGCCATTTTTTTATTGTTTTTTGCCTGGCCCGGCAAGATGCTGAGTAAGGTTTCTTTAGCTCATACATTGAATTTGGAGGAAGATTCAGCAGCTTGTACTTTTTTTTCTTTTTTTGGGGTGGGGAGGGTTGGAGGTGCAATGATTTACTACTCCTTAAGGCATGCAGACTGTGGGAGCATATGGTTCTGAACGTCTTAAAGCTAATTCACTGTGTCACCTAACCTCCATCGCTCCTATTGGGAAAAGCTATCAAGCCCTTACCTGGCAGAATTTAAATGTGAAACACGTAAAAGACATTTCAGAAAACACATAAAATACTTTTCTAGATGAACTTTAAGTCTAGTAAGATCTATTTAATAGAGTATGTAACCAAGAACAAAAGACCTTCTGATAAAGAAGTGGTTTAAGAAACAAAATTAATACTTTTCCTAAAAGAATTGGATAAACAGTTATCCTTATTGAGGTGGTCTGTGGTATGAAACCTTTATCGCATCAAACAATAATGAAGGATGACATTTAAATCCTCAGCCGTTCTAAATGGTGACTCAGAAAATGAAGCATTACTGATGTCTTTGACAAGGAAAATATATGAGGTAAAAAGACATAGCACAGAGATAAGCTATTTATTTTTACTGACCTCAGTCGATCTTGTCCTTGTTTTTTAAATATTTTACCAGTCAACATGCTACAGAATATGCCATTCATTAGATCTGTCAGAAGCAGCAGCTTGGGTAAATAGATGGGAAGGATTAGCAGAACTCTGTGAAAGGTAGAAATAGTGATAATGCTGTAGAAAAATTACACTATAGTATCTAAAAATTGCCTTTTTCCAGTGTGCCAAAGATATAACAGACTCCAATGGTTATGACAAGTATGCTGTGAAGTGGAAAAAAAAAAAAAAAGCAGGAGTTGTAAAGTAAAAGCCTTTTTAACATGTTTCATACTTGAAATAGAAAGTTGATTGGGTTTTGGGTTTGGGGTTTTTTTGTAAGGTGATATATATTTGGTGGTAATAATATATACAAGACCAAATTAAAATTTTTTTTTACTTTTTTTTTTTTTAAAGACAAAGCTTGTACAAAAATATGCTGATGCAAAGGTGTTAGATGAGAAGAATCATGTGTCAGGTTGATATTGCTGACCATAAAATAGCTGCATTTGATTCATCTTCACAAGAAATAGTTCTGTGTGCACCTAGCGCAGAACAGTGCTTGTGCTTGTTTAGAGATGTGGTGACAATGCAAATAATTATCACAGTAATGACAGAATTATTTTTACTAAATTAAGAAAATAATGTTTATGTTACCCAAAAGACTGTAAAGTCTCTTAGAAATATTCTTTCATGGAACAACAAACAGATCTCAGGCCAAATCCTAGTTATTTTATTCACAGAAATATGATCTTAGTACTTGATCTGTTTCTTAATTAAGCAGCTCATTGAAGTATGTGCTGAAGTGATCCTTATTTAATAACATAACTAAGCTATCTTTATGTTGTTATGAAAGCTAACACATATTTAGGAGCTCTGACAAACAGGAATGTTGTTGATGGCTCAGCACCCCAGTGAAATACTTCAAAAAGTACCTTATTCTAGACACTGTCAGGGAAACAGAAGTTCTCTGTGATGCTCATAACAGGTTGCCTGTAGTGACGCCAAGAGCACTGAAGGGGAAAAGGTGTAAGATTTCATCTTGGTCACAGCTACTGGCTGCATTAGGCCTTGTGCTATGGAGGTGAGAGGCCTAGGTTTGCTACCTTTTCCTCAGGAAATGAGGCTTCATGGACTGAGATAGTCTGACATGATGTGGTGTAGAAAATCTCCATTATACAGTGTAAATTCTATGGCTTTCAATACAGATCATAGAATGGTTTGGGTTGGAAGGGACCTCAGAGATCACCTAGTCCAACCCCCCTGCCATGGGCAGGTATATCTTCCACTAGATCAGGTTGCTCAAAGCCCCATCCAACCTGGCCTGAGGGCATGCACAACTTCTCTGGGCAGCCTGTTCCAGTGTCTCACCACCCTCACCGTAAAAAATTTCTTCCTAATATCTAATTGAAATCTCCCCTCTTTCAGTCTAAAACAGTTACCTCTTGTCCTATCACTACATATGTATGTGGGTATGCCAGTTATTTTTCAAATTTTGCTTCATTAATGCTTTCAAATTTGTCTAGTTCATGATATCCTAGTCAGGATATTAAATAGCACTCATTATTTCAGCCCTTCCTGTTGGAAAACAATTTTATATCTTTGTACTAAATATATATTTTGGAATGGAAATACCTAGGTTTACTTATATGGCAAAGACAGGGGAAAAAAAAACTGTTAAATGAGAAATGATTGATTTTTGTAGAGCCAACAGGTTTGCATAAGTTTCAGGCCTCGATAATATAAGAATTCCTGAATTTCCATGCTTTTCTTGCACAGATACAAAGTTGTAAAATCGATTGTGGCATCAAACAGTGATAATAAAACATGGATGAAGGGAAATATGTCAATTAAAGTAAATTAAGAGGTAACTTACTTGGGAACCAGAATACATTCTTGGAGAAATGAAAACACTGTGTTCTGCAATCAAAATCATAGGATTATAAACATCTTCTGAAATAAACGGATATACGAAGATACTTTGAGATATTTTCTTAGTGTTTATTTTCTAACCTGTCTGCTTTTGAAGTTCAAACATTATTAGTTTATTCAATTTACCACTTTTTAATTGCAACTGAAGAATATGCTAGCCAAATTCTTTATTGGGAACATATATGGCTGTTCTGGTAAGGAAAGCTCAGCAGCATCATTTCAGTACATTTAAATAAAATCATTCAAATATTACATCTATTCCCATCTCTTGGCGCTCATGGAAAAAAAGCAGTATTAAGAGGTTCCTGGATACCAGAAACATATGTTAAATTCAGCTAAATGTTTGGTCTAGTTAAAAATGAGCAGTAGTGAAGAAACCTGGAAGTAGGAGTAGGCTGAAATTTTAAATCCCCAAATCGAGGTCCTCCAGATCAGAAATCATATTTCAGTTCTCAATATAGGTACAAAAATGTGGAAACTCCATGCTACTTTCAGCAACAGCTAAAAACCGGAGTCCTATATTATTCGCTGCAAACTCAAACAAACTGATGCAGAAGGTGTGTGGCTAAGCACCCTTTGCTGAGGAACACAGAAGAAAAGCTGATTTCTCTGCCTCCTTACTAGAGGCTCCCTCACTGCTGCAGTGATTCCGAGGTAAAATCCAGCTCATGTCTTGTTCCTTCACTGCCTCCTGTTGAAGTGCATGTGTAGGAACCTGATCTTCAATATTTGATAAGGCACTTCTTTAGGTAAGTGGCTTTTTGGTCATATGCATATCTGGACCTGGAAAGATATTAACCTGGAAAGATATTACTTTTTTTACCATGCTGGAGTATAAAATTTCCACAGTCTTTCAAATGGGAAACATGTAAGCTAGCCAATTGTGTTTAATATTAGGTGTAATGCTAACAATCATGACTTTTTTAAAATTCCTGTGGTTCATCACAGATGTGAATTCGATGGTGTCAATCTAGTTCTTATTTGGGTATGGGCTAGTCTATGCTATAACTCATTATTCTTGCCTAATAAAACCCTAACAGTGGATAAAGTCCGTAAGTTGGAAACAACATAATATGTTAAAAAAGCTGAGTGGAAAAGTTTATATAGAACTCTAATTTGCTCTTAAAGAACATCTCCTTCATAAGCACTTACAATGTACCACATTTTTTTAAAAAAGAAGAAAATTCCTTTTCTTATTTCTTTCCTATTTTTTAACTTTCTTTGTTATGATTACTGCTATCTCACTGTTCTATAACAGTCTGTTCTACTTGACTGATTCTTTTGTTGTGCTAGTATTAACTGTGCATTTATTTTTACTTTTTTTTTTTTAATCTTGAAAGAAAATGGTATTGTCCTGCCCTCAATCAGCTGATCAGTACTCCTACACTCAAAGCGACTCTATGTAGATCTTTTTTCCTTGCAAGATTTAGTATTAATGTCAAAAGTAGTTGGGGGAAAGGATGTTTCTTTATCAGTCCATTTTTTTAAAAAAAATAAAAATACCTGGAAGGCAGTTCTTACAAAACATCCTTTATACTGCAATAGTTCCGACCTGCCCTTTAGTCTCTTTTCAATCTATACACATGAAATTCTCAGTTTTGTTTAAACCAACTCATATTTGCATTCAGCTATGGTATATGAAAAAAGAATCAGAAATTTCAGACCATTTTTAACTGGGTACCAGAGCAGGGAGTGGAAGAAAAACTACAACCTTTTGGAACATTTCATGAAACAGCACTCAAAAGTTTAACTCAGTTCTGTACTCTTTAGTAAAATAATGTACCTTACATGTTCATATATGTCACTGCAAACTATGTAAAAAGAAAAAAAAAACAAAAGTCACTGCTACTAGATTTGTAGCTGAACAGAGAATTAAGGTTTACAAATATTTTGCACCTTATTAGGCAGAGGCATAAATTACTATTAACATGCAAGGATATGGAAAATTAGACCCAACAGATATCATTTCTTCTGATGTAATTCTTACTATGCGCCTCTGGGGTTGATCTGGAATTTTTATAAGGGGCGATTCTGTAAGATTAAGTCACCAGAATGATCTTGTAAGTGGATATCTGTTGAGCAGATAAAAAGCTTTTTGTTTTTTTTTTTTGTAACTGCATGATTTTGAAGAATTATCATTTCTATGCTCTAGGTACAAAATTGTTTTCTGGTGAGTGGTGTAGTTACTCTATTTTTTTCTCTGTATCTTTAGTAGTTACTGTAACTTGTGAACTCTAACCTCTGCCAATCTCAAAGCAGGAGGGACTTATTATATTGACGTCAAACCAGCACCAGTCCACTAGAAAGATTCTGTGAATTGAGAACTTTGACTAGTTTAAGAGTATTCCCTGTAATATGGGAGTAACAACCTAGCTAGTGTCAACACAAAATACACTGAGTAGGAGCAGTAAATTTTTGTTTATTCACACTGAAGAAAATATCACAATTGGTAAGTGGGATACAGCCTTCAGTGGTATGTTTGGAAAATTATTGGGATTTTTTTCTTTTTGAATACTTATGTAAGTATGTATACACCCCTGCAGTTTGAAAATATATCTGAGTACTTATGCTTCAATTCATAAAATAAGACCAGAGAACTGAAAAGGACAGGAAAAACTAACCGACCTTTCAAAGAAAACCAATTTCCGCAAAAGATAAAGAAATATTTATTTAAAACAGAAAAATGACCAGCAGTTAGATCTGTGTAGCACACGTGCATACCCACATGCTATGGGAATGTAAATGCAAGACTGCATTTGATATCAAGGTTACCTTTCTTGTTTTCCATCCCTGACCCAAGTTGCATACTGTGTTCTCTTAGTTTAGCAAATTGTGACTGAATGATTTCCCTCTCAACCAGGAAAGGGTGTTAAGTTATTGTTAAAGCAATTGAAACATTACTTAAAAAAAGAAAGAAAGAAGAATTAGGTAATACTACAGTTTATCGTCTATTCATTTTTGTACCTTGCTGTTTTTTGCTATAGTATCCTATCAAATACTCAAGAATTTGGAAGAAAAGGGGAAAACATGGATGTTATTCTGAGCTTGCAGAAAACACCTGGATCATTTTTGAAAAAAACAATTAATTTTCTTCAAGCTACGTATTTTAGTATTCACTTGTAATTAACATAGGACTAACTTACAGAAACACTTTGATCTTCTTTCAATTCATTGGTGCGTTCCTGTGTACTGTAGTGAAATAATAACCTAGAAAATTATAATATTCTGCTGGCTTTGGATGATCTGTAACAGTTCCCAGCTGGTTTAAGGGTGAGAGAAACTATGTATAGTGGTTTAGAAAAGTTTCTAACTATTAGTTGGATATTTTCTCTCCTAAACTTTGTTTGCCTTCATTTCTAGTTCTTGGCTTGTAGGGACTCATTTTTACAATGTGAAATAAAAAGAAGCTTTGTAATTGACTTCAGGATTTGACCCAGCTAAGTGTTTGGGTTTTATTTAATTAATTTTAATGAATTTATAAATTATTTCCTGTTCATCCCTCTGCTACAGAAGACCTAAAAGAATAGTTCCTACTTTCTTGCTATCGATGTGATATTTCTATGTTACAGTATCAAAATAAGAATTTTGTATTAATGCCTACTGTTTGGAAAGCCCATTTCAAAGAGTCTGCAATATTATTCTTTTTGACTGTAGCATATGAACACAGTGGCAATGACTGCAATATTTTTAAATAAATGCATTGTAGTGGGTTGACCTCCACTGGCTGCCAGGCTTTCACCCTGTGACTCTCTCACTCCTCCTCCTCAACAGGACAGGGAAAGAAAATAAGATGGGCAAACTCATGGGTTGAGATGAAGGCAGCTTAATGAAAAAAGCAAAGGCCACATGTGGAAGGAAAGCAAAATGGGAGATTTATTCTCTACTTCCCATCAGCAGACAATATCCAGCCACTGGGAAGGAGGGCCTCAGCACCTGTAGTGGTTGCTCTGGAAGAGAAAAACCTTAATAATCAAAGTCTTCCCCCCCTCCCACCTTTCCCCCAGCTTTTATTACTGAGCATGGTGTTGCATGGTAGGGAATATCCCTGTGGCCAGTTAAGTCAGGTGTCTCAGCTGGTCCCCTCACAACCTCTCGCCCACCCTCAGCCTACTGGCTTTTGTGGAGGCCAAGGGGAAATGGGGAGTTGGAGGGGGGTTGGAGAGAAAGCCCTGATGCTGTGCGATCACTGCTCAGCAATAGCAAAAACACTGGCGTATTATCAACACCATTCTAGCCAGAAATGCAAAGCATGGCACTATATGGACTGCTATTAGGAAAGTTAACTCCATCCCAGCCAGACCTGGCATAGCCATCATCCAAAACAACTCTAATCTCTTTGCCAAGTACAGCAATGTAATAAAGATGTTTTATTATTTGCATTTATTGTTAGTGTCTTTTAAAGGCCATTAAAAATAACAGTCCAAATGTTTCTGTGGTTTGTGTGATCCTATGGGTCAGTATTAAAGCGAGTCATACTTCACAGTCATGATAGGTTATTGGCATTTTAATCTAAATGAAAAAGTATGGCTTGTTTGAACTATTTTGTTTTCTCCACTGGTAGCATCTCCATCTTGTGAAGTATTATGAATGTTTATATATGAAAACTTCCACAAGGCAGAACTCCAGCCTTTATCAAGTCTATATTTCATTACAAAACTGGTTTTGCACTCAACCCTAGAAAAATATGCACAAATTATTACGTTGTGTAAACATGTTCTTGGTAATTACATATCACATGGATGTTGGTGAGTCAAATACCAAACCGTTTTCTGAAGATATTAATTTGGACCACACATATCTGGTACCACTTAGGCAATTTCACTATTTAATAATGTCTGTGGTTTTACTTCTTAGTTGAAATTGAAAAAAATAACATATTGTTTTCATCGGATGTCAGCTGTGTTTTGGTATGTGGTTGCACTCTGTCCTGGAGAGGAAGGGGGGCTGATACCTCCCTTAAAGCTTCCGATACTACCAAGATAAGTTAAGTGCTGTCATTTCCTGGTTTAGCGGCTGTCTGGCTTGTCACCATTTATTTTTTTACTTGTGTAGCTTACTAAAGATTTCTGTATATGTAGCCCCAAAACTACAGTACTAACATGGATGGTACAACCTTGATAGTGACTCAGACTTCTGGACTGAATCTTGTTAGGATTTGTCTGTACTCCTCTTGATCTAGCTAACGCTCCTTTTATTTTTGTGTAGATGGCAGTAATTAGTGAGGGTTTTTTCTGCATACAACAAACATTTATGATGTGATACAATAAACATAATGAAGTACTATAGATGAGTACAGGCATGGTATTATAACAGAAGCTTGAAATTGGGACCTAGTGCAGCGCAGAGGAATGTGGGCATAACATGGTCAGCGAAGCAGCACGTGGTGATACCTGAGACCCAAGGACAATAAACAAGTCACCAGTGATCATTTACTGATAACTAAAGAAAAGCAGCCATGGAAGCTGGACGATAGAGATTTTAGACTGTTAAAGAAGAAGTATCTGCTATATGTAAGTACATTTAGGCGTAAATTGGAATTGCAGAGCAATGAAGAAAGAAAAGGCAAATTGTAAAAAGTGATAAGATCTAAATCATCCTCCTGCCACCAAAGAGGAGAAAGAAAACCCCACCATCAACATTGTATCTTTCTCTCTGAAGGACTTGGTACGCTGACAACTTGCTGTTAGATTCCTCCCACCCCCAGAGTTTTGCCAATAACCTTGGGACCCAGATAGTGGAGGGATAGATACTGGAAGGTTAAGCTGTAACAGTGGGGAATGGCTACATACTAGGAATTGTCTGAACAGCAATTTTAACTGTATTATTATTGAGATCTTTTTCTCTAATAGTAATCTTCTCTTTTTTCTTTCGTCTGTAATGATTAGATTTGAATTCTTTGATTAGATGGTTAGGATTTCATTACACCAGCAATAAATACTTGACTTTGCTCAGCCTTTTGCTGAAACAAATTTCTGAGTGTGTCAACACCTCCCCAACTACTATGTTATTGTTATAGCTCATCCTTTTATAAGAAGTTCAATACACCTTGTACTAAATAAAAAAAAATAGTTCAAATTATTATTTACATGTAATGACATGGTCAAGAAGGAAGTGAAATAATATTTCGTTGTCTTTTCAGTAGTATCTGCACCTTTGACTTCCAAATAAAAGTTTAAATACATGAATTCCAGGTGATATTAGTTGTTTGCAAGTGCTTCGCAAACAAACAAACAAACAAAACCCAACACCCCCTCCCCCAGTACTCATAACTACAATCTGTGAATTTTCATGAGTAGAATACTTAACTGTGTGTACTCCCTTCACGTATTCAAAGTTTTTTCTGGGAACTCATTGTACCAGAGCAGCATCTTGAGGGATGTAGGGACCCAGCCAGCAATGGCATTTAATGAATTAGTGGGTACAGGAAGCAGAATATATCTGTTTTACACAGGGCTAACCCAGCTTAACATACCCTTTTCATCAATTACTGCAAGCTGCGGAGGTATCTGTGGTAGCCAATAATAAATTGAACTCCAGACCTAGCTTGCTTTTACTGTAGGGGTTAAAGATACCTCTCAAACTTTGAAGCACAGTTTAGGAGGGATTACAGCAAAGGAAGGGAAGTAAAGCGCTGACCGAAAATATTTCTGTTTAAGCCTATATAAACAAACAGTTGTCATTCTGTGGCAAAAACTAGTCACTAAAGCTTTAGTGAGTAGCCTAATTAGAAAGGTAACTCAGCCTTCAGTGAAATCCATTGAATTCTCAGGGCTTATTCAGTCAAGAACTGGAGTAACATGGATCAGTCTTTATGATTCCAGAAAATCAAATCCTAAACTTGATCCTTCTGAAATGTCCAGACTAAAATTAGTCCTCAGGTTTTTTTTTCATTATTAAATTGTGCAGTGAAAAATGTGCAAGATACAACTGGTACTGATACTGACCTATGTGATATTTTAGCATGGCAACAATTTATATATATATATATATACACACAACATACAACATACATATATAGCTATGTAAAAAATAAATTTATTTTGGTTTTGTGGTATAAATCTATTGAATGATATAACAATGATGAGCATAATTAAGACCACCTCTTCTCTTAACTTACCAGTAGGTCTGTCTGGTTTTATCACTAACTGCAATGCATATGAACAACATGATGTATCTATTATATACTTTATTTAGTTGTGTTTCATTTTTCTCCTCATTTATCACTGAATCAGGTTGTTTTCTATTTAACACCTGTGATAGAAGGCATAGTATTAAATTGTAGTACAAAGCTGGAGCTCTACCAAGTTCAACATGCTTATGTAGAAGGAAAGCTAGTTACAAAATCAGGGATAAAGAAGGATCTATTGAGTTATGGTATATGCAGCTATTAAGAAAAATCAATTTGTATAGGTATGCCAATGGGAAAACAGATTCAGGCTGTGGGATTTTATACTGAAGACTATTGCATGGATAAAATCATTTTTCAAGGCATGTCTTTTAATCCTATTTTGAAATTCTTTCCACGATTTTAAAACTTCCTACCAACAAAGCATTTTTTTTTCCCTTACAAAATGTTACAAAAGAAACATGTTGGAGTCCCAGGCTTGTCTTCGTGGGCCAATTATATCTCTTTGGTCATGTAACTTCAGAGTTGCTGAGAAGCTCCTATTGCTCTGGAGAGCAAGGAAGATACCCAGTGTCTGTGTAATGGTCTAATGCAGACTGTCATTTTACTCCTGATTGTTTAAGGAGTCTTGCTCACTAACAGGCCACATGCGTAGCTGTTGCACACAAACTGTTGGCTTTCTGCTGTGCAGTTGGCAGACTCTTGGGAGGCACTGCAGAATCCGTAGCATTATATCCTAGGCAATTATTATATGGCATGCTGCTACAGGCTCTTCTGATATACCACAAGGTAATTTGTGTTAATGAATGTCAGAACTGTAGATGCTCTGCTGCTGAGAATTTTAGACCACATGTAGAGAATTCCAACAATTGGCATGCATTTGTCTCCCTTGTCAACTAACAGTGTTATATTCTAACCTATGCCTAATCCTTTTTATTTTTTTTTTTTTTTTAATTCCTGCATAGGTGTGTGAACCACACACTGCATTTAATCACAAATATAGCCAACAGGGAGAGCACCAAATTCTACTCTATGTACCATTCAATAATACATTTGACTTAATTAATCATCTAAGAAAACTAATTTCATAATTCCTGGGATAAAGTAAGTGTCCTTTGCCCCTCTGATAAGGGCACACTAGGTGAAATTTGAACAATGTCTTGTAATGACAAACCTAACAATAATTAGTAAATAACAGAAATTATTCAGACACCTTGTCTACAGGATAATTGCAAATCAATAACTGTCTTTTTCTAACACTTTTCTGGTATGCCATTGAAGGGTTTTCTAACTTTGCTCTGTATAAAGAAATCCTTCAATATAGAGGAGGATTGAGTTGAGTTGATTGAGTTGATACTGAGTTTGTAAAGGTGTTTTCCCTTACAGATTTTAGTCAAAATCTAATTCATTCCTCTATGTCTAGCTTTTGGTCTGTGGTCTTCAAGACTTCATGGACTAGCTCTCATGGGTACATGAAAAGCAATTTTAAAACATAAGCATGTGTGCATGAGGCTTGGATTTTCAGTACAGCATCTGTACCATCACTGACTGTTTCAATTTGCAAACTTAAAAAAAAAAGTTTTAAAAAAATAGCTTACTGCAGAGGTGTGAAGATACAAGCTTTCCCACTGTCCAAAAGTTTAAATAATGGAGGAGACAATGAAGTATGTAGTTAGTTAAAAATTCTACATTATGAAGAGGCTACCAATTAGCAATTGCGATGTGTAATCTCAGCATACAAGAACTACAGTAGAGTTGCCCAATACTAAAAGCAGAAAGTTATTATTTATTTCATTTATATTCTAATACATTCTGCAGGACTGACAAAGAAATTATTTCTAATAGGTTATTCATAAACACATACTGGAAGATATTTTCCACTCTGAAGAATGAATGTCCCCCTTAACCATGTAGTATATGTTCATGCTACTGTTTCCAATTTACTCTACACAGTCTACAAACATCTGTATATTGCAGGAGTAAGGTCTAATTCCAGACTGAATGAAAGCTGGAGAATATTATTTCAATTTTACAGAAGGAGACCAGACAAAGGATGATTAAGTGACTTGCCAAAAACTCACATGACAGAGCAGAACAGCAAACTGAACTGCAATGGTAAGTTTTTTAAATGCTAACTTTATAAAACATGCTGAAAGTGTCCATCATTAAATGCAACTAAAAAGCCTGAGCATTCATGATGATTGATTGCATTAGACACTGCCTGCTGTGGTCACAGTGGACTTTTCTGATTTATATCACTCACTTTAGGATCTCCTCTGTGTTCTAGAAAGTGTTTGGTAGAAACATCAGGTTATAAACTTCATTAATTTTCCAGAGAAAAGCATTGTGAAAGTCCTTTATAGAACTATTCATCTGTTTCTGAATAGCGGAGTGAGGTAATCTTTTACTTAATATTTGCAGGAATATGGCAGAAATTGCAAGACAATGGAATGGAAAATTCTGTGATTTCTGAATTTGTTACATTATGATTCTTTGAAAAGATAATGCTAATTCAATCCAAATATTCCATTTCAATAAAATTGGGGTTTTATCATTATTTTAGTGTATATTTTCTGTAAAAGAGATGCTCTCAAAATTATATTGAAACAAAAGTCTTAATGCTTCATAATGATACCAAAAGACAAGTATGTTTTTGCTGAATTAAATTTGTCAGAATCATTACCTTCTTGCAAAATATTTTTATTTATATGACAAGAAAATATTCCATTGGAAACCTTTTGACCAGCTCAGATTGTTTCTGAGTGTAGCTGCTGTGAAGCCAAGACACTAAGGAGTACTTTCTGACTTTTCTTAGTATTTGACACAGCCAATATAAGAGAAGTTATTAAATGCTAAGGCAAAGCTAAGGATTATCTTGTAGAAGCATTGCCCAATTAATATAATTATTGTTTTTTCAGTGCTGCTAGTTTTGATAGCTTCTGAGACTGCAAATCAGCAACTGTTCTTGCTGTCATGCATATCACCAGCAGATGTAGCGTTAGTGCCATAGGCACAGGCCAGATAATCCTGAATTTGGAAAGCAAAGAATGTCATGTAATTATTTTGCAGCCTAACATAATGTGGCCTGTTTGGGGAGCCAAAAATATGCAACTACATCTTTTCTGTTGATGTTTTACAATAAAGTTGTCAGCCAGCTAGCAGTAGGGTGAGGAAGGCAGAGTGCTGTGCAGAATGCATATAGTGACAACCCACAACACAACCTACAGAAACAGCACAAAGGAGCAAAAAATAACTCTTCAAAGTAGATGTGTTAAGTTAATGTCATTAGTGCATAATTGAAAAATGAACAATACCTCTGAACGGGGGTAGGTTTATGTTAGATATTAGGAAGAAATTCTTTACTGTGAGAGTGGTGAGACAATGGAACAGGTTGCTTAGAGAAGTTGTGGAGGCCCCACACCTGGAAGTGTTCAAAGCCAGATTGGTTGGGGCTTTGAGTAACCTTATGTAGTGGAAGGTGTCCCTGCCCGTGGAACTAGATGATCTTTAAGGTCCCTTCCAAACCAAACCGTTCTATGATTCTACCCATCCTGCCAATCTTTCAGCATCACAACGAAGGCAAAAAATTACCTGAAGACAAAGAGTGGAAGAGCCTTCTTCCTCTTGGAAGAATTCTAAGCTGGCATCAGCGGATCTGAATTCAGAAAACTTTGGAGGTTGACTCCAAATACCAAACTATATGTTTTCAGGCTGAGGTTATTGTCTCTTTAAGACCTGTCACCTTCTCCTTAGACTTTATCAGCACATTTCAATGATGACATTTGATGATGACAATGTTGACAATGGCAATGACTAACATTAGCAGTAGCCTCGTTAGTTGCCTCAGAGATATTTTGCAACCATGAATGGGAGGGAATGGTAAGGGATGGTAAGAAAATTAGTTCAGGAAACAATTTTTCCAAGATGTCCTCTAAGCTCTGGAAACAAATGAAAAGTTTTCTGAGTTGCATGTATGGGTCAAGTATAACCTTTTTTCTTTTAAATTCTGTTTTTTCTATCTCACTAACAGTAGCACAAGATTACCCGATGATTAGTGGGCAAGTTGGCTTGTACCACAGCCCAGAATACAGGTTTCTTTAAAACTAAATAGTATTAAGAATAAGACAGTATCAGGCCAATAAAAATTATAAAAGAGAACCTAAAAATCAATAGTACGAAATAACAATTCTCCATCTTAATGAGATAAAGTCAATGCATGCATGTTGGCACAAAGATACTTGCTCTTCACTGTTATCAAATTTTATTTTAGGTCTACGGTTCAGGAAAGAAAAGTTTTTAAAACTTCTATTTTTGAAATTCAAAACTTCTCTAAAAGAATCTAATTTCTTCTTACCTGTATAAATCAAAGTGAGTGTAGTGGTAGATTACACATTACAAATCAATACTAGGGTTCAGATGTTATTATAGAACCACTCGAGCTAGGCTCCTTTGGTTAATGATATCATCTGGTCTTCGCAATGATTAAGAACATAGTAATACATTCTTCCTCATTCATTACCTTACAGATAATAACCACATATTTGATTATATTTGATTACATTATAAGCAATATGCTGAAACTTACACACGCAAAAAAAAAGCAGAGGAAAGCTTTTTGAATGTAATTAAGGTGTAAAAGAAAGTTCTGTTTAATACAAAATATTTTATTCATAAGTTCTGGCATTTTATATCAAAAGAAAGAAAGGAAAACCAACTTCCTGCCCATAAAATGAAAAGGAGAGAGAGAAAAAAAAAAAGAGGCTTAGTATCTGATAAAGGAAAATAATACAGAAACAGATGCCCTTCTTTACCATTTATAATACATTTGTAATACCTTCTTTTTCATCTTATGTCAGCACAGAAAGATTGCACTCTGGAAAATTTTCTGTTACCTGGTGGTAAGTAGCTGACCTTCTGATTCACTAGTACTGTTTTGGCTTTGTCTCACAGTGTTTTTCTCAAACGTGTCCGGACAGCTGTAGTATTTTATATCTGATTTTTCTCTACTTGTTACGCAAATTATTAACAGATTTCCCATAGCATAGGAGGGAGAACATCCTGAGAGCTACACATGGCCCTAGCTTCTTGATAAACAATTCCCTTGGTATTTACAGATTCAAGACATCTGTCTCACTTTGCCTGCAATTTTCAAAGACACAATATCATGGCGCAGTGTCAAGGGAAAAAGAAAAACAAAATATGAGTCTTCAAACAGCAGAAAAAAAACCAACTGGAAAAATGCTGGGAAACAGCTGAAACATCATACTTGGTGTTAATATTCAAAAGGGTGTTCAGTTATCCTCTAGACTCTTCTGCTATTTTGTGTCCATAAGTAATAGCAACAGTTTTTTTATTGTCTGGCCTCTGCATTTATCACTCTCCTTTATACTATTTAAACTACAAACTGCTAGAGTTTACAAGAATCAAAAAATATTTTCTTGAAAAGATTCTCTGAAATGGAGTGGTGTTGTATTAGCTGGTATTTGTGGTAGCTGGGCAGGTGGTGGGAAGTTAGCCATTGATGAGGGATTTAAAGACTGAAGTTTTCTGTGGGGCAGATGAGAGAGAAGGCTAAGATGTTCTACCATGTTTGAATGAGATTATTCCATTAAATCAAGATCTTTTTGGTATTGCTTTTAAAAGACAGATTTGACAAGGACTTGCTGGCTATAGGGATATTGTAACTGGAAAGGAACACCAGTTCCTTTCAGTAACTGGAAAGGAACACCAAATAACATGCCTTTCACAGAAAATATACATCAAGCTTTGGCATCTGTCACTTGTGCATGCAATATTTATATTGGATATGTCATTATAGTGTCTAAGTACTGTTCAAGGATTGAAAATACAGGTTATGTCTAAACTAGGAGCATTTTAACAACATAGAGTACCAGTTTACCATCTCAACAAAGCCGAATAACAAAGGAAAGAGAAGGAGTTCTCTGAATTAACTCAGTCCACGCATCATAACCAAAATCCTTAAAATGGATTTGACAGATACTAGGAACCTGTGTAGTGATAGAACCCTGGTATAATAGGCTTGTTCTCTTCTTCTCATGAAGAGTTAAAATAGTCATAATTTCAGAATGGAAATGTCTTGTGGTTTAAAAATGCTTTCAGCTAACAAATATACAGTTAGGCAAAACGTAGTCTGCAGTAAATTTGAAAGGTTGTTTATAGATATAGGAAAATGTAGTATACTACAAACCCTACCAATTTCAAATTTTTTATGTATTTCTTGGTTTGATTAGTTTTACCTAAGAGATATCTGGAGTTGTACATCAACAGGGCATAATTTGGTAATTTCTTGTGAAGTCTCAGGCAGAGAGAGGTCTTACTACTAGAATACAACTGTTGTTAGATGCCTGCTCTTTATTAAGAGGATTGAGCTTAAAGTTTAAATTTCAGAGAGGAAAGCTCACAAGTGTTTAAAAATGAACAGTATTATATCTTGCATTTCTCCTGTCTTCCCTGAATTTCAGATCTCCCAGTTTCATCCAACCCCATATCTCTGATATACTCACTGGTACCCTAAGAGGCTGGAAATGTGTAAGGATCTATGCGGCAAACCACGTATCTTAATTTCAAAACTTTACACGTGCATATCTGAAGTAAGAGTTATGATAGCACTGAACCCTGAAAGATCTTGTTTGTCATTGGGACGACATGCTTAGGGTGCAAAAGTTGCCTATCATTAATTTTTGGGACTATTTCAAAAGGAATGATTGATGGCAAGCTCAGTGTTAGGCAGAACACATTATGTATGCCACATTCAGCAATATCCTACATGGATGTCTGGGTTTTTTGCTCCAAGGTCACACTGGTAGCCAGTCTGCTTCAGCTGGTGGACAGAGTTGAGCTAACAAACCATAACAGTATTAGACAAAAAGTCTGAAGCCAGCCTGGGAAGGACAAAGAATTTCTCTAGAAACTACATATTGTTGGTAAGAGGCCAATATTATCATTCAAGGAGTCCAAAGAATGAAACGGTTATAGACGTAGGTGGGTTGAGAGCAAGGTAATCTTTTGGATTTCTTAAGAATGTCAGTGTATCTATATGAGCATTTGAGTTTGAATCTTTTGAAGCAAATCTCCTATCTGCTGCAAAAAGTTCACTTCCCAGATGAAGTCATGTCAGCAGATGCACTCCAGGAGTGCGCCCAGTGTGTTCCAGCTGCTAATAGGCATGCAAATCAGAATAGGGCTGAAATAAAACCTCTTGAAGCACAATGTTGATGTCTCATTGTCAGCTCAGTTGTTTTGCCCCTCAGATCTGTTTCATTTGGGCAGCACTACTCACTAATATAAGCATAGCCAGTGGCTATTTCTATGTGTAGGATAGTAGGCAGTTTATTTCTGTTCACTACATGGATGTTTAATAGCTGGCAGAGCTAGTTGCTACAGGTAATTGAAAGTCCGGCAGGACTGCCTGTATGGACACTGCAAGAACCTTTCCCAAGGACTTTCAGAACTTTCAAGTAGTGGGACTGGTAGAGGGTCTTCTTGTAAGTGATGCAAGAAGTTCTCATGGCTTCAATGGCCTGGTTGTGATGGACCCCAAGACTGCCCATAGCTGTACCTTTTTCTTAGAGGATTCTCTTTATCCTGTTTCACTTCTAGTTGGCAGCTTTCTATGAATGGCTCTCTGGGTTGCGAGACTCCCTTCAGAGTCCTTAAGAAAATCTTTCCTTTTCCAACATACAAGACTTAACTGTGAGCTGTCACTCAGAAAGCTCCTCATCTTTTAATGCATTCACAATGCCCATGTGCTAACAACTAGTTCTCACTGTGCCTATGCTCAGTGCAACTAAGAAAATCAGCTAGCAGAGATATAACAGTTGTCACAGCAGTTTCCAGGCTGCTTCTTGAGGGAATTTCTTCCATATGCCGCTTCTTCAGGGATCATCTTCCTTGAGGGAACTTCTGGCAGCTTGCTTATGCAGGTGAGGGTTTGCTTCTAGAGGCTTTTGCTTCTATCAGCTGGTGAAGGAGCTATGAGAGATGAGCAGACTGCATAGTACCAGGGTGGATGAACAGAATATTGGCAGGGCTGGCTTCTGGAGGCTTTTGCTTCTATTAGCTCTGACAGTCAGCTTGTGTTGTCAGTTCCTGGATTTAGGCAATATTGATGAGGTTTTTAGAGAGACGTTGCAGAAATAAGAACCCAAGCCCCATGGTCAATGGAAAGAAAGATAGCTAGTGAATGTGCTCAGAGGAGGAGTGGATCAATGACTGTGATGAGGAAGGCTGAAAATGTATGGCTTCTAGCAGCAGGAGGAAGGCTCCTTCTCTACTTGCAGAGCTGAAGTTACAGAACAGGCACTTGCCTGGGAATGTTGTCCTGGAAACAGGCAAGGAGGGACAAGAACAGTCATGGCAGGCATCAGAGCTAGCTGAGTCTAAACAGGGGGTCTGCACGAAGAGGAAAAAGTGAGTGATAGCAATATAGCTGGTTTCAAGAGTGTGTTGAGGACGATTTCTGTATTTGGGTGATAAATGAGCCAAGAAGGGGAGATACTCTGCTGGACATGTTAATCACAAACAAGGAAGAGCTGGTCAAAGATACAAAAGTCAAAGGCAGCCTTGGTAGCAGCTACTGAAACTTCCTGAGAAGAGTTAGCAAAACTGTTTAGAGTCACAGCCCTGGACTTCGGTGGAACAGGATTCAGGTTCTTGAGGGTTCCATTTGGCAGGGTTCTGGAGGGCAAGGGCAAAGGACACCTGGCTAATCTTCTAGGACAACATCCACATAAGCGTGGTTGATGCCGGCGTGCATGCATAGCAGAAGGCCTGCGTGGATGAACAGGCAGCTCCTGACTGAGCTCCTATACAGAAAGATGGTACATAGAAGGTGCAAGAGGGGACAAGCTACCCAGGAGAAATACAGGGACATTGTCTGAGAGTGCATGGACAGGGTTAGGAAAACCAGAGCTCACGTGGAGTTGAAACAGAGGGCCATGAAGGGCAACAAAAGTGGCAGCAAAAAGAAGGCTGAGTACTAAGCTCAGCTTAATGAGGCAGTTGATTAATTCTCAGGGCCCTGAGTGCACCAATAAGCCTTAATTGCTCTGACACCCCACCTACACTGTTTGCTCACAAGCCCAGGAGCCCAGCCTTGCTCTGAGATATGCCATAAGTAGGTGTCTGTCTTCAGTCCTGTTCCTTGCTGTCCTGACTTACTGATTGCATGGACCCAAGACCTACACTGTAGGTAGTCTTTTTTCCAGTCCTCATTCTGGTCCAGGTCCTGTCTCCTGGCTGGTTTGTGGGCATATTACAGGTAGGTTGTCTCCACTGTGGCCTCATTTCCTGTATTCCTGAGTTGGTGTCCCAGACAGGCACTGGGCATGACTTGTTACTTTGATTTTTCTGAGTCTGTTGACAGAACCTGTCACTGCTACCAGCTTGGCCATACTTAGGTACAGTGAAATTGCATTGATTTACCCAGGGCAAACTGTGACTGTCCCATATATTTACTTTATGTGATGAGATCATGGGCTGTGTAGGCAGAGGAAGAGCCATGGATGCTGTTTACCTTGACTTCAACTTGTTAAATATTCATTTTACTACGGACTTTTTCTGCGACAAAATATCTGTTTCACTTGCCCTTTTTTTTTTTTTTGTGGCTACACACAGTACATACAAGCAGACAGAAATGAAAAATGGTTGGTTAATTTTATTTCTTATAGGTATCTCTGTCAATTAAAAATAATATAATCAGATTACAGTAGAGGAACCTGAGTGTTGACTGATGGTAGATATATGCAAGAATGTAACTTCCCTTTTTAAAGGAAACTGTTCTAGTAAAAATTTTATGGACTGATTTATTCTGATCCTCTTTTTTTGTCTGTTTGTCAGAGAAAAGTAGCTTTCTACTGATGGTGTGAAAGTCTGAGGAAGACTGAGGTTATTAGCAATATCCTCAACTGTTTATTTTTCACTGCACTCTGAAGGAAGACCTTGAGGTATTGTCAGGGACAATAATGCAACAGATAATACAACGGACAGACTTATTTGCACTATAATTTCTGACAAAATTCTAGACAGGTGTATTATGGTAAATTAAAAACATGAGCAGTATATTTTCTATTTGCCACCACTGAAGCTTAAGTCAGCATGATTCTCTGGAGACAACAAACAACCTTAACTTTTTGTATTTGTTTAGGTCCCTATAAGAAACAGGCTAGTGTCAGAAAACTCTCCATCTGTGTGCCTCAGGGTTTGTTTCCTTTGATGTATTTTATTTTTTGAAGTCTTTTATGAAACTCCTAAACTTCCAGCCTTCTCTACAGCAGTATTTTATTATTTTTTTCGATCTAAATTTTCTATCAACAGTCGTGGATACAGATTATCATCTTGAGTCATTTGATATGTTCATGTTCTCTAATGTATCAAATCAAATGTAGAAATAAGAGTAATACATGGGTTATTCAGAACATTAAAAGTACTTCCATTTGCATCTTGGCTGTCTACATTATTGTAGCCATGAACGGTAAGTGCCAATAGCCTGCTGTTTAGGTGTTAACTGACATAACCTGGTATTATTTCTTGTTACGTTCCATGTATGATATGGGCTGTAGGTACTTAACTTCCATTTCAAGCTACTATATTGAGAAGGCAAACTCTTTAGTGTGTGTGGCAAACTATTAATTGCAATGGAGCAACTCTTCATTACACCAGCTACAGGTCTTCTCTTCATTCTCAGAATAGCATATATATGCCGGAGGCGTCAAATTAAAGGCATTCAGTCCCTTAATCTCGTGCTTTAGATTTAGCTCACAAGCATCTGTGGAATCCTGTTTGTGCCATGAGCAAAAGGAAATTTTGCAAAATGGTGATGATAGGAAACTCCACATAATTCTTAAGATAATGGGTTTTATATGACTGGATTTTATTACATGATCCCCAGCTTCAGGTTATTCCCTATTCATGTGGCTGTTTCCCTGTGAGGACATGTTTATCCATGTGAGACCACTGTTTTTTGATTGTTTGATTTTCCAGCAGAATGTGTCTTCCATCTATGTGCTTTTTGACTATGCACGCAAGTTGGAACTCACAAGGCTGTGTGGCACCAATTGCTAATTTGTTATTTACTGTCCAGATCTGGACAGATCAAAAAAAAAAAAAAAAAGAAAAAGTCAGGAGCCTCAAGTTTTCTGCTAGTGTGGTTTGTGTTTTCTCTGTCTTACATATTTCAAGTAGAAGTGATTATTTGCAGTTTTTAACTTCTGGGAACATTGTCCTCTGAATGATTACTGTGATATCTACCTTAGGCAATAACTAAGGAAGGAAAAAACCCAACACCTTCTACGGAGTTTGTCTATAAATCACCAAAATGTCTGGCGTTTGACCTATGAACTCCTTATTGCTCCCCAGAGTTCTCCCTTTAATTTCAAAACATCTAAATTCTAAATAGATTTCTTTAAAAAAATAAACACAGGGTAAGGAGGAAAAGAAAGATAATTTGCGTCTTAAGACCTATACAACAGAAAGGCAAACTTCTCTTTTCTCATCCCTTATCCTATGATACCTTAAGAAAATAATTTTGGGCACTGTTCTGTAGGAACAAAAAGCCTGTGTTGTCACCTCAGGACTGGACGAGAATTTGTTGAACCTTTACAGTTAGCAACAATCAACCATTGTGCCTAAAAGACTTAAACTTTAAAAGAAAAGTGTCCTTCTCGATACAAGTTCCTCTATTGGAATAGCCTGGACGCAACATAAGAAAAGGAGAGGGCAGAGCTGCTAGTAGAAACTATTCACACTGACTGATCTCAGCCACAACAGTCTTCTGCACTCTTATTGTGAGCTGTTATTCAAGAAGGCCATGTGCTGCTGCAGAACTTCCTATGGAACCTCCTTTTTACCTCAAGGAATGGAGGAAGGGTGTGGTGTTGCATTTTGCATTTGGGTTAGGGTTTTTTTTTATTCTCCGATATGTTACCTTGTTCGCAATAATTCTAAATCTGATCAAGAACAATTTTATTTTATTTTTTTTTTACTATTGGTGGCGTGGAAGCTCTCTGTTTCCAGCTCACAGATTTCCTAAATTCTTAATTAGTGCAAAGCCATAGTAACACAGGACTTTTGTATTTGTAGTAACATGAATCCTGTTGAGCCTTCTTACATTTCTGTGAACTCGAAATGCTTTTGAAAACAGAAACGTGGTCTTCTGTTCAAGGATGGCAATGTTATGTCTATCTAGACATTTATCACAAAGAATTAAAATGATGGTTATATATGCAGATGCCCAAGACGTGATAGAGTGTGTGAACATCAAAGTGAATTGTCAAACGCAGAGACACAACTCTTTTAGAAAAGAAAGAACTCTAGGTACAAAAGGGAGAGAATCATAGTAGAAAAAGTCTCTTGAAAGGTCCATGGTATTATCTTTTTTTATTCCTGAAGATGGGGTTTTTAGCCGTTTTCCTTTTATTACATTTTTACCAGTAACTGCTTTCCTTTCCTCATTGCAGAGTACTCTTACCTTGTGGCTTATACAGAACACTGAAAAATACAGTATTTTATTAACTAGCTTATTTATTGACTTGCTTTGATGCCAGGCTGGGACTTGCGGATGTAACTCACTAAAACTCTCTTCCTGGATCATAATAGTGGAAGATTTAGTCTCACTACGTACTGGAGGTCCATGCTTTCCAGTCCACTTACTTTGGTTTTTTTCCCCTTCTCTTTTTCTCTCCTCGTAGCAATCTAATAGCTGGTAGATCATGATGCGTAAAAAAGGAATTATTAGTTGCATTAAAACTTGCAATATAAATAGCACAATATAAAATGAAGATAACCCTCCAGAGAGATTCATATCCCCAAGCTTCCTAATTACTCTAACTATGAAGATATCTCCTTCAGCATCTTCCACTGGCTCGAAGAGGTCATGGGGGAATTAGCTAGTGCTATTTTTAAAAGTTAGCAATTACAACCTCCTTCTACATAATCATGAATTACATCATCAGCATTCTGCCCACTGCCTAGGCAAGAACATTTTCCAACCCGGATGATATAATATCTGGTAGTAAAAAAAACTTCAAATCAAAAAGGGTCAGAGGAGCTTAAAGTTATGGCTACTTATAACACATGAGAATCTTTGCCTCTACTGGAGTCTTGCTGCATCTGGAATTCCAATACGACTCTTTTTTAAATTATTTTTTTTAACTTCAGTTTCATATAAATTAGTGTCACGGTAAATCTCTACAGAAGATGTCACCACTTATAATTTCTGGGAGTTATTATTAAGTAGATGATTTCAAGGATTTCCATTCAAAGTTGTATTTTTTTCTCTTCTGAGTTCTTCTCTGAAAGATGTATGCTTTCTAATTGTGTTTGGCATTTCATTGTGAAGCATTCTTTCTTCTACTGTTGGTGATTTGCAATGTTTTATGATTTGTCTGCTCACATGATGACCTATAAAAATACTTATAAGGTATTCTTTTAGTGTAGGATGATAATATAAATAAAAGAACTCTTAGAGAGTGTCTGAGATTTACTTTTATTCCCTATTTAAGAATTTCATCATGTCTTATATTTTTCCTAGTCTGATTTAATGAAAATAATTTATTTGGAGAAAACAAACAAAGCTTTAAGTTGTATTCAAAGCCATTGTGCTGTTTTGTCTGGTTTTCTTTTCCGTATTTTGAATCTTTTTTCATAATATACTTAAGATGCACAGCCTGTTTAGTATTTGTGTTACTTACAGATTGCTAAACAGAAAATAAGCCTGAAGATTTTTCTTCTTTTGACAACTTTACAGGGTTCAGTTTCTTATAAGCATAGCTTGAAGTACACAGTAAAAGTCAGACACTCCAGCATCTCTACTTAGGAAATTCTAATAGTGAAATAAATCAACAATACAAATATATGGACTGAGTACTAAACACAAGATAAAACCTTGATAATGAACTACTTAAAGCTATTTAGGAACTTCTTAGGATAGAACTGCTTTTTTTCTTTTCTTCCCTTTCTCTCCCCAGTAAAGTGCTACTTTCTTATCAAGAATAAACCATGAGCTGATACACTATGTTATTCATTTAATACAAGTCCTCATACCTTAAAAAAAAAAAAAAAACAAACAAAACCCCCTAAAAACCCCAACCAACCCCTCCCCCCCATTTTATTCAATGCCTATAAAATTACCTCTTTAGTCTTCCATATAGAAGACTTTGAATAAGGCTTTAAAAGATAAAATCAACATAGGATTTTTCTTTTTCTTTTTTTTTTTCCATAATTGCTATGATGTAGGCTGAATTCTCCTAATAACTCTTAGCCATTTGGAATCGTTCTAGGCTTTCCCTTGTAGGAAGGTACATATGTCTCTCTGCACACTCAAAAAAGCAGGAGTAAAAATATATATAAATGTATTAATTTTTTGTTGACTTTCTTTCCCTTTTTAACCCTAGCTTTAACTGACAGTCAAAGTCAATTGTGTACGTAAAGTGAAAGAATCTGGCTGTCTCTGATGCTTAAAAGGGCAGCAACTGAGTATCTCTAGCCTTTCAACTGGGCAACTGCTTTCTGTGTTGCATCCTCATACTGATGGCTAGTTCTTCCCTGGCACCTGAGAAATTCATGCAGTGCTCCATGCTTTTTTCCACTACACTGCCAAAGCACAGCATCTTCCTGTTGGGGATTTTCACCAAGAAGCTCTAGAAGTTTTGCTCACGCAGTTTAAGGTTTTGTTAAAGTAAATATGTTTGAGTAGTAAAAGCTGGAAAACCAGTTGTCCTCTGTGAAATTAACCAGGAAGTCAGAAATTGAAAACAACAAACAGACAGAATGGAAACCCAGTTTCATGAAAACACACAAATGTTCTTCTGTTGAATATATTTAAAAACAAAAAACTGGGTACCATACATGTAGTTGGAGAGCAGGGCATATATACAAAGGAGTTGCTGTAGAAGTGGGTCAGAAGGGTATACTCGGAAGTGATGGTTTAAAACTTAATCACTAATAAGGGAATAGGTAAGAAAATAACTGCTGAAAGATGTGGGTTTGAACCTTCTCAGACTGAGGGGCAGGGGAGAAATGAATCTAGGCACCATACTTCCCTGGAGCATGTACTAACCATGAGGTAAATACATAATGCTTAGCTGTCATAATCATCACTCAAAAAAATGAGTAAAACTCCATGACTTTATTTTATAACTTGTCCATCCTGGTAATGGTTGGGGTGCCCTGAGCAACACTAGTGAATGCAGCCTTTTGGAAGAAAAAGGTGATGACTCTATGTCTCTCTTGAGTGGGATGTTTTGGGGGTTTTTGGTGGTGGTGGGTTTTGATTGTGTTTTGGGTGAGGTTTTTTTGCTCAGTGGGTTTTTTTGTGGGGTGTTTTGTTTGTTTATTTTGTTCTGGTTTGGGATGTGAGAAACACTCTATGCTGTATCTCTTCTGTTCAACAGACATGCTCCAGGATTTGATCCCTGGTCTCAGGCAAACTGGATAATGGCCGCACTGCTCAGGGTAAGCTTCGGCTTGTATTTATGCTAACTATCACTTGATTCTGGATCTTCTCTTAGTCTCAAGTGACACTTGATGGGCCTAAAACATCTCCGTTACATGCAAGTAACCTTATTCCTGTTTTATTTTTAGTTCACAGTGCCTGATGTTGTCTGAGAGCTGTACACAACCCATCAGTGTAGTCCTGCAGCATACTGAAGAAATGCAATGATTGCTTGCAATGTAGTATGATTCATATGAGAATATTTGAGGGTGAAAAACCTTCTGGAGTAATAGTTGTGGACCATGTAAGGCTGAGTGATTCAGCATTTGTGGAGGAGTGTGTATGTAGCCTTCACGGAGTATTCCCTAGATCAAATTATCATGAGGATCTCATCCTAAATATGGCTAAAAATGATAGCTAACACTAATTCAATCAGGGACCCAGTACTGGGGAGTACAGTGGGAAACTAAACTATTTGAGAGTGTAGAAGTGCCTACAGAGCTCTGGGGGAACTTCTACCTTTGAGTAGGAACAGACTTCTAGGCACCTATCAAGTTTCAAAGTACAAATGTAGGTGCCCTTTGAGTTAAAGACAGCTAAATGAGGATTTTAATTTATTTGTTATAATTTGATTTGGGACAAAATTCTACTAAAACCATATCTTTATGTACTGAAAGTTAGATCTACTTTTAGGTAGAACTTTACTCAAGCCTTCAGTCCATGAACTGAAAGACTTTAAAAAAAAAAATCAAAACAAAGCAAACAAAAAAACCCGCAAAAAAACCCCAACCAACCAAAATCCTGAAAGCTCTTGTCTGGTAACATAGCTTTAAAAAAATATTTCAATTCTCTAAATACAACTCAGTCAGCTCATAATTTGGTACTGGATATAAAGCTTGTATATAAAGCGTAACAAAACCAGTGTCTTTCAGTGAGATGCACAAACTCAATGCATACTCCCAATTTCAAGAGCTCAGTGCAGCACTCAAAAGGGAATTTTAACTTTTTAAGAGAGACATGTCTCAGAAGGATCTTCAAGTGAAACATTCTTTCTTAAAAGAAAGACTGCTGCTTTGCTGGTAAACTGATTTGGAACATTTTGTTTGCCTAAATTAGAAGTTACAAACAGCTGCATGTATACAAGGTGAAAACACAACTGGTGATAATGCTGGAGTACTGATGTGTTGGCTGACTGAGGCACTTAGGGCTGTTGATGTGGAAAGACATAGTGAAGCTTCCTGGGTTTCTCTCTCTCTGTCTGTAGAACTTTTAAGAAATAAACAAATGCTTACTATTATTTTGTAGTGGGGCTTATGAGTGATTTTTTTTTGTCTGTTGTTTTTGTTTTTGTTTTCCTTAGATCTTCCTTCCCAGAAGTCTGCAAAAGCAATGTAGTTTTGACTTTTGGAGAGACTTTTTGCATTTCTTTCTCTAGTAGACTTCTGCATGACAATATTTATAAAGTGATTGGACAAACTACACCTTATGCAGTGTCTCATGTCCATTACATCCATGATGTGGAAGCTCAGCTGTTTATCCCTTTTTGAAAAAGCATTCTTTTGTCTGATGTATTCATTCAGCATTTGCTCACTTTAAGTGTTTTAATGCTATAGTTACAGAAATAGTCTTCAAAATACACAAGTTAGAATCAAGTTTATTACATTAAGAGCAAAGACATAATTTCCAACTAGACCTGACAAATAATTCCTTGGCTGACACTTGTTTCCACACAGGCACACCCCTCCCTCTTTCAGAATACTTTTAGAAACTTTTTTTTTTTGATGAATGTGTTTACCCACAGTGATTTCACAAATGTTTTTGTGAATATATGTCAGCTTCTGAGTTTTTGTGAGTGATTCTTGATCTGATTCTTGTAATTTGCTTTGCACGTGCTATCAATGAGCATACAGCACCTAATTGTCTACTGTCTGGTTGCATTATATCTTCTAAAATCAGGTCTCCCAAGAGTATACTCATAATTTGACATTTGAAATGCATGCCTTGTGAATTTTCCTCCTCTCAATATTCAGGCAAAACTTTGTTTTGTAGAAAATCTGTCAGTGATTTTTATAGTTTATTTGCTAGAATGTTAATGAATATACATATACACACATAAATACATCAACATTCTTGTCATGGTTAGAGTGGCTTGAGAAGAGATAAGAGAGAAAACTGTAAGAAAATAACCTGAAATTTCTAAAGTAATCATTTCTGATTTATTGAGATCACATTCTTCTTGCTTTTTTTTTGTTTCTTGTGGCTTTCTTCTTTTGATTGAACTTGAAGCATTCAAGCAAGTTAATATCCCATGTAACTTGAAGGAATCATTACTAATAAATGCTACACCAATTCCCTTATTTTTATGTAGCAAACACAAAAGATTTTAGAAATTCAGCTGCAACTGTCTGGATAACTTTACCAGCTATTTATCAGTTTAACACAGGCATTCCTACAGAAGCCCACTAAAATGGGAAATGGCATAGATGATGCACCCTCAATACTACAGGAATGGACAGGCTAGCTTTCCCTGTGAATGGAGAAAATAAGTCCTCATTTTTCACCTCTTACACTTTGAACAGTAACAGCTTCTTTAGATCGTACTCTAGATGTGCGTCAGAAAGAAGCAGGACTTTATTAAGACAGAATTTAAACTTTAGAAAGAGTCAAGTTTCCTTGATTTATTTCTCTTTTTGGTGAATGACCTTCAGTGGTGGTCAAGGGGGAGCATGAGTTGCTCACTCCTACTACAAAAGAAAGAAACGATAGAAACTAGACTTTTTGGTTGACGCTCAACAGATAGTAATGCTTGAGGCAATAAAGATTTCTAAAATGGGATTATGAGAGTTAGCTGCCACATACAGCTGGTCCATGTGTCTGCTTGCACCAGATCCTGAACTTTTATTGTGTTCATAATAGACTCAACTGAATGTTATCCAAGGACTGAGTTTGGTCACTTTTGAATCCCTATTGCTCATGCTTTGTCAGTTATGCAATAAATGGCATATTTTCTGCTACTCTTAGCTTGTGATAATTATATAGAGCTAATCTCAAAGACATTTGGTTGAAAACACCATTTTTTGTTTTAAAAGAAAAAAAAAAGGAGGGGGGAAAGAAGGGGAAGAGGAAGTAGGAGGGGTAAACAGATGGCTCTTGACCAGTAGGTAAATCAAGAGCATTTGTCTGTCTAAAGAGGAATGTGGGATTTGTGGTAGGGACAATGTGGAGGCTTTCCAATATTCTTTATTGAAATACCCTTTTTTTTCTCTTTATTGCTCAGATGTTATAGACACTTACAACTATATTGTTTCAACCAAGCATTTGCTGGAGATGGGTTGGGGCAATTTAAATGTTGTGAATTTCTGAAATTCTGGTAACTATTTATAAGCCACATTCTGCTTTATGATGATCCCAGAGGATCTGATGATCCCGGAGTAGTTCTTACAAGTAATATCAGAGTTATTTGATGTCCTAGATGACATACAAATTACTTCTGAACTTTAGGAATCATAACTAATCACAACAAGGTATACTTTTCCTCTGGAAAATTTCCATGCAGTATATTTTTCATTCCAGAATGCGTATTAGTGAGCTGCCTGCTGTGTACCTTCCGACATAACAAGAGTTAAACCTCTAGTAAAGTTGTTGCTTGTCTTTCATTGCCTTGTTTCAAATTATGAATGTAGTAAATATAACAAATATGCTTTTAAGGAACCAAGCATAAGTATTTAGGAGTTTTCCCTGGTCTAAGTTTTGGTTGGTTTTTTTTTCCTCAGTTGTGCTGCCTTCTTCCTTCATATAATTTTTATAACAGAACGTTTTTCTCTAAGTGACTAGGCAAACACTTTTCTCCTAGTCCCCTATTTAAGCACGTTACAGTTTTGAGACATGGGCTAAAAATAGGCCACAAAACCCACTTTGAGATAAATTAATTACAAAAAGTGGTTAGTCCATCATCTTCAACCGTGCTTCAGTCAGTCTCTAAAAGATACCAAGTCTGTCATTAACATGGAGTGATTGCAATGGGATGACCATGTCAGTCCCACCTGTATAGTTGCATCATGTGTGACTTATGTAGCTGATAAACTTTAAAGGCAGGTGTAGGAAATGGTAGCTCAAGGTATTGTGGCAGAAAGCATGCAGTATACAGTGTGTTATGATAGCAGAATACAGCCATCACGATCTAGAGGAACTGAAGCAATGTCAACTTGAGCATTGCATAAAAATCATGCCCTATTTAGAACTAGGGCTTGTGGTTGCTGAATGTTTTCCAGTGTGTTACCATTTCAGCAAACCAACAAAGGTATCTTTTAGACTTTCCAGAAATGAATTTCCTGAGGAATCAAAAAATATTTTGAAGAATCTTGGGAAATATTTTTTTTTTCTGGTGCTTACACAAATCCCTTATTTGGTTTTGCTTGAATGGCAGTGACTTGAAATGGATCAGGTAAAATGGAAAGATACTTTGGAGAAATGAGACAGTTAACTGGTCTGTGTAATAAATTTTCAAACCAAAATAAATATTTAAGTGGATCTCTAATATGTAATCTGATAATTGTTTGAAATAGATATATCGTGTATTGACAGAAGAAATCAGGTTTTGGGGGCAAGAAAGCATGTAGAAATAGTAGAGCACATCACATTTTTTTCACTTCAGATGTGAGAAATCAACTTACTGAAACTTGCTCTTTTTTTGACCCTCTAATTTTTGCCAGCAACAGCTTCTGCTTCTCCTGTTTTCTTTTTCTGCTTGAAAAAGGATGTGGAAGATGAACAAAAAAGGCTGGGAAAAGTTGGAGGTAGGAAATTTCTGAAAAAAATCTCTCAATCTGATTATAATGTTTGCCTAGGAAAAATATTTCTTTGAAACCTCATGTGCTTAAAATATTAAGAAGAAAGAACATAATTTTTTAATTTAAAGAGGATCTTTGTCTTCAAAAGATATATTTTGGGGAAAGAGCAAATGGGAGATCTTTCATTTTGGAGGCAAGATACTTTTTTTTTCTTAGTTTTTTCCATTTAATTTGTCTTAAAAGCAGGAAAAATAAGTTATATCTGGCTGACTTTCCAGTAGATAATAAAGTCTGAGTTGAAGTTATTTTTCTTCTAAATAATTATAATGCCTGTAATGCGAGAGTCCTGTTCTGAATAGACTGCTACAGGAATTAGTTCAACAAGATTGCAATGAAACAGTTAATATTCAATAAAACAGTGAATATTAGATACTTTTCTTTTTAATATTACCCAACCAATTCTATTTTCAAATTATTTGGAAAGAAATGTTTTTTGAAACAGCCTTTTTAACTTTACATTTCTTAAATTCTCAGTTCAAGCAGTTTCTTATTTGTTTGAGGTGTTAAATACTATTGCTTCCCTTTCATCTTTGGGGTTTTTTTGAGGAAACCTCAATTTAAAAAAAAAAAAAAAAAGCAGCACAGACCACTGAAATGTTAACTACCTGTGGAATATAACTATGTATATAATTATGCATAGAGAAGAAAAACAATACATGATGTAAATATTGTACTATTTTCATGCTATATTATAGATATTCATCTTTTTTAGGCAATCATAAAAGAGAAGACAACTTCAGAATATATTTTTTATTATTTCTTTGGCAGAAAATAAGTAAATGAGTGTTGATTAAAAGGCTGTTGTGTTTCTAAGCAAGAGTTTACGGCCTCTTCATGATGAGATGGAAAGTTATACCAGTTATGACAGGTAAACCTCAATAAGTATATTCTTTTCTTCCTCCTGCCCCCTCCCACTCCTATAAGAGGAAAAACTTACCTGAGTTAGAGCAAGAAGCAATTGTTGATATGAGAGGTTTATGCCATCAGGATCTTGCTTAAGCCTTCATCATTTTCAGTCCCATGTATGCATTCTAATATGTACTAATCTGTATAGGGGTGAGGTATTTGGAACATGTGTGATCAGGCAAAATCAGAATGTGTTTTGTATTCACTCAAGTCAGGGAAACCTACCATAAGAGCATTTTGGAACAGTGTCTTTTGGCTTGAAAGCTGTTGATGACTGCAACAGAAAACTCCTCATTTTTAAGCATAGATATAATTTTAAATACTTCTCCTTTTTTTTTTTCCATTTAACCCTGTTGTCATTGATTTATTTTTTTTAAAGCTCATAATATAAGTAGAAACAAAATAAAGTCCATACGTAAATCTTAAGACAAATGTTCTGTACTGTATCCACAGTCAAATACACTTGCTGAAGGGAACACATCTTAAATATTTAAAAATAAAACTTGCTGCCGTGTCCAGAGGTCAAACATGTGGTTAGAAAAAAATAGTAGGAATATATACTTACTAAGTCAAAATACATTGATGGAGTGTTGGGGCCTTTATAAGATCAGTTTTTTACATGGTCCAACAACCAACAACTCTGTATCCCCAGAGTTATTCTGTAATATTATTTAATATGCAAGACACATGAGCTCATTAGTGGAGCTCAAAACTCTATCAAATTACCTTTAGTAAACAACCTCAGAAAGACTCTTTGTCTCTCATACTTTGAAGGCACATCAGAGGAGGGGGGGAAAGAGCGCAAAGGTCTCAAAAGCTTTAGTTTTAATTAGTCCAAAGAGCAACCTTCCTGTTGAAATGTTATTGGCTATCATGGCAATCTTATTAAATAAATTACTTTAAGTTATTTCCCATGACAAGCCTCTGATAAAGCAGCATGTTAAATATTTGTTGCCCACTGCAACTTATTCTGTTGTGGCTAAACTGCAGAGGGAATAAAATAAGTCATGCTTGAACTCCACATATTCAGATAGAAATAAGACTTTTTACAGAGTTTTAAGGATCAGTGTTTCACAACAGAAACTCCTGAGTTCTATTAATCTTTAAAATATGAGTCTTTCTGTTTAATGCAGTGTTGTAGCATCATGAGATGGTATACATGGCATCATGTGAGCTCTTTAAACCTTGTACATAACTACACTTTTCCTCTAGAGTGCTTTGTGTGAGATAACATATCGAATACAGACAGGTTTTGGATGGCACTGGGCTTTATTTGCTTCATTGTTTCTTATAGACAAACTCCAGTGTTTAGAAGGTTACTCAAATGATTGACACACAGTTCTCTTTCAACAGATGTCTTTTTATTTGGTTCCATAATACTTTGCCTAGTTCATACATTTAAGATGAAATTTCCACAAGATTTGCTTAGAATTTCTCTTTTCCAGCTGAAAGTATGATATATGCACCCTCATTGTACAGTAGAAGTATAGAAAACTTAACTTTCTGACCAGAGCTAGTACATTTTTATATATACAACAAAGACCCTAACATGCATCGCAGACTTACCAAGTCGGACTTGCATTTCGTAAAATACTTTTCTTCTTTTTTTTTTATTCTGTTACAATAATGTGGAATGACAAAAAAAAAAAAAAAGAAAGCAAGCCAAATCCCAAACAAACAAAAACAAACAACCAAAAAACACCCACCCATTTGTGTACTTAACAGTCCCTTTTTGGTAATGCTGGAGCTGCTAGGGTTCTAGGATGTAATGAAACCCATGAGCTCCTAAAGGCTCAACACTGAGGTATTTCAAGTTAGATTCTGCAACATAAGATGACCTTATAGCAGAGTTACTTAATTTCTTTATACCTTTCTTCCCACCAGTAAACTAGTGTGTGAAAAGCTAGAGATGCTTTACCCATGCAAAGCATCATCAAAGTTTTGTAGCTTAAGCCTCCAGTTCCACTCAGTTTCCAATGGAGGTTCCAGGAAAGGAAGGTGATTGCAACTTGTCCCCTGCTGTCTCTCTGACTGCTTGTGGTGTGCTGCATCCCCACAAAGTACAAGGCTGAATGATTTCTACAGTGATTTCCTACAGTAACAACTATCTGTAGGAAGGTCTGAGTTATTGCTGAGGAATTTCAATCAACAGATTTTTCTTTGCCTTTTTTGTTGTCTCATTTCTTCCCTTCCCTCAAAGCCTTGGAGTTATATTTGATGCTATTCCTTTGTTTTAATCAAGCAATAAACTTTTTATACTCTTCCAGTAATTTAAGCTGCAATGTATGGGATCTAGTTGGGATGCAGATATAAGTATTAATGTATATATATTTAATTAGGGAGAGAGGTTAGAACGGCAGGAGGAACATGGAGAGGTAATTTGAGGGTTTGTAATGCTTTTCTTTTCTGCAGTTATCTGCTGTCCCTGGTAAATATAAACAGGTTACAGAATTAAGCTAGTAAAATGACAACAGACACAAGATTTCTAATTCTGTTTTTTTCATTGTTCATATTCTTGCTTTTGTGCTTATCCTGTAGGATTGTCTCAGTCTGCATTCTTTGATATGTACCATTTCTTGAAGCTCAAAAAAACTGCTGAAAGGTTTCCAGGTATTTCTGTACTATTTTAAGAGCAATTTCTTATTCTCCTTATTCATTCATTGAAATAGTAGTCTGTCACTTCAAATTTTCCCTGCTCCTCCTCCTTCCCTGGCTTCTGTTTAGGTATAAAGCTGATGATGACCCTTTCCTAATTCTTTATTACCTTTTATTTTTTTTTTTAAATTTGCTTTCATTGAAGACATAGCAACTGTTCTAAACAAGAAAACACTAAAATACAAATAGAACCAGAGAATTTGTTACTAATGTTAATTAAAGTTAGATGTCTGGGCAGATACCTTAATTACAATAGTTTTAATCTGAGAATTTGGCAGGAGAGGAGAGATATGAAAATGGGATTGAATAATACAGGTTTAAAGAAAGCTATGGAGGGACAGAAAATGCAAATGGATGTATTACTAAGCAGTCAATGACATAGGTTGATTACTGTTCAGGAGGGAAGAGAGGCAGGGACAGCACTGGAGCAGTCAGAGGAAGTTTGAAACTAACAATTAGATTGTCCACCAAGGAAAGGAAATCTATGTATTTACACATCCAGCTAGTTATGCCTGTTGTGATATTCTTTTGTCTGATGGAATATGCCTTTAGACTAATTTATTCTCTGTTGTAGGGTGACACACTTCAATACAAGACCAAAGGCGTGTATAATATCCTGTAAAGGATATTGTATAGAACTTATACATTCAATGGCTTTAACAACAGGGTTCAGTCCTTGTATTGTTCTATTGTAGTTTTCTGATCTATTTTCCCCTCATTGGCCTGCCCCTTCATCTGCAGAAGCTGTAGTTGTCGTCTTTTTCTTCTGTATTACCTACTGTCCTGCATAATCCTTTTTTTCATAAGAGTAAGGTTTACCACCATGAAATAAAACTCTTCTGAGCCTCTCTTTTTCTATTTGGAAAGCTATCAGCCTTGCATCTTGACCACTAAGCCTTCTAGGCTATGAAGTCATTCTAAATGTCAAGAAATCCTGGTTCAATTTTTCAGTGAATTAATGTTGATAGTGGGCAGTGATTTGGAGCCTTTGAGTAGCGGCTTAGGACACTTGCTATTCCTCTACATCTATTTAAACAGAGCCTTACTATTTTAAGGGTCAGAACATTTTAGCAAGCTAGATAACCTTCTAATTACTACTTCTTCTCCAAAAGCAGTATAATGTCACCAGCATGTGATAATCCTGGGTTTTTTTGTTGTGTTGTTGGGTGGAGTTTTTGTTGGTGTGTTTGTTTTTAAAAAAAGGTATTTCTAATACTCAAACCAAGAAGTTTATAATGTCTTAAATGTAGCTTGAATATAAGTATACTGGGTATTCCTAGATTATTTGAGAGTCTATACTCAGTTTCTTCTAAAGAAGCTCCATTTTTTGCAGAGAAAAAAAAAAAGGCAGCAGACTGAAAGTGATTGTAAACACAGGACATTTTTTTGTCAAAGGGGAAAAACCCAACAATCTAACTAAAATATTACTGCTAATTCCTTCTTTTATCTGTCATCTTCCTTGTTCTGCAAGTACACAATCATATTAAGAAAGAAATCTTAGAGCGCTGAAGATGCCAAGGTATGTTATATAATAATGTTTTATATAACAGGTTTCCATACAAGATAATACTTTTGTTAAAATATAATGTTTGTTAAAATAAAGACTTTTCAGTCAAATCCATCACAAGGTTAGCACATGCAGCTTTTCTTAGCAACAGAACAAGGACAACAAAGAAATGCAAACTGAAACCCTGATTCTTTTCAGATTCGGCTCGAAAGTGTCTTTTTAGCAGATCAATGCCTTGCAGTTGGATTAAACCTTTAACTCCTCCGCTCCAGTTCTCCTTAGATCTCAGAGATCACAGGTAGTTGATTACAATACAACAGATACCTTCACTACACTTTTTCCATACCAAGCCACAGCACTTATGAATTTAAAAGTTACCTTAATACTGATGCATTTTCACATATAATGTATTTTGGAAGACATCTGCTAAAGTTTGGTAACTTGATGCTCTTCAGCTCTCTGAGAGACAGGCAGGTACCTGTACAGACTTTTAACATTAATATATTAATATTGTTCCATTAAACTTTATGTATTTTCTTAAACTGCAATGTATGCTCTTAACTTTATTCTTAAACTGCAATGTATGCTCTTAACTTTAAAACTTAACTTTAAAACAAGGCTTATGGTTCTTAAAAGTTTGCATATGTACTACTGTGCTGTCAACTGCTTGAGGGAATTCAAGCTCCCACTCTGCAATATGTTGTTGCTTTTGGGAGAATACTGATGACTGCTGCCTGTGTAGTGAGATGTTTACGAATCTGTTTTTTAAGCCTCTCCACGGTAAATATACGTAAGTATACACACACACCCCCCCATAGCTTGCTGGGTGTTTCTCTCTTCCTTGTTTCATTTCTATTAACCTGTCTGTGTACATATTGACATGGAGGGGAAGCAAAGCTCTTCTATAGACAAATGGTAGTGGTTTGTATCTGCTTGAACTGATGAATGGCAAATGTTCAGTAATTAAATGATTTGTAGAAACATTGGATTGCTGTATTTGGATTTTTTTTGTCTTTTCTGCTCATTCTGACAATCACCTTTTTGGTGAAAGAGCATGTGGCAAAACACTTTGTAACGAACTTGGATAAATGTTCTTTCTTCCTCCTCCTGCCCTTAATCCAGCTCTTCCTGTCTTACCTCCCTAGCAGATCAGAGATGCAGTATGATGGTGGGAAGCTAGGTCATATCTATAACGTATGAACGAGTGCTTAGGAATGCTCTAAGGAAGTAAGAAACGCAGATGGAGCTTTGAGGAGACAACTTATCATCTGCAGCCCTTTAACCTACTTGAAAAAGGGACAGGTTGGGTGCCTGGTTGTGGACTAGCTGTGAAGGGCCAGGGGCTGAGGACAACCATTTACAAGGTAAAACAATTAAAGAATAATAATTTACACTGAATAAGTTATTGCTAGTATTTCCCAGATGGGTTAAGTTAATAGAGTAGCAGCCTAATTAAAACATTTCCTGCATCTTGCTTTTATTCCTACATGTTTCGGACAGGTCTTCTGGGATCACATGTGGGAAACTTTCTTGGAAACACTTCCTTCTGTGATTATGTGGTGATTTGATTGTAATGACATTGTTAAAACATTGGCTCATGAAAAGACTGAATTCTGACTTGAATACCTTCCAGTTCTGCACTTCTAGAATGTTTCAGGTGTACTGAAATTCTCAGTTGCTTTTCCTTTTTTTTTTAATTATTTTTTTAAGCTACCTTTTCTGCTTTAAGATGACTTATTCTGTTCGTAACTGCCATCCTGTTTTTTGTGTAAAGTTTCTAAATGGTAGTTAATGAGATATTTCTGGTAGAGTTTATAAATGAGATGAATCTTTAATATAAAAGTAAATTAATGAAAGTTGTATGAAAGAAATTTTGGGGTTAGGGTGGTCTCATCTCTTTGGTTATTAGCACATATATGCAAATAAACCAAATGCCTATTTGCTCTGGGACTTTCCCATTTAGTTGCTAGCATATCCCTAGCATAGGCACAAAGACAGGTGACGTGGCAAATACTTACTGTTTTTTGGTTCTTACACTTATCAATTTTGAAATACTTGAAGTAAGGCTAGATGTTTAATTTCAGTCTTTTCTTAAATCACAGAATCACAGAATGGTAGGGGTTGGAAGGGACCTCTGGAGATCATCTAGTCCAACCCCCCTGCCAGAGCAGGGTCACCCAGAGCAGGTTGCACAGGATCGCGTCCAGGCGGGTCTTGAAAGTCTCCAGAGAAGGAGACTCCACCACCTCTCCGGGCAGCCTGTTCCAGTGCTTTGCCACCCTCAAAGTAAAGTTCCTCCTCATGTTTAGGTGAAACTTCCTATGCTCAAGTTTGTGCCCATTATCTCTTGTCCTGCCATTGAAAAGAGCCTGGCCCCATCCTCCTGACACCCACCCTTTAAGTATTTATAAGCATTGGTAAGATCCCCCCTCAGTCGTCTTTTTTCCAGACTAAAAAGACCCAAGGACTCAGCCTTTCTTCATAACAGAGGTGTTCCAGTCCCCTAATCATCTTTGTAGCCCTTTGCTGTACCCTCTCCAGTAGTTCCCTGTCCTTCTTGAAACGGGGAGCCCAGAACTAGACACAGTACTTCAGTACTCCAGAAAATGTAGACTTTTATAATAGGGTCGACCTACCCCTTCTTCCTCATTCTTTTGAAATATTATGGACTTCCTTTTATTAGAAGGTAAGAGAGTAGAGGCTGCTCTGACTCAGAGATGAGGAGGCTGATCTCTCAGTTCTGTGCTTCTCCCCTTGGTCACATGACCTGCCCTGACATGCTTATCTTCTTCCAGACCAGCTGGTCCTTCTGTAGTTTAGACATTTTGTCTCTGATGTTTTCATTGCTGTAAGACAAAAGGACAATGCACACAAATGCAGTAGCTGTACTGTTCTTTTCCCAAGTTTTTGCCTTGAGATTTTTCAAAACCTTACTTCAATTCTCTAAATTTTTGTCTGCATCAGATTTCAAGAGCTGTGAAGAAAAATATGAGAACAGGATCTGACTGAATCTTAGACTTCTTTTAAAGGGGTGAGTCACCTTATTAGGTGCAGTAACAGCACTAGTCACCTCACTCAGGTTCATTTCTAAGTCAACTTCAGTATGAACTTCTTACCTTTACATGGGAAGGAAAACAAATTGCAAGCATAGGAAAAAAATTATACCATTAACATAAAATCTGCCATTTTCAGAAAGGCATTTCATTTCTAACAATGCATAGGGACAACTATTTTTTTTTCTCACAGATTCTACCAATTTTGCTGCAAGCCTTCGTATTTTAATGGTATTTCACTTTTAGAATGCACCATTTCTTGTGATCAACCTCTAAGTCTATAGAAGAGGAAATGCAGGGGAAGGAAGGCTGTGGTACAGCGGGTTATCCTGTACTATATAGTAAATTCTTGTGCTTTCATCTAGTGCTATAGGTGAGAAACAGGAAGTTAGGAAACCAGACTGGATGGACCTTTGCTTGGTAATTGTTATGCTGTGCCACACTGATATTTTTCTGACAGTTTTACAGTGCTTGGGTTTTTCTAGGTAGATCTGTTAACTTCAAGAAAAGTATACAGATTTTTAAGGGCTAGGAGGAGGTAAGTACAGACACACAGGGTAGTGAGTAATTATCTGTTCATTGACAGTGTTCTCTGAAGAACTTCAAGTTGCAGGTGGTTGGTAGCTGACACATCTTCAGTTGCTACTCTTCCCACATCAGGAACATTCTCTTGGGGAAGAAAACATGAAAAAAAAATATTTTTCAGTTAAACTTGTGCTAGCAAAGAATACCAGTTGTATGTAATGTAGGCCATCTCTGTCCCTCTCCCTCGTTGCTTCCTCTTTCATTTGTGTTCAGTAAATGAGAACAAGCTCTATCAAAGGCGTCTTACGTTTTGAAGGTAATCCCTTTGGAAATGAAGGAATGAGACATGCTTTCTTGGGAGACACAGTTTTAAAAGCTTTTTTTCTGTCCTATGTTCAAACACAGTATGTTTTAAAGAATAAGATCAACATTTTATCTTTCACCATTTGGCAAATACTGAGCTTCATCTTTTGTCCTCTGTTTTTTGACTGGTCTCAAAGTGAGTAACTCAGTGTTTTGTTTGCACGTATTCTGGCATAATGATATTTTCCCTCTGAATAGTTCTGAATAAAGTTCTGAGAACAAATAGATTGTCCTTTTTATGGGAAATGGGGTTGCAAAACTCTTCAGGCTAAATCCATTGTCCACACAGTTAGCTGTGTATTGTGACTGCAGAATGAAAAGCCATACCTAGTCAGTGTAGAAAATAGCTTTAGCAGTTTTCTAGACACCGATTTGTCTGCTTGAGCAGTCTTGTCACATCTTAATCTCTGTAACTAGTGCTACTGTGCAAGAGTATGTCTATTTATTCTTCAGTTACATTGGTGAAGATGGATGTAACCATTAACCAGGACCAAAAAAAAAATAAAATTCCACAACCCCATCTCAAAGAAATGATACATTTTTCACAAAACCAGCTTTCTAGAGAAATCTCTCCAACATTCTCTTCAAAAGCCATAATGCCTCAAAGCAGGGATGCTGTAATTCAAAGTTGGACTCTGATAATTCAAATAGGTTCTAATCTGGGAATCTGTGTGTCATGTTCTGTCTTCAGTCTCTCTTCTCTGCACCAAAGTATGCTATCCAGCCCCATGTGTGGAGTTTCAGCATGGAAGACGGTTCCTTGCTGATGGTTCCATTCTCAGTGATGACTGAGAATAAAATCTTTCCATAGAATTTCGTTCTTGTAACAGGAAATAGAAAAATTGTTTAAGAACACTATTTTGAAAATTAATAGTTGCATTTTAGACTGTTGCTTTGTCGATGATGTAAAGGATTAAAAAAACCAACCAACCAAACAAGAACAACCAAACAAAGAAAACCCTATAATTCTACATCCAAATCCAACCTTTTAGGTTTAATGGAATGAATTTCACCTTTTCTTGCACATTCTTCACCTTCCTTGCACCAGTGCACAAGCATTGGGAAAATTAAAAATGTAAAAGAATGTGAAGCCAATTACAAGCTCAGTATTGTTTTACTTGTTGAATTGAGCCTTCCACTTTTGAATAAATTCATCAACTTGATTTTGGAAAATTTACATGCCTTTCAACAAACTGTTGATGATTAGATCCATTTTGAAGACGGAGACACTAAGATCTCTATATTTAAAAATTGCAGATGTGTATACCTCAACTTTTTATTCTTTGGTGGCTCTCCTTTTAGTTTGTTGTCATAAAAAATGTACCTCATAGAAAGTTTTTTAATGTTGTTTTAATCAGGTATCGGCATATAGAATACTAAACGCTTGGTTTGATTCAAGACATGGGTAAGTAGCTCCTTAAGAGATATGAATTCCTCAGTCATCCTCCATTAAAATAAGGAGCTCAGATCTGGTATTCATACTCTTATCCAGAACTATGGAAATGCAGCAAATTTTCCTGTAATCTTTTGAATTTGGTTGCACAGGTCTTCTACACAGTGTGACCTGATGTGATAAATGAGTTGATTTTATTAAATGTAGTTTTATTTCTCAGGGGTAAGATGTTTGAAACTTTCAGCATGCAGTCTTCAACACCTCACTATGTGGCTTCTTCCTTTTAGTGTTTTCAGGAATATTAATACAGCTAGCACACACAGCATCTTCATTTCCTTGACCAATTTATTAAAAATGAACCGTTAAGCAGAAGTTCTAGTTTGTCCCTAACGTAATCAGCAGAGAATTTATTGAAGGAATTTTGATTTATCATGTAATGATGTTTGATGTTTTAGTGTTTCATAACAGTAGTAACTTCTGAACAAATCAGGCACAGCGCTTTCTTACCTTCGTGGTATATTAAGTAAACATAATTCTATTAGTTATGGAATCCTTTCTTTTCCTCATTGTCCTGTTCTTTCAAGTGCAAATTCCATACTCCAACTTGAATAACGGCTCTGGTGAAACAGTTTTAACGAAAGCTGCAAAGGCAGGTGCAGAATTGTTCTACTCATTCCCTCTTTCTGTGGAAGTGATCTGGAGAAAGCTTTGCCTAAGTGCTCTCAGCTCTAAATTGCACAACAGAACAGTGTAAACTTTTAACACTGTTGTAGACAGAAGGCCTAAAAGGGATAAGTATATAGGCAAGTATTGAATGCATCACAGACCTATCTAAATGTTTTTAGGCCTAACTTGTAAACTGGCAAAGCTGGCATTTTTTCAGAGAAGACAATTGCAAAATTGTCTAAAGAAGAATTATTGGTAAAGCAGCTTCATACAGAACCTTTTTGTCTGAGTGACTCTGAACACGAATACTGGTTGAGGTCCCAAGCCCTGCAGTTCCCTTTCCCTTTCTCCCTACTGCTAGGGAGAGATGGTGCAGCTAGACAGCTACCCTAACTATGAGGAAGAACATAACGTGATTTAGACTGTGAAAGGTTTAAAAGCTCTCTCCTAGGCCTTAGAGAGCGCAGAAGGATACTGCATAGTCACAGATTGGGGCCAGATGTGGTTTTCTTCTTGCCCTGTGATGACAAAACTTTGTCAGCACTTTGGCTGGCTGGCTCATAAAGTAACATTTCCTTCTGGTATAGAATAGAATTGGAAGAAGCCTTCATTTGCTTTTTGCAGTGGAACCGCAGGTTGTGTGTAGAGGGAAGGTGGGCACCAACAAGAAGTACCTGTTCCTGCAATGTGACATGGGAAATAAAGGGCCCATAAAAGGCTTATCTTATGCAAGAGGAAAACCACTGTTGGCAGAGTTGTTCTGTGTGCGTGGCTGGGCTGTCATTCTAATTTTCCTGTTGTGTAGAAACAATGCATAACAGTTTTTCTCAGAAATGTCTGTCTTTCATCAGCTGAAGGATGTATTTCTGTATCTCTTCTCTCTTTTTGGTGTTGTCTTTACATCTCTCCTTCAGTTGACTTTATCTTTGTGTGTTTTTGTATTAGCTGGAAGGAAGTCCTGACCAATCTGTTGTCTACCTTCTCTTATTTGGCCTAAAGGGTGTGGACACAGGTATTGTGCATCTATATTGTATGTCAGAATAAAAAACTTAGAGTAGCAGAAAACACCAAACAGTCATTGTTGCTATGGTGACTAAATCAATCAAAATAATTAAAACCCTTCTTTTGCTCAATCTGGAAAGATCAACCCCATAGCCTTTCTTGTTCTTAGTGAGGCTTGGAGATGTCCCATGATTTTACACGTTATCTTTCTGTGAATAGGACACCTGTTCTTTATTTTTAGATGTTAAGGTGATGAAAGTCTCAGATGGGACTGTATGTTGAGTAAAGCCTAACATTTTAGGCTGTTTATGTGTCTGGTTTAGGGAACAGCTAAATAAATGCTAGTTAACTTCCGCAGTCTTTCAGGTGGAAGATATTACTTTGAAATAGCTAAGAAGCATTTGTTCAAGATGAGAAAGGATGTGCAGACAATATCTGCAAAGACTTTGTCACCCTCTACTCTCACAGATTGCTGCTGGCCTAGCAGTCAGTGCACAGCCAATGGTACACATGGCAAGCAGGAAAAAAACCCAACAGTTTAAACAAAGTAACTTCTATACTGCCTTGCTCCTACTGTGTTCTATATTTAAACATACTGACACTAGATGCTTTTGTATGTGAACACATTTCAATACAGAGAGCACAAGCATGGAATATGTTGTTGGTGGGGGTGGAAGGAAAGGGACTAACTTTCAGAGATAACTGCTGACAGATGTCACTGCATTGGTGTCTCCAACCTACTCAAACACAGTGTCAGAAGCCATTTGGAGTATGTGGTTGGAAGGAGATCTGGCATGAATATCCATGAAACTTCATGTGACTGCCTTGGGTGGCAAAAAAGAAGTGCTCTGACCCAAGTCATCAAAATGAACAAATAAATTCCTTTTCATGGAAAATTTTCATTAGCTTCATGACATATGCCATCAGTCTGTCAGCAGTATATGTCTCCACAGCAGCAACCTGAGTAATTGTTCTACTTATATGAAACCCCTAAACTAGAGTCCTAGACTACCTTTGAGTGACAAGCTTTCAGAGGCCATTAGTTGCATGCTTTTCTTTGAGAGGTCTCAAGTTAGCATGTTATTTCTGTGCTTGTAGAGTGAGATTTCTAGAAAAGTGACTGCTGGTCATTCCCAAGTTGTTACTGCTGTCTGCACAAGTCGATACTGCTTTGCTGAGTTAAAAGGGAGCACCATTAAAATGAGACATTCCTGGAAACTGACAGCAAAAGAAAGACTAAGTAACCTGTGGTCTTACTGGTCGATGGGGCAGTAGATGTAGTAACAACACTGAAAAGGGTGAGATACTAATGTCACTGCCATGGATTTTTCTGGTAATGTAACAACCATGTCTTCCAAGTCTCTGAGCCAAGCCTGCAGCCCAATGGGATGCCTTCAATGGTGCTGAGAAGCTGGCTGATGACACTAAAAGGCTGCTCTCTGTCATTTTTGAAAGGTGATGGCAAGGGAGATGTTCCTTGTTGCTGAAAGTAGGTAAACCTCACATTCATCTTCAAAAAAGCATTCTACAAGAGCCACATCCAGGCACACAAACGGCAAGGTGACTGGGAACATTCAGCACAAATTTACCAACAAAACCAAATTGCAGCTGACTGCTCCAATTGCTTTCTATGATGAGATAATCTGTTGTGTGGGCAAGGGGAGAAGTGCATATTGTTTACCTTGAGTTCAGCATTGCTCTTGACATGCTTTCCCATTGCATTCTTATAGCCAAATTGCTGAAATATGGACTATTTAAGTGGAGTAATAGGTGGCTGGAAAATTGGATGGATCATTGGGCTCAAAGAGTTATAATCATGGGACAAACTGCAGCTGGCAGTTGGTTTCTAGTGGTATCTCTCTGACACATCCTAATGACCGCTAAATGGGGTCAACCCCATTTAGCATTTTCATTAATGATCTGGACAATGCCTAGTCAGCAAGTCTGGGGATAACCCCCAAATGAGTGCAGCATTCAATATGTTGGAGGACAAGCCTATTTCCTCATGACAGAACCAAGTTTCTGGTTATATCCTTGATTGTTATGAGAGAAGGATCAGATACAGGATGGTCTGGAGTCAGATTAAACCTCTATTGGATAAGCCTGTTTAGGATTTGCATCTTTTTTCCTTACATGCCATGCTTTCTCCCCTTTCGCACCTACCCTGATTAACCTACTACTACCTATCTTACCCCTAGTATTCCTATTAACTTCAGAAGCATTCTGAATTTCTCTTTGAGTCTTGTGAAAATCACAACTAAACTTCATTTGATCATCAGAACAAAAATTCCTAATTTGAAGTCTTTACAGGGTCAACAAAGCCTTCTACTCCTCATTCTGAGTCTTCTGAAAATACAAGAGAAAACCATCTACATGTCTAACATGCTGCTGCCTTATTTTTCCCTAGAGAGACAGAAGGTTTGATCTGATTCCAGACCAGCCTATATCTTTTCAGTGCAAATGGAATTCCTTTCTGCACACCATATAGGGCAGGAGGGAGCAACTTTTTTGTTATCGATGCCCTGATTCATTTAGAGAGACAGTCTACCCTCCCCAGGTGTATGTGAAGGGGAACCCTCTGAGACACCAGCAGAAACATTTCCCTTTTTTTTTGTTCCCTTCCCTCTTTAGTAGCATTTTGTGAGGTGCAGAATTTTCTGTTTGTCTTCCTACCTGCCACTCTGATTGTCAAGATATCTTTTATAGTATTACTGTCAATATGCCACTAAATGATATTTTTGATAGAAGCATGAAATATTTTAAGGCAAAATTTACCTTTGGTTTGGTGTTCCTGGAGAATAATTTGATTGAATATCATTGAACAAAGACATTCTAACTCATTATAATTACTCTGAAAGCAACATGCTTGAGGGGGGCCCTGGGGAGAGCTGAAAGATGTATAGTACATGGATAAGTTGGAAATCACAAGGAAAATGTAGTTCTGGCCACCAATTAATGCAGACTAATTGATTATGCTTTAGTTGACCTTGATTATCCATTAGAGAGTGTCAAATGGAAAGTCAATATGAATGACAAAATGTAAAATTGCATGTTATCGTAAATCAGGTACATTAGTGACATCTGTCGAGAGTTCAAAATGCTGCTCTAGAAAAATGTTCAGGATCTTAATACTTTCCTCTCTGATAACCTTTTTATGCTGTGTGCCAGCTGCATGATGACAAAGTGTCTCTATGAGGGATACAGTCCACATCTTAAAAAGCAGTTAAGAGTCAATGGGTATTTTTCTTTAAATAATTCTTTTGAACCTATAGGTGTGTTTTGGAGATAATACGTCTCCCTGTAGTGCACTATAATGTTTCAGTGGTATGTGGACGTTCTGGTTGATGACACATCACAAACACATGCCTGTAAGCATCAAAGCAAATGCAAACTAATCTTTTCAGCTTAGCGTGGTAAAGATGTTTTGTTGACCATCTGTGAGTTCTTATACCAACAAATGTTATAAGAATCAATATCCAAAAGCAGGAGAATTTTGAGCTGTAAAAAAGTAAAATCTATGCAGAAATGTAACTTACTACAGGGGTATTCTTTCTCCCAAGTTCACACCTCTGGAAAGAGGAAGGGAGTTGTGGAAGAAGTTGTTAGACTAAAGTATATTAGGTAACACAAACAACAGGAAGAAAAGAGACTCCTTTCCGAGCAGCTGACAGTCAGTCTGCCCATTCTTCTCACAATCTGGATTTCTTTCATTCAGGTAGTTAGCCAAATTTGTAGCGTTTACTTCTGAAAGATGTATATAATCAGTAGAAAGGAAGACAAGAAACTTACAATTTTCCTTTGGCCATGCTTTGAGATACTGAAAACAAACCATGCTACAAGGAAGATGATCATAGCACTGTAACTAAGTTGTGCGTCTCTTGAACAGTTATAAGTGGTGTGCCTCTTTACTTTGTATCTGCACAAAGTTAATATTATTTAAATGCATAATTACATCCATGTTACTAGTTTCAGATAGAAGTTAGCTGATGCTTTGGCTTTTTGCCCAAAGCTGTAATTCACCCTGAGCAAACTGGGAGCTAAGGTGTCAGTGACCTTCTTATACACCAGTATTACATTCAGACTGTGAAACCTATATAATTATCTGTTTCTATGATGGAGGTGCCCAAAACTCTAATTTGTAAGAAAGTGGGGGTGGCGGATCATAAGTAATAAAAACAATCCTCCATGCCCTGAATTTTAAGATGAACTTTTGCCTTTCTCAAAGAAGTCATTTTCCTTTCTACAAAACAAAACAGTAACAACAACAAAACCACAAAAAAAACACCAACCCAGCAACAGAAAAAACCACAACCAAACAAAAAATCCTATACCACATCTATTCAGCTTAGAGAAAAATTTCAGCAGTGGCTTTAACTTCATAATGTCTTCCTTGCTTGTGGACTAATGAACTGCAAATCCATACCGCTACTATGTCCAAAAGCACTTTCACAGTATACTCATTTTGAAATAATATTTGTATTTTCAATAACCTGTGTTAAAACAGCTCAAGTATTCAGGATCTGGTCTAGTAAAGCATAACATTGAACTGGTGGTCAGTTGCTTTGTGTCTGTGAAATGTGAAAATAGTAAAGTAGCGAGCAATTAGATTATTTTTAAATTATATGAAAAATATTTACTTAAAACTATTGACATAGTTAATTTGATGATGCTTGCATTATAAGTAGATTCAACAGTCTGATATATTGCTTACATGGAAACGACATTTCAATTAATTTTAGCGGTTAAATTGACAGTCAAACAATAGGGAGGATATGATATACATTTTCATATCTGGTTTGCTCAAGATGTTTAAAATCTGTGTAAAAGGAATTAAATGCAGGTTGGTTAAGCATTCCTCTTGCTTCATATCTCTTTTCTAACACTAATCAATACATAGATATCTTTCTGGTTTTATCCTGGAAACAATGTCCCATACAACTAGTCAGGAAAAATCCAGCAAGCTTTACACAGGAAACATGTATCTACTTTGCTAGAACAGCAATCCTATACATTGGTTAGAGTCCGTTTTTAAAGCATCACGGATAATTGATTGAGATGTATTCCTAGTGTGCAGTGCCCATTCAAATAAATTATTTACTCTTCCTTCTAGATTTTTCCTATCTATAAGAAAGGAAAAAGCCTAATCAGGAAGTACTTTAGCAAACTTGTTTAATATTGTTTCATGTTTACTCGACACAAAATAAAAAGGAACTGACGCCCCATGCACCCCCTCCCAAACAAATAAATACCCCCAAACAGGCGTGTTATAATGGTAAATCTAACTACTCATTTATCAAAATTTATAACACAGATTGAAAACATCATTCATATCCTAAAATTTAACTTTAATCTCTCTTATGGTCTTTAGCTAAATTATAAATACTCTGCAATACCTTCATAAATCAATTGGGTAAATTACTCTTGTAACACCCTGTTAGCTGTTTTATGATTAAATGGCTGGTTTTCTTTCAAAATACAGATTTTTTTTTTTAATGGCTAGTAATATTAATAGAAATGAATGTTTGATGCACAAAGAGGCTTGGATGATAAATATTGGTTTTGTAAGTGTTTATTATAGTATGCTTATATTAACAAAAATAAAACAAGAATTGTGTTAAAACACTATCACCATAGCTGCTGTTACTATTGGTGTTAAAAAGGCAATTAACATCTTTCTTTTTTTTTTTTTTAAATAGCACCGAAATAAAGGTGATACTTCTAGCTAGATTATTCTATTCTGCTTGTTCTTGGAATATAAATATATCAGAAATAATGTTGGACTGGTAAAATGACCGTGAATATTTGTCTCTTAGAAGAACTCACTTTGTCCCTTTGTCCTCAAGAATCAAATCTAACTATAATTATCTTCTTAGTCCAAAAATACTTTTGTTTTTGTCACATAATGTATGCATTACTTTAAATATAGTTTTAATGTCAAGAGATAAAAATGTCCTAAGTGATGCTATATTTCTAAAAATGTCTAGCTTCTTTAAAAAAAATATGCTTATAAAATGGTAAATACTATGACACATTGTATTGCAATGCTACTTCGATGTGCATTAATGCTATTATAGAACCAAGGAAGATATTTGTGACACAGGATATTATATTGAAACTGACTTTTTCTTTCCTTCATGTTTAAAAATCAATTTAGGGTTGAAATGTTGACACACGGGATTTTTCTACCTACTATACTTTTGATCTTAATAATGAAAACTAATTTATATATATATGGAGATGCATATGCCAGTGTATGTATGTACACATATACACATGTGTATGTGGATATTTTGATGATATTTTCCATCTTGAACGTAGTCAAAGTGTAAGGCTTCAATACATTTAGTTTCTGTGGTTTCACTTGTTGTAGTACATAGCCACTTAACTTGAAAAAAATTACCACAGTTGCTGTTAGTATTCCCTTTTGTGTGACTGCATGGGATCCTGGGTTGGTTCAGAGGAGCTTGTGTGCTGTCTTGAGAAGTAAGAATAAGCTAGTAAGCCTTCCAGCTGTTCTGGCACAAATTATTTGTGCAAAATGCTTTCATTCTGCCTTCTGTAACAAGCACATCTTATTTCCACTGCAATCCATTTAAGTTATTGTAGAGAAGGATAAAACATAACTTAATTCTGTTCTACAAGTACCTACACAGGAAGAATGTTTTTGATGGTAGAGGGCTCTTTACTAAATGTTTTTTTTTTCTGCTAGATTAATTTCCAGTACTGAAGGTAGACAAATTGAAATGGAAAATAAGGCGCAACGTGCGCTTTTTTTTTTTTAGGCAGTTAACGGCAAGAGCAATTAATTATTGGAGTCATTTATCAAGTGAGGTCTTGCACTCTTCATATTGTGCAAACTTTACAAGGCAGTTGGATATGTTCCAAAAAGTATGCTATAATTTTAACCACAAGGTTACATGTTTGATGCAGACATGTACGAGTGAGGTTCAGTAGAAGGAGGTCAAACTACTGGTTCTCAGTTGTTGCTTCTAGCCTACAAATATTAATCTTTCTTTCAAATTACTCTTGACAGATACTGTCATGAGCTTTTCCATGCACTTAAGTCCTGAGGCAAAACCCACAGAAGACTTTCTGACATCAATGGGCTTTGGAACTAATCCATAGACAGATAGTTTCTTTTGGAAAATGTTGAGTGAAATGTAAATGAAAAGTTTTATATAAGTATTACTGCAGCAATCAAAGTATATTTATAGCAGTGGTATTTTGAAGATGAGAGAATTGAAGGGAAAAAATGCTATTGGAGAAAATGAATAAAGTAATCTTTACCCTATCCTGTAACCTCTAAAATTCAGCATGCAGGGTATTTTGTGTTTCTAAACATTAAAAGTTATCTCTTCAGTATGCTGTAAAGGAACAAATACATGCCTGTCTCTTGACTACCAGACCTTCACTGGATTAATCATGGCATGTTGCCTTACCTAGTCATGTTGAATACTTTGAATACTCAATTGGTGAAATCTGCCAGTGAAGCTCACCATAAAGTTTGTATCCAAATTAGGACTTATTTTATAGACTTGCAAGAATAAAAGGTACTTATGCAGATCTTTTAGGAAGGGTGAATTTCACTTTGTTTTTTAAAAAAAATAATGAAAAATTAAGTAGCAGTCATATGAACATCCAGACTATTTTTAAATGTGCACAGCGGCATTGAATGTGAAGAGCACTTCGTAAGCAGGAGTCGAGTTTCTGACTACAGTATTACCAGATATAAATTTGTTCTTCCAGGACAAAACGGAAGTTTTGTGACTCTGGTAAGAATAGCACTGAATTTAAATAAGCTTACTGAAAGGCAGGAGATAGTAATTTATACTTGGTATCACTAGCCTGAGCTTAACTTGTACTAATCACTGTAAAGTAAGTACGTGAAAACAAGTGGAAAGAAAAGACAAAATCCCTGCAGAACACCATGAACTACTGAATCCCTGAAGAATCATATGCATTGCTCTATATACGTACTTGAGGCTAAATCATCTCCTTTCCTGCTTTCTCAACTTTGTCAAAAGTTGTGTCAAAATTCTTGTGAGATTTATTTTTCTTATCTACATTCAAAAGGTAGATACTGCCTTTCACTCATCTGTCACATTAAACTTCTCACTATTTTTGCTATAGGTGTTAGTCTTGAAGCTCAGCCTCTCTGTGTCTTTTGTCATGTCTCCTTATATTCACTGATCATTTTTTGAGAAAGTAATTTTCTACCTTATACTTCTTTGTTACATTTTCATATACCACATGTCTGAGAATCGCACCCTGTGTGGGATTCACCTGAAGAATGCATTTATCTGGAATGTAGATACTTACATGTGAGCTGGTAGGTTCCATTTATAGCTGACAGGCTGAAGTAGATATTTCAGTGGCACCATTAGCGTAATTCCAAAGTAGATGTGAAGCTTGTGTGGTGCGATCCTGAACGTTAGGTTTCTGTTGCACTGATCTCTCTGATCTGCAGAAGATCTGCATTTGCCAAGGCTGGTGAAATCAGTATTGTAACACCAACAGCTGTTGCCATGTCTTATGCCAATGGGAATGTTCCTATCCCCCTTCATTCTCTGAAGAAAATAGGTTTTGCGTAGGTGAAAACACTGTAGTCGGTGCCAGCAGAAGTCCTTAAATGGAACCTATTTTTCTGTAATATTCATGAATTGCAGTAGCTTGATTGATCACATGCTTTACATATTCTGCTGAAAGAAAGCGTAAACTGTTTAGTTCTCACAGACAAAAGTCGTGCTGAGCTTTGTTAATATTCCTGAAAGAATACGCACATCAGTCCTATTTGTAAATGCACTTCTTTTTGTCATGTTTTCACCATGGCCACAGATGGCTTTTTTAGACTTGGGGGGAAAGGAATTCACCCCTTCATCAAAGCTTCATTTGGCATGTTCTTGATGAGACTGCAATTCATTCGCTTGTGCTGTCTTCTGGTGTATGTATGTAAAACAACTTATCAAATTTTTAATTTCAGAAAACTAAGAAAGAAAAACAGTCTTTATGGCCCGAGAAAAATAATCCATCCTTGATTGACTCTTCCAATAGCAGCTATTTTTACTGCAGCAGCAGGAAGTAGTTTAAAACTCTTTATAAAATATGGTGTCCAGAGAAAACCTCTCTCCCCATCTTTCTTATAACAAAACCAAAAAAAAACCCATATAGCCAGATCACCCCAGTCCTACTGTGAAGTAATTTTATCTTGTCCACTTGTTATCACTTGAGGTTTTCCACTGATTTCACAGCTGTATTCCTTGTATTTCCTCACTGCATGATACCTTAAGGTCTGCTGCAATTTATTTATTTAGATTTTATGCACAGGGATAAGTTACAACTCTCTGAAACAAAGCATCTCATTTTCCAGGACACCCCACAGATATTAGCAATTACACTGGAATACAAAAGGCTTTCATCCAAGCAAATAATTTGTTTTCCAGTAAAAAATACAAGATCTCACCTCTGAAAAGGGATTTTTTTTTTTGTTTCTTCTCTCATAACTGTGAATGACCTGTGAGACCCATCTGGTCTTTCTACAAATGAAAGAAAGAAAACCCTTCAAGGGTAAAATATTATTTATTCTATGAGAAAAAAGAATTAGAAAAGGAAAGTATTTGACTTTATAACACTGCGTGTGTCTGATTTGAATCACTCTCAGCTTGTACTAATACACCCTCTTAAAATGTTATATTGCATAATATCTATGTGGAAAGTATAAAAACCTTTCTTACCAGTAAGCAATTGCATATGGTCTGAAAATTAATCCCTCACTACTAGAATACATAAATAGCTCACTACTAGAATACATAAATAGAAAGCCAGATTTGTTAGTAGTCTCCAGCTGCTTTGTGCTTCTCAGACAGTGCAAAATAACCATAGACCCAGCTTAAATGTTCAGCTAAAGTGGGTTTACAGCTGCTTTCCATTACCAAAGCAGTGGAAAGCAACTGGAGGGGGCTTCTGAATCTGGCCCATTCTGCAACTTGACGCCACAACCTGTGTTGTACAACAATAGTAACAGCCTAGCTAGAATGCTTCGGTGCTTTCCAATTGCTAACTGCTAGGATACCTTTGTAAGCTGAGAACCTATGATTATGCAGATGTTAGGTGGAAGAATAAAGAGAAGCAGCTTTATAGTATTAAGTGTCCAATATATTTACAACTTTCCAAGTAGCAGAAGTGTGTGTCCTGGGGAAATTTACATGAATAATATAGTGTAGTTCAGATAATGTTGAAGTTCTAGTATGAATATACGCAACAATATTGGATTCTGGAAACCGGGAAGTTTTGTTCATGTTTTGCCGGCATTGGCTTATCCTGATCTGTTTTATATGTTTTGAAATTGACTCAGCATTTACAAGATCAGTTACTAGCTCACAGCTGACACATGAAAAAATTATTAACGATTTATTCAGTTTTCATATAATACTATGTATGTGTCTGGTACTGGTAATTTCGTTCCAAAAGACCAAAAATGGTCTGTTTGTGCAGTCCATTTTTCTGCAATTTCAATATTCAGTTACGTATTCAAAGTAAGGAAAGAAATCCCAGTTGTCATATGAACTACATACAAAGAATGGTAGAAGAAATTTTGACAGATGGAGCATTATTTTTCCCTAGCAGGCAGAAATTACCTTTGGCTCCCTTTCCAAAGCTTCCACAGTAACAATTGATGTAGAGATTATGTAGACCTGGAGGATATCACCTACAGCAATGTAAATTTGCATAAGAATCAGAGGTGTTTAAGCAAAAAGCATTCTAAACTGTGATGCTGATGTACCAGCAGTGAGGAAACACTCCATGCCAACTGCCCAGCTAACAAGTTGTAGGCAGTCTAGTGGGGATTGTTTGTATGAAGGTCTTGAGTTCGATACCTGGATCTGCATTTTCTTCTCCCTACTCCTATGGATTAGGCTGCCTGCCTTCAAGTCAACTCTCCTACGATGCTATGTAACCTTGGCTCAGACTTTCATGAAAAACGGCTAAATTGTGAGAGTTGTGAGAACTCTTGTCTGGGGCCTCCACACATTGTCTTGGGAATTACATTTATAGACCACAGGCAAGAGCCTGAACTATGTTGCAGTCACACCTGTACCCAGTTTTCCTGATCTTGATATTGCCTTGTTGACTTGACTTCCTGGACAGCCAAGGGATGCAGCAGCATGTGGCGATGGTGAGTCATGGCCACCCTTGGTTACCAACCCTAGTCCAGCGTGGTTTGCCTCACTGCGAATTGCAGTATGGGGTCTGATCAGACAGTGAGGGCACCCCACCCCCCACCAGCTCCACTGCCACCCACTCTGGTGCCCAAGGCTTCATAACCACAGCCCACACCACTCACTGGGGTCTGCAAGGGTATGGAAGGAGTTGACATTATGAAGGATGTTATGTTGGTTGGACTACCCACTAGAAGTCACAAGAGGCAGAACTGAAAAAAACTGGTCAAGATATGGTGGCTGGAGCAAACAACAACTATAGACCTGTAGCGCCTCCGTGTTGTAAGCATAAGGTTACAGCATCACTATTCTGTTTTTTACAGTCTATCTCATGTGGCATAGACTACATAACAATGACATGGTTTTATTTTTACCAACCTAAAGATCTTCAGTATGTGGTAGCCTAACACAGTTGACACAAACTGTTCTTTTGGATATTTTTCCACAATGGCCTGTTATATTTAATTAATAACTGTTGATGATCTTATTTCTGCATTTCTTGGTGCAGCTTTTGATGACAAAGGATTAAGCTAAGATGCAATACCTTGTGCTTGTCTCAGTCTAAGAGATCATATGCAGTTTCCACAGTTCAGCTGATGCAGAAAACCTTGACAATCTGTCATGTCATGAGATATATCAAAGCCTCTAGGAAACAATGAATTCCAGAGTTACTAATAAAGGTACTTTGTGCCTAAACATCTGTACACATTCAGAATCCCACTTACATGACAATTCAAGGCTGCTATGAATATTAAAACACACCCAAATGACTTGGAAGAGGGCTTGGTTTAAGTGGAATTTTACTGTAGATCCTAAGAGGAGAAAGGATTATAATTTTCCTCAGGGCAAGCATGTAAAATATCTCTTTTTAACTCTGTTATATGTAAGAAACTGTTATCTACACGTAGTAGGAGACTGATCATCTGTTATCCTTGTTCAAATACTTATTCTCAAAATTTAGGTAACCACAACATATAATTTGATATTTATTTTTTTTTAGTCATTGGTTAGAGAGCCTGTAACTCAAGAGATATTTATCAGCAAGGGAGATCAAGACTCTTGAATTACTTAGTCTATACTGTCCTTTTTCATCTCTTATTTTCTCTAAGTACTTACTACATTCTTTAGCATAGTCTGAGCTGTTAGACTTTTTATATAGGAGTAATTGGGGTAATTTTTGGGCCTACAGCATCCAGACTTGTGGTCCCTTTTGTTCTTAAATTCTGCAAAATGTGAAATTATACTTTCCAAGATGAATTAATATATTACTAAAGCAGTCAGTGTAGTAGCCATACACTGATGAATCCACAATAGTAGGACAAGAATCAGAACAGCCTTGATAGGCTTTTTCTTTTTTTTCTTTTTTTTTCTCCCCCTCCATATGACAATGCTTGCTGATGCTTCCAATGAAGACAATCTTGTCCCATATGTATCTCTTGACCAACTCTTTGATCTTTGCTTCAAAAGCAGCCTGCCAGGATGGAGAATTCATGCCCAAGTAATCATTTTAATCAGGCTAATGCATTGTAAAGAATTAATAACTTCACCATTTCTCTGGTAGTGTTCAACTTACTGTTATCAATATTTGAGGTTACTGGAAAAAATATGAGCCCCTCCCCTTAGGGAAAAATGCTTATTTTTACTCACATCCTTTGAGACGAGACTTGCATATTTTGTAACCCACCAGTTCTTTCAAGCTGTGTTATCTGTTTGTCCTGGGGCCTTGATTCTGGAATTGTTTACATCAGTTTTAAACAGAATTACATTCAGCAAAATGTTATGTTATTCCACCTGTAAATCAGGTTACCATAAAAATCTGAATCGGTCTGCATTTCATACTTAGTGCTCAGGTCTCACATTTCTTTCATTAGCGCTCCCCTTTCCTTTTCTAGAGACCTGCTTTTGATTTACAGTAGTAACCTTCTGTCCTGCACCGGGTTAGCCTTTGAGCTATTACTTTTTCATTTTCAGCCTTGGGCCAGCTGTTTGTAACCTTTTTGTCTTGCATCAGTGGTATTCAGCCTCTTGTATTACAACAGTCATGTAGCAATGACCTTATCAACTTTTTGTACGTTTCTCCTTCTTGAGTGTTCAAATTCGCATCTAGCATGGCAGTGTATTGTTCACATACTTGCTTGGCTCTCTGTTTTCAACAAGCACAACTTCTGCTTCAGTAGTCCCTGGCCTCTTTCACTTCGGTTTCTAAAACTGTGTTGGAACCAACATTACCAAGGTAGCTCTCTCAAACCATTTATTTGCAGACTGTGCTTATCCTATTTCTACATTGAAACGTCACAGCCTTTTTAGGAAACTGTCACCAGTGTTCAAGGGGATTTTTTACTCTTTGTTTTGGGCGTTCTGTGGTATTTTTCAAGTAGAGGAAAGGTGAAAGTTTTTGTCATTTAAAAAACCCAACAAAGTAAATAAATCCAGTCTTAATAAATTAAGTCCAGACGAAAGCAGTAACAAACTGGCTTTGTTTTCAACCACACTTGTTTTATACATATTCTCTTTCAGAACTTTGCTATGACTGTGTTAACTTCAGATCGTTATCTGGCGCAGGTTTCTATTTTTCTAACTGATGATAAATTGATTAAAATATCAGAGAAATGTTCAGCACCTGTTGGACTGACACCATATGCTCCTATCTTACTAATAACTGTTAGAGAAATAGGCTTCTTCTAAGCAGGAGGCAGAGAGTTGATCCATAAAGGAAGACCATGACGGTGAAAATGTATTGCCTGGCATGCACAGGTACAAGAACTTGCCCATTTTGTCCAAGTTTGTCAGGGATACATCACACTGCTAATAGGAGTGTAAATAATAAACAGCTTATAAGGCTGGAAGGTGATAACAGAGTGCTTTTGTCTTTGATGCTTTCTTAAATTTAGAGGTCTGTGATAAAGAATTATAATAAAAGAAAAAAAGTAAGGCAATGAGTTCTTTTAGCATAGGTGTTATATAAACAATTCATGTTTAAAATTAGTTCAAAGTTTTTAATTTTATCTCCATAAAATTATAAATCAAATTACATTAAATGCTTTATAAAGTGTAAAAAAATCCTTGGAGTTTCCTTTCTCTTAATACATTTACTTTGAAGTTATTTGTTGCTGTTGAAATTAATGTGCTTTTCTTCTCTTTCTGATGGGCTTTTTGAAAGATGACCTGGACCTAATCTCACATTTTAGAATTTTACTTTATTCTTAGTTGAAAATTTTACCTTTATTCTAAAATTCTAGAGCTATGGAGAAGATTTTAAATAAATTGTTGTGCCTCATGATTGCAGTTGAGCTTCAGATTTCAGGAAGTTATCTCATTAAGGTGTCTGCAGTGTATTAGGTATAAAGGTAACCTGCAGCTTTAGAAATCCATTATTTCCGTCTGAATATAAATTTTTGGTTTACTATTCTCAGTTTCTAGTCTTAAGAATACTGTAGGTTTAAAAATCCTTAACTGAATGTTGTTCATCTGATGCAAAATGGATTGATTATAATTGTATGTAAATATACTAAAATAGATATCCTTATTCCCCTTCCTGTTTAGTAATACTTTTACTGCAATACACTTAATGTTAGTAGTGAGAGTGAATGGTAAGTCTCATGACTTCATGATACTTGACTTACCATTTCTTTGTTGTAACGTTTTTGCAGACTTTTTGTATGCTTCAATGTATTTTCTTTAACTGTTACATAAAACCTACTGGCATTTGGCTTCATAATGGAAAATTGGAAGGGAAGGAGGACGTTATTTTTTGTTATTGTTTTGAATAGTTTATAGTGTGAAACAAAAGACTGGAATTTGCTTTGGTTCTTCCTATATGACATTCTCGTTGACACTTTTTGGTTTATTTTTCCTCAGTTGTCATTCTTTGGAAAAGGCCCTTTTGCATGGCTTATGCATGCCTGTTTTATGGGCTTTATTCAGTTAAAAAAAAAAAAGCCATATGATATTTATCTAGTGATATTCAAACAATTGGATTCAAATGATTAATGAGTTTAAATATTTCCAGTGTGGAGGACTAAATCAGCAATAACCATGAATTTCAGGGTCTGAATTTCAGGGTTTACTGAAATGTATACAGAAGTTGTCAACCGTCTGTGGCAGAAGGTTTGCAGTAATTCCTGATTAAGCTATGACTTTTCAGACTAAGGTGGGGGTAGCTAACCAAAGATCCTGTGACATTTCTGTGGAAAAAAAGAAACACACCCTAAATATGCACCAAATGTGCATATATATATAGTTAGTCTACTTAAAAATCTTTGCAATCTCATCAAACAGTTATTATTATGCCAATTAGAATGACACACTTTTAATACCTGTAGCATTCTTGGGAATGAACTGATATTTTCCATGTACTTACCCAGCCTATGCTCCTTTTGTATCTTAAGATCATTGTTGCTAGTCTCCCTTATTTTGAGTGGGGAAGGATTATGGTAAATCATCAGCACCCTGAGTCCTTCATCAGGAGGATTATGACGTTGAGGATGAAGATTACTACTCATTCTAGGATCTGTTGGGAGCTATTTTATGTTTTTCCAGTACAGTATACTTTTTGCTGTTTCTTTGTTGGCATGCAGTTCCGCAAATATACAAAATTTGCCCTAAATGCTATATTTTACATATATTGGATGTATGTTCTTTAATATCCTTAAAACTGGTTTTGCCTAGCTCTCAAGAGGGCTTTCCTTTAATGACCAATAATTGACCAATGAAGAACCTATCTAGCTGAGGGTTTTTGGTTTCATCGTGTGCTGATCCTTTCAGGGCCTTTACGGTTATCTAACACTACACTTCTCTGTTCTGCATTTTAATTCTAGGGTCACTCTCAGAGGAAAGCTACTTACTATTACTATCTGTTAATTACAGATAAGTATCAAAATTACTGTAACAGTAGGCCTCATACAACGCAATTGATCAAAACTAGGATAAAACTACAACTAATTAAGCAATATTCACGAGATCACTAAACAATCATCACAGCAAAACAAGTTAAAACAAAAGCTTCAGGCAAGTCAAGCCCAGGGAAGCCTGCAAAGTCGCAAGTCTGAGACCTTGCAGAGTTAATGCAGTTACTGAATCCTATTGTTAACGGTAATAATACTATATTTACTGGATTTGCAGGCTAGAATGAATTGTGGAAAGAAATGGGTGTGCTGTTGGTAATAACCAACAGAGGTGGAGGTAAAATACTGAAGTGGCTACCTTCTAGAACATCTGCATTATTTATACATGCTCACGTTTTCTTTTTTTCTGATACACGCCCTTGGATGTGCAGTCAGACATATGCAAATTTTGTATCTACTGGATTTAATTTGTAGGATACCCAAAGGACAGGTGGCTTAATGTTTTTTCTTCCAAATAGAGTAGATTTTACTAGGAACAGTGATTGCTAAACTCATTCTCTGCATATGAAACTGCAAGAGGAATCAAACATTTACTAATTGTCCCCTACACTGGCACCCAATTTCTTAGGTAATCTGGATTTCTAAATCACATCAAAACCTAACAGAACCCAGGACATCTTAAAAATGGAAGGACTGTATAAATCTGTGTTAACTGGGAGAATCTAGTTAAATCAGACATTTTCTATGGGCAGATTTTATCTTTGTCGTTTGAAACAATACAAAGATGGTTGTAAAAGAACATTTAGGGAATTAAGAATTTTTCTGCCTCAAGAGGAGAGCTTTCATTATGTTGCTCTAGGGAGGAGAAATTTAAATGCAGATCCTGTTGCAGACTTTATTTTCATGAAGGCTGGATCAAAGGGAAATTAATCTGTTACATGAGAATCACCAGAAATTACTTGATCAAAGGATCAGTGCTCAGGCCTCATCTAGTCAAGTTTTGAATACGTCTAAAGGTAGTAATTCCCCAAGCTCTCTGCATACCTATTCCAGCATTTGACCTCCTTCATTGAGAAAAACATTTACCAAATAGCCAGTTGGACTTATCCTGGTTGCAAACTTGTTCATTACATCTCATTTTGCTCCTGTGTACCTCTGCGAAGTCTGGCTTCAGCTACCTCATGGGACTATGCAGAGAAGAGGGAGATGCCAAGATCATCTTCCCTGAGCCTTGTCTTCATAACACTGAACAAAATCCTGATTCCTCAAGCGCTCATTATGCATCACGGTCTCCAGGCCCAACCATCTGTGTGGCCCTCCACTGGACTCACCCCAGTCTATTTTTATGCCTTTCATCTTACCAGAGAGCCCAAAACCGGTCACAGTACTTCAGATGTAGCCTCACAATTGCTCAAGATAGAGGAAGGATCACTTTCATAGACCTGCTGGCTATGCCTTTGTTAATGCAGCCCAAGACGCTCTTGACCGTCTTTAGTTGGGGTTTTTTTAAAGCCATCCTCTGTAGTTCAGGAACATGTTAAGATACATTAGACACACTGAAAAACGTCACCTACATTGTCTCTATTTTTGTTTATTTGAATGACTAGTCCTTTCTGGGTAATATATTCTCTGATAATGGTCATTCATAACTACATATTCCTTTATACCGTACAGCTGTAATGCTCAAAGAAATTATCAAGTCAGGTTTTGCAAACTCCTCAAGGATTTCATAAGTTGATGTGTGTAAGGGAAAGAGGACAATGCAAAGACCACTTTGTAACAGAAAGTGGTACTGAGTTTCTATTTAGTCACTGCTTTTCCAGTGGGAATTGGTGGGGTAGAATGCTTCTGAAAGCCTTGTCCTTCAGTTGAGGTTGGAAGTTGTGTCACAAGTAGTGGTATTCATTATTACTCTGGGTCCTTTTCCACAGCAGTAAGGTTATCTGTTATTTATGATCTGCTTACTTAAATCCTTTTTGAATATATATTATCATGGCTTTTCAGTCATTGCGGTAATGCTTTGTATGCCCAGAAGGCTCTGTAAGAACAGAAGGTTAAGCCCTTTTACAAGCTGCAGGTTAGTCTGAACAGGCCATGGAAAGCATATAGGTGATACCTGTTTCACATTAAATATGCTCACTCAGAAGACTAAAGCATAAAATAATGTTATTTCATTGTATTTGCATTTTGTTACCAACATAACAGCTATAGTAATTCTCCTTACAACTATATGCCCGTTCAATGGCTGTTTGTTCTTGAAAGGAGATGTATTGTAATGAGAGCTAAAATAATTTATGTGCATAGAGTAGTTTGCAAAATTACATAGCTCTTTTGAGAGGGAAAATACTCAATAAACATTTTTTTTGTTTTTGACTTGGAATATACTTGGTTTATTCAGCTGGCTAAATCAACATAGGTGCTTTATTGAGTGATCTTAAGTTATTTTTATATACTATAACATGAGGTTTGAGGTAAGAGTAATCAGTTTAACTGAAGAAAATGGCAACTGAAGTGTTGGGGTTTTTTTATTGTGGACAGCATAACATAAATGTTCTTCAATGTATTAATGTAATTAGCTGCATCTTAAAGGAAAAAGGAGTCTATATATTTCACCCTGAAATAATAAGACACATCAACTCACAGGATATAGAAGTTTAAAAATAAGCTTTCAGTAAACAATTTACTATATTTTTTGACAGGGGGACGGCTTTGAGTTTAAAAATTAGTTTTCTAAAGTAGGGCAATAAAGACAATAAGATATCTATGGAGATATCACAATTAAGAGGATCGGACTGTATTAATTTGGTAACCCATTATCACTCTTACTTGATCTTATCCTTCAAGAGAATTTCTTCTTCCTGTAGGAAAATTATTTGCTTTCATTTCTTCCGAAGATCTTTGGTTACATTTATCATACTTAATACCAAATTTCACACAATTTTCTTGAATCTAATTTAACATACATTTTTTTTATGTAAATTCTAAATTTGCTGTGTTTTTCTCTTCAGAATTTTCTTATGAGGTATTATCTCCATCCAGGAAACAAATCAAGTTCACATCCTCTTTCAGTGCATACTCATGATCACACATACATTTCCATGCATTTTACTTATCTGGAACAACATGCTTTGTGTTGTGTGGCTGTCTGTATACTGTAAACCAGGGCATCCTGGCTTTTCTGGCTTTTCCTAAGTCTAAGAAACAATTAATATGCACCTGAAAACGTTTACCTGATGTCTGCTTTGCTGAGTCAGTCTTAGGAGCAACTATAGCTGAGAATCGGATAAACCTTTCAGGCTGGAAAAATTACTTTTCCTCTCATATGAGTATTTAACATGTGAAAGTTGCTTGAAGCATATCCTGAAGCAGTTGCTCAGGATGCTCATAGAGCAGCTGTGTGTCAGTACTATACTAGCATATTTTCTCTACTCTCTTCCCACACATTTTCTAGTGTATAAGTAGGGCAGGAATGTATCGCTGACCAAAAAAAACCCAAAAAACAAAAAAACAAAAAAAACCCTGATCTATTTGTTGAAAATTATTAAATGCCATGCCTAAAGATATGTAGCCACCACATGTCTCATACAATGAGAAAAAAACAATTTCCTACCTTTTCTCTTCAGTGTCGTAATGATAATTCGATATTACTGCAGTTTATACAATTTTAATTTACTCCCTCATCTTCCCCAGTATGGAAATATTAATTTCTCACTGCAGTCTCCTACCTTCTGCTTTTTGAGAAAATAGCATAAAAAAGAGAATTATGCAACAATGTCAACTTCATGGGAATCTCTTTACTTTTTCAGCCTGAAAGTGATCCGCAGGGGATGTGTTAGAATAATACTACTCAAATTTGGATTGTTTGTTGGACTGTGCATCATTCACCGGTGCCTAGCCTTTCTGGGGGTTATACTTCTGTTCTCTTTTGTTTCTCTTTAAATACTTTACAGATATTTCCTGCATTAGGACCTAGGAAACCAAACAAAAAAACCAAAAAGACAAGGTTTGCAGTTTTTTCATTGATTTTTTTTTTTATTTTCCATTTTTTAGTACATTACCCTCAAAACTGAATGTGCATGGACATGTCTTCTTTCTCACTGGCTGCTTTTTTCTGTCCAGCATGTTCACTAATTTCAAAGTCATCAAGAGAAGTTAAATAATCTTATATTTCTCTTCTGCCATTTTTCTCCTTCGTGTTATTACTGTCTCCAGGAAAAAATAAAAATATTTTAAATAGAATTCAAAAACACAAATGAAGGAGCAAAACATGTAAATTTTTACAGAAATATTCAACTATTGCAAATAACATGAAAATGCTTGGACCCAGCAAGTTGTTGCATAACATAGGAGAAGCTATGCTGAGGGTGATGGATCACCTATCTAGACTGAAAATAATGATGTGGAAATGAATTGTTCTGAGCAAAAAGAAAAACAGAATGAATTTATCCTACAGCCATCATTTTGGTTTTGTTGTTGTTGGAAAGCTGAAACTGCTTGCCTTCAACACAAAGGTATCAATTTTTGTCTCACAATATTTCATATAGTTTTTCCGGACTGCTTTGGGGATTTTTTATTTTTTCTGTCCCAATCTTGCTTGGTCCAGTTTTGGGGTTTGATTTTCTGTGGGGGATTTTTTTTTTTTTTCCCTTCAGAAAAAGTCTCAGTGGGAAGTATTCCTCTTAACAACTTCAACTTCCTGGAATGATAGAACGATCTAGATGTTTGAGAGACTTCTAGTCAATATCACTAAGATGAAATGTCTTCGCTGGCTTGCTTTGGCTTATTTTACAACTGTTGAGATTTAGTTTCTTTTGACCCCAACAGAGAGCAGATCTAGCATGCAGTATTCAGTCCCAAGATTATTACACAAACTTACAACATGCTTAGTATTTCTAGATGCCGGTTTGAAGTGAAGACATAGGCCTCCATAACATCACTGAATCAACAGCTGGAATTGTATGGAGTTTATCAGTGAAATGAGACTTGCTGCTTGTTTGTCACGATGTTAAGGTGTCAGAGTTAAGCAAGGTTATTACATTCGCTCACGGGGGCTGGTCGTGCTGATGTGGAGGCATAAGAGCTTTATTGAAGGGCTGAAATGTCAAAGTGGTTGTGACCTCAGTGGCTAAGATTCTTTCATAGAACCATAAACTAGTTGAGGTTGACAGAGGCCTCTGGAGGGCATCTCATCCAACCTAACCGGCTCAAGCAGGACCACCTGGTTGCCTAGAACCATGGATTTGAATATCTCCAAGGACAGAGAGTCAACAAGCTCCCTGGGCAACCTCTACCAGTGCTCAGTAACCTTCCCAGTGAAAAAGTGTTTGCTGATGTCCAGGCAAAACCTCCTGTGTTTCAGTTTGTACCCACTGTGTCTGGTTTTGTCACTGGGTGCCCCTGAAAAGAGCCTGGCTCTGTCCTCTTTTGCACCTTCCCTTCAGGTTTTTATATATATAGATGAGATCCCCCCAACATTTCTTTTGTCTAGGCTGAACAACCCCAACTCTCTCAGCCTTTCCTCATGGGAGAGATGCTCCAGTTCCTCCATTATCTTCTGTTTGTTTTACTCTCTCCAGTACGTCCATCTCTCTCTTGCACTGAAGAGCCCAAAACTGGACCCAGCACTCCAGGTGTAGCCTTGACAGTGCCGAGCAGAGGGGAAGGATCACCTCCCTTGACCTGCTGGCAACACACCTCTTAATTCAGCTCAGGATGTCATTGGCCTTCTTTGCACCAAAGGCGCAAGGGTACATTGTTGGCTCATATTCAACCTGGTGTCCACCAGGACCCCAGGTCCTTTTCTGCCAACCTGCTTTCCAGCTGGGTGGTCCCCAGCATGTATTGGTCTCACTCTGGTGCTGTGACAGATCAACTTTTCTGTATACAATGCAATATCTGTAGTTATTGGAATTAAAGGAAGCAAAATGAGTATGGAATTTGACAGGCTTTCAAATTACATGTCATACCATCACCTCCATACAAGTGTTTGTGTATTGGGAAGAGAAAGAAATTTTTGGAAGGAAAGATGTCAGCTAGCAACATCAGAACACATTGGAAAGTAGAGTGAATATGCACCTACAGAATTAGAGAACCCTCCACACCAACATTATTTAAAAATATTTTAACTTTAAAAACATTTGTCTTAGTGTGATAATAATAATAATTTCATTTTTTTTAAGAAAAATATATGGGCCTTGAAAAGGCCTCTTATTTCTTGTCGATTTCTTCTAGAGAAGGAGAAATGTGATACATCTGTCCTATTTGAGTATGTTAGCTCATTCTCAATATTCATAACGCATGTCACAGGCACCAAAACCAGAGACTTAATAAAATTGATATTTATCTACTAAAAAGAATCCTAATGCTTATCATTTTTATTTGCTTCCAAATTTGAAACCTCAAGGTAAGTTCATATTTCAAGCAAAAATCTAAACCTCAAATCAGTGGAGGCTGGAAGAACACTCAAGGGAAGGATGACCATGTACTTGGTGTCATGTGCTTCACTTTGACTGGTTGTCAGCAGTCAACAACTCTGGACATGAGACAGCAGGCAACATGATTCCTAAGACTGAATCCTAAGACTGACCCTGTAAACCAACACTTTTGAAACTTTTTGAAAAAAAACAAAAAAAAAAAACCAAACCCCCAAACTACCACCAAGATAAATTGATAAAGAGCATTGACCAATCACTTTTAAGGACAATGTTTTCTCATTCACAATCTTTCTTTTTTTCTACCAGCTTCCAAAGCAACTAAAGTAGTTTAAAAAACATGCTGCAAAAAAACTAGAAACAAAAAACATGACTTTTTTCCACAGTGGAAAAAAAATATGCATCAAAAATGAGTAATAAAATGATAATGCTCTACTAGATTCAGAAATGGTTCTCCTGGGTTATCCTTCCTGAAAAGTATTCTGCTTCCCACAAACCATGTGGAATTTTTTGTTTATTTTCTTTTCTTATGTGATTTTTCTTGTGTGATATTTTATATCAGAAACAATGGAAAGTGCTCAATATCCCAAAGGTAAATTAATGTATTTCAGCAGATATGTACTTTGCTTTCATAGTAAAATCAGTTTATAAGTTCTATATATAAAACTTTTCAATATAAGTTTTTTTCATATGAATTCTTGGCTAGGTGTGCTGGCTAGCGTTACTATGTTTATTAAGATTTACTGGTCTTTGCTATGATTTGCAGAGGAGAAAATCCTCTGGGATAGGAACACTGGAAGACTTAATGTTGTGTCCCTGTGCAGAATCGGGGCTCAGGTTAATTGAAAAAAAACTAAACAAAAAAAAATCCACCTTACAATCCTAGTAGATGTAAAGAAAACCTTTCTGATATTGCTGGGATACTTATTTAGAAACTTAACTTTTGAGCCAGGGAGAGGGTGAAACTCTCTTTGCTGAGAAGTAACAGATATTTACGTATGTTTTGTCAACCCTATGTTCAGGATTGCACACTGTCCAAATCTATCATGGAAGGATGGATAGCAGTAGTTATTTCTGCACAACAATCCTGGGAAGCGTCTGACCTTTCTATAATAAGTGGAATTCTGTTTTTTTTCCTTTTATTTTTAATTTGCAGTATGATTGGTACACTTAGTATTGCTAAGGGGAGAACCTGCTAGCCCATCAACTGATCACTTAACTCTTGAGGTTTCCTTTTGCCTGCTTGACATAACTGCAGGTTCCCATCTCTAAAGAGTTAACAGTGCAATGAAATTAGTTTAGCTCTCAACACCACACAAATACTGTTATGAATCACAACTGGTCTATGATGGGGAAAAGAACTTGTGACCATGTAAGTTTCTAGCTAGTGTGAAAGCAAAGAAAATGCAAAATATTTTCAAGTGGGCCATATACATATGCCAATTCTGTTTCAATTGAGTGGGAAAGATCCAGAGAACTGTAATTGGTGAGCTCTCAGAATCCTGAGTTTTCTCTTTGAAAAGAAAACCAAAATAGAAAACGTTGATCTCATTAGTCAATACATTACATGTAATATTGCCAGTTTGATGTATCTGTAGCCCTCATCTCAGATGTTTTAGGGGAGAGAAAAAGAGGCCAGCGCAGTCAGAAATGAACTTAAACAGATAAATTGAGCACAACTGTGATGTACCGACAACTTTAAGTGGCTGATTACAGCTTGCTTGCCTAATAAATGTAGCAGCTGTTCTAGGATAGAAAGAGGCCATGATGATGTGCTGCCACTATTAAGATGACAGTAAATAAACTGGTTTCTCAGACAAATGCTGTTCTCAATTTCTACCTTATTCACTGTCTATATAAGAGTTTATAACATTCGTGTTACAATAGTGATGAATAGCACAGTTAAAAAGATGGTGCTTTTTTTTTAATGTACATTATAGACTACTTTTCAGTATTTTACAGCCTAAATAGACAGAACTGCTGAAATAGACTGGGGGCACAGAGAACTGAGGTGACTTGGTCAAGGTCAAACAAAAAGTCTTCAGAGAATAAGGAATTCAGCTTAAATCTCTCATTCTTTGCCTTTACCATAAATACTTACAGCAATTGGCTTATCTCTAAAAGCTGGGTAAATTAAAGGGGCATTGTCAAGTTTGCTAGACTCCCATCTGAATTATTTTTTTCTTATATCTATCTATAACCTCAGTGTAATCCTTTATTAAAAACACTTCGTTTCCCCCCAGATCATTATATGAATCATTATCAGCACAGAAAGGCTCATGAGGCTACTGAGAATAACAAAGCTGAACATGTGGGTTATGAAAGAAAACACTCCAGAGCTGAAACAGACTTCTCTTTCAAGCTTCTCAGGAGGCATTAGAAACAATGTGAAAAGTATTATAAAAGTCTTACTTTCAGAGGTGTAGAACCACTACATCTGTTGACGTTCAGTGGGAGTTACAGATGCTGTATGCCTCAGTACATCAAGCCAATAACTTTAGATACAGTTCAATAATTTTCATTTTTAAGAGCATAACAATAACATTAATTGTATGCTCTTTCTGCTAACTCCAAAGAACATCATATCACTCAGGGTGCAGCGTTTAGAGGTGACGTTACTTATGGTCAGAGTATCAATTTAAATGGGAGGAAAACCCCTAAATCCATACTGTGATACAAATGTTCAAATGCCAGGAGCTCCAGAAAGAAACATAAGGCATTGACAGCATATATGAACACTGATATTTAGAAGAACTTTGATCTTTTAAAGCAACAACAGTTTGAACTTGGGCTGTCCACCTGAACAATGTGTGATGACACTGAAGCGTGAGTATAAGTCATGCCTGGCATGTTACAGGTGGAACTGCTTTGGACTAGAGTAGATTTTGTCTGAAAAATCCTTGAAATCTGTTGCTGTGTTCCTTTGGTATCTCTTTACCTTTTGGTAGAACCAAACAATGGATGCATCTTCGAAATGTCTCTGTTGAAAGGAGGTGATGAGTCTTTCTATTGTAGCGTTTCCAAAGAGGTTCACTTTGGACTCTTTTGTAGTTACTGTAGAGCATTTGCTTTGCATGACTTTTTGTTTTGCAGTATGCGAACATCAGCATATTCAAGCATTAAGGGATTTGATTTTGGAGAGTTTTGAAAGACAAGAATTTTTTTTGTCACCTCTCTCTCCCCTTTGCTAGTAGAGTTAGATGTTTGCGTCCATGCTCTACAACTCTGTCATGGGAGAATATATTCCTATGATGCTGTATCAGTTTCCCTTCCTCCTCTTCCCCCTCATCCTTGTGCTATTTTTGTAAGCAAAGCATCAGGAAACTATTAAATAGCTGGATCATCAATTGACATACAGAACAAGTTGTTGCTACACATAGCTCTACATGTACAAAGGTATTCTCTTTTCTGGAACAATCAGATCTGCAACTGATCAGTGAATTTCCTCTAAAGGAACTTCACAGTTCCCACCATCACTACCGTAATCTTTGTGTTCTTGCTACCAGTAGCTTTTGCAGGGCCACAGAAACGGAGAATTTTCTGTGTGCAGAAGGACTCTCAAGTTTTCTTCTTGCAACAGACTAATTATTTTTACATTTAAAGAAAAGAATAGATAGCTTGAATCCATGAAAGAAAAGTGACATAGAGCATGTGGCAAGCCTGAGGTATCCAATTGTAAAAGGGACCAAAGAGAAAGGCTGCTGCTTTGCACACCAAGTTTCTGAAAAATTAAACTCTGTATAAATATTGTTTCCTGTGTTCCTCACCTATCCTTTCTCTACTGTTGAAGCTTAATTATTTCTCTTAAATGACTGAAAAAAAAGAGCTTTAAAACATTATTGTGAGTAGAACAGAATCTTTTCTGCTCTTGAGTTAAGAGTTATCATCAGCAAAAGGTACTTGTCACAGAATCAGGGTTAAGACTTTAGAAACCCAGTCAGTGGGAGAGTTAAAAATTAGATGACTGCTTGAAGCAGGTACTCTTCTTTAAGAAAGCACTCTAGTTTAGAAGTGCCTCTCTGGGTATAGAGAAGATTTAGCCATTATGTCCAATTAATGTTCACTTCTGGGGTGAACCTTTTAGATGTTCATTTTTTGACATAGAAAATACAGTTTGAATTTTGTTTGTTTAGTATTAAAAATATTTGGTTTATTTTTTTTATTTGTCAAACCTATCTACAACAATCATGGAGCTTGACATTGAGAACTGGATCTGGTTTTGGAATGTGAAAGTTGAGGATTTCTGTACATCTTTGAGTAACAAATTCTTACTACAAAAATTCTTTGAAAATTCTCATAGGGGAATGTTGCCATGGAGACAAAAAAAATGTTCATTTTTATTCATTAATTATTGTAAGGGAGGGATAGACCTAATTAAAGCTGTTTCAACCCTATTTATCCACAAATATCTATATAAAAAGATCTTGTCTCAAGTGAAGTCCATTCCTCAAAAACGTACTGGTTTTCCCAGTATTTTTTAAGCTGGAAGCCATTGTGCAGCAGGACAGCTATGATGTAGTCACCATCACAGAAACGTGGTGGGATGACTGTCATGACTGGAATGTTGCAATGAATGGCTATAAGCTCTTCAGGAGGGATAGGCAAGGAAAGAGAGGCGGGGGCGTGGCTCTGTACATTAGGGAATGCTTTGATTGTATAGAGCTAGATTCCAGTGATGATAAAGTCAAGTGTTTATGGGTAAGGATGAAGGGGAAGGCAAATAAGGGAGATCTTGTGCTGGGAGTATGCCATAGACCACCTAACTAGGGTGAGGAGACAGACGAAATATTCTATAAGTGGCTGGCTGAAGTCTCGCAATTGACAGCCCTTGTTCTGGTTGGGGACTTCAACCTGCCAGATATCTGCTGGAAATATAACACAGCAGAGAGCAGGCAGGCTAGGAGGTTCCTCGAGTGCATGGAAGATAAATTCCTGACACAATTGGTAGGTGAGCCTACCAGGGGAGGTGCCTCACTAGACCTACTGTTCACAAACAGAGAAGGACTAGCGGGAGATGTGGTGGTCGGAGGTCATCTTGGGTTTAGTGATCATGAAATGGTCAAGTTTTCAACTCGTAGTGATGTAAGGAGGCGGGTTAGCAAAACCTCCACCTTGGACTTACGGAGGGCGGACTTTAGCCTGTTCAGAACACTGGTTGAGAGAGTCCCTTGGGAGATAGTCCTGAAGGGCAAAGGGGTCCAGGATGGCTGGACGGTCCTCAAGAAGGAAATCTTAAAGGCCCAGGAACAGGTTGTCCCCAGGTGTTGCAAGATTAAAGGGCGGGGAAAATGGCCAGCCTGGATGAACAAGGAACTTTTGATGGGACTTAGGAATAAAAAGACATTTTACCACCTTTGGAAGGAGGGACAGGCAACTCAGAAGGAGTACGGTGATCTCGTTAGGTTATACAGAGAGAAAATTAGGAAGGCAAAAGCCCAGCTGGAGCTCAACTTGTCCACTAACATAAAGGACAACAAAAAAAGTTTTTATAAATACATCAACAGAAAGAGAGTCACAGAGACCCTTACTGGATGCGGGGGGAAAAGTTGCAACCAAGGACAAGGAGAAGGCTGAGATACTTAATGCCTTCTTTGCCTCTGTCTTCAACAGTCAGGTCAGCTATCCCCAGGGCATTCAGCCTCCTGAGCTGGAAGATAAGGATGGAGACCAGAACAACCCACCCATAATCCAGGAGGAAGTAGTCAATGATCTGCTTCTGCACCTAGACACACATAAGTCTATGGGGCCGGATGAGATCCACCCAGGAGTACTTAGGGAGCTGGCAGGAGAGCTCACCAAGCCTCTCTCCATCATTTATCAAGAATCTTGGTCAACAGGGGAGGTACCAGATGACTGGAAGGTGGCTAATGTGACACCCATCTACAAGAAGGGTTGGAAGGAGGATCCGGGGAACCACAGGCCTGTCAGCCTGACCTTGATACCAGGAAAGGTCATGGAGAGGATCATCTTGAGTGAGCTCTCACAGCAAGTGCAGGGCAGCCACAGAATTAGGGCCAGCCAGCAAGGGTTTAGGAAAGGGGTTTTTAGGAAACCAACCTGATCTCTTTCTATGAGCATGTGACCTGCCTTCTGGACGCAGGGAAGGCTGTGGATGTTGTCTATCTGGACTTTGGTAAGGCCTTTGACACCGTCCCCCACAGCATTCTCCTGGAGAAGCTGGCGAAACATGGCATAGACAAGTGTACTCTTCGTTGGGTTAAAAACTGTCTGGATGGCTGTGCCCAGAGAGTTGTGATTAATGGGGTGAAATCCTCTTGGCAGCCGGTCACCAGTGGTGTCCCTCAGGGCTCAGTTTTGGGGCCAGTTTTTTTTAATATCTTTATCAATGATCTGGATGAGGGGATTGAGTGCACCCTCAGTAAGTTTGCAGACGACACCAAACTAGGTAGGAGTGTTGATCTGCTTGAGGGTAGGAAGGCTCTACAGAGGGACCTGGTCAGGCTGGATCGATAGGCCAAGGCCAACTGTATGAGGTTTAACAAGGCCGAGTGCTGGGTCCTGCATTTTGGTCACAACAACCCCAAGCAACACTACAGGCTTGAGGAAGAGTGGCTGGAAAGCTGCCCAGCAGAAAAGGACCTGGGGGTGCTGGTGGATGGCCAGCTTAACATGAGCCAGCAGCGTGCCCAGGTGGCCAAGAAGGCCAACAGCATTCTGGCTTGTATCAGGAATAGTGTGGCCAGCAGGAGTAGGGAAGTGATCGTGCCTCTGTACTTGGCACTGGTGAGGCCTCACCTCGAGTCCTGTGTTCAGTTCTGGGCCCCTCTGTACAAGAGGGACATTGAAGTGCTGGAGCGTGTCCAGAGGAGAACCACCAGGCTGGTGAGGGGTCTGGAGACCAGGTCATATGAGGAGAGGCTGAGGGAGCTGGGCATGTTTAGCTTGGAGAAGAGGAGGCTGAGGGGAGACCTCATTGCCCTCTACAACTACCTGAAAGGAGGTTGGAGAGAGGTGGGTGTTGGCCTCTTCTCCCAGGTGAATAATGACAGGACCAGAGGAAATGGTCTGAAGTTGCGGCAGGGGAGGTTTAGATTAGATATTAGGAAGAATTACTTTACTGAAAGAGTGGTCAGGCACTGGAACAGCCTGCCCAGGGAGGTGGTTGAATCACCATCCCTAGAGGTATTTAAGAAACGTCTAGATTTAGCACTTCAGGGCATGCTCTAGTGGCAGGGATTGTAGGGTTTTTTTTGTGTGTGTATGGTTGGACTCAATGATCTCAAAGGTCCTTTCCAACCATGAAGATTCTATGATTCTATGGTTCCCATGCACTCCAGAGAAGTACTTCTGCAGGTTTCCACGACAGTAGTGAATGCTAAATATTCTAAATTAATGACCCTATCTGTCCTGTTTATTTTTTGGGAAAAATAATAATCACTGTTGCCCCTGTAACAGTGTTGCTGAAAAGACTTTTGAGAATATATGCCATGCAGGAGATACTAAAATGGTTCATATAAATGAAAGGAATTAGACAGAAGAAATTCTGCTTCCTTTTTGTGTAAATGTACATGTATAAAATTTCAGCCTAAGACTGATGTGTTGATTGTGTGACTTGTGTTTCAAACTACTGAATAATTGATGCTCCTGTCTTCTGGATTTATCTAGAGCTTGCTTAAAGCTCTGCTGTTTCTACGCGTGTAAACAGATGTTAGTTCCAGCTTTTCTCTTTATCTAGTCCATTTTCTAAGATCTTCTCCCTTTGCTCTCTCCAATCCAGCATCGAAGCATAAATATGTCAGCTCATTTTACATTGCGTAATGTCCCTGTGTTTTAGGTGCTACATTGCACTATCAGACATTTGATTGTCCTGCTGCTGCCTGAAGTTTGCATTGTTTTTTTTTCCCTTTCAGCTTTGTATTTTATTGTCACAGGGGCAGTAGTATAGTGTATGTGGCCTTATTCTACCATTTGAGCTTGTAGTCAGTTATATTTTATTCTTCAAACAATCCTACAACTCAGCTACAGCTGGGCCTGAGTGTTGATACTCTTTTCTCCCTTTATTTTGTCAAAATGAGCTTCCATTTCTCACTTATAGGTTAGTTTCTTCTGAATATGTTGTAGTTCACAGTGGCGCTCCAATGGATTACAAATTCAGTTTAAAACATGAAATTATTGGGGCTTAAGACATGAAGTATTGGGGTTTACTGGATTGCAGTAAATTACTATTGCTATCTATATAACACAGCAGGTTTTCCTGCAATTTCACTTGACACTTGCTCATCTTATTTTATGCTGTTTTTTCTCTCATAGATATTCAGGATTAGATGGCATAAATTAACCCATTATTTAATTTAATAACTAAATCAAAATTCCCTGAGGTTTCCTTCAGATTGTATACCTCTTTGAGAAAGGAATACTAAGTGGAACAGCTAAGCCAATAGTTTCGTGGCTGTTCAGAGCTTTTGAGTGAGGCTGACAAAACTGAACACAACAGCGAGGCATTCATCACGTGCCAAAATTTGATCTAAAATACATCAAATTTGGTTTCCAGAACTAGACACTATGTTAGAAAATTCTGACTTTTTCTTTTCAAATTTTTTATTTTAAAACAAAATATCTTCCAGCTTCCCCCCAGAGAGAAAAAAAAAACCCAGAAATTACATATCTAGTATTCCTTGTATTACCACGTGTTTAGAGCTCAAGAATTTTTAAAGGGGGGGGGGCACATCTAAGCCTCTGGATTAATATAATTTGTATTGTGAGGTTTCTCTTTTCTCCTTTGATAGCTGTGTTCAGTTTCTAAAGTCTCAGCCCGGGGCTTAGATTATATTTCAAATTCTGGTGAGCTGACTTTCAGACTGCCTTAAGAGATCAGATATCCCCTGTACAATTTCCTCTATATGCAGAATGCACTTACTTTTATAACCTTATTTCCAACATAGTCACATAGTTGAGTCTAAACTGCCGTGTTAATTTTCAAAGAAATGGACTCCTGACTGCCTTATAAGTTGGCGTTGATCGAGCCATTGATCGTAGTTAGATAGAGTCCAACATCTCTGTGCAGTTTCTGTTTTACAAAGTACTGAGCAAACTCTTGAAAACTGAGCAAGGTATTTGAAAAAAAAAATGATAGAAATACTGGATCTTGAGTTATTTTTATGTGTATGTTGTGAGTTAATCAAGTACTCATTTGACCTAATTTCATTGGTTTTTTTCCCTGTTAAATTTCTTAAAAATAAGGAAAAGCAGAAGAGGTCATTGGGGCTTCTGTTTCTTTGCTGTAAATATAACTTCACCATTCAGACAAAACAAAGACTCTGGAGCACAGAGTTAGCCAAAATTACAATAGTTTTCAAGCTTACCTTCTCAGACTGCATATTCTTTGTAATATAAACTGCACAGAGTATAATATTCCAATTTTTTACATTTACATAAATATATTTTAGTACAGCTTTCCGTTTCTGCACTAATTCTGTTGAATTGCTATGACATTTGGCAAAAAATACAACGTGCATTTTGACTTTTATTCAGGAATTATTATTATTATTTTCATGATTGCTATTGAGAAGAATGTAACTAATCCACAGGTGAAATAACTAAGGGGAGGGGGTGGGGGGGGAAGCCTCTTCATGAATTTGCGTGGGTTTTGAAGCACCACTAACATAACACCATTAGTATTTACAACATCTTGCATATAATTGTACTCCAATCATATTCTATTAGAGGTAGGGTTCTTGCACATATCTTTTTGCTCTCCTATTTTTTTGCAGGCTATGTAAGCAAGATATATGCCACTGCTTTTATCTAGAGTTTAGCATAAACTAGAAATATCAAATACCAAGTAATTCTGGATCTTAACCTGAGTAGGTACATTCAAAATATTACTGTATTAAGGGAAATGAAACTGGACACAATAACTAACTTCAGAAAAACAGGATTCCAATCAATGTTTAGTCAAGATGTAAAATCACTGGGGGGTTGTATTTCTTTAATAGCTTCTGTGATTTCAGTGAGACTATGTGAAAAGTAAACAATTGCTTTATCTGAGAACTAGTAGCAATGCCTTCCTTCTTCCTGTCTCATCTGCTAACCGGAAAACTGTGGGAATCTGACTTCCGAGAGCTTCATACCAAATCCACAGCAAGGAAAAATAGAGGAAATCAATTTGCAAGACTTTTTTGTTTAAATTGCTATTGATGAAGCATCATTAACTGAGACTTAAGGTGAGCTCCCTATTTGTAGTCTAGGGTTAATTTGGAATCACCCAACTACATAAGTAAGTTTCAAAGAAAAAACAGTAACTTTTTGTATATGCCAGGTGACATTGTCATTAATGCAGTGCTCCCTGTCCATGCATTGCTTCTCAAGGTGTAAAAGGAAGTGCACCCTGAGAGTTTTTGAACATTAGGTAAACACGAGAAAACATGTGCATGTGTAGATCTTGATTCCTCCAGGAGTAAAACACAAGAACAAGCACAGTTCTCCTGTTAACCAACAAAGACTATATTATTAATTATCCATTTATTTGTTAATTAGGTCTAGGAAAAATTAATATGTATATTAAGCAATATATATCTCACCTAGTGTAAACTGAAAAAACTTAAAGTGAACTATGCTACACTGTTGAAATACAGTGTTAATTTAGTGCTTTATTTTGCCTTATATGAGATATCCATTGAAAGGCCAGATTCTTCAGAGAATAATTACAGTAATTCAATGCCATATAGAAAGTCACAGTTCCCCTCCATTTCATTCTTTCCAATTCTTCTCTTCATTGCTTAAATACTATTAACTATTGCCTCCAGAGCTTGTCTAGTGCCTCAAGAAACAGGTCTCTCCATATTCACATTGGTTCGCCTCCATTTTCCATAAGTTTATCAGGTGAAAAGTTCAATAGTACAATGCTGTTATGTCCTGGCCCAACTACGTTGGGCCTGGGAGAGGTTCTCAATGATTCCAAGCATGAGATTAAGACACAAATTAGGTCAGATGCCACTTACGTAACTTTATTGTTATTTCCCAACAATAGCTGCTGAGATGAGCGATAAGTAAAGGCAGAAGTAGAGGAAAGGCAGAAAAGAGAAGCAGTATTGCAGAGCACACCAAGAGTATAGTCACCACCACGGGCCTGATGGCATCCTGACGGCCCTCTGAAGTTCAGCAGCGTCCCGTTGATCCTTGGTTCTCAAATGGTGATGGTGGTGGGGGTCCCAGTCCCAATTGTGGTGGGTCTCCACACCAGTTATAGTCCAGGTTGATCCATAGCTTGACCAGTCAGCGTGACAGTGGCCTTTGCCCAGCTAATCGTCGTTTGACATGGCCGCCATATGAGCTCTTCCTGCCTTTGTTGCTTGGGCGGAGCTTGGTTCAGCACAGTCATCATGCCTCGGTGACTTTGGGGTTGGTTTTAGCACAGTTGTCATGCCACAGCAAGTTTGGGGTAGACAGGGTCTGGCCACTCTGATAACCAAAGGCCTACACCCTTTTCAGCTGGTAGCAGGCTTGAGTGGTGACTGATAAGCAAAAGAACAGGCTGCAGAAAGTGCTAAATAGACACAAGCAATCTTCTTATTGGCCCACAAGCCTGCCGTTGATTTGCACAAGCTTAAGCAAACTTTAAGACAATTATTTTGACCTTCCAATATCTCAAAAATGCCTCTTAGGTCTGATCTGTTCTTTACTTTTCTTAGGTGAGAAGAGTTGGAAGCTTATTCCATCTTTTGTAGCACTACAATGTGTTGAGTCTTCTTCTCTCCCTGCCTCCCCCCTTTCCCCCATTAATTTTGGGCTAATTTCACCATTGCCTTGGGCACTTTATTGAAAGTTGGAAGCATTTATGTCAGGTATCTAAATTCTAAAATGACCAGGTTATTATCACAAATTTAGCATGAACCATATCTTGACTGCTACCCATGGGCAAACCAGTTAGCCTAATGGTTAGGTGTGGTACAGTTGCTGAGTGATTTGCATTTGTGTGTCAGCTGCATGACTTGCAAAGGGCAGCAGTGGCACTGGAACACTAGGACTGATTTGTGGCTCTCAATAACATGGGCCTTCTGCCCATGCACCAAATTATGTCATGATGTACTGTGACGGTTGATTAACATAGGGGCACTACTGCCAGAGAAATGGTTGAACCTTTGCTTAATTCAAATACTTCACTAAAAATAATAAGGTAATAACAATAATTAGCTATAATGATGAAAAAAACACCACTCAGGCAACAACAATAATACCTAAACCACACGTATCTCACACGTAGCATGTTAGTTATCTACAGCCCATGCCACAGCTGGGGTTGTGCTTGCAGTTGCACGATGTACCTACCTGAAAGGTAACTGAGCAGGCCTGAGATCACTGATAAGGATGGCACCATGTTAACCACAGTCCAAATCAGGGTACAGCATGTAGCTTACCTTATCCTAAGGTCCAGCAATGAGGACAGGACTCCAGTGCTTCCTCTCAGGACATCTTACGTCTTTCTGCACAGCAGCTGAGCCTACTCACAGTTGTTCCTCTGGGATCTTCTGAGGATCTTTCTACTAAACAACTTCTCTTTTTCATGCTGGCTTTTTGTCACCAATATCCCGGGCTGAGCAAAATATTACTTTCAATGGTTTGATCCAATCATTATCGCTTTCATTTACTGTTGCTGTCTATTTCCCGCTGTTACTTTTGGGCACTAGTCTCCAGGCAGAGTTGTTAACCTCTTCATCTACTTTGGGGTCATTAGCATCATTAATCTCCAGATAATTCTATTCCTTTCACTCATGCTCAGGTCAGTCTTTCTTATAGTCAGTAGCTATAAAAGTTATTATATACACGTCTGGCATGGTCATGTGGTCATGGCAGCAGCAAAAGGTCATGCATGCTCCTACTGACATGACCTGCTTCTTGAAGGTAAGCCTTAAAGTCCTTTTTAAATTTCACTTATTCATTTTACTATCTTTTGCATAGTACTTGAGGTTCTGTGCCTTATATTCATCCTACTTTTTCAGTTTTGCACGCATTTTTCTTTCATTTCCACGAGCAAAGAGAATTGACTAAGTAAATGGAATGATATCTTCTTTCCTGCTTGTTGGTGACTGGGTAGCTCTTTCTGCCATTATAGATCTCTCCTGCACAGGAAAGAGCACCAGATCTAGAATTACCTTTAAAGATTCTTGTTGCTAATGTGAGCGTTTGGGGGGGGGATGGATTTTTTTTTGTTTGTTATTTTTTTCCAGAAGCTTTCAAGATGTCATTTGGGCTTACAGAATCAGGCTGTTGTCTGGGTATAGTTGAGAGTTTATGTTGTATTCTGCAGTTCCCTATAGCTGATCCTTAAAATATCAGGCCTGCAATATGATTTCAAAGAAATATTGGCATTTCATATTTTACCCTTATTACATTATTATTTTTCTCTATTAACAGCAGTGTTGGGAAGACGTCATGCTTCTCCTGAGCAATACTTTTCACATTCAACATTTAACATAGTGGAATCCTGAGAGGTAAGAGCACGGTTGCATTAGCTATCTGAACTCATATACCCTTCTGTTTCTGAATGATCTCTTTTTTCCCATTTCTAAATTCAAGGCAGCTTGAAGAAGTTGTTTTTAAATAACTGATTTATTTTTTCTCAGTCTTCCATAAAATGAAAACTAGCTTTAAACAACTCAACTTTCTCAATCACCATTTCCCTGGGGGGGAGTGGGGGAAGACAAAGGATTTTTTTGCTAGGGGTCCTAGGTAGAAGAGGAAGGGAAAGTTTCAATTTTCTTCCAATAAAAAATGTTGTATAGAATTTAAACAGGGTGAAGTGAAATTTTCAAAAGTGTTTTTGAAGATCTAAGATTTAAATTTAATTTTCAAAAGTAGCAAAGCTTTTAACGCTATCTTGCTGAAAAGCACTGAGGCTCAACTGAATCTGTTTATCAGATGTGGGTTCTGAGTGAGACACAGATCATCCAAGATGCATAGGTGATCATTTCTTGTTGCTTTCAGTGTAGTCTAGGGATCTAAACATCCTTTGATGCCTCAAGTATTTCTGAAACCAAAGCAAATACAGTTTCTTTTGTAAAGTACTGCAAATGTACTTAACATGGAATAATATACTTGTTTCATATTACATCTTTCATGCTTCCATCATAACATCCTAAAAACCTGCAAATTTTATCATATTCTTTAGACATGTGGAGAGGTTCATATACTCTGTATGGTGACCTGAAAGGAGCTTTCTGTTAACTAACATTTTAAAATAATTATTTTCTTCATTAGATGCAAGGTTTGGAAGAGCTACTTAGTATATGTTTACAGATTTATTTATTGTTTTACATAGAACAAACGGAAGAAGTATGGTGTGTTAATTTAATTCAAAATGTAACTATAGTAGGCCTTGAAAATCTTCCTTTCATAGAATCATAGAATGGTTAGAGTTGGAAGGGTTCTTAAACATCATCTAGTTCCAACCCCCCTGCCATGGGCAGGGACACCTCCCACTAGACCAGGCTGCTCAAAGCCCCATCCAGCCTGGCCTTGAACACCTCCAGGGATGGGGCATCCACAACTCCTCTGGGCAACCTGTTCCAGTGCCTCGCCATGCTCAGAGTAAAGAATTTCTTCCTAATATCTAATTTAAATCTCCCCTCTTTCAGTTTAAAACTGTTAGCCCTCGTCCTATTACTATACTCCCTGATAAAGAGTCCCTCCCCATTTTTCCTAGCGTGGGACTTCCCTTTCTTCAGTCACCTTCTGCGGATCCTCTTCCAAACTGCATCTTGTTTTGTAAAGTAAAAACTCTTGTCCAAGGAGAAAAAATAAACTACTATAAAGAAATTTACAGCTTTAACAAAGTCAGGTTTCTTGTATGACGGTAATCTACTTGAATGGCCCATCGCAATTAACAACAGGGAAAGAGACACTGATTTCCTATGTTCTTTCATAAAGGAGAAAAAAAAATCAGCTTGCTTTAACTGTAGTGCATGTCAAAAAAATTCAGAACTTGTGTTTGCAGTGTACTTACAATATAGTTAGGAATACCACTAAATAGAAATCAGAAGATATGTGGAAAATGCAAAAGAATTTTTAAAATCTTACTCTGATAACACTTCCTTCTGGTCAGAGTGTACAAATGATACTATGATTTCTTCTCATGCTTACAGGAAATGGTTTTCAGGCTGTGTCAGATGAGAAAGCATAAAGACAGAAGTAAAACTTTACTCAGGGGATTTTTAGTACCTTGTTATCCTTGTAAGGAGAGTATTCTTAAAAAAAAAAAAAGCACATATTCAAAAATATGTCTATTAATCAAAGTACAGTAGTACAATAACAGGACACATATCTACTTGATTTACATTCACAGAAGAATATGAAAAGGTATCAACACATTTGCAGATCAGACCTAGCGTAAAGAGGACCAGGATCTATGATCCTCTTGTCACTTGTTGGGGGAGAGGAGGGACAGGGGGAACAGAAATCAGTTCCATCTTACCCAGTGTTTTGGGCAGAGAATGTTTAATAAGAGCAGTCAAGGAATATAAATAGTGAAGAAAATATATTTTCAGTTGAAGCTGAAATGAGGGAATTATTGAAAAATATGTGGATCTGAAGTCTATGTGTCTTGGCCATATGTTCTGATATAAATCCATCTTTGGACAGAAATGCTACTCTTTACTTTTTCTCCTGCAATATAAAAACAGTAAAATCTTTTGCCTTTTTTAATTTGAGGGTATCTTTTAAGGTCTCATTTCTAGATTTATTTTTTTAAGTAAATATCTGAAACTTTTTATTTGGACAATATTGGAATCAAACATGAAGATAAATCAGATTTGGCTCAATTTTTTGGTCATATTGAAACAATATTTTCAAGAAATGTTTTCTTTTCATGAGATTAGTATATCTCTAGCCACACTGGATGTCGGTTGTGTAATGAAGTGTAGGGGAACTGTCGGAAGCAAATAAAGCTGAGGAAGAAAAGGTCCTTATAATCAATGGTGGTAAAAAAGCAAAGAAAGAGGACAGAAATCTGGAATAAAAGCAAGAATGTAAATGAACAGTACAATCTGTTGGGAGTTTGGAAACTAGAGGCCAATTCTGCTCTGGGAATTTTGAAAAGGAACTAGTGCAGCTACTCGCAGACTAAGTCATGTGATTTTGGTCACAGAGTGTTAGAGAAGCAGGAAAAAACAATATTTCAAGTACAGATACCAAAACAGCATTTGGTTCAAAATATTTGAACTCTGTGTGCAACCACCTGTTGCAGCAGAGGTTGCGTGCTAAATCATAGGTAGTAGCACAAACACTGTAGTGACGGGTAGGATCCAATACAGCAATTCTCCAATTGCAAAACCAAAGTAGAACAATTTATACAACATGTAAGACCACAGTTTATGATCAGGGACACTTTTGTCAGACAGGGTGATGCAGAAAACCAAACTAGAAGTAAAGGTATCTGTTGACTTTCATACTACTACTTCATTCCTTTTTGCCAGCAGGCTTTCATACTGTGAGTCAAAGGAGGACCTTTGTGCTCTTGTAGATTGGATGTATTTCAGGCACTAACTGGTTTTAAAATGGTTGTGTTCCCATTTGAAGTAGTTTGCATTTTTTCATGACCACCACTGTTTGCTTTTATTAGTGCTGTCTCATTCTGGTTTATGCCTTTTTTTCAGTAGATATTCACTTATTCTTACTTTATAATGCTAGTTGTAATTTGAGATTGCAATAGAAATGAAAACATACCCAGGAATAATACACATTGCATGCATTGCTTCCCATTTGTTTTGGAAACGTATATATTATTTACAGTATATATCTTCAGCTGATAATCCAGCTGCAGTTTGAAGTAATACAAGAATCTGCTAGTTTGGGTTTTGTGGTGTAAGGTGGTCTGTTGCTTTGGGATTTTGGGTGGGAGGGCAGGGATAGTGTTTGTCCTCTAATTTCCTTCTCCTCCAAATGTAAGTTTATTAGAAGGAACCATTGTCTTCTTCCTTCTCCCTTCTTTGTTCTGTAAGAAAATTTCTGGACCATTAGATATCTGGCTTGTTCTTGCCATCTGCAAGGTTTTCAGTTTCTTTTTAAGGATTCTCTCTCAGAAGTGGTATTATTTCTTCACAGGAGTCAGACTGAATCCCAGTTGGACAACTGTAACTTCACTGTTTGGGGTCATGCTCCAACTTGTTTCCCTCATTGCACTATTTCCTATTCTTGGTAATACCCAGCAGGGTTTATATCCTAAACTGATTTCCAAAACACCAAACAAGGTTTTTATTGAACCTTTAACATCTCATACACCCTGAACTTGACAAAGAGGATTCCCAAACATGGAAAAGTAGATTGCCTTTTTTTCTTACAAAACAAACAAACAAATAACATTATTTTTTCAGTTTTATTTGCCTAGTGGTTTTCCTAGCTATGTAATCAAATACTATTGCGTATCTGTTGAAAACCACATACTTGTAAGCAAGGAAAAAAATTATTAACTTGCCTTATTTCACTGACTGCTCTCTCCTATATTTACTCATGCTGTACAGACTAAGTTTTATAGCTCAGTGGAAAAAGTGGAATCAGTTTAACTTGTTACATGAACAGTACAGCAGGGAAAAAAGGAAAGGTAGAGGATCATGTGTAGTTTATACTAATTTACCTAAGAGAGAAAATCAATTATTTCTTTTTATAGTGAGCACCCTGAGGAACCAAACACATGACTAGATGCCCCACTCTTTTTAAAAAATATAAATAAAAATTTATCGTCTCTTGGATGTAAATTGAATCTCTACTTTTTTTGCCTGAAGTGTCCTAATACATTGTAACTTATCAATGTGTGAGGTAAAACAGAAGTCTTAGATATGTAAAACGATAGTACTGTGCAACTCAAAATTTCTTAATAATAGTTACAAAATACTTTACAGATTTTTTTAAGTTTAAAATATTCCTTTAACAAATTATTCTTTTTGCAGTCCAGGTTCTCACTATATTTTGTCATTCTATGCACTGTTGTTGTCCCAAAGTGGGGTCATTTACCCAGTGTGCAGATGCCAATATATACACAGAGTAGAGGTATTGCCTATTTATTTCATTTCTGCAGAGATGGCTGCTAGGTGGTAATCCACAAATCTAGCACACTGGCCTAAAACTCTTAGGAATAATTATACGGTTCAAAACACAGAAATACACACCCTTAATTATAATTATTGGTTAGTACCTTAACTTAACAATTTCTATTGGTTAGTAAAGTCTCTCACTTTCATTTAAAGTTACAAGGTCCTTTAATTGATGTGTGCATGCACCAGCACCAGGGGAGGGGGGTGGGATGTAGTCCAATTCAGTCTCCAATTGAGTTGGTGGTCTCGATCTCTCACTGCCACCTTTACCTTTCCCCCAGTTACTGCAAATTTTTGTTGACTTTATGCCTTATCCAGCAGCTGTCTGGTTTTCAGATGGTTTCGGCGCCTCTTGCGGTGGGATGTTCCTTATCATCAGCCTTCTGTTCTTCTTCAAGGGTATATTCATTAGTAAGGCATTTATTGTTTATACCAAGTGTCTGGTTTCACAGGGCCTTGTGACCTTTTTACAGCTCTTTATTGTTGCTTAATGAGAGATTGTACCTTCTAAAATATATTTTATATTTTTAAAGGTACATTCTACCTTCTTAAAGTATATCACCATCACTTCTTTTAGCAAGATGGTTTATTATCATTTCTAGTTATTTAAAAAGATTTCTATACTCTCCAGTTTAATACATTGGTTTAGAAGCGTTTTCTCTTGAGATGTTGGTGAATCTCAAAAATCCCGAAATCTCTTTTGAGTTGGAAGAAGCACATTAAATACAAGTTTCAAATTTTAAAAAATCTGAATGATGATTTGGACTGTAAATCATGAGAGAATAATCTTTTCTGCAGTGCATCGATACCTCTACCTCTGTGCCTGTTAAGACCTGAAAATACATAAATAGAAAATCAATGAAACACTCCTCAAGAGCTTTCAAGGGACGTTTTGGGGAGAGGAGGGTGGTTGTTTTCTGTGTTTGGTTTTTTTTGGCAGGTGAGGAGGGTAAAAGATCAAGGTCATGAAGAAGATGTAGAGTCCATCACATGACTAGTCTAGATACTACAAATACTAATTCTCTTTTTACTTCATATGAATAAAGACTTGGACAATACTCAATTTCCAAGAACCTGTCAGGAAGAAAATAACTGGAAAAAAAAATATTATTTACAGTAAAGTCTAAGTCCAGAGTAAAATAATATGGGGTTCATGTGTAATGCTACGGGGCTATAGCAGTGGTCTCCAAACTTTTCTGATCATATGCCCCTATCAGTAAAAAATTTTTAAGCATGCACCCCCAGTATATATACATATTTAGTTATTTATAAATTATATATACGTGCAATTGCATTACATTATAAAAATATGCAAAAAATAGAAATTAAAAAGAGATGAGATAAAGATCGACAATATTTTTAAAATAATTTTATTCACAGTAAAAAAACAAAAACTTTTTTGTCTCAATAAAAAAATTAATTGTTAATAATAATATTATTAGTAACAGCAATATGATTAAACATGCTTCATTCTTTTTTTTTAAATCTTGGTTTAACACAGGATGTTGGTGATACAGCAATTTGAAGGCCTATTTCTAAATTCAGTTGTTTTGATACTTGGTTTTAATGGCTGTCATAGCTGAAAAAGATACCTCAAAGATACATAGATCAAAATAGAAGTGGTGCATCATTTTCAGTGCTTACTAAATCATGACACTGTTTTTTTCAGTCCCTTCCACCAATTATGCAAAGGTTTTTATTGAAATTCAGCTAGTAAATTTCCATGCACCCTAACTTGAATAACTTGCTCTTGGAACCTAATTGAAAGATGTTACATTTATATATGTTTAAGAAATGGGTTCAAAATTTTTCTTTTTGAAAAATTTTAACAGGTTAGAAGATTCTGTTTCCAGTTTTTTTACATATATATATATATATGAGACTTTTTATAGGTGACACTTTTAAGCGACAAAGTATCTCATAATGACGTAAATATTTGCAAATCTGGGTCTTCCTTTTTTCTCTTTTTAAAAAGGGCGGGTTATGTTTCCCCTTTTCCAGTCAGTGGGAACTTCACTGGACAGCCACGACTTCTCAGATATGATGGATAGTGGCTTAGCAACTTCATCTGCCATTTTCCTCAGGATCCGCAGATGTATCTCATCAGGTCCCATGGACTTGTGCACCTTCAGGTTCCTTAGATGGTCTTAACCTGATCTTCCCCTACAGAGGGCAGTTCTTCATTCTCCCAGTCCCTGCCTTTCCCTTCTGCGACTTGGGCAGTGTGTCTAGAACACTTGCCAGTGAAGACCAAGGCAAAAAATTCATTGAGTACCTCAGCCTTCTCTATATCCTTGGTGACCAGGTCTCCCATTTCCTTCTGGAGAGTGCCCGTGTTTTTTCTAGTCTTCTTTTTATCACTGACATACCTATAGAAGCTTTTCTTGTTGTCCTTGGCATCCCTGACCAGATTTAATTCTGTCAGGGCTTTAGCTTTCCTAACCTGATCCCCTGGCAATTTCTCTGTATTCCTCACAGGCTATCTGTCCTTGCTTCCACCCTCTGTAGGCTTCCTTTTTGTGTTTGAGTTTGTCCAGAAGCACCTTGTTCATCCATGTAGGACCCCTGGTGTTTTTGCCTGACTTCCTCTTTGTTGGGGTGCATCACTCCTGAGAATGGAGCAAGTGATCTTTGAATATTAACGAGTTTTCTTGGGCCCCTCTTCCCTCCAGGGCTTTATCTCATGGTACTCTGCCAAGTAGATCCCTGAAGAGACCAAAGTCTGCTCTCCTGAAGTCAAGGTTAGCGAGTTTACTGTGTGCCCTCCTTGTCACCCTAAGGATCTTGAACTCCACCATCTTGTGGTAACTGCAGCCAAGGCTGCCCTTGAGCTTCATGTTCTCCACCAGCTCTTCCTTGTCGGTGAGAACAAGGTCTAGCATGGCACCTCTCCTCATTGGTTCCTCTATCACTTGGAGAAGGAAGTTATCATCACTGCATTCCAGGAACTTCCTGGATTGCTTATGCCCTGCTGTGTTGTCCCTCCAACAGATATCCCTTCAAGCTCCATGGGGGTGGTTGAAGTCCCCCATGAGGACCAGACCTTGTGAACATGAGGCTGCTCCTATTGGTCTATAGAGAGCCTCATCCAATTGGTCTTCTTGGTCAGGTGGCCTGTAGCAGGCCCCCACTATAATGTCACCTGTCCCTGCCTTCCCATTAATCCTGAGCCATAAGCTTCCGCTTGGTTCCTTATACCCAGATGGAGCTCCATGTACTCCAGCTGGTCATTGACATAGAAGGTGACACCCCTCCTCTTCTCCCCTGCCTGTTGCTGAAGAGCCTGTATCATTCCTTTGCAACACTCCAGTCACAGGAGCCATCCCACCATGTCTCCGTGATGCCAATAAGATCATAGCCCTGCAGGCATATGCACGTCTTTAACTCCTCCTGTTTATTTTCCATGCTATGGATGTTTGCATGGAGGCATTTAAGTTGGGTCCCTGATGAAGCTGACTTACTGGCTGGAGTGGCTGTAATTTCTTTGTGTTGCACTGCAGGTACTCTCCTGCTGACCTGTGATCTTTCTCCAGGCTCTGGGCATCTATTGCTGGCGCTGACATCAAACTGATAGGAGCGGGGTGGATTGAGGTTCTCTTCCCCCAGCAACTCTAGTTTAAAGCCCTCTTCATGACCTTGGAAAACCTCTGACCAAAGATGTTCTTCCCCTTCTCTGACAGATGGACTCCATTAGGTCCCAGTAGAACTGGTTTTTCAAACCGAGTCCCGTGGTCTAAGTAGCTGAACCCCTGATTGTGGCACCAGTCCTGTAGCCATTTTTTGATTTGCCAGATTTGATCGGCTCTATCAACTCCCTTCCCTTTGTCTGAGATGACTGATGAAAAAACTGCCTGCACTCCAGAGTCCCCTCCTGCCACTCTTAGGGCTCTATAATCCTTCTTGATACCCCTCAGGCTGCTCCTAACTGTGTCATTGCTGCCCACGTGAAACAACAGCAGTTGATAATAGTCAGAAACTGTACGAGGTTTGGTAGTCTCTCCATGGCATCCCTCATACGAGCCCCTGGTAAGCAGCACGCCTCTTTAGAGAGTGCATTAGGTTGGAAAATAGGTGCCTCTGTACTTCTCAGAAGAGAGTTGCCTGCTACTATCACCTGTTGCCTTTTCTTAGTTGTGCTGGTTGTTATACGGGGAGCAGATTGGGCTGCCTCGCCCAGCTCATGTCTACCCTAATGCACTGGGCCTTTCTGCTTCACTCTGCAGAGCTGTGAAGCTGTTCTGCAAGGGCATCTCAGACTTTGGGGGAAATCTCCTCCTCCTGCTGGTCCTTGCTGTCACAAGCTTCCTTTCTTCTGTTAGTGGCTCCCCTCCCATCTCTGTGCGCCCATGTGTGAACTTTTGACTATTTGGCTGTGGATCCACTGCAGACTGCGCTTGGAACCAGTTATCTATCTCTTTCTCAGCCTCCCTGATGCTATGCAGCCTGCCCACCACCTCCGGCAGCTCAGCCACCTGCTGCAGGAGGTCCTCCACTTGGACTCACTTTTTGCAGGCATGTCTGCCACCTATCCCTGCTCCAGGAGAAAAGTGGAGGCACTTGCAGTCTGAGGTCTGCATTGCAGCCTCTCCCTTCAGCAGCTCCATCTGGGTGGAGGCATCAGCCACCACTGGGGTGGATGGTGCAGACTCCGTAGTCTGAGCTGCAGCCTTTGCTCTCAGTTGAGTCCCCACCATTCTGCCTTGAGGGTCAGGTAGGATGAGTGCCCTTGACTTGTGCAGGAGGCCACAGGACGGTGCTTGGTGCTGGCCCGTAGAATTCTCCTCCTTCGAAGAGGCACCCTTCTCACACGCCCTTCCGTGCTAATTGCCATGCCATGCCATGCCCTGACTGATGCCCCATGCCCTGTTTGCCCATCCTGGTCCCCCACTCCTGGTCACTCGTACTCCCCAGCCTGCTTTTTATAGGCAGGGGGTCGTTGCCATTGCTCTGGCAATGCCCAGGCGTTGTCAGAGCTGCTGGCTCCTGGAGTGTGTCTCTGCTGCCCTGGCATGTCCTTACCTCAGGAAAAACCCCTGTGCACTGAGATCTGCAGCTCCAGTGCTGGCTTTGGAGCAGCTCCCCTTGGTGACTGACTGAGAGGCGTAAGTCATCTTTAATTTTGACAACTCTTTTAAGCACTTTGCTGTGAGATAACCAGAAAACCACTGTGTGGTACAAAGGAATTTCATGGCCACTCCCATCTTGTTACAAAGTATTGTAAAGATTTTACTATTTAAAAGTCTTTATAAAATTAACCACATTGATGACATCTTGTAGAACTTTGTGCACTTCTGGCTACTATTTCCTTGCTGCAACAGTTTGCCTATGAATGATGTAGTGAACGAATTTCACATGTGGTGCTAGCTCTGCAAACTTACTCTGGAATCCTTTTATATTCCAGTCAAAGCAGCCACTCCATCAGTGGTTACACTTGCACAGTTTTTCCATAAAACACTGGTTTTTTATTAAAGAAGTCATTTACTGTTGAGAATATATCTTCTCCAGTGCATCTTTCCTTTCATGGCTCACAAAGCAGTAGTTCTTAATGTATTTCATTATTGAAACAGAATCTAGCAAATACCATAAACTGTGACATGTTAGAAACACATGTACTTTCAGCCAACTGTATAGCAAACCTCCTACACTGCATAATTTTTTCTAATACATGTTTCCTCAAACTTCTGGCAATATTTTCTATGCATTTTCCAACAGTATTTGCTGGCAAAGGAATTCATTTTTGTTTGTTTCCATATTGTTTTCTGTGTATTTCAGCCATTTTTACCGTGGCAGATTTCTGTCTTTTGCTCTTAGGTAAGAAACGCTCAAAGAGCTTTCTAAACATTTATCATTAAGTTTAATGAAGCGCTGGGTTGAGTATCACATGACTTTAAACTGCGCTGATTACTTCTGATTAAATTGTCATTGGTTTTACCTTATAATATGACTAACAAAAAGCTTGTACGAAGAGTAAGAGAAATGTCACCTCTGACATTTTCTTCTTCTGTAAATCCACTTAAACAAGGACACATAAAGTGCAATGTATCACAGTATGCTGAAAGTGAGTGAATAACTGAGGGCACCATTGTCACCTCCTCCATGTTGTGGAGAACCCACTCTTCCCCCAGGACACCTTCGTGACCGTGTAGGTGACATGGGACTCTGACATACAAACAGATTGAGGGTGCCAGTGTCAAGCCATATATTAAAAATTAGTAAAGCTTTATTTCTTTCTTTCTTTTTTTTTTTTTTAGATAAAAAGGCATATAAACTAAAGTTCTAAAATTTTCTTCCCACACCCCAACACATCACTGTGAACACCCTGGGGTGTGCACACCCCATTTTAGAAACCACTGTCCTGTATTATAATTAATGTTAATTAACATTTTTCCTAGTTCAAGTTCCAAATTGGAAAGTGTATTGGACCCTGTGGTGACAAAAAAGGTGATGTGTTTTCAGTGTTGTCAAGCCTGAATGTTCAAAAGGCACAGATCAGGTGCCAGAATAGCAGATTTAAAAATAACAACAAACAGCCTACCACTATTTTTTTCTTTTGTCTCTGCTTTTGAGCTTTACAACTGACCTTGAGTCACGTGTTTCTAAGCTTTCTTCTGTAACTAAGTGGATTAGAAACAATATATATATATAAAAAATAAAAATTAAAAGTGAGCGGAATTGTTTATAAAAGACCTGTGTCAGGGACCTGCAGCTTTTCAGAAAATCTACGGACACCATAAGACTCATGATAAAATCTTGATAGTTGACAAGACTGTGTTTTGTTTCTTTACATGTGAGAGCACTAAGAGTCTTTTCCTCATATGGGATCTGAAAAGATCCCTAATGTACCATGGCTAATGTAGTTATTTGTATTCTGACCTTGCTATGAGTTGTGGTTCTGGCAAACCCTGTACCTGTGCAGAATCCCACTAGTGGTTTCACTCTGAAAGACTAGATGTGAGTATGGCACTCTGCCTGAAACATCCACCTGCCTTCTGCACTGATAGCCTGTAGACAGCCCTCAGGCAGTATGCATATGGTTTGTCTGGGAGTGCCTCATGGCGTATTAAGCTGCTCTGTGGCACAGAGGTCTGTTAGGGTGCACAGGACACCACATGCTCTGTAAAGTGCTCTCCAGTTGCACCTGAGGTTGCATTTACATGTGCCAGTCTCTTAAGGACAGTGGGTCTAGTTTTAAAAGCAGCTTCAGAAGACTGCATAAGCTCTGTCTGAGCACAGAAAGTTGCTCTACAAGAGGTCAGAGCAGAATTTAGGACCTAAAATTAATTCATATCTGATTGTACAAGCACTGTCAAATTAAGGATAATCAAATAAAAAGTTCACTGGCAAAGAACAGCTGCAAAAATCATTCAGTGTGCAGTGATACGTAGTTCTTTCAGTACTTTGCTGTTTATCTAATAGTATTGAAAGAAATTATATTAATGTTGAGTACATATACGAGCTTACAAAGATTTGGGTTTGAGTGCTTTAAAATCATTGATCTATATCTGCATAGCTTTTTGATAGAAAAGGGGAAAAAGAAAAAAAAAGGTTAGTTTATCAAGTTCCTAGTGCAACGGTTTTGGAAAGAGCAACAGTTTGTCTGCAGAACAGTGTGATCTAGAGCTATGGAAAAACCAAAGATGTAACTTTCTGGAGCAAGTCCAGCAAGGGGCCACCTAGGTGATTAAGGGACTAGAGTATCTTTCATATAAGGAGAAGCAGAGAGCTGAGACTCATTAGTCTGGAAAAGAGAAGGCTCAGGGGGATCTGATCAATATGAATAAATAACCTGATGGCAGGAAAATCACAAGGGAGACAGAATTTTTTCATCAATACACAGTGACAGGACAGGAGGCAATAGAAAAAACACATTGAATTCTATCTTAACACAAGAAAACCCTTACTGTGAGGTTGGTCAAACGCTGGAACAGGTTGCCTAGATAGATTGTGGAGTCTCCATCTATGGAGAGATATTCAACACCCAGCTGCATGCTGTCCTGGACAACCTGATATAGCTGACTCTGCTTGAGCAAAGGGTTGTACTAGACGATTTCAAGAGGTCCCTTCCAGCCTGAACTATCCTGTGATTCTGTAAATTACTCCTCCCTGCCCTAGGTGAAATTGTAGAAGTCTGTCAGATATTAAAATGTTATATTACTAAACTCCCTAACCCTTCCTGCACAGCCCCCCCCCCGCACAGCCCCCCCCCCAAAAAAAAAAAATTATTTCTCTAGGAGTAAGACATGAAGAACTGCAGTATTTGCATGTTGTTTTTTGCCTGCATCCATATCAAAGATCATCACCTGCAGTACAGTTTCTAGCAATTGGTAATATGCCAATATTTCTGTGTTTTAAACAGGTAAGCTTACCACATTTAAGCCCCCCTACTACACAAAATGAAGGAGAACAAGTCCTGAAGAATCTTCTTCAGAAGAATCTACCACATACTGTGGTGGTATAGGGGACAGAAATAATTTCTTTTAATTATTTTAATCTGAGTTTTGGAGGACTGACATGTACTAATTTCTTTAGGGAAAAGGATGTATCAGGAAACAGAGTGATAAAAATAGTTATAAAAATATATAAGGGCCATTGAGCAGACAATATTGCCATTTTAACTTCTGGGATACTTTGCAAACCTTTTTATCAGCATGAATAATACATTGCAGTGATGAATTTCTCATAGGCCTATTCACATTAGAAGAAACATTGTGGTAAGAGCAGATGCTCTACTCATGATGGCACATTGAGAAATTGTCCATCAGATGGCATGGTAACAAACAGCTTTCACAAACAATCCAAAATATATCTACAAAACAAAAAACATCCTACAGCCCACCTGCTTAACAGAAAATTCAGGGAAAAGCTTTCAATATTTTTTTTTAGAGATACCCCCCCCAGGAAGATGTTGATGAACTGGGGAATGTCTGGAACAGATTGTTTTATGAGGGAGGAAGATATAAATATTGGTTGTTTCATCCCTCCCAGAAGTGAAATTATCCCAGCTTGCAGAACAATTCAGTCTCAATTACTTAGCAGGCTTTGAAAATATTTTAAACTATGTCTGTCTGTAGCTACTGATGTGGAAACTGTTGAGGACCAGGCTATGTTATCCTGGTTGTTTTTACCAATTTAGAAGTTCCAATCACCCTTGCTTGTGAATACACATTTTCAAGGTAACTAATGAAATCTAACATAAATTCTCTCACCGGTATTGCTCGGTGTGTTCACTGATTTGGTCCAAAAGCTAGTGGATTTTACTTTGCTGCTGAGTGGTAATAAAGGGGCAGTGAAATGGGGTAGTGGAAATGTGGGTGACAAATGGAGAACAAAATCAATAAAAACTGAGATTGGGTGGAAAGTGAGAAACACTCATACTAAAACAGAAAGAATAGAAGGGAAAGAATAAGAAGTTCTGCACACAAAGTGTACAGACATGGAAACTGAGGAAAACAGAAGGGGCAACATATTGGTGAATGAAAGGGCTGAAAAATAAGTGTCAAGACAGAAGAAAAAATTGAGGTGAAAGGAAAAAACCTCCAGAACTGGAAGCTTACCAGAAGGTAGATATTTTAACACCAAAAAAGAGTATCAAACACAAGAAGCCAAAGGAGTATGTGCTGTAATGACAGTGGGGCTAAGAGATACATATGCCTCTCATGACCTGAACCAACACTTTCACCTCCATTTCTTGAAGTCTGCCTCATTGTGTTTGGAATAAAAATAGTCTGGAGGTAAGGTATTAAAAAAGACATATACTCTAAGGTTTATTTAGTTATGTCAACAGAAGAAGACAACATTACGGCTTGAACAACAACTTTACCTTTCATGTATGGCAAGTACCATATTCAGCTATTGAAATGCAATTCAGAACCTTTGCAACATCTGAACACTGTCACATTGATGAAACATAGCCAGAACGCTTCCTAGCAGCAACTGAGCTGTCTTTTAGAAATTAATATTTCTTGAGGTTAGGAGGTAACGAGAATAGAGAAAGGCTAAGAGTTTTATTTTAGAACAAAGAGAAACTTTCGCATGCTCTAAATATAAAAGCTTTTTTTGGGTGAGATTTTACTTTAGATTAAAAAATGCATTCATGGGGAAGCTTAAAGTCAGTACATCAGAATTTGCCACATGGATGAACTCATGAGAATCATTTGCAAATATATATCAGCTAATATTTAATGCATACCTTCAGAAATCCCTTGCTCTACCAGCCACTTTCTCTCCTCACTTTCTCCTTCTTCATCTTCTTCAGGTTTTTTTTTTGCTGTTAGTGCAAGCTTCAGGGATTTATCCTGTTCCAAGTTTCAACTGCAAACATGTGCCAAAACAAGTAAACAAGCAGCATTTTCCAACTCAGGTCAGCTAGCAGCTTTATGAAAGGTTAGTGAAGCTTTCTGCCTCGCATTGAAAGCACTGAACCCAACCATGTCAACCAGATATTTCAGAGGGGAAAGCATATTTAGAGTGAGCTGTAATTTGGGGGGACCTAGAATTGAACTGGAACCAAATTGGAACTGGACTGCTGAGTCAGAATGGTATTTTTCTTTGAACCCAAATATTTGTATCCTATCTACTGAACCATAAATTAATAGCAGGGAAAACAAGGTTTACTGGTTAAACCAAAGGTTCAGCATTCTTATTTTCAGTACATATATATATATACATATATACGTGTGTGTGTGTACATGTGAGTATACACATATATAAAAAAAACAACAAAAAATAAAGGAAAATCCAAAACCCAGCAGCAATGAAGTCCTACTGTAGGAAAATATAAAGAAAGTAGAAGCATAAAAAAAAATGAAGTGGAGGAAAAATAAATAAAAAATAAGAGGAATCACAAGGATAAAAAGGATGGTTTGATTAATAAGCAGAGAAGTTACTGTTCTTCCTATAAGCCCATGTTTTCAGATAGAAACTCATTGGAAGAAGGCATACAGTTTCTGAAGATATTTGCATAAGAAAAACAACATTTAAAAAAATGAAAAGAGAAAGAAATAGAATTGGTAGATTTTAGAAGATTAGAAAACAACCTTTGATTACTCTACAGAGAAGACAGTTAAATTATCATTGACTTGAGTGAGGTTTGCTACATCATGGCTTCCCCAAATCATGTTTCTTGCCCAATGTAAGAAGAATGAAAAGCTGTCAAAAGAAATTCCAGGAAGCCTAATGAAGTAACAGAAAAGTATAACCAATAGAAGATGGATGGATCTTATGGAACATGGACTGGTAATAATGCTGATTTGTCACATTATATATTTGGTTGAGTTTTATTGAAATTAGTATAAAAAATAAGAAATTCATATTTGAAAAATTAAACTTCCTCTCCTACTTATTGTGGATTAACCAAGTCTATCAGAAGACAAAGTCAAAACATCATTTAATTTAACTAGAGCATGGGCAAGATTCAGCATTATAGAAATAATACTTAGCATATCTGACCTTGAAGGATCAGTGAATGATTTCTTAAAGCCTGTGAAAAAGAGAAAGATATGTAGATACAGGGAAAGCCACAAAAAGGATTGGTCCAATTCTTCATTCATCAGTGGAGAAGCCACATCTCAGTTAGGAAGAAAACATATTAGATTTGGAGGATGTCATAAAAATGTCGTACTTAAGCTTTATCAACTAGGAAAAAGTATCTGTCAGTCCTAGCAATGTAAGTACAAGTAAAAAGGCATTTTTAAGCCTCAAATTTATCATTTCACCAACGAGGTCCAATGTGAAAAAACAAATATTAGAAGACATTAGTCTGATTTCTTTTAGCAAATAATTCTCAATAAAATAGTAATTTTACAGAATTTTTTCTTAAAGTTAAAAAATGAAATCAGGAATCAAATTAAGTGGCTCCACCATAACTGATATTGAATGCAACTGAACTGTGAATTGACTCAAACACATCTATACACCTTCATATATAAAATAGGCATGGCAGCAGTTGTGCCAGGTTTCATATATTCCTTAATATATGGTTCAGCCTTTTCCAGAAGCAAGTAAATTGTCTAAATAAGATCTGTGAGGAACTATGAGGCTTTAGAAGAGGATCTGCCATGAACATGTTGGAACAGTTGTGTTGCATTGAGGTTCATGTTATACAATGCTTAGAATCAGTGTTTTAAGAATTGGATAGAGCAAAATTGTAAGTGAAGGACTTCAGGGCTGAGAGTGGTTGAGATGGAAAGGATCATAAAGGACATACCAGTTCAGATATTTATGTTGTCCTCAGTAAAAGATAAAAGTGAACAGAAAAACAATCTCAGAAGAAATTGGGTAGTTTTTTTTCCCGATGAGAAAACAGAAATTACTATAGTAAATACACAGCAAAGCAAGCCACAGAATAGGAAATGAAATAAAAACATGAGTGAACTGCATACGTAACATTCTCCAGGACAAATTATGTCTCAAATATAGATTAAATCAATTTCATGCACAATTTATTAGTGTCGTCACGGATGGCCTGCTCTGAGTCAGAGCCTAGGTGAATTGAGTTATTCACCTAAAGCAGTACCTATTGGTCCTTTACAGTAGAAATGAATTACTGTAGCAAAAATGGATATGTTGGTCAGAAAAGGAAGGGAAAAAAGGCAACTTGAGAAGGGCATTTGTACTTCGCAGACTACTGATTAGCTGTCAATAAATAAGTAGATCACTAGTCATTTCTAAACAATGGTGGTTTAAATTAGCTACAGATTTCAAATGTGGCTGGTCTATCAAGCCTGTCTTCTAAAAGGACTAACTACTGTATTCAGAAAACCTTCGAGATGTGCTGCTTTAAATGATTTTTAATTAATTTTTACTACAGAATATAAATTGAATCCCACACATAACAGAGTTCAAAAATGTTGTATGACAAACACGTAGAGCTTCAAGCTGCCTTGAAGCACAAATGAATACTATTTGTTATATAGCGTCATGATGTTACCAGGAAGGAACCAAATCTCTGAAGGTTACATACAGAACTGGTTTTGAATCTGGTTTAAGTCATGGGTAAAGTGAATTTTGTTGGCATCACCCCACTCCCTAATGAATATTTATCCATAGCACAGCCCCTCTCCAGGCCCAGAATTAGATGTGACTAGCAGCCTCACCACTCTAGAGAGTCCCAGTAATGATATAGCATAGATATCGTAGTATGCCAGCACTGAAATAAAGTTGTCACAGACATTAGGATAAATTTAAAAGTAACTGCTATGCTGGTAGTGATGTACTGTAAAAACTATATTAAACTTGCTCTCATCTTTTTAAAGTGCTAACAACTATGGAAAAGTAATAGAAGGCACATACAGAACCATGAAAGGCTCTTTGATTTCAGATTCTTAATCTTCTCTTTAATGGGCCAGTGCTGCAACAGTTCACCCACCCAGCAATAATTTTATATCCCAGGGTGCGTACATAAAAGACTTCAGTTTCCTGGATTGTCTGACTGCACTTTCCTGAGCACTCAAATCTGTCAAGAAAGGGTTTATTCAGGGCAAACAAAGAAAACACCTGACTGAAAATATAAACTGGAATCTAACTTTTTTTCCTTTCTTTATTCTCAATTCATTCCTTGGAAAGGCAAGTGCCTCAGTGTGTTTTTTTTTTCTCACTGCTGCCCCAGTTTACTTATTGTGTTTTATGGTTAGAAGCTATTGAGGCAGCCGCCAGGACCAGACGTCATTTGCCGGTATCCTAGGGCCCTCTCAGGCTGGAGCACAATACTGAAGTAAAACTTGTTGCTGTGCTGAATTACTCTCTTCTGTTCTTAGACAAAAGAGTCAATCACATCCATACTTCTTCAGACAGACCTCTAGTCTAAACCATAGTGTTTAATGCTATTGACTACTATTGCATCGGTCTCTTTGCTCTGCTGGGCTTGCTTCCAGATCGAAATGTCGTTAGCCATATTGCATTGTGAACTGTGGTCCTGACCACAACTGGCTGTCAGAACAGATAATGGCAAGTCCTGTTCAGTATGGTTTAAGTCTTGGCTTTTTTTTTGATCTGGACCCACATGAGAAAGGCTCAACACCAGATGTCTTCCCCAGACCCACCTTCCAGGGTGCAACCTGGCTGGGGTGTCCTGGTGAAGTCTGAAGGGCCATGGGGTAGTGCAGTGCCCTCCCTCCCTGACCAGACCCATCCCACATCCACCAGCAAGGAGAGCCATGCTGGGCTGGGGACAGTGACTGGTGTGAATCACAGCTCAGCCACCCCCAAGTGCCACCACAGGTCCCAAGTCCAGCTGGAAAGGCAGCCCCTGGGCTGGGATGGGGCCAACATGGTGCCTGGTTCAGTAGAGCCCAGGGCCAACCTGGGGACAATGGCCAGGGCTGAAAGGCAGTGCTCAGACCAAGAGGACGAGTCCTGGCTTCTGACAGCCCTTTCCATAAATGTCTTCCTCCACCTATTACCATGCGGTTTCCCTGCTCTGCTCATGGGGCGCTAATCTGAAGCCAGGCTGGTCCTGCCCCAGTGGCCAAACCCTGTCCAGAGGCAGCAGGGAGGGTGCAGCAGGCCTGGCCCCACCCAAAAATCTGAATAACACCTGTAAAGCAGGTTAGGACCAGGTCCTGACCAGTATTTTAATTGTTTATTTCCCATTCAGGCACCTGCTTGACTTTGATTTAGAAGCATGCTTATTGATTTGGGAATTGGTACATATGTAGATTTGAGAATCTGGGTCTTACTTCTGGCAATAAATAATACCTCCTGTTTTTCAAAATTGGTTATAGCTTAAGGAAAACTTTAGTCTTTCGGTCTACCTGAACTCATACACCTTTCTGAAGATTTTTTGATCCCCATCACCCATTTGTTGAATATCATTCTTCTCTTTGCAAACTCCCGTTGACATGAAAAGGATTTTTATGTGGAGATACAAGTATCCATTCTTTTTCCTTTATTATATGTGCACATTGGTTTCTCTCTTTAGAGTTTATCTATAAATGTTAATGACTTTTTATGAGGGCTAAAATGTTTCTGTAGGTTGTGGGGCTGGCTCTTGGAAAGATGACTTCCTAGTAAAGCAATATTTTTCCTAGTGGGAATGACTACTTTTACTTCACAGAAAATATTGGGCTTTTTTTACAGTAAATGAAAATGTCAATCAGGTATTCCTTGATTTCAAAGACAGTCTGTGTGAATTTGGGAAGAAATTAACTTGTTTAATTATGATCATCAGGAGCCTTCTTATTTGCCTTTGTCAGTCTGGGCTTGCTTTTTAATACAGTAAGGCATTATTACAGCACAGTGAATGTCAATAAAAAACCCTAAAAAACAATGTAATTTACATGAAATGTCATGAACAGAAAACTGTGGTAAACAGTAGATACACAGTATTATTTTCTATCCTAACTTCTAGGCAAATAAATTGATAATAGGAATAACAGCTACAACTCCACCTACGCTAATTACAGAATAATGGCATAAAAATTATACATAACATCCTATTTTCCTGCCATAATAAATTCTGCATCCTCACCTTTCAGTCCCTTTTTTACTGTTCAAAAAATGACTCTCAGTCAAGGAAAAGAACAAAGGCAGAAAGGACTCCAATATACCTTCTGCTTCTTCATCCTTACGTTTGTGTAGCCTTCCAGGACCTCAACTGTTGTCTTATTAATACTTTCAATTTCTATAACTCATCAAATTTTTGTTTGATAGTAATAGTACTGAGATGGTGTCATGGGCGGAGTGAATAACTTCACTTGTAAGAGAGCAGTGAAATGTTTATTAACATAAAACAGTGATTTAACAAAGTTAGTAGTGAATGTGACAGTGTTTTACAAGATTCAATGCCAGGGTACACTCGATTATTTGCTGCAGAGGACAGGGTCAGACAAGCTGTCAGGGAGACCCTCCCGTTGAGTCACGAGGTTCAGAAAGGACCCCCTTGCTTTCTAAACTCCTTCTCAGAGAGGAGTCTAGGTGCAGCTGGATCCAATCCTAGTCCCAGACTTGGTCAATGGTTTATGTCTAAAGGATTATATATGCGCAATCAATCTTTATATCACTTCGCTAAGATTTCTAAGTTTAGCATGCTATTAGTCACTTACTGAGAATCTGTTGTGGCAAGGAATGTCTCAGCCTCGAGGAGAAGAACCTTAAGCGAACGTCCCCACTCAAGGGGAGATCCTGTCGTGCAGCCTGCTGCCGTGCAGGAGAGCTCAAAGGGCTCTTGGGCTGTCTGCTATTTATGGAGTAAGATAATTGACCTATAGTCATATTCGCATGGGAACAAGATACCTAGGTTCCCACTCCAGACAGTGTTTTGGTTATGTTGCCAGCCATCTCCCACAGTTCAAGTGCAACTCATAACAACTCCCACTGATGGTCATGGCTTGAGCAGGAGCCGGGGGGGGGAAAGGGGAGAGCACACTGCCACAGATAGTCTGCCAGTGGAAAGCAGCCAGTATCCTCTGAAAACTACCCAAATCCATAAAGAAAGTGTAAAAACCCTCTGGCTCCCCATTTCAAAGTACACCTATAAAAAAGAAAGGCCAGGAAGACCCAGAGTTATCCACCTATACAGCTTCAATTTAAATGGGAAAACCAAACAAAAAAGTCCAAAAAACCCGTCTCTGATGCCAAATGAAGTTCCAGTACGTAGAAGGGTTTAGAGATCGGACACAACTAAGAATCAAAACTTCTTGCAGTTCACTTACAGGACCAATTATCATGTCACAGATCCATTTCTTTCCTCCAGTTTTTGCAAGCCAGCAATATCTGGGTAAAAATGAGGTCCTAGTGCTTTTGGCTATTTTAAAGGCAGAGGGGTTTTTTTTGGATGTTGTTCATAATTTCTTAGTTTAACCAAGTAGACAACAGTGTTGAATTTTACCCAGGCAAAATTTTCACTGAGAAAAGATCTCAAGATAAAAACAATCTAAAAGTAGCATTCTAGTTATAAAATAGTTCTCTTCTTTCATTATGGTAAGCCTGGGAAAGAGAATATATAAATGTACCTCAGTTAAATCGTGTATAAAGAGTGAGCCACTCATGTGAGCCACTCCTTTAATACTTTATTATCTATATGTAGTATCATGAGAATAATTGGAAAGGGAGAGAAACAGTAAAATTACTCTGTGCTACTTAGTTCCCTTTAATTTGGAAGATGAGATGCAAATCTACAGCAACTTGCTTGGTGAGATTTGGAGTGAGGGAAGAATCCAAAGCACTGGAAATACCTTGAGGTTATGCTTTGTGCTGGAAAGGCACAATCTGATGAAAGATACATTCCTCAGCTACAGCCTGTACTGTAGATCCCTTTTCCATTATACAGTTAATGCATTATTTGACATTTGGTGTCCCCTCTGTTACATATCTCTCACGAGACTTAGGAAATATATTTCCCTTATGCCAAAGCATGAGACACGCCTCTTACCATTGACTGAGAGAAGGCAATAGGCCTTAAGTAGGAACTTAACTTTGTACCTATGCTCAGGTCCTACTCTGAAATGACAGATAATTTCCACTTTAATATGTGTTTTGCTCTAATAGTTTGATTCTATGACATATTTAACATTTCTCTTCCAAGTGTTGTAGAGTCTGAATACTACATTTTGTAAAACTTTAGCTTCCTTTTTCAGTTTGAGCTTCTGTGAACTGAATAGTACCTCTTCTACTGGTGAAAACTGACAGAGCTACAAGGACTTGAAGCTTTATGAAAATTTTCTGCTTTGGACTCTACTTTGAAGTTACTGGGTTAATTTTGTGAATTTGGCAAAATCTGAGCTTTGCACATTCATAGACAGTATCTTAATGCTTCAGGTCTGTTCCTTGAACCCTTAAGAGCAAGAGGAAGTCTAAACATGCCAATCTTAACTTGCATGGCTGTGCTTTTCATGCTTCTCTTTCACAGTGATATATTGCAAGTTACAGTTAGAAGGCCAGCTTAGATTTTTAATCTAAAGCCAACCCAGGTAGTGCATAAGAAATTTAGGATACTTGTATTAACATACTTTTAAACTTTGGGGAAGTGTTTGCTCTTCCCCAAATCAAACCTGTTCATGACAATGGAGGAGAAGGATTGAAGGCATGAATTACGATATACTGTTTCTTCTTTTTTTTTTTTCTTAAAATTTACAAATTTCTTAAAGTAGTCCTTCCATTCTGAAATGGGGACTGCCGTAATTAAAAGATACTTTTCCTATATGTATATGTTTACCCATGCATAGGTACTCATATATGTGTGGATGGGCGTGTATGTATTTATATACGTACCTATATATATCTAGCCACAGAATAAGTCTGCTAAGTGCCCTTTAGTGGCATTGTTGCAGTGTTTTAATGGAAACTGGAAAAGGATTTAAGTTTACAGTTTTTATTTTATTTCTGTGCAGAGAGTAAGAAGCATTTCAGTAATAATTATTATTGGGTTTTTTAATGACAAATAGAAAAGGGAAAAATGTCAGGGACCACTGTTATATTTAACTTCTGTTTTTTCAGCCCTGAACTTAACTTTATGTTACATCTTTGTTTCTTCATTTAATCATTGTGAATATTATTGTTGATTTTTTCAGGAAGCATTCTGAGTTTTAACACAGTCCCCTTCCTCTGTTTCTTTATCACAGCACAAAGCCTACAATGGTGGCTAGTCTTCTGTAACAGTCTCTTTTTTCTGGTGGTGGTGCTGGGTTTTTTTATGACAAAATTATCATTCCCTTTCTTGGCTTGTCTTAGAATCCAGAGTAATGTCACTTGGGCCTCAGGGGCTGTTGAGCAGCAGCAGCAGGTACAAGCTGAGGAAGTCAAGGTAGCATTAGCAGTCGTGCCTAGCTTTATAATAGTAGCTTCCTCCTCCAGGATTTGTCAATTTTGATTTTGCAGTTCAGTCAGCAATGCCATGTGCTCTTTGCCTGCTGTCTGTTTGGCAAAATAAAGGGAATCATTTTTTCTTCCCGGTGACAAGACTGAAAAGGAAACCTCAACAGTTGCTTTCATGGCTTGATGTGCAAGCTGCATTTTTCCCCCCCTACAACTGTGATGACCTTTTGTGTTTAGAAATATTTGGGTTCTCTGGATAATTTAATAATGGGCAATATCTACTCCAACCTTCCTTCCTTTTCAAAAGTTACATCGTCACTGAAAGTGACATGAAAGACATGAAAACATGTCTGCTTTCTTTTCACTAGCTGTGAAGGAAAGTGAAAAGGAAAGAAAAGTGGGGAGAAAACAGGAGGGACAAACCTCATTTCAGACTGCAGGGGAAAGTCAGTGAAGAAGAATGAGTTGAAGGATACAGATGATCTTCTTGAGAGCTCTGTTCCCACTAGAGAATAGTCTTGCCATAAAAGGGAAGTATGCAAAAAAAAAACAAAACAAACCCACACACAAAAAAAAAAACCAAACCAAACCAAAACAAACCAAAACAAAAAAACCCAAACCAGAACTGCAGTAAATTCCAAAGTGCCAGAATGTGAAGAAAGTGGCTGATTCCTGAACCAGAGCTTGGGGAGAAAATAGAACCTAGTACTAAAATCTCTCTTGCCCAACTATGAATCTTAGAAGTACTCAAGTATTTTTGCATATTTGCTGCATGCAGTGATACACCAGCACAACTTTGCTGTTAGTCATTGTCCCTTTTTCAGAGAGCTTGCAACAAATAAACTCAGTTACGTAGCCATGGGTTTTCAATCAGAGCTTGTTTTTGACTCCTTCTTGTGCATACAGGCTGCAAATGTGTGCTAAATACTTTTGGCTGATCAGAAGGCAATTGAAAGATGTAAATAGAGTTTGCATGAGCTATAAGGAGTTTGGCGTGGGGGGGTTTCAGTACCCACAATACTAATTAGCTGTAAAACACTTGCCCCTGAGAATGCAAATTGTAATTTTAGTTCTGGGAATGTTTTCACATTTGCCAGCTCACACATTGTGCAGTGACTCATCAAAATGGATTGTGTTAGTCATTTGATGCTTCAGCTAACAAATATGAGAAAATATGTATTATTTTAACAATGGTAAAATGAACATATGTAAGCTTTTCGGTAGGAAAAAAAGAGTTTTAATATATGTTTTCATTTTATTTATTTTGTTTTTTTTTTTCCCAAAGACAGATAAGACTTTGTATCTATGGCAATAGAGATATCCCTAATTATGTGTGAGAAGTGCAAAAAAATTTTACATCCTCTCCAAAATTTATTCTATGCTTGCAATATGATCCATTCATTCTTTATGCCCTCCTTTTTTCCTCAAAGCTTCTTGCCATTTATTGTTTAGATGTAATTTGTTAGAGGAGGCCACAGTACTTGCCTCTTTGTAGAGTATTAGCAAAAATATCAGTATAAAAGTTCGATATTTCTTGTAATTAGATAGTAAATTGTTGCCTTATCTCTGTCTGTCTCTCAACATTACTAGCAGAGTTTTCCATAAACTTATAATTATCTGTAGAATAAATTTTCTATTCTGTGTATACTTTCAAATTTGAGGGGAAAAAAAAAAAAGATAAAAGCATAAGAAAATTGTTTATAAGATTAAATTTCATGGAGCAAAAACTTCAGTCCTGAGAAAAAGCTGAGTTCTAGGGTAACTTGGACAACACTATGCTTTTGGGAAACTTGAAAGGAATTTGAATCAAACCAGTGCCTGTAGGGCTTTGTTTTTCTTGAAAAAGTTTATATGTTATTTTTCCCAGGGCAGATTAATTTCAATAGACCACCTGCCTTTTGCTCTGAGAGGTGTTTGGAAGATGTAAGATAATGTAATCAAATTCTAATCTAAAATGCATCTGTGTAAGTCCAAATAATTCTGAAATAAAGAAATGTCTTTCATTTTGCAAAGACCAAAATCATAATGCGGCCTTTTAACTGTGGGAATGAAATAAACCTACTTGATAAACTAACCCACCTCCAGAACAACTCTGAATTATTCTGGAGTAGAATTAAGACTTCTGTGTTTCAAAATAGCTAAATCCTGCCTGTCTCTAACACAGAAATCGGTACAGAAGATATCTGACAGGTACCGGCATAGATGTGCACGAGCCTCTGGAAAGCATTACAGTTTTCTCACCGAAGAGGGGCGAGTATGTCAGGGAGGTGTCCAAGGTGCTGGAAAATAACGAAAATGTATGTTTATGAAGCCCCAGCCATTTCTGTAAGGTTTATTCTTAAGACATTCATATTGACCTAAAAGTGTATGTCTAGAGAGCAAAATCTATACTGTTACAGCACACAGTATAAAAATGTAAATGTAGCTTGAAGCATGCTTTATTCATGAATTTTTCAAACTACTGAGACCTTAAAGGAACAAAGCTAAAATAGTTCCCTGTTTAAAAAGCTAAAAGATAAAATATGTATTTAAAATAATAAATTATACATATGTGATTTATAATTTATTGGCTATAAAAGTTTTATCACAGAAACAAGAAGAACAGGATCTATGTAAATATGAAAAAGCAAAGTAAACACTTTCATAAACTGGATGCAGAGAAGAGAGTGAATTTGGATTTTTTTATTTCTTTTTAAAATATATAGTTGTAGTCTAAGAGACATGCTTATAAGCGTGTCTTATAAAAATGGTAGTACTCAGGGTATTTTTTTCCATTAGAAATAGAATTTCTTTCTGCTCTGGTAATAAACCATAATAAAACTAGCATGCAGTGGTGGTGTTATCCAATTCAGTAACGTTCTCTAAGACAGACATCAGGTGTACATCAGGTAGAATACCCAGTTCCCATATTTGTTGTATTCAGGTAGCCAAGAAGTCCTGATTTTCTTCTGTGATTTTTATAACGTGTCTATCTGAGTTACATGCCACAGACTTGACAGAACTGCATTTTTAATGAAAAAGGATGTGAGAATCAGAGCCATAAAAGAACACTTCAGGCTTTCTAAACCAGCTGTACTAACCTGTGAGCAGGGCTCATGTACAGTCTTAGCATCACTCAGCACTCAGTGTCTTCCCCCACTTTAATATAGTGAAAATATGGCCTATATCTATGTCTATTTAAATATATGTACATATGTATAATTAGGAATTTAATGGGCTGTGTTGTTCTGATTCCTTCAGGATTAGTTGTTAACCATATGAAATTGGTTACAGTCATGACCCTACTACAGATCGATTTGGCAACGGGTACAAAAAACAGACCTAGCAAGTTTGTTAGTAATGCTATCAATCAACTGTATTCCAAAAATATTCTGATTGTTCTGTTTTATGAAACCTTCCCAAACTATGCAGCTGCCAAGACCACACAGAATGAAGGCAATAAATAAGAGTTTCCACTTAGAAATTTTGCTGTTGAGCTCATGCCTGTTCAAGACTCGAAACAAAGACTACCAGGTTTTTTATTCTTCCCCACTATTCTAGGAACTTATTTTTAAACACGTAGTGGGCTTTTTGGGGTGAATTATATGAATTGCTAAAAAAATGCTTGATATCCAGACTTAAAAGAAAAGACAACAAAACCCCTACTACTTCATTATTTTATATTTAACATTTTTATGTGTGTGTTTTAGATCAGAAGTTAAAGGGTTAAATGCTTGCCCTGCTGCATTGCAAACACCGAGGTGACCAATTTTAACAGAACAGTGAATTGACCAAAAAATAGTTTGAAAGGACCATTATGCTTTAATCATCTTAAAATTTAGTAAAGGTTTGCATTTAGTAATGAGTTTAGTAAAAAACATTGGAGAAAAGTAATAAAGCAGCAGGACTTGAAGTAGTTATTTTTTATGATCCCTGAAGGTATTAGAGTCCTTAACTAAGCAAACACCTCAATAAAATAGCCCTAAAAACAACCCCACTACTAGTAAAGAGTACTTGTCTCTGGAAAAGGAGTAGGTTGCAGCAGCACATAGCAGACAACTGAAACTTGAGACTGCAGAAATATTATATTTTTCAAAAAAACAAGTGGGCTGACATAGGTCATTATGGCAACGAAACAGGTTCTTCAGAAATCTTCAAGGATACATCCCTGAAAGCTTTAGGTTGCATCCCTCCCTGAACAGAGCAATTATCAGGTCGGTTTTATATGACGAGATGATCTCAGTGACTCTCTGATGCTTCCTTCTTTCTGTTAATCCCACTGGAATAGTGTTTCTCTATTTTTCATTATTTTAATTTTTTTTAAATGTATTTTTTCATTTCTGTTGCTTACCCAAAGGGAGAATATTTAGTTTATTACATGGGGGACAGCTTGATTAATGCTAAACTATCAGTAAATCAATGAGCACTTTAAATATTTTGTCCCTTTCAATTCACAATGGAACAAAACCAAAATCACTTAGCAACACCTAACAATGTGAAGCTGGACCCTAAGCATTCGTTAGAATGTCTACTGCGTTTTTGTAACTTTGCCAGTTCTTTAGACAGTGTAGTCTTTTTTTAACCATCTAATACTTTCCCCATTAGTGTTGCTAAACAACCCCCTTCTTTGATGCGCTCTTCAGATGCCTGTCTCAGACTGTATTTAATTTCATTCTTTCTTTGAAAGGCTGTAATCTTGTTTCTCTTTACTCTGTTACAGCTGTGTAAATTTAAATGAATTTACTTTCTTCATAGATTTATGCAGCCAAGAATAGAATTTCATCACCCCAAGACGCTCACTATCAAATATTTGAGTATGGTAGACAAAAAATGTTGATGAATACTAGGTAATTCTGGGCATCCAGCTATTTCATTTATGCGTGTAAATAGGAGTTGAGCTCTTTTTAACTTTTGGTGATCATAGCTAAAACTAGTAGCACTGCCAGTGGATAAGGTACACTTATCTTTGAAACTTTTCTGCCTTAACCGTTACACATACATCGTTTTGGACAGCTTGGTCCCTGAAGAAGAATGGGAATGTGAAGTACCTGAACTATATCTTCAGTGAAACCCTGTTTGAGGTATTTCTCTTTTCCACCAAAGTGTAGTGCCATCAAGACAGGAGTTTCTCCAGAATCTTTACAACATAATAAATTTATTCAATTTATTATGTATTTTATTAAGGAAGACTGATGGAAAGAGCCCAGGTTTGTTTGGATTTATTCTAAAACTTCTCACTTTCCCTAATTTCCCAATTATCTTTTCCATGAGGAAAGAAAGGTGATGGCTTTAAAATTCACTTAGTCCCCTTTGTAACCTGACATTAATCCAAGAATTACTGAATCTTGATAGTTCTTTGTTGTGCAACAAATAAATCTTAATTTCAATAGAAAATATGTACTGAACATAAAGTTTTCCTCAGAGAGAGACTGTGATATACTGAGGACTTCATGAAAAATTCAAGGAGGAATTTTAGCTGAACTGCGATTTCTTATAATAGGTGTTTAAAACAAAAGGCCTCTCTCTTTACACGCCCTTTTAAATTTGTGAAGTAAATATATTTGTATTGAAAACAGTTTACTAATGTTTCCCAAGGTTTTCTAATGATTTTTTTTTTTTTCATTTAAATGCTCCAGTATAAGAATTTCAGATTTCTAGGTTATCTACTTTGTAAATACCTCATCTTTCAAATCTCCAGTCAGGTGACCTTTGCCATGCCACCACCACTATTGCAATATCCCCACTGATTTATTTTTCTTTTATTTTATGAGACATGATTGGATATTTTAATTAAATGAAGTTATTTTCAGAATTTCTAATACAATTCTATATTTAGTTTACCCATAATTAAAGCTACTGTATAATATTACACTATTTAGAATTCCCTGCAAGGTTCTGCCTGAAAAGCTAATCATTTGGACTAACTCAGAGTAAAAGTCTAGTTTATGATCACAAGTGTGCCCCACAGGAATTTTGTTACCTGTGTTGGAGCACATTATAAACTCTGGGTTAAGAACATACGCTTAAATGTGCACCTATTAAGGCTAATCTTTGTCTCATTTAGGCTAGTATAAATCACATTGAAATTACTAGAATTACATTGCTTTTATGGCATTGTACTGAGAGCATAAAATTCATGTTAATTGACACTAATTGGCAGTAAGGACTTGAAGAGGATAAAGTTTTGATAAAGCATTAAATAGACAGATGATCTGTCTAAACTGGTCAAAGGCATTTTCTTATTCTAAAAATGCTGCTGCCTTATTATTTGTGTCCTAAATGTTATTTCTAAAATCAGCTTGCCTGTCTTGGACTACATGGAGTCCTAGGGTATCTTCATAGTTAATGCTAGTTTTGCTCTCCCATGCTTACATAGCTTTCATGTCGGTGACCTACCTCTCCAGTGTCAGGGCTAATTCAACACAAAACCTCCAGGAACATTTCCTTCCCAGTTCTGTAGCCACACTCCATTGCTCTTGAATCTGAGCATCTACCGAATATTCTTCTAGTCCATATTCCTTTCTTGAACAACAAACCTGTGTTTGCTTGGTTACACTTGCACACTTGCAAGAACTTTCTTACTACTTTTCTGTCTTAGGAGCCTTCTAATTGTGATGTCAAACTCTCAAAAGTTTGAAAGTCAAGCCTTCACAACTTTTCCTGTAACACACAGTCTGCTGCATTTCCTTGTTCATGTACTTGTTACAGAATTGTGCTGACTTGATATTCAGAATTTGTTCTGCGTATATCTAAAGCATAAAGTGTTCAAGGGGAACACTTTATGTGCATGAAATACATTGACACAATATACAGACAATACATTTGTGTATATATATAGTATATGTAGTATGTACAGTATATTTATACATACACATAATGTATGTATGTATATATTTGGATTCATTACTGATATCTGGTGCTACTGATTCAATACAGCATTGATGATACCCAAATAGTGGCATGTGTCTTACCACTTTTTCCAGTCAGTGAACATCAGAACTTTCCTGCGTCCTTCATGTGGAAGTTCTTAGGAACTCTATATTGAGGTGCAGTGAAAACAAAAAGACCGAGTTCTTTGGAAAACAGTCCACCCCAAATCCTGTAATTGCAATTGGTACTAATTTTGCAGAGTATAGGTAGCCAGCAGAGACTATGTTGCACTGCAATCCAGAACCTGAGGCTCTCAGATTTGTGGCATATTCCTGCTATAATCTGGCCATTCTGTAGAAACATGGTGCTCAGCTGCCCATTTGTCGTTGTTTGAACCTTTGCAAATTAAGGTTAAACTGTGGGGCGGTTTTGCCTTTGTTTGTCTTTACTGATTATCTGTCTATATATACTGTATGTATATATATATATATGTACTTTTATATATACATATACATATATATACACAGATATAAATACGTACAAAAGTCTAAATATGTATATACTTTTTGGCATGTTTTAATGATTTAACTGTGTTACAAAACCCACTGTTGTTACTGGAAGACTTTCCACAGCATGGCATATGTATAGCTGCCTCCCTAGTTATTGAAGGTGATTTTAAATGGATACTTTCTACAGGACATGGCTAGACTAGATGCTTAGAGTACTGAATATTGAGTCTTACTCAGTGTTCCAAACTGCTGAAAACACTTATTTTCAATTTACGTTTAAATTAGAACTATGTGCTTTCAGATGCAATATTTAAGATGAGATTAATCATGGATTAAAAATGTGATTCCAATTTGCAGTAATTTAAACACCTCAATCCCTGCTCATGACCATTTATTAGGGATTTAGATGTGTGTGTACAAATTATACCCACTTCCTTCATAATTTTTAATATTTCCATCTCCCCAATGGCAGACAGTGTGTGCAAACTAATGCATGCAAACTAGTGCTTAACATAGTCGCTTAGTGCTCTGAACATTTTTTATACTGCACTTAGTGGGTTAATATTATTTAGATACATAAACATCTGGGGATGGCAGAAAGAGAGAAAAAGAAACCACTCAATTCTGGCTTCTTATTTATTCTTCAGTATTAATATGTATCTTATTTTTCTCGATCAGAATCAAATCAATGAGTTCCCAACTAGAAGCTTTTAGAATAAAGTTTGTCACAAAGCAATTTTTTTCTTTAGTTTAATCACAAACATGTTAAATTTAAATCCTTTAAAATATGACTAATGAAGAAGCCCTGAGACATACATGCATATCTGTAGCAGCATGAAAGTATTGCCATAATAATAAAATTCCATAGTTTTCTTAATAAGCGAACATTCGTCATTCTAATTCAACGAGTTAATCTCAGAGGACCCTTGCTAATAGTAACCACAGGAAAAGGGACCTGCAGAAAGTGTGTATTTCTTTTTCACATTCAGTTTCTGATTTATGAATATGTTAGTATTCAGAAACACTGAAGCAATTTCTCTTTGGTGAGATTTTTAGGTTCATCCTCTGTAAAATCTGTATTAAGCAGCCAGGTAGCAAGAAGTATCAGTAATTTACATTATTGTTAAGTGCCAAATAATGTTGAACCAAATTTAGGAAACAAAGCTATGTAACAGAGGGGACGTAGATAGGACAGTTTTATAAGAAGCATTGATTCTCTTGGATACATAGCACCTCTCTTGCTATTTTCACCATTGCTTTCTGTATTGTCAACCTTCCTAGCCTTTCTGCACATGTTCCCTGTCATTTATTCTCCATAAAATACATGACACTTAATGGTATCCCATCTGAAATATAACTCGTTTTCCTCATAGACCACTTCGGGCTGCCTGCACACTTTACCATGCTAAGGGCAATTCCCTGCTGTACAGTCAGCTCATCAGATATTAATTTTGGCAAATCCGTGGAGAGAAAAATTTGGGGAATACAGTTTTCTACTGCAATTCCAGGAGCAACATCATCTCCATGTACCTGGTTGGAACAAGCCTCCTGTAGAGTGAATGAGTGAAGTTTGAGTAGTAGCAGCAGCAGGCTGAGGAAATGAACCAGAAATCTGGCACTCTCTCTGAAGAGTTCCTGCCTACAAGAAGCTTGAGGTATTATTTTCCTCACTACTTTTAAATGGAGCTGTCTTCATTCACAGGCATGACCTCATTGCTCTGAAGGACACCTTGCTTAATCGATGGAGGGGAGGATCTCTAGAAAAGTTCCCAGGCTGCTACCACCTCAGTGGCAGGGAAAAGAAAAGAAAAACTGTTAAATAAATGAAATAAACGTTAAGTGTTTCAGGATAATACCTTTGAAATTCTAGACACTATCTAGGGTCACACTCTTTTTGAGGTACACTTGTAATATTTCATTAATTATCTTTTTCTAGAGTGATTCCAGGAATGGTCTGCTTATTATCTATTGTTTTTCTTCATGTTTGTTCACAGACTGCGGTTCTATGAGGAAGCTAAATAAGGACTTCCTGTCCTTTCTATGGGCCTAACTGTCAAGGTGTGTGTCCTTGTTAATATGCAAAAGGTCTTAATGATCAAGTCAGCAACCAACAACGTCCATTTGCTTAGCCCTGTCTCAGAGTAGGTGGAAACTTGGGGCTTGGTTTGGCACTTTTTTCAGGGTTTGTGCTTGTGTGCCTGTGTGCTGGAAGGGCGGGAAGGAGAGAAGGCTGCTACTGATGTTATAAAGAGCCTAATTACAAATTAGTGAAGTTCTCCATGACAAACTCTTCTGGATTAAGGTTTGTTCTCTTTCCCCTCCTTCCACCTATTTTCACAAAGACTATTGTGGTTTGGGTACTGAAGAGCAGAATCAGTCTACAGTTGTTGGTCCCCCATTGTTTATTTCAGCGTTTTACTGATGTTCTCCCTGATTTTCCCTACTGTTATCTTGTAGGGAAATTTCTAGCCAATCAGTGAGAATGATTGGTAAATTCTTAAAAAAGGTCTCTGTATTTTGAACCATATTGGTACATTGTTCTGATATCTTAAACATCTTTTGTATTTACTGATGGAATCTCTTCACTGCTCAGAAAAAAAAATGTTATCCCAGATATGTCCAGGATATAAAATGCCATTTACTAGTGAGAACGATCCTCTATCTAACGATTTGACATGGACACACAACCCTATCTAAATCTTACTGATTTGGATTTGGTTTTGTTTGGTTTTGTTTTGTTTTGGTTTTTAAAAAAAAAAACCACCACAAAATAACAACATTACATAACATACACCACAATTTCTCCAGCTGCCATGTGCATCTGCAGGCCCTGACACAGATTTACACCAAAAATTATAAAAAATACAGCAATGGTGCTATTTTCATGCAGAAAAAAAAAAAAAAGAAACAAAACCCGAAAACCAAAAACCACCGAATCTGCTTTGTGGAAATGATAAAGGTAGATTTCCTTCCTTTGTCCCTGCTTATTTTCATTTTTTATCTGAAGACTTTTCAGGTCCTTATAAATTTGCAGGGATCCAGACAGGAGACTTGAGCATCCAGAAAATGCAGTTGAAAGGAAAATCAAAATGAGCAGTATTTTAATCTAGCAATAAGGATGTAAAGGAAGAGCACAGAATTAAGAAGATGTTTTAAGCTAAGGAGGAGCCAAAGTAGCATCTTCTGTAGAGTTTTCTAGAACTGAAAAATGACAAAGTGGGACTGGCAGCTCATGTATTCCCTGGCCATTAAGGTTTCAACAGGTCTCAAAATCTGAAAGTTCTTGTCCTAGCACGATCATCTGTGCAAACAAAAGCCCCTGACCCAAGGACATGATCCTCAAGCTCCTCCTCCAGGCTTTCTTAGGATTTTCTGGTAACTCTAAAAAGGTTTAGGATTTTTCAGCTGAAAAGCAGTTAAAAGAATGAGCCAGTGCTACCTGTTCAGTCCTGTATATTGTATATTAGGTTCCATCAGAAAGAGTTACAAAGGTGACCAATAGCAGAAACTGTTGAAACTGTTAATAAGTTTGCTTAATTTTTTTTTCCGCTGCTGTACCTAAATTAACCCTTAATCTAGCTCTATAATTGTAGAATATTTTTTAGTGTACAGCTAGTCTGACTATTGTTGTTTGGATACCCTGATACACTTAACAGTTTAAAGAACTGACATTTTTGAGTATGACTTTGGCTGCTGTCCAAGTGGGCAAAAAGAAGCCATGTTTATGCAGAAAGGTTTGTTTAAAGTAAGAAACTAGAAATCCATCTGCAAATCAATGTTTCATTCAGTATAAACAGAAAAACATAAAGATTTATACTTGCAAAACCAAAAACCTCCAGACAGCTTCAGCAATAGAATTAACCAGTGTAATCTTCCTCCTAAAAGCTAGACACTTTCCTGTTTTGGAACTAAATAACATACAAATTAGTTAAAACAGCAAGGCTATTTCCAGTCAGTTACTTGTGAAACGTTTTTCAAGAAAAATGCTATGAGCCCATGTGGCATTTGTAATGCCTGTTTCAGATTCAAGTTACTGGAAGCATGAAGTAGAAATATCAGGAAGGGCAAAACCCTCTCTTTATCATTAAGACCAAAATGGAAAACACTGCAATACAGTAAGAACTAACTCTTGGAGGACAGAGAGAAAAACCTGGGAAGCACTGAGAAGAAACAGCTCTAGAAAAAAGGTTATGCAAGTCCGAAATTCTTGTTGTGCAAGAGTCTTTTCAAATAATATGCTAAGATCACACATTTTGTGTAGTGAGACCCTCACAATTTCTGTAAGACATAGTCTTAGTAGGTGAGATTTGGAGAAAAGTCATTAATGAATGAAAAGTCAATTTTGATTGCATTTTCCTTTTTTACTTTCTTTTCCATAAAAATGATTTTAAAAAAAAAAAAAGTGGTAGTTCAATGTTTTCTAGCTCATACATGCTATAGACTGTTTGGTATGTTCCCTTAATCTCTTTGACTGGTTCTTACTCAGGTAAAAAAATCTAGCTAATCTTTTCAGGCTTTCCTATTTTGATCTCTTCCTTAGAACGCACTTTCCTTCAAATCACAACTTCACCTTCACACTTGCCAGCAGTCAAACCCAAAAGAGAGTAGAAACGATTTGCGTTTATTTTGTGAATTGGACTAGACAGCAGGCTGTCATTCAGAACAGCTCTGAAGTCACCTCTAATCCATGCAAGCTTTTTAGCAGTTTACCTTAGAAGACCACAGAACTCAGGCAGGACAGCACAATGCTGTAATGCAGCAGGGATTCACTGACACTGAGACACAGAGATGCTCATTGAAGCCCACAAGGATAATACAAAACTAGCACCAGACATATAGGGCACATCTATATTTAGTTCTGAACTTGAATTAAAAAAATCTGTTGTTCTTGGTTTTACACAGATCCTTTGGCATTGTTACCAGATAGATCGATCCTTACTGGTATAAATAAAGTCCCTGAATTTGTAACACACATTATTTCTCATTGGACATGCAGGGTAGTGTTGAATAAATATATTGTGTTATTTGAAACATCGTGCGGAGAAGAGAATTTATTGGTGTTAAAAGATACTAAATGTGGGACTCTGACAGTAAGTGTTGGTGTAATACATAGCTGCCAATTATCCTTTCTGTTTCTTTTTCTTTTCCAAGCTATGCTCCTTTTACATACTGATCATTTTGGTTTTTTTCATTTTTCTAATGATTTTCAGTTGGCAGGTGTGTTGTCAAGACAGAAAAATTTCCCTCATCAGGTGAGCTGGAAATACCTTGCTTTTGTGAAAGACAGAAGCTTCTTTCTCCCACCTCCCAGTAGTTTCAAACTTGAGGAGATAGGAGTGAGGGGCTGCAACCCTTCATGCTTATGAGATGGGGAATTCAGAAGGTGCCCAGACTTTGTCCAGGCAGAAGACACTAGCTGCCAAATCTGAATTCTGGAGTCTGCAAGTATCCTGAGCTGTTGCCTTTCAGAGAGGAGCTCAAAAGAAGGTGGTAGCCGGTAGCAACTACTTTCACAGAAATTATTTTGCACCTTTGAGAGGTATGGGCATGGGGTTCTCCCAGGTAACCACCGGAATCTCGTCATACCTGCCAATTATACTTGGTTTTGAATGTCAGGTATTGGCAGCTATAGATATAACTTCACTTTCTATGTCCTTAGATTGTTTTCTTTATAGAGGATCTCAGAGAGGTCCACATGAAATTGAATACAATGCTCTCAGCTCTAACAGACCTCATAAAATCCCCACTCCTTTCATTTTGTGGTGAAAGAATAGATTTGCACAGAGTTGTTTCCAGGTCTGGTTTTGTTTCAGTGTTTTGAAGTGATGAGGAGAGGGTTCTTACCAATAATAAACAGGATTTGCAATTGAGCCAGTATCAAAGAGTATCTTTATATACCTCATTCTGAGTTAGTGATGTAAAATGTGACTGTTATATTTATCAAGAAGGTAAATCTTGACTATTATTCCTTTAACTCCCAAAGAATATATTCAATATGAGAAAGTTACTACACTTCCAGTATATACTACTGTGTGTTGAAAAACTCATACAGAACTACTATTCAATTTTTGTAGCATTGTGTTTTGGAGATCATACTTTGCAAACAAAGCCCATGATGTTAGAAATGAAATTACACTGCGTTATGACAAATAAGGAGCTCCATGGTACACACGTTTGACATGACTATGTGTGTTTGAAGTTCAAATGATTGTAAGGGTATATATTAATCCATATTATTTCTACTTTCATGCCTGGCATTTAAAATGTCATGCATGAAACTAATTCTATTGTGATAAGTACAGGCTTTAAATACCATAAATTTTAAACACTGTAACAACAACAAAAGCCAGTCAGTACATAAACCCAATAATTTTCTAAAGACATAAGATCACTGACAAGTTAAAAGGTATTGACTGATGATAGAGTTTTACTTTTAGGATTCCTTCAATATTGCTACTGTTCATCTTGCTACAATAGTATATTTACTTCTCAAAAGAGATATGCCAATTAAGGAAGATTTAACCACCACTGGGCAACAAATCACAGGGCTACAAAGACATTTCTGTTGTCATAACATATTGATTTGCTAAGTAAGTACTTAACGTTGTAATGACAAACAATTATTACAGACTCTGACGTAAGGGGTCTTATGGAAGTTCTAAAGGGAGGTCAACAGAATATATCAGACATAGGTGAGAAAGCTTATATATAGTTCTGTATTTTCCTGAAAAGTTTATAAGAACAATAAACGGCAGTACCTCTATAAAACTGCACTGCATTCTGTTGTGATACCCTTGATTGTTTCGTGGTGCTGTATTGGTCCTTGTAAGCCACATGACCTACTTAAGGCAATTACATCTGGCCTCTGATCTTAAGAAATGTTTAAGATGAAAGTGAAAGTGAAAAACAGAAAGTTAAACCAATGTGTAACTCCTTCAAAATGATGACCTGAGAATTTCTTTGAGACCATGAAAATGTGTTCTAGTATAAGAACATACACTTTTGTATTACACAAAATTTGAAGTATTTGGAATATATTTTAAGATAATTAATATTGCAATTAATATGTTGAAAAAAAAAGTGGTGGTTTTGATTTTTTTTTTAAATATTAACAAATGTTTCTGCTTTCCCCAGGCATAGCTATACTGTGAATCTATATTTCTTTAACAAAAAATATTTTCATGATTGAAAGCTATTTTGATCAGCTCTGCACAACATCCTGGCTGAGATCTCCAACCTCTTATTGCTTTGATGACCATTTTGGTGATATTTCGAAACTTGAAGATTATTTTAATTTGAAAAACTATTTATAAAAAAGATTTCTCCACAACCCGTCCCTCCCTCCTCCCAAAATAAACCCACCAGGCCTTAGGTTATGATTTCTATTGGTTTCCATCTTTTGTAGTCCTGCCTAAAAGAGCAAATGCTCAATCAGAAAAACAGTATTTTAAATACACTTTGATATAAACCTGACTGTCTCTTTGCAAAGAAAAATTTAATGAGGTTCAGAGATATAGGGGACTGTCAACTCTCCTGTTACATCCTCCTCCATCTAAGACAATACCATAATTGAATCTCAATTCTTGAGTGTATTTCTACTTGCCTTTTTCTCTTGCCTGATGTGTTTATTTTTGGTCCTTTTGCTGGCCTGATATCTAATCCAGTCTTCTGAAGCTGATGAAAACCCTTTCAAAGATTATGATGGCTTTTGGTTTTTGTTGCTCTGAAACTTGCTTTGTCATTCACTTGTACATGCATCACTCTTAGAGATAAAACAGCTAAGTTCAACAGATTCAAAAGCATCAAGTAGGTGTTTAAACAATAAGTATAAATTATAGTGAATATTTTCACCTTTTTTGGGTATTAGACATAAATTAAGAAGATTCTAGAATAGCAAAGGAAAGTATCCAGAAGTCAAAAGAACCCCAAAATTAGGTTCTATTTGCAAGACTTTTTCTTTGTTTTGTAAAGATAAGTTCTTAAGAACTGAAGCCTCGGAGAAGAGGGTTTGTAATGTATTAGAAAAAAAATTAGTTTAGATTTTGCTCTGTACTTTGTGTACAAATTTACTTTTTTTAGATTCAGCCCATCAGACAAAAAGACAGTAAAATTATACAGATCTGCTTCTTGAGGTCAGCCCATCAGATGAAAACTGAGCTCAGGGCATCAAGAGGAACATCTAATCCTAAATATCTTTTCCTACATCAACTCAAATTATAGCTTCTTCACTGAATGTACAAGTGAAGAGCACTACAGGTGAAAAAAGCAAAGTAGGACCCAACATGGGAGAGTTGAAGTTTTTCCCCAATGTTGGAGAACTGTGAGTGTCTGATGGAGATGTGACCGTTCAGCTTAGAATTTTTCTTGTTTGTCTGAGTGTCTGCCTTTCCACAGGAACTTTCAGCTTCCTTACTCTTCCAGAGAAGTAGCTCTCCTTTTTATGATATTTAATGAAAAATGTTTACGAATACCTACACTAGCTTATTGGACTGTTCAAGGATTTTTCTTCTAGATTTTTTCCTTTGGGAAAGGTAAGATTCACATTGGAAGCATGGATGCTGTCCCCAGTATCCAGCAGGACACACTCATAGGCCGGTTGTGTGACAAAGCTTAAATGCTTGTTAATACATATCCTCTGTGTGTATTTAAACAGCAAAAATCTATAGGAAGTATATGAAAGAGGAAGAGATGATGAATTGTTTGTGGTTTACAGTTAGCAGTTCGTTTATATATCCATGTAGATATATATCTATATGTAGATATATTCAAATCAATTAGAAAGTTGAGGCAGTTTTCTAATACTTTTCTTGACCTTTCCTCTTATAACTATTGGGATTGATATTTTTCTAAGGTTTTTTTTCTAAAAAAGGATAAACTACTGCCAAGTGAGTGTGAGCACCTCCTACAAAACTACACACATTTTAATAACCATAAGAATCAGAAAACTTCTGTTATTCCATGGTCTATGTTATCAAAGTAGTGAATTCTGTCTGTACTTAACTTTCATTTTCCCTGCTAATTCTCTCTGTATATTCAGAGTTGATCCATTTTATTTTATGTGTAAACTAATCTTAGGTTACAATGCATAAAGTGTTGATCTGATGCTTAGCAATTGCAGTTCTCAATCTTTTTATTTTTTCCTCTTTCTTCTTTTTAATAGAGTTGGCAAGTAACCTTCAAAAAAAAACCAACAAAAAAACCCACAAAAAACAACCTCCAAAACAAACAAAGAAAAAAAAATCACAACCCCCCCCCCCCCCCGTCTGAACATCCATAATCCTAGTTATTAATTATAGAAACTTACAACAGAGCAGTTAAAATGCACCTGTGCCAGACATGTGGCCTTGGTATGCTAAGTACTTTTTTAAGCAATTACAAAGTTAATTCTTAACAAAACAACAGACATCTGGTCCACTCTGAACAAAGGATAATAGAAAATTTCCAGATTGAAACAAACTATCTAGTCTATTATGCTACATTTAGAGGTAATCTAAACCTGTTGCTTCTAGAGGAGCCAGACGTGATCTCTGTTGTGTTATGGCAAATGAAGAACTGCTCTACTCCCTGCTTTTTCTAGGACTTCTGTCAAAAAATTAATTTTCACTGTGGCTTACATAATAATTAGAAAAAGTTGAACTACGCTTTAAAAATCGAGACCTTTTTAATATTAGTGTTTTATTGCCAAGAATCAAAGATTTTTGAAGATGTGGTAGTTGTTTGTAATGATATTATCATACTTGAACAAACTTCAACTTATGAGTTTGTCATATACTCTGCAGGGATTTGCTGTTAATTTTAGTCATGGCTTGACTGCTTTTTCTGTGCATAATTGGGCTTAAAGTACTTACAGGTATGAGAAATAGTACAATGAAATATGAACTTTAAGTCATTGTGGAAGTAGTGTGATATTAGGGGTAGGCAGGTACTCTGGAGACCTTGACCGCAGGCAGACCTGTTCAGATAGGGATATTAATCAGCTACTACATGATGAGACCAGTTTCAGAAAGTTTCTGGAAATAAAAGGGATTTCTTCATGCAAAATTATTTTGCTTCTTTCCTTCCCTTCTCATAAATGTTGTTGATTAATTTAAAAATATCTGCAATTACGTAAAAGCACAAAGGTTTTAAGCATATGACATCTTCTTATATCTTTGTTAACTTCACTGATGTTAAAGGAAATAAAATGCAATTGGCATATTCACTCATTTTTGATTCCTTGTTCTTACATTAACACAGCAATGCTCTCATCCCGATTTCTTCAACTCTTCTGAACACTTGGAACCTAATTATTTCCTTACTACTTCTTTGTATCCTCCTGTCTTCTATATTTTTAGTAAAAGATCTCCCCTCAAGGAATATTGATAAAGAATATAGTAAAAAATAAAAAGTTCTGATCTGTCTTCAGTTTTCTGTCTTATGGTTTCAGTTTCTTACATTAGAAAGAGTTTACATTTGCCTTTGGTAGAGTTTTGAAAAGACTCAGGCGTTGATTTGGTGTGCTCCTTCTGTCAAGACAGAGAAGATGAAAATATTTTCCCTCAGACAGTTAAAGAGACAGATCGGATTGGCCATTTCCCACTTAATGTTATAAAGGAAATTAAAAAAAAGAACTGGAAACTGGAATGTTTTTTCATTCAGTGATTAAAGGTGTAGTAAGAAAAAACATTTGTTCAGTATTTTATAGTGTATGCATGATACATTGTAAACAATAGCTAATTGTACCCCTTATCCAAGACATTAGATAGTTAGACATTTTTAATCTCATTTTCTCTAAGTGGCAGAGTAAAATGTACACGTATCTACACATGCCAGCAAAATATGTGTATTGTCGAAGTCTGTATAGATTTTACTCTTATTTCCAAAGTAATCAGCTGAGCTTTAGCTGCAGCAGGCAATTTTGGAGGCTTTATGTGGAAGCCTGTGAAAAGGAGAAAAAAGATCATATAATAAAATAAAAGTATTAATAAAGCACTACTAAATACAGAGTACTAGTCTCATCATACCACATGTGTCCTTCTGGCCTACACATTACTCAGCATAATGGAAAAAGACCAAAGGAATATAAAACAGGAGAGAAAAACAAAATTGAAAAACAGCCTGCAGCTGATGGCAGAGGTAGCTGTGGATGGCAGGAATATAGTTCATTCACCAGTGTCACTGAAGGAAGGAGTAAAAGTGCAACCTTAATGCAGAGGTAATTGTCAAAGAAAAGGAGAAGTTTCCATTAAAGTAGAGCTAAAGATCTAGCCTGAATCTCTGAAATTGCTCTTTAATATAAATTCAGTTAAATACGCATTGAACTCTCATTGAAATAATTTTCAGGCTCTTGTACTGACATCTTTCCTCTCGCCATTCCCCGTGTAACTGGGACTACAGCTACGCTGCATGTTTTGAACTGAAGCCCCCCCAAGAGTCTAGTGACTTCTGCTTCCAAAAGCAAGGGCAAACTATAAAGAACATCCTCAGATCAAATGAATTTCTTCCCTACTGTATCCTTAGATAATGGCTAGGGGCTTCAATGGCCCAATGATTTTGTCCTAATCTGATAACAAAAAAACTAGGTTCCTCATTAATATTCCCCACTTTTAATCTTTTTTCTTGTCCTTGGGACTTACAAAGGTTGAACAAATTATATTACTTGATCTTTCACTTTTCTTTTTTTTCATGTCCTTTTTTATGTTGCTGATTTCTGCTGTGATATGTGTGCATCAAGATCAGGTAACTGTTATCAGCCATGTAATGGCAACACAGTTTTTTTTCCACACGCCATTTACACTAGTGCAACTCAAGACAGTTTGTTTCTACTCCCATTATTTTGGGTGATCACAATCATTTCTTTGTGGTTCCTATTGCCCTTTTTCTGATGAGTTACATCTGAAGACTGATATGAAAAGTAAAAGTAATATTTTCCCTTTGAATGCTACTTCTGAATTGTATTTGCTTTAAATCAGATTCAGCATCTGGCAGCCTTATTCTGTATTCCATCTCAGACTGTAAATGTAGATAGAATTTATCTAATTGAAAATGAAGTTAATGATAGACCACTAAATTCTATCATATTTCCCTGAATGCTGAAACCATTTACTATTGCTAATATAGACCATAAAAACAAATTCCTCCACAGTCTTCAATTCTGGCTAGAAATTTATTCAGGGTATCATCTTCACCTGTTCACTGCTTGATTAATGTGCTCTAATTTGGTATATTTAAAGAATGTAGAATGGCTGAGTTGCTTGAGTCATGTGGGGTCTTTGTCGTTTTAATTTCTTCAACCTCTCTCAAATTCCAGAGCATTCTCATGCTGCATGTCTTTTGTTTGTTCGGATATCATTCCCTGAACAAAACTTCTTCTGCACAGTCACTCATAAAGGTATAATGGAAAGGCTAAAAGTCATAAAAGCTTTCTGCAATTCTTGTTTGCCAAGCACAGAAAAAATAACCTATTGGATGTGCACTCAAACCACTCAGTATTTCTTTCCTCCTCTTCTTCCCTCTTTACCGCTCCATGCTCAGATCCTATTGTATTTGTGAAGAAGCAACGTGCTTTAAAAGCATGCCAGAGACTGATGTGCAAATACACAGCATGAACATTTGCATGTTACCTCCTAGGATACTCTTTATGCTTTTCTACCATTTTATAGAAATGAAGGTTGTCTGAGCCTTGAGAAATGAAAAGTAAAGCTTATGCATGCCGGTGTGCAAAATGGATTTTAATGACCTTTAATAACTTGAAGAAAACAAAGCAAACTCTGAGAGGACAAAAAAAAATCTACTCAGCCAACCTGATGAAAGTTAGGTTTTGCAGTCTCAGAGCACATTCATGCCTGTCCTCATCAGAGATTTTTCTTTCAGTTGAAGGTAATTTTAGTTCACACTATGTATTGTTTTTTTCTTTGCAAGAACAAAGCTTTCCACAGCAAGCACTGTGGTGGATTATCTGGTGGGGTCTTTGTCATATTCACATACCTTGAAGTGTGTGCAGGTATCTCTAGGTTCACAGAGGATGTATATTTAGCTCACTAATGAGCTGTCAACACTTTCTGTTCCTGTAATAAATATTTGGGTGCTCATCTTTGCAGCTTGTCCCAAGGTACAGCTTAACAAATATATTCTCAAGGTTCTGTAGCAGATGTGTTGCTCTATGTTTCATACAGTACTGGTAGCAGATCAATTAACAAGTGATTACCTGTTTTACATGATTCTTTTTTGGACCATTAATTTTTTGAGGAAAGTTTGGGGAAATTAATATCTCTTTCCATTTGATACTGCTACAAAACTAGTCAATTAGCATGTAAATCACTCGTTAGAACTAATTTGATGTTATCTCTGCTAGAGTCGGTACTTACTGTTTTTCACTCTTACTAGTTGATCTCCACATAACTCCAAATAGGTTGTGCTGTGCATGACATAGTAAATAGAACAAATTGCTTGAAGATGTGTGATCCTGCCGTGAAACAGTATATTTTAAGTTTAATAAATGTTTTCATATACCTTAAATATCCTTCATTTAGTACATAAAAGAAAACATTAGAAATTTGTGTTAACAGATGCAATCTCCGTATGTATGGGTGAGTTTCAGTAAATATCTAGATTTCAGAACCTAAATGTGGCCATACCCTGGCCTTGTGGCCTCCTTGTTTTCACAAGGTTCATCTGGATGTATCTTATGTCTTTTTTTAGTTGTTGTTGTCTGAATTTTTTTCCCCTTCATTATAAAGTCAAGACAGTGACAGATGAGTCTGAGTGATTCCATTTTGGATAGGTGACTTGAATAACTGTTTATAAATATGAAATCATAAAATGATTCATAATATGAACTTTAGAAAACAGGGTATTTTTAAACACATAAGTTTGGGCCATCAAAAAGTAGACTTTCACTGTTAGCAGTTTAGAATTAAAGGGACATGAGACCCCTGCCTTCCGACCATTAGGTAAAATCTAACATGCTTGGACAGACCGTACACATTTCCTGCCCAATGCTTTCCTAAAAACACAGAATAATTATCATTCTGCTATCTCTACCAAGCAATATAACTTCTCCTGTAGTTAGAATATTTATGCTAATATTTGATCTAAATCATACTCACTGCAAATTAAACTGATTCTTCTTGCCCTGCATCTGATAGACATGGTGAACAGTACCTTGCTGTCCTCTGCGCACTTTTCTTTCCTTCTCGAAGACTAATCATGTTATCTTTCATTTTCAACCTTAAACAAATTCAGTTTGTTCAAAATTTCCTCATAGATTATCCCTTCTAAAATTCTGTCAATCTTGTCGCTTTTCCCTGTATTCTCTTCAGTACATCAACTAGTTACTAATTATACATATTTTTGAATGCTGTCATGGTTTGGACTTGAATGAAAAGAAACTGATCTGGAAGACACTCAGAGAAGTCAGGACCTCCTACTCTTCATGGTGCTGAAAAAGGGTCACGTAACAGGGAATAATTTATAAGTAACCATCTACCACAGAACTGCAGTAAATTTTGGAATTCAGAGATAGTAGTAGCTCCTATAGATACTCTGAGTTTGATATATTGCAGCACGGGCATCTGGTTTGAAACAGTTATTGGTGGGGTACAAACTAATTCTCTCTCAGAAACTCACCATTTTGTGTCGCTTTACCATAAATTGCTCATGACCCAAAGGGACATTTTGTTCTTGTAGGTTTTGCAATGTCTATTGCCTACTAAGCTAGAATTTCAATTAGCATGAGGTGCCATCTACAGCAAGAAAAAACACCAAGCGCAACACAAGAGTGATGTATTTTATTAAAATAACTGCTTCTCCTCCTTATTACCCAAGAATAAAATTAGATTTGTGTTTAAAAAAAAAGACTTTTAATTAAATGTTTGGCCCAAAATTCCAAGGACCTGGTTTTATTTCATAACAGATTCTTTTGTGAAACCACGTATGAAGTACGGCAGTTTATTCCTATGTCTCTTATTTTGGATAAATGGACAAATAGATATTTGTTAACATATCTAAAAGATTCAGACTTAAACGTTTCCGTTACAGGTAAAATTTAATTCAATGTATTGTTATTACTTGCTTTATGATTATCAGTATGGTAAATTAATTACTGATTTTAGTGTTCTTAAGTTCAGATTGAATGCAAATGAATTAAGTTTCTGAGTTGTGCATATTGATTGTACTTTAAGAGGTGATGTGTTGTGATAAATTATTGAGTGAAGAGCAGAAAATATATATAGTTTGCAAATCCTATTTAGAATTCTGTCTTTAGATAACACCTTTTATTAAAATGCCAATGAAAACACATCACTGTAAAGTGCAAATTGTTCTCTAGTAACTTATAGCTGTAAAATACCGATTTAATCATTTTCATTTACAGCAGTATATCTTAAACGATGGGCCTCTGATAAAAACATAGCTTAAGCAAAGCCTCCAAAATACTTTGTCTTGCCACGTGGTACGGTACATAAAATTTATACCATTGATATTACAAGGTAGAAAATCACCACTTTAAAATACAAAATACCTCCAAACTATTGTGCAAGATAATGAAACTAGTACATTAGGAACACAACAATATGAATATCCCTTGTAAATTATCACAGTTAGACCTATTCTGCAAAGTACAAAGATTTCTGTCGACTTCTGTAGGAGTAAAATTTAATTAAATTTGTCATGAAAGAGGTAAGGTTAGTCTGCATTATGTGCCTTTTTTAGATTTGCTGATTAAATGTCCACTTTGTTATAATGTGTGATAAGCTTATATATGGTTGTAAACTGCAAATTAAATATGTACCAAATTAGATAATGCCATAATTGTGTGTTAGGTGGCCTTGAGGACACACATTAAGTATTTCCCTTTGAAATGTAACCTACCTGTATTGTTGAGGTTTGGAAGTTATATATCTCTATTTCAAGAGCAATCAGTTTCTATTAGTTTTCTTTTGATTTTGAAACAGGTCACCTTGCATTCTTAACTTTTTACTTTGCATCTAAGGAGACTGAAACATTTAAAGTATCATGAAGGCACTGGAAAAAAAACTCAGTAGTTTAAATAGGGGCTTGAAAGACATCTAGAGAGGAAAAAAAGGTACATCTGTTAGGGGGAAAAAAAAAAAAAAAGAAGAGAATTACAATAGAGGAACTTTCTGGTCTCTGACCATTGCAAATTTTCCTATGCACTCATATAAATCACGGAGAAAGGAAGAAAGAAAAACTACAACCAAAGAAAAATCCCCATTATATCACATGCACATCTTTGCTTTTTTCCTTTTTCAAAGTAGGCTTAGAAAGAACAAAGGGCTTAGAATTCTTCAATGATATTATGCCAGGGAAGTACTGTACTTGGGGTTCCATTTTGTCACCTCAAAGAGGATTTAATTCAGCTGTCAGAGAGTGCTTTTTAGTCTGTAGACAGAGTATGAACAGGGAGAATTCTGTTTGTTCTTTAAAAATAGTCCAAAACATTCCAGTCTTTGTGAAAAATTCTCGAAGCTTAAATAGGAAATAAATTCAAAGTCAAATTCCCTGTTAAGTTAACCATGATGCTTGTTTCTTATTCCTCAGAGAACAGTATATCACCGTTCTACTGAGGCTAAAAATAAGCTTCATATAAAAATGAGTGCTCACTCTACAGAAGTTTTTTGATTTTACCTGAAAGTCAAACAGGTCTTAAAGTTATACAAGGTCACTTATTATTCTAATTTAATTTTTTTACTGGTGCCATTATTTTTTGATCTAGCTTGGGCTGAAGTTAGCTACCTGGGCTGTGAAAGACAGGTAGAATATGAATTGGACCGACGTGATAATGCTTACCTCTTTTTTAAAACAGTGAGGTCATTAATTAAAAGTAACACTTAATCGGATATTTTTGTCTCTCAATTAATACAGAGGCATGAGATACACTTGTCACAAGAGGTGGGACCATTGGTCTTATAAAGGGGCATTTTTATGTTTTTAAATCTCATAACTTTTATCTTTAGCAAGTCAGGAACAGTTTATGTTTCACTCCATAAACGTATTTCGTACTTGCATTGAATATTCTACGTCAAAGCATATAGGGTGGGGGAAGGACTCATCAACATGCACATATTTACTGTCCTCATGATCAAAAAATAAAGATCTCACACTTACTGAGATGATGACACTACCATTAATGGATGAGACATTCTCATAAATAAGTGTAGCCCTTAAAAACACAGCTGTTCAATGTATCTCTGGGCTAAATGTACTTCCCAGGAGACAAATCTGGTGTGTGTTGGACACTGAGAGGTCTGAATGAGTTGTGACCAACCCCACTGAGAACTGAGGGGGTTCCTCTCTTCTCCATGTCTGTGTCCTGTACTGACGGAACAACCTCTTCTGAAGGAAACACAGCTGCCAACGCCAACTCTATGACACCCTTATTTTGGGCAGTGGGGAAATAAACCCCTGCTGGCACGCAGTTCAAGGGCCTGCTAAGCAAGTCATTGGAAGCGCTTTGGGATCTCATTTTTCCATATCTCATCTGTCATAAAGATCTGCCCTGGAGAGATCTGAATTTACAGATCTGAGTTGTAAATCACGTAGTCATTTAAGATGAGCATGGTTTTTTTTCCATTCCTTTCTTCTTCCCATCTTCCCCCTCATTTTGGCTCATGTCTGTGAAACTGTTAGTTTTGTAACGTGATAACCAAGACAAACATCTTTCCATAAGCCTTTTCTCTTTGATAATTTAGAGGAAGAGAGTCTATGATACTTTACAAAATAGTGTCATGGTGGCCAAGAACTCTTGCTTTATTTTTGTATCTGCACCTGGGAAATGGTCAGGAAAGGAGAATTTGTTGTATGATCCTGCTAAGAGTTGTTATTGCTAGAGCTGTACAGCTACTGTATATTTGGTTTTGTGAAGAAAGGCTAGACTTTAACCTGTGTCTTCCCTCTCTTGGTGTTTCAATGCTCACTAAAAAAGGTGTCTTAAGGAAAATAATATTTGAGGTGGATTCCAGCTTCTGATTGATATCAGAACATATTTTGCTGTGTTTACAGTGGAAAATCATTAAAGACCTTGGATCATCAGTTTGGTTTACAACACTTCACCATCAGTGACGACAAATTCAACTGAGTTCTCACTATGAAAATGGTTGTTGAAAAACATACTTTTATCAGTAAACTTGAAAATGGTATCTGTAGACTTGAGATCAGTGAAAGACAAACAATGTATTTTCTATACATAGTTTTCTATGATGCCATGTAGGTTTTTATTGTTACTATTGATGACAACACCATATGAGGGTAGCTCACTCTAACATCCTGCTGTCAGTTAAGATAAAGGCAGAGCAACCATTAGCTTGCCACATTACCAAGAATGACTAATATGCAAGTAAGCTTTGTTACACTGCAAGTTTTACCTGTTTTTGGGGGCGTTAAATATTTTCCTTATTTTTTCTGTCTCTGTATTTTTTGAACGTGTTTCAATTGAAAAATTGTCACAGAAAATACAGATTTTCTCTTTCCTATATAGGAGCTAGAAGCAGACGCTGAGACCATCAGTGGTGACAAGGTAGGTGCCCATGTGGTAAGCAGCAGTGCGTTTATATTTTGGACTCAGTTGAATGAACATGCTAAACTAGATTCTTCACTGGTGTAAATGGAATGCAGTTCCCACTGATGCTGAAAGAAACTACAACACCTGAGGACCCCACATCAGAATCATCCTGTAGGGGAAAAATTAGGAAGTGACTCAGCACTTAACTCTAATTCTAGGAATTCTTACTGTGCAATGTTGGACTTGGAAATATTAACATCCTTTCTATTGTGTTTATGTGCAGGTTTAAAAAATGACAATTTATTCCTCATATTAGGGGATACACACATACACACACATTATGTGTATATATATATATATAATATATATGCACATATTATTTCACATACAGCTTTAATCCTAAACTTGAAATAATATTGGGGTAAGATTTTTATGTAATTATATTCAAAGTTAATGCATTATTCCATTAAGTTTACACTGGTTTAACCAAGAAATCTAGGCCTCAGTCTACTAATGTTGATGTAAACCAGAATAGCTCCTCTGATTTATACCTAATAAGAGCCTGGTTCTCTATCTCATTGTTGAATTTGTTGAGGGTTTTTTTTCCCTCCCAAAAGACAAAATTCTTGTTTGTTTGGAGGGGTTTTTTAACCTCTTGGCTGAGTGATACATTTCTGTTTATCAGCCACCTGCATCCCCTCAATGCATTCTGAGGCAAAAATCAAGGAATAAGAAAGTCCAATTTTAAATTCAATCAGTTCTCAAGTTGTTTGATGCAATGGTTTCCATTTCAACAGCTGCCTCTGTCTGCTTCACCCACATGAAGGAACCAGCTTCCTCTGGAGATCTGAAAATGTACAGTTGGCAGCTAAAATTCAATTTAAGTCTGGCCAGGTACAAGTTTATTGGCACTGGTCCCAGGTCTTGTGATTGACTTTTAACCCCCTCAGAGCTTTCCTTGTGTGCCTAATAGAGCTGTGTGCTGTGTGACAACTTCAGTGAAGTCCAACCGCTGCCTTTTGTTGCTTTGTGCAGCAAAATATTTTGAGCTCATAAACCATCAAGTCTGTATTCGAGTGGCATTTGTAAGGAGTCTTCACATTAGTTATCCTCACAAAAAATAATAAGTGATATATGCTGTTTAAATAACTATCAACTGCTTTCTGAAAGCTGCACTGGAGAATACCGCTTACTTTCTTCTTGTGCTTTTTTTTTTACTTTAAAAATCATCTCCTTACTTTAGAAACAATTTGCAGTACTTCCGTTCACACTGATAATTGCTTACATATCGGACCATTCAAAATAATTCGCAGTAATGAGAGGTTAAACAGTTTATCCCTTGGCAGAGGAAAAGAGCAGAGGGATTCCTTCTGTCCTTAGACATTGCTGTTCTAACACGTAATGAGTTCCTCTGATATTTGTGGACATGTGAAGTATTAAAAAAATTCCTCATGTTAGGGTTCAACTTCATTTCTTTTCATGCCACTCAGCAAAGAAACAGCAAATCAAATCAGATTATGAGCAAAACACTGACCTTCAAAAATTCAAACTGAAAACAGCACAGCGCAAACAGAATTTTTATGTCTTTATTCCCTTGTCCTCCATCCTGTGTAGCAGATTCAAAAATAACCATGTTATCGCAGCTCTGGGTGCTAAAAAGCAAGCAGTCATCAGCTAAAAGCATATGTTAACTTGATTGGTAAGCAAAGGGGTTGGTCCGTGCATCATCTGTGACATTAACCTTCTAGATTAAAGGGAAAAAAATTGACATACTGAAAATCTTTAATGCTAACACATGGTGGTTAGTTCATCCTTTCACAGTAGGCAGTCAGCTAGCCACAGGTAATGGAAGCAATTTAAGCTCACAAAGGTATTTAAGCTGCCCAAACCTATCTCTGTCTAGAGAGTTACTCCCTACATCCACCTGTATTCTGCAACGTAGAACAAGAAGGAAATAATGCAACAGGAAAAAGTTACTACCAGTAATTATTCATCAAAGCCCTTCCCCTTCTCTCATCTGTGACCTACAGCTTGAGAACTGTCAGTTTTAAAGGTGGGAGAGAGGGGAACTCTGCTTTCCTAGGTAATGTTCACAGGTCTTTGCATCCTTACTTCCCACAGCATGGTGCCATTACCCTGGTGATCTAAGGTATTTCATGAGATAAAAGAAAAGAGGGAACCTGGAGTAACTGAATTCCAGATCACTTGTTTTTCAAGAAAACAGTGGGCACAAATGTATAAAATATGAGTATCTGGGAATAAGTGAAATGAAAGAAGTTTTTCAGATTATTTTTTCACTGTGAAGCTGAGGCCAAAGATTGAGGCCTTGGCTTTAAGACCAAGCATGACTGAGTCAATTTGGATAAAACACAAGCATCGAGAGTTTATACTGTGGCTCACTTTACCCATGTTTTTGACTGAAATACCAGCAAAATTTTATCTTACTTCTTCTTTCTTAACATTGAAAAATAATAAACTTTCATAATTCTGTCTAGCACAGAATAAAAAATGCGAAAGTGTTTCTAGAGTAGTTTAGCTGGTATGGTCTGAAGAGAGCAAAATCAAATTCTTTGCTCATCTCTGACTCATTTTCAGTGGGGCTGAGAGAGTTGAGGTGCCTGTTAGAGTCAATCTAAACTTGTGGGCACTTGTTTGGACAAAACATCCACATTTTCTGAAGTTTAAAAATCTTTCCTGACAGAAGTAAAAGGGAGCAGAAATTGTGGCTTGTTTTTTTTTTTTTTTTTAATTGGGAGATGCGAAAAGGAACAAAGATCTACTAGTTACACCATTAAGCTATTGAGAACTGGAAAGGTACATTTTACTGTCAGAGAAACAAAGCTCAAGGATCTATCAGAGCCAGGTACGAAGGAACACATAAACTTCTGTTAAGGAAAAGAGGCAGATGGAGGTAGAAGGGAGCTAAATAGGCTTTAACTATTTATTTAAGCAAACAGACATCTCCTGTATTGCTTGAGTTAATTTCTTATTATTCAAGATTTAGCAAACCTTTTTTTGCAATGCTTCACCATGGTTTTTTCATTCATACATTCTGCAATACAAAAAATTACACCAGTATTTTATAACCTATATTTTATATTTTAATATAAAATATATTTTTTCCCTTCTTGGTCTTTTCCATATGGTAAGCATTTTCAAACAAACTTCACATTTAGAAAATGGCAATGAACAGCCAACATTGTGACTGATAAAAACTAGATTCAATTGATTTCATTTGCTAAAGTTGTCCTTCAAGATAATTGAGACACGGCACCTTGAGCAGTGGGCCATAACTACTGCGTCATTTTGGAAATGGAATGCTGTTTGTATCACGGTTGCTTTTAGATAATGTGTGCAATTGTCTATGAAGAGCAGCTAGATAGTTCCTGTGAGTGACTCTTTTTGTACTTTCATTCAAATAAACACTGTAATAAGTTTTAAAGATTGTTTTCTTCAGCCATTCATCAATATTTTACTGTATGCAAAAAAGTCAATACTGGTCCAGTAATTTCTACAGATATATACCAGCTAATTTTCCCACATAAAACAGTATCATAGTAGTGTTAAAGGGCATATTGATGTAGATGGTCAGGAATTTATGCATGTAGGTTCTATTTACAATAATGTAAGTTAGGTAAATCATCACTGTTGGGTTGAGAAAGTATGAGTAAACATGTCAGTGTGTGTTGGTCGAGTCTAGTCCTAGACTTTAGGAGACTAATAGGAGGAAGGAGAAATTTAACAAAAAGAGGAATTATGTAATTAGAAAAGTAGAAAGGCTTTGAAAGCATATGGTCCTCATCTGTTGACAAAACAGGCCATGAGATGTAATGTACTTAATAGTTTTAATAACAAACTGTCTTACCTGCATACTAGGGACAAACTTTCACTGATTGAGGAAAACTGTTTGGAGGTATAAAAGATGTTGCATGTTCCAGGTAGAAATGCCTTTGAAGAAATGAGCACAATTTTTGTGTGTTTCATGGGTTGGCTGAAAGGTGTAGATGGCTTCATAGATTAGTACCTTTAACTGCCAGAATTTGTATCACAGTAATTTCCAAAGACTCAGCTCAAGAAAGAAACATGCGGGGAGAAAGAGGTGAAGAACCATTCCCCAGGCAGAAGATTAGGGACAAGGGATAGGATCGACATTGCCCCGTTTTCAATGACCTATTTTCTGGACCCTGACTCCATTTATTATAATCATAAGTTTCTGTGAAACTATATTTTTTTGCATAGTAAGTGCATGTGTGTACTTGTTTTCAAAAGAGAAATTGGGTATCTGTGGTATACCACGTGTTATGCAGAGACTTTTCTGGCAATGTTCTGCTTAGATAAAAATTAACAAATGCTTCAGTTACAACAATTTCTAATAGTGTTTATCATTTTATTTCTCACAAGTTCTTAACTATGGCACTGTACAGTACAGCACAGTGAAATTTATTCATAAAAGTGGCTCCAGTTTCCCTGTGATTACCATTGTCTTCAAAAGCAAAGACTTCAAATTGTTCTAAAACATCATCAGTAAATATTGTACTATTGAACTCAACTCGCTGTGATTAAAGAGATTACTATCATTGAGAGGAATAGTCATCTCTCTTAAACTTTGAGTTTCACCAAAAATAATGAGAAGCCCTTGATCTCTTTTGCCCAGTGATATAGCCTGCGGGAATAAACAGAGCTAACTTTGTGTGTTGAGAATGGGGAATAAAATGTATTAATTCAGATTGAAATGAATCTAGGGTTTGTGGTTGGATAGCTTTTCTAAAATTTGGATATAGCTAATTCCTACACTGCCTTAAATTCCATGAAAATCGTGTGTCTCAACCTTACCTCCTGAGACGTTATGTCTAGCAGTTTGCTTGAGTTGCCAACAGAGTGACAAAACAGATACATAGTGTGCAAGAAAATACAAAGGTTGTAACACAGGCTATCACAGGCAATGTCTTTCACGTCACCTGAAGTTTTTTTAATTGTACAAAACATTACCTGAAATAACATTTTTTGCTGCACTGAATTTCCAGAGAATGTTCTTTTTTACTGAGGTTAAACTTATTTTGCACTCCAATGAGATATAATGGCTTCCAATTTTTTCTTGCTTACCATTTTTACAGAGTATCGTGCCTCAGTGAATCCTGTGGAAGCTTAGCAACAAGTATGTGCCCCTTCAGAAGATTACCTGCATGAATATTTGAGGAAACTCTTCTGTAGAGATCCATCACATTGTTACTGTTTTAAATATTCCTTTGTAAATAACCTTATGGGCCCCAGAGGAAGGAAGAAAAGCACGCTCAATTACCTTCTAGAATGCATTTTCACTAAGTGCCAGGGTGAAGAAAATGATGGCCAAGAACAGATGAGACTGTTCTCAGTAGAATTTAATATAATTTTTAGCAGGTTAAGCATTTATGCTTGCATTCTGCATTTGAGTACTTAAGTTTCTGTGCAGTGGACCTTCTTTAGATCCGTTGCCTTCCCTTCCTAATGGTGACGCAAACTACAGTTTCAGGTTTTGGACTTTTGTGTATTTTTCGTTTTTCTCCTAAAATGTTCTGTTCTGACAGTTCTGGTGCACAGCAATTTGTAAAGTTTTCTTACCCAGTTCTTGGCTATCCACAGATATAACACATTTAGCCTTCTCCATCATTCTTTGCTCAGTCCCATTGAAGCTGCTGTCACTGCAACATTTTACATTCTTCTATCAAGGCAGGAATGAAACTTCCAGTGGAGCGAATGCAAATGCTAAGGCAGCTGCATGGGTCAGTAGGCAGATGGAGGCGGGGAGGATTTGGGAAAGCTAAACAGTTTGCATCCTTCTCTAAAAGACAGCAAACCACAGGGCAGGGATCTGCAGTCTGATGATTTGACAGTGCAATGCCCTTTAGTTGTTTGACTGGATTTACAAGTTCTGTTTAGCTGACAGATATTTTGGCTAATACCCTTCTCTAGTTGTTTTCCTTCTGACTATCAGAAATTCTGTTTAAAAATTGAAGCAAGTTCTTGTTGTACAGCAACATAAACAGATTCCTCTTACAGATAGGAAACACTCTTTATGATTTTTTTTATGTGAATACCCCAATGGATACAAAATATTGACCTAAACAAATACAGTTTACTGAGAGTGCCAGTAAACAATCTGGAAAGTAAATCAGAGGATGTAGCTTTATTTTGTGTGGAAACTGCTCTTCCAAGCTTACAGCACAGAGTCCAATATCTCTTTTTTGTTTGTTTTTCCTCTGTTTTTTTTTTTTTTTGCAATTAGTCATTCTCCTGACTAAAAATCAAACCATCAGCCTGTAAAGAAGCCAAATGAAATAAAGCCGTAGCTAAGTAAGAACAGTGTGTAAATAAAAATGAATTTGCACTGACTGAAATTTTAGTGATTAAATATTTTTTATTTTCTGAGGTAACATGATTTTAAATATGCTGCTTCTAAAAGCTGTGTGAGAATTAACAGGTAACCGATTTAAATGCATAGAATCAATGGTCCTGGAACAGAGATGGACAGTTGTTTGTAATGTTAATGACTATGATCAAGGGAAAGAAAAAGAACTCTTGCTGGGATCACAGGTTGACTGTTCACTGAATTATACCTTGAAATCATTTGCAAAAATAATTCTGTTTCACTGGCCCAAGGTCTCCACTTGAAACTTTTGAGAATGGGTTAACAGTAGTGTGTGTATTACCAGAATTGGCCAAGGTTGAAGCACTGAAAGGACAGACTGATTTTTTTAAATTTTTTTTTCCTGTTTCTATTGTATATCTCAAGTATCCAGCGCTATCTTGGTAAGTATGACTACAAATAGCTGAAACTCCAAAGCACTGAACAGCAGGAAGTACGTGGGATGAAACACAGATGGATAAGATGACACCAAGCAAACAACATGTTAGACTGGCTGTCAAGAAGAAAACAAAACAGCGACTTTATTACATTTTGGGTGTCCTACATTCAGAGTCAGCCATCAAAAGGTTTCACCAGCTATGCCTTCATTAGCATGAGTAAGGTTTTGAAGTTCATCTCCTTACTGTCCTTCCTTACCCCGCATTTGTTTCATTGTGGAGCAGCCTCATGGCATGCAAAAGAGATTCCTTTTGGGTTAAACTAAACCAGAAACTGTGCTCCAGGAATATGCCTATTTGCTCCAAATGGTAACGTGCACTGGGCTTCAAACTGCAGTCAGTCTGAAGTAAAACTTCCCTATGCATGTTATGAATGTATTTCAGGTCCTTAACAGCAATGTTTTTTGCTCAACAGACCCATTCCTATTTGGCCAGACACTGCCATTGAGCATTGGACTGTATTTCAGTAGCAGAGGAAGGACAGGATGACTTAGTTGTTCTCATGTCTAATTTCTGTGATTATACGAAGCTTTCTCTGAATTCATGTAAAGCTTAGTGTAATAGAGAGGCTTCAAGGATTTAGGCTTTTGACAGGAGTTACTCAGGTTAAAGATGAAAGAGAGAGAGAGAGAGAGAGACTGGGAGGCTTTGATTGCCAGAACTTTCTAGGTATCCTTGTTTTTTCACTGCTGCTGAATTTTAATAGTCCTTAAGATAATGTTAACCAAAACACTGATGAAATGTGCTAAATATGCATGTTGTAAAACACTGCTTTTGCTAGACCTGTCTGGCTTGTATAATCCCAAACTCTCAGCAGTGCAACTGTGTACAACAGAAGCCGCTAATAATTAATGCCTGAAATCCCCCCTAACCATGCTGCTGCCCTGGGAACTCCAAAGCAACTGCACGTGCACTTTCAGAAGCTGAGCACACAGCCCACGGGGAAGTGGGTGGCAGCAGAATGACTGGCACCAGCATCTACTGGGATTGCTCAGCTTCAAGACCTCCTACGATGGCATTTGAACGATAGCTACTGATCACTTTCCAGAGCAGCAGCTGTAGACGCTACACTTTCATAAATACATCTCAGGGCTTCGTGTGTGTGTGTGTGTACTGCTGCATTAGAAAAATATTTCACTGGTCAATAAATAAATTGATAAACCAAGGTCAATCTGTATGTGGAAAAAATATTTATATATGTAACTATTCATAGAAAATCACAGACAGCAGTGTGAGTGAGCAAGGCTGAAGTACAGCTGTAAAAATCAAACTGTGTGTGTGTGTGTCTGGATTTCAACCACAGGAGAACACTACTGGAATCTGGAAGTCACTTGGGCCCTTGGACCAAGAGAGATTTAGCAGATTTAGTAAGCCTGATTAGTGAAACAGGGCACACATGCTGATGCTCCTCACTAAAAATAACTTTAACCCTTTGTATTTTTATAATGTGCTCTTTACCAGTCATAAAAGAACTTAAATGTTGTCTCAGCAGCTGCCGCTGAAACAGAAGTTTTGGTATTGACAAAATGACTTAGTGATAACAGTATTTGTTACCTGTGCCCAAAAATTTTCCATATCTATATCTATAATCCCCGCCTATCCATATCTATAATCCATTCATACATTATTTTTTTGGATAATAGCATACTGAACAAAGTTCACTTTCAGCTGTGCATGCATGATAAAATTGATTTAAAACTGCAAAAATCACTGTACTTTTTAGAGGAGCTGTCTGATCAAATGACAGATTAAAATTGAAATCAAAACCTAATTACTGGGCCTTCATTTTCCATTAAATACATACTATTGGTGGCAGATATCCCATTTAGGAAATAAGTCAAGGACATAAGCTGGGTCTTTTTTCTGTATAATTACTCTTCTACATATCAGTTCTTGAACAGAGTTGGTCACAATAAAGCCTCCAAGTAATGAAACTGCCTTCCTCCTTCATACAGTAGTTCTAAGCACAATGTATTCAAAGTACATAAAGTTCTCTGGGCAATGGTATTGCTAAAGATGTAGGAAATAAATGCCTTAACCTGTCATATTCCTCTGTCGCGTGCAGCAGCACTTGGGAAAAATAAATAAGAATCAAAGCAAATTAGGTCTAGTAAAAGAAAACTGTGCAATATGTGTCTGTTAAAAACATATTCCATTATTTACTAATATGCCTGTGAGTGTAAGTGCTCATCATACTCATTATATTGAAGAGTAAAGAACGCAATAAAGAAAGGAAATAGTTTGGTCATGATTATAAAATGCAATTCACTGGTTTAGACAAGGAAATAACAAGGATTTCTGGTTGCTTGATTGAGATCCAGTTATTATCATGTACTATTGCACACAAAGGGCAGTACAGCAGAGTGGTAATTCTATTCATAAATTAAAATTATGGCTAAATTATCCTAGCTACCATATTTTAAGGAATACAATACTATCTAATTATGTATATTTGATAAGTAATAGTTGGTATCATTAATTACATGAGTTGGCTGTTCAATTTTCCATCAGAAAAGATAGAATAGGTGTGGGGAATGTTGACAATTCACTTAAGTACTTAATAATTTATATGTTGTTAATTATTTTGACTCATATTGGCGCATGTTACAACAACACATAAGTTAACCATCTGCTAATGGTATAAAGAAAGAACTTGAAACGGTAATTAAAAAGATTATCATTATGCCAGTCTTTATCTGTGTGTTCATGCACAGTTTCAGCAAGGACCGGTCTTTCAATGTGTTCTAGCTCAGGACTTCTTGAATTCAAGGATGTTAAATTCTTTCCAGGGGAAAGAAAGGCACTAGAAGAAGGTATTACTTGCACACACAAAAATGGTAAAGGTGAAGAGAAATAGAGACCTATTGATTTGATTCTCATTTATGGATTGTTCTAGCCTGCTAGAGGAGTGGCATAGGTATTAACATAACTAATGCAGTAAGCTTTAAATTGAGTACCAGTAGTGACAAACACACGTGCTCTGGGTTTGACAGATCAGTGAGATTTTATGTACTCTGCAAATGATGTTTTCTGGTTGCTAACCATGGGCTTCATTTGCAATACTATGGTCTGCGTTTAAGAGGTGGTGGACTCTCACAGTTTAAGTAATTGATGTTGTCATCTGTACCATGCCAAATTTTTAGTGACCCAAAATGTAATTTCAGATATGGCTTATTAGCTGGCCACCATAAATAGTATTAGAATTTTGCAAGCTGTTCTATTTATTTATTTATAAGTATATAGTTTTATCTACGATTTGAATAGTTAACCTCTTTAGACTCTGCTGGGGGTGGAGCAGATGGGAAGAAAGCTATTATAAGGTATTTGAGCATGCAGTCCAATGTCTAAATATTATGGAAAGCTTTCATAAAGTGGGATCTCAAATCACACACTAGGAGTCTAGTACTCTAATGGCACAATCTGTAAATAAATACATAAATTGTGCTAAAACTTTTTTTTTTTCTCTTTAGGAAAAGCTTATAGGAAACGTATAATCTCAAAAACGAAGATTCTGGTTGCCATATGTCTGTTTATGGGAGCTAGGCAAAATTCAAACAGTTCATCCTGGGGGCAGATCAACACTCTTCTAGCCTTTATTTTCACCTAGCTAGTTTTGAAACAGGGTTGCTGTTTTATATTTCATAGGTACCTTTATTTCCATACACAAACCAATGCTTTGCTAGAGGAACTTAGGTGCAGCTTATATTTCAGTGATGGGGTGACTGTGTTGTTTTCTCTTGCCATTGTCATGCTAGAAGGTTTCCACTTAGACAAAGTAAGATGTTTTCTGTAGCCAAATAATATATATGTAATGTGTGTGAATGCAGTTCATGACTTGAGTGTATTCAGCTCATCTTTCCTTTGAAAATGAAAAGAACAAATAATATACAACCAGTTCTTTTCCTGACAGATCTTGCGCACTTATGTCTTCTTTTTCCTACACACAAACATGAAGCCTCCCTCTCCCTTTGGTGCAAGCCGTTATCAGTGTAGACACTCTCCTGATAAGTGCTGACATATAAACCTGTGTTACTGTTGCTTCAAGTTACCCATCCCCAAGCCTGAAACAAAGTGTACCCTTCCCCCCTCCTCCACCATGATTTTTTGTGGGCCTTATTTATTGTACAACCAGCTAAAATTAAACACATTAATGAGAATGGCCACTCAGCAAAGAAGTTGTATTTTAATTCCATAAAAACTCATGCATCTAGGTCATGTCGAAATGCTGGTTAAGATAAATTCTCTTTAGTTTAATTCATGTTAAGTGATTAGAGTAAAACTGTGTTGCCTTGACTAACACCCCAATTAAAACTAAAACTGCCGTATCTTCACAAGGATTGCACCATAGGATAATTTAATGTAGAATTTTTTTTTCTTAATTTAGCAGTGACAGCATTTGTAAGGTGATGATAAGTGGTGTGTTCCCTCATGTAATTCTGGTTTGAAGGAGCCAGTCAGCTGAAAACATACACCTTTTTCACATATAGTTAAGGTAAAGCACAAGGGGTTAGCCTAGGACTAATAGATTGGTTGGTGGAGATGAATTGGTGCTTGCAGTCAGAAGAAATTATTTGGGTGTGTTCACTGTATCTTTTAAAATGGTGCTCAGTATCTTAATTTAATTGGAAGGCATTAAAAAGTAGGACTGTATTTACAGTACAGAGTTTGTCAGCACAGTTGCACATTATAGCAGCATCGCTCTTGTGCTTGATAAATTGTTGTCTGCTAAGATATGGAATAAACTGACTCAAAACCTGTCTCATTCAAAAAGCATCACAACTTTGTGTCTGTGGATTTCAGATGAAAGAAACATAAAAACTTTTTTTTTATTATTTTTTGATAGTCCAAGAACTAATACATTCAAAAGAGGCACAAAAATTGAATCCTATAATAAAAGTAAACTGATCTTTAAAAAAATTTAAACACCTACTCAGAACAGAAATATTTCTCTCCAGATTAGATGGTGTTATTTGCTATTCTTGTTTTCTGTTGAACTAGTTGCAGGAAAACTGTCACTCATACCAGTCCTTTATTATTTATAGAAAATCAGGAAGGAAATCATTATACTCTAGTACCATTGCAATAGGAATTTCTATTACCTAGTTATAGATAGACTTTTTTCAGTACATTTAGAAAAGAGAAACACTTCCCATGTGTTTGAAAGATTATTTAAAATGCTATATAAACCAAGATTTGGAAGAAAATGTATATAGGTTTTTTCTTTTCAATTTTCTCAGTCTCATTTCCTCCCCATTCTACTCTTCTTTCATTTTATAAGTCAGTTTATTTATTTAAGTTGTCAAAAGAATTTAAGGAAAGTTCAACTAACTTGTGCAGAGTTAGTGGAACTTGGGCCGGGGGTGGGGGTGGGGGGGTGTATATACATGTGTTTGTGTGCAAATTTCATGCTCCTTAAAGGACTTACTTATTGAAAAACTTCAAAGCTGTTAATTCCTGTGGAAGTTTCAGACAATAAATACTTGACATTTTAGTTGTTTTCTTAATTCATTCTGGTCACAGGACCACAGAGTCATTATAAAATATGATAGCATTGATATGTGGTATTTCAGAATACAAATAAAAATTTCTAATTTTTTTCTAGTCAGCTAAAACTAAACAAACCATATAAGAAAAGGGTTAGTTCACTGAATTCTCAACAAAAGTTAAAATTAATAAAAGTATGCCCAGGGAGATAGCTTTTTGTGCAATTTTTTGTCTCTGGGTGCTTCAACTTATTACAAATAAGTATTTCAGATTTTCCTTACTTTTGTAGGTTTGTGCTCTGAGACACACAAATAGAGCATTTACTATTTTATAGGAAACGGATTTTCAGTGGGTGAGAGAAAGAATCTGACCTTTCCATACTGAACATTACTGGTTTTTCTCATCTTTTATTGAGTGTCTCTTTTCTTAATCCAAAGATTAGTGTAGAATTTTCTTTATCTGTTATTGGATGTTGTATAAATCAGCCAATCTGTTATTTACAGTTCACCAAGTCGGCCATCTTTCAATGTGAAATAAAAACCAATATAATAAAGCTTATTTGATATGCATGTATCAGAATTTTCTTTAATCAAAATAATCAATTGAGGGTCTGTAATATTAGCATTATTGCAACCAATACTGTGTACATAATTCTTTCAGTTTTACACTGGAATAACTAAAGTCAATACATACAGAAGAAAATAATTAAGCATTAATTATATTTTCCCTTCCAATTTAAAAATAATGTAAACTACATCACTGTTTCATTTGCATTATGCTGATTCTGTGAGCAATCAAACCAAATTTTGTTGCTCATAGAACTTGTAGAAGATGGGATTTTACCTGGCTGGTACCTCTGTTCTGACCTATTGTAAAAGGAAAGGTTGGAAGGGTTGTTTGGGGATTCCCCTTTCCCCTGCCATCTGTGTCAGATAACGAAGGACTAGCTGGAATTGCTGCAGAGGATGTGTGAAATAGCCAGCATGTGTCCCACCTGCGTTTGATTGCCTAAGGGGTCACACATACCCAACCAAGGCAGCATGCAGAATGGGACAGATATTTACACTATTGTGATATAACTGTGGCAGCTACAACAATCTCAACAGCAAAAACATTGAAATCAAGTAAATTTGTTTTGGATGGGATGAAGTTCTGCAGATTTGCACAAAATTTCCTCTGTGCTGGACCTCAACCATTGATTTTCTCTCTTAGTCAAAACTACTGCAACTCTGTGTTAACTATAGAATTATTTTATTTTTTTTGAAGAACGGCATAAATAGCGGGCACTTTGATGGCCCTGAACCATACCGAAAAGCACTTAATCACCACTGAATTAAGATCCTGAAAAAATAACTCTGATTTTCACAATGACAGGATATCGCTATGGCATTGGTAATATTCTTTATTTGCCAAGGAACTGCTAGCATCTGATATGGTTGTGGCCTTGTAATACTGTACACCACATCCTTGTTTGCCAGTCTGCGGCAACATAGACACTGCTAATTGCATCCACGTAGTGCAGAGTTGCTTAAATCCCCACTGCTCAGTCACAGCCTCCCCTAGAACAGATTGTATCCATTCTACGCAATAAGTCAACTTTAGGCTGTGTGTGTCTTTCGCTTTTGTTTTTTCTTTTTGAAATGTTTGAAACAATATGAGGACCATGCTGCAGCTCAGCAGAATACTGTTTTATAGCATGAAATTGAGCATATGTCATATGTGCTAAAGGGTGGTATGACAGCATGTGGGAAGCACCCGAAATTGTAAAACTTGATCAGACAGTTTTTGAGGATTATGAGTGGTTGAGAGACCCAAACCTGAAGCAGGTGCATCGTATTGTCCATTTGGCAGCCCCTAGAGTGAGGAATCCAGGAAATATGTTTGGATTTTGCTGACAAGTCATCTGGTTCACAGCAAAACGAATCGTATATGAGAGGACTAACATGTGGTGTGGGTAATGAGGGACTGTGACCCAGGAGTGCACTAGATAGACATCAACTTCAGAATAGCTGTTGGTCAGCTTGTTCCTCTCACTGTTCCTGCATCCTTCGTTTCAGCTGATTTTCAGTTGTCAAACTACTCTCTCGTACTTTCTGCAACAGCCACTTAAGTAACACAAATTTCAAAAGCCTACTGGCCATGTGGAAGTGTAAAATTGTATAAACCTCATTAATGTTCCCAAAAAGCTCTGCTGTGTTAGGCAGCCCTTTGCTCCTCCTCACAATATGGTGAAGAATTAAGAAATCATCTTTCTCTTTTTTCAGTTGAATTGTTTGTGTCAGGGTATTGTCTGAGAGTTGCAGTTAGGTGGTTATACATTTCCTATTTTGATGCAACAAAATTTGACTTAATTTTGTTCAGAACCCTGTGCTTCCCATACTAAAATATGCTGGATGCTGAAGATTGTCATCTGCTCTTTTCTTCTCTATCTAGATGTAAGGCTTCATATGGAAGTTTGCAAGGTTGCAGGAAAAGCTACCAAGACTATGGTATGCAAACAGTTTTCAGAGTTTGTTTTTTAGTTTCTTTGTTTTGTAGTAGGGAAACATTCTATCACAGCATAAAATAATCTCTGCCTGTGTAATTTGAGATTTGGATATACAATGCCTGTTCCTGTATCTTCCCTCTACAAATATGAAATAAATATAAATATTTAAGGAGATGCCTTAGCTTTTACAATGGGATGTTCATAACTTTAGATCAGGTTACACACCATACAATCTGACTTTCAAATAACGAGCTCCTGCTTTTAACAGTGCCTGCATCTGCAGTGTAATAACACTGCATTCTATCTTGCAGAACAGTCTAGGAGTTTGATCTAGGAAATTCTAGTAGTATTATTGAAGTAAAACCTGTATGGCAGGGAGAAATTCTATTCTGCTATTATGAAATATTATTTTTTCTACAAACATTGTCACTTGGAAAAGCATCAGAGATTTTAAACTGCCCTGGAAACTCAGTTATGTCAACAGGAATCTTTCCACTAGATTCAACCTGGTCACAAGCAGTGAATTCATGGTGGGATTTCCTAATGTAGTTGGTTGCAAAAGATCATTACAAGTTACTATTATGAAATTACTTATTCCCTTGAAAATACTAATCTGTTTAGCGATGCTTTGAATGCGTTTTATTTTTGAAGCGGTTACCATTTTTCAAGATTTTAGTGGTATCAACCGTGTTGCCAGATTTCTGCTGAGAGACTCGCCAAAAGAAAAGATTTCAAAAGAAAAGGTCTGGAACAGATAGGAGTCCTTGAGATTTACAACCCAGCCATTGGAAAGGCTTTTCTTAGTCATGCTATCTTTCAGACTTTTAAAGAGGATTAAAACATGATTATGAATGAGGTTCAGTAGATGGAAAGAGGAGCAGAAACTTTGCATTGTAACACCTAAGCATGGATCTGTGTAATTTATTGAACTCGGGTACTGACAGGGGATATTTCCCTCTGCTCTCAGCAGTGGAAAGATGGCTATATACGCTCTTTTCCCATACTGCTTTCAATCTTCAGTTTCAGCAGATTAGTATGCCTCTACTGGGAAAAATATAACTAAATTAATATTTCTATCAGGTGTATATCTTATACATTTATGTATACACATATAATTTTTAAGTGTAACTGGAAATTGAAGGTAGACATTTTCTCATATTCTTATGGCTTTTCTAAGTAGAATGGAAAACTTCTGGTTTGTAATCAAAACTTACAAATTTATATATTTTTTTTCTAAATTATATAATTCTGCCTACAGACTGACTTGATTTTACAGGGGAAGATGAAGAAAAATGTTAAAATGTTTCCTGGATGTTTTCCCCAATAAACCTAAAAAAAAAAAGCAGCATAAGTATTTTAATGCAGCTTTTTCAGAATAGTAGTTGGCTAAAAAGGCTGAAGACAGTATATTCTTATTGATGCTAACAGAATCAGGAATCTAAAGAGAAAGAAGTTAACCAAGAGAACTCATAAACGTCTTATTAAAATGCATATCAGACCTCTTTAGAACTCTTAGAAGAAATCAATTAATAATGCTAAAATAATTCCAAGTAATGTTCTTATACTTTAGTGTTTTCTTATGAAGAATTTATCCCCACAAACTCAATTTTCAGTGTGCGAAAATTGGAGAGACTGTAGACCATTATCTGAAGGAAAGGACTGGTGAGACAGTATGGCTATATAGCCGAAGCACATAAGTAGGAGCATTTTAGCCTTTCAATATATAAAGAGGGCTTATAAAAAAGACAGAGACTTTTTAACAAGGTCTGTAGTGACAGGACAAGGGCAATGGTTTTAAGCTGAAAGAGAGTAGGTTATGATTGGACGTAAGGAAGAAATTTTTTACAATGATGGTGGTGAGACACTGGAACAGGTTGCTCAGGGAAGTTGTGGGTGCCCCATCCCTGGAAGTGTTCAAAGTCACGTTGGATGGGGCTTTGTGGTCTAGTGAACCTGGTCTAGTGAAAGATGTTCCTGCCTGTGGCAGAGAGGTTGCACTAGATGGTCTTGAAGGTGTCTTCCAACCCAAGCCATTCTAAGATTTTTCTCCTTCTGGATAATTACTAATGTTTAAGATGCATGATTTAGTCAACAAGTTCTCAAATTAGCACAGATGTGCAGAGACCGTGAGGAAAGATTATTGGATTTTTTGGTAAATAACATTTCCAAGTACTGCTGTTCTTAACAAGACCTCCTGTCTTGTTAAGGGAACCTGTCCTTTTTCTCCATTGCTTGTGAAGTTAAAATCTTCTGGTACACCATCTTTTGGCCCAGCATTACTTAAAATGTCTTTGTCTCTTTCATAGCTGTGAGTAGTGTAACGGAAAGCCATGCCTACTGAAAATTGTACAATTTCCTCATTATTGCAAACTAGATCTGGGTATTTTTCAATGTATTCAAACATTCAGCAGAAAAGATTCTGGCATCTCAGCAACATGCCAAGACTCGAGGGAAACAGAGGGCTGACATGGCGATAAGCCCTTCTGACTCTGTGCTACCCTGATAGTTTTATGTGCCCTTAGGTGTCTTTTAGTTACCTAAAGGTGATGAACAATACAGTTACTTCTTACAGATACTGCCCTGCTGCTGAACCTGCTCCCAGCCTCCCATTTATGCCAACATTCCTGGGTGGCTGTTTTGTCTCCAGTTTTCTACCAAAGATGATTTTGCATGGTTGAGTCTGGGGTTTGCACACATTCTTTATGCTTCATTAGTTCTTATACCCAACATTATACAGACCACAGCATCACTAAGGATTTTATTCAATGTATGTGCTTGCGTTTAATCAGATTTATTCAAGTTAGTGACCTGAAGTCATTATTACACTGCTGTTTTAGTAAATATTTTTAACAAGTTATAAGATAGGTGAACACATCAGGCATTACTGTTACTGAGTCTCCCCATTATAGTTAGCAAAATTTAGTGGGATGACAAAATCAGAGAAAGTAAGGGAAATCTAAAAGTAGAGGAAGATATGCAGATGGAAGCTACTTTTTCGTCTTGAACAGAGAGGTGGCATTTCTATTTCACTTCATCTTTGCAATCATTTTGGGTGATAACAGGGGTCAGAGAGAGACTTTTGTCTCCCTGGAATAGGATGCCTTCCTTGGGCTTATGAAATTGTGCCAGACTGCCTGAATGATTGAATACTATATTTTCTTCTGAGTTGCCAGCAGTGGTTTTAACCAGTTCTCATCCTTCTGCTTAGATTTTGCCCCCAAATGACCTCCTCTTCCAACACTTCCCACCCAAGCAGTTTTAGATACACATGTAGGATCATGTTGTTCTCAGAGGTGGAAAATATAAACCAACCAACAAATTGTTACTTCTTTCTCCCAGGCTTTACACTCCATTTGTTCACTGTATTTGTCTTACTTAAAGTGAACACAGCACTGTCTTGCCAGACACAAAAGCAACAAAACCATGGTGATCTAGGTTATTTCATCCAATGCAAACAAATTCTGTTTATTTTGTTTTCCCAGTTTCTTTTATCCCACCTCTCCATTTACCAAATCATCTATTTTTGTTTTCAAGTCATCTTTTCAAGTAATTTTCTTGATGCATTTGCTCCCCTTTGGGACACAACTTCGTGGTACCATCAGTTCTTAATTTTGTAGATTGTGTTTGCCTTCATTTTTTTTTTGCTTTTTAATTGTTTTCAATTAGAGTAAAATGTGGATTGAATCTGTTTATTTAATCTTTTTCAAAACTCAAAACCTTCAGTTGCGGTATTAATTCCCACTTGTGCCATGCAATTTCTTACAGCATGCCATAGCTGTGCTTAGGTATAAACAAATGTTGCTATTATTAGGAAGCAGTAACTTACATGTTTTCAGTGAGGGTTGGCAAAAACATTTCACAGCTGGGAATGAACCTTTGACTTAAAACTTTAGCTAACCTAATTAAACCATTAAAGTTTAGGCAAAGCATCTTGCTCTTTCTAGATGTCTCATGAGAACAGGTTTTCCTCAGGAGATTTCCAGTACTGTCACAAGTGTGGCATATACATTTCTCATTTTCTAACTTACTGCTGCACAAAGAGCACTTATGAAAGACAACAAGGGAAAAAAGGAACTACAAAGTGTCTTGAGACAAAGTTTGTTTGAAATTTGACTGAAAATATCATCTGGTTTCCATATAATCACAGAATCACAAAATAGTAGGGGTTGGAAGGGACCTCTGGAGATCATCTAGTCCAACCCCCCTGCCAGAGCAGGGTCACCTAGAGCAGGCTGCACAGGAACGTGTCCAGGAGGGTTTTGAATGTCTCCAGAGATGGAGACTCCACCACCTCTCTGGGCAGCCTGTTCCAGTGCTCTGCCACCCTCAAAGGAAAGAAGTTCCTCCTCATGTTTAGGTGGAACTTCCTACGCTCAAGTTTGTGCCTGTTACCTCTTGTCCTGTCACTGGGCACCACTGAAAAGAGCCTGGCCCCATCCTCCTGACACCCACCCTTTAAGTATTTATAAGTGTTGTTAAGGTCCCCCCTCAGCTGTCTTTTTTCCAGACTGAAGAGACACAAACCCCTCAGTCTTTCTTCATAAGAGAGGTGTTCCAGTCCCCTAATCATCTTGGTAGCCCTTTGCTGCACCCTCTCCAGCAGTTCCCTGTCCCTCTTGATCTGGGGAGCCCAGAACTGGACACAGTACTCCAGGTGCGGCCTCACCAGGGCAGAGTAGAGGGGGAGGATGACCTCCCTCGACCTGCTGGCCACACTCTTCTTGATGCATCCCAGGATGCCATTGGCCTTCTTGGCCACAAGGGCACATTGCTGGCTCATGGTCATCCTGTTGTCCACCAGGACTCCCAGGTCTCTTTCCACCGAGCTGCTCTCCAGCAGGTCAGCCCCCAACCTGTGCTGGTGCATGGGGTTATTCCTCCCCACGTGCAGCACCCTACACTTGCCCTTATTGAATTTCATAAGGTTCTTCTCTGCCCAAATCTCCAGCCTGTCCAGGTCTCTCTGTATGGCGACACAGCCTTCTGGTGCGTCAGCCGCCACCCCCAGCTTTGTGTCATTGGTAAACTTGCTGAGGGTGCACGCTGTCCCCTCATCCAGGTCATTGATGAATATATTGAAGAGGACTGGACCCAGTACTGACCCCTGGAGATCACCACTCGTCACTGACCTCCAACTAGACTCTGTGCCCCTAATGCCAACCCTCTGAGCTCTGTCTTTCAACCAGTTATCTATCCACCCCACTGCCCATTCATCAAGCCCACACTTCCTAAGCTTCCCTGTGAGGATGCTGTGGGAGACCGTGTCGAACGCCTTGCCGAAGTCAAGGTAGGCAACATACACTGCCCTCCCCTCATCTATCCAACCAGTCATGCCATCATAGAATGACTGGATGAGGGGACAGATGAGGGGAGGGCAGTCATCATTGGTAATATTCCATAACTACAAAGATGTCATTTAAACGTTGCAACCACACGTTCAGTGGATTTCTGTAAGACTGCTGGTTATTTTTCTTCTTGGAAGAGCAGACTTGTCTCATCCTTCTTTGAACACACAGGATTATTTTTTTAGGAGCAAAATCCAAGAAACATTGGTAACATTTTCTGAATTCCAATTACATTGCTTTTTTGCCAATCATGATTATCACCATATTGTATTACACTGATATGTTATATGAACTGTACTTTTTATTATTATTTGCAGTTCTGTAGTAATAAATGCACCTGTGGGGATTTTTTGTTTGATAGTTTAGTCTAACTTACTTTGCAAGTAATTCCACTGACATTGGTTGAAAATTTCATAAAGTTTATCATCTTACATAATATGAGCTTTTCTTTAACTCATTTCATAGGTAGTCCTGCTGCCATTTATGATCATGACTTAAGAGCTATTCAAAATAAATTGCTTTATTATTGTTTAGCATTATGATTCTGACAGTTAGCAGAGTGTGAACAAACAATTGACCATTAAATTATTTCTTAATGTGTGCTCGGGTTGTTTCAGAATATGAAACTGCGTCTAAGTTTTAGTGAGTCTCTTGCTCAGCTTCTTTGAAAGAATGGATTGCCAGTTCTGGTAAACTGATAAACTAAACTGATAAAATAATGCAGTTCTACTAGCAGAAGAAACAACTCTTACATTTGTAACTTTGTTTAAAGCAACGTTTTATGTTTGATATTACCTTTCAGACACCTCATCTATCCAACTGGTGTTCATTTTAAATATGTTAAATAATTTTCTAGGCATTCAGTTTCTGCCTATTTAAAAATAAAATGCAACAAAACCAATCACAATAGTTTTCCTACTGTTGAATTAGGCTTACTGAATTTATAGTCTAGCTTGAACAGGAAATATATGAATATGCATTTAAATAATACTATAAAAAATCCTCTCTGACACCAGGTAATTCAGTCTCTAGTCTTATCTTCTGTTGCAAATTCATGCTTTATTTTTTCAGTCATAAACTTTAAACTAGTCTTGTTACACAATGCTTTGTCTACCATGAGCTTGCAAACTGTCTTTGATGCTGACTACATTACTGACAATTGCTGTTTCTTTCAATTTCCAGATTCTTTCTTCTGTTAAATGAACTATAAAGTCTAATGCCTGACACTTATCTTTTACACCTGTGTAGTACGTTACCTAAAACTGTAAATGAAATCATCACTTTCCATTTCTACTTTCTTGTTCTTTTTCTTCCTTTTTGCCAGCTTTCAATCTCTGCACCAAAACTTCCCATTGTTGTCCAAATTTAATTCTGTAGATATTGAACACTAGCATGGAACATCACAAATTATGTCTAAGGATAGTAGTACGTTACCTAAAACTGTAAATGAAATCATCACTTTCCATTTCTACTTTCTTGTTCTTTTTCTTCCTTTTTGCCAGCTTTCAATCTCTGCACCAAAACTTCCCATTGTTGTCCAAATTTAATTCTGTAGATATTGAACACTAGCATGGAACATCACAAATTATGTCTAAGGATGATATAAGTAATACTTATGTCTATACCTTTTTTTCTTTTCAACTATAGCTGCAATATCATTAGCAATTTCCCGTACTTGGGGGATGGGAGTGGGACACTGATGGACATAGCTGTCACTTCTTGGAATTGTGTTACATATTTATGTTTTAATACAGTAGTCAATTATCCAAGTCTTTATGTCCAACATACCTTAGGCCATTATACAAGTATTTTCTAGTAGCTGTTTCCATACACACAGGACATATCCCATTAAAGATGCCATTTACTACATTAAGGAACTCAAGTTCTTAATTGCTTGATGAATCAATAGTGCTTAGGACATTTGGGTCACTGGCAGAATCTAGAAATATGATCTTAAGGGTTCAGATTTGACTTCATTAAAAAACAGCTGCTTCTAATGAAGGACTGGCTATATAAATAAAAATTTTTTGCACCCATGAAGCTTAAACTCTTTGACATGTTTATCCAAAATAAAAGATTAAATTACAAGTGCTACCCTAGTTCCTCCAATTACTTGAAACGTATCCCACTCTCTAGATCAATTTTCATGATGTTGGTTCCGTTTCATTCAAGGTCTTCTTTCACCAAATAGAAACACATTACTGTGTTTCATGGAGAAGGCAGTCCAAGCAGGGAAAGAATGGAAAGGCAAGGCAATTGAACCACATCTGTCAAGCATGACTTGCTAAATATTGCTATTTTTTACATGAAATATTTTTTATTATTTTCAAGGCGAAAACATTCTTAGCACTGTCCTGATTTGAGGTAGAACAGAACCAGCTTTCTGTTCAGTAATTTTACTTCTCAGCTAAGCCTCTTCTAACTCTCTGAAATTTACAGCATATTGTGCGAAAACCTGTTCATTCTGAGTGATAAGACCAATGTTTTTAGATAACGCCAAAGAGTGGTACGCAGAGAGGCTCTCGCTTGTACTTATTGCTATAACATCCAAGGTCAACTAACTTCATTATTTACACCCGCTGGAGGGTTAGATACAGAAGAACGTAGCAGGGTCTCACCTGCAGGGAGGAGCAGACAGGACAGGTGACCCAAAACTGACCAACAGGGTATTCCATCCCATCTGCATCACACTCACTATAAAAGCTGAGGGACCAAAGGTTTATCTCTTCTTCTTCAATGGCTGGCATCCGAGGAGCACCCTGTCTGTTCATCTGCCTTTGATCCCGATTCATGTATTCCTGACTCCAAATCTGGAATCCAGTTCCTATCTGTCATTGAGTCCAGTCTGGGACTTTACCAATGCCTGCCTGTAGCGTCATCCTGGGAGCTTGATATTGTTTTGTATATATTGTATCTATTTCATTGTTTCCTTTTTATTTTATTACTAATATTTCATTAAAGTAGTTCCTTTTAAACTCATAAATCTCTTTATGTCTCTCCTTCCTCTCCTCGGAGCAAGAGGTGGAGGAGAGCAGGTGGAGGAGAGTATTTGTCATCCGTCATTGGCCGATCCAGCCTAGCACACTCCAATTGCCCACAGAACACAGCACTGTAATTGATGATGGAGCATCAGTCACTACATCCTGTCTCACCTTCTTCTATTCTCCCTCTGCAGGTTAAAAATCGACAAGTACTTGATCACTAATGTAGAATAAGAGTGATAACAATACTCATAAAAGAGCAACAGTGGAATAATGATAGCATGAGGGGAATGGAAATATACACAGAAACCATGTTCTGACAAGACATAAAGGGACCATGGATTGAAGGCAAGAAGAAACACAAACTTCACAGGCCATCCAAAATCCTGGGATTAAACTGTGGGTACCAGAGGGTAATAAGAGCACTTCTAGCACAGCCATAACAGAAAGCAGGCACGACAAGGTATTTGGGAAAAGTGGAAGCATGGGATGTTCCTGAGAAGAAGGAGGTTATGAGGAACTGCAGAGAGAGAGAAGACAAGAGGAACACAAAGACAGCATGCGTGGGGAGGCTGTGCTACAAAGCACTGCAGCACCTTTATCCTGGAATTTCTGTGTAAAAGCCTGGAAGTTTTGGAGCACCTAAAAATAAATGTGGTAGTTTAAAGGGGAAGCCATAACCATAATACGAGTACCCTCTCGATTAGCATCACAGATTAGCTGCCTGCACCCACTGGAATTGTGTCACTTCCCATAGGAAATTTTCCTGTCTGAAGAATTTCCTGTGACTGAAGTGGTTCATTCCTACACAGGAGATGCAGACTTCAGTGCTCTTCCAGCAATTTTGGCAAATGTAAATATATTTCAGTCTCTCTGAAGAGAAGACCTTCAGAGAAAACCACTTCTATCCAAACTGAGCAGTCAGGACAGTAAAGTGACTAGAAATTTTTATGGCAGGAAGGGCAAAGGTTTGAGCAGAAAATAGGGATCATTGGCAATCTACTTTTCCATGACAGGAAGCACATTTTTCCAGAAGTGGTCCTAGTTTGCATCACAGTTATACAGTTTTAATACTGATGTGCAAAGTAGGAAGTTATGAAAGATGTCAAATTTACAATTCTCCCCTTCTTTGAAACTCACTATTTTACTTAGCATTGTAATAGTGTGCATTTTTCCTCCTATTTACTACTTCCAAAGCAAGATTTCTATCTATTTATTTATTTCTCTTCCCACTTCCCTGGTATATCCACTGCCTAAAAACAGCAGGTAAAACCCAGTCCTCAGAGAAATAAATAAATAAATAAATAAACATGAAAACTGCAGAATCCTTTCATTTTCAATATGGTTTGCATTTCCTTCTTACACATAATCTGTAATACCAGCACTAGATTCCTTACTGTTGAGCTATAAAATTGTTCATGACAGAGCAGTGCAAAACTTTTTACAAAACATGTGGGTAGTATTACCTACATCAGTCTCTCTGCCTGCAAGTGTTTTCTTCCATTTGATTAATCCAAATCAAGTTGCATAAACCCTCTGGCTTCACTGGAAGACACAGATTTCTGATGCTGCTTTCCCTTCCTTTCATCAAATGTCTGCAATGTGGTTCTGCTGTTTATACAGAAATATCTAGCCTCATCAGTTAAGTTTATAACCTTAGTGTGATTGTAAAGCTAGTGATACTTAGTGTAAAATTTCCCATGAGACCCAGACACCTCTTCCTTTAGAGTGTCTCAACTGCAGGGGAAAATGAACAACAGGTCCTATACTAGTTCCCGTTTCTGAAGGTTCAGTAACATGGTTTTATGGTAAATTAATATTAATTGTTCACAGCAAATCTCTACACTCTAACAGTAATTAGACATGATTTACACAGATGCATAGTCTCTGTATTCCCAGACTGTGAGGTTGGCCTCATTTGCCTCATAGTCATTTATACTTATTTGTAGCCTTACCAAGAACGTTATTTTTTTCAGATATTGTTAAATAGGTTTAGGAAGGATTTATTGTATTTAGAAGCTGAGGATCAAACAGGGTAATATACAGTAATTTTTTAAAAAAGAAACACCAAAACCAAAACAAAATCACTTAAACATTAGAAAGGTAAATGCCTTAGATACCACTTCAACAATCTTTAAACAATTAGTTTATTCTAAAGTACAAGAACATCCAGGCATAGTGGTGATTACAGCCTTAATGGATTATTTTGATTATTATTTGAGAAAGCTCCCTGTTTTATATTAAATTCTCCAAAACTATTCAAATATTGATTGAAATCTCTCAAATGGATGCATGGTAATCCCATTCTTTATTGTCTTCATTGTTCTCTAATGACATTGTTTACAAAATCAAAAAGACCAGGTTTAGCTCTATTTATTCCTTACATCTCTCTGCTAAATATGCATCTTAGCTTGTCTCATTTTTGTTGCTGTCTCATGTTGCAAGTCAGTGTTTTAAGGATTGGGCTTTAAAAGGAAAAAATATCCCATTGAAATTTCATTGCCTCAGAACATATGCTCAGACATTTCTAACAGCCTTCAAACCAAAGAAGAAAATGTCCTTAAAGGAGGCACATCTCTTCAAAGTGATCATCCTGAAGCTACAACTTGCCTCTGCTTTAGAGCAGAATGTTTATTTTACACGCTTGTGGTCTCTTTGTTACCCATTGTGACCTCTGAAATGGTAATATAAGAATCATTTAGTATTGTATTTTTAGCTGTTACTACACCCACAAGACTTTTTATTATCAGCAGGAGTGGAGGTATTAAAGAGATTTGTGGGCCTCAGAAGGCTCAAAGCACAGTAGGGATGAAATTACAAAATTATATTGTTATAAAATATATTTCTAAAACTGTGTACAAAGGCCCAGTGTTAATGAAAGTAATTGATAGCAAATACTGATTTCTTTTTACATCACCAACAAAGCATTTTTTCTGAGTAATAATGAGCCTCTTTTTAGTAACAATAGGAAAAAAATGAGTCTCATGAATCATTTATGTGGCCTCATTCATTGCTATTATTACTTCTGCCATCAAATATTTTGGGAATTCAGCCCTTTTTTCTCTCTGTCTTTACATCGCACGTAATGGTCTTTCTTATGCTTTTCAGAAGGAAAATTGAACTTTCTTCTTTTTTAATGTACAGAAAAGTACCAGATCTTCCATTCTGATTCTGAATAAATGTTCCTGTTGCTGAGGCTTTTAGCTGGAGGAAGCCATAAAAGATGAATAATTGCTAAAGGAGAAACAAGATAGGGGAAGTAAAAACCCAATGTGCAGAAGGAATCCATTTTTAAAAGGTCAACACCTTCAGCACAGGATTTGCCTAAATTGGCCAATTCCATAATATTTTAGCTGTCAGTAATTCCACTGTACTGAAAAGACTAAGAAAGTGCACTGAAAGCGTCATGCCCGTGTAGTCAGTTTAATTACAAGTAGCATCGCATAATGCTTAGAGCAGAACAATGAGTATCAAAAGACTTTGGTTCTTTTGGATTTTGTCTAAACTCATTGAGACAAGTAATTTAACCTTTACTACTTAAAAGTAATCATCCACGCATTTGTCACCTCTCAATAGATTCATGTGTTCTGCAGGAGGCTGCATATGGAGATGATTCAGTAACTGTCTGCAACAGGTATCACACATTCTTTTTTGCTGACTTTAAGAAATTAGGATTTTTCAATGAAATGTCCTCTTCTACTCTAGTTTTGTCAACGTTGCCCCTCATCTTCACTATTTTCCAATTTAATGTGGAACTGCTGTTCTCACATCCAGGTTTTATTTCTAGTTCTTATGTTCTTAACACCTTTTTTTAACCTTTATTTTATATATTCGGTTCTTCAAAAATTATTTATGTGCTCATGATCTAGAATCAGCTGAGATGGGTTTTTTATCAACAAATATGGTTTAAAATGTAAGGTGGCTAGAAAAGAGGCTTTTTCTAATGAGGCGTCCCTCTACCCCTAGTTCACTACCCCAGACTCTCAAAACACAATGCATCTTTCAGAGAGAATATTCTGTACTCAGGATTTTTCTAAAATTATGACATATGAAGCTGGTTTGGTCTTAATTTACTTTTGGTGAGTTTACACTATGACAAATAAATCTTTTTAATTTTTTTTAAATATATGGAGTATTTAATTTGAGAAAAATGTGAGTTCATTGAAAAATACCTAGTATAAACTCCTTATGTCTGAACTTCTCCTTTTATGAAGTTTTAATGATCATTTCTACATCCTTCTTATGGTTTTGATGTTTGTGGATGAGTGGTATTGTATTACCACCAAGTAGCATTCTGTCAGTTAACTTTTTTGCATAAAATTTTTAGCTACGAAAACTAGATTCTGGCTCTTCTCATGAAAAAATGTGGTATCTTTCAGAAGAAATGCCCTTCAGCGTGAGTTTCCTGTCATTCTCATCAACATTTTAAAATGAAATAATTATTTTAAACATTAAAAATTAGTGCTTTTTTTTCTAATATAAGAAGACTGATAGCAAAAATAACCATCATGCTTTTGTGTGCAAAATATGACAACAAAGTCAGAATGTTGTCTACTCCAAGCAGAGCCACACAGTAAGCTGCTTCTAAGATATAAGCCTCATTATAAGTAAATAAAGTTGATGCAAACAGACATTAAATATCTAAATGACACTAAATAAAAGCTTCTTCTGTTTAATCAAATGAGTTGTCCAAACGTGTTGATCGAACTTCACTAGGAACAGTTTCATGACTGTACTTTCACACTGCCTTGGCCATCAGGGTCTTCACCTTTTCCATTATGTTGATTTGCCACTTAAGCTACTAGCACTGTTGGTCATAAAGCTGTGGTCTAGCTTGAAACTAATCCAGCTACAAAATTTCCAGAAAAATATTTTCAGGTGGGTGAATACCATGATCTGGTTTCTGATGCAACTGGTGCTGGTGCTGGGTGCTGGCACAAAAGCATACGTGGGTGACATGGAGGATGGATGACAGAATTGCTCCTCTGTGCCATGACATCTGCATTGATTCCTTCAAATAGATTGTGAGACAACATCTTTAGCAGGCATTGAGGGACACAGATTCCTGGAGGCTGTTTTTTACCTGTGTGGTAATTGTGCAGATGAAGAAAAGGGGTCTGCATATGGGGAAGGAGGGAGGAGTAAGTGCAGAGCCCCAGAGCTAAAAGAAATTTTGTGTTCAGATCCTGAGCTCACACTTGCTGCTGCTGCTTTTTTTTTTTTCTCTTTTCTGCCTGTTTCAGAGCTCATTTCTTCCATTAGAAACGTGTTAAGCACAAGATTAGTAATAACTGAAAGTACTAAGTGGAAGCTGTTTTCAGATATAGCAGTGAACTCTCTACCTCATAGTGGTTCACTGATGATTTTTGTTAGAAACTATCATAAAATACACACTTTTAATCTATGGTCTGTTATTAAAGTTCTTTCTTAGTGGACCTACCTGAAGGAGTTAACATCTCTAGTAAATTACCTATTTTTTTTCTACATAACTTATGCTATGTGATAAGACATGTGTTTCATAACGGAAGTATGACCTGAACGAAGCAAAAAATAATAATTGTGGATTAATGAATGAAAATACGTAAGTCTATAAAAATGCACAAGTTGCTATTTCTTTCCTTCCTGACCAATCTTCTAAAAAGGAGGGCCTGCTCTAATTTTTAAAATATGATTCCAATAGCTATATCCATCTCAAAAACTTGAAATATATTTCACACACCTAGTATCTTTATGTTTAAAAAAACACATACTGAAAAGTCCAATCAGTCAAATCTGTCTCCTCCTTTTTTAGTCCCCTCTTTTTTTTACTTCTTTTTTTTTTATACTGTCTTGGTCAGCTGGAGACAATGTGTTAAGTTCCTGGATTTTCATGGTCTGGAAAGCTGCCTTGCATCTCTATTCTAAAGCATGGTTCCTGTCTCTAAGCAAGAAACAAGCAGAGAAAGAGATGACCTTTGCAGCTGCCATTTTGAAAAAAAAAACACCACCACCAAAACTCTTCAAAGCTTGTTAAGAGAGAAGCCAGAAACCCAGGATGGTGAAATAGAAGAAAACAAAAACCTTTTGCACTGCAGGGAGAAGCATTTTGCCAAAAGATGGCGGCAACATATCCTCTGCTGGGTTTGTGTGGGCTGTCTGTGCACAGGGAGCAGTAGCGGCAGAAGGTCCTGCTGAGCTTGCTGGGTGACTCATTGGAGAGCAGAAGAATGATTTTAAGGCAACAGATTCTAGCATCTTAATCTTCCCACCCGTCTCCTAAAGACTCCTGTTGCCTTCAGCACCATGTGGAAACACAGTTTGCTCTGAGGCTCTGGTTCTGTTTTCCAAAATAGGCCCTCTCAGCAACTCGGCAGTTAGATGTTAAGAATTTAGAGAAAGAGCTGTAAATTGCCTGGAAGAGATCTGCCACGAGAGAGATGAAATGACCACAGCTGTCAGAGACAGAATGTGCCTGGACAGATGGGATGCCCCTGCCAGACTGCAGCACCCTACCCACCACCCCACCTCAGTAGTCTAGGACAGGGCAACCACTCAAGGACTGGGTTAAAAAAAAATAGGGCTTGGGGAAAAGACAGACGTTCTCAAACTGCCAACGCTTAAAATAGCAATCCTAGAAACCTGAGCAAGGATGATCCCATTTTATTAAGGTTAGATGGAAAAGCAAAAGCCCCTATTATAAGTGATAAGAGACAACCAAAGTGAATAGTATTGGAAAGATAACAATAGAAGCAAACGACCAATATCCAAGCCGTCTAGACTTTCCCAACACACACTGGGGCTGGACCTGCTAGTAGTTAACTGTACATTAAGTATATTTCTTCCTGAAAGTTTTTCCGCAATAAGAGACCAGATGCCCACACAAACCTCAACACTCCTACAGATTTCTTACAGTGCAAAGGCAGGTGATCTTATGGTGTAAACTATTCTCTGTCCTTTTGGAGCTTCTGCCTCAGCTATAAAGTGCTTAAAGTGAGACCCTACTACAGCTTCCTCTTTCATGTGTGAAGAATCACACAAATTAATTCTGGTTGCAGTGCCCAGCCTACCTAGGGATACTTGAAGCTATTGTTATTCAAAACATATGTTCTATGCTGTGCCTGAGTCACCAAATATAAATTTGCATTTCATTGATATCAGGATTTGTTTTCTGTGGCTCTGAGATAGCCAGTACTCTTTCTCATGGGATAGAGGGCTCCAGGACAGCAGAAGGGACATTCCCAGAGGGTTTTGAGTAGAATAACACATTTCTCTTTGATGTAGAAGGAATTGAACAAGGTAAGTTAAAAACCATACTAGAGAATATAAAAAACTAATGATTCAAACTACCATTGTTTTAATCATCAATGACAACATGTAAAGTAATTAAAACAAAACAAATTAAAAAAAACACCCAAAAAAGGAATCTTAAAATGTGTACTAACTGCTGAGCCACCCAAACACCTACTTATATGACTGTGTTCTGTTATCATAACAATGATTTGCACCTCAGTCCTGCACCTCATACAAGCATTCAAATGTACCCCCCCAAAATAAATCTAGTTGCAAAGAAAGACGATTCACAGTTGTGAAAGACATATAAATAAAGAAGTCTTACAGGTAAAAGAGACATCTGTTCACTCTGCAATAATACGGTTCTTTTTATGGAGTACTCCTGCAGCCTTTTAACAGAGTTCAGTAATGTAGGGATAGGACTGAAAGTGCGTCAAGGATTTTAACTGGTTAAATTAAATGTCTAAAGGTAGTATGCAGCCATGAGTTTCCAACAAATATAGAAACTGCAATGATGTCTTTAATGTTTGCAAGACAGTGCCCCAGCTTTATTCTTGACCTTACCTAAAAGCACATGAGCTTATTTCAGTTTGGGGTATGATTCTCTTTTGAATCTGGGACACGAGTAGCATCCACAGAATCAGCCCCAGGTTTAAAGTCACAAGGAGCAGCGGGTCCACTGGCGGAATCTTATTCCGGACACTCCTGACAGCTTCAGCCCCCTCATCCTCTCCCTCCGGCTCTGCCACTTTGCGCAATATGAGAATGCAGCACAGGGCACCCTGCAGGCGGTTCCAGGGAAACTGAGCCTTGACTGAAAGAGATATTTTATGTTACAGCCAAGGAAGGAAGGATAAGAGCAAAAGGTGCAATTGCAAGTATGACTAAGCAGGCAGATTTATACTGAAGGAAGACCTCGTGAAAAAAATAAGCTGGGGGTGGGGCTTGGGGGTTTAGAAAGAATTAAGGAACAGCTGAGTGCTCCAAAAATACAGTATTAACAATCTCTAGCAGCAGCAGCAGTATTCATGTGCCAGAAACTCAACTTCCTGTTTTAGGACCCAGTTGCTATAGAAACTTACAACTGGGAGCTAAATAAAGTAATTTCTATGCTAGTGTTGGTGTCTGTAACTTCAGCACCTGATGCTAACCAAATTGTGCTCAATAAACAAATTTAAACTCTAAAAGCCTGCAATGAGTTCACAATGGTTTCTATACAACTGATTAATCCCAATTGATCTTGGCTTAGAACACAAGAGCGTGAGAAATCACAGAAATAGAGAAAAGACTACTCTGGACAAATATGTCTCCCCCTATTTTCTTTCTTACCTGATTTCCTCCTTCATCTATATACCTCTTTTTTCTGTCTTAACTTTTTTCTCATTTTGGAACTATCTATTTCACGGCTAACCTCATAGTTGAGCCTGACATCTCTGATCCTCTTTAGACAAATTAATTCTGCATTAACCTGCAGTTGCTCTTGCATTCCTTTCATATATCATTAAGCATTTACTTCAGGTTAAAAATGTGAGGAATTATGTTAACAGCTGAGTGCAAATCCTTCTTCCTACATCAGGGAAGTGCAGGGTCTCAGGCATGCGGCACAAGGGGCAAGTTTGCAGGAGTCTGCACAGGCAGTTCATACGGTGTGAACTGTAGGAAGCGCTCGTCTCCCAGGGATGGTGGGCACAGGCAGGTCTGGTGAACCTGGATGCCAGGGTATCTAGGGTTAGAAACATCTTGTCTTTAGAACGTAGGAAATGTTATTGTTATTGCTGTACTGGCTAGGAAACAAGAGATCATCTGAAGTGTTTCAAAATGCAGACTCCATTTCTGCTTCACATTAAATACAAGTCCAGCTTATTAGAATAAATAACACTAGTGCCATGAGTAGTCATGTAGGACAGATTTAAAACTCTTTAAAATTGCTTTGTCACTGTTGTAGAAGATGCTTGGATATTTCTGCAACATCTGGCAAGATGGCAAGAGCTGAACCTACGAAGGGTGTCACAGAGCCATAGCAGTGACCGCCCTCCTTTTGGCAGCTTGGTCAAAATCCCTCTCTTCATGTTTGAAAGTGTGCATGTCAAGAACTGGGCTAAACACCTGGGTCACATGGCACTTCTGGGGGAATAAATCAGAAGGGGAACGCAGCAGTGGTGGGAGGTTTTCACTATTCCCAGCAAAGGTGAGCAGCATTAGGCAATGCCATCCCTGGCATCCCCCTGAAAGGGGAGCTGAGGAGAATAACTGGGCAAAGAGGTATGTAGACACCTGAGGATCATTCCACTCTAACCCAGCGTGCAGGGGGAAAAAAAGGGGCAGGGAGAGGTGAGCAGGAACAGCTCAGCAGCTGCTGCAGGAGACCGGTGGGCTTTCCAGAAGGTGCAGGTAAGCAGAGCTGCTGGGAAGAAGCCAGGACTACCACACTGCAGCGCTCAGCAGCCATCGCCGTTTGCTGGGACAAGAGTAGCAGCGGCTGCTGGCACAGGGTTTTCTGATGCCTCGGGGACAGGCTGAAGCAAGAGCAGGGCTTGGGCAAGCTTCAACAGAGGAGACTCGGGGAAGCCAGGTTTTATGGCACCTCTCTGACACATGGAGGGTCACTGGGCTTGGGCAAGGGGTGGCAGGCAGCCGGGGGTCCCGCGCCAGGTGGCCAGTGGCACACAGATCCCTCGCAGGCTTTGGCAGGAGGCACAGGCAGCTGCCAAGTGCGAGCTGCCTGATGGCTCCCAGGCAGCAGCAGGCAGGAGGCCAGGCTGCCAGCCAAGTCTGAGGATAGCAGGGTCCTGGCTGTAACACGAGAGTAAAGTTTAGATGGTAGAGCTACTTGAAGGACAACAACAATTCCTCACTCAAGAAGATCTGGCCAGTAAAGTAGAGAAAGTGTACGTTCACATAAACCAAGGCATTAGGCATGAGGCCAAAGTCTTTGGAATAAACACGGTAAATTAAGCCAGACTTTGAAATGTTTTTGTCAGTATTTTGTTCATCCAAGTTGGTCCGATGATATCTTGATATAAAATAATCTGGGCCTTTGCAAGAAGAGCTACACTGCTTGTATCTTGTCAGAAGCAATGCCTGTGGGATGTATATGCATCCCAAATATATACATATGTATAAGCATCTGTATACACATGTAATATATGTAATCCCCCATTCAACGTAACAGTAGTGGCTGCTCACAACTGAACTGAGTCCTGCTGCTCACACCAAGGCCAGGCATTAAGGAGATCATACTGAAGTAAATGCAGTCCAGGAAGGCACTTGCTTAACATAAAAGACGTGTTTGTAACCCATTGACTTCAGGAAAACTTACCTACAAGCTGAAGTTTCCAGATATGCTTGAATGCTGTGTTGAAAAAAAAACGAGCTGAAATTCACATGTTAAATTAGACCATGCCTAACTGCTACTGCATTTAGGCAATGCTTCCAAGCCTTTGGATGACAAAGGAGCCCATAAGGAGAGGACAGGGAAGTATCATTAACTATTTACTTCCTGTAGGGAGGGACTCGCCTTGGGGAAAGGAAGAAGACAGGAAGGGTAGGATCCTAAGGTGGAGAGGCTAGACTTTCTAAGCACTGTATGTTGTTGATGAGATGCAGGCATCTCAAGAGAGGGTTCATGTCAGGGAAGTGACTGGGGGGGTGATCTGGAATGCCAGAGCATTGGGGCATCCAGGGATTTTAGTCCCATACGTCGGTCATGCAAAAATAAGGAATACAACTCCACCCTCTTCCTTGCTGAAACAGAGGTGGTTTTCATTAGCTCTAGCTCTAAAGTGTAAGCAAGCTGAAAATTTACTCTTTTTTTTTTTTTTTTTTTCCTTCTGGTGAGACTACAGGGAAGACGTATGTGAGTCCTCAAGAAGGCTTTGAGAGTCTTGCTTTTAACGAACCACAATTTTGAAAATTCTTTTCATTTCAAGAATTGGCACTCAATTCTGACGTCTGTTAGTCTTTATAATGTCTAGCCTGTTTGCACGAGTTTATGAAAGACTTGAATGGATACTTAAGTACAGTGATACTGTTGCAAAGCTGTGCATAACTGCTTTCATAGAAGTGTTACTTTTTACCTTGCTATTTCAAGAAGAACAAGTCCTTGTACAATCTACATACCTAGTGAGTTGCAGCTGAACTTCCATACTGTTTTTTTTGTCTTTGCGATATGTTTTGTAAATAAGAACACAAAAGGCAAAAAGGCCACACTTCAATGCCTTGCCAAACTGGAAAGCAAAGTTTGTAACCCTCTTGCATTGCTTTTCTTCCCTTCCTTTTTGTCCTTCATTGTCTCACTCTGTCTCTCCACTCACCATGATATCCCTCAGTGAGTGGGAAATGATATTACTTATTTCTTCTTTCCGAAAGCTTCTGGGACATTTTGCTCACTTTTTTATCTTTGTCACTCATTTTTTCCTTATAATGCTATTTCATGTTACCTAAGAGCTGTTGTAGAGAATATTTTTTTTTTCTTTAATTTGCATTCCTGACACATAAGTTCTGCCACTTGAAGTGTTTGTGCTGCTTCACTTTATATGCTTCCCTGCCATGGCTCTCCCTTCTGGCAAGATTCAAGCTTCCAAATACTCAGAAAACCAGAAAGCTGCAAGCTGGTCTCCTCCCTGCCATCTATCTTGGGATCCATGCCAAGCCTTCAGGTCTTCACTCCAAACCTGAAGTCTTTTTCTGGTGAAATTACAAGGAAAGACAGAAACATTTCACTTCCAAAGGTCCTGCTTAGGCTTTAAGTGTGCAGTGAGTTTCACAGAAGGAGATCCCTACGTTTGCAGAGACTTGACTAAATTTGGTGGGTTCCTGCTGAAGCACAAGGTACTTTTTCTGGAGAATTCTTTTAGTGAATGGATGACCAGAGGCACTTCTTAATGCATTGCTTTAGCCATGATGACCATTTCTTTTAGAAATGGAAAAAAAAATTAATAATTAGTGTTTGCTCATACAATGTAGAAAGAGGCAAGCCAAAACTGATGACTCACACTATTTGTCCTTGTCTCTGATTTCTCTAAGTTTTACAAAGGCCTGTCTTTTTGTTCTTGATTACTAATCTAAACAAAGTGGTAACTAATCTAAACTAATCTAAAAAAAGTAATTGTGCAATAAAATAAATTGTGGCCTAGAACTTGCTAGGATATACATGCCCACTTAATTTTATATGCACTAAGGGTCATCGCAATGATTATTTACAGCATGTTAAATTTAGCATGTACGTAATTATTTTGAGGATCAATGCATAAGAGGTCATCTTTCAATACATAGGAAACTTAATGAGGGATCAAAATTTAAAATCCTAGATCTGAATTACTCTGAAATGTGGGGCTTCAAAAAATGAATCTAAGGGGTTGCAGGTTGCCAATAATATTTGCTATCTAAATTTCAATAGAAAAGTCTAGCTAAGCGTTTTAATATGTTGGTTTATTTGGTGTTTTCACAATAATCTGGTGTACCTAAGCATATTTCACTTTAGAGAAGAGATTGAGTTTTATAAAGAGGAAATGGTATTTTTAGGATATAAAATTTATTTATAAAACGTCTTCAGGTTCTTAAGGGGGAAGATGGTAGGAAATTGTTAGCTCTTTGCAGGAATAATTTCTCTGCTGCTTGTGTTACATGATTATTTGTTATTTTTGCATCTCAGCCCCATTTTAATGGAAAAAAAAATACGTAGAGAAACACTGTCAACTTTCTGTCTGTTCATGAAAGAAACACCAGTGCTTTATTCATTTCTTTTATACGTTTGACCAAGTATGATTTTTCTTCTTTTTAAATCCTATATGCCATTTAATTTGGAAGAAACTTTTAAAGTTTTCTGAGAAATAATACTGAGAAAATAATTGCTTACAGAGGACTTTATAAACCCTTTATGTCTCTAAGGGGCAAATTGAGCTGATACTTTCTGTTCGTCACCTGCTTGTGATGAGATAACTGGCAGCAGCTGTTAAAGTGGGAAAAGGTGTACCAGAGTCTGCTTCCCCTAGAGTAGCTGAGTTTCACCTGCTGCCTGGGAGGATCCTGTAGCTCCAGATGTTTAAGATTGGTTGGCAGCTGGTTGGGTCAGTAACCTTGCAAGTGGAAGGAGGTGAGGTTGTCTGGGTGGTTTGTTTTCTTGAGTTATGTTATTAGTAACTAACTTATTTTTTTTTCTTTTTTCCTGATGATTATCTCTGCAGAGGTGCACTTGTAGCCCATAACTTTGATTTTTTAAAGAGATTTATGAATATGTTCCCTATGGAAAGGGAGGTGTTGTTTGGTTTTTTTTCTTGAATTATTCATAAGTGTGATTTTTGTGGGTTCTTTTACTGTAAGGGTAACTTATCTGCTCAACTATTTCCTTCTTGATTCCTGTTTTAACAGACTTTTAAATCTCTCCCCACACACCCGTTCCTTTTTCTCCTGAATTTTGATGGCATATGGGGTTTGGGGATTTTGGGGAGGGGGGAGAAGAAGAAAGAGGTGATAAAGGCTACCTTTACTGTGGAAATGCCTTAATTCTAGAAAACGGTGGTGTATGCTTTAAAACACCTAATTCTTTCAGTACAAAAATGCAGTAACAGTCTCATAAAGAAATAAGCAGGTAAAATGACTTTTCTAGGGCTTTGGAGAGGTAACTATTGGAACCTGCATTTGAATTCATGAGCACTGAACCTGAAACTATCCTAGTTCTAAAAAACAAGGTTTACCTTGCTGAAAGTCAGCATCCCTTTCCTCCATTGACAAAGGCCATAGTATTACAATGATTTAATGCAACTGAATATGGGTCTAGGAAATTCAACACTCTCTGAAAGAAAGTGAAAGCCTCTCTGCCTATATTTTGATGCAGAACTATAGTGTCTGTGGTACTGACTTAACCTGTTTTCTCAAGAGTAAGTGTTCAGGGTCTAAATACATATGTAGTTAAATATTTTTAACCGAATGCAAATGAATGTAATGAATGCGGGTAACAGTAGTAAGATCTACCTTGTGAAAGGGCTTTAGACAAAGCTAACGGTCTGGAGGGTATTACATCTGGAAAAAAAGAAAGAAAAAGAAATCGGGAAGCTGTAAAGGTGGTAGCAAAGGTGAAAACACTGATAACAGATTCCTTTAGACAAAAGAAAGTATGGGGGCAGAAAGACTTTTTGAGGCAATTATCCTGTAGGAGTAAATTTACAAAGGAACCTCGTCTGCGGCAGCTGAATGGGCAACAAGGAGAAAGGAGATAATTGTCTTAGCATTTGATTACAAGGTCAGAAGTACCTACGGGAAGGAGTGGCTGGATTACTTGAAGGATTTAGAGGGCAACTATCTACAAATTGCACAGGAGGCAAAGATTTCAGTGGGACAAAAAGGATAGAAGTGGAAGATAATTATCATATTATATGATGTTAATCATGGTGTAGAAAATATTTCACAGCATTCAATGAGCTAAGAAACGTGGGACTAGAGTTACTTAAATCTAGGTTTATTTCATATGGAAGGTTGGTAGAGGGGGACGTAGCAAAAGAGAGTAAAATGAGGATTTAAGGGACAACCTGGCTCACACTGATGCAATTGCCAACTCTCATCAAGGAAGCATTGGGGGAAATTCATGTTCCCTGAAGGATCTAAATCAGCCAGAAACGGCAATATTAAGGTCAACTTAAATAGTAAAGACAGGACTTCAGTTAGATCTGAGTCTGATGAGGGATACCATGCTTGTGACTACTCAATATGAATGAAGCGATACCTAATATAGCTTGTTATTGGAGCGTTTGAATGCTTAAAGTTCTTAGTAAGTGAGTGGATGTATTACTGGCCTATGAAGCATAACATTTACTCAGCATACTTATTAATACAGTGAATAAGACAGAGAAAAGGGAGAACTATAACTTTAGTAATCTTTTAAAATTTCCTAAAATCCTTGTGTAAAACTGAGAATGAAAAACTTGAGAACTTGGAGAGTGAAGGCCTGTGCTCAGTCAGGTACAATGTTTTTCATGAAGGCCTGACTGACACATGAAGGACTGTATTTTACACAGCATGGTAACTTTCACGTGTGACCATCCATGGTTTCCATTCACAGGAAAGAGATACCTGGCATCAAAAAGCATGCTACTCTTAGAAAATCCATGCAGACAGCCTAGCTGAGACATTAATTTTCCTTTCAAGAGCCCTAGGCTTGTCACTAACATTAGGGGAGTACTGGAGTGCAACAGCAAACATTGAGGCAGATTGCTGAGATGATCTGCTTTGCTAACCAAAATACAAAGAGACAGAACAACAATTTTTGTGTGTGTCTGTTATCACGACTCATAAAGGTTATTACAAAGCAACAAAAGAGTGACAGAGAATAGAATGCACACTGTAGCATACAAAAAAAACAAGACATGAAATAAATGTGCTTAAGGAATATGAAGCCAGAACTCATATTGCAGCTAATCTAGCTGGGACCTTGCACATGAAGTGTGGACATGAAGCATGCTAAGTGCTCACAAACATACTAAGGAAGGTTGTCCGATTCCTGTGTGCTGCAGATGCTGACAGACAGCACAGGATATCAAAGCTCAGACTCAAAAAGTCACTTTCTCCTCGATGGATGTTACTTGATTTTTGATAGAGCTGGCAATGTTCTTTCTCTTCGTAGACACTTATAAGCCCTGTATGGCTTGTCAAGCCAATAAAGCCTCACTGAACTGAAACTGCTTTCTAATTATGGTATATGACAATACCTGTGGAAACTCATTGCCTTCAATAAAATTGCAGAGGTGGAACTGATTGGGAGTTAGTGAAGGATCTGGTAAACAAAGCTCAAGAAAGAATAGGATTCAGCATCCTCACTCTTAGTTCAGTTGTTTGCACAGAGCTAATGAGAACAAAATCTAGTAAAACACTCTGTGTGATATGAATGGCGATGCAATGCTGCTGAATATAAAGATACCATTGCCACAAAGATACCTTTCAGAATAGAAGTATGTATTTGTACAATCAAGATAGCCTCACTGCTTCTCTTAGAATGTTTGTCTTGGTTTTTTTTTTTTCTTCTCTTTTAAACCCAGTCTTTAATTCTGTCATGCTGCTCGACAGGAGGAGGTTTCAATCCATGCAAGATGGAAGTCATTACTTGTTGCCTCTTTTGCATTTTCATTTGACTTTTTATTTGCTGTCTTTTTTTTTTTTTCTTCTCCACATTCTTATATTGTTAGTCCCTGATGAATGCATTACATTTTTCTACTAAGGGTGCAGCATGTTTGATGGCAGATTTTGTGTAAAGAGTAATATGTCAGGATATCATATAGAGTAAGAGATACCAGCATATCAACAGATTTATCAAGTTTATCAGAATGCATATTTAAAAACGCCAAATGTGCTTTCAACTCGGTTCTGGTGAGTCTTCTGAATCTCGTTACAATGCAACCTTGAGGGAGTTTGGAGATCTGAAACAAAAGTAATTAGCTCTTTCTTTAAAGGAAATTTGCCCTTGCTAACAAAATATGAGCCGAGATCGTTACAATTCTTGCAGTGTTTAGTACATAGAACCTACTGCAATTGTAAGACTAGGTCTCCCTTCAGGTGTGTTTAAAAAGGGTCAAAATCAAGAAAGGATGGAGGATTTGCTCCTGATGTAATGACATGATCCTAAAATCACTATAAAGAATAAATATTTCTCTTTACAAATAAAATTACAGGTATACTGACTCTTAAGAATTTTCATTCCGACATACTGCTTGACCCCACACGTTTGGGGTGTGCTGTTATAATCACGATACAAGGGGTGGAAGTACCATATGTCAGAGCACACATGATAGTCAGGGATGGAAAATGGCAGTGTTTGCAGGTTTTTTCTTCACTAGTGTTTTTTTCAGTGCAGAATGAATATAAGCCATGTTTGCTACTTGATATTCATATCAGGTTTGCATACTCATCTGGGGGAGTTGGATTTTGCTGCCGGCTAGAGACAGCCCCCTTTTTCTTGAGATTCACCTCTAAATAGATGTTGAACTGGGATAAGGGAGTAGTGTGGGATATTCTGGCTGTTTCATTCTAAACGGTCATTGTCAAGCAGAAATAAATTATCTGGAAAAAAAAAAATCTGTTCCCAGGACTTTGTAAACCTCTCCAAGTCTGCATTTCTGATGGCTTAAGCTGCAAATTCTCAGCCCCACAGGAGTAAATAGGGTGTCAAACAACAGATGTCAACCGAAGTACACTGAATCCATGGTGTTGTAACTAAGGAGTGTTTGGCATAATCTGATCAGTTTGTATATTTAGTATTTTCCTTGCATCCATTAAAGGAAAGAAAAGTTTGCTGACTTTTTTTACTGCTTTAGCATTCTTCACTGCTATTCTCTCCCTCATTTGCTTCGGTAGATGCGCTGTTAATATTTTCAATCCTTAAATAGTAATGTTTGATCTAACTTGATGGGGTTTTTTTAGAATCCTTTTTGAAGCAAGGCAGTACATGTATATGAATGCCATATTAAATATTTCACAATGACTAAAAGTGCATAAAGCAACATCTGATCAGGTGACAAAATGAAGACAGTTTTGAACCAACTGAAAATAAGCATTCATTGGTATTCATAGTTTGTTTGGTTTTTTTTGTTCCCCCTCCCTCCCCCTCCAAGAGAGCTTTAGGGTGGTGCAACTCATGTTTGTTCTTCTTTTACCATCATTTGGTGAAGTTTCAAACGCCTCTATGAGGTGCACTGAAAAGCCCATGTGGATAAAGCAAAATTGTTTTACACATACACAAATAATATTCCTCTTTTTTCTTAATAAGTTCTAGTGCACCATTTTACTATGAACCCAAGGTTATAAGTTTGCCTTACCTTTTGAAAAAGTCCCCTAAAATACAACAATGGTTTAAAATCCTAATAAAGTATTAAAACAGACTTTAAAGGGTACTGAGTGAGTGCAATGGCAATATGCATTTTTTTGAATGCTCACGTGAGGGGGGGTGGAAAAAAAGTAACATTTCTACAGTTCTCCTTTTAAAATTACACATGGCTATCTTGTAATTTGTTCTCATGACACCGATTACTTGCATGTAAACCAAAACTGCTGCTGTCATTGGAAAAGTGAGTGAAGTGGTGCTATCTGTGACTGGTCATAAAGGAGTAAGCAGATTGTGCGACAGTAAGAGATCCTCCTCTCTTAAAAGTACCTCCACAAATCTTCATGTGTTCTGTTTTATTCCCTCTGATCAGTTTTCTTCTTCATTTTTTTTTTCTCCTTCCCTCTGCTCTCTCTGCAGTTATCTCCTGCTGAACATTATTTTTCAGAAAGCGTCTCTCTGAGTGATGTTACCATAGAAGCCCTTTATCTTCCATCGGTGTTGATCTTGTAACTTCATAGGTCTAGGATGACTCTGGTCTTCAGTGGAGTTTTCTGTCTCTGTAATGTGAATCCTTACTCACTAGTTAGAGGAATATTAATATCAATATAGTTAACAGCACTTAATTCAAAGGAATTTGAGTCACATGCCTGTCACAAGTTTTTTTTTTTTTTCCTGTCAGTCATTTCCTAAAACAACAGTGCCTTCTTTCATAATATTTTCATTTATTCTAGTGATATATCATGCAGTCTGATATTTTGCTATGATTGAGTTATATTTAATATTAAAGGGTAACACCTTGAAAAATCATGTTTTATGAAGTGGCTTATAGTGCTTTTACAGTGTGTACTAAAGTACTGCAAAAGAAGTCTTGGGCTAGTACCCTTACATACATGTATGTGTACTGTCAGCACACAGGAGTATGTAGCAATATCTGCTCTGGTCCAGGAAGCACGGTAACCATGTTAGTATGGTATTGCACCTAACCCAATAAGGTCTACGTCTTGGCTCTTGCCTCCCAGTAAGGTCCAATCCCAAAAGTTTCTCAGCCACAGGTAATTTCAACATCATGCTGTAGTGTATGACCGCTCAAGAGCACAGTCTATGCACTATGGCATGGTTGCGCCTTTGGGCTCTGAGGATCCTGCGTCTAAAAAGCCAGGCTGCTTCTGGAAATGTGCTACGCTCTGAAAGTTGCAATCAGGAGGGTATGCTGGCAATCACCATGTTGGTAACCAAAGAAGCTGATGACAGAAAACTCTAAGGAGCATAATCTCTCTGTAGGCAAATACAGCACAGCATAGGCAAAGTGTGAGGTTCTTTCTGAGGTTGTATTAGCAGGGAGGAAAGCAGTGTGACCTTCCTATTTTAAGCCTGTTTGTCTCCAAATTGTAATCATTGCTGCGCAAAGTCATGAGGACAAGTTGCATTGAGAGAAATAAGAGCAATCAGAGAAAACTTGCTGGACTCGGCAGAAGTCGAGTACATACCATAATCATGGCCTCGTGAATGCAAAGCCCTTTGAAGGCATTGTTGTCCATTTCATTAAGAAGTGCTGTCACTATCACCTCTTGTATTAGAAACTCTCAGGATGTAAGTAGTGTGAAAATATATATTTATTTTTTTTTTCCAAAATGCCTGTCAAAATTTCATGCAGTAATTGCTGCTTTACTGCATTTTGAGTTTTGGAAGGGGAACTGGGAAGCTAGTGAAAACTTTCTCAAAGATGTTCTTAATACTTAAACCAGTACTGGGAGCAAATGTATCTGGCTCAGTTCAGATGTGTCATGGGAGGAGGACTGATGCTCTGTTTGCTTTGCAGTGTTGGGCAAGGCATAAATGAGTGATAAGTAGAATAATTTAGACAAGAAGGACTTTTGGAGTTCTTCTGGACCAGTCCCACACTCAAAGCAGAGTCAGTTTAGATAGATGGTTGACCATGATTTATATATCCATTATAAATTCTCAAACATAGACTGATTTAATCTTTGGGAGGCTAAAACAGTACTCCAAATGGATTTTATCTCATTGCGTTTTGCAACTCCTTGACTATGTTTCGATAAGTGGTGACTTGGGGATTGTATCCTTTGTCTGATGGGGATATCGCTTACTGAGCACGTCAGAGTATTGCTATTTAAATCTTGGAAAAGGGGTTTGGGAACAAAGATATTGAGATGGTGACTTAACTGCTGAATAGGACTACTGCTTTGCATCAGTATACAGATGGTGGAATTCTCCTTGGACCCTATACTCTTGTTTTTTGCTTCTTAATTTAATTGCAAGGAACTCTCACCTGTGATTCTTGCCTGTTTCCATGTATGCATACTCACTGCAGGAAGCTAATGCTGGCACTTGGCTTCTTATTTCCTAGAATAGGAGAAATAAGGTATATAACAGCCCTTTCTTTCTGATCTCCACTGACTGTGTTGTGGCTATGTTATTGCCAAACTGTGACTTTACTTCTATATGTTTTGCATGTATGATGTGGTGATTAGCAGCAGTATTAAATTCCTCTGAAACCCTGACCTGTATTGACTCTTTTAAACAAGTGTCTCATTCTTTACCTTTTTTTTCCCTGTTCTCATAACTTTAATGTGGCATTGTGTGTATTAGACATTAATGCATTATATTAGTATGAAAAGTCTCAAATACAGAAGTATTAGCTATACAAAACCTGACTTGCTCTGACTTCTTAGGGATGTGTTTCTATCTATTAAGTCTTACTTTTGCAGTGTGAGGTTCAATTTACTGAAGTAACTGTTTAAACCATCTAATGGTGTAGTACATTTAACCTGATATGCTGTTTGTCTTGTTCTTAATGAATCTTTGATCAGTTTACACCTGGTTCGCTATTTTGTCTGTGTTTTACTGTCCACAGGAAAAAAAAAAGTAAGGGTTTAATTTAGAAAGGTCAAAATAGTAAACAAATTTAAAAGGGTCAATGTACTTCAGAGTGTAAAACAATGTCAGATTGTGGAAGGGTTGTTTTGATCCTAATTCTCTGCATCACATAAAGGTGTCGGTCCTTCTTAGACTTCCCTGATGCTAACAAAGCCAGACAAGGGCTTACTTGTGAGACAGGGCTTTGCTGTTTTAGACTACTCTTTTTTCCAGCAGAGTATTTCAGTGTGTCACAGTATATAAATAGCCCTTACAGAGCAATAGCACACAGTCACATTACTTGCCATATGCACAGCAGTGCCAATTATAAGTGATAAGTCTATTTGGTGGATTTGATTTAGCAAGATGTGTTTTTTTTGAGTTGGGTGGTGTGTTGTTGCATTTTGTCCCTCCTCACCTGTACCCTGCAGTACACATGTACTCTCCATGTGAATGGCGTAACTGTTAATATCAGAAAACTATTGCATGTACCGCGAAGTAAAAAATTTGCTTTTAGCTGCAACTTTGGGGCAAAATCAAACAAAGAGGTCCGTTATAGGCAACAACAAGTTAGACTTTCAAATAATTTTGCCTTGGAAGATGGGGGAGGGGAGTTTGTTTTTATTTTTAAAAACAATTTCCTTGGAGAAAAAGCTCCCAGATCTGTGCTTTCAGCTAGCTCTGTAATCACAAGCATTGTTGAAATGTTTTTGGTCAGCAAACAAATACTATGATTATTTCAAGACAGGGTCAATTAAAATAAATAAATGTTTTTGCTTCCTAGGGAAGCTTTTATGTCAGAAATGAGACAAATTATGATCTACTTCAAAACATAAATAAACACAGACTACGGACAGTTTTCATTTGGGAGCAAGTAACTCATGGAATGGTGTGGAAATGTATGGTTTATGTGCAATTCTTGTGTTACTACTGCTCTACAACTAGTGCTAGTAGTCCCATTAGCATAATTACTCTTGAATTCAGAGAATCTGTTTATTTGTAGAAGTCCCCATCAGTGTAAAGCAGGCCTATAGCAATGAACTCAAACATGGATTAAGAGCCATAAAAGAGAAGATTGTGGTTGGCTTTTACACATTTTGCAATGGATACTTTACAGCCTAATCTACTACAACAGTAACAAATTTTGCAGTGTGGTGTCCTTGTTTGCTATGTGGTTTAAGTTGGAATGTATTGCTCTCCTGGCACAATGGACCTTGAGGGAAAGAAAGAAAGAGTTTCCCCTGCAGTTCTCTAAAGCCGTTACTACATACTCACAGGACTACTTAAATAATTTTGTTAAACCGTATCTGTTAGGGAGACATATTTGGGGAATCCTACCAGTGATGTGACTCTGAAAAGGCAGAAGTCTCCTCACGTGGAGCAGCCTGTGAGGTTAAGGTCCAAACAGTCACCTCTATACAATAAACGGTCTTTTCTTCTATTCCCTGTGTATGTTTAACACTGTTATATTTAATGTGACTCTGAGCTTGTCCATGTAGTGGTCTTACATACTGATGTTGCCTGTAGGAGGTCACTGGTGGAATATCAGTGAACGACTTGTTAATATTAAGGGTTTCTTTCTGGCTCTCTAACTCATAGCCAGCTTACTAACTGGTACTATTCCTAATATTTTCAGTAAAGACAGGAATAACTGATCTGCTATCAAAGCTTGCCAGTACACTCAGCAATAGGAGAGTGATGGCAATGGGTATTTGAGGAAAGGCTTCTTCTGAGGCAATGTGGGTGAAAATAATGCTCTTGCTACAGGACTCAGTGGCTTATCAGCTGACAGGGCAGAGCAGAGGGTGGCCAGGCATGTGTGCTGCTGCTCTGATAGAGGGATGGGGTCTGCAACTACAGCGCTGTTGGTGGAACAAATTATATGTGCCCTTAAATAACAGAGAAAATGTATCAGATGTGGGGTGGAGAACTTATATCTGTAGAAAACCAAGCAGGTTTTTTTTTTCCTCTTCAGTAGTAATTATGCGTACCTTTTTTCCTCCTGCTAACTTGTATATTAGTATGTGTAAGGTATTGTAAAACTAACATGTAACTTGCGGGGAGCTGCTCAGCATCAGATCTTTGTGTGCTAGTCCTCAGAAAGAAGGACTGGGCAGCAAGCCAGGCTAATACATCTGATACACTCAAAAAAAGTGTAAGGATAAATAGCTGACAACCTTGCCAGAATAAATAGCAGGCAACCTTGCTGATAACTACCGATAGGCAAAGATGGCAGTGGTAAGAGTGGTATATGAAAATAAACACAGGCATTGTGAGTGTTAGTCATGAATATATATATTACTGGGGAATATTCTTGTCACTTTATGTTCTACAGATGTTTCTCTAAATACAAACAATTTTTTGGGGGGATAGCATTTATAGATTTGCTTTTTTGTTATCTCTGAAACATCAGTACATAATATACCATGACTGGGTCTTTGCAACGTGATGATACTTTCAAGGTTGTGAAGAGAAGCTGTTAGTAATCCTATCTATAGGGGGGTTTTGTCACATTGTTTGTTTCCTGACTTATTGTATCCATCTCCTCTTTTCCTGACTTGCCTTTGTGACTCTCACTTTGTGAATTTGTTCCCCTTAGTGTGACCTAATCTAAGGGACACAAGAGCTCACATGAAGCTTCCAGCTCCAGAAGCAAGCAGCTTTGCTTTGGCTCAGGTCTTGTTTGAAAATGGAAGTGTAAATAACGTTAAGAGGAGAGGAGATGCTCGTGTATCTGTAGAACATAAACTGGAACTGGGGTACAGGAACACTTGCAAGAATAGAATACTGTCTTCAACTCAGACTTTAGAAACATCAAATTTATCCAGTTGTTTGATAAATGAACCTTAGACAGCAACTCAGCTTGCAATATCTTACCTTTCTGAGACTAGGATGGAGATCACGAGTGCATGATGTGAGATGTCACACGTGTACAACACACGGAGATAATTTCTGCAGTTCTTGTAGGGCAAAGTGTATTAGATACTGGTTTTTTTCATGTAATTTGGTTACCCTGTGGTTGTTGTGAACCAGTCACCTGAAGAAAAATAATTAAAAGGCTAGCTTAGCTAACTGTATCCACACCCTTCTGCAAGCCTACCAAAGAGCAAAGCAAGTTATGCTGTCCTGTCTTCTATGCAGCTGCAGTGAAATATTTGTCAGTGTCCAAGCAAGCTAGCTGATTGTAATCTTTAGGTAGTCCTAAGTAGTCCTTAGTATGTTACAGTGCCCACTCTGGTGACAGAAGAAGAATTCGGCTGATTGTGTATCTGCTCTTACTGCAAACTTGAATAAACTAGTAATCTTCTGGGGAAAGGGAAAAGGAAGGCCAGAACTGGTCTGATAAGAATGGATGTTTACTGCAATTTATATTTTTTTTTACTCTTTTTGCAATATCTACTGCTAGTTTGAGTTTCTAGGATAATGGAATCTCTACAACTTGCTTTAGAGAAGTACTATATCTAACTAAAAAATAAAATCACATCATAAAAGAAAACTGAGGATGTCAATTGGATGGGGGAGTTAGGTTCATCCATAACTTGTAGGGAGAGAAAATACGTATATAAAAGATTTGCTGGAAGCACACGATTCTTTGAGAGGTAACTGTCATAAAGACAGAAATGTTTTACTGTGCTTTGAAGAGTCTCAGAGCATGGATCTTTGTAATGGTGCAGTTGAACAGAGACCAAATCAGCCAAAGGCAAGGGAAACTTCGGAGGGAAAATTAAACACTTTAGTTTTGCAAGGCATCATCAGTATAATTAGGTGGAATGCAGTGAATGTTTAAACAGCATGCTTTATGTTACTGCTTTTCTCCAAAAAGAGAAGAGGTCATTTAAGGACTTGACACATGAAGAGGTTTAAACCAGCTGTGAACAGGGGAGTTATTTTGGGGATATCCTTTAAAAACACAAAAGGTAGTTGGGATGCTGCCTCATCACTGCACCTGGAGCAAAAGAGAGAATTTGTAATACTGGAGTAGCATTTGGGAGAAAACACTGTGGGGTCATTTAATTGTGAGGTACCTTATCAAGAGAATGTAATACTTCACCTTAATAAGAGAATATAAAGAAACAAAAGATTCTTAAATCCATAGTTTGTTGGGGTTTTTTTGGTGACATGGAATAAAAGTTTTGATTTTTTTTAATTTGGGTGCACTGGCTCAGTCAGCAGAACTGTTGTAGCCAAGCGGTTGCTTGTTTTGCAGGGCTCCTGCTCTGGAACACTGGACCATTTTGATATTTTCTTAATGCCAGAGCTCCTCTGGGCACACCTTTTGAAACTCCAGTGTCCCTGGAGCCGCTGAGGGGAAAAAGGAGGCTTCAGATTGGAAGTGGTCAGCTCAGATGCACGGATCTCCCATTCTTTCACCATCACTTTCCTAACACTGAGCGAAATTCCTGTACTTGCTCTTCCCTTACCATCCTCTCATTCTGATCCTACTTGCTGTTTTCCTCCTGCTTCTTTCCAGCTGTCATAGCTTTCCTGTTCCCTCTCCATCACGTATCTCTCACTTTTTCTTGCTGCCTTTGGCATCTTCCATGTTTTTTCTCCTGTCCCAGCAAAATAATTCTTTATTGTCCAATTTGACTGTCTTTTGAAGTTTTATTTCGTCAGTAAATGCCTGCACGCTACTCAGAACAATTAGGAAAAGTTTGTTGCCTATAATAGATGTGCGTAACTAATCAATGTAAATGCATGATATGGAATTCTAATTACTGTTATAATCAGAATAAACACCATAAGCCCTCTCTTCCAGCCCAGTTTTTCTGTTGCAACTCAGCGCGTTGCTGACTTTGAAATTGTTGGTATTTTCCAGAGAAAAAAAACAAGTTGTGCTGGATGTTCCAATGCTTTATATCCTACCATTTCATACAGCCAGGCTAGCTATATATCATTCTGTTTTGAAAACGCTTTGCAGCTGTTTTGCACGAGACTAACTAGACAGACAAGGTAACTAAGAAAGATAACATTTGTCCTTGAAACTCAAACACAGCTATGGCAGTGTCTATACATAGTTGATTAGGTAAAACTTGTGGATTATAGAATAATGGTCAGATTGTGAATGTTGTATCAGTACAGGAGACGTAATGAAAAGTTCCCTTATACTCCGCAGCCTTAACATGAGTATGAAAGCTCTCTAATGCTATTCTGTAATAGATATTTTTAACAGCACAAGACACAAACACAATCAGGTTGAGCAGTTCCCATTCTAGTTCACAGATTGTGAACTCCTAGTTGTACCTGATGTGCACAACAAGGTTTCAACAGCACACGTTACTACCCGAGAACTTGACTCTGGTTCATTTTTGTTTTGTAGAGCCTTTGTATATACTATAAAGTTTTCACATGAGTGCCCCTTTCAAAATAGTCACTGAAGTGAAGACTGTATGCCACAATGTCACTTCAGTTTGTATTTCTGCAGCTACTGCTGTCACTTGCAGCTAGTGGACTTTTGTGAAATTAAAAGGGCGTTCAGTATTTTATTTTAGTGTTTGAAGCAAAACTCCAGATAGTTAAGCGGCAAAGGAGGAAAAGCCTGTGTATGCCTTTCTTAAAAGTGTATTATGTCAACTATGCAAGTCTTCTATCATAAATTTATATACCAGTCTAGTATAATTTCAGGGCATAAATGCATGGTGTGCTTTCTCTGAGGCCTATCCAGATCCTTCAGCAGCTGTGGATATGAGGATATCAGGAGAAAAAATAATTTCTGTGTGCTGTTATGTCAAAAGACCAAGGCAGCAGTGACATTGGCTTTATGTCCTGTACTTGAAAAGATGAAGGATTCATAAAGCGGGTAAGGGCCGTCTCTAGATGCGGAAATACAAAATGTTGCAATGTAGAAGTTTAGTGGTTGGATCTTTGACTTTTGTTATGGAGACTGATCTTAACAGATCTTCCAGCAAGTAGAAGATTATAATAGTGCAAAAGCAGCAATAGAAACCAATTGTGCCAACCAGCTTAAGAACACAGAATAAGTGTCTGATCTGGTCCCAGGGAGTTCTAAATTATGTGAGAGAGGAATAATAAAGAGACAGGAGCAAAGCGAACAATAAGTTTCATGTCCTGACGGTATTTTTATAGTTGATTGTTCTTCTGTTTTTTCTGTGTATTCCTGTTAGGAAGGGATGCATTTAACTGAAAGACAAAGGGAGCATGTGTTAGAAGAGAATGTTAAAGTAAAAGATTGGGAAAGTAATTCTGGATGAAGTAAAGACTTGGATAACTTTGCATTCTAGAGATGCATGAAGCAAACCACAAGGCACCAGTTTGTGAAAAAAAATTTGCTCCAAAGAGTAGCAAAGGTATTGTTTCAGTCTAAGATCCAAATGATTTATGACTCAGGGCAAGGATCAAATGCTACTTCCTTGTTTCTCCATTTAAAACAAAATAGGAGGAAAAAAAAGATTTTATTTTTTTTTTTATTTTGTCCCTTGGTGTTCTACCTGTGTTCTCAAGGCCCAAAAACGTAATTTGTCTCTGATATTTTTAGTTAAAACTTAAGTCTCAGCCCAGTGTAGTAGTTAGCTTTCTCTCTAATTCCCTGATGGCTGCAAACATTTCTTCTTGCTCAGTCTTGCTCTGCAGCATCTGTTGAAACTGGTATAATTTCCAGTTCACTCGATATGCTATCAGAGAGCAAAGGGGTTGAAGATCCATAGGGACAAAAATGAACTCCTCCTTCACAGAGAGCAAAACTCTTTAATGTGTTGTTCTGATGACAGCAGAAGCGGCAGACTTTGGGACAGTCTGAACCTCTCTCATGTCGTATTGGGAACATGAAAACCATAACTTCAGACTACTTGTTGCAGATGGTTCTCAAAGGCCTATTTTGCTTAGCAGGAGGTAGATTTCCCACCCCACCCCCCATTTCCCTGCCTTCTCTTCTTAAGGCAGAACACTTGCATTTGAAAGTCATGATTCCTCTATCTCAACACCCCACTGCATCAAACTGTTTTGTTAAAACTAGACAAAAGACTATAGGCAGACCTCCCCTTAAGTGCCTGGTGTTCATCCTGCAAGTACTGTGATACTGCACTGCAGCAGCATTATTCTGATGGATTTCTAATTGGCACTGCCAGGGTCTGGGTGTCTGTTTAATCTGGAAAGAGGATGCTTGAATTAGATACAGTAGCATGTAGTCCAGCTTGAGCCCCAAATCAGAAAGCTTTGTGATGGGCACAAAGGGCAGAAACGTTAACGGTTGCAATATAATGTTGCAAATACCTTACTACTTTGAGTTATGCCAGTTCCTGCTTCACCTGCGCCTTCAAGACAATACTGACTTCTTTTAATGGGCAGGAATAACAGAGGTTATGATTCATTAACTGAAGAACAGGCTGCCATTATGTAAACTAGTAAATTTTCAACTTGGTATCTGAAAATTCCCTCGCAAGATGCGGACAAATGGTTTTTCTATGTGTACAAAATATGCATTTGTATTTACAAAAAAAGGTAATTATTTGTGCATTTGTATATTCTATGCACAAATTCATTTTGTTTGCTAGGTTTTACAGGGATGTTCTGTGAGATCAACTTAAATTCTAAATTTAGAAAATATGGAGTATATTACAAGGCTCTGAGTAATGTTGTAAAAAGATTCATAATGAGGAACAGTTTGTTTAAGAAATGCAAAATTATGTCTTAAAAATATCAGATGATTTGGATGTCCATCTGGAATTCAAGTTTTTGTGCATTACACATGAGAAGATACTGAAATATAAATACAACTCAAAATTAGGTAGACTTGTGGAATAACTTACCAACAGGAAAGATTATTGTGTTTCAGAGCATTGTTCTTTCTCATCAACTACACACACCTCCAGCTGTTTTGCGAGGTTTAGTATTCACTACACTTACCTGGAAGTGCAGCGTTCGTTACTTTCTTTTAAGCATATTAGCAGTGTGGATATAGGACATAGATTTATATCTGAACCTGACCCAAGTTGACAAATTGACTCAATAAATGATGTAGTGTTTGGAAGCTATGGGCAAACAAATGTTTATGTTACAATAAAGGATGCATCAGTTCAGCAATCACGTAGATGGTAAATTAAATCCATTCTCTGGAGCAACTCAGGATATTTTTTTAAATTACTGTTATCTTCTGTTTTGCTTTTGTCTGTCTTAAATATTTGAATTCTTTCTAAATGCAAAGATTCTTGGATTCGGTCAGAGGTTTGCACAAACTATGCCCATCCCTGTCTTCTGGTTGGATTGGAGAAGGTCCCAAAATGTTTGGTTTGTTTTCTTTAAGCTTTTTGCAACAACACGGGATACACAGAAGACTGCTACTCTTCTAACATCGTATAAAGAATGTAAATAATGAATCAGTGATTCCTGCTACCAATATGGGCATGCCGATATGACTAAACTGTCTCCTCTATCATTCCATATGCTTGCAGAAATAGGTGTTTTTGTGAAAAAACCCACATGCTCTATCCTCCTACCTTCTGGAGGAATTTATCACTGTCCTGAAGATGCCCTTCAGTTTTCTAACTTGGAAAAGGTAACTTTGGGCTGTGCCTTTTTCTTCTCTTTTCCCTGTACTTGTATGTGAAAACAAATTCCAAATATATGGTGCATGATGGGAAGCCAGGGCTGACAGAAAGGGGAGTGTGGGGAGCATGTTACTTGCTCAAATGACTGCATTTCACTTTATATTTAGATGCAAAAGTAGCACTTGTTATTCCCACAGTTTGACACACAAGATACATACATGAATATTAGTTCCTTTAGGAACAGTATTTTTCTGGAACACATTTTTTTTAACTTAAATGATCCTTATAGATATGTGTGTATTTGTGTGTGTAATACATATGTATAGATATATTTATAGGCAAGAATATGATAGTAATATAAAAATAACTGGGATATGAATCAGATAAATTTGTTCTTTCCTTCTCTTTGAGAAGTCTTATGCAAACCAATTCATCAAATAATTTTTTCCCCCCATGTGTGAAATAGTGTTCATACTCATCTTTAAGCAATTTTAATCTCTGCTTAAGCGTCACTGTCTGGAAACAGTGTTATTAATTAGATCCATGCAAGTTCTTCCTGGGCGTAATGACAGCCATATAGGCACAAATGGCTTATCAAGTATTTTTGGTTATGCAGAAAATAGAAGAGCTTACAGCTTCTTTGAGTTTTGGCAATTACTTCACAGTCTCAATAACACTGCAGAAAGCTCAGGCTTTCAAAACAGTAATTCAAATGGGAACACAATCAATGTGGTGACCGCCGAACACTTTCTTATCCTCAAATTTTAATGCATAAGACAAATGACTGCATCCTGGGAATTGTACTATTATGTAGGAGAAAGTTGTGATTTTTAACATCTGTTGCTATAGGCATTTGTAAAAATACTGTAAGAAAAAGAAGAACATATAGAAAAGCATATTTGGAATCATGAATGTTAAAGATGCTAATAAAATTATGACAATTAAGGAACAGAAACCTTATCTTTCTGAAAGGAATCAGACTGGATGAGTACTGAATCACCTATAGAAGAGTTCTAGCATTAAAGATAATGTACTTTGGGATACTTAAGTTATTGTAAATGGTTTGCTGACAATGCAGTTTTCATCTTTAAAATGTCTTTTGAATGTGTAACACTCTTCTCTAAATCTGCCCACCCCTGCTGACATTGTCTGATCACACTGCTTACTCAAGCCCAGGTGTTTCTTGAAAGTAGCTTTAAGTGCCAATAATGAAGCACCTTAAAGGTCTGTGTCTCAGCACAGATGTAGGTATTTTTCAAGTCTGAAATCTCTTGTAGTCTCAAATTCAGATTTTTTTAATTTTTTTTTTTTATCAAGGAAAATAGCTTCCTTTGTCTAATGTTAGCTCCTTTTCCCCTGCCTTTTGTAAAGTCTTCGGGTTCTTTCTTGAAGAAAGAGATGCTGTTTTCTATGCAGTATTGTACCTTAGGTAAGATCTGTGAATCTCAGAAGCTTTTATTCTCATTATGCTATAGAGGAAAGGCCTGGGAAATAATAAATCCCTTAGTGAAGCAGGCTGAAAGATTTTCTTCTCATCTTGAGATGTGTCAGAGTGTTTCGTAATCGGCAAACAGCTGTACTGTCAGATCCTTGAGGTGCAATTTGGTCCCGAGCACTGAAGAGGAGCCAGTGAGTAGTGAGGGCATCTGTCCTGGGAGCTGAGAGGCTCAGTAGGTTAGGTAGCAGAGACAATGTTAAATTCAAATAGCAAGAACATTTTCTGACTTTTTTGATATCCTTGGAATATTGATTTGTTTGTCTTTTCAAACACTTATTTTTAAATGAAATGTTTAAGTCAGAAACATTACTGTGCTTTGTTGCATGAAAAGAATTATTATTTTTCCTTCACCAGATGTTTGCTACCAAAAGTGTCATCAATGCCATTTATTATTTTGAGATGAAGTACTGTATAATGGACATAGCACATAATCAACTATAGATGCATAAATAAGAGCAAATTGGTGTTCAAAATAGGAAGTATTCTTGAAAAACAGCATGCTAATTAGCAGAGTGAAGTAGCTGGGCCATGTAAGTGTGGGGTTTTCTGGAGTTCCTGGGGCCTGATGTTTTTCAGACGTGTTCTCAGTTTGCAAGTGCTTAACTTCGCTAAAAATAGGTCCTTGGCTTTTCCTGTGATACTGGGTTGGTTCTCAAATTTAAAACTTCCATTGGTTTCTAGGAGTTTTACCAAGCGTAATTCACACATGGAAACTGGATAATCTGGGAACATATCTGACTCAAATCCCAGATTTAAAAAGCGAACAAAACCCTCTATCCCCTAATAAGGTGTTGCAATGATTTTGTTATGCTGTAATTTTCTGCAGTATGGACTGTGGAAAGGCTTCTATAAGATAGAAAGGTATTAGAAAGAAAAACAGTGTGCTATTGAGAAGATAAATTATATAAAATAACTTGCTTTAGCTGTAATTTCTTCCCTTCTGTATTTGCTTTTTGCAAATAATCTCCCACCGACAGCTAAATACTAACATGGAGAAATGTTATCTAACAAAAAAAGTGTGCAAAGGAGGATGATTTCTGAACCCTGTGACTACAGATTTTTTTGTTAAACTTGAAGCCACAAAAATTTTTAAAATGCTAACTGCGCCTTGTATTGCACCATATGTGCATGTTGCAGTAGCACCTGAGACCCATCATGGTGGAGCATGGTCCTACTGAGCAAGATGCAGTGGTTCTTCCTAGAGTTTGTACAATATGGGGCAGTTTGCCCATATATGAATGAGCTTGCCCATATCAATGCAGCTTGCATGAGGGCAGAGACTTCTCAGAGGAGCATGAGTGCAGGCTGTAGTCCTCTAAGATGGATGGGGTTTTTTGGGAAGAGATAATGTTATGAAAGTACCGGTGGGAATAAGACCTGAAAGCAGAATTGGTACAATGCCGGTAATAATGCAGAAGATTGCAACTAGGACATATCTTTCTGAAACTTATCAAAGGCTTCCTAATAATACATCATAGAAAAAATGAGCTCAGGTGACCTAGGGGACAATTTCATCAACAAAACTGAAAAAATTAAGGCTCAACAACTTCCTCAGCAACCCATTGTAACCCCCAAGCCTGCTTTCCATCTTCATATTTATCTTTCCCTTCTACATTATCCATACTCAAACGTACCTGGGGCTCTGCACAAAACTGTCAGCTGTAAAATAAATGCACATAGAACATTAATTATGGATTCAGTGTGCCACATAATATATTCCATGCAGCTGATGCCTATAGGCTGTCTGAACGCTTCAGCTTACATCCACTCTTGCTTCAAGATGGTCTTCAAAAGCAGACTTATACAGATGTACCTTTTGTTATTCTCTGTGAGCTAGCAGAGCTATAGATGAGAAGACTAAGTGCAGAGCTGAGAAAGGTGATCAACCATCTTTTTATCTGAAGATGGGGGGAAGGTTTTGTTCGTAATTGCAATGTGCACCTGGGCTCCAAATTACCTCTCTGCTAGAGCTCTTTGACCAAGGACAGGCACTGCTGGGATGGAGTGTGTCCTGTGAACCATGTTTTTATACAAATAGTCCAACTCTAATGTCGTCATCCAGAATAAGGTCCTGATCAGCTGTTTTTTCTAATTAACCAGACAAATGCCCACCAACTTTCAAAGTGATTTGCTTGAGTAAGGAAGGCATTAGTATGTCATTCAAGATTTATTCATATTTTATAAAGCATTTAAGAATCCTTCAGAAGGAATTGTGTTATGCACATATAATATCAGTTACATATAAGACTGCTCGATGCAACAACGAACTGATAAAAAGGTCAATTTTATCCTTTATTGCCTTTTTTTTCCTCATTTTCACTTTGTTGTCTAGAATCAAATTAATAATAATACTGTTTCCAGCATGTCTGAATTTCTATTGAAATAATAAATCAAGCTTCCAAGGCACGTGTGTGATTTTAAAAATACATAAACATTAACGAGCTTCATTTTTCTTAGATTTGTCTTTTTGTTTTTCACTTTGATAGCATATCAGACGATTCTTAATAAATCAGATATCCAAGTTAAATTGTCTAATGCATGTGGAACAGTTTATAACATGCAGACACATAAATAGGTTTGGCAACTACTTTGAAATATAAAGAGATTCATAAATGAAATACCCAAAAAAATCTACAGTTCAAAATATCCCAATAAGAATTCAGAAACAGATGAGTTTTTAAACGCAATCTTAAGCTTGGAAGGAGAATCTATCAGGGGATAATTGATTCCACCAAACAGAAACAATCATTGAAAATGTCCTGCCACTGGAGGATCCTAGGGGCTATAGAAACGGTAATAACTCTATACTTTTCCTTATGATATTTCTGACAGATTTCTACAAGCCATTGTCCTAGCTCACTGAGCAGGCACCCCCTCTTCTGTCACGCTACATTGCTCTGCTTTTGTCCTATTTCTTTCCTGAATGGTGAAGGCAGCCCTGTTTTCATCTTCCTTTCTCCTCTAGTGGAGCCCGGGGAGAGCTATGCATCCCGGGGGCTGCACGGGACATCCCTTTGCCTCAGCAAAGGTGTCATTCACACAGTCTGGGACAGCAACACCCTGAGCTCCTAGCACAGCTAGTGTTGACAAAAGGACCAGGGTTTAGGAAAGGAGAGACGGGGCCATCACCCTTCTTACCCCAACGTAGCTCCAGTGATGGAAGGAGCAAAGCACCTTACACTCTGGAGGGCTTTCTCCTGATTTTTAGTTCCCTTCTGCTCTTTTCCCCTAAGTCTTCACTTCTCGTGGTGGAAGAGTCCTGTCTCAAGCCTAGGATGGACTGCCTGGATACACACACCTGCCAGAGCAGTAAAAATCAGTTCTGCCTACACTTCCGAGAAGCCCTGAGCCACCTTGTGTGCAAGCAGTCATTTAAGGGGGGGGGGGGGGGGGACCGTTGGTGTCTTTATTGCAAACATAGTTTTTGTGGATCATTCAAAATAAACTAATGTGTTCAGCTTTCATGACTCTTCCTTCCCCTGGCACAAATTGAACAGATCTCTGACTGCTTTTAGGTTTATAATTCCTGATCTCTGACTGCTTTTAGGTTTATAATTCCTAAACTTCATTATTTCCAGAACTTCAGTGAAAGGCACAGATTTTTCCAGATGTACTCAAGTAAAGAGGTGTAATGGAAAGATCACATGGTTAACGGATTACTCTTGCTAGTCTTATCCAGTGGGAAAAACTTAATCCCAAATCTCCCCCACCCCCAAACAAGGTTAGTGATATGTGCTTTGATTTAGTATTTTATTTTCTTTCTTTCTCTCTATCTGTACAAAGAATGTGCTTAGACAAACCTAAAAAGAGTCTATGGAATAATTATTCTGGCCCATGTGTAAATAAGTCATATTTTATCTCTTGCTGATTCTCAGCAATTTTATTGCTATTTATTTTTGCTCTGCCCTCTTTTTCACCAACAATTTTATTAATTTAGAGTATTTTTAATAAAAAAAATCTTTGCTATATGAAAGAGGATGATTCATTTTAGGAGTATGTGTGTTTTATATATATATACACAAAACTTCTCTTTTAGCAAGATTCTTTTTTTGTTAATTTAGAGTTGTGCTGATGATTTTATACAGTCATATGATTTTACTTAGAACTGCACTAGTTGCACAAGAGGATATTTCTCCTCAAATTATGAAAAGGTACACAGCCTGTCTTTGCTTATTCTTAATGTTTCCTATAAGGGAAAATGAGCTAGCAGGTTTTTTTTAATCTGATTTTTTCCAAATAGGTAGCAATACAAAGAACCTTCTTCTATCCAGAAGTTATAGGAAGGATTGCTATGGTGTGACAGCAGATGATGTGGAAACCACTCAGAATGGCACACTAGGCAAAGTGTGAGTTGCTGCTATTTTATAAGATGATATTCTATGAGTGGGGAAGATACAGAATCATCACTTTTTTTTTGTGGATCCATGTGTTATGTGCACTGCCAACAGTAATTTCAGCCCCTGCATGCGTCTCGTATGCCATTGTCTCTCTGATCCCTGACTTTTGCAACCCTAAATCCACAGAGTACCTTGTGCTTCCTCCTGTGTTCTCGAACTACAGACAGGGCAAGAAACAGCATGTGTTGAAGATGGCACTGAACTACACATTTGCTGAGTGACAGACCAAACAGGCAGCTGAGTGCTGAGGGGATACTGCAGCCTTGTGTCCTAATCTACGTGTCTAATCTATAGATCATTGGGGATCTCTGCTCTTCTGTCTGTTTCGTTGAGCTTGACCAGGTTTATGTTTTTGGGTTTTGTTTTGTTTTGTTTTTAAAAAGAACTGACAAATTGTCAGAGAGAGGGCAAGATCATACGTATTTCTTTTCCTTAGGTTATAAGAGTAAGAAGTAGCAAAGATGTGGAAACTTATAAATTTCACTCTGTACTTGAACAGTGAAGCACATGATACGTAGATAATTTGTGCTTTAAATTATCAAATGTTCCCACTCAGTTGTTCTGGTAGTCTTTCACTGCACAGTTCCATGATGCATAAAACCCCAAGTTGATCTTGATCTTGGCATCCTCAGCCCTGACAGTCTTTCCCAGCAGTAAGAGTCCTTGGGTCCATCCTGGGTTTCATTGTTTTCAGCTAGACTCAACCTGAATCTAGCACACGTGTGTGGATTCGTAGAGTCCTATAATGAATTCTTGCATAGAGAAGCAAAAACATTGCTGTTATATGGGCCATGGTCTTAGTCTCACAGAAATTAAAGACTGTGGTGTTTCGGGGTTAAGGCAGTAAAATCGAACTGCTAGTGGGATGGGTGTGCAGGCAGAGAGAATTGGCAAAAGCAAGAGTTAGAGAAGCTGCAGTTAATTTAAGCCCCAGAGACACTCCTATTTTGAGGTGTAGTAAAGATAAAATACCTTTTCCTCTCCTTCTTATAAGGCATATTTGAAACTCAAGACTGTAATTAACTTCCTGTATGTTGTATCTCTCTTCTGTTTGCTCTGTTGTCCTTTTGCTCTTGTCTGAGAAGCTTTATCATTGGGCTAATTTAAATATTGATAATTAAACTGTTTCTGCATTCGTCTTCCCCAAAATGAAAATGAAATATTTCTTCCAACTCATCTGGCTGAGTGAAGAGATTCTGGATGATGTATAACATCTTCTTTAAGAGATAAAATGCTAAAGTAATAGTTATAAATAGATGTGTAAAATCATACTGGTGAATCTCAGAAGCACTGCACTCAAGGAGAGCAATGCAATTGACAAGCAATTTAAGCTAGAGTGTGAAAGGATGCAGAAATAACAAGATTTGCATGAAAAATATTGAGATCATGAGAACATCAAATTTAAACGAAAAACTCATGTGCCTCATGATTAAATCATGAGAGCTGACATTACTGTTATAACATTCGATATCCTTAGCTTTTGAAAATACTTTTATAATGAGGGTGGAGTGTATCTACCTGTACAGAAGATGAGCATTGTTTGTATCTAGCTAGCTCATTATTATGAGAATCAGGAATGCAAGACTCTCAAATCTTAATACAGGTCAGATGATCTCAAATGCCGCCAGCTATGGTTGAGCCCCCATTGTCAGAAAGATAACCCAAAGCAAAGACAGAAGCTGACCCTGCTTTCAAATTGGTCAGTCAGTCAATCAGTCAATCAATCTGATTAAACAGTACCACACACACACAAAAAAAAAAAAATTAGAGAGAGGGAATTTCAATCAGGTAGTTGTTTGTCTATTCATTCCGTCTTATCAGTGACAATCGTTTATCTTAGGACAATTACTCACATCAGTAATGGTAGCAGTAGGTCTAAAGAAGGGTCATTGCAAAGAGACTCTCTCACATCCATCAGGCTTTACTCTTGCATGACTTATAACCACCATGACGGATTTCTTTCACTTTCTTTTATTGCTGTTGTGCTTTCCGATACACTGCATGCTTAGGAAAAAGCTAATATACTCGTTACTTAAGTGAAAAGATGGACTTCCTAAATCAATTTATGCTTTCATAATATACTGTGTCACCACAAATGAGGGGGGTCTCCCCATGATTCCTTGTTTAACTCCATGAATGAGATAGTTGTCATAAATGAAGGTGCTTCTGGTGCATTCATATTTTCTAAAATTTTTCCCACAATTGAAGGGTTAAAAAAGTAAAAAATTTGGCTCTGAAATTTATTAATGTTTTTCTTTTAACTTCAGTGGTGCTCACTGAGATTTCTTTAATACTTTACATTTTGAGTATCTTAAATAAACTTGTAAGATGCCCATGTTTCCTACTGTTTGTTTTTAAAATAGCTATCATCTTCATGATAATAAGCAGCAGTGTTTATATAGAGGATTTATTATTTTTTTTAAACTGAATAAAGAAGAGAATAACTTCTATGGTCTGCAAGTTTCCAGGATCAGCTGCTTCATAGCACTGTGTTGAATATGAAACATACCACTGGAAAGCATTCACAGACTGCTCCCCTACAGAAGTAACTGACTTTTTTTTAAATTTTATTTTATTTTCCCTCCAATTTTATCTTTACAAGGTATGAATTCATGGGCATTTTACACAAACAGTTAAGTCAAACAGGACACTCCTTGGTGTGCAGTAATCCCCAGCAGCCTTGTCCGATTTCTTCATATCATGTCTCATAGTTGACTTTTTGTCACAGGATTGCTTTTGCCTTACAAAATCAAAAATACAATTAAATATTCCACAGGCTGCAGAATTTTGACCTGTTTATTCTAGATATTGTATGATATCTTCACCCTGTAAAGACCTTCGCACCTCATCCCTGTTAGGGGTACAGCAGAGAATAAGCATGAGTCCCTCCTCAAAAATATCTCATTTTCTTAGGTATTGTTTTATTTTTTTGAGTTTGTATCTTAGAACTAAATTAATGGCTCTCTTGTGCTTGGCATCAACAGGCATTTTGTGTGTTTGTTTAATGCAGATTTAAAATGTTGTGACAATGATGTGTCCAGTATTACGAGAATTATGCTAATAAAACTGTAGCACGGTAGCACTAAAATAAACCATGTGGGAGGAAAACTGGATATTGATGGGTAATTTCACACTGTTCACCATGAGTCTCGCAATTAACGATAAAAATGAGATTATTTTACCTGGGAAAAGGATCTTTCTGCAAACAGTGTATTTTACTAGTCTCATCGGCATTACAAAGCTTCTCGTATGGAAAATACCCCAGCAAGGGCAGACAATATGGAGCCTAGAACTTTCTTCTTGTTAGAAATCTTTTCTTCTTTTTGGCCATGAGGAAGGAGACGGAAGCAAATTGCTCTCGCTTTCTATCCTCCTGCCTCCACCCACATGCTGTTTAAATGTGTATCCAGCTGAAGCGCTTGTCCTTTGGGACAACATCCTGTTTCCCTGTAGCCACAAGCGGGAAACAGCTGCACTGATCGTGAGGGCGAAGAAGGGCTGGTCTCTAAATGGACCTTTTCTTGCAAAAATTAAAATCTGTCTGAAGATCCCTGCCTGCTTGACTGGTCAGATCAGTCTTATGCAAGGCAATAGCGCTTATTTTCCAGGTAGTCTGCCAAGTCCAGAAGGGATGGGAGTCTGGAATGCTTAAACCCTGAAAAAGCGAGGAGTTTGCCAGTTCTTTTTTTTTAAAGAAGCTCTTTTTAGAAAGAGCTAATCTTTGGTGTGACTTAGCCAGAAGACTGAATTGCTCCACACTGGGAGCAACACACTCGGAGCAGCCCGATCGGCTGAGATGGGGAGGGCAGCCCGGGAGGTGCTGCCTGGGAGCAAGCTGCGCATCGGGGAAGTTGGGTGCCCACAGTCTGCAATGGAGGGTATCCATTTAAGGAAAATGCAGACTGGAGAGGAAAACCACGCACCAAAGCTATTATTCCCAAAATATGCTGCAGACGTATTGCAGAGTAAGGGTATTCCATGCTCCAACTAAAAAAGAAAACTATTGAAGTTAAGGGTGTATGTTTGTTCCCCATAGGAAATTCTGATGTTTGCTGAAGAATACATAGACCAGAAACCAAATTTCAGTCAAAAATTCTAATGTTAGTCAAAAGTGAGCTTTCTTGGAGAGTTTCAACATTAGTTATTTCTTATTGACAGGGAAGGTACTCTACCTCCATGATACAAAATCCAGCAAAAAAAAAAATAATCCAAAACCCTGCTGGATACCTTGCCAAATTTTGGTGTATTTAGAAGAGGAGTAATGATTTTCTGCTTCCAGATTTGTGCATTACTCAGAACAACACTGTTCTCTTGTCAGTTCTTTTCTTTGCGATTAATATCGCGTATAATTTAAATATCAGTGCCTGTAATTGGCTGTTTTTCTTGAATATGACATTAAGAGTAAGGAAGAAGTAAAAAAAAGAAATCATTCCAAGTAAAGATTGATTTGTTATTGGTCTCTTGTCTATCTTATGGAACTGAGTGTATTTAACAAACTGTAATTTGGGGAAAAATCCAGTTGTGCTAATGCAAAAACTTCTCCAGTTAGGGAGAAGCAAAAATGCAAGATAAAAAGTTTTGTAGAAGTTTTAAAGAATTTTAGTTCTGAAGTTTTATTTAAGGCAAAGTAATTTTGGAAGTGGACTGGAAAGTTGTTTTGATTTTGTTTTTTCCTTTTACTGTTACACAATGTCTTTCATGTTAGAACGACCTCTAAAGAAAAGCATATAATTTTCAAAGCTATTTAATTATGTGTTCATTGTTAACTGCAGGTCATAATGCATTATTATTCTTTATTTTGTTAGAAAATAGGTAATTTTACAAAACTTTTCACTGCAAGTAGTTTCTTTCCCTCTCCTCACTTTTTCCCCTGGATCTTCATTTCAGGGAACAAGCTGGAAATATCTGCCTGGTTCTTTTTACACCACCCTTACTGCTGTACTCTTCTATTGTTGGATTTTACACATTATAGCATCATAGAATTGTTAGGGTTGGAAGGGACCTTAAAGATCATCTAGTTCCAACCTCCCTGCCATGGCCAGGGACACCTCCCACTAGATCAGGTTGCTCAGAGTCCCATCCAGCCTGGTCTTAAAAACTTCCAGGAATGGGACTTCTACCACATCTCTGGGCAACCTGTTCCAGTGTCTCACCACCCTCATGGTGAAGAACTTCTTCCTAACGTCCAGTCTGAATCGTCCCACCTCTAGTTTTAATCCATTCCCTCTAGTCCTACCATTACCAGACATCCTAAAAAGTCCCTCACCAGCTTTCTTGTAGGCCCCCTTCAGATACTGGAAAGCCACTGTAAGTGGCTTACAAGGAGACTGTAAGGTCTCCTCAGAGCCTTCTTTTCTCCAGACTGAACAACCCCAACTCTCTCAGTCTGTCCTCATAGGAGAGGTGATCCAGCCCTCTGATCATCCTCGTGCCCCTTCTCTGGACACGCTCCAACACGTCTATATCTTTCTTGTAGTAGGGGCTAAATATCTGTCAGATGCTGTTCCTTCTCTCATTGTCTCCACAGAGGAAGTAGTATGGACAGGGAAGTGTTATGTTTTGATAGGGATTTAGTTTTTTTTAAATTATACAATGCTGTTCTGCAGTTACTTTAGTGTGTGTAAGGTCATAAAAATGTACTTTGTGCTTCAAGGGGAAAGTAGTCCTTTCTTCATACAGGAATTCTTGTCTCAGGACCTAAGAAAACTGTTTTCAGCATAGGTCAGGTTGGCTCATCCAGCAGAGCCTGACTGTCAACCATTGGTTTCCATCCTGGAATTGAAGGTAATTTTTCACACTTTAGGCCATTAAATGTTCAGAGCTATTATCCTTCTCCTCATCACAGTTATTTCTCATGTGGAAGAGAGATATTCAGTATGTATATTCATTAGTTTGCGGCACTGGGAAGATGAACTACAGTGTTCAGCAGCAGCTAGAGCTTCCCAAGAGCTGTTTTTTTAAAATAAATAAAAAAATAAACAAACCCACCTATCCTATACATTGTTGTAATGTGACCTAAACTTTATGATGAAATGAAACAGAGGTCATATACCCTTTTTCTTTTGTCAAAGTGGGATCTAGGCTACTATATGGATGGAAATAGTAAGTAATAAAGATATCACTATTTGGAGAACTTAGTTTCAGTGAGAAATCCAAATTTGTTACTGAAGTATAGGATAAACTGGGTAAATGGTGCATAACATCCATCACCTGAGCATGTTTCCTGCTACAAGCTCTTCAGAGCTCTACCCTTCACCTGCCAAAAAGTCATCTTTGTCTGCTGAGGTTCTGTTTCAACCTTAGCCACTACTGGGCACTTGTGGGCTCACTCTTCCAGCCTCTCTGCCATGCTTGTGGAAGGCAAGCAATCATTTGTCAGGGAGAACATACCCAGCCTTTGCATATTGTGAGCCATTTTATGTCTGATGACTGTTTTGCCTAGTGATTGTCGGCAGATGTTGAAAAACAATGTCAAATTAGGATTAACTGTGAACTTTTCACAAATAAAAAGCAATTCTGTGTTTTGTGCCAAAGATTCAATTTATCGCTCAGCACACTTCGCCCACATTCTACTAGGAAGGACTCAAACCACAGTTAAATATTAATCTCAACATTTTTTTGAGGTACAGCAATATTCTACAGGAGAGGCTTGAGTGTCCAGGCATAAAAAGTTCAGGAAGGTGTTTGGATGTCTTCACAAACCAATACAACTACTGAGTTGAAAAGGCTGTATTCCCAAGGCTCAGTGAAATGACTTTTTCTTTTAAGTTGCTTGAAATATATCAGCTAATTCTGTTAGCTAGTTGTCTTGATTGCCTATTTGGATGCTAGAGAGAAGCAGACTGTGATTAGTCTGATTTATTTTAGATGCCTACCCTAAGTCAAGGTCAATCACATTCCCTCGTTCTTGCAATTTCCTTTAAAAAAATTCCAGATGAAGGGCTCAAATACAGATACCCAAAGGCTGGGGAAAGTGAACTTTTTATTCATCCGTAGAAAAAGATTTTAAATATCTTACTTGTGGCATAGGCTGTCATTACATTTCTATTAGTCATCATAGGACATATTGTCACTTGATTTAGATTTCTACCATTCAGAAAACGTCACCCAATATGTCAACTGAAAAAAAAAAAAACAGGTTTGTAAGAAAATGCCAAAGCATCTATCTGAATTCTTATCTATGCTCTTAAAGAGAAAAATACTTTTTCTAACAATAGTTTTTCTTTCTTTTGAAGCCTTGTACCCATTTGAGGTGCAACAAGAACAGGCCTAAACATTGGGAACTTAATCTTATTTCAGTAATTTGCTCACTACATTGATGGACGTTTTGGTGCTTTTCACTTATCTTTTTGCCTAATCTTAGTTCACAAGGGAAAATGCACCATTTCTTTAAGCCAAAGGTCAGGGAAGTGTGTCCCCACTGCTCTATGAAGTAAGAGTATGATGATTCTACAGATGAATGCCCGATTATACACATGCAATAGAAACAACCACAAACAGAAAGGCAGAATTTTCAGAGTCATGAAAAATTGTCCTCTCATAGAATATAGGAATTATTAATAATGGATATTTGCATGACCATAAGGAAATATATTTTTGCTTTCCAAATGAGAAACATTGATACAGAACAACCCTCATGTGTGTCCTGGTTTGAGGTAAAACAGAACCAATTTTCTGATTTGTAATTTTACTTTTTAGCTGGGCCTGTTCTAATTGACTAAAGCCTGAAATTAACAGCATATTGTTCAGACACTTCACTCTCAGAGTGATAAGACCTGATTATACCAAGGAGCAGTATGCACACAGGCTCTTGCTAATACTTATTGCTGTTACAACCAAGGTCAGCTAACTTCACTGTTTGCCCTGTTAGAGGGTCGGAAGCAGAGAAGCATAGAGGGGTCACACCTATAGGTGTCAGCTCCTGTCCATCGCTGACTCCAGTCTGGGACATTCCCTGTGTCTGCTGGTGACACGATCGTCATACTGGGAGCTGGATACGGTTTTGTATATATTGTATACTTTGTTTTATTATTATTTCTTATTTCCTCATTTATTATTATTTTCATTAAAGCAGTTTAGTTCTTTTTCTAAACCCGTAAATCTCCTTATCTCTTCCTCACCTCTCTTTGGAGAGAGGAGGGGAGGGTCATCTGTTGTTCTGATTGGCCAATCTGGCCAAAACCATGACAATGTGCTACAAGTATAAGTATTCCTGTTAGGTGTCCTGCCTCTACTGACATTGTATAAATTTGTGGCATTGATCTGAACAGGCAGTAGAGTTAGGTATTAAGCAAATTTAATAATGCGTATTTCATTGTAGGCATATCTTTGTGATTTCATACTGTCAAGAGATACAGAGTGGACATTTTATTTTGCAATGGGTTATTATGGACACTTTACTGTCACAACTTATTATCGTCCCTGTTAATAGCAAGTAGAAGACGATCAGTTTTGTCTTGAAAATGACCTTGAAGCTTTCCTAACTCCAGATAGTAGGGACAAAGAAATATCAGAAACCTCTTAGCAGCTATAATGCTGTCAGGTTTTTCTTACGATGAGTCTTGTTATGAGGAAAGAAGTCAGAGAAACAAGGATGAAAAAGACAAATAGCAAACCAAAGACCTCTCCAAATGGAGTTTCTTGGATCATACAGTAGAAACTTGTGTTCCCACTCTCATTTGAAATAGATTTACTTTATTTTTTTCTGGACCCTTCATGCCCTCGCACATGCCTGTGAGTGGGAGGAGGGCACCTGTGACAGCTATTTGAGATTATTTTATGTCATATCCTTGTTAAAGCTGATGGAAGTTATGGCAGTGACTGCATCAGAGCTGTCGTTTCTCTCTCTCTCTACAGTGTCCTCTACTGGTTACACATCACAAGCAAAAGGAGCCTGAAAAAGAGTTAGTAGTCCAAAGTCAGAAAATAAGTTAATTAAAAAACATTTGCAGTAAATGTTGCATGTACAAGCAGCATGCAAAAAACATTTTGTGATTATTTTTTTAACATTCAAGAGTTTAATATTAAATGAGATGGCATAGCAACCAAGAAAATCATAAATTCAAAGGCTGACATTTGAAACAGTTGTTCTTTTTAAAAATGGAAATAGGAGGTTGGTACCAAAGGAATTCTGTTTAGACAGGAGGAAATGTTATCTTCAGCTATGCCTGCAGTAAAGAAAGTATAATAAACCAGTCATGCTTTCCTAAGCTTGTTTAAAAGTGGAAAAAGAAAAGGATGGAGAATATGCTTCCAGAAATCACTCATACCAAAATACAAAGTTTACCATTTAGAAGGCTCAGATATTTTTTACACTAGGGAAACATCTTTGAGTTGCTGGTTTTTCTTGTGTTAAGCAAGCTATGTCACAGTGTGTCAAGTTATACTTGATGCACCTAAAATGTTTAAGATGCTCTGTATTATCCATTGCGAAAAAACATCAGACACACACCCTCATGCATTCATTCTTGTCCCACTTATCCTATCGACTAGTAGAAAAGAAATTAACTGTAGTAAAAATGATACAGAGCATTGTGAAGCAAGGAAACATGACTTGACGCTCTGCTTAGCTGACAGAAAACCAAATACTTGACAGCAGTCACAGCAGTAAATGTTGCTGTTAAGGCTTTAAAGAATTACCTGGTACAAGCAGAAATATTCTTCCAAATCTCTTCTCAGATACACATACAACATACATGAAATACAACTAAAATATAAAAAAAGTAGTCTTTAATCTTCCCCAAACTAAACGTTGTCTTCTAATTTGATTGTTTTGTAAATCATTCTGTTAGTATGGACAACTGTAAATGGCTGGGAAGCATAGGGTGCTAACGCCAGGTCTTCCTGTTCCTTAGGGAAAGAAATATCCTACTGCCTGATTAGCTCATGGGAACATAAGCACGTCAACAGATTTTTCAAAATAAATGAAATTGCATGTCACAACTATGGAAATGTAAAATAATCATGCAGGTTTCTTAGATGAACAGCTATTTAAAGGGTTTGTGCCAAAAAAAAAAAATGCTATTTCAAATATAAGCCACCTTTATGCAGTCGATGTGGCCATGTCCTATTGTTACAGGTAAAAAAGTCTGTCCATACCTTTCTTTTAAGCCCCCTTTAAGTACAGAAAATCCGCAATAAGGTGTCCCTGGAGCCTTCTCTTCTACAGGCTGAACAACCCCAAGTCTCTCAGCCTGTTTTCATAGGACAGGTGCTCCAGCCCTCTAATTATTTTTGTGGCCCTCCTCTGGATCCGCTCCCACAGGTCAATGTCTTTCTTAAGTTGGGGGTTCCAGAGCTGGACACAGTACTCCAGGAGAGGTCTCGCCAGGGCAGAGTAGAGAGGTAGAATCACTTCTCTCAACCTGCTGGCCACGCTTCTTCTGATGCAGTTGGCTTTCTGGGCTGTGAGTGTACACTGTCAGCTCATGTCCAGCTTTTCATCCACCAGTACACCTAAGTCCTTCTTGGCAGAGCTGCTTTCAATCCCTTTATCCCCCAGCCTGTATTGATACCGGGGTTTGCCCCAACCCACATGAAGGACTTGTTGAACCCCATGAGGTTCACACAGGCCCACTTCTCGAGACTGTTCAAGTCCTCCTGGATGGCATCCCATCCCTCAGGCATGTCAAACACACCACTGAGCTTGGAGTCATTGGCAAACTTGGTGAGGGTTCACTTGATCCCACTGTCTATGTCATTGATGAAAATATCAAACAGTATGGGTCCCAGTACAGACCCCTGAAGGACACCACTTGTCACCAGTCTCCATCTGGATATCATACCATTGACCACTACCCTCTGCATGCCACCATCCAACCAATTCCTTATCCACCAAACAGTCCGCCCATCAAATTCAAATGTCTCCAATTTAGAGAGAAGGATGTTGTGGGGAACCATGTCAAAAGTGTTAAGAAGTCCAGATAGATGTGTTATGATTTGAGAAAACCCATAACATTTAGACAATTATTCTATCACCTAATGACCCCTTCCCAGGCAAGCAGGGGGGATCGAGGAAAATAAGGAAACACAAGGGCTGAAATACGAACAGATTTAATAGGATAAGACTAAATAATTAACAATAATATTAAAGAACCAGTATTAATCCCAGTACTAATATAAGATACACAAGAGTTATAATCAGCCAGTTATATCAGCAGGAAGCTGTGCACTCCCAGCAGTGGACAGTAAATGTCAGACACTGCGAGCGCTATGGGAAGAAGGGAAGGGCTCAGGGGTCCGGCACAGGACAAGAAGTTCTCTGGACTGCCACCACCAAGGGAGAGAACCAACTATGCAGCAAACTTTCTAATTTATATTGAATGTGACATTTATGGTATAAAATAATCCTGTTGGCCAGCCTGGGTCAAATGCCCAGGCCTTGCTCCTCCTCATCCCTGCGCCTGGTAAGGCTCAGAAACACTGAGACCTTGAATTTCACATAGCCTAGATCGCAATAAAGTAAATATTTTCATGAATTCAGACACTTGAGTCTTCTAAAAGTGCAGTTTTCCCAAGCGTTAGATGAGAAGTTAGTCGTGTGTCGCTCAACCCAGGACAAGATGATATCTGTAGGTCTTCCTTTGCACGCTGATGTAGTTACTCCATCATAGAAGGCCACAGAAGGTCAGGCAGGACTTGCCCTTGGTGAAGCCATGCTGGCTGTCTCAAATCACCTCCCTGTAGTTCATGTGCCTTAGCATAGCTTCTAGGAGAACGTGTTCCATGATCTTCCCAGGCAGAGAGGTGAGGCTGGCAGGTAAGTAGTTCCTAGGGTCCTCAAATTCATTAAATGCATTGATACTAGGGTAATAGGTTATCACTCTTCAAGGTAATTTGAAGTGACTATTGCTGATCAATTAGGATGGAAATATTTCAGTAAGGAAGGAAAGATAACAAAGTGCAAAGATTTTCTGCATTTCTACAGAAATGTAAAAACTGTCTTAGAAAAAAACAAAACTCATAGGTAAATTTTGAGGCACAAACATATTGTCTTGATTCTTCTCTGTGTTGTACCTTAAACTTTATATTTTTCTTTTGCTTGGTTCTATATGCCTGCCCTGAATTGATTTGAGTAGTTGTGTGTGGTAACTCCACTACTGAGATTGTTTGTCATTTCAAGACTTCGCAGGAAAGGTACTTTGTTTTATCCTTGCTCCTGGTATTTGTATCTATCAAAAGTATAGTCCTAAAATGTTTCTGGTTCTTCACTGAGATGGAAGAGGGGTGAATTGGAAAGCTGATGAATCAGTCATTGCAAATTGAGGTGGGAAGGAATAAATATCAACAGCTGCTCTTGTTTCCTTATTTTGTAGCATGTTCTTGTTAGGAAAAGATATTCCTACAGAATGTTGGTGTAAGAAGGGAGGGATGTGCATGAAGTATGTGCAGCAACATCTGTAGCCTAAAGAGAGTGAAGGATACTAGCAAGAAATGAACCATCAGAGAAAAATGGTTGTTCAACCAAAAGTTAAAGCAGAAAACTTCTGAGGGGTGAGAAGGAGCCATTGCACCATAAGGTGCTGGCACTGATGTCCTCAGCCACATGCCACCTCTGTCTGAAAATCCAGGCTGCACAGTCATTATGCATGTGCTCATGGCCCAGTCTGCACTTCTGCAGGTCCACTGGCCCCTGCCCACAGTGCCTGTGTAGCTGCAGCTGCATTCCCCAATTGCTCTACCAGATGTCTAGCATGTTCCCAGGGGTGCAAGCATGGGAAACCTACCAAGACTCAGCTGTTTGAGAGTGAAACATCCAGTCACAGGTGTTCAACAGTGAGGTCATCTGAGATGCCTGGCTGTACAGCATCTCTTGGTGATGATGTGCCACAGTGTGTACACGCCCCTCAATACAAATGATATTCAAAATAATGTTGTACCAATTCATAAAGAACACAGTTAGCAAGCAACCAGTAGTCGTGAGACAACCCCCACCCCACTTCAGTCCCCAAATCCACCTGAAAAAAAATGATATGACAGAAAAAGAGAAACTAAGGTGGGGAGGAGGGGGGAGCACAAGCAATAAGGATGTCTGTGATATATTTTATTACATAAAGTAAGGGACAGGGAGCATGCACCAGCACTAAGGAGGACCACTCTCCATACAGCTGAATTAACATTGCCAAGTAGTAATAGTAGAAATACCGCAGGTGACGTGGTCCTGTTCTTTTTTTGCTACATCTACTTTGGGGAGTGGAGAAAATGGGAGAGGAAAGTTGTTCCCATGGAACAACCAGCAGATAATGGAAGCAACATCTCGTGGTCAGCATGTCACCCTGGCCCTGGGGAATGCACTATTTCGTCAGACTTTTCCTAGAAATATAGTTCCCTCTCTGATCTGTTACTCTCCAAAGGAGTAAGGTTGAATCAGTTCTCACAGTCTATGAATCATCAATATCATTTCATATCTACAGCAATGTGATAACAGTTGTAGCCTGCTCAGATAGAACTGTCTGGTGTAGCATTAGTAACACTTGAGATTTCTTATCAAATCTAAAAATATTTTTAATTTTTTCTTAAAACCTCACTTGTCACATCAAGTGACTTCATGAGGAACCCTCGTGACCATTTGAGAAATTATGTAGTTTGGATCCTTGTTGTTTGTTCACAACGTCTGTAATGATTCAAGGAAGGATTCTACATTCTCAATGTAAAATTGCCTCCCTCTTTAATATTTTCTTTTTTTGTTGTTTTTTTTGGTTTTTTTTTTTTTTTTTAGATCTTATCAGTCTAATAGATTGTTGGGGGACAGTGATAAAGAGATGGGGAACATGATGCTAGCTTGTGATACTTTAAAAATATAAATGGTGGGAAACTCTGTTGATGTACTGTTCCTTATTTATTTATTAAGGTGAAATAGTTCCTGCAACAAGTGTATTGTGTGTACAATAAAGGGTGGGCTGCTCTTTACTGTTTCATGTAGATTTCTGTAGAAGGTAGTAAGTACTGATATGACAGATCATCTGGCGGGTCCGCAATTCGCTGCCCATGAAATAAACTGAGGAGAGAAGAGCACAAGGTTACACACACATATACAACACATACAAAATCTCACAAAGATGGGGTTCAAGATGTAACACATTGCATTTAGACTGGTGCAAGGTGAATAAATCTTAGCTAGCAGTGAGGTACGAAGCTGTTGTCAACTCCATGTTCAGAGGCTGGGATGTGATTAGTTAGGGTTCCAGGGTTTTTACCCAGAGCAAAATCTTTTTCAATAGCAAAACATGAGCTTCCTACTCTGTTCCTTTATCCAGAAAACATAATAACATTAACTAGACTCTTAATGCTCATATAACACTTCGAGATCAGTGTTTTGAGTGAAAGTTGCTGCATGTTTGCAAGGTACTGATTGTTCCCATCAAATGATTCTGGGGCACCTGCCTACAACAGCAGAGATGTATTAGAAAAAGAGAAGGCAGAATCTGGTCTGAGGGCACTGGCTGCTGTTTTAATAACACCAGTGACCTGTAGAGAACATTAATTAGGCTCCTATTCTACTCACTTCACAATAACTGTTTTTGGTGACACATTGTTATTAAGGTTTTCTGGGATTTAGCTGTTCTTGTGGTTCTAAAAATCAGAAGAGGGAGTGTTTAGTAGTAGCAGGTGTTAGGAAACTACCATTACTAAGCTCTTTCAGAAACAATTTATGATCTATTTTATAGATCCTACCACTCATGGATCTAAGCTTCATTCTTGATGCAATTGATCAAGCTAAGCCTTGTGAAGGCAGAGGAAGGAGGTGTTTTTTAGAAGAAAGATTCTTCAAGCAAGTGAGAAAATGAGGAGAAAGAAACAGGATGACACTATACTGGTGTTAGTAAACCCAGCTGATCGATAACCTTATTATTAGAAAAGGCTAAGATTTCCCACTGCAGGAGTTTTTTGTACAAACACCATTATAAGTGGGCAAGTGTGAAAACTGGAGCTTGTGGTATGCATAAGGGAAACCGACATGGTGTTTGGGATTTCAGGACATTCATTATTTACAAAATGCTTGTGGCTGGTGACGTTAATTACTTGACTTCAAAAGAAAGTGGAGGGGTTGTTTTGTTTCTCAGCTTAGAAAAAGCTCTTTACTGCATAGCATTATTTATGTGTTTGCGAGGATGCGAACTTGTCAGTTGATCTCCGTATTTTATTTAAAAGCTAAAATCATTACAAGTTGATGAAGCAATAGTTCAGGTGAATAATAGCTGTTGGGAAGCCTGAGATACGAAGCGTTCAAAACCCCTGCCAGAGCCACGATTGCCATTGAGAGGAACTGAGGGAGCCGACGGGTCCCACGGTGAGTGTGTGCTGCACCATGGGGCAATGGGATGGCTAATATCAGCCGTGGTCCCTGCCGAAGCCTGCACAAGTAGAAGAGGGAGGAGGGTGCAGAGAAAGAACGTGTTGCAGTTGTTTGACAGACGCTGGTAAATTATGCCTCTTACCTGCAAACTCTCTAAATCCCCTTTCAGCATCGCACAAAGAACAATAATTGTTTATTGATCTAAACGTTAACAATGTATCGCTTGTTCTTCAATAAGGTCTAGAAACGTAACTCAAGGGCAATAACTGCTTTGGATAAACAACAGACTTGACGGATGTGTGGCTATTTTTTTTTCTTTTTCTAAAATATGAGCGTATAGCTAAAGCATTTGCTGTTATCTTGATATAAGCAGTGTACACGTATGTACCTGAATGGACTAGTGTCTGTCTGTCTTCTGAAGAGCCATTTTTCTCAACAGTATGTAGTAGTTCTCTAAAAATGCCTGTTTTAAAGCACAGCAAAATGCAGAATTGTGTTTCAAATCATTCTTTTTACCTTCCTGAAACATCTGTGCTTTGTCAGCCACTCAGATGTTATACACAAAAATAAAAAGCACGGTGATGCAAGACAAAATACATGGCAGTGTAAGCATCAGTGGAGAAATTTTCCATACGCTACCGGTGTTTCGTATGTATCGGGTAGGCGCACATAAACAGAAAAAGAATGTTTCTTTGGATAACGACCAGTCACACTTAAAGAGGAAGGTAATAATAAGAAGGTGTGTTTGTTTATATTTAGTGGATTTTTGCGTGAGTCTGTTCTGTTTCACTTCAAGACAGAAGTCGTAAGTGTAAAATGAAAGTAATTGCTGCCCAGCAGAACAGCAGGCAGTTAATCATCGTGGTCTTAGTGACACTGACAGAAATAGGCCTTAACAAAGCTATGGTATAAAACTATCTTTCATGCAGAATGAGTAAGAAAAAGTTTCCAAGTGTAGGGCTTTTTCCAACTTGGTAGATCTGAACAGCTGATAAACCCTTGGATATCTCAGTGACAATTAGTTACTTATCTTTCAATCCTGAAAACGGAGGTTGAAAGTTAAGTAGCAACATAAAGCTAAATACCTCTGGGACAGGTCTCGGGTCCAAGCTAGGCAGAAATGACAGGAAATCATTGAGAACAGAAGACATTAAAAGGTCAGAAATAAATTGTGATCAAGCCCTGTTTGACCGTTTTATCAGTTGGTATTTTTCTCTCCTTTTAAGTGTGAAACGACATTTTCCCTCCTCTAAAGCTCTTTGTGTTGGCATTAAGGATTTACCTATCATCTAAATATGTCATCTTATTTAGATGTGTTTCATACTGAAGGAGGGTCACGTTATTAGAGGAACCTTTGATTCAGGAAAACTTTTGGTGGAAATATCATTGATAATGTAAGAAATAAGAGAGGCGGGGGAGTGAAAAGATGTGGTTGCCTTACTTAGATACACTACATCTCTGCATGCTGGAAATTTCCCCTTACAAGCCCTGTGAGTGAAATTATGGCCGTGAATAAACCAAAGTAAAGCTCTCCTTGATTTCAGTGGGATCTGAGGACTTTATCCTATATGATTTCAGTCCCACTAAGCAGAAAGAGTACCTTTAATGTAGCAAAGACTGTAACTTATAAATACATAGTTGAAAACAACAAAATATACATATATATACAGTGGATGAATCTTTTAACTCATTCACATATGTATGTATCTCAGATTTTGATCTTTGTGGGGAAATTCAGTCATTAAAAAAACTTCCTCTGCCTTCATCTGCCATATGTTTATTTACAGTTTCTCAGAGGTCAGCTCTGTAAATGTGGGATTTTCCTAGAAATTTAAGGCCGTTCCTATGAATTTGGAAATATTAGTCTCCTGTGCTGCTGTAGTCCATGAGGTTCTTTGTGCTGCAGAACCTAGTAAATAAGTCATCAGGGGCATTGGAGTGAGGGCCTAATTGTAACCATATTTGTTTTGCTATCTCTGTTGTTGTCTGTGATGCTTGGCTTCCCTTAATTCCCGCTTCCAGGCACCAACAAGCCTTATTCTGCTTACCCCATCATGCTGATGGCCAGCTATACAACATGATGCATCTCGAGGGCCTCGTCAGCCAGCCTCTTCTAGGAACAGATCCTTGCCTTTGCTTGTTCCCAGCATATTCACATTTGAGAAGTCATAACTCATGTTTCAGCACTGTTGCATTAACTGTTTCTGAAGATAAACTGTTGAGGTACATTTTTTGAGAGATTCTTACCAGAAAATGTGTTTTTCTGCTCAGGAAAAACTTTTTCCCAGTTGCCTCAATTGCATTAGCTAGCCAGATGCATTTATAGGGAGACAGCAGCTGGATATATGCCAAAGTGAAAAGGATTTTTTTTATTATTATTTCTTGTATTCTAATTATTTCTTACATTTCACTGTTTAATGTTCTTTTTCTTCCTGAGGCTGGAAACTGCTTTCAGCTGCACATCTTGTCTCAACTCAGATGGTGTTTTATTGTTCACAACTGTAGTACTTGAGTTATAACAAGAAACTTCTTTCTGTGTTAATTCATTAAACTTCAAGATTATGTTGCCCTGGAAATTCATGGACTGAAAATGAATTAAAAAATAAAGAAAAGAAAACATAGAGAATGGATTCACTGAATGTAGTGGAAATATTCATGGAAACCCTATGCGCATTCCATAGGATTCTATGCTTTCTTCTAGGTTAACAATTATTTAATCTGTGCCAGACGGAATCATTCATTATTGATTGTCAAAATAATTAATAGGAAAACTAACCTGAAGAAGATGGAAAAAACAGCAAAATAAATGACAAAAATCAATTGACTTGTTCTTTGGTTCTGATTGTTTTCCATTACTGTACTCTCCTGTTTCTTTAAAAATCCTAATGCTGGTATTTAAATATATGGCTTCTTCCCTACTGAATTATATTTATATCTGATAACATTGTCTTTTGCTTTGGTTGATAGATAGTTGTACAGACTAAGAAATATCCCTTCGTTTCTCCAGATGCTCTGAGCCAGCAGCAGCCTAAATATTTAATATGCACAGCAATATATAGCTTTGTGAGAAATGCAGGGGGGCTACTGGTTCGAGCATTTTACTTTAGATCTAGTCTCTCTCTTTTTCTTCTTTTTGGGTTTTTTTGGTTTTGGTTTGTTTTTGTGCCCCTGAAAGACATGCTGCAGTCTCTTTCAAATCCTCACCAGCAAATATATTTAGGTATATTGACTACGTCACTGTGTGTCACGTGAAACTCAAAGTGATTTAGAGAGAGAATAAAATTTTTAGGTAGAAGCTTGTAATTTGAACTCACCTTCAGATAGTTGTGGTAATGGGGAATTGAATGTTCATATACACAGTTACTACTTGCTTTTCTTTCAGTTGCACACATTAGAACTTTAATATAATTTTTGTGGAATTTTGTAGCTAATATTTTTACTTCTAATCCAGGTGGTACTAAAACTGCAAACTCATATGCATTCAACTGTAATTCTATCTCATTTATTGTATTGCCTTGTAATCACAGAGGAAATGAGTGGACTTGTTTCCAAGAGCTGAAGTATTGAATTTGCTGCGGTTCTTTGTCTCCTTATGTGTTTCTATGTATGTTTACACATTACATTTGCATCTTGCTTTGGCAGTATTTGGTGTTTCTATATTGAATTTCTGGGTATCTTTGCTATCTGCGACCAGTTGTTGATGGTTCTACTTTGGATCTGAAGTCAATATGGGATTCTGTTTCTCCTGTAGTGGACCCTACTCTATAGAGGCAGGTCTCAATTGAAATTCGTTTTGATTTATCCCAGCACACACTTAAATTCCCAAAGGTGTAAAATGATTGTCCACAGTAAATGTGCAAAAACACTTCTTTAGTGCCTGCAGGTACCTCTTACCAGCTTGCTTCCAGTACAAATAGAGGAAAGGGACTGTTTAAGTTTGCAATATTATTTTAAGGGATGATGTAGGGAGGAATGACATTTAAATGTATGGTTTTGCTTTGCTATACACTAGAAAATTGTATTGTTCTCTCTTCTGCGTTGCCAGTGTCCCAGTTCTCATGTCTGAGACTCTGTAGCAAAAGACTCATCATACCTACAAAGATTAATTTCAGGGAAGATCTTTGAGTGGTATCTACTGTTGGAGATTACTCAAATTCTAACAAGTTGCTACTCTATACATGTGAACAGAGATTCTTGGAAGATTTTAACTTAGTGGAATAGGAGAATACTCAGTTGGGAGAACAATTTGAATATTCTCTATCAGGATGATCCCTCCAGTAAAATTAGTTTATTTCTTAGAAGAAGCAGAAATATGTTAAATGACATATTTAAAATAAAATAAATAAAAATTAAAAAAAAGAAGCAAAAGTTCAGCCTTGAGACATCAAGGCATTTAACTATAATCAACTGAAGAGAGAGTCGTGCCATGGAAAGTGGCTCTACTTACAGCTGTTGTTGTCAGATCTGTTTATAGTACATGGAGTATTTTAATGAAAATTTAGTTTGTGAAGGTGAACATTTTATAAGTACTTGAAGTTTTTTAAAACCTGAGCATACATCTAGGATGAAATTTATGAAGGAAAAGGAATATTCCAGGCATGTATCCTGCAATTCCTTTGGCACATGCATCATTTTATGGTAGAAGTTTACAAGCTGAATGAAGAATATGCCATTACTGTTTTGGAGTACCATTATCAACTTCTTATCCCTGCTGTCATTCACAAGGTCATTCTGAATATTTAAATTTTTTTCTCCTGTCTAACTGCATTTGCTGTGATACTGTTTCTTAGGCTCAGTTCATCATTTGTGCACAGGTCTTTGTGGCACAAATTAATTTTATAGTTTACTGCAGGTGAAGCAAGTTGGAGAAAAAATTCAAACAAAAGGAAATGCAGAGTCCTGCACCTGGAAAAGAGTAACCTCAGGCACTGGCATGGGCTGAGGGCTGACTGGCTGAAAAACAGCTGGTCAGAAAAGGACCTGGAGGCTCTGTTGGACACCAAGTTGACCACGGCTTGACAAGGTACTCTCACCACAAAGCAGGCAAACAGCTTCCTGGGCTGCATTACAGCAGAGCATCCCCAACAGGTCAAGAAAGGTGATGCTTTCCCTGTGGACAAAAAACACAAGCTACATGGTAGGTGCAGGCATCTAGGTCTTTAGCAGAACTCCAACAGATGTCTTTGCTGCTCATCTCACTGGAGCTGGATGGATCAGGTTGCTTACCTTCAGCACCTGCATGGGTTTGTGTTTAACTAAACTCTGTTCTAAAACAGATGGTATGGCCAAGGTCTCATCATCCAAGCACAACAAACTCACTCCAGGATACTTTTGTCAAAGACTGAAGAATGGAGTCTCACAATATTTTACGAACAACAGGCTTTTATTTCTTCTCTTCTATCTTGTTGATGTGGCAACCTGCTAGTCCATACTATAGAGAGTAGAGGTACTTAGTTTTGTGTATCGATTAGGATACATAACAGCCCTTCTTACAGCAGAAGGGTTTTGGCAGCTGAACTTTTTCTTAGCTGGGTGTCATAAACAGCTGTCAGCACTAAATGCATAGAACTTAAGCGATTCAAATACTAAGTACAGCTCCCAGAAATAAGAATCATAGAATCACAGAATCATTTAGATTGGAAAAGACCCTCGGGATCACCGAGTCCAACCATCAACCCCACTCTACAAAGTTCTCCCCTACACCATATCCCCTAACACCACATCTAAACGACTCTTAAACACATTCAGGGATGGTGACTCCACCACCTCCCTGGGCAGCCTATTCCAGTGTCTGACCACTCTTTCTGTGAAGAATTTTTTCCTAATGTCCAGCCTAAACCTACCCTGTTGCAGCTTGAACCCGTTCCCTCTTGTTCTATCGCTAATTACCTGTGAGAAGAGACCAGCACCAACCTCTCTACAGTGTCCTTTCAAGTAGTTGTAGAGAGTGATGAGGTCTCCCCTCAGCCTCCTCTTCCTCAAACTAAACGCTCCCAGCTCCTTCAATCGCTCCTCATAAGATAAGAAAGATAGTCCTTACTGGTCTGAGATTCAAGAAACTGAAATGCAGGCTATTGAGCTGTATTGGTCAACTGATGTAAACCTCTGAAACACAGAAAAAGCAACAGCTGTGGGACTGGGGCTGTCTGCATGCATTCTGATATGTACCCTAGTGCTCTGAAGTCACAGAATTATAATACATTCTTCTTTTTAAGTAATTTTGTACCTATGACCAGACAGCAAGGAATGCATAGCAGGTATGAATATGTCCAAAGGCAGAAGTAGGAGTAATTCCTGTTTAACTGTAATCATTCACAGAGAGACAGGGTTGTTTTTGAGAGAGAGTAGTTTATTTTGGTGAATTAGGTAGGTTTTTTTTAAAAATTTGCATTAAAAACTAGATAATTTTCTCCTTGCTGATGGTTATGGTGAAGAAAACAGAAGGAGAGGGGGAAAAAGATCCTGTTTTTACATGAGATCAAACTACGCTGCCAGTTATACAGCATTGCTGTTACTTAATTCAGTGCTTCTTTTGTTAGGTAGCTGTGGATAATCTGTCTCACATACTAAAGCATGGTCTTTTCTTGTGTCATCTTTTCATAAAATTTACTTCCCAAATGCTTTATTTTTATGTATAATGTACTTACAGAGATAATTGCAATGGCAAAAAATGGGTTAGGAGCATGAAGAATAAGTTGAGATTTCATCTGAGATGTAATGGTAAAATGGACAAGAAAGCAGCGGAGTATCTAAGAACAGAGGAAGTAAAATACTTGGCCTTATTTCTACTCTGTGTTTAAGAAGATAAGTAGAAAATACCTGTCTATTTTTATATAAGGACTGTAAAATATGATAAAGGTTTGCTGTAGTAAAGGTGAGAGAAGATTTTGTATATTGTTTCCCCTATTTCTGATATATCTTTGCCTCGGTAATGAAGAAAGAATTGTTGTAAATAGTAGAGATGGAATATGAGGAAGGGTTCGAGTTACAAAATCATGGGTTCAAATTCAAGCAAATATTAATCCAAATCGGGAACGATTTAATACTTATCTGTTAATAAATTTGCAGTTCTGATCTACTAGATCTCTATTTACAGTTTTTAAATTACATTGTTACTCTATATTCTAATGTCAGCTATATCTAAAGTTATGTTAACTTGCAGGATATTGTTCAGCCATTGTCTATCCCTTGCTACCCTGTATATTTGGTAGCCTTACTGACCGAACAAAGGAGACTAAATTGGACTGCAAAGCATAGAATGTTGATTTGGATTCATTATGCAGTTTTTCCGAGGAAGTTTCTCCTGTTTAAAATGGGCCATATTCAATGAACTATAACTCCGTGCTTGCCTTTAAAATTTGATTTTTCAGTGTTTAACAACAGGCCATTGCAAATGATCAGCCTTTACCTGTGTGCGTATATATATCTATATAGAGAGACATAGATATGTAAACAATGCTAATTGTAAAGTTATAGAGAATATTTTAAAAAATTAATGAATTCATCATATAACTTTCTTCTTGCAACCTATGCAGAATCCCATGGACTTCCTTGGAATTCTCTTTGGATATATATGTTCAGCTGTGCGTATCAAATTGCTTTACTGGGGTTATTTAATGAGATGACACATTTTTTTAGATAAATTAATCTTTAGATTACTTTAGATAAAAACAAGAAATAGAAAAAAACCCAACTCTTTAGTTTCAGTCTAAGTGTCTGATGACTTCAGATTTTCACATTGCATTTGAAATCTCATTAATATCTTTTCAATTTTTTGGTCACATATGCTTCTTCTTTCTTGCCCTTTCTTGCAGTGACCACATCTGTGAGCTAACTGCATAAGCAGCACTCATTATTTGCTTATTCAAGTATAGCAGGATATTCAATTTCAGATTTTTGAATTAGAGATGGAAGATGCCTCCCAGTTCTCCAGGTGACGCTTAAAAGAGCTCAGAATTTTATAGTTCACTAGTTAAGATACCTTTCTGAGGTTAAGCTAATGACTTTTTTTATACCTTATTAGCTATCTGACGGTGCACTAACAAGAATTTATTAAACTTTTAAAAAAAAAGATAACTAATGCAATCACATAAAACATCATTTAATACTGAAAGCCCCAAGCACTATTGCAGAGCTACAGTGTAAATTTGAATGTAATATATTATGAAAAAATAGAATATTTATGATCCACTGTTCCTGTAATCTTCTTTCACTCTAAGTACTTTTTCTTTTTTTTTTCTTTTTTTCCAACTGTTGTATTATAAACGGGTTAAAAAGCAGGATATGTCTTTGCAGCCGTGATTCCTTGTCCTCTGCAAGGAGATCAAATATACAGAGGGAAAAAGATAGAACCCCAAACAATTACAACATTGGTTAAAAATCAACACCTTTTCTGTGATGAGTGTAACACCAAGGAGCAACAGAATAAATGATCCAACGTTTTGTCTTGCAGGATCCACCTGCAACGATCTACGTTAGTCTGAGTCTGCCCTGTTTCCCTAGCACAAATTCAATGTACTGCAAATACACCTATTCTCTCGGTTAGAGATGGCTATTCATCTTGTAGTAGAAAGTAAGGATTCAAGCTTTACAGCTGCATCGTGTTCTGTATAACTGTCATACAAAAGTATGGAAAGGAAATAATTTCTGTCCTGCAGAGCTTCCAATCTAAATATAATGACAGATAATCGATACGTCAAAGTAAGTAAGGAAGAATAAGGTGGGAGTGAAATAATTCTGGAAAAACATTTTAGTTCATGGTGATAGCATACAAACTGCCTTATATCTGTGATGTTTTCATAGGTTTGATGAGGTAAAAGAGCATAAAGCGACAGAGAGTTGCTGCCTCACCAGTAGCTGCATCTTGATTCTGAGTGAAACAGAAGCAGGAATTCTGAATATAATTGTATGCATTAAAAATGTTCTCCTTGATACTATTCAAATAGTCACTTTTACCATCCTACCTTCAGCAATAGTGCTGGTGATAGTAGGTACAAAATGGCTAACCCATAAGATGTCTTATACTCAGGCAGGAACTCGTACAGATGAAAGGGGTATGGTGCCAGAAATGTAGGAGCCAGAACAGTTATTTTGGCAGAAAAATTTGAATAGATGGAACTGAAGACATAGGTATTTAGGCCAGAGGAGTGGAAACTGCAGTAGCTGAGACACAGCAGAATGAAGACTTGGATGAAAACCTGTTTCTCCGTTCATTCCAGACAGCTCAAGCTCTTAAATATCTTGTGCCTGAGGAACCCTCAAGATACAGCTAATGTTGTGTGGGATTATACAGACGGACAACTCAAAAATGATTACAGGTTGTGTAACAGAGTGGGAGGAAAGTTAGGGTTGCCCTGAATCTGAGACTAGACTAATGGAACAATGCTTAGGGAAGGAAAAGAGGGAGGGCTCCGTTTTAATTGTGCTGAGGTTGGAGGACAGCTGGGCAATTACAAGAAAACCTTAGAAAGTAAGGCCAAGATACGTATAGAAAAAAGAAGGAATTCAGAGTCATCTGGACTTTTCTTAGGAAATATTACATTAATAATATATAAAGTGTGTGTCTGCTCCATAGTTGCAAGATTTTCCCAAATGTCCCTGGTTGCCATGGAGATGAGAGCCTAAGGACTGAAAAAACATTTCTTTAAATTTGAAATTCTACTCCATAAAACTAAATATGGTTCTTGCCTTCAGTATGGAGACTCTTTGGGTCAAAAGAAGAGCAGTCTTTGCTCTCAGAAAGAGTTTGGCAGTGTCGGAAAAAGGTTTTTCACTAGTAGTTATAAACAGCTGAATTCAGTTAATATCTTTTTTACTTCTTCCCTAGAGGAGAAAGAATCTGAAATGGGAGTTAAGTTGGTGAGGTTTGCCTTCTTTTCTCAAGCTAAAATGCTCTGGCACATGGAGCAATGCAAACTAAGTAGGATAAAACACTCTTCAGTCTAATGACTAAATCAAAATGCTCCCTCATCCATGTGTAGCGAGGCAGCATGGATCTATTCCCCCTGTGTGCAAATTATATAATCCTGCTCATCGTGTGGCTGTGAGGGATGGAATAAAGAGTATTGCTGAGCAATTATAAAATGCAGGCATCACATTTGTATGACTAACACAAAGTGGGAAAACCTGTTTCTGAAGCTATCAGGATGAATCCTCTGCTGTTTTCTGCAGAAATATGCCCAGAAAGCTTATTGCTTTGAAAGAGTGTGGTTCAGGAAATTTCAAAAGGGGAAAAAAAGATCCTGTTGCATTTGCTATTACTCTTCTGTTTCCTTCATCGTCCTAATATATTACTGAAAATTGAAGACAAGCTTATGAAATGTACATCAAAAGAGAACTCTCCCTATGATGAATGATAGCAGGACAAGGTCAATAGTAGAAGTGATTTAAGCATTTGCTAAGACATGTTGTATTATTCCACTGTAAAGTTTGCAAGGCAAGAACACACTAAAGCTAATATATACTGAGCCAGATTCTTCCACTTATGTCCCTCTGTTCATAAAAAAAAGTACAAAGTTTTCTAGAAATGCTAAATTTAAGATTGCTGCCATGATGTCAGTTGGCTATGATTTCATGTTTGCTTGAAAGATGCTTAAGATGTACTTACAGTTATTTATGAGTAACCAAGCCATTCTATTAGTTTTGTGTCATGGTTTAACCCCGTCTGGCAACTAAACACCATAAAGCCGCACACTTGCTCCCCCTCAGCAGGATGGGGGAAGAGAATCAGAAGGATAAAAGTGAGAAAACTCATGGGTTGAAATAAAAACATTTTAATAATTGAAATAAAATTGAAATAAAATTAAAAGAATTAATTGTAAAGAAATAACAGAGAGAGAGAAATAAAAACCAAGAAAGACAAGTGATACAAATGAAAACTATTGCTTACCATCAACCGACTGATGCCCAGCCAGTCCCCAAGCAGCGACCCCCCTGCCAACCTCCCCCATAGTTTTATTGCTCAGCAAACACCCTATGTTATGGAATATCCCTTTGGTCGGTTGGGGTCAGCTGTCCCAACTACGTCCCCTCCCAAATTTTTGTACACCCCTAGCCGACTTGCTGGTGGGGAGGTGTGAGGAGCAGAAAAGGCCTTGACTCTGTGTAAGCACTTAGCAATAATGAAAATATTGCTCTATCATCAACACCGTTTTCAGCACAAATCCAAAACATATCCTCTTACCAGCTACTGTGAAGAAAATTAACCCAATCCCAGCCAAACCTAGCACAGTTTTGAAAAGGAATAAAATGCAGATTATTAGAGCTCTGAAAAATGACAATAATAGCTGCTGATCATTGCTAAGTTATATTACCTTAATGCCTGTATAAGAAAAATTGGATATATTTTTTCATTGTTTTCAAAACAAATTACCCTTGAGTTGAAGAAAAGGAGCTTACATTTAATGATTGGCTGAAAATCTTGATAGCAATAGTAACAAACAGTAGCAAAACATACTCCTTTTGGGATAGTACCACTGCCACGAAAAGATACAAAAACACGTTGGGAAGAAAGGGAAGGTGGACGGAACAAAGAAAAAGATATGTAAAATAAAAGTACAATTACACATTTGAAAACTATAGCTACTTCCTCCAATGAAGTAATGACTGAGAGGTGTTCTGAACAAATTTTTCTTGGTGAAAGATTATTGCCAGAAAAAGAGTCTTCACGTAGCACAAGCTCCCTGTAGTGTACATTTTTTATTCTACAGTCTGTTTACTATAGCACTGTGTTTGTAATAATTGCACTAATAGATTTTTGTTTCCTGGAGTGACAAAGATGTCTTGGCAGGAATCAGGCAGGCGAGTGTGTTCAGGTGGCACCACCTATGGCCCTTTCCATGTTCCCAGGGCACAGCCCTCCACTGGCCAGGAGTACCCGGGCCATGGGGCAGAAATTGCTTTAGTGGGTCTGTAGGTCTGGGGCGAACTCCCGATGAACTGCTAATTTCCTAGTAATAAAATCTGCTGATTTACGACTTCTTTCCCTTATTGTTTCAGGAATTCAAAAATTATTGTGCCACTGAGAAACTATTTTAATAAAGATTTTATCAATATTTAATGTATATTAGGCCTTAAATAGAAAATATTTATAAGGAATAAATGGTGTTAAATTAAGAAATATAATTTCCAGTAACTTCTCTTTTTTTATTAATATTTAGAGAATTTCTTCTCTAATCCTTTTTAACAGATCATTCTGCTTGGGGCTGCTGTTTCAACAGTGCTCCATTCTTTACCTTATCATTTAAGTTCCTCATTTAATTTATATATAAAAAATTCAATAGGTTTAATGTTCTACTTTCTCATTGTTTTAATTAAAATGGAAAAGCTGTCCCTTTGTATACCACTTCACGTCCTGAATATATGATCTATTTAAGGGTTTTTGTAAAACTGTATTTTCCCCTGTTGTTCCTTAAGATAAAGTGGACAAGACAGGTAAGATGATAAACTTTCTTGAACCGAACGTTGAATCTATCAGAAGTGTAGTGATCAATAATAAACAAACTTTTCTTTGCCAAGGTGTCTCTAGGTTTTGATTTCCTTTAAATTAACACAGCCCACTGACTTCAGTGGAATTTTTATCACATCTCCAAATTTGCTTGCATATTTTATGGCACAGATTGCTCTGATGGCAGGTTACAGAGTTTAAAAGGTCTTTGCATTCCATAGCTGTTGCTGATGCTGTTGAGTTACATGAAAACCTCCATTTCTGGCAGTGGGAGTACTGCATCTTCACAGCGCCTGCTGCCTCCAAGTGGGAAGCCTTGGTTTAAGTCCAGTAAAATCAAAGGAAAGAATGGTGTTAACTTTCTGGAGACTCAGGTCAGAACCTGTGAGACCAGCAAATCTGGTTGCCTACAGAATGCTCAGAAAGCCCTGTCATAGGGGCTGGTTGTAGTTTTTAATATATTTCCGCTCAAAACTTTAACAAATCAAGTCCGAAAGGCAGAAACTACTTCCTGTCCAAAGTAGTACTAAAATGATCAACTTCAGCCAGATAATCTAGCACTAGATCAAAACCCCTTAGGGAAATATTTACACTTTGCTGGTTTACTCAGAAGAACGTCTCTAGGGATCTGAGATATCCTCTGCATATATATATTTTTTTTTTTTTTAACTGAAGGAAACGCTGATGCCAGAGCAGAAGCTAGTGATTTAATCATAGGATTGCTAGAGGCTGCAGTACCCTATCTGCTCACAAATCAATATCTGCGCTCTCAGTTATATTAGAGAAATGTTTACTTCTTTGCCTGACCAAGATATTAATTTATATACGCTGTATTGTCTGATTATTTTTTTTAAGTTAATGATTTGTGGGGAGGGTAAACTAATTTATTTTGAAGTCCTTTTATGCTGCACAATTTTCCTGTTATTGACTGATTATTTTGTGTGTATATATAGTACCATTCACGTGCATCAAGTTGCTCTACGAAGAATTTGAAATGCTCTGCGTGTAGGAAGTGATGCACTTTGCTAAAACACAGCCATCAGCAGGGCAGTGTGTAGTAGCAACCTTTGCATTGCTGGTGCTACCGATTTCAGCTCAAGAGGTGAATAGGAGAATTCAGCTGGTGCATCAGGGGAATTTAAGTAGGTGAAATGCAATTACCTGCGTTGGAATATGATCAGGGTACCGGCGTTAAACCCCAGTCTGGTAAAAAGCGCTGTGGGACTTTTAATGACCGCAAGTCAGATAATGTTTTTTTCTCATCCCGGGGACAAAACCTCTATTAACAGAGTGCCTCCTGCCACTTGCTGCGACGCTCGTTTAATACGGACCCGTAGCGAAGAGTGTCACCTCCTGCGGGGAGTCAGCATCGCCACGTCTGCTGCCTGCTCAGAGGAGGGCGAAGCGGAGGCGAGAGGGAGGCACACAGATTTGCAGACTGTCACGGGGAAGTCTGAGAGAGGACGCGGGGCTGGGTGGGATGGCAGGGGCTGCTGTGGTGTGACTTCCTTAATGACTGAACATATTTCCTGGCTGGAGCATACTACAGCATCCAGCTGTCCCCAGAGGTCTCCCGTCCGCAGACTGACCCGCCTCTGCTTCATTTGCCTAACGAGAACTGACGAGATCGCGGCTCAAGGTGGTTGGCTACAAAAAGCACATTAAACATGTCAGTGCAGGTGATTCTCCCACTATATAAATTGGCAGTGTAGGATTAGATGGTATTGTGTTGGAAATCTATTAACATTTGAAGCAGTTTGCTTAAATTAGAAGCCTTGATAGAATTACAATTACTTTCCTTCTCCTCCGTGAGCTTTGTTGCTACCTTTGTGTACTTTGTAATGAGAATACTTACAAACCAAGGAAGATGTTTTCCAAAATCTTATGTGGAGCCATATTCCTCTTTTAGATTTACAAGCTTGTATGTGTAAGGGAGAAGAAGCAAATAGAGGGAGGAAAGATAAGCAGAAACCCACTGGCTTTTCAAGTTTGACAGCACGTGCTGAAGCATAGAAGCGGGTAAGCGGGGACTTGTAAATGCCATGGCCTTGGGAAATGACGTGATTGGCAATGTTCAGAATTGCACAGGACACAGGTAAGAGTATTTTGTTTCCTATACACTCAGTGCAGGATGATGCAGGCGGAATAACAAGCGAAGACATCATCTCAATCAGGGAGCTGGAGGCATGTAACCTTTTCAGATTGAGATTCTGCATCCTTCTGGGTGCAAGCTGGCAGTCAGGAATGAACAATGTGTGCTAGTGCAACAGGTGGAGGATATGCAACTTTTTTCTTCATAACTGCATCTAAAAAGTTAGGAACCTGCAATCTGCCCTACTCCCCTGGTGAATGGCTCCTAGACAGCCTTATAAGAGCAGAGTAAAGAATTACTACTAGTAGTTTTAACATGATATGCGTGGAGAGGTACCAGAATCAGCACAGCATAAGAGGAGGTGAAGGCAGAAAACCAGGAGGAGAAAGGGAGAAAATAGTGACTAGTATCACTTGGTAAAAAGTGAGTGGTTTACCAAAGAAATAATTCTCGGGCCTTTCAGCCCCACTGCAGGGGAGAAGGATGATGTAAAGAAGGTGATGTGGTGATCTGTAGATTGAGTGTGAGCAGGGAGGAAATCAGAAGGAACTGAGAGCTGGGCTCGGGAGCCTGACCCAGAAACACTGAAGTGAAATGCAGATTATGGAAAAATCTTGCCTGCTGTATCAGATTTGCAGATGTGTCACTGCATATTTTTCCCCAGATCAGAGGTTGCTTTAAATTAATGAGGTCAGAAGAGAGCTGACCATCCCATGTGAGCTGCAAGAAAGAGAAGCAGCATTAAGTGACTATGCATTATTTATAAAAATAGCCTTTGTGTCTCATATTGTATTTCAGGTCTCTTATAGGAACTCAGAAACATCTTAGATTTCATTTTCATCAGATCTATTATTTATTTTTTAAGTTCATGGTGTTTTAGATCAAATTGTAATGTTCTTTTCAGAATTTGATCTGTGTGTGCCTTAAATAATTCATCCTCAGGCTTAGTTTAAGTCTTGATACTTACACCAGTACAATGCTTACGTACTCAAGTGAGTCCCTCTTTTGAATAATTTGTGTATGACTTCTGCTGGTGGAACATTCCAAAATATTCCAAATATTTTTTTGTGTTGTGTGTCTTGATCTTCATCTATGAACATTGAAATATCAATTAACATTATATACTCACCATAATGTATTTTAGTCCTTCCTCTGGAATAGCCATCTTCAAGTCATCCCAGCAAAAAAAATCATCCTTTATCTAAATATAAAAGAATTATCAGTGGACCCATTCCCATTAAGATTCTTTGTAGCCTCTGGTCAGTTTGTGGACCTTGGACCTTATTTCTGGCTGACAGTGTGACATTTCATCGTATCTTCACCTTCTTCTCCAGCAATGTCTAGGTTCCCTGAATTCCTTATTCCTTTAGCTCCTTCAGGTAACACTTACTATATAAAAGCTTCTATCAGGTACTTATTCGTGGGTGTCCAATATATATGTCACATCTGAATCCAGTTATTTTAGTTCATAATTCTTTTACCTAAGTAGCAGTCCATCTGGTGATAACGTCTACAGTTTTAAACCTCTTGCAGTTCATTGCTTAAGGGCTATATTTCCTTTAGTTAGTGAAGAAGAAAAAGCATCTATAATATCAAAATATATGATTAGCATTTTTTGAATATAGCACAATTATGACAAAGGAGAATTTTTAAATTTCGGAAGCTCAGCTGTATCCTGATTGTGAGGGGGGGAAACCTAATTACCATTGTCAACAACCCATACAAAGTGCTCAGGGAACTCATATTTACTAATCACTAACAATTTAGTTCTCCAAATATGATAGATTTTGATTTTTCTCATCCATCAATAAATTGACTTTGATATTATTAAAAATAGAGATGGTAATCCAGTCCTGAAAACGCTTCATTTAATTAAAAGCAGTAATTCTATTACATTCTGTGTAGTTATTAAATTTATGTTGATCTTTTAATATACTTTTTAATCTATACAAAGAATAAAAAGATTTGATGTTAATTTATGCAGTCTACCATTAGACAGATAAAATAAAGCTTGTAGTCCACAAAGGTCATATTGTCAAATATCCTGTAATGTGTTTTATGGTACCTTCTAAAAAAAAAAAAAAAAAATTAAAAACAGTACATGAAACAGGAGCAGTTCAGAGAGAGACACTTCCTAAAATCTGTAATGTTAAGTCTACTGTTAACTCCAACAATCCAGAATTTTTGAGGAGGAATAGGAAGGAATAATGTTTAAGTTTATTATAAAGTCCAGAGTAGAAAGGAAATGTTGGACACACATTACAGTTCTAAGTGAGAAACTCCGGTGAACAAGTCAATATTTGCACCACATAATCAAAATGGACCTCTATGCACAGGTCTGGGGAGATAAATGTCTCAAAATTTGGATCAAAGGAAATATTCCTTCATTTTAATCCTGAATGAGTTTAGAAACTAGCTGTACTTATTTAAACAACTGATTCATACAATACCTCTTTTTTAGAGTAAAACTGGTTTGTGTTGATTCTTTGGGGAGGTTTTTGATGGTTTTTGTTGTGGTTTTTTTTTAGAAATTAGTTCAGTTGTTTCAATATTGTAGGTAAAAAAGCCTTGATAATATTAAATAAACCAAAATAAGTAGCACAGTGAGGCACCTCTATTTCCACTTGAGGTTATAAATAGATGGAATATTTCCAAGCGTGGATGAATGGAACAAATGATTTATCAACTGGATCAATATCATTTGCTGTATCTAAAAACAGAAACACGGGAAGGGAGAGCAATATTTTCAGGAAATATTTTTTTTCTTTCTTCTTTTTTTTTTCTTATTCCTATGCTTGCCTATAGTACACCTTGCAGTCCTCCAATACTGCTGTATACCAAAAAGATGCTCTACGTACTTACCTGACCAACTGGCAGGAAATTTGCAAGCCATTTTCTATCTATGACTTCAAGACTATGAGAGAGATCCCCCAGAACATGATATGGTATAGAGACTCTGCTTTATGCAGTTATACCCACACAGACTGGAAGACAGAATCATAGAATACTTTGGGTTGGAAGGGACCTTTAAAGGTCATCTAGTTCTGCAATGAGCAGGGACATCTTCAATTAGATCAGGTTGCTCAGAGCCCCATCCAACCTGACCTTGGATGTTTCTAAGGATGCGGCATTTACCGCCTCTCTGGGCAACCTCTTCCAGTGTTTCGCCACCCTCATTGTAAAAAATATCTTCCTTATATCTAGTCTAAATCTACCCTCATTTAGTTTAAGACCATTACCCCTTGTCTTATTGTACAGGCCTTACTAAAAAGTCTGTCCACATCTTTCTTCTAAGCCCCCTTTAAGTACTGGAAGGCTGCTGTAAGGTCTCCCCAAAGCCTTCTCATTTCCAGGCTGAACAACCCCGACTCTCTCAGCCTGTCTTCATAGAAGAGGTGCTCCATTGAAGCCATTGACCTCCATTGAGCCGGTACCATCTGGATGCCAGCATCTAACCAATTCCTCATCCACTGAACAGTCCACCCATCAAATCCATATCTCTCCAATTTAGAGAGAAGGATATTGTGGGGCACTGTGTCAAAGGCCTTACAGAACTCCAGATAGATGGCATCCATAGCTCTTATTTTGTCCACTGATGTAGTCACTCCATCCTAGAAGGTCACTAGGTTCGTCAGGCAGGTATTGCCTCTGGTGAAGCTGTGCTGGCTGTCTTGAATCACCTCCCTGTCCTCCATATGCCTTAGCATAGCTTCTAGGAGGATCTGTTCCATGATCTTCCCAGGCACAGAGGCGAGGCTGACAGGGTCCTCCTTTCTACCCTTTTTAAAAATGGGCGCTATGTTTCCCTTTTTCCACTGGGTACTTCACCTGACTGCCGTGACTTTTCAAATATCATGGGGAGTGGCTTGACAACTACATCAGCCAATTCCTCAGGACTCTGGGATGCCTCTTGCCAGGTCCCATAGACTTCTGTATATTTAGGTTCCTTGGGTGTTCTCGAACCAGGTCTTCTCTTACAGTGGGAGGAACTTTCCCCCCCCAGTCCCTGCCTTGCAGTCCATCCTCTCGAGAGATGTAGGTAGAGAGGTTGCAGGTGAAGACTGAGGCAAAAATGTTGTTGAGTACCTCAGCCTTCTCCTCATCTGTTGTTACCAGTTTGACAGTCATGTTCATCAGGTGGGTACACTTTCTTTGACCTTCATACACCAATGTCCTTCTGAACTCACCTGTAATAATTGGATAATGCTGCTAAAAATAGAATAACCAAGCTGAGGAAAATCAGTGTTTGGGTGACGTTGTGGGGGGGGTGTGGGAGGGGGGGGTGGTATGTGTGACCAGTGCTGCATTATCCTTTTTTCTCTCTTTCTTTTGAACTATTTTATAACAGAATGGCTAAGTTAGTCCACAGTTACAACACCTCCGACTTACCTCCAATGACTAAGTCACTCCTTCTCATCTTTTGGTAGCCTTCTGACCTTTACATTCCTTAATCAGTCAAAATCATTCTACTGGCCAGTCTTCATTTATGATGGATAGGCAGAAGGGGAAAGGACCCTATTTGAACTTAATGGGGTTGCCAAAGACCAAGCAACACAGATGAGGCAGAAAAGGAATTTATTCAGTACCACCCATTGTACTTGCAGTATGAAAGAAGTTGTCTGTGGTTTTAGGATATTCAGATCTTCTCAGTGTAGCTCTTTGGTCAAATGCCAGGCTATACTTGAGGAATATGGGGCTCAAATTTTAACTTTCATTGCAATCTGTGATGCTGACCACGGGAAAATTTCATTTGTTAGTTCCCTCCTGGACAGTATGAAAACACCTTGACTTTCTTGCCCTGGGAATGGAATACTTTTCACTACGTATCACAGTGAGTGATTCCGTCTCCTCCAAAAATAAGACAAGCTAAGGAGGCCTTGTGTTATAAACATTTAAGACAACTTCTTCCCATAAGAGTTTTGGGCTGAAGAAACAAAAATTAATTTTTCCTTTTCCCCCTTCTTAGCTCCCTGAAGCCTTGAAGAAGGTGACAGAAATTCAGTCATCTCTCAGATTGCTCAGAAACTACCTTGTATCTAAAAATCAGGAAGGAGTGAGAAAATCATGACTAGAATTGACAGAGAAAGCACCTTAATATACAAAAAGTGCTTTCTTATTCCTGGAGACTGTAACTGTGTACGTATAGTTATATAAATTTAAGTATATATTTATATAAATAAACACACTATATAAAATAATTTTCATGTATATAGATAAGCTGTATGATATCTTATATATAGTTACATATAGTTATGTATATATTAAGAAATAAAGGCTATGTAATCTAGAATTAATATTTTATTTCTTGTACTTACCACTCTTTATGCCAAAATGACACTCAAAATATGTTACATAACATCTAAACACAGACAGAGGGTCAGATTCCTTTCCTGACAATTGGATGTTTTAGACCAAGCCACATCTTCAAACTAATTTATGTCTAGAGCTAGGGAAATTCTCTTATCCACTCATATCAGTGGCAAAACTCCCACTTCAGGGTGATCAGGGTTTGATCCTGTTGACCAGAGTAGCAAATGTGAAAATAAATGAAATGGCTAAACAGTAAGCAACACATAGACCATTGTGGATTTCAACATGTACGATCCTTTGGCTTAAAAACAGTATAAACTTCTCCATTGAAATGAACATTAGGTCTGTAGTCCAGAGACCTGGACAAATGGGTGATATGGCCATTCTTGCATGTCATCCTCTTGAAATATTATGCAAGTGCTTTTTTTTGTATCGACCTTTATATAACCTTATTTTCTACTTCTATGTGTTCAGGTTGAAATTTTACATCCTGTCTGGAGCTGAAATGCACATGCAATGGTTGCACCAAAATGTAATATGGTACATGCCTTCTACCATAGGCAAGAGCTGTAGGACATTGTTCGCTCCTCTCTCCTCATGCAATACAAATGTAACCTTATAGCACTTATAGCATTTCATCTTCAGGCTGAGAGTTCTGGAAGTAAGGAAACATGGAAATTTCAGCCTTTTTGAGCATGAGGTTGGAGAAAAATGTCATGTTCTTCTTCTCACTTTAAGACTTGTGCAAGTGAATAACCTCCATGCTTTGACACACAAGATCCACCTTTGCTGAATTTGATGGTTTATACCTGATGAGCAGTGTTTGTTGACTCTATGGAAAATCAAGTTGGCTTCTAAATAGCTGGAAAACCATCTGCAAAATGGTTGCAATGAAAAAAAATCAGCAAAATTAATGATACTTTGAAGCTCTGTTTCCAGATTTTGAAGCCATAGTTAGGTAAAAAGCTACTACCCTGCTTTCGTCATTTTTCTCTGCAATTCCAGCTCTGTGTTGTTGATACGCGTCCAACCAGAGCAGGACATCAAAGCGAGGAAGGATACTGTCCTTCCTGTGCTCTAAATTCCTCCCTTAACCTTATACAGTACTGACAGCTCCAAGGAAAGATGCTGGCTGATCTAAGTATCATAAAGGTAACAACTGAAGTGGAGATGGAAAACAAAGATTTTGGGAAATTGACCGGAGAGGAAAAAAATTCTTGAGGGTGTGAGGGAGACTACAGATCTATAGGCAGGAAGACTAATGCTACCAGCAGGAAAAGGAAATGATGGGGACACCAACAGTGGTGAGGAGACAGAGGAACGTGAAATTGATTTTGACTTGTACTTCAGGTAGCAAATGGATATGGCTTGATGGGAGACCTGGGTTCAAAATAACTGTGCTCAGAAGCCACTTGACAATTTGTTTTGCCCTTTTCCGTCTTTTCCTTGTTGCGCAAATGATTGTGTTCTTGTTTGCCTCCCACCATTCACCCTCCCTCTTTCAGAGATTAAAATGTGGAAATTTTTTTCTGGGAATAAGCTAGTTTTTGAAGGGAAGGTTATATAGAGGGAGGATTATGTATTCCGGTGTCGTTTATGTGGATAATTTGGAACATGTATTGTGAAAAGGTCTGTACTTGCAGGACTCGAAGCAATTGAATGGTGCCAGGGAGAATGCACTTCTCTTTCTCCCTCTCTCACAGAGTCCTTGTGTGATGCTAATCAGAGCAGATTTAGAGAGCTCATAGTAAATAAAGCCTGAAGAAAGGGGCACATCCTGAGGAGAAGTAAAGAAAGTATTGACGAGTTGTTATGAAGAGTAAAGTGGCTACTGTGTACTCTGAATGGCGCGAGTATTGTAGGGAAAAGAAAAATCATAGGATTAAAGCCAGTCTGTAAGCATAGGCATAGCATGCCGATTTTAAATTTCTGGGACAACTGCAGATGGTGTTCTCCTAGGTTTTTTGATAGCTTGATTTTGAAATATTAATATTCTCTAAACAGGGGATTTTTGTTTTCACTCTGTGTAATTGTGGCTAAGCTGATTTATAAGTACGCATTTCTGATGATAACAGCTCACCTTCCAGATCCTTGAAGAAAACTCTCTCGGCAAAGAGACCTAAGGTTAATGCTTAGTGTGAAGCTGTTATTCCCAGCTACACAATACACAAAAAATTACTGACCTGCCTGAACAGGAAATTAATATTTTACCACTGGTTGGTTTGCTGGCAGGATAGATCTCTTCAGCTGGAAAATTTCTGTTTAAGTATTTTTAGAGCAATTTATTTTGTTTCTAGCTAAGGCTTAACAGTAAATGTATAGGCTAAAATATTTGTACAGAGAAACTAAACATTTGAAATGTCATGGTGGATCAAAGTTGGCTAGATTTCCTAAATTGCAAGAGGCCAGAAGTTATCTAGCAAAGTCACAACCAATCAAAGAGAGATACTGAAAAAAAGTTTCCTTATATATGTTGAAATACTATGTAAATGAAAATTACACAATGAACATGTTTACTACATCAATTCAGCTTCATTCACAGCTGGTGTGTAAATGTGTTACAAATGTTTATTTGGTTAAAGATATTAACAAAGAACATGGTTACTTTTTTTGCCTGAAACTGTAAGAAGATAAAGAAGGAACAAACGAGCTTGGATAGGCATCGTAACGACAAAGAATATGGAAAGACTTGGTGCTGCCTTTGGCTCAGTCTTTATTGTGGCAAGGTTGACTTTTAGGCCCCTGATGTATTCTGTGCCCAGTGGCAGAGTCTCTGGGAATGAATGCTACTAATGATAGAGTAAGTCCAGGCAAGGGACCACTTAAGCGAAAGGGAGAAGTATAAGCCTATGGGACTGGATATGTTCAAGGATGCTAAGGGAACAGTCTGAAGCCATTGCAAGGCTGCTTTCTGGCATCTTAGAGAGATTGTGGCCATTCAAGGATGTCCCTGATGACTAGAAAAAGGCAAATCAGTCTACACTCACGAAAGGCGAGGAGAAGAATTCAGAGAACCATAGGCCAGTCATTCCACCCTTGGCCCTGAAGACGTCATGGAGCAAATTCTACTAATTTGCCATTTCTAAGGACGCAAAAACCACGGTGACTGTTAACAGCTACTTTGCATTCACTAAGGGAAAATTGTGTCTGACCAACCTGATTGCCTTTGAAGATGAATGACTGGTTTGGTGGATGAGAGGAGAGCAGAGGATATTGTTTACTCTGACTGTAACAGAGTCTTGGACGTGGTCTTCCATATAGTATTTCTGCAGCCAAAGTGGTAAAAATAGGCTGGACAGCCAGAAAACTTTCTAGGCTGCCAAAAGATTATGATCAGTGGTGTGAAGTCCAACTGGCAGGTGACTACTAGTGTCATTCCTCAGCACCTGATACAGGGGCAAATACTGATTAATGTCTCTATTAACGAGCTGAGTGGTGAGAATGATGATAAATCCTCATCAAATTTGCAGATGACACCACATCATGGGGGAACGATCAATACATTGGAGGGTAGGAGTGTCATTCAGAGATATTTCAGTAAGCTAGAGAAATGGGCTGACAGAAATGTCATGGAGCTCAATAGTGGCAGACTGAAGAACATAAGGCTAGGGGGAGATCTAAATGTCACTTTCAACTTCTTAAAAGGGATTTATAGAGAAGATGGATCTAGACTTTTGTCAGAGATTCACAGCAAAAGGGCAAGAAGTAATGAAGAGGGGCTGCAGCAATGGGAAATTGTAATTAGATCTAAGAAAAAAATTCTTCACTATGAGGATGGTCGAATGCTGGGCCAGGTTGCCCAGAGCATTTTGGATTCTTCATTTCCAGGGACAGCTAAATTTGAAATTATCCTTGCATTGAGATGCAAGTTGGATACAGACAACTCCCAAAACTTTTCCAATCTGACATATTTAATAATATTGTGAAGAAAAAACTGGCGATCACAGAATTCTAGGACCCAGGTTTATAATGTTAGAAAAGACCCACTAGATGGTCAAGTCTATCATTTCCCAAGAAGAAAAAGCTATTGTTGCTTGATACCTACATAGATGAGGCGTTAGAGTGACTTTCCTGTTTATGCAAATGTAGACCAGGAGCTACTATGGTTACTGTCCTCCACAAAGCATTGTAGAGAGTCTTTTGATCTTTGAAAGACAAATTGTAGCAAAGCAGTAGAGCACACACAGAGCTTAGCTTTGTATGCAGCATAACTAAGAAAGGAGCTCATCCTACTCTATTTTATCATCCTACTCATAAAATAGAACCTGGACCTTTTGGTAGGAAGTATTAGTTACTCATTTACTGGCTGAAAAGTGCACAAGTTCATGAGTGACTTCTGTCCTAGAAACTTCCCAAATCTTCTGCCCTGGAATATTATTAGATGTTTTCAAATACTTTCTTTTAAGGGTTGCAGTTATCCCTAAAGATATATGGGAGCAGTTCTTGTTCTATATATGTGACCAATATGTGGTCATACTGACTTTGATCAGATGTAGTTAATTTCTTACACTTGACTAAGTCTATTTTAGTAATTTTTTGAATAGTTTAATGCAAATCTCCTGTATGCTAGTCATGTGATCAATGCAGAAGATTTTGTTATCATAGACAGGCATAGGAAAGTCAGAGTTTTAAAACTTATTTGGCGTGTTAGTAAAACTATGGTCATCCTGAGGAAAGAGGAAAGACTTCAATCATTTCAAAGAATTTAGGATGTATTTGTGAGTATGCTAATAGTTTTGGTTCATACTGTGATGTACTCCCTGAGGATCATTGTGATTTTGGCATGCTTCCCAATACCTTACCATATGTGAAGGAGTGCTTATGGTTATCACAGTCACCAAAAGGCATTTCTTCCTCTTTTAACCCTAGTGATACCGGTCCTTAAACCAATGCATGTAGCTGAAATGTATATGTAGATACTTAGGAGAATGTTCTGGCAGATGAGCACACCTTGAGGAGCCCAAATATCCTAGTATAGAATCAACTCATCCCATGCTAAGGACTGATTTGCGGTTTGGTATCTTGTTTATTTTGCTATCATCCTTACTTCCTGTATTCTGTAGTTCTGTAGTCCTATGGACGTGCAAATGTCAGTTTTACAGACCAAATATTGCCTTCTAACCTTAATCTGGTTAATCAGCTCCTTGACTCCCTGAAGGATGAAACTCCCCTGCCCATTAATGCTTGTGTGCACTTGGCACTATGCAGTTGCTTTTATATAAGTCTGTACATTAAAAAACACAATACTATTTTCTACTTGGGGCAAACACATGTAGCTTTTTGCAGGCTCCGAAGCAAAAACAGACAGGAAGCTAATAGATAATTTTGCAGTAATGAGTATTTATGGTGACTTATCCTTCAGCATCACTCTTTGAAGTATGCCATAAGACATGAATATTAAGGTACACTTGCAAAAGAAGTTTATTTAAAAGACATATTAATAAAATTTTCTTGTTTATGCCAATACTATAGTATTATTGCATAAAGTCATTGGCTGCCCAAACACTAATTTGCACTATAAAGTGAAGTTAGAGTTAAATATACTCTTTTCTTTCCTTCAAGAAACAGAAAACTATTTCTTTTTAACTAGTTTTCCAGAAAATTCAGCACATAATGCAAACATCTGTGTCCATTTTCTTTCCGGCAGTATGACCGTAAGCCTGAGGATTCGCAAACACTTTTTTTTAAATTTTTTTTATTTGTTTCTGCCATGTCTGGCCTTGATTGTATTCACTTTACACATATGGAAACCTTTGCTCTAAACCTTTGGGGTAGTTTTTTGTATGGAAGGGATGTTTTCACTGTGATAATCACAAAAATTACTAAAGAATGAGGATTTATGTTCAAAGTTTCTTTTTAAAAGTCAATAATGAGTGCAGGAAACTTAATTGTTTGTTCAGTCTATACACATTAGATGGGCATTATAAGGAGAATCTTAATTTTCTAACATTTTGTTAGGCACATCAAGATCTATTCTTTCCAAGATGGATGCAGGACACTATATGGTTCAGGAAACTGGTAATGCAACACTGAGCCTATTATTACACAATTCACTGCCTCAGATACAGACATGGTGATGACTGAAAGTCATTACTATCTGACAACTGCTCCATAAATTTATGTCAAAGGGAATGATGATTCCAGTCTGGTTTGTTAAGGGCATCTGTCCGCTTAATAAAATCATCTCTGCTTTTGGTTTGGATTTCAAAGACTGAACAGGAATAGAAAACAGCTATTCAAGAAAAGACTCAAGAGTGCAGCAGGCTTGTACAAATAAACACTCACTGCCCTCGTGCCTCCTGGTAGCTTTCTGGAATCCTTAATTGATTCACAGACCTCGGCCGCTCTTGAACGTTGAACAAACTAAAGGGAGTTTGCTTAGCTGTTTTCCTTGAGAGAGTCCATGATGCTTTCTCAACAATATAAAGATGTTGCATTCAATCACTGATGCTGCATGTGGCGTTGGAATGGGGATCAGTCTCTCTCAAAAGCAATAATTTTCTGATCTAGAACTTAAACCTTTTCTGAATCTCATGAGAAAATCTTTCAATCCCACATTTCCACTGTTGCATTAATGCTTATAGGATTACATCTTCAGTGTGAGACAGTGATTGGTTCTCTGTTTCAGGGGAAAACGGGACATCTGACAAGCTGTCAACGCCATATCTTTTAGTACGTATTTTGTTCTTTTGTTCTCTGAATAAGCAGCATAAATGGGATGATAATACAGATGTGGGCATATAAATAGCTACTTTAGGTCTCTTTCATGCAACTATGTTAAAAATAGACACGAAATTCAGGAATTTAGGTCAGATAACTTTAATTCCATACCTGGAAAGTTATCTTGTTTATATTAGAGGAAAAATACGCTTTTGGCTTTTTCTATCAACCAAATTGTGTGCAAATATATGGGTATTTCATAAAGTAAATATTTTGTTGCAAATGACATAAAGATTTTTTTTTATTTTGAACTCAGGCTTAAGGTTTTTTTTCCGTTTTTTTTCCTTTGCACTGCATTTCCAAGTGAGATTAAACCTCTTAGAACATGAACTGATTGTATCCAAAAGTCATTTCATGTAGCAGCTACAGGTCAATGACTATTCAGCATTTATTTCAACAATCTTGACAGGTGTGCAGATGGTTGTTGCCCTACTAAGTTGCCTCTTCTTAAGTTAGTTTCTCTGCTGGTGTAAACTGAAGTCACGCTATGAAATTCAAAGGGAATGTTTGAATTTAGCTACAGATTCATTAAATCAGTATAGTGCATTCTGAGTATGCATTCTAGTCATATTCAGACCATGTAATCAAAAGCGGAGGCAAGAACTAAATATGAAAGCTACAGTCTAGCATCTTCTTGAGTGAGGAAGGAAATGGTAAATGCAGAATTCCAAAATAAGTATTGCGGTTTTGGGACACCTAAGTGTGAGCGTCGTAAGTTTGAATTTCTAGGTATTTGATTTTCCTTGTCCTTCTCCTTGTACATTCTTATTTTCCTGTTGCCATGCACACAAACATCCTCAGTTTTGTCAGGATGCCGGTTTATATGGCCATTCTTTCAACCCAATCAAGGAATTGATTTGGGCTAATAAAAAAGGCAGTCAGGGAAGGTTTTTTCATTTTTAAGAGAGAATCCTAATCAGAGCTGTAGCACAAGCTAGCAAATGATTGTGCTAGCACAGTAGAAAACAAAGTGCACCATAAGACAGGGGAAGGAATAGTTTAAGCTATTGTCACTAAACACTTTGCACTCGAGGCGATAGTTTTAAAGGAGTTCCAATAAACATGTAAGCCCTGTTGTGTGTTTTCAACCCGAAACTAACAGCTGCCCACCAAAGATTCCAATAAGCGTAAAAGGAAAAGACAGGAGGGCTTACTTGTTGGAGATCCAAATTAAATGGGAAAATTGGGTTGATAGCTGTGTGCCTTTACTTAAAAACAAGTTACGTGGTATTTTAGAGATGCTGTTTCTAAGCTTCAGTGTGTGAGTCAAGAAATTTGACTCATAACCTGACACAAAATAAAAAGCAAAGGGTATGAGAAAGTGACAGACCAGAGGGATCAGATTTGCTGGCTGTTACCTTGATAGCTTTTTTGGCCGGCGACAAAGGTGACCTCTGATTTTAAGCAGCCAATGGGGTGCAAAACCTGAACTAGGGTCAATATCACAGGCGGAAATAAAAGACATGCTCTGCCCCAGAGTCTAACACATAAAATTGAATAAGCTGTCAGCTTTATGTAACTATTTACTCTAATGTGGAAATTAGTAGTTACCTTAGCAACACTAGTATCACCTGAGACGTAGCCATGCTGATTCTGATTTACAGAGATGCGTTTACTTTGACAATGTATTAAGTAACCTTTCTGAATGTTTTACTGTGTTTTTATGACGAATGAGATGTATTGCAGCCAAGAAAAATGGTTTCTCCAGATTTCAAAACGCTACATGCTGGTCAGACCTTTACCTGGCATAAATCCAAAAGACTTCATCACCAATGAAGTAATGTCGATTTATTGCAATGGAAGAACCAGCTCATCATTTTGAGCTGTGCCGTGCTTTATTACGAGTCAGTCTTATTACTTGTCAGGTATGAGGGGGTTTGATTTGCTTCCCACGGTATTTGTAACATCATGGTCATGAAAATGAGAATGGTTAACAACCCTTGGTGCTGCCAGATCTACTGGGGTAATTGAAATGTGCCTCTACTGATAAATTCAGGGTTGGCTTGGATTCCCCTCTGTCACAGAATATTTCAAATATTAAGGACACAACAAAGAAGTTATTACTGAAAGCACAGTTTTCGATCAGGAAAGTTCTTAATTTGGCCCTATGGTACTGCATGGTTCACATTACATGCTGGTTGAATTATTTAATCCAATAAAGTTGCCGCAGTCCAAGCTTTCTTATATGCATACTACACAGCCATCTTCAAAAGATACATTAAAGTATATTGAATCCTATTTTAAATACTCCAAGCAAGAGTGAGTCTGCCATCTTCCATGCTAAATTGTTATTAGCTGACAATACATGGAAACTGCACCTTATTTGGATGTTGAATTTTTAGCTATTTCAGCTGACATACTGTGCGTGAATTTTGACACTGCAGATATCCATGTTACTTTAAAATATAGGTACTCTACATAAACTGGGAAGGTTTATGCTTATTCTCATCCATACTAAACTAGGCAGATTGAATTTATGGCATGGCTGTTTCAGTCAAAAATGACTGGGGACCTTGATTAGAACTCAAGTAAAATCTCTCCTTGGAGCACAGGCGCCAAATGGTGAGATATGGTATCCTTCTACCACCTGTAGACATCTTGTCCTTAGAAGCAAAAGGCTTTGCCTAATTTTGTTTCATTTTCTTATGCTTCCTAAGTCTACAGTTTACTGGGTGCAAGGAGGCTAAGTATTGATTTTTGTTTCTCCAGTTATATATTCTTTTCCCACCTGGAAATCTTGTCCTGGAAAATTTGGAGAACCTTTTATTTGTCCAGGATTTCCAGATATGTGTCAGCCCTATTCTAAATGGAGGGTTTCAGGCATACTGCAAACAGGCCATAAGGTACCTGCAGAAAGCCATAAGAGCTACCACATTTTCAAACATCTGAGGCGTACGCAGCATAAGCGTGCTGTGGATGGAAAAAACCTGCAGAGTAACCCCACTGCTTTCTGAGAATATATGAATTATGCGTATAGACTACAAAGATACAAGCCACACTTGTAAATAGTGGTATACTATGAAGTTTCCAAAAAGCGCTGGACTCACCGTGCATACATTAGGCAATTCCCAAACAATACCTATGTAGTGCAGTTTTCCAGGAAATTCCAAATTAGCATAATATGTGTATTCCCAAGGAACCAAGGAACAACTAAACCATTTAACTGCACCATTGACATCAGAGCTTATGTCCAAGTTGTTCCCTGCAATGACTCAATAGACTGTTTTTGATTGATGCTTTCTGGAGCAAACTCTACTACTCTGCAGGATAAAATCTTCATTTTTTATTACCACGTGCATTTCCTTGTGTTTTGCCATACTAATACACGCTGTTGCTTTGACAACATCCTAACCAGTCAATTCACACCTTTCTGTAGCGGAAAATTGTTTTCATTGTTACTCATTATACTGTAACCTTCATGCTATCTGCAGACATCGCTAGGCATCACCTAGACTGCTGATAAAATTACCAAATAATTTTGGATGACAGATTGATCCCTACAGGAATTTCCTAGTAATGCCTTTACCCCTATAACCAAATATGATTTTTAGAGATCTGTCAGTGATTCAACTCTTATTTCATCTATTGTGCCTTGTTAATTTTTTCTTAAAAATCTTGCCAAGATGAAAGTATAAAAAAGTTAAATGCTTTTAAGAAATGCTGGTATATTCCACTGATGGCATTGCCATATAAACTAGGCACGCAATCATGCCCAGAAAGAGATAACAGAACTGTATCTTTTAATAGACCCACTTCTCATGATTAGCGTCAATTATATTTTTAACTTGAATTTCTGTTGATGCTATAGAATCTTGAGTGAACTGGTTTTTATTTTTGTGTAAGGTTTGAATCAAGAAAGTGTTTGTTTAGTATCCCCAGCAATGTCTTTATCAGAATCCTTTTCTAATACCAAAACTTGATCTTGACTTCTTAAATCCTTTAAAACTTTCTTAGATTGATTCAGGCTTTTGACTCAAGCTGAGGTCCTTTGTTTGCAGGGTCGAATTCTTCAGCTATTTCCTTGAAAACATCCAGTCCAGTCAGGTCAAAACATATTATTTTTAAAGAGTTACAGATTCTGCTACTGCACCATATTCTCCCATGATGTTAGTGGTAATTAATTTTTTTCCATCCCTATATTAAACTTGCTGTTCTTTCCATAGCATTTTATTACATGTGAAAACCTCCTCTTGCTTTGTACCAATTAAGGTAGCAATTGTCAGATGAATGTTTACTTATAAGTACTTTTGATTTTTCTATTTATGGTTAATAATGGCCTGCTTCCTCGTCTAATGTTCTTTTCTCTTTGTAATATACAAAAGACATATCTTTTTTCTTTCTTTCATGTTGCTTACAGGTTTTGGTTTTGTTGTTGTGTTGTTGTTTTTTTTTTACCTAGGCAGTAATCTTGGTTATTGTTGTCTTCTAAAATTAATGTTTTAAAATTAACTTTATATTACGATAGGAAAAAAATGTGAAATACATTTTCAAATGAATTGATTCATTTGTAGCCAATATCATTTTATCAAATATGAAGATTGATCAACTATTTAATATCTTTGTTTTCAGTGGTAGTGAGAGGTTTTAACTAATTAAAATTTTAATGGAATTAATCTGTCCAGTTTGGGGTAGGGGAGGGTGTTAGACATTTCTGCGTTTTGGGTGGTTTTTTAGTGTGGGAAATTAGATTTCTTTTTTCTTACTGGTTTATACGTGCCTGGTTTTTTATTCATATTCTTTTCAGTTTGTTTTGCATATGCTGTCATCATTTGATCATTTTTTAGCTTTTATTTATTCTTCATGTTTCTATTTATTGAGAATAACTTGAAATACTAAATGAAGTCCCTGGTGCTATACAGAACTTCGATGATTTGTGGGTTTTTAACAGATGCTCTAAAGATTACTAATGATACAGCATAACCCTGGAGAAATGATTGGAACAGGTGAATATCTATTCCCTTGTTTCGATAAACATATGGAAAACAAGATTATTTAGATATGCCTGCTTGGGAGCTGGATCCTGGAATTAGAGATATGGCTTGTTTTCCTCTCATCATAAGCTATTTGAAGTGTTTGTGAAATGCATGAAGCAGATTAATACATGGTTTTGTTACTGCACCACTGAAACATTCGTGAGCAAGACATCTGGTACTGGTGTTTGTGGCTCTCCTTCAACTCACAACTTTTTCTCTTCTGGGTAAGTATAATAGTGCTCCTCACCTCTAATTTCCAGTTCAAATTCATCCCAGACCACCATTTGCCAAATATTATTCTTGTACTCTTCATGCTTTCTACTGCACTCAGGAGTTCATCCCACAAACGAGCTTTTTGTGTAAGGGACAAAATCCCTTACACTACAAGACAACACTCTGCAGTGCAGGATTGAATAAATCATTGCTTGAAGTACATCTTAATAAAGGCTACTTATTTGTTTACATTTCAGTAAATTTAGTGTGCAGAAGTCTAAACAGATGCACAAAGAGTAGAAGCTGTCTTTTTCTGAAATGCTTCAACTGTAGAAACAGTCTTCAAGGTGCACAACTGAACACGGTGCTCCTGAGCCATGGTTCACCATCTTGCAGCACCAAGCCTCCTTGCAGAACAGCATGAGTGCAAAGACTGGACACTTTCACCCTGAGGTTTCCATTGCTGGAGTTACCAAAAATTTTTCTTAGCAAGCTATAATAAAAAGCAGCTAGCGTATATTAAAGATGTCAGGAGTTAAGGAATGACTTCCTAAAAACACAATAAGCTTGCAAGTAAATATGGGGGAAAAGGATTCAGATTAAGTGACAGATGAAACAATTTTTTAATTGCCTTGAGAGCTGCAGAAGTGTCTAGAGAATGGATGATCATGTGAATTCTAGTGCATCTAGCCCTGCAGTATTGCACAATACAAGTGCATGAAATAAGGAAGATAATGGTTAAAATATAGACGAATAACAGCTCTAGAAAAATAAGAAATCAGGGATTTGTTTTTCTGCTTGTAAACACATGGATAACAATAACAGTTCCACATCTGAAAGTAAAGGTTAAAATCAACTCCTTAGGTGCAGAGGAAGAAAAGCAAACATTTTTTACATACATTTTTGGACCCTGTGGGTTTCTCCCATAACAGTTCCCTTGGAATTGCTTCTTTCCTGATTGGAGGAACTAATCTTTATGTACAGGAGCAGTGCCTGAAGAAATCATTAGGGCAATGAATATTTCAGAAAGAGCATGGGGAGCACTTCAGGGAGAAAGGCATATCAGCAGAAAACCTGTTCTGAGGAAGTTTATGGGATTTTAAATCATTTCCTGGCCTCTTTTTTGCATGTTAGAAGATCATTATACTGGCAACATACATGCATCACAGTTTTGAAAACTGGATTTTTCCCTACTACAAGGGGAGAGGGTTACTGATAGCTGCACAAGAAACGTATTATATTTCTTATCATATTTGCTGCAATAGTGCTTGGATTCTGCTTCAGTTTTGTGATGGGGGTTATGAATGCCCAAAGAGTAGGGATAAAGAGCTAGACCTTGCCAATCCAGGGGTACGTGGGGTGAGAATATGCTACTGAACATAATGAAAAGTGGAAGTTGGTATCTTGCTGCTGATCACATATTTGCCCTCTTTGCAGTGACATGCTTCTGGGAAGGACACTAGCTCCTTCTCTGCCTGAGTTCCCATAGACATGAAATGAGCAGCTTTCACCAGAAAAATCATGTGCATTGTCTCTGTGCAAAGTAGGGGCTCAGAGTTCTTGCTGCTTATTCCTGTTGTCCTTGGGAGCAATGCCCAAGTAGGGACTCCAGTTTGTGAACTTCCCAATGGGGTAACATTTCCTTCTGTAAGCCTCAGCACCCCACTGATAGGAACTAGTTGTGGCCAGTTGTTGCTGTGAGTAAGCTACCCCACACAGCTCAACACCCTGTTGTCTGTTTCAGCCCACAGGCCTGTAACTTCAGGAACCCATGCTCCTGGGTCTCTCACGCTTTTAAGGCCAGGCAAGGTAAATGGAAGAGGACTATACTTTTTTTTTTTTTTTCTTCTCCTTCTGGTCTTTCCTAGTTAATGAGGAAAACAAAAGGGAAGGAGAAGAGGAGACAATCACAGTTTTCTTGTCTGGGGTCTACCTACTCCATGCCACCGTTGATTGAAGCCTTTGTTTCAGCTCAGTGAGCCCTGAGTGCTGTGCCTGCTGTGGCAGACAAGGTTTCATCAACAGACCTCCAAGTCTCATGTGACCAACAGTGACAATGAAGAGAGTGCTTATTTGATGTTTTGTGTTGAATTGTACTATAGCCAAGCTTTCCTTCCTCATGATTTGTGAGTGATAATTCCCAGTGGAGTTCTCAGCCTGACTGAGGTTGGGCTTTTATAGTCCGGGCAGTAGCTCTGCCCTGCCTGTCTGCAGCTCATTCATGCATCATGGCACATAGCTCTCTATTGTGCAACTTTGTGCCTGGGTGGTAATGAAGATGGTTAAAGGAAGGAGGAAATAACCACACTAGTCCTAAACCTGCTGGAATATCTTGGAGGACTCTGGATCAGCTATTGTGAGTCAAATCCGGTGCAAAGGTATCCCTGACTTTAGCCTTTTGGTGCAGGATTGAATTATGAACCTTCTTCATGCTGAAATGTCCACAAAAAGATGTACAACTGTGATGGGTTGACCTTATCTGGCTGCCAGACACCCACCCAGCTGCTCTCTCTCTCCCCCTGCTCAACAGGAAAGGGGGAGAAAATAAGAAAAACAAATCTCATGGGTTAAGGTAAAGAGAGGGAGATCGCTTACCAGTTACTGTCACAGGCAAAACAGGCTTCACTTTAATTAATTAATTAATGTGGAAATATTAGTTAATGGGTAAAATTAATTTATTGCCAATTAAATTAGAGTTGATAGTGAGAAACAAAGACAAAAGCTAAAACTTCCTTCCACCCAGGCCTTTGTCCCAGGTTCAACCTCACTCCTTAATTCCCCACTACTCTATCTCCTCCATTAGCCCCAGGAAGAGAGCAGCTCTCAGCTTCTGCTGAGTTAGAAACCTCTGCTTCATGTATAGATAATATACTTGTCACAGCTCAAGGCAGCTTGTGTCACAGATCAGGAGCTCCACAGCAGAAGGAACCTCTCATTACAGGGGAGGGGGAGAGAAACTGTCTTGAGATGAAACCTGACTAAAAAGGTTTTAAAACAAATTTAAAAAATGAATAGGAATAAATTGCCAGGGCCAGATGTCATTCACCCATGAATATGAAACTGTTGAACTGCTAACTGTGGTTTGCAATAAATTCTTTGTATCATCCTCAGTGCCCGAGGAAAGAAAAATGGCAAGTATGACAAAAACTTTTAAAAAGAGCTCTGGAGCAATCCTGGTTAATATAAACAAGTAAATCATATTTCCATGAGAATAAAATTGGTAGGAGCTATGAAATAAAGAGAATTAATTAGCAGACCCATGAATAAATATGATGCAACAAATGAAAGTCAATAGGGTTTTTTGTAAGAGGAAGCCATTTCTCCCTCTATGTGACAGATACAAGTGATACAGTCAATGTCATTTACCTAGTTATGTAAAAAAGCCCTGAAAGATAGGGCTTCTCGAAAAACAGGAAATTATCATTAGGAGGTGTCTTTGTTGGCTGATAAATAATTAAGAGGTTAGGTTTTATAATGGAAATTCATTATCAATGAGGCCCAGATCCTGTGTTTGGGACTTACGGTGCTTAATACGCAAGCATATTTTGAACTTGGAGAAAGGGATGAATTGTGAAGTTAAAGATGATGACACGAAGCTGGCTGTAAAGAAGCATTCTGTTCTGAGCAATTAAATAATACAGTGGCAGGAAAAAAGTGTCAATACGTGCTAAGTAGTAGATATTATCAGTTTCATGTAGGTTTCTTTATATAAATGCATATGTGCATACATTTGCAGCCCTGATGAAGTCTAAATAAGCTATCATTCAGGAGAGACCTTAGTTTACTACGAAACTCTTAGTTTTCTGAGAAGACAAAAAGCCCCAGGTTACACCACTACATATATTTCTAGTAGACCAAGAGTTTGAGTACTGTGGCATTGCACTTACCCCATCTCAGGACAGGAGCGTTAGAGCTCAAAACAGGATGTGGAGAGTAGTAAGGCTAATATGTCTTCCACAAGAGAAAGATTAAAAAGAGTAGGATTCTTTATCATGGAAAACAAGTGGCTGAAGTGGGGATATGGCCTAAAAAGTCATAAATTAATGGGCGGGAAAGGGTATAGGTAACAATACCTAATTGTTATTCAAGAAGTAAGGGACACCCATTGAATGGATGGAAACATAATGAAAACTAAGATTAAAGCGAGTGAAAATGTTTTTCACTAAGCATAAATTGTGGTGAACATTGCTGCGCGTTTCTGTGGATGTTTGCATACAAATGAGTTCAAAAAGGCCAGGGGCACTGACGAGTACTAAACTTTGGGGGTCTGCATTTACCTGTTGCCTTAGAAAACCTGTTTGTTGTAGTCTGCCAGATCTGAGTAAATGTATCAGCTTAAGGATCATAAAGATCAATTTAAAGCTGTATTACCTAAACCTTTCTTCATAATCTGTCATTTTACAGTCCCTGGCATGATGGAAATATTTAGCCTTTCCACATTAATCAGTTCTTTCTTTTTAACTTCTATTTCTTTTATTTTAGAGTAAATGCAAATACAACCCCCCCCACCCACGCACACACTGGTTTCATGCCAAACGTAGTGGACAGTTCAGGAGGAAGGAGAAGAAATAAAATTTGAAATTTTTTATTTAAACTTGTTCTAATATAAATATTTCAATCTTGCATTCTTAGCAATTTTTAAACTATTTTTTCTTCAAGTTAAAATGTCAGATTAACTGCCAGATTAACTAAAACATTGTTTCCTATGAAACAGATCTTCATCCTGAAAACAGAAAAAATGAACACTACAAAAACCTGTGCTCTCGGTATTTACTGAATGTTAAATCAGCAGGCGTGTTGCTAATCAGTACCAAGACTTAGATGGTCACAGAGGCTAAATTTGTCATGTTTACATGCATCTCCAGATTGGTGGTCATGAAGGCTGAGATACAGGAAAGCACGTTTTGTCATTTCCTTTAGCAGTAACCATCTCTAGGAGAAAAGCAACGTTTGTCTTGAAACATTCTGCCATAGCGTGTATATAATCCTAATGATACCTAATATTAATATTATAGATGTATGATATATTATTTTACTACAACATATATATTTTTAAAAAAACAATACTTCTTTACTTAATGGTACACATATATATTAATCTTGGGATGAAAAGTGGGAAGAGGAAGGGTAAGTATTTCCAAACCGATATAGAAAAGGATGATATTTCTCACCTGCGAGAAGGGATAAAGGCCAAGGCTTGCTAAAGAAGCAACCTAAAGAGGAGTTCCCTAGACTGTAATTAGGTATCTGTCTGCTTTGTTGTGGTGCCGGGCACCTACAAGAAATCATGTTGAGAGGCTGGTTGCTCAGCGCTCTTCAAAGCAAACAAGTGCCTAAATATGGCCTTCGGGAGCCTAGCTTGAGGCAGTTATATTTAAGATTCTTGTCTGAAACACAACACCCTTTGTAAGAAGTTTGTAGCAACATTTGGTCCTGGTCTGGAAAAAAGAAGTTATATTTTGAAACTTTTGAAAATGAAAAGTTTAAGTTTCCTGAAAAATCTCATTTGTAAAATTGTCGTGTCCTCTTCCTCTCTCTCTGTCTTAGAAACACATCTTGACATTTAAAGGACAAGTGTCTCTACCTTTGAAAGCGTACTTTCAATGTTGCTTTTCAAAGTTTAGATCTAGTGATGCTGCCAAGATATATCCTTACGCAGCAAATAATTCACAGATTCCAACTCCTTGGAGAATCCAAAAGCGTTGTCTTATGCTAGTGTAACTTCAGCAGTATTTTCCTGGACTGAGGATTAAGTTTGCTGAAGCAAAAAAATGCCAGTCTGTCTGACCTATTTCAACAGTATCGCCAGACGTAAAGAAGATTCATCAGTGTTCCTTCTCTAATAGTAACTATCTCAAGTGGGCAGTAAAGAATGACCAAACTGACTATCAGATGGGAAAGAGCAGAAGTTGGAACGGTATTTGCCTTGCTCACTTTGTACTTGACTGTGTGTCCATGCATTCTCGTCTAGAGTTGCAGGGGTTGCTCAAGCATTTAATTACTTGAATCCCAATGAGCTGAAACTGCTTGGTTCAGGAGACAGCATAATAAAAGTATTCTCCTGAGGTGGCGATATCATTTTTTTAAGCTTTACTGCTGAGCTAGAAATAGTCACAGATTTTAAGTGTTGCCAATGATCATATTCAAAAGGCATAGAAAACGTGAGCCTACATTTTCTGCAACACCCATGTTCCTCCTGGAACAGCAAAAGATGGGAGTGTGGGCTTCCCAGGGAGCTGCTTAATTACCTGGCTGACTACACACCAGCTTTGGCCTTGTCATAGCCACTGTTATAAACTGCACCAGTTGATAAGATCCCAAAAGGGGACAGTCTGGGGCTAAGCCCTCCCATTCCTGTATCACTGCATCACTAACTCAAGAAATGGGAAGACTGGCTTCATGTTAGCTTGCATTGTTCAATGCCCAAAGTAAGTACACAGACTATAGGTGTCTTGCCAATATCATGGTGGTAAGAAGGATCCAGAGCAGCCAAGAGACTCAGAGAAAAGGGAAATGTAAAAATAGTACACACTTGGATTGTCTATTTCTCACATATTGGTGGAAAATAGCTGTCTTCCAGCTTTGTGTCTGAATGGTGTCACTGTGTTAACTGGAATACAGCTAAGTATGCAGCTACCGTGTGTCAGTAATTATAAATGACATAATTCTTTCTCAACTTTGCTACTTCATGATGTTTTTGTGGGTTTTTCAGTTCTTTGCTTCTTTTTTTTTTTAAACCAGTTTTTCCCATATCTTTTGCAAGAGAGGGTGAAGGTTTTCCATGTGGTAGAAGAAAAAGTGTGTGGACTTTGGATACAAATCCAGCCAGAGAAAAACATCACCAAAGAAATCCAGATAGTCAGTGACTCATGTAAAATACAGCTTGACATTTAAGCATGCAAGATGATTCATGGGATGTGGTTTAAACAACTCCCAATTTTCTGTGTCTCTATAAAGAGAAGGCTGTCAAATCTGGAATACAATATATGATTTATTTTTATTTCAGGATAGAAATAGTCTTTTTGATTTTCAGTATGTAATAGATGAGCACTTGCCAGCGCACATTTGTACAAAGCCAAAAAAAGAAAGAATATTTGGGCCAAAAAGGAGCAGAACTAGAGTTACAGGCCCTGAATTTTCTTCACAGCATGATTTATATTGATACGTTCATTGTGTTAAAGGGTGTAACTTTGTATTTTTGCAATAGTTTAAGTAAGGAAAGGTCATACTGTTGGAACCTCTATGTTCTGATTTAGGTAAGTGGAATGGGAATAAGAATTGTCCTCTTGTCTATGAATAATTCTCTTCAGGCTTCCACTTAACTATGGGGTATATAAATATGAACTTATATGAACCAATATACAATGCTATGGGGTATATAAATACGACCCTTTTGCCAGCTGGGAGATCATCTGAGCTCCAGCTTGACAAGCCTTATTTATAGCACGGAATTCTTTCAGTTTTCTGGGATTACCTTCTGCTTAAAACAAAGTATGTTCCCATTGGGTTTGCACGTGAAAAGGAGGTGATTGATAATCAATGCTATGTTTGAAGAATGACAAAAATTAACAAAATAAGCTCTGAACTTTCCTCATATTTCTTTCATTTCTCCTGGGGAGGGAGGGCAGGTAGGAGGAGGCATAATAGGCCCTTGAAGATTTGGCTGATACTTAACCACATGACTAAATATCATAATCACATAGAGATGTACTCTTATTCAAGACATGAGACAAATTATGTCCAACCTATGTGGCAGGAGCACTTACTACTTCCCTTCCTTTTCTGCTCCTTGAGATGTTTAATTCTAATCAGGACAGAATCAAGCAGAAACCAGAGGTTCCCCTTTACATCCATTAACAAATAGGACAACCCTCTGTGTGTTTAGTTGGCTCCACTGAAGGCTGCATCACAGCTGCCATTGGATGTACACATACCAATACCCTTAGAAACATTGATTGCTATGTGCCAATTTTAGACCAATATAGCTATTATAGGTACCATAGCTCAAGGAGGCCACCTATTGTCCCTAACTAGCCTCAGATTGGTCCCAGCTGCCTCTCTCATCTTTTTCATCAGCTTTAACACAAATGTCTCAAAGAAGTACCAAAAAGTGAGATTATACCCCTTGTGCTTCTGTATTGATCATTCACAGCTGTATGGTTATTCACTTCTTTTCTGAAGAAGATACATGTAGGTCTTGGATAGAACTCGGCTCAAACTCCTTGTGTTACAGCAGCACGTATGAACCAATCTACAGGGTTTTGCACAAGCATGTAAAAATTACTGTCAGAAGCAGAGAGAAATAGAGGAAAAGTTGTGATAAGCCTCAGATGTTCTTGTTATAATTGCCTCCTACAGTCACTCCTCTACTGATAAAGTTTATGTGCTGCTTCTACCTCCGAGCTCTGCTTAAAGCCCTAGTTTAACCATATGTGCCTTTCTTTTGGTTAACAGAGTGATTTGATTGTGCTAGTAGCATTATTTTTCTGTCATAGAAGTCTACATGGAGAGTGGGAGGTGATGATACTATGCAATGCAGCTTTGTTTTGCATAGTACTTGCCTGTTTCCTTAATATATTCACTTTCACTTCTAATACTGTTTTGGAAAGACAAATGTCATAATCCATGGATAATTAAATGGCTAGACTAATTCTGCCATGTCAGTGTTTACTTAATCTGCCCCTGATCAGATTAAACACCTTAATTTAGAGGTTATTGACATTGCAGATTGCAGAACTCCTAGGGAGCTGTTTCGGCCTATCATATCATAGGGATTGCTGTGATTTTAATGGCCATTTATAGCTTAAAATATTTTGTAAAGTGTAGAAAGAGTATTTTTTTGAATGAAGGAATCCAAAAGTATATTTTAGCACAAGGAAAAATAAAAGTACCCATCTGTCAGGATATTAGCTGTGTTGGCTCACTTTTGGTTTTGAGAGAGTCACTAAAAGACTTTTTTTAAAGTTTTCTGATAAAATTTTGACTAATGTAATGCCTGTCTATGTGTGTATATATATGTAAAAATGCACAAAATCCATATAGTCTGCTATTTTTGCTTAAAAATGTGAGAACTATTTTCTTAAGATCTTTCTGCAACTTAGAGTTTCACAATGAGTTGCACTGTAAATATTGTAATTCAACACAAAAGCAGTCTGTTAATTAGAGAAGGAAGACTCATGCTATTTGCTCTTTATTTCAAAATCAATTATAGTCACAAGTGTTTTGGTATAGTTATTGGCAATAGCCAACGTGTAGGAGGACTAGTTTAAACTTGGAATTTATGTTTTGTAACCAATCCTGATTCACAAAACATAATTTGCACCTAATAAGAACATGCTTTGATCGCAAGCTGATTGTGTACTGCTAACAGGATTTAATGAAATAAAAACACAAATGATACCTCAGGATGTATCAGAAAAAGCCTTTTAGTGAAGATGAAGAAACTACAATTACAAAATTGTGTCAGCATATATGGCCAAGTTTTATTTTTGTATCTGCCCCAAATCATTATCACTAGTTTTAAAAGACGGTCTCATTTCACGATTTTAATTCTTTTCTACCAATTTATTATTTCTGTTGAACAGAACAATAGGCTTTTAAAGCACTTGGTTTGTGAGTGTGTCCTTCTGATTATGCCAGTCAGTTTTGAACACAAATTGAATTGCGACCTTGACTGTGGAAGGCTATGACTGCTTTGTACTTAGTCTTCCCTTAAACGTCAGGAATTGGCCCACCGTGGGTAGTGCTTATTCTCTCTTGACCCTGCTTTGGCAAAAGACGTCATCACAAAGCATCTGTATTCTCATTTGGTAGACTCTGTCAAGAGCTGTATTTAATTTTTAAGTTAAAGCAATTCTTACTCTCATCTTAAGATATAAGGCCAAATTTATCTTGAGTGTAATGCCTATTAAATTTGTTTTACTATGGATAAGTTTATTTCCTTGTGTCAGGTTTCAACCTAGAGCAATTGCCTCTGAAAGTTTATTTCATGATATCTTATGTGTGTTTGCAGAAATGTTTCCCTCTTTAAATAATGCCAAACAGCTGTTGTACCACACATACAGTACAATACCGTTAAAATGTAGGCTCTGTGATTTTGAAATATCAACGGACAGTGGATGATGATAGAACAGTGGAAGTGATTAATTTAGCTCAAAGAATATAATGCTATTCTTCATGCCTCTCAGGCTCACACAAAGTACTGAATCAGGTTTTTCCATTATTAGCACTATAAACTTTATACTTATATCTGCGCAAAATGTTCTTATATAATGTGTATGTATCACAGATGTTGTAATCTGAGAAATAATAGAATAGTGCTAACTTGTTTTAGTGAAAAAGGCTACTATTTGGCAAGCTGTGTTCTTTAATGTCATCTAAGAACTTGAGATGTTTTTACCCTTAAGGTTTTATTCTTAAGCTGTGAAGAGGAGGGGGGGAAAATGAAGAGAGCAGGAGGAAGAAAAGATAGAACTTATTGCATTCATATCTAGGCTAAGAAAATCCCATCAGTTTGTAAGATGGACTGGCTATAGGGTTGTAAACTAATTAGGATCTAAATCACACTATGTGAAAGGATACTTACTACAAAAAAATTGTATCTAACTTTTATTACCAAATGCATTCTGCACTACAGATCAAAATTAACATTTAAATTCAGCCTGCTGACTCCCCTGCCAAAAGCCCAATTCTGTTTCCAGAACTTTGCACATTCTTATTAAAATAAAATTTTTAACACTATAATTTTTCTCTTTTGCTTTCTTTCACTTTCATAATTCTCAGAACTGTTTCTCTTTCATTTAGATGCCGATTACAGTTCTCCTGCTGGTTCAGATGGGATGCAGATAGAACCCCAGTATCAAGCATTCACTTATTCTTTGTGACCAGCTGTTAACCTGCGTGTTAGCCACTCGATTATTTTTTCAAGTTGTGCTTTCCTCTTATAGTTTATATATAAGGTATTGAAAGTTGTCTATCATGCACCAAAGTCCATCTGCAGTTAAGTTTGCATGCAGACATGACACTGGGACGATCCCTGCCTGAGAAGCTTAACCTATTTTACCAGAAGCTGATACCTGAATCAAGCAGGTGCCGTATATGCTTGTAGTCTCGTGCTGCTATAGCAGGTGACATCCACAGCACAGTTGTGATATAGGAAAAAGGTAAGTCAGGAAACTCTTATGGAAGACATGAAACAGTACATTGATGATACTGAGGTAGGACCAATGAAGTGATACTCGTCAAAATGATACTTGGTCATTTCTTCAAAATTAGTCATGAGATTGAATTGTTAAATCTTAGATAGCCAGTGCCAATTGAGATGCCATAGGTATTCTGTCTGGCCTCCACCTGTAACTCGTAGAGAGTCAGCTTAGAGGAAGTGATGTAGCTGAAAATGTGAACCAGAAAGATAACGTCTAGGCTGAGACATGGAGATGACTCAATCAAAGATGTTTTCCTGGCTGTAACTCTAATGACAAGGATGGTGGTGTTAGAGTGTGTTGACACTAAGGAACCACTCACATTAAGAATGAGATGGGTCCACCTTCAAAAGGGCCGGAACGATCTTCAGTCTCACTCATGCCATGAGAGCCGCAGGGATCTTACAAGATCAGAGTGTACCAAAGGACCATCCTGAGCTTATCTTCTACAACAAGTTAGGGTGACTAAGCTTCGCTAGTTTTTGAACACTGTTAGTTTTTATAGCTTGGAAAAAGTGCTGTGGGACTATTGACATGTCCCACTCAATTCTGACTCTTCAACCCAAATAATCAGGTAGGAATTAGCATTTGTATTTGTAGACATACACCCTAGCAAGCTGGCTGCCTTACGTGTATAAAACATTAATAGAATTGACATTTTCTCTTCTTGTTTTAAAGTTTTTTTGAGAGAGGGCAAAGTAGTGAAGAGACTTCTAAACCAAGTGAGTTTTTAAAAAGTCCATTTAACCCAAAGGTTATACAAGTACTGCATCTATAATATGATAGTTGTCATGGTAACATTTGGGTTGTTATTGATTACTTGAGCAAATAGCCTCCAAAATCCTGTTGACAATTTCAGACTGCAAAATAAACCATTTTAGTCTGCAGTTCTTATTACATTAATTTATTTATATTGTTCAGTAATTAACAAACTATCACCCATTATTTGTGATATTAGAGGTGGTGTTAATTTTTAATCTCCGTTCTTGTTCACAACGTGAGGGGAGATCAGCATTCAGAAGTAAAAATGTAATCCACACTGGAGTGATCTCTTTTTATCCATCTTTTTATCCTGTTGAAAACAGAAATGCATGCAATGCTTTCAGTATGTCTGTCTTTACTTTGTGCGCCCTCAAAATCATCCACCACATGTCATTGGGTATTCTGGGCTTGAATTAATTGGACTTTTGATCCCCCTGGTGATGATGAAGTGTTTTTCCTTACTATTCTATCTGTGATTTCAGTAAGCCTCCCTATGCTGAAGCTGTTGTGGAAGTTGCCATCTAACTGTGTTCATGTTTCACATCTGATGTGTTCGGTTTGTCGTCACTCCTTAGACTTCCAGAAGACAGAGTATATTCTTTCCAATTTATTTTAAGGACTTTCCTGATAAGAAGAATGAATTCTGGAAAAGCTCTTCATTGTTGTGGCATTCCAGAAACGTCTCTAAAGAAGGAGATGAGGTGCTGGATATTGTTATTGTTGTGGCAGTGTTGGTCGTGCTTATGTGGACAAAAACATTTCAAGTTTGTGAAGGACGCTTGTTGTTAACGGCCGTCTTATGCCTGATGTCACTATTACGGCACCTACCATTTTCCAGATAAGTAAAAAGACTTGATGTTTCTAAGCATATTCCTGGAATATTAACATGCACACATTTATTTTGGCTTTTTTAAGAAAACCGCGTATTTTTTTTGCTGATTAATGTCATCAGAAAAATGAAGGTCATTCAAATGGGTTTTGCCAGTGAAATGTCTAGTTGCCATTATCTTCCTCTTGATTCAGACTATAAATAATGCAAATGATAGCAGGGCATAAAAAAGCCTTGCTTTACTCTTTTGCTTCCTCTGCTAATTCTTGGATGCTGATCATCACCTCTGTATAATCAGTATGATCATAAAGGACTTGGAGCATTTTGATTGTGTTGTCCTAGCACTTCATAGTTCTGTTTTTTTTCAAAAAGGTATTTCTCAAAAGATGTTTTGGATGGCAATACCTTCTGTCATAAAAATTATTTATTGTCTTACAGTTTATAAAGATATTTAATATGTATCTTGGCGGGAGGGGGAAGTTCAACTAGCTAAACTCAAATTATTTTTGTTTTACTGAACAAAAGTGTACAAACAGATAATCCACATTTGCGTACCATATAGTTGGAAAGAAAAAAAATATACAGACACATAATTACTAGATATTTGTAAAATGGAGACCACTACAATAAGTTGAATTATCACCTTATTAAGTATAAGCGAATACTGCTAGAAATTTTTCCCAAAACATCTCCATATAGACAACTGTAATCTCTGTTCTCTAGTCTGCTGTCACTTCAGCTGTCAGAGTCACAAAATGCATACAATATCTCCAGCAATGTCATACCTCTGGCCTACCTGTGCTGCAGTGTTTGACTTTGTTCTCTTCAGGATACCTGTCATCCACAAAGCAGACAGCCCGCAGCTTTCACAATCTGGCCATTTTTGGATCTTGGCAGAACACTGTGAGAGCAACTTATTCACAGAGGGACTTGTCATCACCTCCAATGCTTAATTTTTGTATTTTCAGAGCATTGCAGGTAAGAACAGAATGCATTACTTGATATTTGGAAATAGACATCAAGATAAATTTTCTTTGGAGGTGTTTCATACAGTTCCTTTTATGTCTGGATATATCTGGAAAAAAAGATCCAGATGACTTCTAGCTCTGCTTTCCTCTTAATCTTTGCTAGATTTTTGCTCTTTAAACCTTAGCATCAATTTTTGTAGCTAGCAAAAAGATAATACTTTCAAACCTTAAGCAAGTCAAGTCCAATTGTAAAATGCAAGACGACACTGCAAAGAACAGGATTTACTAGTAACTTTCATAGATGTCAACACTAGTATCATTTAAGCAAAATATTGAAAAAACTTACAGATACTAGTCCTTTTGGAAAATATTTTGCAATTTCATAATTAATTCCTACTGTAGATGTGACATGATACTATAAAGTATTTATGTCTAATGCATGGTTTATATTGTAATAATACCTTTGTCAACACTTAAAATATACTTACTGCATTTGATAAGGTAGTATCAGACAGTTAGGAATGGATTGGCAAACCTTGTTCAGCAGGTCACAAATATACCTGTAAAGTCAAATAGCTCCATTTTTTTTCCTCTGTGTGAAAGTCTTCATGATATCAGGATCAAAGCTACAAAACAGAATGTGGTTCACTGATCTGGAATGAGAAGGGAAAGTATATATATTTTTATATAAGGTGTATTTTAAATATATGATACACTGGAAAAAATAATATCCTTGAATTCTAGTTTTCTAAGTGTTTATTAAAAAGCAACAATCTTGACTATGACTTCAGTAATATAAATGGGAAACCTGCTTAGTGGAACGTACACTGAGATTTATTTTTTTAGTTGACAGTTGTCCTTTTTACAGTTTCATTTTACTCTGTAACAATACCAAGAAAAATTTACTTTTCTGACAGAGGAAAATGTCTTTAATATTTTTTCTGAATGTTTTAGAAATGTTTATGAAAATAACATATTCCTCTTAATCAGAATACTGTTTAGCTTTTATCCTCTATCATTGTGCAATACTCTGTCACATCAGTGTAATAGAATCATAGAAAGGTTCAGGTTAGAAAGGACCTTTAAAGATCACCTAGTCCAAACCCCCTGCAATGAGCAGGGACATCTTCGACTAGATCAGGTTGCTCAGAGCCCCATCCAACCTGACCTTGAATGTTTACAGGGATGGGGTATCTACAACCTCTCTGAGCAACGTGTTCCAGTGTTTCACCACCCTCCTTGAAAAAAACAAAATTTCTTACTTTATCTAGCCTAAATCTACCCTCTTTTAGTTTAAAACCATTACCCCTTGTCCTATTGCTACAGGCACTACTAGAAAGTCTGTCCATACCTTTCTTATAAGCCCCCTTTAAGTACTGAAATGCAACAGTAAGGTCTCCCTGGAGCCTTCTCTTCTCCAGGCTGAACAACCACAACTTTCTGTCTGTCCTCACAGGATAGGTGCTCCAGCCTTCTGATCATTTTCGTGGTCCTCCTCTGGACCTGCTCCAACAGGTCCATGTCTTTCCTGTGCTGAGGGCTCCAAAGCTAGACAAAGTACTCCAGGCGGGGTCTCACCAGGGCAGAGTAGGGGGACAGAATCACCTCCCTCGACCTGCTGGCCACGCTGCTTTTGATGCAGCCCAGGATATGGTTGGCTTTCTGGGCTGTGGGCGCACACTGTCAGCTTGCATCCAGCTTTTCATCCACCAGTCCGTCCAAGTCCTTCTTGGCAGGGCTGCTCTCAATCCTTTCATCCCTCACCCTGTAATGATGCTGAGGATTGCCTCGACTCGGGAGCAGGACCTTGCACTTGGCCATGTTGAACCTCATGAGGTTCACACAGGCCCACTTCTTGAGACTGTCCAAGTCCTCCTGCATGGCATTCCACCCCTCAGGCATGTCAACACACAACTCGGTTTGCTGTCATCTGAAAATTTGTTGAGGGTGCACTTGATCCTACCGTCTATGTCACTGATGAAAGTATTAAACAGTACTGGTCCCAATATTAAACAGTGTTTATATTATATTTGTATCATTAGGAATATGCCTAATACCAGCACAGTTATTTCCCTGCCAGTGTGGAAATGTTCTTCACTAGTACAAGCTTCTTTGTAACAATTTCACAGCAACAGGAAAGTTGAGGAACCATTTTAATCATACAGGAGATTGGAAAGGCATAGCTTTTGCCACACATGCTTATGAAAAGAACAACTTTGTACTGAAACTGCACTGAGACTTCTCCTATACATCAAATCAGCCATGTATAGATGTCTGTAGAAAGAATTATTCAGATTCCCTAAGGAATTTAAGCATCTAATGATTCTGATGGACACCAGCTGAGAGTTTCAAGGATCTTTAACAAGTTAGGTACTTATCTCCCATTGGCTTATTTAGTCATTTGGCGGGGGGCAGGGGGGGAGTTACTGGGCTGTTCTGAGCAGATTTAGCTGCTTAGACACTCATTGAAATATTTTACTATTTGTTTTAAAGACTTAACAAAAAATATATAAAAATGCTGTTAATGACTACACTAATGCAGTATTTTTTCTAGAAAAAAATGTTTCCAATGTAGTAGTAATCTAAACTACAGCTCATGAAAGATTGATTTATATGGTTTAATGACCATATTGTAATTATGCAATTATATATGCATTTAATAATTTAACTAAGGAAAATATGCAATTAAAAAAACCTACGGAAACGGTCATAAAAGGTGGGGGCTAGTCTCTGAAACTTGGACTAAAGTTTTCTATACTATTGAACAAAACAAACCAGTCTGAATATGATACTTTTATCTCTAGCACGGAGACTTTGAAAGTAAAAATGGTTTATTTCACACAGCGATTTAGCTCAGTTCAAAGACCCACACATTTAGGTTTCATGCAGAGCTCCACTGCAACCAGAGACTGACAGATGAAACGAGTCTTTTCATTTCTGTTTTATTACCTGCCATAGTAGTCAGTTATACCTGATCATATAAAAACATATCATAATTTTTATTAAAGCCCATAATTTAATGTCAAGATGTTAACCTTTCCCCATATTATTATTTCCTTCTTTTAGTTTTCTAAGCATGTGGTTCTTAACTGTTCCAGGTAAAACCCTCATGTTTTGACTGTAGTTGCCCAGAATAAAATTGACATTTCTCATAAAGATTACATTCATTTTACCTTTTTGAAAAGCTTCTTGAACTTTAGAACTGCCCTCAGCTTTCTGCAATAGATGATTGGTTTCACCTATTTTTATACTTTTCATTTCTAAGTTTCAAGGCTACAATTAAAAGTCAGTTTGTTTTAGCTTTTTAACAGTTAGAAGCAAACACGTAACTCATAAAAGATGTGGAGTCAGTATAATATATTTATAAACTGTGCAAAAAGCCTGGTATTTTTGTTCTATAGAGGAAGCCCAAGATTTTGATGGACTGGCAGAAAGAATTACTGATACTCTTTCTGCTCTCTGTCGTTAAGCTTCACTGGAGAGCTATAAATGTTAAAGGGAAGGTGAAAATTTGAGACTGTTTTTCAACATGCTTTGTTTTAATGTTACAAAAATAATTTCTGCAGACTGTATTTGGCTTTCATGTATAACAGTGAGAATCCAGACACTACTTTCACATGAAGGCAACGAAGAGGGAAAAAGAAGGCAAAATTACATATTACATTGAGACTCAATTTGTAAACAGCAAACTATCCATGTGAGTTCCTTTCTTGTAAGTCTTTTTATCTGTAATTTTCTCCTTATTCGTACTTTTGGACTACTCTGTATTTTCCATTTTCAATTGGCAGAGCTTTTCAGTTTAACTATTTAAATTAAACTTTCAATTTAAAAACGTACTACAATAAATTTTATTAGATGTAAGAAAAGCAGTTTTCTTGACCGAAAGGCTTGAACTGTTAAGAAAATGAGAACCTTCCAATATTTTAGATACTGGCTACAATTCAATAGCTACTTAAATAGAATATAGTCATGCCTGTTACTTGATACTTTCAGTATTTTTCTTATACACATGATCATGAATGCTATTGGTATATAAGCTGCACTGGGTAGTGGTAATCTACTCTAAATAAGGCAAGACGATATCTTAAAACCCACAAAGAATCATATTTAACGTCTTTATCCTACCCAAGGCTATGCTGAGTACAGAAATTAGTGCATGCTCTCGGACAAATTGCATTAAACCAAATGGGATCTTGAATAAAAATAATATTATTTAAGTTATAAAATGTTCTACTTGAAAACTTATTTTTAGCACTGCCAAGAGCAATACGCAGTATATCTGCAACTGAATTACTGAATTTCTGCTTAAAGCTGAATAAAAGGCATCCGCACTACTGCTTTTATAGACATTGCATGTATATGTGTGTGTGTATATATATATATACACATATGTCTGTCTGTATGGTATTCTTCTGATGCACAGGAGTTTATATGCCAAAGAAACATGGACAAGTAGGACTTACATCAGTATGTAAGAAGATCAGAACATGACAACTATTTCCAGCAGAAGGTAACAGACTGACATGAGAGATGTGATTGACAGTTGTTACATAGGATCTGTGGCATCTGTGTTAGTCTCACCTCTGTCCCTGGGAAGGTAATGGAGCGACTCATTCTGGATGTCGTCTCCAAACACGTAGAGGAACAGGAAGTTATTGGAAGTGGTCAGCATGGATTTACCAAGGGCAAATCATGCCTGACCAATCTGATAGCTTTCTATGATGTTATAATGGGTTGGCTGGATGAGGGGAGAGCCGTAGATGTCATCTACCTCGACCTTAGCAAGGCTTTTGACACTGTCTCCCATAACATCCTCATTAGGAAGCTGAGGAAGTATGGGCTAGATGAGGTGACAGTGAGGGGGATCGAGAGCTGGCTGAGTGACAGAACTCAGAGGGTTGTGATCAGCGGCACAGAGTCCAGTTGGAGGCCTGTAACCAGTGGTGTCCCTCAGGGGTCAATACTTGGTCCAATTTTGTTCAATATATTCATTAATGACCTAGATGAGGGGACAGAGTGTATCCTCAGCAAGTTTGCTGATGATACCAAGCTGGGAGGGGTGGCCGACACTCCAGAGGGCCGTGCTGCCATCCAGCGTGACCTGGACAGGCTGGAGAGCTGGGCAGAGAAGAACCTAATGAGGTTCAACAAAAGCAAGTGTAGGGTCCTGCACCTGGGAAGGAAGAATGCCAAGCACCAGTATAGGTTAGGGGCGGACATGCTGGGAAGCAGCTCTGAGGAGAAGGACCTGGGGGTCCTAGGAGACAGCAAATTATCCATGAGCCAGCAGTGTGCCCTTGTCGCCAAGAAGGCCAATGGCATCCTGGGCTGCATAGGGAAGAGTGTGGCCAGTAGGTCGAGGGAGGTCATTCTCCCCCTCTACTCTGCACTGGTGAGGCCACAACTGGAGTGCTGTGTCCAGTTCTGGGCTCCCCAGTTCAAGAGGGACAGGGAACTACTGGAGCGAGTCCAGCGAAGGGCAACCAAGATGATTATGGGACTGGAGCATCTCCCTTATGAGGAAAGGCTGAAAGAGCTGGAACTCTTTAGCCTGGAGAAGAGAAGGTTGAGGGGGGACCTGATTAGTGTTTACAAGTATCTAAAGGGTGGGTTTAAGGAGGACGGAGCCAGGCTCTTTTCAATGGTTCCCAGTGACAGGACAAGGGGCAATGGGCACAAGCTAGAACATAGGAAGTTCCGTTCAAATACACGGAAAAACTTCTTTACGGTGAGGGTGACAGAGCACTGGAACAGGCTGCCCAGGGAGGTTGTGGAGTCCCCTTCTCTGGAGATTTTCAAGACCCGCCTGGATGCAGCCCTGAGGGATGTGCTTTAGGCAATCCTGCTCTAGCAGGGGAGTTGGACTAGATGATCTCTAGAGGTCCCTTCCAACTCTGAAGATTCCGTGATTCCGTGATTCCGTGGCATGGAGCACGCCAAACATGCCAGCCACATGGCACAATGGGCGCTCTCAGAACTACAGCATTCACCACACCGTGCTCACAATAATAGAGGTATCCCTTAATACTAAAACCAGAAATTTATTTAGTTCTGCTAATGCTGTTGTGTAGCAAAACTTTTAATGGCTCCGTTGTATGAGTTGAAATATACATTTATGAGTAGTAAAATTTTGTTTAACAAACATCTCTTTTACAACTGAGAACTCTGGTACGAAAATGCTAGGGTATACAAACCAAATACATAGAGAGAGAATGACTGCTTTTTCTTAGTGTGTGCAGGACATTCATCAAAAACAGACAGCTGTATCTTAATTTCTATTACGCTAAGACCCTTCTGTGGTCTTTGTCAAAGTGAGGGAAGCTTAGCAATGGCCTAGAAAAACTTGCTTGTGCAATAAACTTCCCACTCAGCAAAGTGCATAACTATGGTGTTTGTTTGCCTGGGATTCCTCCTCTCCCCTATCCGATGTCCTAGGAGAGACTGGGGTGCTAGCTAGCATGTGCTATAAGTGTGGCTACTCTCTTTTCCCAAGCTAGAAGAGCCAAGGCTCTTAAGAAGCCTAAGAGCTAGACATGGCATGAAAACTCATATGAAAATGCTCCAATATAAGCCCTATACAAGATTCTATATGACCTCAGTGCATGTGAAGTAAAAAAAATGTTTTGAAGTCAGCTTAATCCCTTTTTCTAGGGGGCAGAATAAACTACAAATAACACTGAACACAACAATATATTTTTTCCTCAACAAAAGTATAGTTGTTTTTTTTCCCTTACTACCCATGGTTTTTTTTCAAAATTTTATATCAGACTTTCTCTGAAAAATAAAAAGTTGGCTTTTTTAGCAATTTAAAATAATTCTTTTCCTGTACATTGTAATAACACCAAGAGAAAGAACATAGGTACAGGGAATTTAACAGCTTTTTTTTTTTTGGTAGTAAAACATGTAAAGGAAAAGAACTAAAGCTCTGCTTTGCCTCGTTTACATGCATGAACTTTCACAAATATAAAAGAAGATAGGGTTAAGTCAAAGAAGAGTATACAATGAACAGGAGCATGGTCAGTTCAGGGTTGAAATAAGGTTATCTCACAAGTTTTATCCAAACCCATTTGAAATCAGTGGTATGGAGGTGTATTCTTCATGAATTAAATATTGTTTCAAAAGTCATCTTTATTGAAGAGCAGTATAAAAAGAAAGAACAAAATACAAGAAACTTGTAAAAGGTATATTTAGTGTATTGCACATACATATTCTGTCCTATGTTTCTCCCACATAATACTACTGAATGCAAACCAGTGCAGAGTGTGATTCTCTGGGAATTTTCTGGGAATTAGAGTCCTGTTTAGGTCAGTTTATATACAGTAAAATTTTTGCAGCGTGCAGCGTTCTAACCTGCCAAGATCCTAGCTGACACTTAATAAATTAATATCTGAATATCTTTTCCTGAGCTGCTTCATGGAAGAGTTTCAGCATCATTCTTAACTGTGCATATTACCCCCAAAAAATCTGTAAATAGATGTTGATCACTTGAGAAAGGGGTTTTTTTAACTGCTGACAATACTAAGGCAATTTCAGTAGCTGAATTGCATCAAATGATACCATGCATTTGCTTATATATAATTCATTTTCAGTCATTTCAGTCATTTTCCAGTAAATTTATTTCCTTAGACTACATATTTAAAGCTTTGCAAAGAATCACAGCAAATATCTGCAAAATAAATAACTTAATGGTCATAGGTTTTATAGTTAGATAAACTTTTTTCTTCCTTCATTGTGTTCTTGTTCAGGCATGCTGAACCATCTTTTGGCCATTAAGTTCCACAGATGGTTCATGTTGTGATGCTTCAGTGTTTATTTTCATTTTATCACTCGTTTGAGACAGGACGAAAAAAGGTGAGGGGAAAGTGGCTATACAATATATAGGTTGCTTGCTTTCCAATTTGTTTCTACCTCTGTTTTCTAGCCCCTAAATTCAACTCAGCAATTAAATTGTCATTACTGGTTTCTACAGGTTATTGTTCATTGTTCTGGTACTGTTTTAATTGACTTAATGCACAAAATGTCCAGGGGGTCAAGGTTTTTGGCTTTAAGCAAGCTAGATGTCATAGCAGGATAGGAAAGGACGGAGGACCTTTACATACCAGCAAATGACTTGGGCAGCACAGATAGATTGTCTGCTTGTTAGTCATTCTCTGACAAGTCAGAGGTCAAAATGGGAACAATTTTAAGTGAGGATTTAGATTATTTATTCAAGATAAATTAAACAACAAGTTCAATATTTTCCCTAAAATGCTGCAAACACACTTTTTTTTTTTTTAAAACAGAACTCTAAGAAACGTGTCAAGGAGAAATTAAAGATTGATATTGGAAGCAATTACTGTGACTGGATAGCATCATGGAAATTTATTACTCGTAAGAACAATGGCTGTAGAAAATTATATGTTTTACCTTTCTTTTTCTTAATCAGGTAGCCAATATTTGATGCCTTTTTATTTCCATTAGGAAAATGCAATATGGATCATTTATCTTCTGATATAATTGAGTGTAATTTACAAAAAAGCAGAGGAAGCTGAACATAGTAGGAATAAAACTCAGGTTTTTCCATTGAATCGTCTGTTCCAGAAATACCTCTCTTTTCCTTCCCCTTCTTCCCCTTACCTTTTCCCGGAGTTATGCTAGCTGTTTGTCTCATTACCTGCTATCTTTCTCCTTATTTCTGGTTGCTTCATACAGCTGTTAATGCAGTTGCAACTATTAATATGTTGACCTCTGTAGTTGTAGACTATCCTGAACTGATTCCTTGGTCCTTTCTCCTAACTTCCAACAAACTTCCATCCTCATACGATAACCTTCTGTTCTTAAAGTTACTGTTATAAGAACTGGAATTACCTAAGCTTGCCTAAGCTTGAATGAAAGGTCTAGCACGCTTATTGAATTTAAGTAAATCTGTGATGGAAAAAATACATACATTGAACGAAAATTAAGGAGAAAAATCTCAATAGTATAGAAACATTCTTGGAATTAAATTGTAATGTAGTTTTGCTTCAAAATTATTGTTTTGGTAGTTTGCTTTCTGTTTTTCAACATAAATGGTACAAGGGCTAAACCACAGCATCCATCAATTTTGAAGTAATGACAAAATTTAAACTTAATCATGAAACACCTTGCTTTACTAATTTTGAACTTAGAGTGGCAATTTATAAATTAAGCCCAATGTCATATTGTCAGAACACCTGCCTTTTCCACAGTTCCACTAATATCTTTCTCTCTTGAGAATACCATCTTGAGAAGATTTAGTCTTACCTTCTTATCTCTTTTTCTTGGCATCTAAAGTTCAAACCAATTCATGATTTAGAATCACTTAATTGCCAAAGAGGGATCTTGTCAAATACATTTTGAAAAATCTGAATAGCAAAAAGGCTAACTAAATTATCTTTCCAAACATAATTCTAAGATGTCCTGCCTTTTTTTCACAAGCTCCTTACCTGATCCTACAAATGTTAGTCCAGATTAGTGCTGTTTCTGTGTATTTTTCACATTCAGAATTTACGTAGATCTTCCAGGACTTTGCTCAGGACCAATTTTAAAACTTAGTTGTCTATTGTGGTGGGTTGACGTTGGCTAAGGCCCAGACACCCACCCAGCCACTCTCTCACTCCCACTCCTCAACAGGACAGGGGGAGAATATAGAATGGAAAAGCTTGTGGGTAAAGATAAGGACAAGGAGACCACTCACCAATTAGTCAGAGGCAAAACAGACTCAACTTAGGGAAAATTATTATTATTTTTTATAATTAAATTGGATTTGGATGGTGCGAAATCAAGACAACAACAAAAATACCTTCCCCCTACCCAACACGTTCTTCCCAGGCTCAGTTTCAGTCCTTTGTTCTCCACTGCTCTACCTTCCCCTGATGAGCAGTGGAGGGGGGATGGCGAATGGGAGCCATGGTCAGTCCATAACAGCTCCTCTCTGCCACTCCTTCCTCCTCAGACTTTTCCCCTGCTCCAGCGTGGGTCCTTCCCACAGGCTGCAGTCCTTCAGGATAAACCTGCTCCAGCATGGGCTCATCCCTGCATGGGCAGTTCCTTCAGGGCACATCCACCTGCTCCACCATGGGGTCCTCCATGGGAGCAGTGTGGATATCTGCTCCAGACCAGTTCTTTCCACAGGTGGGTCCAGCACCTGGAGCACCTCCTCCTCCTCCTCCTTATTCTCTCACCTTGGTGTTCACAGAGTTATTTCTCACACTATTTTTGATCCTTTTTCTCTCTGTCCAGCATTTTCTCTCCTTCTTTAACTGTGTTTTCCCAGAGGCGCCACCAGTTTGGCTGATGGGCTCAGCTCTGTCCTATGGTGGGTCCATTGTGGAGCTGGCTGCGTCCAGGACAGGGCAGCCCCTGGAGTCTTTTCACAGAGGCCACCCTACAGCTCCCCTGTTGCCACCTGGACACTGACACCCAATACATCCATACATCATCCATCTTTTCTTGTAGCTCTTTTAAGGTTTTAAAAATAGGGCTAGCTTCCCCACTTCAAATCTCATATTTATTTGCAATCTATCAATAACTTAATTTAAAATTTAATCTTAGTGATTAAGCCGGAAATGTGCTCTCTGAAGCTTTTACTCGTGGGAGGTGTGGGATGTGCTTCACGTGTGACAAGCTGTATGAGCTGAATAATAACATTTGCTATCCCTAACTGGTAGAGGTAACTCCTTATTCTCCTTACTCTGGAAAAAACCCCAGAGGTTTATAAGCCTTGTTATGCCCAGAACTCATCACCATTATTTTAAGAGTAATGAAGCCTTTTTTTTTTTTTTTTTTTTTTAATAAACCCAGCAACAATTGACTCAACCTCTGATACCCATGCACTCTTATGCCGGGCAGACAGGAATGAAAATTACATTGTCTTTGAGGATGCTGAGTGTCGTGCTCTGCTCACTGCTTTTATTCAGCTACTATTTATTAAGTAGCCAGTGATAATAAATATTATTTATTTCTCTGTCCTAATCCATCAGATATTTATCAAACTGAACTGTGTGCTGTGAGACTTAACTCAATGATCTTATCTCATTATTTCTTTAGGTAGTACGCCGTGCTGCCCTGCCACACGAAGAATTTAACCTCTACTTACATTTCGGAGCTGCCACTGCCTGTGAAGGTAGGAGGATGCACCCTGTCTCTTAAAGGTGAAGAAAGTGGTGTCTCAGCTTTACGCATTGTATCTGTTTTGTTTGGAAGTACATAATGAAAATCTCCATTTTTGAGAGAGTAAATGATTCGTACAAAGTCACATAGCTGAAACAAGGAATTGCAGCTGGATTTTTGAAAACCTAAGCCAGGACCTGTTTCTATGATCTAGCTTTTTTTTAAGACTAAAAATCCATTGATGTTGCAAATGAGGATGAATATTACTAACCCATCCGGTTTTGGACTTCACTTCCATGGTTACTAAAATGCCCTGACACAGGCTCAGGCAGTCATTAAAATGTATATTTTTATTATTTGAATTTGTCTTTAAGTAGGACAAAGTTCTGTAGCAGTTTTTCACTGAAGTTTGACCCGGACTTGTTTCTAATTTACAAACACTAATATTTAAGCAATTTAAAAGCTAATGTTGTTTATTATGTGTTGGATTCTACCAATTCTGTTGTATTGTATAAATATATATTTACACTGGGAAATCCTTATGAAGCTGAATTAAAAGCAAATGTAAACATTGGGGTTAATTTCTGCACATTTTCAAGCACGTATCAGAAGGGAAGAGTAAAATTGGTCATTATGAATACATAGTGATGAAAAATGGCTAGACACAATAAAGGATAATTTCTTTGGTTTCCAGAGCATAATGGAGTATGAATCATATTTAAAATTAATGGCTGAGAAGACAGATCATGATTTGAATGTCATCAGTAGCTATTTTACTCCTCCCTAGAGCAGCAACAAGCCTTTTATGAGAGATGAGTTCCCGCAAACAAGCCCTTCTAAGCTATCTGAAAGCTCCTCATTTATAACAGAGCTTTAGAAAATGTTTTCTTTTTACTTTTTTCAGTGCTTGGAGCAGGGGGAGCAGACTGGGAACACCACCTCACTGTCCAGCAAGTAACATGCAGTTATTTGTTTGCAAGTAATTTTCCTAATGTAACTTTTTTGGGGGTAATGTTGGCAGAAGATGTCCTCGTTTTCAGATGGTGTGTAGTCCTCCTTTGTCCTTTTCTACTTCTGAAATAAGTTTGAAATTACTTCAGTGGCTTCTGGTATTTTCACTTTTGGGCAATGCTGCATCCTTGAGCCTTCATTTGAAGCACCGCACCGACACTGATGTTCAGCACCCTTGAAGGACTACTGTCATGTTCCCAGCCCTTGCCAAAGCGGTCACCTGTGTCCATGTGTCGGGGCACTGCAGCACTCGTGCCCGGATGCATCCTGCCCCATCTGTGAGAGCTGCTCTCAAACTCACACCTTGTGTGTGCTCTGCCTGCTCTCCAGGACCTTCTGCCAACCATCCAAACCTGACCTATGCACAGTGCATATACCCTAACACCTTCTACCAACAGTAGGGCATTAACCCTGTTAAGCGTTTCTGACTCTGTGTATTCTTGCATACAGGGAATGCATTACAATGCCACTTGGTCAAAAATAGCACATTTGGCCAGGGTGGCTTCTGCTCATTAGTGGGAAAGGAAAAGGAGAGGAAAAAAGCATTACACAGTATCTGTCTGTGGAAAAAATGGGGCTTGCCCTCAGCATTTTACTCACAAATAAATAAATAATGGTCCTCAGGTTATGTGCCAATACTTGTTTTAGTCATTGGAGAAATAGCACACTGAAGGGGGATATGCTATTGTTGCTATTTAAGTAATCCTTTAAATTCTGTTATTGTGTATGTGTGGTACGCAAAAAGTAAAGATAACTAGTCAACAATAAGTCTTTTTCCAGAAGAAGGCATCCTGATGTTTTTGATAGTCAAAGATACGGAGCAGCAATGAAAGAGGAAAATCTGGGGGGTTTTGGCTTCTATGTATATGTAAAGTAATCATGCTTTTTGGTTTTCAGCGTCAGCGACAGTCCTGTATTGAAAGTTGAAGTCTGCTGTTGGAAATCAAACTTTTAATAAAAGATGAAGTATGCTTTTTATTTTAAAGGACTGTAAGTAAGACCTTTCCTGACATTCAAACTTTGTGTTTACTAAAGCTGTTATGTACTTTCAGTTCACAGGCTGTCCTTAAGCTGTTGGAGTTATTACAGTGGTGTATTACCTTTCATTCTTCCCACCAAATCTCTCATGGCTCATTTGCCGTGCACGATGATATTCTGTGAGATTGTTTTCATTTTTCAGTAACTTATATCACAGAGTATCCCAGATTTAGCCATAACTCTATTTCATTGGCAGGCTCCTCTCTCCTCTTGCTTTTGGAATTACTTCTTGAAGGGAGCACTCGTAAAGCACGGCCAGTTAGGATCTCAGTTTAAAAGGCCTGCCAAATTATACTGTTTCAAATCGGCACAAAGGCAGGATCACAGGCTGAAAGCAGGCATTGGAATGGTTCATTCTTACAAATGGAGATAGACCAGAAGGGAGACTTTCACTTACAATACCTAAAATAATAGTCTGAATTCTGGTTTAGGGCATCATTTTTCATGCTGCACTGTCCTATTTAAAGTCTTGTAATGTCAGAAAAACACTTTTCTATTGTATTTTGGTTCTCTTATTCTTTGGTAATATCTAGAAAGATACAGAAGCTATTCTGCTAAAGGTAGCTGAAATTTTGTTGAAAAATATCTCCCTTCATGTCACTACAGCATATTGTTTTACAGGAGCTGAAATGGGTACAGTGAAAGTTAAGGACTCCAATGATCTGTAGCCTGGCAACTACAACAGTGGCCTGAGATTTGGAAGGCACATACATGCTCAAGTTCTTGTTCTGCTAGAAATATTCCTGAGGAGATATAGGTACAGATAGATACACACACACACACACACAGAGGCATACATACATATATATATATATAAAATAATAACAGCAAAATAAAGTCTTCTCTCTGCATGACACTTTTGTACATCCTAGGACATGGTATCCTGGCCACCACATGGCAGGATTCTGTCCTTTTAATGAATACTTTCTAAAACAAAAAATAAAATATTTGAATACACACACCCCACACCAATGTTTTGTATAATTTCCTTATTGCAAAGAGACTTGAGAGGCTTACTTCTTATTTCAATGTGATGAAAAGCTAAATGTGAAAACACTAGAATTATCCATTTGCTCTACCAGATGGGCTTGTGAACTACGTAGAGTAACTCTCTGCTTCTGATGACCCCTCAGTTATCAAAGCACAAGGACTACAGGAAAGTACTTCTCTTCTTCATATATGGAAAATTGGAAGGGATGGTAATAGTGGGAAGTTCATGGGGACATGAATAAATGGAAGGAATCCCCTGGTTTAGGAAGACAACTAATGCAAGTTATAATCAAAGTAGTCTAAACTGCTACTTCCAAAAACAGTTGTGTCTAGGCATTTCTCTGTTGCACTTCTCATTTTGTATAAGACATAGCGGGTAGAGCGTTGTGCTATGTAGGAGTGGATCTGATGGTGCAGAAAGGCAACCCAAATGAAATACGAACAGCTAGTTTCAGTCCTTATAGAAATACATTAGAAAAACACTACACAGGAGCAGTAATTTGAGATCCCAAACACGTTTTTCCCCCATTAACGATATTTTAAAATGCAGAAAGCACTTCTGTGAAGCATGAAGGATGGTCAGGGTTAGCTAATGAGGCTGATAGGTACAATTGCTGCATGCTTGATCTGTCTTGGATCCTAATGCTCATTTGGACCTGTCTTATTATTGTGTGGGTGTTAAGTCTGTCCAAGCTCATAATCAACAGATATATGGTCATTCACAGTGTTTATGCCTCTATATTAGGAAGCTGGAACAAAGTGATCAGGATGTAGTTTGCTAGGTTCATACAGAAAATTTCTCATAGAAAATCTGAGCAAACTAATTGCTGGCATTAACATGGGAGTCATATGAGTTATGATAATGATACAGATAATGAAACCTGTGCCTCTGGCCATCGCTTTATCACCTATGGGGTCAGCAAAGAATTTATTCAACCCTGAGCTGCATTTTATAATTGGCTATTTGTATCTGGGAAGACTTTGGTTCTGTATGGTAGCTTCAGATATCATTCATCGACTATAAAAGGGCATAAGTGCATCAGAAGAAAGAATGGTGGGGACCCACTGTCAAAGTGTGTTGGAAAACTTAGAGTCAAAAAACCATAACTTTCAGTTTTAGACACACAGATCTTTGAGATTTAGAGGAAATAGCCTGAACTGGCAGCTCAACTACAGCTTAGCAGATTTATAGAAACTGTATATCTGCCAAGTGATGATGACATGATGTTGTGCATGGTGTGCATGTGCATGACATGATACTGAACCAAGAGGGGCAGTGCTTTGCTAAATGTAGTTTTGTTTTGGTGATGTGACTCCTCAATCTCACAAAAGGGTGGGAATTTCCCACCCTTTAATTCTGCACAGGGTCTCATGGCACATCACATTAATGAAAGTCCCCCTAATAACAAGGTGCCAACTAGTCAAGGACTTGAATGCCTGAAGGTTACCAGTAGGATATTTTTCAGTTATTTGCTAAAAGCTGAATGCAAAATCGGACGTGGCCACAATTCATTTGACCTGTGTCTAGATGCCTAGTTGAGAACTGAATTTGGGAGTCCAATTTTCTGAATTGCAGTATATGCAGCAAGAGAGGCACCATTAGGAAGCAGCTCATATCTTATATCCCTCCAGAAAGCAGTTCAGCCTTCATTTCTTTCTCTGTTAGCTGTATAAAAAGCCCAGGGAGAGTATGAGTTTAATTTAAGCTGGGTTTTCAAAGATTATTTGACTTGGGCTTAGGTATTCTAAGTTTATTGTCCCAGGCTTGTGGGCATAGGTGTCTGCCAGTATCAGTAGGTTAAAATGACACCCACAGCAAGGAATTTGGCAAGCGTCTCCAGTCTCCACTGCAAATTGTGGCTTACTGCTTAGTAAGACCCAAGCCCTTCTTCCAAGAAAGAGAAGCAAAAGAGCTCTTGTGTAGTGGACTGTAGCCTCTGAGCTGACAAGGGATCCTCTCCCCTGCCATTTCATAGCTGAGAGTGGAGCCCACACACAGCAGTGCTATTTCTCCATTCCCGAAAGTGCTTTCCTACGGCCAGTCTTCTCCAGTAAAAGGAGAAGATACTAACAGCCAAGAGGTGACCAGGAAGAGTTTCTTTAAGTATCCCTTACCTTGCACTTGTTCTTTCGTGGCTGACTACCAGCCCAAAGAATTACCAGATTTCCACTAAGGCACTTCAGTAGTTCAGGTTAGATGCTTAGCTGTAGGAAAATTACTTGGAACAGACCTACCTAAGTTTTCATCATCTAGGTCTAAAATGTGATCCCAAATCTCCTGCTCACTGGTTGCCTATGGTGACATGGCTTTTACTTGCGTATTCTCGAGGTATCAGTTCTGCTCCTGGCCTTACTCCTGTTTGGAGAAGCTCTGGTAGTAACTCCAGTTAAAATCAGATTAAGATCCAGGTAATGTTCACTCTGGTAAAAAACTCTGGATGTTCAGCGCACACTCACAAGATTAGATGGCTATGGCTACTGTCTTCACTCTGCTATTTTTCCTGGATACAGGAGAATGAAGAAAATTTTCATCTTTTAAGGAAGTTTCATAATGAAAGGACAAATCAGTTTAGGTACAGAAGCAGGAAATCAAATCAGGTTTAAGCTATTAAAAATGTTTTTCTTATCTTAATTAAAAAACAAAACCAAGCCAGCTTCTCCCAAAACAAAACCAAACACCTGCCCCCCCCAAAAAAAAATTAAAAAAACCAAAACAAACCCTTAACAATAGTAAAGAAGCACCCATAAAAATCATAAATAAAAATGATCTTCATTTAAATTTTATCTTCCAAATGATTTCTGGGTCCAAAATCACAAGTAAAATTAAGTGAAGTAGATTTAATTTTTTAATTTAAATAGTGAAAAGCAGTAGCAATTTTTTCCCCCCAAGCTTCCTGAACCAGAGATTTCCAAATATTTTTTAATATAATAATCTGGAAAGCATTCACTTATTTTGTTTTTAATCTAGCTAGCTATGTATTACTGATCTGAAGGGGTTCACTCAAACTATACATTTATTTTATTATGAAAGTTTCAAGAACATTGTCACTTTTAAAATAAGTCTAAGAGTTTGGTTTTATAAGAATAAGACCTTACAAAATCAAAGTGAAATAATTCTACAACTTTTTAGAATTTAATATCGTTTCAAAATATGTTATTGGTAATAAAGCTTCAAGGCAAAAATTGCAGCTACAGCATAGCTTAGCAGAGGGATATTTTAGTCTTTTCTGCTTATTACGGCAGCAGAGAGGTGAATCACATCTGAAGACCTCTATAAAGGCTAGTCGTGTGGTGGATCTGGGCCATAACTTTGCTAGGACCTTGCCGATCTAGACACGCTGTGTTTTTTACATTCCAACAGGACATCCCATACCTATTGCTTTTTTTCTACTTTCCCCAGGAGCAGCTGCACCATCCCACTATGGTTCTTAACTAGGAAAACAGCATCCAGCCCCTGTCAGTCCTGGCAGAGAGCTGCAGCCTGCTCACTGCCTCCTCCTGGGCAGATTTTAGGACAAGGTCACAGCGTTACTATATATGTTGAAGGATTTGCTGTGAGCTGGAACTGGTACTCCTAGGGGCTAGAACATAAATGTAAACTCAATGAAGAGGTGATGTGTCAGAAAAAAAAAAAAAGGAAAAAAAACACACAAAGGTTGTGGCAGATCTGTCCTACTGTCTGCACACTGTCAGACCTCATGAGAATTTTGGATTAAATTTGCTGCCTGAATTTTTTTGCTAGTAACTGGAGGGTACACCATCAGGCAGTTTTACAACTGTGGCTGTTGCACTGAAATATTAAAAAGATTTTTTTTTTTTCCTTGTACTTTTGACCTCTGAGACAGGAAACTCCCTGTTCTGAGAATTAAAGCAACAATAAAGTTTAGGTTTCAGTTGCGAGAAATGGAGAATTCTTGATAAGACAATTGCTGGGTTAAGTATTGGTTTAAAACCGAAAACAACTCGTGAGTAACATAGGCAGCTAAATTGCACCATCTGGAGTAAGAGGCAGATGTAAGCATCTTTACTTAAGAATCAGTTTATAAATAATAATAAAAGATGTGTGGAATTAATTGGCTCCTTTTCCACAGACAGCAACATTCATGGGAAATAGCTTTGTTAGTTCAGAGTATATCTATGTAGCACATGAAGTTTGTGTAGGCATCTGGAATAGACGCTTCTTAATCATTTTATATAATAAATCCAGAATAACTGCTTATCATTAATAGATAACGTTGCTTAAGGACTTCAGAGTACTTGAGAGCTTGGACAATGCACATGCAGATGCTTTACACAGGCTGAAAGACAGACTGAGAATTATATGCAAGGCAGGGAAGTGACCTTTTATTGTGGCAGGGACTGAAAGTGTCATCATACGCCCCAACACCACACATTGCACAAATCGGATTGATCCACTGACTACATCTAGACAACCTTGTTTTCCACCTGGTATTTTCGGCCTTTCAACTTTAAGTTGGGCATTCAGTAACTGAGGCACATAAAATTACCGGACATCTTCTAAATTTTGTAGAGAAAGTAGTATTTTCATAAGAATATTGTAATTTTGTTTTCACAATACTAATTTGTTGTCAATGATTAATGAAATGGTAATTGGTTTTGTTACTGAAAATTACAGGTCTAGATTCACAAAATGACTGTTATTCTTTCAATGTTTACAAATGGAAGAAAAGGGCCATATGAAAAACAATTTATATGTGATCCTTAAAAACTTTTTAAGCTTCATCTAAATTCGTTCAAAGTGAATATATAAATATAAAGATAAAATAAGGCAGTAATTATGTACATTCAGGCAGAAAAAACCTAAGATTTAGACCCTCTTAGGATAAAAAATAATAAATGAAAAAGACTGCTTAATTAAAAGTTAACATTAAGTTGTGCACTTTTAAAAAGGTCCATCTAATTCAGTGCAATTTATTTCCAGATGGAAGGCATGCATAAAAGAAATTATAATCACAGGAAAAAAGAAAAAACTTTAGTGATACCACAGAGCTTCAATAGGGGAAGATCTATGAAAAGTGAATGTTCTCAAGAAGCTGCCCACCAAAGAAACAGATAAGTTTAGATATTGATTATATGGCTATTTTCTCATGCCCAGAGCTCTGATTTAGTTCCAAAGATGTTTTATGGTCTGTACAATTAAAACGTCTGTGCATAAATATAAATGTGCGTTATACTGCCTACCCAAAGAAACGTACTAGCTTAATTCTTGTGCCGCGAGCTAACATACCAAGAAAGGACAAAATTATTTGTTCTTCAGTGGATCTTTGTCTCTAGCGAACAGCTAGTCAGCATCAGGAACTGGGATTTATCACAGAGTCTAAAAATTAGACCCTGGTAATTCTGCTTGTTGAAATTTAATTTAGATTTAATTAGAGATGGACCGGAGTCAAGATATATGTTTTCAATAAGCTGTTGTTAATACTAAAGGGGTAAAAGTTACCTTTGTTTTATTGGACCTCCCAATTGGTTGTGACCCATGAAAATTTGCCTTTCAGGTTAGCTGGCTGTGGCCACGATGGGCTCTCAAACCAGTTCCTGGGGCAGAATTAGTGCCCCTCCCAGCAGGGTGACAGGCATTTGCATATGCATTAGAAATAGGGGCTGGAAACCTACCAGTGCCAACACTGCTTTTACAAAACATTGTGCTTGGGTTTATTTCTCACAGGCAAGGAGTGAAACTGTGGGCGAATAGCATCCTCGCGCAGCTCTTCCCTTTCCTGAACCAGGTGCTCCCAGCCTCCCCAGCCCTGTCACCATGTTTCTGATGCTTTCTGGTCATGGTGCCCCCAGCTCAGGGTACTGCACTGCCACGGCTCCCCTCTGCATCCCCCCCGGCACGCCTGAGGTCTGTGTCCTGCAACCCAGGTACTTGGGAATGGGCCCCTACATGCTTGGAGAGAGGTATCAGTGCCATCTCTACCTTGTACACAGGGTTGTACGCATACAGAGATCCTTTCAGGACTGGTGTCTCCCTCTAACAACTTCAGGAATTACAGTATTAGCAGCAGTACTGAGCAGCTAGAGCCTGTCCCTCTGTTCCTTTTTCTAACCTTGTTTTGTTACCTAATACAGCTGCATTTCACATTCATACATGGAAATTTTTTTCATGTCTGAGGACAGGACCTGACTAACCTCTTTTTCTACTATTGATCACCAGTAGCTCTTTTATTTTCATGTTATAATGATTATTTTTCATTAAATGTATCATTTTTAAATAAGTATCTGTGTATTTCCCTATTGTCAGAAAAAAAATCTACAATTCCCATCATGAATCAAAACAATACCACTCAAAATCTAGGGGAAAGAAAAGCTATCAGCAGGTTTAAGAAGGCGGCTTAATATTCTCAAAATATTTTCAGAATGTTTTAACTTTTAAATTAGCTTTTAAATTAGTATTATTGAAAACATAAAGTGTCCAGTGCGGCATATCAATAGTTTGAAACTTTCTTCTCAGTTAAACAAAGAAGTTAGAAATTGTTCTTTCACCTACACATTGACTTGACATTGTCTGGTGATCTGAGAATCCTGTAATGGCCACTGAGTGGCTCAGGGATGACTGAGGGCATCTCGGAGCCCAACAATTTTTTTCATCTCAGACAATGATACTAGAAGTTTTAAAAGGATCGCTCTTGAAATATTCTTTCTTTCAGCGGTGTCATGCAACTTGAATATCTGTAGGTTGCTGATTGACAGTTGCTTTTTCATTTGTGATTATACCTTTCTCATTATGTTTAAGAGCTTTGCTACAGATGAGCAGCATATGGTATTGGCTAAGGAGATGAGACTTTAATGAGAGATAGAACACACCAACAAAATGCATGCTAAATTGCAATGACACGCTTGTGTTGGTAGCATGTGATGTTGTGAAATTAAATTCCTGACAAGACAATACAAACAAATGCACTTCAGCAAGCACGCAGTCATCAAACTTGTTCACAAGTTGGTCCAGGAGACAGGGCAAGTGGGGGACATCTGAGGGGGGGGGAGTTGGGTTCTCTCCTTGTTCTGCTACTGTTTTGCTGTGCAATTTCATAAAAGTTAAGTTTTTCTCTCATTTTGCACATGGACATAATGAGGCGTGGTATTACTTGAAGATGTAGAGATAAAGTGGTAAGTATGACTGCTGATGCAGAAGTCTTCCGAAAATTGTTGCATTTGTCTTACACATACACAATTTCAAACAGGTAGCTAAACAATAAAAATTACAATCAACAGCAACAGACTGTAAGTGATACGTGACTTGCTGTAACCTGGAGCTATGCGCACTATTTAATTAGTGCCACTGAAAATTTTCTGTCGGGGAATACAAGAGCTAGTCTTCTATGCAGCTCAAGGAGCGACTATTGCGCCTGCAGAAGGAAACAGATAGCAGTACCTCTGGCACTTTGGCTTTCATGCCTGGACTCCCAAATCACCCATTTTTTGCAAGAAAGAGTAAAAGTAATAACGCTAATAATATTGTTGTGAGTAGTTCACAGGGTTTGGAAGAGTTTGGTAACATCATTACTCTGTCTTGGGAGAGATTAAAGAAATTAAATGTTAGATTCCTAGCCAAGGAATACAGATCCAACAGATATAACCTAGGTTGGCACAATTTGGAGGCTAAAATGAAGCTATAACTGTTCCATTAAGACTGCTCCACTTGGATCTTTCTACCACTCTCTAAGCTTCCTCCTGCCCTCCCCAAATGTGGAGAAATACATGTCAGAAAAGTAAAGTATGTAAACATATTTTCCTACCATGCTTAGGAAGAAGCAGCCAGGTAATTAAAAACAGCAGTTTTCATCCACTCAGCCTTCCCAAGGTGTCCTAAGTCTTGTGGTGGAAATGTATTTTTAAGAAAAAATTACATTTTATCTCTTTAGGAAGAGTTTATCAATGTCTGTTTCACCTTAACGAAGTTCGAAAAGCTAAAAATAAAGAAAGCTTGCAATGCAAGTTATCGAGAAATTGAATTTTTCAGGTACAAGAATTTTCTAGGAAGTATCACTAATTTTGAAGTAGAAATAGTCTCAAACCAAAAGATTCAATCATTTGTGAACTTTAAGGAAATCCAGATCTCTCTGTGAACTTCATGGCTCATCTTTTATATCTGTTGTAGAATTTAAACTAAAATCTAATCCCGGATGCAATTTTACCTCTTTAGAACAGGTCTGAACCAGAGCTGATCATTACCATCCCAGTTGTATTATACTTGGGAAGAAAAAAAAATAGAAATCTTCAGAATAGTAGTTACCTCATCTATAACATATCTCTAAGACATATGAACCGCAGGTGAGTGCAGATGTTCTTAAGATAGCTTTAAAGTAGGTAACTGGCAATTTAGCTTCAGCAGCTCAACATTAGCTAGCTCTGGTTATCAAACCAGATGCCAAGGTGCGTCTGTACCACGCTGATCTTCAAGACACTTTTAGCAGTCAGACAGAGTAGCCACATGAGGTAATTTCAAGCTATCTTCAATATGCAACATCGTGGCCATGTACACATATTTGTGGACTACGCTGTGACTGCTACTACTGATGTACTCTGTTAGCTGCTTTTTGAAAGATGGAAATCTCTGTCTTAATGCTACTAGCAGAAAGCATTTTCTTGTACTTTGCAGAGCAAAAGGACAATGATAACATCTTCTTATGGTAGTCACAGAGCAGAAGAAAAAATCCGTTTAATTTGCAGTGAGAATTTTCAGGGTACGCTTTGCTTTGCTTGGTTTTGTTGAGAACAGCAAGCTGGATTAACACAAGACAGGCAGCCAGTGCTGGCTTCTGAGTTGCGTGCACTGACCAAGCAATCTGAGTGCACCGTCCACGCCGAGGCTCCCCCGTGGTTGTGTTGCCCTGGGAAGGCTGGGTAAGAAGCAGGGCAGGTAATCTGAGCCCCAGAGGCTGTTGAACTGAGATTACCCGCAACCCAGCTCACATTATCTCCTAGTGACGAGGTGAGGCCCAGAGAGCACCTTTGCTATTTCCTACGTGTAAGTCATTTTAAGAACTCCTTTGGACTTTCAGTGCCTATGGTACGTGCATTTGCTTTTGGCAGGGAGCTGTTAGGATCAATAAAGACTTGTGGAGAATTTTTCTTACTGTTTCTATGCCAGCTAGCTTCTACAAAACAATATTTTCCCATCTTAAGGGGAAAAAAAAAAAAAGAAAAAGAAAAACAAAGTGTCTTTGAAATCATTCAGACAGAGAGCAAGGATCCGAGCCAGAGCCTGTGTGGATCTGACAGTGTGGGAAGATGATTGGAGAGGGAGCTGAAATATCCAGATTGGCATTTTTATTTGTACTTTCTCCCTCGTACTCCGTATTCATGCTTCTCTCCCTGCCAGCACACCCTTATTTATCTCTTACCTTGAGCCAAATATATTGTGCTATTCTGAGAGATATTTTCCAAAGGAGCGACAGCGTCTCCTTGGGATGATGTCTCCTGGTAAAAAGATCCTTTTGTTCACTTGGTTATGCACAAAGCATCATCTGTTTCCTCCTAATAGGTTTTTCTTCTAGGTAAAAGTCTTTTAACAATCAGAACTAGAAACAAATTATTTTCAGCTATTTAGACCTTACAAAGAAAGAAGTAAGAGTGTCAGCATTATGCCTTTGTATTTTTCCCTGTTTGAAAAGTGTGCTAAAGTACAAAGGCTGCACCGTGCCCACTGCTCTCAAGAGTAAATGAATACTATTTATATACATATATATTATATGCATTTTTTAAAAATATATACGGTAATCTGTATAATATATATATATCACCTTTGCAGATGTTCCAGTGATATCAAGACAGTAAAGTATATGGTATCAGGTTTTTTCAGTCCATTTAGCCATTGCATTGCATGAAGGCAAAGATTATATACCTACGTGATTTTTTTCAACAGTGAGTGGTAGCTCTTCAATTATATTCTCGCTGTCTTTATCAGGCTATTATCATCAGTAAAAATCCTCACATGTTTTTGCAGGATGGGGATTGTGCATCTATACTATGGAAACATAATTATCCATGAGTGCGGTACCTGGACAACTATGTGCTTAGAAATTAATTTTGCTTTTTATTGTAGAGAAAGACAAAGAAGCACGAAACTTTGGGAAAGAGTTTCCCTTATTAAATATTTACCATTTCAGCTCCAGAGTCAGGAAAGGTAAGCTCTGAGTCATTACTTTTTATTTTTAGTATCCAATCTACTTCAAAATGAATGGAATGCAATAACCTTCAAATCCCTTTAGAAGTTGTGAGTTACCTGAAATCATTTATTTGAAAAGCACCATGAGATAACAGAGGGCATATTGGGTTTGTGTGGCAAGGTTTTGGTAGTGGGGGGGCTTCAGGGGTGGCTTCTGTGAGAAAGTGCTAGAAGCTTCTTCCATGTCCGATAAAGCCAATGCCAGCTGGCTTCAAGATGGACCCATTGCTGGCCAAGGCCGAGCCCATCAGTGGCAGTGGTGGTTCCTGACAGGACCTGTGAAGCCATGGAGAGAGGATCCCATGCTGGAGCAGGTTTGCTGGCAGGACTTGTGACCCTGTGGGGGACCCATGCTGGAACAGTCTGTTCCCGAAGGACTGCACCCCGTGGAAGGGACCCACACTGGAGAAGTGCGTGAAGAACTGTAACCTGTGGGAAGGGCTCACATTAGAAAAGTCTGTGGAGGACTGTGTCTTATGGGAGGCCCCATGCTGGAGCAGGGGAAGAGCGTGAGTAGTCCTTCCCCTGAGAAGGAAGGTGCAGCAAAGAAAACGTGTGATGAACTGACCCCAAACCCTATTGCCTGTTCCCCTGTGCTGGGGAGGAGGGGGGAGGAAGTAGAGAAATCAGGAGTGAAGTTGAGCTTGAGAAGAAGGGAGGGGTGGGGGCAAAGTGTTTTAAGATTTAGTTTTTATTTTCTCATTACCCTACTCTGATTTTGATTGGTAACAAATTAAGATAATTTCCCCAAGACGGATCTGTTTTGCCCGTGATGGTAATTGGTGAGTGATCTCTCCCTGTCCTTATCTTGAGCCATGAGCCTTTTGTTATATTTTCTCTCTCCTGTCCAGCTGAGGAGGAGAGCAACAGAGCGGCTTTGGTGGGCACCTGGTGTCCAGCCAGGGTCAACCCACCACAGAGGGGTTGATTGGGCAATATAAGGCACCTTCTTCCTGCGAATACCCATTTTCTCACTACACTTTTTCCATATTTCAAATTGTAACTCTGGAGATAAGAACATGAATGGATTTTTTTTAAATTGTTTTGTGTTATGTTAATCAAAACGGTCAGCTAATGCAGCAGTAATGATCACAGAGGATTGTTCTTTTGAAACAAAGATAATATATCATTGATCTGATGCTGCAATCACAAGCTTCAAAATACATCAGAGATTTTTAAGGGCAGAAGGGAGTGTTTTGATCAGCTAGCCTGACTTCTTGCACATGAGAAGCAAAGAGAATTTCACCCATAGTTCCTGCACAAACTGTGATTCTGGACAAACACAAATACTTTTGTTTGTTAGGGCTTCTGGAAGTGAAAATAAGTCTTTCTGCACCAGTCTCTATGTTCGCTAGGTAATTTTAACTTCTTTTGAAAGCACAGCTGAATATTTCATTTCATTATACACTCCGACTTGAGATATTTATTAAAATCATGAGTGGATCCTGGAAGCGAATGAAAGAGACGAGTTATTAGTGAACATTTGAGTAAGAAAACTGAGCCAAAACCCATAATAAAATGCTGAAGTATCACCGACACAGTACAGTTTTAAGAAGCAAGGTCTTAGAAATAAATGTAAAGAAAAGAAAAATGGCTAAAATCTTAATCGAGTGAAACAGTAAAGCATGCCTGTGACTCTCATGATGTGAGAAGTTTCATCAAAGGCAATGAGACTGCTAAAAGTTTCAGAAGACAGGCATAGGCATGCCTCTAAGTACTTCAGTAGGTTGGAATCCAAGTGCCTAGTCAAAACCATTGATTTCTTTTGGCAAGGAGGTAGTATGGAGTTTATGAGAAACTCAGTAAAATAAATTACAAACCAGAAAGAACTATAAGAAAACTTCTTTTCAACAGTCATGTTTGTGGTATTACCTAAGGATCAACCACAAATGGAAGTTCCCACTGTGCAGTGTAATGCACCTCAGAAAACACTAGATGCTACTTACTATGCAGAACGTGCAATCTAAAGAGAACACAATGTCATTTTCATGCAAACATTGTCTTCCATTATTTTATCTTTCTTATTACTTCCTCTTGTTTTATTCTTGATTATATTTTCAGCTGCGTTGTTTTTTTCCCAACGCAGAAGCCTTTGGGGTGAATTTCTTAGCACCCACTGAAGACAACAGGGCATCCCCCAAAAACTGCAGCAGCCCTGCATGTGAGATGTACCATGGTATCATTTTAAAGACTGAAGTTCTTTTTTTTTTTGAAGGAGCTGGAGTACATAATTGAACAGAGTTGCCATCATTAAAACGCAATTAAGGTTGTGAAGCCCTCGAGCATCTTAAATTGTGGCGTGATACAATATTTATCAGGCTTCAGAACACATAATCACATCTATGGCCATCCAGCCATGTTTTGCTTTTTCACTAGGCGAGATTAACCCTCTATCACAGTTTAATGCAGCTAAATTTACCACTTCTGTATACGACACCTTAATAATTCTGAGGTGGAAGCATAAGGACTAGAGTTGCACAGAAGACCAAGCCAATGAAGTGCCAAGAAAACACACACACACTTAAGCATTCGTTTAGAAAGACGCTTTATTTTTTGTGCAGATAATGAATAATGGAGCTAATATAAAATTCTGACAGGCATAAACCTATTGAATAATTCTGATACTGCAATCTACAGGTGACTCACAAGCCATAAATTGAATGATGTTAGTTTTATGCAAGAAATAATCTTTTTAAACCCAGGGAAAAAAGGCAAATGTATAATTCATATGGATAATATTTGAGGTATTTTGAAGGCAAGTTCAGACATTTCCTGTGAGTGTCTACATGCGCATGGTTTAAAAAAAAAAAAAAAGAAGTCCAAATGACCTTCGGTTAAAAACTTGGCAACTATTTCAAATGCTACTTCTAAATTTAACTTTGTCATCTATACTTATTAAGAATATAATTCATCGCCTAGGAGTCTGGTCTGAAATACCAGTATCTATCATAAATGCTGGACAATTTTTCAATGTATCTGCTTTCAGACGTTGGCACAGTATCAGCTTCAATGACTAGGTCAAATTCAGGTGTTGGCAAATGACACTGTGGGCTTTAATGACAGATTTGTGAATCCGCTGATGAACTATACTACTGCGGTTCAAAAGATTTACGATTATTTTGATTTTCTGTCACATTTAGAAGTTGAGTCAGAAAGATCTTGTGAACTGTACCTAAATCAGAATAAAACATTGCTACCCTTGCATGTAGATGGCCTTAATTAGCTGTTAAAAGTGCTGTCCTGAGTTCCTCCATTTTGTTTATTTTTCTAGGTAGGGAAGACTTGTTCTGGAGGGGAAACAAATACAGCCACCATCATGTTTTTCCTTACAAATAACTGCTTGTAAAGAGAGCAGGTTTTTAACATTAGGAACTCAGTATGTTTTAACAGATTTTTGCACGCTATGATGTTACTTGTCATACTTTCATTTGTCATATATAGCACACGCATGCAGTAAGGTCTGTGTTGCTCATCAGAGATGAACACAGACACATTTGTCTGTCTAAACCAGATGCTGGAGATCAAATCCAAAATTCCTTCCAAATTTAAAAGCAGGTGCTTTAAAATTGAGCAATTTACCCAATAGCTCAACAGATTGAGGACTAGAGATGCTACTGCATTTTAGAGCTGAAGACTCAACTTCCAGTGTTACCAATGCAACTATGACCATTTGCAAACACTAGCTACAGCAGCAATAGAAAAGAGAATTGTACCTGTTGTACACAACCTAAGAACTGAAAATTTGCTTGGTTGGAGAGGCTAAAAATTTTTCATAAAATGGTGGAAGATCTTCCTCATTTCTTCCTAATCCCTCAGGTCATTGCTCATCTTCATGTTGCCCTTTGAAGAGTGGCACGAGCCCCTCTTCCTTCCCTTGCCCTCTGCCTCCACAAGCTCAGCTATCCATGAGGGAGTTTCATGGCTTCTCCAGGCAGAGCTTTCCAGCCCTTGCGCTGAAACCAGGAGGTAGACAGAAAACCTTCCTGTGTTAGAGACATACCGAGAGCCATTTTGTGCCATCAACAAGGAGCCGCTGGCAGGTGGACAAAGCATACGGGCATATGGGGGACGTGAAGCGGGTAAACACTATCAATACTACGCATCTAAGAAGTGTTTCTTGTTTCTGAGGGGGGGTGGACTTGATAATACAGATCATTTTTTCCTGTGACTGCAATGCAGAAGTTTCTCTGGGCTAATCTCGGCACTCACGTTGAAATTGATGTGTGGCCTTTAGGCAAGTCACTTAATCAATGTGTTTGTAAAATGAGGATAATAACATTTATTTGCCTGCCTGAAAAGGATGTGGTAAGGACAGACTAGTTAATGCTGTAAAATGCTCTTTACCAGTAATTGCCAGTATTATTATACTGCAGACTTAAAACCCTCCTTGACTGGTAATTGAAATAGCTGGAGAACCAAATAGAAGCCTGAAATGTAAAGGTGATAGAGGTCTCAGCTAAAGTGGAGATAGTTAATCCCCTTCCTTTTCATGGAGCTAATTATGCTTTAACTGAGGCAATAAATATCAAAGAAAGTCTCGAGCATATAGCTGCTCTTACTCAGAAACAGAATGAGGAGAAATATTGTGGGATTCACAATTGATTCACTGCGTAATGTGCCACTGATAACAGGTCAAGGGAGGAGCTGTGTGCAACACAGAAAAATACGTGTTCAAGCTTCTGTTCTGGGATGCAGGTGCACTCAGGTGTCCTGAGAGCAGGAAGAGCACTGCAGATAAGACAGAATTTGATGCATCCTTACCATTTTCAACCCAATTAACATCCTTACTCTTCAGGATGCCTTTAGGTATGGCAGGTTAAAAAAAAAGAAAAAAAAAAAAAAGTCCTGAGGGTGAGAAGGATGAATATAATACCGTGGAACGGCATGAACTAGATTAGGAAATGAACTACAGTAAACTGGCTCATCTGTGAGCTGTGCCTTGAGAACTCTTCTTAGGGCTCAGACTGCCCTAAGACACTTCTCCCACAAATGTTTCTCTGAGCAGGGAGGAATGTAAGCTGGCTACCTGGGGTGGCTAAAGGATCTGGTCCTCCAAAAAAAATTTCCTTTTTGCCATCTATAATGCTACCAAGAATCATCCCATTAAAAACAATCATCATGTTTATTTAATGTACTAGTTAAAATAAACAGCCTTAGGTTTCTCTAACAACTGTAGTAAAGGGTCATAATTTGATCCTTCCTTTTGCTGAGTGAAAGCTAACCAGCAAGATAAGTGCCTCTGACTTTATTAGAACTTGGGGGGATATATGCTTCATGAATATTACACATATCTCAGTTTAACTGCTTGATATTTTCATGATAAGTTTGCTTGGAATTAATCAAAGAATCTAGGAAGCAGGGAACCAGACTGTGATTAGCAATACATCCAAGAATATATCAAGAGTTATGAAAAGAGAAATAGTGGAATTGTTAACTAAGGAGCGACCTACTTTGCCTATCTCCAGGTTACAGCCCTGCTTTCTCATTTTTAAGTTTTACAATCAAAACTCGGGGTAAATCCAGCTCGGGGAGGATAGGTGGTTAGCATCTGCAGAGCACAACGATGGGTGCTGAGCAGGGGATCTGCGACAGCGGCAATGCCGCTTGGCATACTGCTGCCAAGTTGACTTACTTCATTAATTGGAGTGGATATGCTTTGCAGCAAGATATGGACAAATATTTTGCTGTTTTGTGTAAAACCATTCTAGGAGAGGTTGCAAGTCACTCTATGCTGGTCTACTACCCAGACAGGTGTCATGCAGAGGCGAATCGCCGTTTGGCTTACTGCGTTAATAAGGTAGGATACAAAGATGCGTCTTTGGGACTTGGACAAAAAGCGGTCGCTGTAGGACATCCAAGCATACTGAAATCCAACCATTCAAGGGATGCACTTCTGAGAAGGAGATTTTAACACAGAAATGAAGAATAAGGGATGCTGTGGGCTCATCAGGTTTAAGGATAGCATCTCGGGGGAGTTCTGCTACTGCAATACGCGGGCAGAGCCCTGTCACTCAGAAAGACTGTGCCCTGAAGAGATTAGGTAGAGGCAAGGTCCAGCGACCGTTCTTGTCCCATGGGAGACAGTACTACTGGATATAAAGGCACGTCTCTCTGCCAGTCAGTCAGTGAATGCTGAACATTTTTTTTCGGGAATATTTGGTCAAATTGGTGAAGGAACATGTTCAGTAATTTATGTTTGGGTTTTGATGATCACAGCCTTACAGAAACAACAAATTTTAAATGACTGTCCAAGAAACATTGTTCAAAACAGTATTTGAACTAGCCATGCCAAAACACCTAGCACCAAAAACGTGCTAAGTGTCCACAGCTAACAGGAGTATCATGCAAGTTAGTGAAAACAAGCCACAGAACTCAAATTTCCAGATATGAATGCTATTCACAGGTTACCTGTGGATTACCTAGAGATCAAAAATAATGCATAGACAAGATTCAAACTCATAGAAAAGATTTTCAGCAACTAGAGAAAAGGTTTCTAAAAAAATTAATGCTTTATATTTCCCTTCAATACCAGAGTGGGTCACAGTTAAGTATTTAAATAACTATGCCATATTTTTGGTTAGTTTTTTTGTTGAAAAAATGGCCAAGTTATAATAAGATACTGCAAAGTTTAATTAAAAGCATGAAAATTAAGCATTGTAAATTATGTATTTTTTTTTTTTTTACTTTTCTTCACGTGGTTTTTCTTCACATTCTTTGAATAGACTCCATGGCTAAAATTCTTCCTCCTAACTATGTTGAGATCGTTTATTTAGCATTTTTTCCCCTAGTACCATGTGCTTTGAAGGTATACTGAAATCTTTCTTCTATACTTAATCTGTCATTTCGTGATGATGAGACCTGGAGATGTCTGTTTTATTGGAAGAACTCCACAGATGGATTGCACTTCTTATTAGGAACACTAGATCCTTAACTGGATTTTAGACAATCTCTGCCACTATCCAGTGCTGGGCAGCTTCTTGTTTGCCTTGCAACTCTGGCAGTTGTCCCCAAGTCACACATTTGGCAGTTCATAAACTCAAGACATCCATCTACGTACACTTTAGAGAAAATGAGTATCTTATTTCAGCAGCTGAAAGGAAAGTCAAGTGAGGCTGCATGTGTTACAAATTTCTTAGGGTTGTAATTTACTTGCAGCGCACTGCACTCTGGGAGATGGGTCAAAAAATTATTTTAGATTGAACAGAGGAAGGCATTGTAGCATACATCCTAAACTGTGGTTATGCAGCGTTTCTCTCGGTGCTGGGGCAGAGAACGTGGGAAAGGGTAAGAGTGGTCCTGTAGAAACAGAGACACACAGAGCTGGTGACGTACATATTCTCTAGCCCTTCTTCCTTACCAAGAGTTTTCCATGTCTACTGTAAGAGGAAAGGAGTGTTTTGTCTCTGCCTTCAGGCCGCAGATGTCCCTGGCACTGCTCGCTTGAAGTCCTAAGGTTCAAGCACATTGCTAAGTTTACTTACTAACCTGTTTTCTGCCATCATTGACATTGCTGCAAAGCCAATAATTCAGCAGAGGGTCATATGAGGTCCGGAACAACAGTGGATCAGATCATCTGAGTTTACTGGCTCAAAAAAGTCCTGTGTTCAATTCAAATTGTCTCTAAAAAGAAACAGGTACTGTTTACCTTAGAACAGGACCATATATTTTTACAAAATCTTGCCCCACTTTCCCCATTTTTACTTCATTGGACCCAGTTATTCCAGGCAAGTAACAGTGTAATCAACAAGAAACTCAGTTTTCATTGATAGAGCAGCAAGGTATTATGTCATTCTGCCAGCAAAGATAAATTCACTGAGTGTTATGGTAATTAATACGTACACTGGAAAAGGAGACTTTCCATCCACCTTTAATGAGCTATTCTTAGCACTACAAGTATTTCCTAACCCGTGATAGGAGGAGATTTAACCTTAGCCTGTCAAACCCAACAGCTAGATCAAAAGTGTTACAAGAGGGGGAATTCCAAGTCATCTCAATTATACAGCACCACATAAAATAATTATATTTGGTTACCCTTTAGAAGGATATGTTCTTGAGGGATAACTTTTATGTACTGCTCCTCCAAACATGACTACATTCTGAATGTGGTTCTTTAGATTTTTAAATAGCTCACACAGCTATAACCTCTGCATATTATCTCTAACGATGAATGACAGTATTACATTTACACGCAGATACCATATTCTTGGAAGATTTTATTTTCCCTTAACTATCCAGGTTTACAATGTAAGACAAAAGAAATTAAAGGCTTTGTTGAATCTTCTCTAACTTAATGGAAAGTTATCAGAGAAGATGTTATACATTTTACTAATAGAGCTAATATACAATGCAAAAGACTTTTTTGAAAAGAATAGAATGAAGAGAATAAAACTAATCAAACCTCTTTCAGTTAATATGCAAACTTGCACTCAAAGCAGTATGTAAAATACATTAACCTGAAAGGCACAATGGACCTGATTCAAATTTATAAAAAGCCTTGTTTTCATGTTTCTGAGTATTGAATAGGTTATAAAATGAAGGTAATTTACTACAGAAATACAACAGAAGCCACCTCAGTTCCTCACTATTGTGTCAGTGTTGAAAGAGGTCTTGATGTTTATGAAAAATTGGTCCCCAAAATACAAATGAAATCATGTGAACAAGGAGGACAGACGCTAAAGGCTGAAATACTTTAGTTCATTCTAAAGATGAAAAACTGGGGCAAGACACCTGACTAATGATGTAAGTTAAATTTTCAAAACATTTCTGGATTTAGAAAACTGGTAGACAACAGGTGATAGTTTTTATTATTGTGGAGGTGTTTTTTTTTCCTTGAATACCAATAACCGTGCTTCATTCTGAAGAAAGGATATTAGAAAAATGAGGAACAACATATGGCAGTTACTTTTTTGTTGTTGGCAGTGTTGGTATTTTATTTTTTTACAGTTATGAATACCCACGCTTCATCTTACAGAAAAGGAATGGCTCCTTGTGCAGCTCCTTACAAAACCACGGAAATATTCTGATGACACTTGTATCTCGTATTGCACAGTCCTGTCCCTTCACCAACATGCAATGAGATCATGAAGAAACCATAAAGCTTATCTCATCCACTGACACGGGGCTCGATTTTCTTCTGTGTAACTTTAAACATTACTTACTGTAAAAAAAGAGGGGAAAAAAAGCACATTAAAACAAAAAAGAGCTGGAAAAGTGATAGGGAGAAGATAAGCAAGCAAATAAAGCAAGGAAGAAAACGTAAAAAAGGGAGATTACAAATTTAATCATGGCAGTATTTATAAAAACAGAGCTAGCATGAAAATTCCTAAAATATGAAAAGAATTATACTGGAGAAATCAGCTGAAAAGTTTTATTCCAAACAATGTAATACAACTCAAAACACAGAGTTCTTCAGAAGTCTTCACGTAAATTTATTCGGAGCTGCAAGTAACCCAGCAATTTGGAGACAAACAGGAAAAATCATAGTGTTAATAACTTGTAATAGTGCTAGAGTGGTTTCAACCTACTGGAGTATACATTTTTGGCAAGCACAGAGACATGATTAAAAGCAAGTCTGTTCATTTAGAAATACAAAGAATGTGTATGGTATTTTATAGTGTTAAGAAAGGATAAGAAAAAACAGCTGGTCTTGCCTTATCCTCACTTTCAGGATGTCTAATATATGTCCTCATCAGTCAGACCTTTTAAATGTTAGGTATATCATATGACTTCAGCCAGATTGATATTCACCGTGAGTGTCTTTTAATGGTACGATTTGAATAACAATTTGATTGTACAGGAGGTTATGTTCCTTAAGCACTGGAGGTTTCCTGGATGACAGGAATGTAGTCACAGTACACAGAAATTAGATGTATGTACAAAAACCAAACCAGTGAAGATGTATGTTTTGAAATCGTGATTAAAAAATAAAAGGAAACAGAACACAGAACTGAGAAAGATAACTAAGTTTTTGGCATTAAATAACATATAGGATATGAATACAATAGAAAATTTTAGTGGATGCTGTTAAATTATGTGCTTTTCAGTCAGACAGACACATAATTTAAAGTAAGAGAGGCTAAAACATCCTATGTAAAATCACATACGTAATACTTGCCCTTAAGTTCTGCAGAGGAAGATTTTGTGTTCAAAGGATGATGGTCCTGATTTAGAAAATGACTCAGCTCCCAGAATGGAAACCTTTGTGAGTTTTTCTTGTGCATGTGTTGAAACAGATGACAACACAGGAGTTACTGAGGAGACAGCTGAAGGAGTGCGTAGGTCAAGACACAACAGATAATTCATGAACTGTAAGAGCCATTCGGTATTTTAACTCTGCAGCTGAAACAGCAGAAAGAGGAAATAGAACAAATAATTATAACCATTTGGACAATGATCTTTTATGAAGGAAGAAATCTCTTCATTTGCATAAATTAATGCCTTAGCTGCAAACGTTAAAAGACCTAAATAACGACGAATGGAAAAATGTCAGGAGAGGACTTAGTATGTTTTGTAAGACTAAGTTTTAATAGGGGTAAGTCATGAAAGACTTCTGAAAGGATTCCTTTTCTATAGTGTACTAACATGGCTGGTATTTGACTACTACTGACCTGACTGACCAGAGACAGTGAACTGTATCACTGATTAAAAAAATGTTACATTTATAGGTTGATAGTAAGGCAAAAATATATATCTATAACAATAATTTTGCCTAGAACACTCATGTTATGAGAGTCAGTGATGACACAAAGAAAACGGCAGATGAATTCCAGAGATTCAGTATACCTACTGTTCCATTTGTCATTTATCCTATTGTATTCTCATTTATCCTACCACAATTATTCATATTTCAGATTCTTTGAGGAAAAGGAGCTGGAATAAAACAAGACATAAAAATATTTGCATTTTTTTACCAGAACATTTTGAGTACTTAAGTATTTCTACAGCATATTTATCTAAGAACAGCTGGTTAATATAAAAGAGTAGCACACAATCAGCTGATTTGCTCATGGCCCCAACAGTCATGGATATAAGGCTTTTCATAACCTGAGTCAGAATTTTAACATAAATTTGACAAATTCTGCAAAACCAGAACAAATTGGAAGAGATATTGGACTCAAGTTTTTTATATTCTATATTGACAAACTACTAAATCGCAGACAGACTGTAAAATGGGCCTTTGTACTGCAACATTATAAATGTTCGTGATGTCTTCCATTTATAGATACTTTACTCAAGTAGCTAAATGACAAATTTGAAATTAATGATGCAATGACCTCCGGTTTTATACAGCTCTGCTGACTATGTATTTCAGCAAAACTACTGTGAATTTGAAAAATCAACCACTGCTCTCTAACCTGTCTCCTGGATTCTCCACTAAGGAATTACAGTTTTATATTGCTGAAACTACTGATTTTAGTAGAGTTAACATTTGTATAATAGCGGAATAAAATTGCAGAGGATGGCAGATATCTGCTGAGAGCCCTGGAGTAAAGATATTGTGCAATATTCAAACTATCTGGGAATCAATGAGAGGGACGCAGATGGTATAAGAAAAAGATTTAAAAATAAAACCAAACATACCCAAGACTGAGGAATTAGAACCTCCAAAACAAACATTATTGTTCTTCTTGTGAAGACCTCAGGGGCTGATGACTTGTCATAAGTAAGCCTCCTCTCTCATCTGCATCAGGAAGACTTGAACTACCAACCTCAGGACATAGAGGCACACTGGAAAGGTGACCATAACATCAGAAAAGTGAGGCTTTTCTGTATGAATCAGATAATTTGGACTATTAGAATATTTACTAGACTAACAGTACATTCTTAGCACTATGTAAGTGGCATAGTACACGAGATTTTGAGTGTAACCAATCAGTGGAGATGCGGGCAAACCCTTCTGTGAACGCTTCCAGTATGCTGGTGAGCAACCAACCCTCTGCAAATCTTTTGTAGGTGGAAGCCTACAGTCATCATAGAAGACCATGAATGTAGCAGATGTGCATTCCTGTGTCCGGGCCAGTATCTCATTTACAGTAAAACAAATGAATTTTGGGCAGCCCAGGTGATTCAGAACCACTAAGGATCCAAGGAAAGCAGAGAAACAGCCAATGATCTGGCTGCAACTCTATCCAGGCAAAGCTTGCTTGACTAAGTGGCAATCTCTGTGGTGAACGTGACGTGAAAATCTGAGAGGAAGAGGAGGAAATAGGTGGCAGTCTGAGCAAGCTGATGATAGGCGGACAGTGGACAGAAGCCCAAAGTTCGCTGATACCTGTTTTAAAAGCCTTTGATCATAGTCCTAGGTTATCAGTGCTCTCTGTCTCTGCTCCTTTCTCATGACCCAGCTGAGTACAGATTTTGGTTTTATTATGGCTTATTTGTAAAGGGCAAAATCAGGTAGGCTGACAGAGGGGGGAAAGGGAAACAAGGGTAGAGGGGAAACCAGGAAGGAGAAAACCAAATCCAACCCCTTACTTGACATGCCCACTCTCCTCTTAGAAATATCCAACCTCCTCTTCTTTTTAGAAGAAATGGCTGAGCTGAAGGAATGGCATATTCAGCAGAGACTAAGTCTTTGAGGTACAGGTTCTTGCCAATCAGTCAGTTTCTGCAGTGGCAACTGCCTACTATGAATGGATGTATAACACTGTATGAGCTTTAAAGGAAGACCAGAATTGATTGTATCATCTGGATGCTCGCAAGCCAAAAGAAAGCAGAGATGTATTAGAAACAGAAAAAGTTGTCAGCCTCTGTTCAAAGTTCTGTGCACAGTACAGATGGACAAGCCTTGAATTTGAACCAGGGTGCATTTAAAGAGTTGTAGTGGATGTCCTGGACACAAAAATGCTTTTAGTTTTAGGGCCTATAGATACTGGCACAGTATGGAATGAGCTAGCAATCCATATGAGGGAAGAAGTGATCTAGGGGACACTAAATACTAGTAAACAAGAAAAACAAACAAAAACCCATGAGAGTGTATGACTTAGAAGCTGTAAAACCTGTTATTTTTGTCAGCATTTACTCTCAAATATTTATCTTCGGTAAAGGTGACAAAAAGGAGACGACAAGTAAAAAGAGGCAGAAAAGTAGTCCATGCACATAAGCAGGGGTAGGAAATAGTATAGTAAGAAAACAGTCAGACCTAGCACAAACACACACATGGAAACAATGTGAGAAAACTGGGTAAGAGATGCAGTACTGGGACAATATTTCCAACAAGCCCCCTACCAGATCCCTAACTGAAGATTGGCATAAGGAAAAAGGCAATTAATTGCTCACACCTCACCTTTACAGACACCGAAGTACAACTTTATTATTGGGGATGGGCTGCCGTCCTGGTGGAACTAAGGGACAAGTGGAAAATGAAGAGCCTGGATGTTGCCTGAGAAGATAATATAACGCAAAAAGATTGAACACCTGGCACAGGCTGTGATCTGTGCGATTCAGAAGGCTATTCTGATTAAGCAGGCAGAGGAAGAGAATGAAGTGCTAACAAACAAAGCAGCTGAATATTCAAGTAGGAGAGAGCAGAACTGCTGTGAGACGTGTGACTGCTGATGCATGATGCCCTGCTCCAGGAGCTGATCGCAAAAATGTGAGAAATATCTGCACCGAGTGGCTGGTTAAACTAAAATCAGATTGGGCAGTGCTATCAACCATTTCTTGAATAGGATTAGGCGACTGAATCCAACATCCAGGGAGAATTTTGCAAGATAAACAAAGGGCTCAAAGAGATATCAAAGAGGGAGGGTGTTTGAGGAACACTGACTGAGAGCCATCAGCCCTTAAACTATTCTACTGGAATTCAGATCACATTAACTTGGAAACCCAAAAGTTACCGGTACAATACATGGTTGTAATTAATATCTTATGGTCAAAAATTACGCAGAATTGTAAAGATTGCTATTTGAATTAAAATATAAATGTTTAGCTGTTTGTTTCAAAGAAGAGATGGAACCAAAGCAAAACAAAAACAGATGGAGGATTACTAAAGTTATCTACTAACACAAAACAAATTTTCTTACTATGTAGTAATGAAGTAGTTGTTTTATTACTATGTACTTCAACATAAAGTATTCAGGAAACAGAAATGCAGCTAATTAACCTGGATATCCTCAGAAACTCATACTGAGGGCGGTTCTCTAGCCTGGATAACTAAGATAACTACTAGTAATAATATTTGCTTATTTTATCTTCCACAGATAGTATAGTATAAGCAATCCCTTCCAAATGTATGCACGCTGTAAGCTGCATATCGCTTAGTTTTCTTTACCGGGTATTTTTATTATGATACATGCATACAGGAAAAGTAAAAACCATACTACTTTTCTTTTAACTCAAATGCCATGCCTGAGTTTAAAAACAAGAGCAAAACACAAACCTAGGTAATAAGAGACAAGGGATCCTACCTAAAGGATTCCTCCCCAAGCCACAGAAAACCTGTTTCTGCGTGAAGACAGATGTACTTCTTACTAATCTATGAATACCTATGTTCCTAACAAAAGTGTGCGTGTGTGTATGTGTTTGTCTTGGATGAAGCTTTCTATATTTAAAAAATACAGAATTTTGAGTGCTCTAAGAAGAAAAGGTGAATCACCGAGGTATAAAAATATTTTCTATGGAAAACTGTATTGCCTACAATACAATCACCTATGGCAACAGATTGTATACCTGTAAGTGTAGCTCTGTATCATCGGGATTGTGAAGACTGCACCTTCATTTATTGTACTGGGGATATTTTAAGACATCTGGAAAGTGGTGGAAATCAAGGGTCCCTAAGCTGAGAGGGTATCAAAATGTTACTTATGTTTATAATATGTAGCGTTGCATGATTATTGAACTAGAGCTAATCAGGTAACTGTGGAGATCTATAGCTATGTCATTGCTGAGATGAGCGATGCATTTATAAAGATGGATTATTGAACATCATAGATGTTCTTCATAGTCTCTTTAGGCAGATTCCAGAAAAACAACAACTCAAGACACGCATTACATGTGTCCGGATTTTAGTTTTCAGTGTTTTGACAATTGCTTAGATCAGAATTTGACCAAGATGTGATTATGAAATTGCTCAAGTCATTGTGCCATTATCTATGTAGGATTTGCTTATGTTCATATACATACAGAAATCACTGTGCGCTATCTCATAGCGTGTAACATACCCAATGATAGGCACGCATGCAATGTAAAGATACAAATTACGTCATTACCTTAAAAGCAAGACTATGGTTTCTGACACCTACAGAAACCTGAACTTTACACCCTACAGTTGTAATTTTAGTTGTTATACTAGCTTCAGTGATTGTACAATGGTCATACATCATTATACCCTCAGACCCTTAAGTGTTATCATCACACAAGACCACATAGGAAAAAAATGATTGTTTTCAAGCACCATCACTCAGTCTTGTTAAGAAGCCTTGAGTTGTAGGAGAGTTTGCAACATCTCGGCTGGACTCATGTAACGATTAGCCTGTGTTCAGCAGACCATCTAGCAAAAAAGGAGAATTTTAGCCTGGTACATGTTATTTTTCGCCATTGCCATTGCTTGCCTAGTGCCTGAATGACTATTGCTAAACCCGTGTGAGCTCGCGTCTGTGAGTGCCGCCAGGGGAAAGGATCCGACAGCCCTGGGCAGCATCACCAACAGCATCCCTAATGTCACCTGCATCTGGGAGACGCTGTTATGCAGTTATCAGACTTCAGCTGGGATCCTCAAAATTGAGGAGGGAGACACCCACTCCTCCCATGAAGATCAGGCGGTGTGTGGCAAAGACCTCAGGAGGCCAATGCCTTGTCATAGCACATCTGCCCCCATCTGCCTGAGGAAGACTTAAACCATCAACCTGAGGACCTCAAGGCACACCGGGAAGGGGTGCATAATATTAAGAGAAAGGCATAGGTGCTAGAGTGTCTTCTGTTTAACTATTTAAATTGCACTATTAATGAGGGTGGGTTTTTTTCATATTAATCAGATAATTTGGACAATTATACTGTTAAAATTTTTACTGGACTAACAGTAAATTCTTAGTTCCATATACGGTGTTCTCTTCTGCCTATAGCAAGATTCTGAGTGCACAGAAGACTGAATGGCACAACTAATACTGCCAAGATTTAAAAGACTTTCTGCAGAAAGCATTTTGGACTTCCAAAAGTTCAGCACTTCACACAAAATTTGCACTGGATTCATCTGCTTTTACTGTGGTGAACTTAGTACACACCTAAATTGGTGAATGCAATCTGCTTTCTGAAAACTAAAACAGTTCTACACGTACTAATGAATTTATATTGACAGAGCTGTCAGAGCATTAGCAACATGCATCTCCTCCTTTCTTCTTACCTCACTTGTCCTCCCCCAGGATCAGATGTGTTACCCTCTGAACAGATACCTGGCAACCTCACTTTCTTTTCTGAGCAAGAGGCCAGTCAGCCTAAATGCCCGTAGTGTTTCAGGGAGGGATGCGAGACCATGCAACCAGCCTTCAAGAGACCTCTTAGGTAGGATTACATGTCAGGGATTTTAGGAAAGACCTGGCAATGAACAACAAGAAAGCAAAATTGCTGCTGAAGCCTTGGTGTTTCATTCTTAATTCTAAGCGTACTGGATATAAACCATACAATATTTGGCTACCGTTAATAAGTTGTTTGTTTAATAGCAATATATTGTTACAGAAGCCCGCTGCAATAATATCAGGAATGTTCCTTTGGGACAACTGTTCTGGAGAGCTCAAGCTACTTATTTCCTAAGTGTTAGAGATAAGCACAGATTTGTAAGACAGAGGTGACAGTTACCAAATACTGTGGGTATGGCATTAAGGAGAGAGTCACGAACGTTTTATGTTCTTCCCCAACACATAAACACATGCAAATACCAGGAAACAGCAGTATTGGCAGTTGTAGAATGTTATTATTGGCAGTAATTGCTTTTGAGAAATGCATACAGAAGACCTAAATACAACAGAGTATTTAAAACATCCAAAAATATTATGATATTCCTAAAGTTTTCCTGTTCATAACTTCTTACTTGAAACTAAAGACTTTCTGCTAAATTAAAACCTTTTTTTAGTGAGACTCATAGGCATTTTCACAACAAATATTGTTCTACATCTGCTGATATTTTTTAATTGGTATCACACTTTGAAGTGTCTTGATTACTGTGTAAACAACTATGAAAGATATTTACATTTTTTGATACTCTGTTATACAAAATAAGGACACCAAATCATAATACTACTGCAATATTGTGAAAGCAAGAAACAGCCATTATCTAGGACTTTCGGGTTGTTGGAATGTGTTTTCATTTTGCTCTGCGTGGTAAGTGCAAATGGCATTCCCATCAACTGCGCTTACTGGAATCTGACAACCCTGAAACTGGCTTTTTAGCATTTCAGATTGTGCATTAGTTTTGATCTTTAAAGACATGATGTTATTTAAAGCTCCTGATACCACGACAGGGCAGAAGTAAGACCTTAAAAGATAGTCCCAATGAATACCCTACATTTCTTACAAATCCTAAACCCAAAACCAACCCCCCCCAAACCTATAAACTAATTAATGGATATGCTAACACTTTCTTGGAACGTATGCTGCAATTTTCAAGGATACGTGCTTTGTTCTTCGTATGTAATCGAACAGTTGAATCCTTACTAGAAGTGCAGTTTTAATTATGTAACTGTGGCATGCTGTTGAGGTCTAGCTTTGGCAGCAGCTGTGCAACAGTGACCATTTCTTCTCTCCTATGTGTCTCACCTTGGAGAATCCAAAGATAGGCCTAAGTAGCTTGTTTAATCTCCACTCCTAATGTTCAATCTGTCTGAGAAGACTACCAAGAGAAATTATTTTTTTTTAAGGGGAGCATTTGTATTGGATCTGGATGACAACTGTGCAATTGATTTCTTATGGATTCTTGAACAAATAATAAGGGTAAGTATGGCTGGCCAATGTGGCAAAATAAGCTTGTTTTCTTCTAAATATTGAACTCCATGTACTGAACATGCAGAAAACAGTCCAATGGTGGGAAGCTGCAACATGTACTGTAATACGCTCAGATGTCTTACACCTCTATACCGGACATAGGGAATCGTTCAAGAATCCATTCTCCTGGAATACTGAAATGCCAATCTTTTTGAACAGCTGCCTCTGTCCATAGGAACACATTTTCTTGACAGTGCCCATTGTGGGACCCAACATAGGCACAGGGAAGAGCTCGTGTATTCCTGTGTTTCTCAGTCCTTGGCCATGGGCTACTTCTAATTTTTAAGACATCAAAAGGTGCAATAGCATTAAAAAATGCATACATCTCCTCATGTGCAAGCAAGTAAAGCGGGCAATAAAGTGGGCCAACCACACCTAGATGTAAAAAGGCTTTCAGGGAAAGAAATTGGGACGAGTTCTGCCCAGACTGAAATGATGACAAATCTTGGATATAGCCTTTAAGTATTGAATTTAAACATAAAAAGGACATGCCTTGTGACTTGTTACTTTGCGAGATCAGTAATTCTTAAATGATCACAACAGCAGAGTTAAAAAAAATCTTGCTGTCTTAGGTACCTGTCATCTTTTCTCAGATGGATTAAACTAGGAGTCTATAGACCGCCTACAGCTGAAATGGAGCACAGCTGATGGAATAGGCAAAGCAGAACTTTGTGGTATTTGGGACCATACTGTAGCATCCAGGTATGGATGTTTGCAATGACCCATATTGTAATAAAAACTGGACACACGTCATCCTTGGCCATTGCCTTCTTTCTCTCCCTGCAGGCTAGAAGGTAACTCCAGCAAATCCTCACCATATTCCTGCTCTGAGCAGTCTGGGAACTGACATGGCAGGAACCACACTGTAACTTGTGTATGAGTTATCTACCTATCTATCTCATAGCTGTGGGACTGGACAGTCTAGAAATTAGCAGTGGTGCATGACAACCATAGTGCAGAATCCTGTACCCCAAAGATAACTCTGATAGGTCTGGAAGCATCCTACAGAGCCAGGCCAGGACCAGGGACCAGGTCCGCTCTAAGCTACTTGGTTTAGAAGCACCTGGAGCTCAGGAACTGGCTCTGCAAGAGCCAGTCAAAGCCAGAGACCACACAGATCCGTTCTGGCTGAGATATGAACAGACACTATTGATGAGGGAGAATCTGAACCAGTGCCTTAATGAAAAAAGATTTTGTCTTAACCCAGTTTGTACAGTTTAGCATCTCTGTCATCTTTTGCAAAATATGTGCAAAATATTAGTGAATCAAAACGGACGTACTGCATGACAAGAGTAGCCATTTTTCTTCAACGCTTTCCAGATCTTGAATGTTCTTTAATCCAACACTTTGATTTTTATTTGAACTTTGCATATTTAAAAAATATCTAAATTGACGTTATAGTAATTGTAACTATGCAGTTACTGCTCAGCATTGCTATGCAACATTTTAAAGTATACATAACTTAGGCATGAGCTTGAAAGACTAGTTCAGAGTGCATTAATAGACTCCAGCCTCAGCAGTAACTGAGTGCCACACACATGCCTTAGACACCACTCCTATATGATCCACCGCTGTCCCCCCAAAAGAGCAGTTATTACAAACAGTCCTCCTCTTCCTATTTCTACTGTCAGCAGCAGCTGCCAGCTTTGTATCAATCTCTGATAAATGCACAAAGATGCATTCAGCTGTTGGGACAACATTCATTGTTTGAACTGCCATTTTGCCTCCAGGTAGAGGACTAAATGGCAGCGTCCTGAAAGCCAGCCTCAGCCTTTGAGTCTTCGCTAGATCACAGTGTAATAGACCATCACAATAATATATGCCTTAGTATCTTTGAGTTATTTGTGACAAAGCAGGCAGATAAAATCATGCCCAAGTTGTAAACCAGCACGAGTAGATAGTAAGGTATGGTAATCAATTTCCCAGTTCACAGAGTATTAAATATAGCATTTGGGCTTTGTCTGTTATAGGGACAGGGGCTATTTGCAGAATTTAACTTTCTGAAGTTCAGGGTTGCTTGGACGTGAAGCTGGATACTGTGTCATTTCTACTTAAAATCTTCCAAATGAAGAAGGGGTCCCTGTCTTCAGGGAGCTGAAAGTCACAGCTATATTCCTACTGTTTACACAAATTGCTAATGCTGATTTCTAAATCTCTCTCTTGGGTTTATGCCAAACAGCTAATACTGGTTCTCTGAACTTGTTTGAGCTTCCTGACAATGAAGAAAATCAGAGAGACCGTGCTAAGAGTGAAATTCCTGTTTCCTATGCTCATGAATTCAATGGCTGCAGGAATTCCCCTCCTAACTCCACTTCAACCACAGGTGACTTCTCCAGTACCAAACACCTCGAAGCTCCACAGCAGCAGCATAGGCAACACAGAACTATTGTAAAAAAACAGTTTCCTGGCTCTTGATAATCAGCTGTAATTACTCTCCTTTTAGTCTGCCAAACTAGTTAACTGTGAGAATGAGCGACACATTTGCAAAAGAACACGATGCACATAGTATGATGCATGAAGCAAGAGTAAGATGATAAGAGCTGTTAAACTTTGTTTTAGCACAGGCACTGGGATCACTGCCATGCAGAAAGTTTTGAGAAGCACAGATATTTTTAAAAAGTTTTTCAGTCTCCAATGAAACTGAAAAAATGGTGGGCACTGGGAAAAAAAGAAATCCTGAGCTGTCAGAGCTGGATATGATAGGTAGTTCTGCTACAGCACAGATGCTACTTCTTTCAATAACCAAACAAAAACTGCTTAGGCCTCCTGCTGGGGCAACTGCTATAGCACACAGTACGAGTATTGCCCTACTCATTCTTAGGGCAGGGAATACTTTTTGCACTCCATAAGAAATAAAAGGACAAAAGTACTTGGATTTTTGTGTGTGTATTTAGAAACTGCTGCAAGGAAGAAAATACAGTGTAGTTAAGCGTACACTGTTAATGAAACAAATCATTATGGAAACTTTCACTGCAGCCAGTTTTGGGTAAAGTAATAAATGAATTGCTAGTGTTCATTGCACACTGTGCTGTTAGTTATCTGGCAGACAGGAAGGGGAAGCAGCACTAAAATTCAGAGGACACCAAGATAGGGCAGATGAGTTACAAACTGAGGATACCAATTTAGGAGATGGCTGTGGAAAGCCGGTAACATATCCAGGAACTGAAGTTTATAAACGGTGGCTGAAAAGCATTCAAAAGAGGCCTCTAAATGCACGTTCTTACTACATGTCTAAATGAAGCAAAATTGCTGGACCTTAAATAAAAGTGCTAAATGCTGGCCTAGAGGCATGGTCAGGCTAGTGATTAGTTGCCTTGGATATCTGGTGGCCTATCCAAAAATAAGACATGCTGATATTAGATTAAAAACTTCCACAGCAATCTACCTGAGCTATTCAGCATTTCGAGCCACATTAGGATCAGCTGAATTAATTTTACTTTGTTTAAGATTCTTTATGTGTCCAGTAAAACAACATTTTGCTGTACAGACAGGGTGTTTATGAGAACTCACGGATGCCCCCGGAGTCTTGTTTTGCTGACCTTGTCTGTGAGCACGCCAGCTCCCTATCAAACAGTCGAGAAATTTATTCTAGCATTCATGATGACACCAAATCTGGTTTGGGTGTGTGGGGGTGTGTGTGTGTGGTGGTGCGTGGTTTTTTTTGTGTGCGTGGGAACGCAGAGTTCGCCCGGCAGCAGACGCGCTGAAAAAAGGACATCAAAGAGGCACTAAGAAAACAAACTGGGGACCGCCGGGCGACGGCAGACACCCCCCTCTGCCGTGGAGGTCGGCTCCGACAGCGACTTTTTTTTTTTTTAATTTCCTTTACTGAGAGAGCACATCTCGCCCCTCACCTCACCAACCAGCCCCTCACCTCACCCCTATCCCCACACCTCACGCCCCAGCCCCTCACCACTGGCGTTTCGGGCCGCCGCTCGCCGCCTCAGGGCTGGCTCCGCCAGCGCCGCGGCCCAGGCCCGGCCCGCGCTCACCCCTCCGCCCGCCCAGACACCCTGCGCCGTTTTGAGAACGGCTTTTTTACACTATCTCCCCCCCCCCCGCCCCGTCCCCTTCTCGCTATCAACCCCCCCGCGGGCAGAGCCCCGGGGCTGCGAACCCAAGCCCCTGGCTCGTCCGCGCCAGGGGAGCCAGGGACAGAGCCCCCCGATATCCTCCACCCCGCTCCCCGTCCCGACTCCCTTAAGGCACCCAGAGCCCCGACACCGCCGCCCCGGGCGCCGCGGGGGGGATTTGGGGAGGGTGTGGGGAAGCGCAGCGCAGCGTGCCCCAGGCGGCTGGCACGGCGGGCGGGGAGGGGCGGCGAAGGCGGCCGCCTCCCGGCCCCGGCGGGCTGCCCCGGCCTGGGGGCGGCGCCGGGCAGTGAGAGGCAGGGGGCGCCTCGCCCGCCTCGGCCCCCCTCCCCGGGTGTATATAGCGGCGGCGCGGCACGGCGCGGATCCCGCGGCGGGCAAGATGGCGGCCGCCGCCAGCACGCAACCTCCGCAGCCGCCGAAGCTGACGCAGCTGCTGGAGCGGGACCCCTACCTGGCCCCCTTCGAGACGGACTTCCAGCGCAGGTAGCCGCCCGCCCGCCGGCGGCCTAGGCCTGCGCCGCGGGGAGGGGAGCGCCGTCTCGGCAGGGCAAGGGGCGGCGGGCGAGCAATCGGCGACCGCCCGCCTCTGGGGGCGCCGGGGCGGGCGGGGGGAGCGGCGGGGCGGGCGGTGTCCCCTCCCCCTCCTTCCCGTCCCCTCCCTGTGGCGGCGGGGGCCGGCCCTCAGACAGCGCCGGGGCGGCTCCGCTTCCCGCCCCGGCGGCGGCGGCGGGGGGGACGGACCCAGAGCGGAGTTCCGCGCCGGCCCTTCCGACGGAGGCGTCTCCAGGGCGGGCGGAGCCGTCGTCACGGCCCGGTGGGGCCTCCTGAGGCGGGCAGGACGCGCCGCAGTTGGGAGGCCTCCACGGCGGGCCTCGGTGTTGGGGGCGGCCGGGGCGCCTCGTCCCGTCCCCCGCCGCCACTCCGGCGCTTCAGGCGTCTTCGTTTCCCTCCTTCGACCCGCCGAAAAGCAGCATCGCTTCCTAATGGCGGGGCGGGATTGGGGGAGGGGGGCTGGTTGACAGGGAGTGTGTCCTTTGGGGCGCGGGCAGGTGTGCCGTGAGGGGAGACGCTGGGGGTAACTTGTGAGGGCGTTCAGCCGGGCCGCGGTCGCTCCTGAAAACGCTTTCCAGTCTGTCTGTGGTAACCTGTAAATAAACTGCCCTCGAATCGCCTCTTTTTGGAGAATTTTCCTTCCCCTTTCCGTTCCCCCGTATTTTTGAGGTGTCCCTGTATCCCCAGCTCAGCCGTTAGTCAGCCTTACGAACGGTAAGGTAGCAGCAGAGTGTGTATTAGGCTGGTTTCATGTTGGCAGTCTGAGTGTCCCTTTTTTGGTGGTGTCTTTGTTTGGTTTTGTTTTGTGTTTTTTTTGCCTGTCGCCGGGGGCTGCGGCACCATCCCTCTGGCCGCAGGGTGGGGGGGGAGGGCCGGCGGGCCTGGGCCGGAGCCTGCCCGCAGCAGCTCGGGCAGAGGCGGCCTGCACCCTGCGCAGCCCTGGGGCACTGCTGCAGCCTCCCCCGCCCTCTGAAGACGGGAACTGGGAGGTTTTTATAGTGCTATTTTATATGTTGCATTTCACCAGCCATCCTCTGATAATCAAATTGTAGTACTGACCAATGCCCTACAGCCCGGGAGCCTGGAAAAGTCTGTGTATGTGGGAGGGAAGTAAGAGGGAATTTGATTATTTTTTTTTAAAGAAGTATTTGGCTTTTTAACCTTTACTACATTACACATGGCACTTTTCGCTTAGCATTACCAGGCGTCCTGTTGGGCTCTGGCAGAGAATAGTGGTAAAGCCTAGATCTTGTAAAATGGGATTAAGGATTGAGTAAACTACTAGGCTGATTTACAGAGCATTTTCTCAAACTATAATCTCTTAATGGTAGAATAACTGAGTGTTTGAAACAATGATTCCTGGCAAGCTTGTGGTAATCTATGCAGTGCTGTAAAACACCTAATTCTTTCAGTGGGATGCCAGGGTGTAGGAAGTAATAAGTGAGTGGATCTGTCTCTTAATAAAACCATTCATTAAAACACTTGAACTTCCACAAATGTGTCTGCCATCTAAGTGGGCATATTGTGCATGATGGTGTTTGTATTTCTGGGGATAGTATGGTTGTGCTGAACACAGCGAGTTTTGAAAAACTTCTGTGTGCTTCCCAGGTTCATTTGTCTCAAGCATGGAACTTCGGATGATCCTGTTTGTATCTTGTCCTTTCCTGGCTTGTGAACCACAAACCAGTCATTTACTATATTATTATTATTATTTTGGAAATGTGTATACTGTTAATTAGTTTAAAAAATAAAAAAACTTTTGTGACAACCTGTGATAAATTGAATGTCTTAGTCCAAGCACAAACAACAAGGCTGTCCTGTCTTTCATCCCATGGATTGTAGAGAGTGCCAAGGAAGAAGAGTGTAAGCACAGGGAAATGCCTGTGGTGTCTCCATGCAATGCTCATCCCAGCTTCCATGAATTGTGATTCTGTCTGTATTTAATAGCTCCAGGTGTGCTTTTTTTATCCAGAGCTCTTGCATCAAGAGTGCCCAGAAGAAAGGAGTTTTGCAGCCTAATTGCTGCTTGTGTGAAGAGCCAGTTCTCTGAGGTGTTTTGAGTCTCCAGCATGTTGGTTTCACTTTTCTCTAATTCTTGCACTGGAGGAGGTGGTGAACAGCTGTGCACAACTCTGTTCACTGCATCCATGAAATCCTGAGCAGTGTGGAGCCATGTGATTATTTTTTTGTTCTGGGCTGAAGGATCTGGATGTGTGTATTTAACTGCTTGTTGTACGAAGGTGGTCCACATGTCTGAGCCTTTGCTGTGTTGTATGTCTTTCGTGGCCCCTTTGAGGTGTGAGTTAAAACTGAAAACAGTGTTTGAGTTGAATATTGTGTGGATTAATACAGTTAGATAATGATATGGCACTTGCATAACTAATCCTTCAAGTAAAAACATGAAGCAAAATTAACCTGGCAAGCTGTCTAGAAGCAGAGATATATTTAAATGTATTTACTGTTGAAGCTGCAAGCATACATACAAAGTAAAGTTGCACATACTAATCTTAAATCCTACTGTCAGTAAATTCTTATGCCTCTAGAAAGGTAGCAATTAGATGGTGACTTAAGTCTTGATCATGCATTTGTGGGGCCTCTCATTAAATAACCCAAGGGGTCAGATGTATCCCACACATAGTGTAGGAAAGACTGTGATGAAGCAAGGAGGAATATGTGCTGTTGAGCAAATCTTTGTATTAGGAGTTAATCAACAGTCAACTGCTTGCCATGGCCTCACCATAGGTAGGGCAGGAGGACTAATTCTTAATATATATTTGGTATTAGCAATTCCTTTACTCATTTAGAGTAGGAAAACTGGATAGAAATGATACCACTCAACTGCTAAACAAGTAATGTTCTGTTCGTTACTCCTGACACTACTGGCTGGCTTTCTCTCTACCTTTGCTCCTGATACCCCCAGCCAATGGCAATTTTTGCTACTTGAATATTTTAAACAAAGATTCAGGTAGTTTCTCAGTTCAGAAGGTTGACTTATTTCTGGTGAAGGAGACAGGAGATAGCTGTTGTGCCTGGCACCCTGTGGCACTAGAAGTGGTTTACTTGCTTGGTTTAGGAAGCTTTGGGAAAGAACAGAAATGAAACAGACTTGATCAACCGCAATATACATGGATACTTTTACTGTAGTAGTTTAAACTTCTTAAAGTTTGCAGTAATTGTTGGACTTACTTAATACTAAACAAAATAATTAAGAACTGATGGGAGTTTTGTAGCTTATAGCTATCATACTGTGCGTTGCCTAGAGAAACAAAAGTTGGGGATTTTGACACAGGATTAAGGATGCTTGAGGAAAAAAAGCTTTTTAAACATTTTTCTGTGGAGATCTTTACACTATGCCTTGTGCAGAAACCTGTAAAAATAGTCTTCCCTTTGTCTTGCTTAGTAACAGTATGTTCTTCTACAGAAGGGGTTGGGGAAGGAGGGGAGAAGAAAAGATTTAGGGTCTATTCTTGACAGTGATATCTGCGACTTGTTGACTTGCCCTTTGGGCTTGAGTCTGCTGTTTTATCCATAGCACTGTGTTAGAGTAGCCAGATTATTGCTAGTGGAAAAATTTATAACTGTTTATGCATGACTGTTGTAGGATGCACAGTTAACTTGGTTATGTTGGTTTATTCTCACATTCAAAGCAGGGTCATTTCTGGTGTTGGATTGGGTTGCACAGGACCTTGTTGGGTTGTGCTGAATCTTTGAAGGTGTTTCTGCAGCCTCTTTGGCCAGCCTTTTCCCAGTGTTTGGCTACCCTCATTGTGAAAACTTCTTGATACTGTAACTTCCGTTGCTGCAACTTTGTTGCCTCTGGTCTCTTTTTCCTGTGTACCTTGGAGGAGAGCCTAGTTCATTCTTTGCTCTAGGCACTCCCCCCAACCTGTCCCTTCAGATAGTTCAAGACATTAGCAACCCATGCCTCCCCAAGCTAGCTTTTTCATCTCTAGTGTGAAGAAGCCCATCTTTCTGAGGCACCTGTGTGCCAAAGTATAACTTCCTGCTTTAGACAACTGACTCTTTTCCTTTTTTTTAATAAAGCTTTGAGAAACACCGAATAGGTGCTTTCATGGGAACAAAGTGCTTTTCTAAATAAGTGATGCCTAAAATGTGATGCTAAACCTAGTTAAGTCTGAAGCATGGAGTATGGACTACCATAGTTAAAGGAGTGACTAGCAGTAAGAAATAGACTTCTAGTTGCATTCCCTCCTCTGTTCTTTGTCATGCATGAGCATATTGTTGCAAATGGTGTTTGTGGGAAAAATAGAAATCTCTTATTTTTCCTTCTCTGAATGCTTTAATTTGACCCTGAGTTGGGGAGGGGGGGTATTTTCTTTGGGAAAGGGGGCAATCCTTCTGGTATTTATAGTGAACCATTCAGTCTTGGCCCAAACACACACTGTTCAGAGCTTGAAACAAGAATCTACTTAAAAAAACAAGCGAATAAAAAAAAAACACACCAAAGTGATAGTGTTTGCATAGGATATCACTGTGCTACATTGTTTGACCATCTGTAGTATGTTTTCCCACAAGTATTTTGTTAACTCCCAAGTGTTATTTAGGCTAAAGACTTTGTATAATTTAGTATGTATTTTTAGTCTTTTACCTCTCGGAACATAATTGGTTCAATTAAAACCATTAATGCCTGTGGTGTAATTGCATTTTATGGAGTTACAAACTGGTGTTAGAAAGTGCTGCCCATTAGAATTTTCTGCTATAACAACATGCACAGCTTATTATATTTTACCAGTCCCTGCAACTGCCTCTGTAATATTCTGACTGTGTAGTTCTCAGTGAAAGCTCTTTTTTGAATAGTTCAGTTTATAAAGTAAATAAGCAAAAATGTACAACTGCACAGCTTCAGTCTTTATTTTGATGAAAAGCATCAAACAGGACACTGATTTGTTCAGCTAGACAAAATACCAGCCACAGTGCTTGATCATAGGTATGGGTTGAGAGAGAGAGAGAAGGTCCCATTTCTTTTGAAGCATTGGTGAGATTTTCGTTGAGAAGACTGGAACACCCACTCAGTGGCTTTAGTAGCTGGATCAATGAACAAGATATCTGTCAACTGGTTTATTGGTTTCGAGTAAAGTTCTTGGACATCTGCATTCTTACAAAAGCAAAATATTTGCTGTTTTGCTGTTTGTATCTACCTAATATTGGATTACTGCTGCTTTATGATGGTTCTATCACTTTTTTCAATTTTAAGAAGGGCACAGCGGTGTGTACTTGACTGAGGTGTTGAAAATGAGAAGATGTGGAATTGGGTTTGATAGGACTGTGTAGAAGGGCAGCTGTTGGGGGTCTTGCAAGTTTGGGAATGGAAGCTGACAAATGATTCCAGAGGGAAGCTTAGTTTTAAGTGATCGTGAAGATGGGGGAAAGGCTGGAGTGAGATCTGTCACAGCATTAACACAACTACTATGTATAATCTGTGTTGGGAGCCATGATGCTAATTTAGAAAAGATGGATTTGCTTTTTCTGTTTTGTCTCATACAGGCTGCTGTATTGGGTGCAAAACTAAATGTTTAACTAAATGTTTAAAACTAAATTCATGTAAAACATAATGTCATATGTTGTTGTCTTTTTCTTTTTTTTTTGGTGGTGTCCCATAAGTTCAGTTGACTTCTGTTGAGCTACTCAAAGATTCCAGAGCCCTATAGAAACCAATGCTTGTCAGTTTAATGGAATATATGCTTTTGCATTATGGTAGCCTTTAGAATACTCTTGTGCATAAGAATTACTACAAGCACCACTGACTGCATCATTGATGACCTTAGTTTTTAAGTCTGTGAGGAAGTAATCACATAGGCCAATGTACATCTAGTATATGCATATCTGGTTGTTGTCCTCATCAAAAGATTCATAATAGCTGCTAGCTTTACAAAAAGGCAGGAAATTATTAGGATGTAAGTATTGCATTTTGTTAGCAAGGCAGTTGTGTCTGTATACGAATTTAAAACTAAGTACTCTAAAAAACTGAGTGGAGGCCCCCTCAGCTCTGTTACGTAGTGTTAGCATGTCTGAGGATGTTGGATGGGCTCTGAGAATTTGCCCAGAACTTTAAAACAATAGATTACGTGACCAGGAATCTAATTACTGTCTCATTGTAATAGTGAGGAAAAGACAAAGTCTTGCTGAATACTTTAGATTCAGGTATTTATACATGTTTTTTTATTATTTCCAAGCTGTAAAGAAGGCATTCTTATTATGGAGGACCATCTTAAGTTGACATCCTGTTTCATGAAGATGCTTTCCCCCCCATTCAATTTCAATATTTACGTATACACACTTCTTTCCTCTCTGTCTATCTGTTCAGCTTACTCCCACTGTACCTTCTAGTCCTAGCTGCACCTTCATCGTCTGTCTTCCACAAAAGAAGCTCCTTTTCACTTCTGTCAGAGATCTAAAAGCTCTCACTCATGTGTCAGTTTACTTTGTACTTTTGAAACTTTGCTTCATGCAGTCATTCATTAGCTTAAAAAGAAAATAATGTCTTAAGGCAATATGTCAAGTGTAACAAGATCAGGTTTTTTTCTATTTAAAATGTTTAAAACATGAATTTTCCCCTGGAAAAAAAAAATCTGCAAAAAAGCTTTTAGCTCTAATATGGCTTGCCTCTTCCCCAAGTATCTGACAGTGTATTTGACATTCTTATCGCACCTTATATTAACAAGTTGAAGGCTGATTATTAGTGATGATTCCTGGCCATGCTGTGAAGAGTAGGCCTTCAAGCTGCTTAGAACAAGTCTGTTCATCTCATGTTGCTATTGGAAGCACCTTAGCAATGAATGTTATCTGGACATTATTGGCCTAACTAATAGTTTCGTTAAACATGCAGCTCCAATTCTATTGACTGATGTTACCTGAAGGTAGTGGTAGCTCTAACGCTTTCTGCTTGACACCCTCTTCCTTTCTTTGGTGCTGTTGCTCAGGCATGGTATACTTCTGATTCACACATGTCCTTGCTGTTCTGGTGTGCTGTGTTGCTGGACTCTGTGCTAGCATGTCTGCCATTGTGCTTAGCATTAGAGAGAAAATAAATTCACAGTGGAGCATGAAGTTCCAGTGAGGATGGACTTAACTTTCACTGAAGTAGGAGTACCACTGCTAGAAGCTTATGTTAAGTTGAAAAAAAATGTAGCCTAGATCTGCAAAAGGAACTGAGTGGTGCTCAGTCACACACAAAATTAACTTCTAAGAGTTTAATTCATGGAATAGAAAACGTGAATTTTGGCCCTTATGTGAACTAGTCTTGCATTCATTGAGTGTTTTTTCTCCATTAGTGTGTTCCACAGTCCTCAAAGTGAGTGTGGGATCTGTGTCCTCCTACTTCCAAGTGATTCTGGCATGAGGCACCAAAGTAAGGATGATGTCCTTTGTGGTAAGAGTAGGGAAGTGGAGAAACCCTGTTAAAGTAATGCTTTGGGAGAGTGTGGACTTCAGGTGTATCAGTATTTCTTCTTTAATTCCTCCCACTCCAAACCAAAACAAGACCCTACCTTTTGATCAAGAAAAGACTTATAGGATTGTGGATAAGCTAATATATGCAAACAGACTTCATTGATTTTGAAGAGTGGTTAAATATCATTGCAGAGATGTTCAGCTGGAAGAGACTTCTCTGTTTCCGGGCAATGTTTAGGGTCTGATCTTCATTTTCACTCATCTTTTTCAAGAAGCGGAGCTGACAGAAGGCTCTTTAGGAGAACATTGTATTGGGACAAGTGGAAAATAAACTTTTAGTGCTGATCACAAATGGATGCAAGTAGTTTATTACAGTTAGTGTGAAGATTTTTTTTTGACAAAACAACACAATAGATGCTGTTCAAGCAAGTCCTCTGTGCCAGCTGTGTGTCTGGGGTCAGACTTCTGTTTTGAGGGCACTTTTTTTCCCCTAGGATTTCACTGATAGGCAGGTTACATGCATGTGTGGGATGTGTGCCTCCAAGCATTCCCTGTGGTCACACATGGACGTGATGTCATCATCAGTTCTAAGCTTTTGGATGTATAAGCATTTGATAAGATCCTTTGGAGGAAAGGCAGGAGGGCCAGGGGAATTGTCTAAAAGACTCTTGTTAAAATCATGCTGAGTTCCTTTATGTTTTAAATGAAAACATGCTGCAGTACCACAACTGTTTGGAAATTGCCCATCTAGAATGAATTCGTTGCATAAACACAGGAGTCACCGGCTCATTTTAGCAGCCTTAGGGGGTATCCTGATTGTGTTGTACCTGCTATCCTAGCAGGAAAAAAAAGTGTAATAAATTCCATTATATGTAGCAGGCTTAAGCAGATACCTTTGGTATTTTAGGCTGTCTAAAATGCCCTTGCACATCCATGTTTGTGCAAGCAAGTCTTACTGTTAACATATCCACAGTATAAGTGTTTCTGGTTTGACAGGGATTGGTAAGCTGTAAGTTAATTAATGCTTTCCATTCTAAGACTTATGCAGCTCACTTTGAAATTATGAATCTTTGATCACTTTCAACAAGATTTAATTTGTCCTGCATAAACAGTTCTCCCTGCTAAATGCTACTTCTCTAAGAAATTTTTAATGTATAATAGAAATATGAAGTGTTGCAATACTGTTTTGGTGTGCCAGCTTTTTTGAGAAAATTTGGGCAGCATGCTGGTTTTAAATACTTGCACAATAGCTTTGTATCGTTATACAAACAGTGGCAATGACTCCACATAGAAGCATTTGTGAAAGAGTAGATGTGGTGGTTTGGGACAGGAGTTGGTGCAGGGGCTTTTGAGAGGTTAGAGCTAAAATGCACCTTTTTTGAGAAGAGAAATTAGAGACAACCACTGAAAATATCACAATCTGTATACTTTGTATGCAAAGGTAAGAACTTAAGGCAAATAAATACTTTTTGTCAGTTCTCAAATCCTTCCTCATTTTGTATTTTGATTGCACTTGTCATTTGATGTTACCTCCTTTCTGTCCCACCCTTCTGCAAGTGCCCTCCTCACCCGCTAAAACCCTTAACATCCCTAGGAGAAATGGGGGAAAAACACCTCCTTTGTAAAAAAGGAGGGAACAGAGCTGAAAAATAAAATACATGCTTTACAACTTCACAGTCTGTTTACACTGCAGCTTTTTTGAGAATGTTGAAGTAGTGGAGAACAAGGTAAAACTTCTGCATGCTGAATGAGCCAGGTGACTCAAATTTACTGTCTGAACAAACAAATCCTCTCTCTGTTGATGTGAACTCCCAAGCTTTAACTTAACCTTTGGAAAGCTCCTGGATTATTGTTATCTTTCAAGTTCAATACATGGATATTTTTTGTACTAAAATATTTCAGTTTTCAGGAGTAGACAGTATGTGTCCAGTACTACCAATGGCATGGTCTCTATGAATGTGTGTGTGCAAGTAATATGGTTTCTATACTATGTTCTCCCATTGGTCTTCTTATGAGACTAAATAGTTGTGTCTAGTTGCCCCTGTTTTTTCAGTTGGGATGCCACCCTCATTGTCCTTTTGCTTACTTCTTCAGCTCTTTGGTACTCTCTTGCCACTGGTTAGCCCTTGTTTCGAAGAACAGCAGGTACTCTTGGGATACTGAACTAATTTCAGCATGTAGAACCAGTAGAAAAACAATCTTTTCATTGGCAAGCTCCAAAGAGATGGGGGAGAGACTGCAGCAAGGCATAGCATTTAGGTTAGCTACTTTGGTCTGTATCCATGGTCTAAAGAATTTTTCCCCTTTCTTGAAGAAGGCAAATCAAAATAAGCATTACTGTCTGTTTTGTTAGGAAGTAAGGGAGAAAGCCTAGTGATAAAGGTTTTTTAAAAAAGTGATTAAGGTAGCAGTTTGGTAGTGATGATGCTATCAGAAAGGTTTGTATGTTTCCTCTTTCCTCCTTGCCTTCCCACCCCGCACAGCTTTCTCTATAGCTTTTGGGGAAAATACATGAAAATATCTTTATTAATTTCGTTTTATGTACTTAATGCACAAGTGTATATACACACACAGAGCTTTTTTGGAGGAGTTTAGCTAGCGTGTGTATGTATCCAGCCTCCAGTGGGGTTCATTGGCAAGTTTAGCTGCAGCTTATGGAATTCATTGACTTAGTCTGTGGCATATTTGGTGTGAGTTTTTCTAATAAGAGTGACATCTTTCATATTTAATTTTATAAACACCTGAAAGGTTTTTTTCACAATATTGCTGCTTTATTTTAATCCTGTTTACAACAATTGGAAAGTATTTAAGAAAAAAAAATCAGGCTCTTAACAGTCTTTTTTAAATAGCAGCAAACAGATTTTTAATAGTAATGCTGTTACAGTGTAATTTGAATGTGATTACAATGATTAGTTCCTTCAGACAGAAAATTATAAATAACGCTTGTTAGCATTTAGATTTATTTGCCAAACTTCTCTGGATTTTCTTTGTATCATCAAAAAATTCTGGACAGATTTTTTTCTATACGCTTCTATACTTGTTATCCTAAAATAAATAAATATATGAGTTCATAAATCTGACTATTTGTACTTCACTCAAACACTGTAAATTAATGTAAATAAAACCACCTCAAAACTGAAGATTCCACATTCATCTCCCTCCCTTGCCCTCACAGTTTTAGATGCCCTATAATTTTGATGGTAGGTATATATAGAACTTTCCTCATAAGTTCAAGGTACTAATTCTGTGAGCTGGCATGATACAGTTTGGGTGGTTGTTTTTTTTGAGGAAGGGGCCTTGGATTATAATGTCAGTGTGTAAGCGTAATGTTTGAAGTGTGTATTTCATACAGACGTGTTGCTAAGATAGACTACACATAAAAAGCTCAAGTTTGCAGAAGGAGGGCAAGAGTGGGGGAGGTTAGAGATGTTAACTACCAGACTTAATCTATAGAGTGATATTAGCTGTGTTACTTGTATACAAATTGCACCCCTCTATCCCTAGAATTTGCCATGAAATGAATGATGATTCATAGTGTGAGCTGTCTTTTCTCTAAGATATTTTGGTTTTTTTCAGAGGTGAGTCTGAGCATGTTTTGGGGCTGAAGATGGCACATAAGCTAACTTCAAATTTACTTTGTCCTCACACACTGGCACAGGGCACTCCAGCTGGTACCCACACAGGCTAACATGCTTCTCAAGCCCTTTGTATGAGACCTAACAGAGCAGATAGGGCCTGTTCAAGGTCACCAGCTCCTGAAATATAGTGTCTTCTGCAAGGCTCCCAGTACAGTGTGTTTCAACAGGTTTCATGCATGTATTGTTTAAACTGCTTAACTTTTTTTTTCAATCAGATAATAAAAATACAAGATCCATGATGCTGATGAAGTTCTTAATGGTGGCAGAGAACTCAATCTATGAAGCTGATTGCTTTCTTCAGAAGGAAAAAAAAATAATGTATTTTTGAACAATCTGCCACTTCTTTGTCCTGGTATCAGTTCCTGGAAAAAGTAATGTTCACAGTACAGAAGTTAACCTAGTCCTTGACACCTTTAATTGGTAGAAGCTGTCTGTAGGTTCCACAGTTGGTAAAATTAAGAAGAGCACAGTCAATTTGTGTATGGAGATATATGTATTTCAGCTACAACTTGTGAATTCTAGGAATGAAGTGAAAGGCTTTGCTAAAAGATTAAGTACCTAAATAAACCTAATGATTATTCCCACTTTAAAATTTATCAAATTTGGACCTAAATAGCACCTGGATGTCAATTATTTTAGCACAGCCAGTAAACCAGGAATGTTACTGCACGATAACAATGAGTGGATTAAAGTATCTTTGCCTTCTGAATAGGATCTCTTTTGGACCATGAAGTTATGGACTGAGATTATAAGGTAATGAGTGGTATCTTTGAGTGTGACTATCAGCCATTGTGTATTTTGACCAAGCTATTTGGTTTTGTTTCTACTGTTTATTGTTAAGCAAAAAGTTAATAAACAAAACCCACACTTTGTTTAGTACCAGAAGCAAAAGCTTCATCTGAGCAGTTGGCCTTTGACTTGCAGAACAAGAAGTAAAACATTGCCTTCTCTAATATAATAAATAAGGTATTGTCATCGAAGTAGGCATCAGACTGAGCTTTCAGCAACAGTCATGGTTGGCTTTGAGTGGTTTCCAACTCAAAATGGAGGTAGCTGTAAATGGCAGTTACATCTGTTAAGTGTTGTTGTAGAACACTTTGACCATAATGACTTCTGACAGAAACATCTCCCAGGCCCTACAGAGGTAGGAAATGCCAAGCCTGTCAAGATCTGTTTTTTTTTTCCAGATACCCTCTGAACAGTTTGTTCATCCTTGCGTCCTTACCAGGATCGGTGTAGTTTGCTGCAAATCCAGTACCTGTCAGTTAATTTTGTTCAATTATAGCAGTGTTTTCTCAAAAATGCATAGTCAGTTCTGGGGTGTGGTTGGATAATTGTTGCATTACTTGCCAGGGAAACCAAAAAAGGGAGGCATTGAAGTAGGTCTGGTATATAGAGAGATATTGCCAGTATAGTATACAATATTGGAGAAGTGGTTGTACAGTGAATGTGACTTAAAGCTGCAAGAGCATGCTTTAGATAATACAAATTGTTGCTGGTGCCCACTTGAACCCAGACAAAACCTGTAGTGATAAATTTAGTCTAATGGCATCTGCACTAAGGACTTGTGCAGCAAAAAGGATATTGCTCACCAATAGCATTTACTAATACATTAACCAGCACTTCTAATATAAACCTGGTTTTAGAACAATAGTCTTCACATTTTGGAAGGTCAGAGACAGCTTCTAGGTGCACTTGTGTAAGTCCCTTAGGTGTTGCTGGGACTGACTGAAGTACAAATTTTGATACAAATTTTGAACTTGTGGACTTTACTAAGAGGAAACAGATTGGACTTTGGGTATTTAGCTCTACTGATTACTGTGGGTCATCAATTTCAAAAACTGCTTTTGACATTGTTAACTCTATCAGTGGTGTATGCTGTTGGTTGTTTAAGTAACTTTAAAAATGCCACTGAGGTTTCTTCACAGACAGGTTTTCTTTAAATGCTTAATGAGGTTTGCCTAATACAGGCAACAGCGTTTAGTCTGTGCTAAGGAAAGCAATGGGACAGTAGTAAACTGCGGTGATTTTTGTGTTTCTTTTTGACATTTTCCAGACTAAGTTTCATCAGTCCAGTCCTTGTTCAACACAACAAAAGTACTGAGAAAGTCAAGATTCTTTGTTGTATTGTTCTGTTTTTTAACTTCTTCTTGATCATCTTTCTCAGGCTCTGTGGGTTGTCTGCCAGGAACTGTAAGAAGTCTAGGGATTTGTCAGAGGGGAGAAGGCTTTTAGACTTTGGAACCTTTTCTGTCATTCATTCTGTCAATATTACTTCATGATAGGTGTCAGACAACATGGTGCCTACCATCGTGCCTGTTAACAATATTTAATACAAACACATTGTTGAGTTGAACAGGTATATATATTAGCCTTTGGTGTTCCGTAAATCAAGTGCCATAGTGGTGATGACTAATTCAAAAGAAGCAGGAGAATAAAGAGCAGAAATTGCTTGTGCTGTGTTTTGGTGTTTGTGGGGATTTTTTTGTAGCATTACTCCTGGTATCTCCAGTGAGTGCTGCTAGTTAGAGCAAGATGGTAAGACAGAACTGTGTCAGAGAAACCATGGCATAAAACCTTAAAATTACTAAATCAGCTTGTTTACTACCTTTTTGGAGTGGCTGAAAGCTGACACTTGTTTCCTCCTGGCACAGAGAAATGACATTTTGATATGTTGACTCCAAACCCTAGCTTTGATGTTTCTGATCATGCATAAGTGACGATTAGGAGAAAAATAAGGATAAGCTATTTTTTTTTTGTTGAGGGACCAACAGGTCTTGTGGCAAAGAAACCATGGAACAGAAAAGTAGGAATAAACAGTAATTTGTGGCTGGCTTTGTAACATGTTTCATATTTTGTAATGGTGTATCTCAGTAAAATTTTTCAGGTGTCTGGGTGTTTTTATTTTAAACCAGAAAGGGTGTTTTGTGGAGGTATGGGGTGCTGTGTTTTTTAATATCTCTCTGTAGTGGATTAGCTTCCTGAATCTGTTTTGCTGAAGTTTTTGATTCTCAAATGTCAATGCAAAGAAAGTACTCAATCCCCAGCAGCTTGTAAATCACTTTTCTGGCTTTCTAAAGCTTTGTGTAGAATAGGCTGACCAAGACTGTGATTTCATGAACAGCTCTATCAGAGAAAGGAAAAACAGTTGAAGCCAAGAGTGCTCTGGGTCTCACTGCACTTCATCAAGGTGGTATTCCTGCTGTGGTTTGCTTTCCTCTACAGAAGAGAATAGGTATTGTAGAAACCTCAAAATTCATTGTGGTATGAGCTTTTACCTGGTAATATAAAAATCTGATAGTCAGTAAGATCTAAACAGGAATCGAGAAAACAGTAGAGATGGCTCTAGTGTTGTATGTGTGTTTTGGCAATGAATGCATTCTTTGTTAGGTTAGAAGCTTTGGCTTAAGATTTTCCTTTCTCCTGCTATTTCTGTTGATACTCTTTCAACTTATCTACTTGTAAACTATGAAAGAAACTGTAAGGAAGTTGAAGTGAAAAGAAAATTGTAGTCTTGACAGAAGATTGTGGCCTTGACAGGTGAACTCAGGGCAAGTCCCTTTGATATGGAATGAAGTGGGATGTGTAGTTGCTTCTGTTCAAGCAGTATAAGACACTATAGACTTTGCCGGGGGAAAAAACATGAAGCTTTGGGGGCTTAAATAGCTATAAATAAGTGTAGCTCAACTGCTTACCAACTGTTTACTAGACTGTGCAATGTGTGCTCCCCCCCACCCGCAGCACATTTAAAGAACTTCCTAGTTGGTGAGAAAATTGTGCTCTGTTCTAGTACTTCTTGATTTGTGTGCTTTGTGCTATATAAGCACAATGGGTTTGATTTGCTTTATTGTTGCTTCCTTTATTCTTTACTTTGGGTATCAAGGTTATGCAAGTTGAATTCAGGCATTTTACAAAGATAGGTCTTGCCTAATACAGGTGCATAGATGACTGTATTCGAATGACAGACATATTTATTAAACAATCTTAAATTTTTATATATCTCTGGCAAACAAGCTGGTCTGTTGCAGTGTAGGATGTCAGTTTTTAAATCTAATGTTTCAAGACTTTTATTGACTTGGAAACCTGTATAGATGGTGACCTGTTCAGGATAAAGTGTTAGGTTACAGTTGCATATACTTACTATAATATTCTAATACACTTTGATTCTTCTACCTTTCATAATACAGCCAAAGCAAACTGCCAGTGAGACTTCATACACATGCGCATGTACACACTCAGTGCCTATTCTAATATAAATTTGAGTTCCTGTCTTGTCAAATAACTTTATTTTACAACTTTTTAAAAACTCATTGCCTCAACAAAAAGAAAATGAAAAAGGGTGGGTGGGGTGAAAGCCAAGGCAAACTTGGGAGCAGAGGGAATGGGAAATAGGGAATGAAGATTTGCAGACCACCTCTAGAGGTTGTGGCAAAACCTCCGGTTACCTCTCTGTCAGGAAGTGTCAGACTTCGCTGCAGTGTTTGGTTTTCCAGCTATGTGTGGTGTGGGTGCTGTTTGTGGGTAGGGTTTTTTTAATTAATAGGTTGGTTATATGATGACTGGAACAAACAGGTTGTAATTGCAACCTGTAGTGTTACTTTTCATGACGTTTGTTGCAGTGACATGGTAACTGCAGATCACACACAATCTCAGTAACTTTTGTGGTGGAGTATTGCTTCTGCTGGCTCATTCCTTTGCACTCTGCTGTGATAACTGATGAGAGGAGAGCTGGTCAACTGTGGGGAGCTTAAATAATTGCATCATTGTTATCGTGTGTATGTGAGTAAGATGACTATCAACCTTCAGGTTGATATTCAGGTAGAATAATGCCGTATTGCAGTGTGATTCTTTGCTAATTCTTGTTGTTCTGATATCCTGACTAGATATCACTCAGAAATTTTTATTAGTAGGTGAAATCATGTAACTGTTGTTGGTTAAATTCCTGGAAATACAGGTAACGGTTAAATCTTAAAATAATAGTTTCTGCACTATTAATGATGCAATTTTTGTTGGATAAGGTCGTGTCAGTACTCCAGTGAATGCCATATATCATGGGAAATGTTTACCAAAACCCAGCTAAACAAAAAAGATGTTCTGACAAATTTCTGACAATACAAACCTGCTGTGGTTGTTGCAAAGGAATCTTAAATTAACTAAACATTATGAAAGGGTAAAATACACAAATTTTTTGTGTGTTTTCAGGTCTTGACAGATATTCCATGTTGCATCTTCTACTTGCTATTTACAGTAGTTACCTTGTTTATGCTTTCTCCTGCCACTAGAACCATTTTTCATCTTTCTTGTCAGCATTTGTTGTGTACTTTTTACATAGGGATCAATCTGTAGTATGTATTGTAAGTGTGCAGGCCAGCACTTCATAGTCTTTGGGGAGTTTGGGATTCTGAGGCTGATAATAAACCTTTCTTTTGCAAAGTCAGCGCTTGGTTAGCTTACGAAGTACTGGGGAAAATTCCCTTCAGAATATTAATTACAAAGAAAGGAAAAAATATTAGAAAGATGGAAATTATAATCAAAGACCTGCGTACTTGGTAGCGATCTAGAACAGATCTTTTTGCATGGGTCCTGTAATATTTGTGATGCATCTGGGTTGTATCATAAAGCAAATTTTCAGAACAAAAGTATTTCTGGAGCAAATTGTATCGTACCAATTGCTGATTGTGTATCATTGTTATAACTCAATATTTCAGTATACATTAATCAGAGCATGCCACATACTACTGAAACTTAGAGTTTTCATGAGTGCTGTTGGGGGTGAGGGAGTAGGGGATATTGTCAGTTTGTGTAGAGCTGGGGGTTGGGACCATACAGCTCACAACAATGGTGATTACAAATGCAAGCTAAAATTATGGCAGCATTTGTTCTTCAGTCTTTGAAGTTGTTAATGCAATGAGATGGATTTCAACTGTGTCCAAGGTATGCTATTCATCGATTTGAAGGGGGGACAGTGTTTGTGTTCTGTGTGATTTTTTTGGGGGAGTGGGTTTTTGTGTTGTTTTTTTCTGACTTTCTCTGAACTGTCCAAGCAGTGAGGATTTTCTGGACTCCTGCAGTCAGCAAACTTTGAAGTTCACTGAATGGTCTTCAGAATAGCTGTTCTGGGTCCAAGTTAAGCTTACTTCTGATTTTATTTGTGTTTCTGGGAGAACAAACGAAAAGGAAAATTAATAATTAACTTAAGCTGGGATAGTTTGTGTTGCATTCACCCCCACTCCCCCCAAAAAAACCCAAAACAGAACAAAAAACTGAAACACTTTGACAACTAGTTGCTACTCTGAATTGATTCTTAAAGCAAATATGGAGGGTGCCTGATACTGAAATTTCATCTAGAAAGAGCTAGCTGACTAGCGATGGGACAAGATTTAGTTTTTAAGTGTAGGCTTTGCATTCTATTTGAGTAAAAAGTTGCTGTATGTCACGTTCACTGCCACTCATGCTAATGGGCATCTGTCTCTGACAAAATATTTATTTTGAAAATGCTTACCTGTTTTGCCTGATAAAGTAATATTTAAATAATGAGTTAAAGAACAGCTTTTCCCTTCATGCTACTCTAGACTTTTAACAGAATGGATTTAATTTAGTTTTCATGGCTTTTTTTGTATCTTGGATCTGTGTGAGCTATTTGAAGTGTTAGATGCATGAAGTTGTATCATGGACACTTTTGCTTGTTTTGAGAACTATATGGAGGAAGTTGCTTGGGGAGTTCAAAATCTGGCTTTGCCCCAAACTGAGGTAAAGAAAGGGAGGGGGAAGGTGTTGCTAAATGGGAAAGTTCTGGACAAAGAGCAGGTCAGGTCCTGGCTGTGGGTCCCTGCTTGGTGCTTATCTTGGAGCTGGGAAGTGCCAGGAGCCGGCACTGCAGAGGAGCTGGATGGGGACGACGGGCTGGTGGGGAAGCTGACTCTGCTGACTAGATCCTATGTGCTATTAAAGGGTCTTCATAAAATAACATCATATAATGTATGGAAGTTGAAATCTGTATTAGCTGTGTTGGAGTATAGATGTGAGCTCCCCAGAAGTCAAGTGTTACGTAAGTGTAATAGAGTTTTAGCAACTCCTTAAGGCTACAAAAGCATTACTGGTTTGAGCTCTTTAATAATTGTCCAAATGAGGTTTTGTTCATATTGTTCATTACATACACTGATATGCCTTCAAAATTTTGTTTTAATTGTGGATTTTTCTCAGTAAGCAATCTGAAAGTTTATACTTAATTAGGAATAACTGATAATCTTAAGAAGTTTCTCTTAAGTCATCTGGCAAGTTGAAAATTTGTTTTATTCAGCTGAACGTACAGTTCACTTAAGGAAAAAAGAACATATACTCAATTTAGACCTAAAACTTGCTTATTGCTCTCTTCCTCATGCTTACATGATACAGCGCCTGTAACTCTTGTGCTGGTAACCCTGAATGACCTCTTGCTCCTGTGACTCCATATGGGACATGAAACTTAACTGTACCAGCTGTGCGATATTCTGGGTTTGGGAAAGAGGCCATGGTTCTGTCCTGCAGTTACATGTCTGACCTGTACTAAAGGACTGGTAGGGAAAAGGGCCTTCTACAGGAGTCTTATCAGTCTGGTCTGTCGCTGGAAACTTTGCCATAAACAAATGGAAGCGTATTGTGTAACAAAACGCATTGGGATGGCACAGCAGGGCTTTCTGAACAAAAGGTATCTGTAAACTCTGTCAAACAGTGCATGCACTGATCGTCTGTGGCCTAACATTTAAAAGAAATATAATAGTTCCTTTAGCATGCACATTCTGAAAAGCACTAAATGGTCAAATCAGAAAAATGTGAAAATAATTAAGAACTTTTCTTAGATTAAATGAATGATGGACTGTAAGAATCCAGACTTCCTTTGAGAGATTTTTAAAATGAGAGAGATACATACTCGTAGCCATTTGCTGTGTAAGAGACTAATGTATGGGCATTAAACTAATTAGCTGTCACACTGCAGTGCTCAGACTTTCTGGTTCCCTCCCTGGTGATGTAGAGGTATGCTGACTTCTTGTAAGGGAGGCCAGCAAAAGAACAAAGACATGTTAAACGCAACTGCCCCAAATGGTAATGGGTACCTCTTCAAAAGCTGTGAAGAATATCATGGCTGTCTTGAAAATGTAGGATTAAGTTCTTTTATATCCTGGAGAACAGTGTCCTTTGTAAAGGACTTCCCTACACTTCCCTGTTGATTTATTCAGGATTTTTAAGTTCACCCTTGTAGAATGAGGGCTGATGCGTTTGATTTAAAGTTACCAAAACTTGACTGAAATATAGAGTAAGGTCCTGGATTTCTTAAAACTCATATTGACACAATTTTACATCAAGAATTCCATTGCTGGCATAAATGAGAGGCTGGCAGTAGCGATTACAGGGGGATTCCGGTCAGTAGGAGGAAGGTACATAAGGTAAGATGTGGTAGCTTCATGTTTCTGCTGATTTTGGTGAGATAGGAAAACAAGGGGTCCCTTTCCTGTAGAGATAAACCACTGTTGAACAGCAGTTCTATGCTTCAGTTCAGGAATACGAAACAGTAGCATGATCTTTACTGAAGGTTGGTCCCCTCTGTTGTGGAAAACTCAGGGATATGGCTTGTTTCTTGTTCTAATTAGTTATCCAGGAAGAAAGACTCAAAAATTGCACCCATAACATTTGGTTAAAAAGGTTAAGAAAGAAGAATAAAAAAACCACTATAGTACTAGATAATATCAATTATGAATACAATCTTGCATCCATAATCCCCCACTGAAAGTGTTTTATACTTTGGTGCTGAAAACACTGGAATTTCTTGTCAATATTAAATTGATCTGCATTTCCAGAATGCTTTGAAACAGTACCTTTTATATATACATATGTAAACTGTGTATGCATTATAAACACACATATGTACAGTGTGTACTATGCAATTATATAACTTACATATAAGGAATTAAAATAGAAATAGCTAGGTATGTCAATTCCTTGTGAAAATGGGTTTACTATAATTGTAACATTTTACAGGCAACATTGATGTAAAGTTTGCTTTACATGTCAGCAACTCTTTAAACTGACTTTAAATTATATGGCAAAAATTTATATGCTAATAAGTTATTTGAGGGAAAAATTGCCTAACAGAGCAATAGCAAAACTTGTCTCAAGGTAGCAGCTGGGCTGCTTTGTCCCTATTTTCGTCTGGTTTAGCACTGTGGAATTCCTTTATCTGTGTGCATAGATACACATACAAAGAAAATTAATGCAAGCTTAAGGGAGGTGTGTGTGATTGCCAGAGCATTCTAATATATCTTAGATTACTGACATTTGTGGTGCTTGTATTTCTGTCATGGTCTGCATTGTTGTTTTTATACGTCTTGCCATGTTCTTTGTTTTTTCTTAAGCAGAACTGGCTAGCTTCTGTAGGTATAAAGTACTAAATATTCACTGAACCATTCTGACTGGAATGCTCTCTGTGTCCCACTCTCCCGCTCAGAACCAGGTCAGTATTGAATTGGGACTTGATCGTTCAGGATTTTGTTCTCTTGGCGCTCAAACCTCGAGAGACAGATTCTGCACCCCCTCTGGGGCCCTGGTGCTAAGGGAGACTTTTTTCTTCTATCTAGTTGATGTTCCCTCTGTCAATTTTTGCATGTATTTTATACTAAAATCTTTTATGTTGTACTAATTCAGATTACAATTGAAAAAGGCTTCTAACTGACAGTGTGCAAGCTGTGTGTGTTAGGAGGGCAAGAATAGGAGATTGCACTGGTAGGTGCTAATGTATGTATAGGCTTGTAGAAGCTGAATGCAAGTTCAGGCTTCCCAGGAGAAGAAGAAAAGGTTTAAGTATGGAACTTTTGTGGGGCTGTATACAATTTGTGGATTGTAGTTATATTGATGGAATAAAAAATACCCAAGCTACTCTGATGTAACGAATACATTGTGACAAAAAATACACATGTTAATTCTTTGTGTACCTAACGGTACTTTTTCTTCCATGATGCTTTGTAAGTCTTTACCAGCTTTATTCTTGATGCATAGCTCAAATGAAGAGGTTAATTTCCTGACAAACTGTGAATAACTCAAGTTGTTAGCTCATGATTTTCCTCCTTTGGTGTTCCCTTGTGCTGGTGCATATCAAGTTGACCTCAAATAAGGAGGCTGTGCTGGCTGAAGCTCTGGGACTCACCTGTTGTCCTGCTTGGCTTCAGTTCGTAGGCTTTAGTTTGGCAGCTCTCCAGGATGAGAATTGGAGCAAGTAGTGTTTTTCTAGGCTTAATTCCAATAAAAGAGATACCACTTTTATGTTTTGTGTGTGTTTCAGGTGGGAGAAGGGAGAATGAAGGGATGTTGTATGTGTATATGTCTAATGTAAACACCCGATTTGTAGGTAATCATATACATATTTATATTTTTTCAGTCAAGTATAGTGTGCTGCTTTTTCTATTTTGTACTTTAAAGGTGGACAGGTGCTTTAAAATAGAAGTTTTCAAGCAGGTCAGGCAGTGTAAACTGTCAAAATTCCTCTATAAAGACGAAAAAACATACTAAATATTCATAGGAATATCATAGTGGGGGCGGAAAATTACTAAAAAGGGAAATCCTATCCAACATACAGTCCATTACTAAATTGCTTAGCCTTTTTGCTGTTTAAGTTTGTCCATCTGAAGTAAGTGAATGCTTAGTAATGTTAATTTTTTATAAAAACGGTTCTGTGTAAATAAAGCTTATGTCAAAATTTGTTATGAAAGACTTCTGTAAGTTTAGTAGATATTTTAGAAGTTGCATGTGGAGTCTTAAGCGGACAAGATGAATCTGAAATTGTGAAAACAGAGGGGTTTTCTCTACCTAGTAGATAACTTGTTCATCTTGTATTTCTTAACTCCTAGTGTTAGACAGATGTTAATATTCCATAATCTATGAAGCTTTCCCAGTAGTACTGTCTAAAAGTAAGACTATGGTTGCATTTGGGTGTGCGGCGTATCAGGATGACTAACCCTGGCAATACCAGGCTTTCTAAGTTTGGGGGATTTTGCTCCTTCCTTCTTCCCCCTCCCCAAATTGTTGCAAGTGGCTTTCTGTGTGTGTCCCAAATTACCTCATCACTTCAGATATTTAAAATTTTGATGTAAACTTCACTGTCTTGCGAAGTCTTGAGTCATTTATAATAGTTGAGTTTGTGCAGCCTTTGAGTCTTGTGCAGTAACACACTACTGGTGGTTTTTCTCCCCTCTATTTTGTTTACAATTTTCTTTAGTCATATCAATTCAAAACTTGAATCGTAAGATTCTAATGTTGTGACAGAAAAGTCACATTATACACAAGACTGACGTGCTTGGAGGCTTTGAAGTAATGATGTCTTCTATGATTATCAGGCCATCCCAGCTAACATCAAATACAGCCACAATCCCATCAGAAGGCAGGTGTCTTGGAAGCTATGTCATATGTACTTATGCGCTTAAGTCATGTGAAAATGAGTATGTGGTTGGGATGAGTAGTGTTCTTCTGCAGTTAAGTGCTTTACATGGATTGCTGCATGCCAAAAGGAGATACAGTAGCTTAATGTTTTAGAAGAGTAGCTGGACTATATAAAACCTGAACTCTTCTGTTTTCTAAAGAAGTTTGAATATTCAGTATAATAATGTTGTAAACTTGATGTTTATACTTCTCTTTTTTTCAATGATGGTGCAAACTTAGTTAATGACTGATATTATCTTTGTACTCATTCTTACTGAAGTCTGGAAAAAGAGCAGGTTTTAGAATGCCTTTAAAAACGCTTGGCCACAAGTGAAGTAAACTGTTGTATATGACTACTCACAGCAGCAATCAACAGAAATACAGGCTTTTTGCTTGCTCAACTTCTGTGGGAATATAGTTGATTGTCTGGAACTAGTTACAGACATTTCTTAAGTACACAAGATCTAATTATACTTCTAGTATGTTGATACTAAATTATAAACACTTAGCATTGTGGACTGTATAAATGTTTAAGAGTGTTTGGCTTCACTTGTTGACGCTGTCTGCGGTGAAAGCAGTTAAGAATTAAATTTAGACAAGCTTGTGCTGTGAAGGCAATGCAGTGCTTCTGCTAAGGCACCTGAAGCTGGTGTGGTGATGTAGAAGGCGAAGTAGCTCCGTGGTGTTCTTCCCCTCTACCCCCAAATACCTCCAGATTTTATTTTCCAGTCACTGTAGGTAATGTTTTCTTCCTTAAAACTGTCTTCTAAAAGGGCTACTCTTCTTCATCGGAGTTACAGGGAACCCAGCTAGCAGACCAGACATGCTTAGTGTGTTGAATGTGCAGTCTATATGAATAGCCCCATACAGCTACTGAGCCAAAATAGAAAATACTCCAAGCTTGATCAAACCAATGAAGACTAATCAAAACTGGCACAGTGGTCAGCAACAAAAGCAAAAGTATACCTTCCTTCCCATCCCATGTTTAATACTTGTTTTTCTATCTATTCTTCATATGTAAAATCTCACACATGGTTTTTCTTTCCCAGAGTACTGTGACGTTTTCTTTGTCACAATAGAATAGAGAGGTAATCTGTAAGTGGGTGACAAATATTTAAAGGCCAGGAAGAAGCCTACATTGGGAATATATTTGTGTGCATGAGAAAGGGAAAACAGACATCTCTTTAAAGTGGTGTATGAATACATGTACATCCTAAAATTGAGGCTAAACTAATGTGACTTAAGGAGTTATTTAATTAGGTGGAATACTGTAGGTTTATGGTCACACTAGACGAGAGGAAAACTTACAGGGAGCAAGGTTTGGTGCTGCAGTAAAGAAGCTGGGTGTTGCTGCGGGTACCGTTCCCCTAACCATCTTTTTGACAGCCTCTTAAGATGGCTATCCATTTTAATCTGTTTAAAGTTTGACAAAGAAACAGCCCTGTAGTAAAGGGAATGTTGTTTGGTGTTTATCAGGGCATGATAAGGCTTTTATTTAACTTTCTAATGTAACTTTCAAATAGTGAACTGTTTGAATATATAAGCCATTGGTCTGATCCATTAAATCAAGACTTTGTTTTTAATTTCTGGAATGTATTTTAAAAGGAGGTGAAGTAGGATTTATGGAAATTAACAATGAAGTAGCTGTGCAGTTTTCTGTTAGGAAATACAAATAACAATTCTTACTACTTAATGTGCCTGCTGAAGTGGATTAGGTGGCTTGGGTAGTGAGGAATATGTGGTGTTTTATTTGAGGAAAAAAAAAATCAGAAGTGACTTCTGACTTAAAAGCTTTTCCCCTGTTTGGTAGACAACTAAAACTTTGGATTCTTACCTTTTTAAATAAACACCCAAGAAGCTAAGTCTGTCTTAGCATTGTGTTGAACTTCATTTATGCCAGTTAATGTTATTTGCAGCATTACTAAGAATGTGGAAGCCAAACTGATGCAGCAGACTTGAAATCCAAATTTGAAAAGAAACAGATGGCTGCTTATGTTTACTGCTGTGGCAAACTAATAAAAAACCAGCTTTATTTAAACAACTAAAATTAAATTTAATAGTTACTGAAGTCCAGACTAGCTTGTCACTGTGCAGAGCTTTTACAACCCATAGGAGGTGTGTGGGCTGGTTCTTACCACACAAATAATCGCTTTAGAAATGGTACTGACTGACACTTCCAGGTTCCTGAAGACCTTCAAGAGGTAATAACACTTGCCCACTAAAAGGCAGGTTGGAAATTCTTTTTAAGAAATTCTGTGGGTTTTTTCCCTGAAGCCTCTTGTGTAGCTACTGCTCTTAGCTTGTGTTTTGATTCCAACTTTGTATCAGTGCTGTGGGAATCACTGACTCTTTCCCCCAACTAGACTTTGATATTTATTAATATGAAGATAGCCTGTTAGAAATAGTTGACAGTGGAATCAAATGGGAATTGATATGCTGTTATTTACAGCTCCATTAAAAATAATTCTGGTAAATAAAACATTTGAGTTGTTTCCAGATTAAGATGGTTTTAAGCATATGTTAATGTGATGACGAGAAACGGTTTTGGAAGGTTCCACTAATAAATACGCTCTTCTAAGAGGAAAAATAAACTGCTTTTAATATGTGGGGAAAGTTACCCTACATCTTCCAGTTACGTGGTACTGAATAACAAGACTTTGGGTACTTAAAGTGAAAATGCATTAGTAAACTGGATGAATTGATTTTTGACTGTATTGTGTCCCTATTATAAACAAATTAATAACGATATTGTTCCTGTAGATTACCTGTGAATGTGATTTATGTTCAGTATTGCCTATTCTAGTGTGTTTTGGCAATATGAAAACCTGAATGTTTAACAAGAACACAATTTCAAATTAAAGTAATAAATCAGAGTTACTGAAGTAAGGCCTGCAGTATGCCATACTCCTCGATGGACATGGAGAGAGCGGTATTTTGTCCCACATGCATTTGGCAGCAAAAGCCTCTTTATCAGCTACTGTCTTTCCAGTCACGCTTGTGTTCACGTCTTTGCTACATGCTCTGCTGATTACCTTGGAAAAGGGCAATGCTGTAACTGTTCAACTGACCTTTCAGTTTATTTTCTCTTGTGTAATATGAAACATGAGCTAACACAGTCTTAGTCTGCGGATTTCGAGAAAGAAATCTGTCTCTCTACACTTCTGCAGCTTTCTGCTCAAATATGATGGAGTTTCTCTGTAGTTATGTTAATTCAGAAGAACTCCATCAACTTGCTTTAGGTATCATTACAACAGAGAAGCAAATTCTTGTAGCTAAAAGAGGTTTTTTAGTGTACAATTAATTCATAATTAAGACTACTTAGCAGAGGGATAGTGAGACAATTACTATTAAATGAAGAAATTTCATATTAAAGTGTTTATTTGATAAATGTTCAGATGTGTGAAATGTAAGTATGCTGCTGGTAAACTTGTTGCTTTGTATACAAAGAAAAAAACATAGAACTCCCATTATTTTGTAATTGCTGTCTTATTTAGACTCATCACTCATGACTGGGAAACTGTCTTGAGTACTTTAGCAGGTACAGAATATATATATAGCTGCTGTTCCAGAAGATAGTGATACAGCTTAATATCAAAGGTTTTTGGGGGCGTCTCTGTTTTTTTGGGGTGTCTTTTAGTTTAAAAAAAGGTAGCTCTACCTTTTATCTCAACAGAGGGTAAAAGATAAAATGGCTTTCTTGTAGCAAGTGTTAATACTTACATATACACTTGTTCTCTCTTGCTTGAATTGATGTCTCTAGTTTGCTAGGCTTCTGATGGAAAGAAATTGCCTCTTGCTCCTTCTAAACACTAGTAATTTGTAACACTTATACTATGAGGTGCATCCATGTGTTTCTAATAAACTGAAGGGGGTGATAGATGAACAAACATGTGTGGATGTGGGTATGAGAGCCTCTAAATATTGTGGGGAAGGGTGTTTTTAGAAGTGGGATTGATTTAGACAAGTCAGTGGAGCAGATATTACTAAATGTTTGTGTTAAGTTTGCATTTGATAACATCTTGTAATCATTCCTTCATTTGGTTCCAAATTGAGCACTGTGTATGTTTGTTATGAAGCTGATGGCAAAAACATTACAGTTGTCAAAGGCTTGTGAAGCCACTAAGTTATCCTAATGCTTAAAGTATGGAAGAGGCTTGCTTCTAGTTCCCTGTATTGTGCAGAAAGTACAGTGCCAGAACTGAAGTCAGCAAATAATCTTCTTATTAAAATACTACTGAAATGTATTTATCTTTCTTAGACTTTGTAGCTTATGTTAGTCTTATGTAGTCTTTGTTAGAAATAGCAACAGCTGGTAGGATGCCAAGAAAAACTCTGTAGTTTCCCTTTGTTTTCTGCCAGTTCTTATGTTTTGTCATGCTCCTATGTACTACGCTGTATGTTGTTGTTAGAGTTTGACTTGCATGTCACTGCACTTGAAATTATTTTGAAAAAAGCTGATGCAGAATCAGTCACTTGTTCTGTATGAATAACTTTCAACAGAGCAAGTGATTACTCATTAAATATCCCCAAGCAAATATTTCTTAATTTTTAAGAAACTGGATTTAGCTTGAGACACAAAGCTGCGTTACCTCTCCATACTGAAATCACGGAACATCCAAAGAGCTGGGAGTCTACATCTGTTTGCTTATGGTGGAAATTGTAAGTAACTACTGAATTAAGGTGTTGTGGGTGCTATTACATTTTTTTTTTTAAACTGCTTCTGCTTCCAATATTACACATTTATTCTAGTTGTAGAGAAGTTGAAAGGACACTCAAATTAATGCATTTACTTGAAGGAGCTTTTTGGATGTAGCTATTGAAAGAGCCACTATGTTCATGGGATTCAGCACATTTACTTTTAGTGTGCAAAAAGACAAAATTAAATGATCATCTCTTTCTGGATCTCTGTAAACATCAGCCATTGCTATCTCGTATGTCTAGAGCATATCTCTCAGAATTCTTCCAACACTTCAAAGGTTACATGTGTTCAGGTGTTGTTTAATCTATTTAAATGTTTATTAAAAAGATTACCTGAGTGGGACAAGACTTTTCTATGCATAAAGTGCAAGTCTATAATCTAAAACTATAAAGCTGATCTGCTGTTCTGAAGTAGTTGTACCTACCTGAGGTTTACTGTGCCTTTACTTGCTATTTTCCTTAAGTGTGATTACTTTGTGTAATACTCTGAATAGCCAAATGAAAAATGAGTAAAGGGAGGTGGAGAAAATAATGAAATAAAATCCAAGGCTTCTGTTCTGATACACTTTTGCTAGTGATGAATGGGGTTGAAGAAGCAACTGCAAACAGGAATTTGCTTCTGCTGCATAATTCTAGTTCAGCATGGTCTGATGCATTTGATTTGTTGGACTGCAGAAATTTGCTTTAGGAAGAACTTGATGGGTCCTACACCTATCTTCCTTCACTCCATCCCCTTATCAGCTGAATGAGGGCGGTTTAAGGGAACTAACTACAGAGTAAAGGAGCAGATGAGAATCAGGGACTGTGCACTGGCTTTGGTGTCAGTGAAAGTGTTTGTAACTGCATCTTCAAAGTGATAGGAGCAATATTAGAAAAAGTAATTTGTGAACAGCCCGGTGTTCTTTATTTGGAAATATTCAGAGGTGTTGCATCTACATTTTCAATTTCTATTTTCATCTTTTCATTTCCTTTTTTTCTTCTATGAAGTGGTAGGAGTCACAGCAGGAATAGAAGTGGGTATTATTAGTGATAATTGTTTCAAGATTGTCTAGCTTCATATTCCCACATGTTTCTCCTTTGACTAACTTGAAAGAAACTAATTCTACTCTGGCTTTCCAGGAAATCCCAATGAGTGCAGCACAGTCTTTATCAGAGACCTTACAGCTGTGCTTCATGAGATGGCAGCTACCACTTCTGTGATTTACACATGGTGGTTAAAGATACCTGTTGCACACAGTGGACTGCAGTGTGGAGATCAAAGAGCTCGTGCCCCTGATCCAGTGAGCCTGGACCATGTGGCTCTGTATTGATACAGCGGAGGCAGGAATGCCTATTTTACAGGCAGGCTCTATGAAATGCCACAGCATGTTACTTGTTGAATTTGAGTAGTTACTCAGCATTCTGGCAGACCATAGGGGAGTCTGTTTTTATAACATAGTTTTCTGAGCAAGTTTTACTGCTGCAGATGAACACTCTGACTAGATGCATAGTGGTAAAAGCTGCTTAAGTACAGAAGTCTATGACCTAAGTGTTAACATCACATCTTCAGATTCAAAAAGAGTTCCTCCTCTTCCATAGCTATCAAGTTTTTTGCAGAAGTAGTTACTGTTTACATGTTCAGTGTAGGCACTTAGACAATACCTATCACTGCTAGTTGATATCAGCATTGAAGATTTTTGGACATCGTTTTCTAAGTAATGGGCTGCCTGTGATATCAAGAGGAGAACTGTAGCTCCTGAGCCTTTCTGATATCAAATTCAAAACCAGCTGTTAATCCTTTCTGATATTCCTGCAGTAGATTATCAGTACTAAAATCAGCAATATTCAATTCCTTATTTGCCAAATTTCAAAATGTGTCTTTATTTAAATAATACATCATTATTGAAAAATAAGACTTCCAAAATTGTGACAGTTTATTCCTCATCCTATAGAGAAGTAATTTGTAAATGGTATTATATTAGTGAAAGTGTGGTGCATCTACACTAGTGACTTGATTTTTCTTTTTCTTAGTTTTTTGACCCTTTTGATCATCCGTGGGGATCATAGAGTGGATTTATACCAAAACAGGGAATGTTTTGCTGGTCTGTGCACATCAGTAGGTGAATGAGTTTCATACTGCCCAACTTTTTTTCCCTACCACTGGCCTCAGTCTTGCCACACTGTGAGACTGAGCTTCATTCAACAATTCTGAAGACAGCGTGCAATCTCAATATTGCTCCAGAGATGGTTTGCATTCTTGTGAAAAAGACATACAAATGCTTTAAAATCAAAAACCCCAAACTAAAAATGCTCAGAGAAGTTGGTGGAGCCCTGTTCTTTACCCCTTAATATTATGACTGGAAAACTGCAGGAGAATTTCAGGTCAGCGTGTTTTGGAGCAGAGTATGCTGGTATGTTAGCCCTCAAACAGAGCTGCTGTGGTGGAGTTGTAAGGAAGATCCTACGATTTCAGTGAAGCATTGTAGCAGTTTTCTAGACATAGTAATAAGTGTGTGGGGGATCCAAGGCAGTTCAGAAAGTGGAGTTCAGAAATTTCAGTAACTTTGTGCATACTGTTGTTTGTGATAATGTCAGTGATGGTAAAAGACACAATCTGATGGCCTCTTTGCTTTCTTATTCCCTGTTTTACTGTAATACTGATAAAGCTTTTTCTGTGTCAGGGAAGAGTGGAAGGTTGAAAGTAAGAGGCAGCATTCCCCTTGGAGGCTTTAGGATTAAGCTGATAAATAGGATAAGTGGTATCTCAAAATCCAAACCAGTTTTTTTAAGATTTGTTGTTTAAATGAGGAGGAAGGGGGGGGGGGGGGGGAACAAATTATTTTTCCCTTTCTGCTTTTATCTTTTAGTCTTTCCACCACCTACATTGGAAGAAATGTAAAGAAATGTAACACACTTAAGTAGCCGAGAGTTTATTTTCTTTTCTTTTGGTCTGTAGCTTCATTTTTAACACAGACATTATTGTAAATGTTTGTATTTATTGGAAAACGGGAGTATTTGGCTGCAGAGAGTACCTTATTGGGCATTTTCTTTCATATCCTTTTCCCTTTGGTATTTGCAGAATTGGGCTTTCCATATGGACACCAGATACCATTATCAGTCTCTCTCCTATTTGCTTTCATGTTTTGAATAAATTAACATTAATACTGGGGCAATATTGTGGAAATACATTGACATGAAAGCAGGTGTGGACAAAAAGAATGTAAAAGATTAATTGCTCCTAAAATCAGCAACATGAGCAGAAGAGGGACTAAAATAATTGATTTCAGTGTTGATACCACAGGTCTTAAAATAAGCTGATTTGACCGTTCTATAGGCTGCAATAACTACAACTTTATAAAAAGGCATGAGAATGGGCATAAAAATACAAGATGGCTGCAAAACTTCGACGTAGTTCAGCACCAGATTGATTAAATGAGGGTGTTTTGTATGCTGCTAAGGCCTTTTTGGTTATGCCAGTTTCTGTTTAGATTACTGTGATGCCTAAGAAACTAAAGCTTGTCTGGTTAAATCTAAAGGTTTAAAATATTAGAATACCTTTTTGTCATTTTACAAGGTGGTCACAAAGGAGGAGTTAGTACCTCTGGTTGCTTGGAAGAATAAAGGCCTGAAGGCTTTATGTTGGAGCCCTAATTCAGTATTCTGACTTGCCATCAGACTTCTTCAGTAGTCTGCCAAAAGTCTTATTTCACTAAGGCAGTCGACTTTGAGGAGGAAGTGGAGGCTTAATTTTTATTCTTATGCTCCATATTGAAGCTACTAATTTTAATGTATGTCTAAGACTTTTAATGTGATCAATAGCTGAATGGAGTCAGTGGTGGTAGGAACGGCAGCGTCAGGAGGGTTTTGTACATCATGGTTACCGAATAAATAGGTTATCTCTTTGGATGAGAAATGTATAGCTTTGCATTGAACTGAAAGATTTCAGGTCATCTTTTTCTCTAATAATCGTATACTTCTACTGTATGAGTTTTAGGTCTCTGGCTATCTGTAAAACAAAATATTTGTGGGTGTTTTACTTGATAAATTGAGGAATAGGTTCTCACCTGAAATGTAAACCCTTGAAGTTGTTACTGAGTTAATTTTGTCTTTGCTGCTTCACTGTGAAGCTTACTTTATTGGCAAGATACTTGCTTTCCAGATAGCCATTATACTAATTCATGTTTGATGTTTTAATCCTGCTTCTATGGAAAGTCAGCCAATTCCTACACTTCTATTGTAAGGGTTTAAACAAAGCTGCGTATAAAGCGTGGGATTTAAAGCAATGCTGTGTTACAAATTATGAATGTAACAATAGGAGGAGACTGTTGTGACCCTGTTTCAAATGATGTTTACAATTACCAGCATTTCACAGTGAAATAGTGGTAGAGGAGGGGTAAAATGCTGGTGTAAAAGTATGATTCTGTTAGCAAATGTCTTGTTTCAAGCCAGGTATATGCATGCTTGGGGGAATGCGAAGACTCTAAAGTATGTTTCCAGTAAGTCTGAAGAACAGAAGTAATTTTAGCATTTCAGTTTTAAAACCCATTGGTCTGTTAACAGAGGTGAGATCAATGCATATGGGACTTGAATTGAAAAGCTTGTTTTTTCCATTACAACTCCAGCAGCAAGGAATACACCAAAGAGCAGGCCTCTTCTGCTCTCCACACTTCTTGTGTGTGGTGGTGAACCTGACTGTAGTAAGGGACTTGATGTACAGCTTTTTACAGTTACTCCAGACCCTCCCTACCTGAAGTTCTGTGGATGCAGCTGTTGCTCTACTTATTTTTTTGGTCCCAGTTTTTACCTTGTAATCCTCTTCAGTGTCAACTGTAATGCAGGAAGGTAGAAAAATCTTAAAAGGCTTTGCAGTCACTCGTTAAGTTGTGAAGACTTGAAAAGTATGAAGGCAGAACTCAGCCTTTTGTCCTGAATCATAGCTCTGGATGCTGTTGACTCTCTTCACATGTCCAGAATTTTAAAAGATTGTCTCACCTTTGAAATGTGTCCTGTGTGTCCAGAATCTGTCTGACTATATGTACGTCATGTGAGTCTATAATGCATAACTGAACATCACATAACTTTCAGTGCTAAGAGGGGATGATGAAATGCAGTCTCATTAACCTAATGTCCACCTCTCCTCTTCTAACACTTATATTCTGTTAGCGATCAGTAGAAATCTTTGAAATTAGTTGAACAAAAAACTTTTTCCTGTCATTCTTGTGTGTAATCCTGGGATTCCAGTTTGGAAGCTAAAAATGTTTAAAAAGCTTCAGTAATGCAGAAATGAAACCCAAAATTTCTGTGAAAGCAAAACCTTAAGTTTCCGAAATCCACATCATGAGCATGCACTTAACTGAATCCTTTCCTTTAAAGCAGCAACAGGATACAGAACTATGCTTCTGCTGTTTTACAAGACCTTCTATGACAGGTAACCTTATTCTGTGTCCAGATGTGTTTCATCTCCTGAGATGAGTTTTTAGAATAGTTCACAGCACAAGTAATTGATCCATTTCAAAAGCTAGTGGGTTTTTCATGAACTTTCAGCAAACTGCAATTCTGTATTTGGTAATTTCGCACGGTGGTTAAAAAAATTTAAAACTGAACGCTTTCTAGAATATAATTTAAAAACAATTATGGAGAGCACTAGTTGTTTCAATAATCATGATTTCTGCAATGGTGATGTGGCAGTAAAAGCTGAATTAACTTGCTCTATCAAAAGTAATGTGCTTATATACAAATTGAACAAGCATTTGTACTCTGTGTACATGATGTATTATTACATGTTCAAAATCTGTCCTATATAAAAAGCTGTTACTGTAATAATGCTTTATATTCCTGATCAAAAACTTTTCTAATCTGCTTCCTTGACCCCTGTCCTCCAAAAGGAATTGTTTTTATTGAGCATGTAATCTTGCGCACTGCTGTTGCAAAGAGAGTAGCCTTTTATACAGTAATACTTACGATCACTTCACATATTAAGTGTTGCAGTCTCTTTGTTTACCTAAACTTTGGATTTACTGAAAGGAAAAAATTGAAACAGTAGATGTACTCTTAGTGCTTCTGTAACAAGAATCCAGAGCTTACCGTGATTTTTCCCAAAGACGTAAATTGTATAATTGCTTTCTGAAAGTCCATTTTCATTTCTCCCATCCCATAAACCCACTCTTAAATGCTGAACTTGTTTGCTGTTTATTTCTTTGGAATGAGATGAATGGGTTTGATTCCCCTTTCCTAGGGAGGACTCACTGAGAAAGAGCAGTAGGCAGTCAGCATGTGTGTGCCTCTAGGTTATACGAAGCTTATCATGCCTTTTTCTTTTCTGCACAGAGATTTCCATCCTTCTCTGTGACCTGCTGTTCTTCTGTGTTAATAAATCTATCCTCTCCAGCTTTCAAAGATTTGTATGACTGACTTTTGTTTAAAGATGAAGCTTACCACTTCTCCTGCTTCTTCCTGAATGTGGGAAATAGCACATCCAGCCAAAGATGTTCTTAAAGCTGTGAAAATGTGTTTGTACCAAGTATGGGGGGAAAACCAGATTAATTTTAAGGAGATAACCTATTCCAAAACACCTTCTATATTTTAAATGTGTCAAATTGATTGCTTTGGTTAGATCTTTTCTGGAGTTAAAACAGTTACCTGTAGCATTTACAAAAGGGTTCCTGCGTCAGCTGCAGTGGAACTAGTTAAAAATAATACATGTGACAGGCAGCAATTTTGAAACAGCTTGTGTATAGTTGAGAAATTGGAATTTGCAGATGGCACTGTGTTCTTGTATAATATAACCGATACATTTTAAAGGAAGGCGTAAAACTTTAAAAAAGCTATGCAAATCAAAATACTCTTTTCTTCAAGGAGAACCCTTCAATAATGGAGTGATTTTGCCTTTATCAGATGTCATATGTTGAACTTCTGAGGCTGTTTGTTTGTGACTTGCTCTGTGTTTCTGTATTTAAACTTTTTTATATAAATCTTTCTGTAATTGCAGTTAGTTAAAACTTCAGTCAGTCAACCAGGTTTGTGTATATATGTAATACACTTATGCTTGGGAATCTGACAAAATATTCTCCCTGAAGTACTATAAATGAAATTGATTATCAGAGCAGTAGTAGTTAGTAATACACTTCTGGGGATTATACCCATGAGCAAATTTTAAAGGAGTGATGCAGGTGGATGGGCAAGAAGTTATAAATGTATTTGCTATAGTGTGTCCTGAGGCATTTTTCAAATCTTGCCATCTTTAAAGGTGAGCATCAGTTTTCATAATAAAAACTTGCTGGGAGATTAACCTTGGAAGTAGTGATAGTACTAAAAATTAATATAAGTAATGTTATTTTACCTTAACCAGTAAATAGACATTTTAATCCTCTACTTTGAACTAATTAAGGGCCAATTCTAAAACAAAACTGTAAAAGAAATCAGAGCAGTGTTTTAAGTACTGACACTGCAGACAGGCTACTTCTCCTTTCTGTTTTTGTTGTTGTTTTTTTTTCTTTTTAAACCAACAAGGTATCACCCCATAGTGCTGTTCTGGTTCTTTACTGTTTATTTCCTTTTTTGAAAATACAGTAAGTGTAGTAAGGCAGACAGGTTGTTCTTGCTGGGTTTCTTATTAGTTTTTATACATTTCAGAGGATTCCTTTCCATTTATGGAGAACACAAACACTTTTCTAGTTCACATTGAAGATATCTTATTTAAAACAAAAACCCCATACAGGTAGCACTAATAAACTTCTCAATCGAAGCTTTTAGCTGTGCTTCTTCACAGAACACCTCACAGTTGAGGAGTCCGAGTTGGCCTTCTCATTTATATTGTGCACCTGATGTGTGTTTCTTGAATTGATGGGAGCTTCTTGGAGAAAACATAGCAAAATATATAAAAAAAAAATGCCCAAACAAAACAAAAAAACACCACCACCACCACCACCAAAAACTACAAAAAAAACCCACCCCAAAACAACAACAAAAATACCCAAAATGAAACACAACCAACCAACTGCAAGCTGTTAGTAGTAAAATAAGTCTTTAAATTAGAAGTTTAGGCTGTTCCATGTCCTACTGGGGTAGGCAGTGTATGGGCCAAATAATTACTTCCATGAAGTGGTAATTTTATTTTCCAAATCGTTACAGTGTCAGGGAACTGCAGATCTTGCTGATGGTCACTGTAGAGAGTCTGCCAAAGGAACTGCTTTCTGCAAATGCCAGACTTTCTCCATACTTACTATAAGCTGCACTGCAAACTTTTCAGTGTTCTGAGATTTGTCTATTAAAATTGTCTGTGAGAGATGTAGCAGGGCTATACAATTCTCCCTAGGAGGCCTATGTTGGATATTAATAAGGTGGAAGAAAAAGTGCTAGGCTGTTCAGAGTGTGAAGTTCCCCTGTTGTGTGGTAATACTGTGATTTCTTGACTGCCAATGAGGAGTTGTAGTCTTAGATTTAAAGTGCAAACTGTTCCTATAAAGAAGAGAAATACAGACAAACGTGAAGATTGCAACTTTGCACTGTGTAACAACCATGGAAAAATTGAATGGTTTGTATTTGATGTTTTTTCTGTTTCTATAGAGAAGAGTGAATCCGATATTGTAGTCTTAGGACACAGTGTGACAGCGTGTCTCGCTTAATGTGGGTTGTTTTATGTTCTTACACCTGTTAATGTAAGAAAGGCACTTACTAAACTTTCTAAAAAATCTTATCTATTTTCATTGAAAGGTATTCTCTGTTTTATAACCGCTTGAAGAACATTGAGGAAAATGAAGGAGGCCTTGATAAATTTTCAAAAAGTTACAAAACCTTTGGAGTTAACCAATTGGTGGATGGTGGAATATATTGCAAAGAGTGGGCACCAGGAGCAGAAGCAGTGTTTCTCGCAGGTGACTTCAGTAAGTATTTTTAGGAATATTTATTCTCTCCTGTACTGTGTTTTAGATCAATAATCTTTTCGCTTAAAGACAATTTTGTAGCAATGATAAAATTCTGGTAGTAAAAATGTATGTAGTGGCTGGCTGGTGTAGTGACATTTTGTAACTTAAACTAATAATCTTCTTCTCTACATTGCAATAGCCTAAGAATATAGGTGTTTCTATTGTGTGGTCAGTATTCTGTATATCTATCTATTATTCTTTTTAATACCCATAAGGCGGTGCGTTGTCTAAAGAATCTGGCTTGATCACCTTGCAGCTTTAGGCTGAATGTGTCTAAGCTGCCTGAGTTTCTTCCTAAAGCTCTACACTTAGGCTTCTATAAAACTGTATGCAGAGAAGGAGAAACAAGAGTGGAATAATTTGCTTTATCTATGACTAGCAAGTAACAGCAGTGTTGTTCGAGGCCCTTTGAAATGCCCACTAATCATGACAGTGTAGACAAGTCTCGCTGGAAACCAGTAACCTAAAATCAAACTAAACTACTTATGGAATAGTAGGTGCTGTTCTGTTTTTGAGGGGTGGAGAAGGAAGAATGTTAGCAGAACAGGAAGGTGGGAAGATTACGTGGAGGAATTGCATTGCTTACTGTAAGCACTGGGAAGATGTTGATTCACTTAGAACTTGAGAGAAATGGATTTGTTCCTCATTCAGAAGGCTAGCTACACTCAAATCGGGTTCTGCAAATTCTTAAATGGAAGTCACATGCATTTTTGCTCTTAAATCCTGCAATACTAATTCCACTCTCTCCTTTTTGTTTGGGGTTTTTCATTCTGTTTTTTCCTTTCACCTCTCTACTCTATCCCTTCTGCAGGGTTAGGTATTAGTTCATCTGAATTGGGACTTGATCTGTGAAATGACTTTGTTCATTTAACTGCATTTCAGAAGTACGCAGTGTTATTTATCCAACTTTTGTTTTGCAGGAATACTTATCTGGTGAATGTTCAGCATATGTATTTATATTACAAAAAAAGTACATGAGGCAGTTAACTTTTTATTTAAGTAGAAGTAGTTAAATATTGAGTTTTCCTTCTTCCTTACCCCTGTTTGAGAAAACTATTAAAGGGGCAAACTCTGTACTTGAGGAAGGAAGTCATGAACTTGAAATTGTATGTGCTTATATCACTTTAAAAATGATAAGACTCATTACGTATGCTATTAGCTGTAGTATCGGTGGTGCTTTCTAAAGTACTATGGTTAAGCTTCTGTAAAAATGTGCACAGTAATAAATAAATAAATGGACTACCCTCGCAGTGTTTTCCAGATCCATTGTTAAGATTTTTTCCAATGGTTCATAGCAAACAGTACCTTTTTTAGTACTGTTTTTTCAATAGTCTCAAGATCAATAATACACCTAGAATAAGCAAGTGTTTAAATATTTGTGTTATGCTTCAGTTTCCAAATATCAGTGTCACAAAAAGCATCTATCTTAATTGTCAGCAACCTGTATTTTCTTTTTTTAAGAACTCAATGGGAGGGCGTGTGTCCACTGTTCACTGTGATAATTTGAGTCTGTAGACAACGATTATTTTTAGAAAAATCTCTTGTTTTTAATGCAGAAGACAAACAGAAAAGTTAGTACAACACTGTTTTCAACCATGGTCCTGTTTGGTAGGGTTAAGCTAGTGAATGATAAGGTAGCTTTCCTTGAAATACTCTGGTTTTGTTTTTTGAATAGAGATTGATAAAATAGGTTAGTGCAGTAGTTCAATTTTAGTATGGGGAACCAATATGTCCTTTGATTCAAAACTGAATAATGAATCACGAGTATAGTACACCCACTTTTTTTTGATTTTGACTTTGAAACACCCACTATGATTATAGTCATACCAGCTATCGGTACTGACTGCAAGACAGCTAATGGAGGATATCTTAATAGCTCAACTTGATACATATAAACACACAGAAAATTCTCTTCCTTACCGCCTCCTCTACTCCCTACAATCCCCCCACCCATTTCTCAAGATTTTTGTGATGGATATAATAATCTTTAAGTTAAATTACTCAACAGTGTTGAAGACTAGAATACGTTTGTTTTAAATATGTATTTTAATAGATAGCCATTTAAAAAACAGACTTATTGATTATTAATTACATTAATTAATAATTAATTAATTAAATTAATAACTACTATTTAAAAAAGAGGATATAACTTGTAAATTGGCTTGGCAGGTTGGGGGGGGAAATACACGTGTATCAAATACAGTAGCTAAAAGCTGCAATGGTTTTCTAAACTCTACTCCATTTAAAATGTTTAACATAATACATCATATGAATCAGAAATTTAGGACTAATATCTTAGAGTAGCTGTATCTAGATGTTAACGAAATGCAGCAGTGAGAAGTCAAAAGACCGAAAAAACCACCTCACTGTAATGTGGAAAAACTGCATTTGTCCTATATATCACATTCATCAGTCATAGTAAAGTATTCGTTCCCAAAGGGGAAGATAATGTACTCTGAAAGCCTAGAGGAATGGAAGACTGTCATTCCATTCAGATGAGCTTTAATAGTATCCTGATGAGAAATTGGGTTACAAAAGCCTAAGATTTAGATTCAGGTTACTACAGATGTGTTTAATTAAAACTGAATCCCTTTAACCTTTCCTTAAGGTTTTCAAGCAGGTTAAAGTCTCAAACTAAATTTATGATTATACTGTATTTAAAATGAATATCAGGATTGTTTTTAATAAGAATCTTTTTTTATAAAACTCAACTTTTTATAAAAAGAACTGTAATTGAACCATTTGAGGGTGAAGTTGGAAGTATGCAAAGAAATAAACATGGAACTTAAATGACAGCAGCTCTTTCAGTTTTAAACTGAAATATGATGTCATAATATAAAAACAGTCAGTTCATGCTTTTTTAGTTCTCATGTAGGGAGATGGATAGCAATGTTTTCTCATACTGTTTTACTTAATACTATGGTGTTGTCTGTGAGTCTTTTAGATGTGCGATGGAAATACACAAGAAATGACTCAAAATATTAGTCTCTGATAATCTGATAAGTTTTTGAGGATCAAAAGCTAGTAAAAACTAACATGGCAAGTGCAGGCTGTGTTACAGAGAACTTAAATTTCTTTCATAGTTCATACTTAAGCTGATAGTTGATAATATGAACTGTGCTTGATAAACATGAATAACTTATTTCTGTAACTGTATACATGTGAAGCCTCAGTCTTGCAAATGTAGTTTTTTGTGAATGACTGTTGTGCTTTATAAATAAAAGCTTTGATATTAAGGTATTTTTGACCCAAATAGTGGTATTTTTGTACCTCCTTCTGAGACACCCGTAACGAATGGTGTAGCTGCTATTCATAGAATAATTGTTAGTACTGCTGTGCATTCTGGAAAAAAGCTAGAATCTAGTAATAGCACACAAATCTGTATTTGGATTGGAGAATGAAAAACATAAATTCAAGAATCGCAATACTTTAAGAGTTCTCTCTTTCTCTCCAATTATGGAGTTTCAAAGAAGAGACAAAGATACTAAATCTGTTGGTGTTCTGGTACGATGCTTTACTTTTTCTGAAAGGTATTGAATGGACATTCAAAAACATTAAGATTTGTCAATTAATACTGTTAGCCGCTCAGTAAATCAAGTGGATGAGGCAGTTAACTGAATTTCTGATACTAGAGGCAGTATCAACATTATAGCTACCTTAAAGAACTCTCAGTGATAGCACACTGAATATTTTATGCGCGTGCTGTATTGCTGAGGAACTTGGTGACTACTGACACTTTATTGTTACTTTACAATCCACTATTTCAAAATAAGTCAGTGAACTGCCGAGTTTTGAGGGTAACCCATGAAACCTTTTTGGCAATTAGAACACTCAAAATGGTATTTGGCTATGCAGAGACTTAGTGGGTTATCTTTAAACAATATTTTAATTAAAAAAAAATATGTTACTGGCATTAAGAACCTTGGAAGAGTAAGCATGTGTATGCTAATTTGGAAGTCAGTATTTGATATAATACATTGTTATACTTGTGATTTCTGTTCTTTAGTTCCTTCTTTTCCTTGTCTTCCCTTCTCTCCCTCCCAGCTAACGTTGGATCTAAAATGTTGATCACTCTGGAGTGTCTCTTTGTTTTGGTTTCTGCTTCCTTTTTCTTGCAGTAGTGGGGAAGGCTTCTGCTGGGGCTGGAGGATGAAGGGGAGGGTGCGGTGGTTGGTTTTGGGGGCAGTTTTATTTATTATTTAAACTCTGACAGGCTTCCTTCAGGGTGAAGGAAGGGGAACTTAAACCACTACCCTCATAATTTGGATATCTGACAGTTGATTGGAAACTTTTCGTATCTTAGAATGATTTTTTTTTTTTCCCCAGACTTGACTCAACCTTTTACCTAAATGGAGCTTAGATACTACTATGATATACTGAACTTCTTACTACTTTCTTCAAAGCTTTTCATAGAAGAAGACCTAGATTTCACAAGCTAAGTCAAACAGTACTATACTTCTGTGGCTGCAGACAACTGAAGGCAGTAGACTGAAGTATAAGCTGTTATTAATATCCAGGGAGACTTCCTATCTGAGAAGTAATGACATTTGGGTTTATGTCAGTGTTTGAGCTGTTTAATCACTTTTTAAGCAGATTATATTAATGACCCTGCTATTGAGCTGTTGGAAATTTGGCAATGTATAAGGAAGACAACCTAATAAGCCACTATGTAGAACTGTTTAGTGTCCTTAAAGAATCTCTCCACTTATGTTCTGATTTCATATTCCAAGCAAATGGTATAAAAGTATCTTTTGAGATAGTGGGATTTCGATGCCTCTTCACTTGTCTGAACTGCTATTTGTCTGGTATCTTTTCCTCAAGGAAGATGTGTGAATGCTTGCTGGACTCTGTATTCTTTGAGCATCTTTCAGTTGATCAGAGTTATATGGAATGTAGAAATATAATTGCTCTGAGATGATTTTATTGCACTTTAGAATTCAACCTCACTTCATGAAGTTTTTTCAGTTTTGAAAAAATAATTACAAGATAGCAGTAATGTATCAGCACTTACATTGGAACAGGTGAATGATTTGGTCAATATGCAAAAAGTACTCCTTTCGCCTCTGTGAAGCAAGAGGACTATTGACTTCTGATATGAAACTCCAAGTTAAGCCATGAGCCTCAGAGCTGTATGCCTTCCAATACTTGCCAATACATACTTGCCAACGTAGAAATAAAACCAGGTGCTGGAAGAAGTCAATTTATAGTTTAGCTGGAAGAACTGCATTTAAATTGATTTTTTTAGTGATAAATAGTAGAACCAAAGCCATTATAGCTTTGAATTTAGTTCTAGATTAAAGCTTAGTTCATGATTCTTTGATGCTAAAGGTGCAGATCTAAGCAAGAAGTTCCCTTGTGCCTTGTGTTTCTGACATAGGATGTAATATTTAAATAGTTGGCTGGTTTTGGAAGATCTAATCACAGATGAGAGAAACTAAAAATACCAGGCTATTCAAAATGTGTCTTCCGTGTTGGATTAAGACATATCTGGAGCCTGAACTTCTGTGTAGAAACTCTTGTCTTGTGTATGGCTAATGGGATTTATGTGCTGGTGTCCTTTTTCCTAAAACTTATTCAAGCTGATTATTTGAGAAGACTACCAGCAGAAGTCTCAGTCTTTTTCTGTTTGTAGCTATCGACAGAGTTCTTAAGTCCCTGTTCTCAAAGTAAGATATTTCTTCTTGTCCTTATATCTTCAACTTCTGAATAGTCTGCTATTCTGTTTTTGGTTGTGGGGTTTTTTAAGGTGGTGTTTTTTTTCCCCTCTAGGCATTTTTGGCTATGTTTTGCTGAAAAATCTGAAAACTAAGCAGTAAAACTGAGAGAAGTCTGAGCCACTTTCTCTTTGAAGGAAGCCTTCAGTTTTCAGGGTGTTCTAACATTTTATGCCTCTTGCCTTAATACAAAGCAGTATTTTCTGTTATAACCTTCCTAGACAAGTTCCTCTGCAAGGGTAAGTAGTAAACAATGGTTAGAAGTAGGACCATCTGGAACAGACGGGTATTGCTTTGCATTTATTCTTAAGTCATGAGCCATGGACACCTAGTAATGAAGAACTATAGCTGAGAAGAGGAAGGATTAACAGTAGCATCCGGTATTGCTAGCAGGTAGAGGGGAAAGTGTAAGCAACTTGAGCAGAATTGTTAAAGCTGCCTCTGGAGAGCATGCTTAAATGATTAGAGAGATGCAACCATCCACCCTCTAAAGGAGGAAAGATGTGTGGTTGTAAGAGAGGTCATGAGAAATTTTTTTGGAATAATGTAAGAATGTACGTAACAAATTCAACTTCAGGCAGCTTCCCTAAGTGAGTTTAATAGAGTCTGGGCCGAAGACTTGCTGTAACTTTTTATTTTGTTCATACATAATGGTCAGCTTAATTTCTGATACTAGAGGCAGTATCAACATTATAGCTACCTTAAAAACTCTCTCTTAAAACCTTAAAAACAGTGATAATACTCTGAATATTTTATTTGCATACTGTATTGACGAGAAACTTGACAACTACTGGCAATTTATTGCTACTTGCAAAATCCTGGTATTCACCAGGTATCATCACTTCCTGGTATGTTTGATTTAGTTCAACTGAACCTGGTGAATGTTCAGTTAGACTTATCACCTGGTATGTTTGGTTTGGTTCGGTTCATGCATTGTAATCAAGAGATACAGCTCAATTGGAAAGAATTTCATGAAAAGCAGTGAACACAATCATGTATCTATCATGGGGGTGAAGGTTGTTGAAAGAGTTGGTTGTAATTCCCGTAAGAAGGTCTTGACTATCATAAATCCTAACAGGTTCCTTAAAGTAGTCGTCTTGCAACTTCTTAAGGTGTTTGTTAACATTTTTCATCTTTCTTGTTTTCCCATTTTTGCCTGAAATGTTTATTTTGGACAGTTTATCTGTTTGCAATTTAAAAGAAAATGAGTTTTAACTTTTTTCCCAAGCCCCCAAAATCCTAGTGATGTATTCCACACCTTTTTACTATTCTGTGACATAAAATAAGTAATATACAGTGTTTGTACAGTATAATACGTATGTGTTTGCAGTCTTGGCATTCTTTTAAGGAGGATTGCTTTATCGCTAAGGTATTTTTTGTTTGATGTTGGTCTTAGTAGCATTAGTAGATGTTATTAGTGTTTGTTTTGTTATTTCTTGATTGAAACTTCAGAGTAAAACCAAGGGGGAAGATCCATCTAAATCTTACTGATATACAGGCTCTCCTGGTATTAATCGAGCAGAATAAATACTTTCCTTCTGCTAATGTATGTATTTCGTCTGTACTATCCAGATACCATAATCGTTATTAAAAACTAACATCAGAACAAGAAGGACATGGACCTGTTGGAGCGGGTCCAGAGGAGGGGCATGAAGATGATCCTAGGGCTGGAGCACCTCTCCTATGAGAACAGGCTGAGAGAGTTGGGGTTGTTCAGCCTGGAGAAGAGAAAGCTCCAGAGAGACCTTACAGCAGCCTTACAGTACCTGAAGGGGGCCTACAGGAAAGCTGAGGAGGGGCTGTTTGCAAGGGCATGTAGCAATAGGACCAGGGGCAATGGCTTTAAACTAGAGCAGGGTAGGTTTAGATTAGACATTGGGAAGAAGTTCTTTACAATGAGGGTGGTGAGGCACTGGAACAGGTTGCCCGGAGAGGTGGTGGAGGCCCCATCCCTGGAGACATTCAAGGCCAGGCTGGGTGAGGCTCTGAGCAACCTGATCTAGTTGAAGATGTCCCTGCTTACTGCAGGGGGGTTGGACTAGATGGTCTCTAAAGGGCCCTTCAAACCCAACACATTCTATGATCTAAATAGAGTACTGAGTTAATTGTATTTCTGTTCTTGAACATGGGAAATATTTTTTTATAATAATCGCTTCATTGGTTTTGGCATTGCTCTCTACTGTAAAATGAAGAGGTACTAGAATGTTTGTCTTACGTGGTTATCTTTGTCACATTGTGTAGTCTGATTTGTGCCTTTCAGTTTTGTTCCTTAAAGATTGATAGTTCTCAAGTTTAAACAACTGTGTAAGAGCAACTAGCAACTTTGAAAGCAGACTAGTCTTTCTCTGAAACTCAATGAATCTATATATTCTTAAAGAACATTATCTTTCTGTTGCACAGCAGAGAACATTTTTGATTACTGATGTTTAGGAAAATGTTGATGAATATAACTTCTTCACTTCTCTGCCGCCCCGTTGAGATTTCCATGGTGACAAAAGTGATGATCCTGCTCCAGTTACATGTCCAGTTTTTTTATTGAGTTGCTTTTAACCCTGACTACCGTGTTTAGTAGCAGTGTTGATTTGTACTAACTTCAACTAGCCATGGAAGTAGTTCAGGGTGTGAACAGTTTGCTAAGTGTTATAGAGTACCTGCTTAAGATCATGCACTGTACCCCCTTTAAATAGGGTGTCACTGAAGGCTGCTTATTCTTCTTTCACTGAGGTTGGCTGTTTTTTTTACAACAGGACATGGCTTGCAAATAGATTATCATGAAGGAAGATTAGCATATATTGCTTTATGTCTTGCAATTCAATTTTCTGTGTTGACTGCTTTCTTGTTGGCTTAGGGGTCTCTGTTGCCTTGAACTATGTGAGATAGACGTGTTTCGAGGTGCAAAAAAAAAGTAATTTTCAAACTTGGCTTGTCACTTCCTTCTAGCCTAGAAACAATTACATTGCTGAAGTCTTTCAGTTCAGAAGTTTTATATTCAGTCTCATTCATATAAGTTGATCTTGAGCATGCGTACAAATACACAAGACCTTGGCAGATGTCTGTCCAGTTGGACATGTCATAATGACCAACCTTGCATGTCTACAGTGCTCACTGAACGCAAAGAGGACGAAGAATCTTGAATTACAGAATCTAAACTTGGTTCAATAAACTTTTTTAATGAAAAAGGAATCTTCTTCAAGACTTAAATAAAACCGTGGTGTTTCAAGCCAAATTACCTGGCTGTGGTGTCATTGTCTGGTATTGTGTGGTTTCCTAGCCATTGCTATCAAGTTTGTCTGCAGTTTCCCCTTTATTTTTCCTATTTTATACACTTAACGAGTGTTACAAATAGTACACCAGCTTGTCAAAATAGAGGCAGTGAGCAGCTTGTTTGTCCAAACCTGGTTTAAGCATTCAATTTACAGAGGCTGTTTTTGGTTACAATTTGTCCGCTTCCCCTCTCTCTAATCAGCAGCTGCTGATGAGTTTTTTCCCCATAGAGTTGTAACAAATATCTCTACTGGCTTGTTTAGGATGTAAGGTGTTTGGTTTTAAATCTGCATTAAACACTACTTTCCAGCCATTAATTTTCATACCACCATGATTTTGTGGTATTAAAGTCAGTAGTGATTTTCTGGGGACGAGGAGGTGGTTTTGACTTTGATCAAAGAAGGTAAAGTAGAAACAATTAAATCATTATCAAATTAGAATTGGAGTATGGTTTCCTGGTGAAAATGTTACACACTTTACTGAATCTCTGTTGAATGCCTGTGGTAGTAGTATCAGATATAAAAGTATTTGTCTCTTGTCACTGAAGTTTAGCCTGAAAAAGATGGAACATGCTGTTATACCTTTGAATTGTAATTAGACACATTTTAAGTTGAATACATTTAGTATTATTTCTTATATTGCAGATGGCTGGAATCCATTTTCTCATCCATATAAGAAGATGGAGTATGGGAAGTGGGAGTTGTTCATTCCACCTGGACAAGATGGTTGTTCTCCTGTGCCCCATGGATCAAAGCTGAAGGTGTTGGTTCTAGACTTACTTTGTCCAATTCTTGTAACTCTCCTTACTCAATAGTCCTTCGTGGTTAAATAACTTTTTTCTTCTTTTACTAGTTCTAAGAAGCTGTATCAGCTTAACTACTTGTGCAAACTGACCTCAACGAGTGAAACATTAACAGCTAACTCTTTGTGATGCTTAGGAAGAGGCATTTGTGGCTGAAATGTGGATATAGTGTATTGTATCACATTATAAGATGAAAACAGTATTTACGTATTAATGATTTGAAAAATAAGAATTAAGTAATGTATAGATAAAGTCTTTCTGTATTTGATGCAGCTGCTTGAGATTAAGATCCTATTCAAATCTCAATACCTTGGTAATTTTTGTGACCCTTTTAACCACGGCTTTTCAGGTGATCTTCAGGTGTGTTGCTTTAGTAGTACATGTGACTTCATAAAAGTTCTGTCTGTTCTTTAGGAATTGAGGGTATTGAGCAGTAGGCTTAGGTGAAGTAAGTTAAACTACATACAGGTGCAAGGAAATGCTTAGTTGTATTTATCAGTTGTATTTAGTGAGTATCCATGAGCATAAAATCCTTTCTTACAGAAATGAATGGAAAGTTTCTTTGAGCTATCAAATGCCACAGTTGTTATGCTTAGTCTTGATATACATAATGACAACTAACTATCAGTAGAGTTGATTATTTCTAGGTGAATACTGATTTCAGTCAGAGATGTACTTTGAGAACTTGAATTGTTGCGGTCAGAGCTTGAGTTCCAGAGATATCGGATGCTAACAGGGTCAGTAATGAGTAGTTAAGTAAAGAAATGTACTGAAATCACCTATAGACTAGGAAAATTAAGAAACTAGGAACATTTGTATAATGCTACTATATTTTCGGGGCTCCCATCAACAAAACTAACATAGTGAAAAAAATCTTCATTTTTCTGCTGAAAATCAGCTTAGGTAAACAAGAAATGTGCTGAAACAAAGATGCATAAAAATGCTCTGGAAATGCTTACTCGATGCATGTGCCTATCTCCATGGCTTTTGTTATGGCCAATGAAATTATCACAGTAATAAATATGGATAAACTGAAATTTAGGAATAATCATTCAAGGATGAGAAAGCTGTTTTTATTTTACAAAGCAGGAAAGAAAACAATTGTCTGCAACTCAGAAGTGCAATGACTATGTGGTAATTTATGAGATTGTAGAATGGTTACTTAATATTTTCCATTATTTTGAGACACAAGTAGGTTAGATTTTTTTGAAGTTGCTAAATTTACCATTTATGTTTTATGTACAAAATTATTGAGCTCACCTACTGTAGAATTTTCTATGCTTAGTGTAGAGGTAAGAGATGTGAATGATGAGGAGTGTTGATAATTATTAGCATAATAACAAAAAGCATATATTCTTAAACATGTTTGGAAAAATAAGTTTATTTTTTGTTTAAGATTATTTTTTTTGTCTGACTAGCTATATAATCACTAGTCATAATCTCCTATTTTTGAAGTACCGGTCTTCATAGTACTTTCTCTCTTTCCATTCACCACTTTCTTTGAAATATAAATGCCATAAAGCAAAGATTGCCTTGTGCATAATTTGTTTAGTATGCAGAATTTTTGACTACTGATTACTCTTGGTACTGATGCACTAATAAGATGATTTGCTGTAGTTCTGTAGTTGCTCTGAGTCTTCTGAAAAGCCATGAGACTCCTGCTGACAGAGCAGAATGTCAGTTTGTTTTGCTCTTTTTTTAAGTTATTTTAGGGTTTTTTACCTTGCCATTTCTTTAATCATCCTTTTACATGGTCATTTTTAAGCAAAGACGTATGCAGTTGTCACTGACACTCCAAATACATGATTCCCAAACAGGCTCATAAAGCTGGACTGTGCTGTCTGCCTGTGAGACAGATTTGCTTTTGAGTGTGTATATTCTTGTCTTTAAAAAAAAAAGTACAAAGATTTAGAAACTTGATTCACAAGTGTACATAATCATAATTGATGACTTCATCCATATGGAACTGCTCCCAGCCTCAGCTGTAACTTTGCTGATAATCTTTCATGACACTTTGTTTTTGTTCTGTGGTGCCTATACAACTGAATCTAATACATCACGATGTGTACTTTCAGTGTATTTAGATGATATGACTAATGTGGAAAAAAGTTTGCAGTTAAGGTGATTCTAAAATGGTTATCTGTCACAAAAGCCGGAATGAGGTTGGGATATTCCAAACGATAGGGATGTATGTTACCCTCATGCTACGGCTGACCTTTTTATCCTCTCTTATTGTACTAACGGGTTCAGAAAACTACTGCTCTTGTGTAAGTTTTCTTTGAAATACATGGTTCTTTTAGATTATGATAGTTCATGAATGCGTGCATTTTTGGGAACACAAGGATTTGTGTGGTAGAGCATAGTTTTGCAGTTCTTTGTTCATGTAGAAGCTGAAAATATTGTATTGTCTGTAGATGGAAATTACTCTGCAGATTGCAGAGCTAATGTTTAAATACACAGGCACTGTTGTCTACGTGCACTAGACTACACCACAAAAACTATTTCTTTTTGGTAATGAACATATTCCCTTTTTTGCTTTACTAAAGAAGCATAAGGGAATCACAGGTCTTAAATATTTAAGAATAATATTGGTAGAAGAAACTTTAAGTTAAAATAGTAAACTTTAGACATTTATGCAGTGACTTGATTAATCTGCTAAGGGGGAAAAAGTCTCCTCCAGAAGGTCCTTATCTTAAGCTTCTGTCTACACGGTTTGCATCTTTAGTTCTACATAGGCGAAAGCCAAGTTCTGAAACAGTGACAAGGTCATTCCTCTTAAATAAGTAATTTCTAAGCCAGAATGGGAAATAGATGGAGTGTAGCTGGTGACACTAATTTAGATCAGGTCAAAAAATATTTTTGTAGGAAAATAAATGAGGAGCAGAGGTCAAACATTTGCATGTTCTCAATAGTAGTAGACTGTCTACTGTAGCTCTTCAGGCAGTCTTCTCATAAGTAAACATAAACATTGAAGAAGGTGAGTAATTAAACCTGCTATAGATCTTCTGCTACATTTCTGCATGCAGGGATGGGTGCTTATAACAGTTGAGTAATTCCCTTGTGGATTATGACATCCATCTAAAAAATAAGATTACCTGCTAGAAAAGGGTATTTTATTTTTTCCTTCCCCGATGGATTGTTTGGGAGCTTAGTGAGTTAAGTGAACAAATATGGTTGCTGTTGTGCTTGTGTGATGGTTGCTTTTTTTTTTAAAACTTCTGACAGATGTCATAAGATGAGCACAGATTAAAAAACCAAAACGCAAACTTTATGCTTTAGTAAATTCAACCTCTTTACCTCTCTTTCTTTATTCTAATGAGGGTAGTTTGAAAAGATTGCCTGTGACAACTAAATTTCTGTAAATGGTTGCATTTTTGCTGTTCTAACAGTGATGGCGGTTGGGAGGGACAAGTGCGCTTATCTTTCATGGTTGAAAATGACTGAATTCTTCCTTCCATGACAGAGTATTCTTAATTACTTTATCACAGTATACAGCAAGCTTTTAGAAAAACTAACATGGATAGGCTTCTTTAGCAAGTCTTGTCATGTGTTGTCATATGCACACAGGAGTTTAATCAGTGTTCCACTTTGTTCTTTTACTATTTATTTATAAATGAGTCTTATGACTGCTTAAAAATACCTGTAAATTAAGCTTTCACTGTAGTCCGTAAGATCCTAATTTTGAAATCGTGTCAGTGAAGTTTAGAGGTGGGGACAGTACTGGTAAAAATAGAGATCTTAGTATCTGCAGTAGGAAGATTGTTTAATATTCTTGATATATGCCAAACGACAGGGAAAATGCAGAACAATTGGGAACTGGAAGCAAATAAGAATTCAAACCTGGATGAAAATTTCCAAGTTCATGGCTAATGATCGAGTTCTAAAATATTTTCCAAGAGCTAAATAAGAAAAGATGGGAAGATCAGTACTCCTAAAATATTGGTGATTTGTAATTGAGCTACCTGCTGCCCTGGAACACTGAATAGGAGATCTTTATAGCGGAATCACTAAATCCTCTTCTGTGAGCTGGAGATGATATACTAAAATACTAGTCATTGTTCAACTTTCCAATAATGACAGTAGATCTATGATTTCTGAAATGATTTGGCAGTATGAGAATTTTATATATTAGTAAATTTATCTGACAATGTGCTGGGTAGGTTCATGAAATTAAAACACTGTGTGCCACTAAATATTGCTTGGACATTCATGAAATCTAGTTTAATGTAATTGATTCTGGTTACAAAGGTAAGAGTCAGGATGACTGACGTGTCTCCATAAGGCAACTTTTACCAAGAGCGAGGTAAAAATTAGGAAGTTGTCTGTAAAATATCAGTGGCAAAATTTGTTGGTTTCTTGTTACATTTTTTGAAGCCATATAGCTACAAATGGATAGCTTTCTCAGACAGCTTTTATGTAATTGAGCGTAGAGAGGTAAAAGTTTTTTTTTTTTAAAAAAAAAGAAACCTGTCTTAGAGTTAATTTTAATTGGGTTTTAAAAGATCACTTCTAAGCACTATAACAGCCTTCATAACTTGTCTGTGTATGCTGTCAGAACCAATGATATACAGCTTGGGGAGCAAATAGTGTGAGTTTTCCCTGGAAAGGTCACATCAGAAAATGGTAGAAACTTTTTAAAAACTGTGTTCAGTCATTTGCTAAATCTATCTTCCTTCTCACACACATGTACATCTGTGTGTGTATATGTGTATTTAAATTGTAAACTCTATAGTTTTTTGAGGGAGTATCTTTTATTGTGATGAGGTTATTAGATTTGGTATCTTGTGTACTTGTTAACACAATATTTTTCTATTGATATTCCACTCTAACATCTTTGAGTAGTTTTGGTGACTGCTGACCAGTAGTTAGGTGCTAAGTTCAAGACAAAATTTGGGCTGGCACAAAGAAGAGTCACATTTTTTTTTTATCATTTTGTATGAAATGTTTTAAAAGTTCGCTACTACTGGTTTTGAGTAGTTTTCCAGTCCACAGGTATAATCCTTCTTAATATTACAGGGTGCAAAGGAGGAACTGCTCTGAGTCAGAACCATAACAGATTAATCACAGTTAGAAGTACCTAAAAATTCATTTGTATCCATGAGGTGGTGAGGAGAGTTAGCTGTAAAGAATATTATTAAAATTTCATTCTTACAGTTTTACCACTGTATCCTATACTTTGTAGTAGATCTGCATACTCTGTGTTTAACTTGTAAACCTTGAAAAAGAATCAAATATGGTGAGCAGGTAGGTTAATCAGTGTCAGGGAACCACCGTTAGCAAAATTCATCAAGTGTAATTACTGTCACTGATGAAGTAGATGGTGTTGCAGCTGACCCTACTGGTCAGGAAGTCCAGCAGCATAGTTATCAGACTGGCTTCGAGTTCAGGTCTCATGCCCTTCAAGCAGTCTGCAGTCAGAATGTAAAGGCGTTTTTAATGAGAATGTGGAAACTCGGGAAACTTTCTAATAATGGGATAACAAGCTAGTGGTTAGGATGTTAGGTATAGAAGTGTTAAAGATGTGGTGGGTTTTCTGTAACATAGGATATAAATAGGTTATGTGCAGTCGACAGCTTTTACAAAGGGAGTCTTGCTACCTCTAGCAGAGGTATGAAACACGATTGCAATGGGAAGCTTCCTGAAGAAGTGTTCACTGTTTTCTTACATGTACAAATACAAACACTTCTGAAGTTTCTTGTATTCACCTCAGCTGGGGGCGTGAGGCATATCCTTGCTTGTAGTCTGCGAATTCGAACAGTGAAAGGAACAAGTGTTCCGCAGCATCGTGGTATGTAACCTGTGCACAGGAAGAGGCAGACATGGCCCTCCTGGCATTTTCAACTTTAGGGAACAGGACTTGAGTCATTTAGCATACACGCTTCTAGACATCAGTGGTGCTGAAAGTGAAGTAAAGCATTAGTTAAATATGTGGCAATACCCTTCATGTTTCATTGCTTGATTGCGATCTATGGAACAAGTTATTGTAGACTTCTCTGGGTTACAGATTAGATTTATATCAGGAAGAGTTGTTATCTCATTGGGAGATGAACAGTCTCTTGACTTTTCCTCTTTGGCTTTGGTAAACAAGGTGCCAACTACTTGTGGACTCATAGGAGAGGTTGTAGCAGTGATGAAACATTGCAATGCAGTAGACTCTTGTTCTTTAGAGCCTTTTTTGCAGACTGTGCTCAGCACTTCAAAATATTCTTCTTCAGTTATTTGGGCAGGCTTAGTTCTCTGGTGACTTGAAGATTGTGCAATTCTGTGGTAGGAGGCTTTGCTATTTAAAAGTATTTTCCTTTTAGTTTATGCATACAGAAGACTAATTGTTTCAGTTGATATTAGGTGTGTGTAAAGCAAAATATTGTTTGGGTTTTTTTTGAGGAAGAGGGAGAGATTTTAAAGAAGGGATCTTGAAATGGAATTTGAAGTCTGGGAGTCCATATAAAATATATATGTAAGCATGGCTGTGGTTTTTTAGGGGAGTTGGTTTTATTTTGAAGGTAGGGCCACTAATTAGGTAAACCTCACATTCTCTTCAGTGTGACATACTTCAGTGGTACATACTTCTTGATTTCCAGCTGTATTTGTCTATAGACAAATAGAGAAGATTATAGGTCAAGGAGAAAGTGGAAGATAAACTTTAGTATTCTAATGGACTTATTCCACACCTTGGATGCCCAAGTCTTGTTAGATGGAATCTGTACCTGCAACACAGCCAACACCAAAGCTGTTTGAGGAGGACTTCTCTGAGGCATTATGATAAAGTATTCAAGGCATTCTACTTTAGACTATCAGAAAGCAGTTAAGTTAATGTACCTAACACTGTGTGGAGAGGGTCAGGTGAGCTCATCCCTAATGGATGACCTCAGAACAGAGGGGACACATCATGATTCTCTGCACTTTTTTTTTAACCCCCAAAGAGCGTGACCTAAGGTGTTAGGGACTCTTGACTTGTTGGGCAGGGAGACAGTAGGAGGAGGAGGGGAGAGGGCAGTGGAAGAACCATTTGGGGCTGTAGGCTACCCCAGTTATAAGACACCACGGGAGTAAGTGACAGGAAGTGGAGGTGTTGAGCATGACCTGCTTTATCCCCAAAACAAGTTTCGCTGTCAGTTTGAAACAGCTGTGAATGGGAGCATCAAAAGTTAGAATGCTATGCCACAGTCACCCAACCGCAAGGTGCATTATGCAGCAGTTGTCCTTTATACAAAGGCTTTATAGTTGAGGATAAGTAATACTTAATGCTTGGGTGCCCCTATTACATACTTCAGCAGCTTCTTTTCTACTTGACATGGCTTGAAACAACTCTAATAAGTTACACTTATTGTGTGTAATGTGCTTTATTATTATGGTTGCTTTTCAAACTCTGCTCTCCTACCCCAAGCCTCTCAGTTGCATAATACATACATGAATGCTTTTAGATTATGCATACAATTTTTTTATAGTCTTTGAGCTACATCACTGTTTTAGTAACTTGATTTTGGTTGTCACAGTGGGGGGGGGGAAGTGTATTTTAGAGATGCCAGTTTAACTTATATGATTTTGAAAAAGATTTTCAAAATCTGGATTCCAGACTGAAAGAAAAGTTTGAATGCTGTCCTGCAGCATAGATAGATGTGGTGTTTTCTTTTTAAAAAAGTAAACTGGTTGTCCCTCAATACCTAATAATGCCACCTTTGTGTAGCTAACAGTTATAAAGCCTATTTTTTCTTCCTGTAGAAATCCATGTACTTTTAGAATAGTTCATGATATTCAAGTGAAATATTGTCTCTACACTTGTGCCTATAGAAATCTATTGGGAATGTTTCCATGTGGTATTGCTTCCATTTTAAACAATTCTTCTGGGGTTTCCTGTACTTTAACAGTTTAATTTTTCCCGTTATCTCTGTCTGCATAGATATTTTTGTGATACTAGGCTACTGTCTACATCTTCTGAATTCTTGAATACTTAAATAGACTATATAGTATTTTTGTTAGTATTTACTAATATCTCTTAGTCTTAGTTTTCTAAGAAGCATGGAAACAGAAAAAAAAAACCAGCAAAAGCTTTCCTTCTTAATCTGATCTAGTAAACTAGTTAAACGTGTTCTTAGGTTCTTCAATGTAATTGAAATGCTTAATTCACAAATGGAGCTATATCTCCCTCTTTTGGAAAATCAAGGCATGACTTCATGACTTGGCTTTGAAGATAGGCTTTTGCTTCTTTCATGTCTTGATTATTTTTTTTAAATTTATTTTCTTTCCCCAAGGGGGAAGGGGAGAAGGGGAAAGAAGGGGGACTTGTGAATGAATATTTAATATCCCTAATGAGTTTATAGTCTAAGAGCTGATGTGATGATATATTTACAGAATAATAATTTGCACAGCAAATATACCTCTCTCCCAATGACTTCGGAACCACAAAGATTCCTCTGCAGAACTTTAAGTGTGTAAACCACCTGAGAAGTATTACTATGTGTCCAATAGCTAAGGAGTATCTTTTCAATATTTTATTTAAATGCTTGCCCCTTTAGCAGATTTCTTTGAAAGAAAATAGCTTGGAAGAAAAGTAAAACAAAGCAGACAGCTTTGTCTTGACTGACTTAATTTTGGCAGTAATCTTAAACAGATGAGGGGAAAAAAAGTTGGAGAAAGGGAGAGCTGGAATAATGTGATTAGAGTGTTCTGTTACTCTTTCTTCTCAGTGTAACCGATTTGCAATTTAGAAGGAGAATAGCCTGGCAGAAGCAACACGCTGTCAGTTCTTTCTGAAACATCTTTTCAAGTTTTATACTCAATTCCCTTGTTAGGAAATGACTTCAGTGACTGCAAGCACCTTGACAGATACGCTTGATTTCTTGGTTATTTGGAGCAGTAGGAATAGAGTATGGTAAAGTTTTTCAGTGGAAGGTGAGTTCTGGAAAGCTCTCCGGTTTTCCATGCCTCCTCCCCCACTGATTTGGGTGGAGGGTCCGTTTGGGGAGGAACTCCTGGCTAGGAGAAGCTGAAGTGTTGAACTACTGTTCCCTTTTCCTCTTTGCTGCCTCTCCTGAGCTTTGTTAGGCAGGGCTGTGCAGTAGTAAGATGAGTAAGGCACTAGTGAAGAAGCTGTGTTCGCTTCTTCATTCCTTACCTTCCATTTTTGAGGCTATTAAAGAGGGAAATGTTTTAGTGTGTCTCTAAAATCTGTCAGGTTGAATGAGAAAATTCCAGAATAAAGCTCTTAACACTGCTGTTCTATCCCAAATTTTTGTCAGGCTTTTGTATTTTTATCTAAATCTTCTTTAAGGTAAGCTGTGTCAGGCAAGGAACCCTGAATTCTGGTCCTGGATTCTGCAGCAGGCTGCATTATCTTACCAGAAGGTGTTCTGCTGTGGTCCCATGTATTAAAAAAAAAACAAAAACAAAACCAAAAAAACCCTTACAAAAACATTGCCTCTAGACTCTAGTGTTTCTCTTGCAAACCAGTATGACCTGTAGAAAAAGAATGATTATAGTTGCCCTGTGGTTTCCTCTGTGTGCATGGGGAAGGCAGGGGTGGCAATGTGATTTTATTTTACTTTTGTAAATGGGTTCAATTTACATCACCTGCTGTCAAAAGACCATCAGAACTGTGTATTCTATACTGGGTGCTAACCCAGGATGTGCTTTGTGGAAGAAAAGTACTTTCAGTTGATGGTTAAATTTCACTTCTCTATTTCTGTAGCAACTTGAGGGAGTTGAGAAAAGGATGATCTAATTAAGAAAAAAGAAATGTGATCTTATAGCAGGATTGTATCAGTTACTCAAATGCAGGAACTGTCATTAAAACTGAACTGCATTTATGGAATAAAATCCAAGAACAGGTATCCTTACAGCAGCAATATGTCCTAAGTATAAAGTTTTGGAGAGATTAATTATTTTTGCAAAGGTGAAAATGTAAGGTTTTCTTTGTCTACAGTGTATATTATACTAAAAAAATCTTGTGTGTGCAAGCAGTTTTCCTTCCCCGTGCACTCTTAGAACTGAAGGAGGGGAAATATCTTAATGTTTAACTTCTAATAACAAGTTATTTCCAATACGTAAAATTTATGTTATTGCAGCATCTATCACAAGCTTCCTAGAGAGTTTTTATTCTGTCATGCTTCTAGGTTTTTGGGTTGAACTTACTTTCAAATCAGGTGGGTGTTATTTAGATGAGGTAGTGTTTCCACCTGTATTCTTGTGACTCTTACATATGGATAATATTGTCTCAGAAATTAATAAATATGAAGCTAGTGAAATACTATAAATTGTAAAATATTGAAATAATAGCTTATTGCCCTTATATAAATAACGAAGTCACTGACATTTCTGTATTTATATTAAAGCTAGTCCACTCTTATTATGTTAGCTATTGTTGGTTTGATGGCCAATTTAATTTCATTGTTGTATTAAAAGCCACATATACCAACAATCATTCCAAGTGCTTTCAAGCTATTAAAGTAATGAAATAATAATACAGTGTTTCAGAGCAGTTTATTGGCTTGCATATACTCATCAGTTATCTAGTTATCGCCTCCTCGTTTTCCTCTCCCCAACTCGAATATAAATGACAAACCACTATACAACAAATTTCGTGAACTGCAAAAATATCATTCTTAATTCTTTAAAACAAAATAATCCAGCAGATGCTAGTTTTAAATGAAAATAAATATCTGAAAAATAAGGAATTATCAAGACAGCATGGCTTATTTTTATTTCTAATGTTTGATCCTGTATCATAATCAGTGGAAGCAGAGACAGATGACTTATGAGAACACATTATAAATGAATATAATGCTCATGCATGGGATGAAAGACTGCTTTAAAAGCAGAAACAGAAAGCTAAAGGAGTGGATGCTAAGCAGAGAAACTGTCTGATCTTATATGTAATGGTCACTTGAATTATTCTCCCACGTTGTTCTGAAGATCTGTGTACATGTACACTGGAAGATGAGTTAGTCAAATGAAGCTGATGTGAAGAGAGGATGAAGGTGGGCAAAAAGAAAGAAAGGGGATATTCATAAACACAGATTTTAAATGTGGTGTTTTGTGGCCTGTTACCGTAAAGTTTTGTCGGTCATAACAATAGCACAAACACATTAACTCTACTTTACATGTGGGTTTACGTTTTATCTAAATTTGTATTTGTGACTAAACTTCTAAAGTTGTTACTTGCAAAACTTTCAGACTTTTTATTGTTATTGATAATTGCAGAAAAAAGTGTGGCTTCGGTTCATAAAAAGCCAAGAAATTTCACTGAGTCACAGTAGTTTATAAGTTGTCTGAACCTAAGTGCCAAATTCTCCTTTAAATGCCCTGAGGCCTCCAGAAGGGGCTGGCAGATGTACTGTAGGTGCTGTGGAAGACCCGTGCTATTTTGGAAAGGCAGAACAGTGGGATACCCAAGAGTCTCAACAACTTTCAGTGCCTCTGAAAATCGAGGCCCCTGAATCTCACTTGTCCTGCATTGGAAGCACCGTTAAGTTAAAGGAAACCTATTTCAGCCTCTGAATTGTTCCAGTGTGTTACTGCCTTTTCTGTGTTACACTAGGCTGCCCTCAGAGTGGTCGTTCCTTCTTAGCTGTAATAAACTGCTTTTGAGAGTTTTAAATGTCATCAGAATAGACTTGTAAACACTGTACTTGGTTTTATTCTACCACTCCGTGCTTCATAAATTCCCTACACTCTAGTGAGACAGACATGGAACACAGTGTCACTTTGATAGTAATATTATGTGATATTTGGGTCTTCCAGCAGTCCATCACTTTGAAAATTGGAATGCACCTTTGCACACCAGTCTTCACAGACCTTCAAACCTGGCCATTGTTGGCTATATGCTTGCTCTTATTGCAACCATATGTTTCAGTTTTTCTAGTGATTTTTTTATTTATTTATTCAGGTCTGAAAGTTCTTGCTTAAAAATTAATCACTTCAGCAACATAGATGCCTTAAACCTTGGGTTACTAGGACATCTTTTGACTACCTTGGTGTACTCATCTATGAAATCCACTGTACTAATTACAGGGGTTTTGGATGCTAAACTTCAGGTGTGCTGAATGTTTCGGACATTTGTGTGTTGAAGACACACCCAACATCTCTGTAACGGAAAATGCAAACAAGCCACACATTTTAACCTTTACATACAAAAGATGAGCAGCTTAGGTTAAGCTCTTCACTTTTTGTTGTTTTACAGTTGTGCTTATATGAATTGTATATCTGTGCCATGTCTGTTTTTAGAGAAAATTGACTTTTTAATGTCAAATTTTGAAGGATGTTTTAATTCTGTCTTTCTGACACTTGCTTATTTGTGTAAGAGCATTTATTTACATGTATTTATGCTGATATTTTACTCGGAAGCCAGAATCATGTGACGTTCAAAGGTCATCAAGGACTTTGAGCTTTTACATATTATTATGTGACTGTATTTGCCACCAGAGGAGGGGAAAAAATACCCAAAACTATTCAGGTGAGCTATATCTAGTAGTGTTAATGTAGGCAAATTCTGCATGACTAACTTTTGAATTTTCCTGAATCCAGTGGGTATGCCAACTTGGGAAGTATGGGGGCTGGGGGAGAGACTTTTTAGTACAGAGTTCTAAACAGGTTAGCTGCTGTAAAATACTTCCTCCTTTCGACAAAAATTGCCATGTTGCTCATGGATTATGCAGTTTGATGGTAAAGTACTACTCTATCTTATGTTTCAGACAAAGATGTTTAATGTAGATGGTGGCGAGTTGTCTTCGTCTGTTCTTTGTCTTTGTTAGCTTTTCTGCCCTTCTAAATTTGTGCAGTGTAAATGTAACTCTTCATATGTTGATTTCTTCTTAACTTAGTTTTGGCTTTTTCTTAGCACTTTAAACACACAAATGGAGGAGGATATGTTATTTTGCCTAGGAAACTTGGATTTCCTTTTTCCCCCTGCACTTGTCGTGTTGGAGTGTTTTCTGTGGTGACCAGCATTGCTGCTTCTCGTTGATAATTTTACAGAGCTCATATGGGTAAGCCTTTAAAAGGTGACTTAAATCACAGAGCTGAAGAAAGTCAAGGGTAACCATAATGCGGGGACATGCCTGTAATATGAAAACATATGAACGGTAAAGGGCTGTTTGATACATATGTGTATTAAATGCGTACTGCAGAACTTCCATATGCTATGCCTGATGGTTCATTACATGTAACAGCTAAGTTTAACTATGATTTTTCTAGCAACTTTATCTGTATTTTCTTTTATGTTCTTAAAAGCCAGCAAGATGTATGCTGTTACGTGGCTTTAGAAGCCAGCATAAGTGGAAAAAAACCTGATAATAGAATCAGAAATACGGTGACTATTTTTACCTAGGATTTTCTTTAACTAAAGCTTAAATGAGTATAAACCAAACAGGTTGGTTGTGATTAAAGGCTAAACTTTTGCCACTTTGTTTGGGTCACCTAACAAATGCATTTCATGTTATAGTAGCAGTGTGCATTTTTAAAGCTTTATTTAATGGGGGCTGTAGTGTTTTTATCAAATGGTATGATGTGCCTCCTCATATACCTTAAGGAAAGAACAGGGACATATCTCTTAAAAATGAAGTAGGTAAATCCCACGGCCAGTTTGAAGAAGCCTATTTAATGAAGATCAAGATTTTATGTATGTTCTCTAGAGAAGATTGTTGAGTTAATTAGAAAATGTAAGTTCAGCTACAAAATGTTGATGAGCTAAGTGGTAGCTAGCATAGGTTATGCATCATAACTTTTAAGAATTTTTTGAAATGAGTTAAAAAAGCAAGTTTGGAACAAAAGTAAAGTATCTGTTAAATACTCATAGGCACTTTGTCAAAAGGGCTGTGTAATGACTATATTAATTATTCTTTATGCATATATAGCCTGTAGCAGCAGGTGCAGAGTATACACGGCAGGTACTTTTGATATCTGAACACTGCAGAGAATGGACCACAAGTAATAGTCTGGAGTGAGTGGAACAAGAGTTTGTCTTTCAGTTTTACATGTATACGTAATATTAGTCCTTTTATTGCAACTCTTATTTATTTGTAATTAATGGTTTAAAGAAATGCTAAAACAAATATGGGAAAGCTATTGGACTGTTTCCATTAGAGTGATTTTTGTCAGTCTTGGGCTGAATTGCTGTTTGGTTTGGGGGGCCATTCAACTTTTTTGCAGGTTTTTTCTTTTTTTTTTCTTTTTGCTCATGCCTCAGCTAAGCATGATGGTGTGGGAGTTCTGTCTCAAGAAACTTTAGAAAATATTTATCTGAAGCCTTTCTACTTGAAACTTATTAATCGATTTTCTACAATATCAGGAGAGAGGAATAAGAAGTTGATTGAGTATAGAGCTTGGTAATTAAGGAAAGGAAAGATTCAATAAATGGGATTCACATAAAATTACGAAAAGGCTTAAGCAAGCATAGGAGATGAGAACTGAAATTTTTAATTTTTAGGGATCACTTGATAGAGGTCTAAAGAAACTATGTTGATTATGCTCTTGTAAGTCAGAAGAACAGGATTTAACTTTACCAGCTTTAGTATTGTAATGATTCCTTTCCTGGGCTAGCGGTGTTCCTCTTGACTGGGCTTTCTCTGTGCACAGCTCATGATGTTCAAAAATGACAGCAATACGTGAACAAAATTGAGGTTTCTACTGTTATGGTGGGGTTCAACTAGATATAACAATGGCTGGATATATTTGGAAAATCTTCCTGAAGACTTGCACTGTGAAGAAGGCAAAAAATAAATTTTCTGAATACTTGTTTATAATAAATGCTTCCCCCACTCTTTTGAGTTTTTTGAAATTTGCATGGTTAAATTGTTTGCCTTCTTTTGTTGAATAAATGTATCCTTCTCTTAAGAACATGGGAAGTTTCTTATATCTTTGCGTAATAAAACTGTAAATTAAGTTCTAAAAAGTGTAAACTAAAATTTTAGATTGTGAACCTTAAAATAGAGCAGACACTTAAGTCTAGTAAGACTGTTAAGTGTGCAAACTCAACCCTTGCAGAAAGTCGTAGATTAGCACCACCTATTTATGGCCTCTACATTGTTACTATCGTAATAGATGACAACTACATGTATGCCTCTGCTTCTCGAAGTTTTATTTGTAGCTATTAGAATTCTGGGTGTAAAAGCTGGTCAGGAACTTGTACAAGTTCCTATAGAAGTCTTTTAGTTCCTGGAAAGTCTAACCAATCAACTTGACCCGATAAATGCTTTGAATAAAAGCGAGAATAGTATTTAAACAAAATGACTTCTGAAAAACTGGTAAATGAAGTGCAGAGGTGCTCATAAATGAGGGAAAATATGGTCAATTTGTGTGACTATGGAATAATAAAAGTTATTATAAGATTTCAGAAGAAAGGGATGCAGAGAGATGCTGTGTGTGTTAATTAACCATAACTGTGGAAGTATGGGTAAAAAAAAAAGTGAAATAACTAGTTGCTCATTTGAAGGTGTTTCTGGGTTTTTTTAAGTGTTTCTTATTGCTTAATGGACTAAATTAAAGAGTATGCATGACTGATTTTAGTATTTCATAATAAATAACCTTTTTCTTTTTCCCCCTCCAGTATCATCTTTATATTAAAACAGTACTACATCTAATTAAATAGTATTCTGAATTTAGATTAATTACCTCATTTCTTAAAATAAAATGTGCTCACCCCTCATAGGCCTGTGTGGTATAAATTACACTGGAGTATTACAGAAGAAGGAATGCTAGCTTGAGTAGCTAGGTATGGTTATTATGGTTATCTTATTTCTGTGATGGGTAAATTGGGACAAATTAGTAAAACGAGCAATAGTGTCATCAGAAGTCTGATATCAGAAAGAGGAGATAATTTTTATTATTTTAAGAGTAACTTTCAAATTGTCAATGTTATCAGCCAGGAGGATCTTCATAGTGTTGATATAATTTGCAGAAATACCCTTTTGGCCGGCTCTTCTTCATCTTACTTTCTCCTGTGGTTGGGTTAAGGATACAGATAATCTATCAAAATAATGAAGGACACTTGCAACAGGTGAAAAAGCAATTCTTTGATAATTGTCATCTTCTAGTCTACTTGTTAGGAATTGAGAGGAAAGAAAAGTCATTCTTTTAATAAAAAAAGAAACAAGGCAAAGGAAAAAGCTCACCTCCCCCTCTTAATTTGAGGCTTCTTATGATGCTCATAGCTCTCCTTACAAAAAAAAATGCTCCCAAAAACCAACAACCTAACCAAAACCCATCATTTTAACAAAAGCATAATGAAGAATTTCAGGGCTTTGCTTTTTCGTACCTTTCTGGGTTATAGATTTGCAAACCTTCTGTGTTATTGTTTTAATGGCAGCCAAAATACTGAGTAAAACCAGGGTGGTGCTGTTCATTCTGCACTGAGGAATGGGGGAGGTGGGGTGAGAAGAGAGAGATGGAGCGGGATTCTTTCTGCATTTCAAGAAGAAAGGCCTGACAATTGGCTTCATGGGATAACTGCTTTAATTAGAATAAGAGGAGAAATACAAATAATGAACAAGTCACCTTCAAATGCTGGGCACCCTGCATTAGCCTGGCATCAGACAGTGCCCTGGTTGATTTTTCCTATGGCATGCTGTGTGGAGCGGATCCTGTTCTTGAAGAGAAGCTCTTTTTGGTCATTCAAGCTAGGATATATTTCCTTTGAAGAAAAGGACTTTACTTGTAAAGCCTGTACTCGTGAGAGTTTCTTGCTGCATATTTAGACAAAGGCAAGTCTGTGTGGGTGATGTAGTTGCCAGTACCAAGGGGGAGCTGCCTGTGGGTCCCTCTGTTATGCTGAGATGGCTAAGGTTGTCCTGCAGCCAAGGGACATGTGCAGCACAGCATGAACCTGTCATCCCTAGCTCTTAAACATGCAACGCTACCTTCCACCCTTTGATTCTCATACCCTTTCCCAAGGGTATTTTGTAAGTTACATATTTAATAACTTAACACAGCACAAGTGGCCTGTTCAAGATCACCAACTCTTTGAATACAGTATCTTCTGCAAGGTTCTGGTACAATATTATACTAGTAATTATTTCAATTTTGCTATTGTGTGAAATTATAATACTCCAAAAGGTTCCTAGGTTTGTTGTTTGGTCACTCTTTCTGGTGAAGTTTTATGAGCTTTTTGAAGGAATTGAAAAGAATGGGCCTTTTAATCTCTTGTTATAAAATAGAGGAAACCAAACACGGAAAGTAAAACTCATGATAATACTTACTAGAATGGTGAAGGGACCTGGAGGAACTGAAAGGCAGCGGCAGAAACTCAGTAATTCAAACTTTACTCTTTCCCCTTTTCTTGGCCTGAAAGCTGTCCTGTGCTGCTTGTTTTGATTTGTGGTTCTGGTCTATATGATATTGGTCAGGGCTCACAAAGCATAGCAAAGAAGGAATTAAGATGTTAAAGTTGGCTTACTAGATTGTTTGCCAAGTAGACAAATCACAGTTCTCATCTTGATGGCATTATACTGCATGTCTATTTAAATTCATAAGAATATGGCAGGGGAAAAGCAACGACAGGGGAAATTAGGGAACCTAATAGTAATTCATTTGGAAAGGCTCTTTCTCCCATTACTTATATGAAGCTTCCGTATTTATCTTACCTTTCAGCTTCTGCTTGTGAACATCACTCCTGTGTCTGATGTGCCTGGTTTGCTATCCCTTTGCAAATCATCTTTGTGAACAGGGTCATTCTTCCTTGTCTTGACTTGCATTGTATATTTGTGTGTTCTTTAAATTAAACTTCTGTGTAGTGTGCTATTTCATTCTCCACTATCATTTACATAGGAAGTGTTACATGAATTATATATATGACTGCATGCATATGTTGTGGTTATTTTATAGGTGGTGATTCGAGCTCAAAATGGCGAACTCCTCTATCGTATTTCACCTTGGGCAAGATATGTAGTCCGTGATGAAGACAAAGTAAATTACGATTGGGTACACTGGAATCCACCACAGTCATATATAGTAAGGCTTACATATTCTTTTCAAAAAGTCTATAAAACTGTGTAACGTGTCATCTTTGCATCCCTGTTTGGAAGAAAAAAGAGTTGTTCCACAAAAAGAGGGTAGCAAACTAGTGAAAGTAGCTACATGAGACACGAAGGGTTTTTATTCATGGCTTTGACAGAAACAAGTGACTTCAGTGATGGATGTTGTTGAGCTACTTTTTCAGTCTCCTGTAGAGAGTTAGTAAAGTTACTAAAGAGAGTTACTAAACTAAAAAATAGCTACCCATTAAAGAAGTATTTTAACTTCAGCTTGCTGTGTGCTAGGCAAGCTTGATAACTCTTCTATGACTGGGTGGCCCTTCCTGGTACAGAGGAGGAGAGCTGGGAATTATCAAAATTGGGTTTAAGAATTAGTTAGCTGCAAATACAAAGTTCAGTACTCCAGTAATAAGTCAATGCTGTGTGAAGTCAAAAAAAGCTTTCAAAAGTAACGTGGTCATGCTCCAGTTGAATCCTAGCTTTTCATATGAGGAAATGCATTTATTGATTTTTAAAGCTGTCTTACTTGTCATGCACTGCTATAAGGAGGGGAACTCTTTACAAGATATATGGAAAATATCCTAGGGGAACATTCAGAAACTTCAGACTGAGTGATGTTATTTCATATTGTTACACTTTTTGGTGTTTTCACTAAAAAATGGTATGTGGCATTCTATATTATAGGAGCTGCAACCTTTGTTTTCAGTTAAATTTTAGCACCCACCTCAAATCATGAAGCATTTGCTTGACCAAGAAAGGGTAACTGTCATGGAAAATCTCTTAACAAAAAAAAAAACAAACTCAAACCCCCAAAAAACTCTCATTACATAATCTAGAGTAACTTTCTTATTTAGTTGTATAGTTTATATGAATTTAGTGACCTACTCTGTATCTATGATGCTGTGGAACATCTAGATTCTCTATGAGAGGAGGAATGGGGAGGTTGGGAATGCAGTGATTTGTATGACCTAGAGTAAAAAAGAGGCAAGAACATTTAGGGCGCAGACAAGGCCTCACTGAGTTAAGTCAGAAAAAAAAAAATTGAGCCCTTTTATGAATAGGAGAGCAACTTCAAATACCTGCAAAAAGCAGGTAAGCTTAAAAAATAAAAAACTATTTTTCTATTGTCATCTTCTGTTTTCAAATGAGCTTCGTAGTAGTTCAGAAGAGCTTTATGGTCAATGGCTGTTATAAGTTTATACACTTCAGTGTAACTTAAAAAGGGTATAAGAAAAGTGTTGAATCATGTATGTCCAGTTTCTTGTTCATTAAGAATGTTAGTTTGAAATAGACACTTGCTTTTAACAGTTTAGAATGCTTAATTACTTCTGAAATGTTTGTGCTCTTGAAGGAAAATGAAACAAACCTCAAACTGTTTCTCATCTTGTGCAAATTACATGATTGTGACAACACTTCCTAGCTGTTGTATCCTAATGACAACTGTTGTGGTTTTGTTTTTTTTTTTTTTTCCTTATAGCATAAGCATCCTTCCCCCAAGAGACTAAAAAGCCTGAGAATCTATGAATCTCATGTGGGAATTGCTTCCCCAGAAGGGAAAGTAGCTTCTTATAAAAACTTCACATATAATGTACTACCCAGAATAAAGGATCTTGGTAAGTAATAGCAGAGATACTTGCAGCGGTAAAATTTTTGTGCGCCTGTGCTCTTATTAGAAAAGATAATTATCAAGCGTCTATAGGTCTCTTGCATTTTCAGATTACATGTACTATAAAAATAGATTCTTAGGGCAGCAAAAATTATAAACAACTGACATCTATGGAGAAGAAACAATGACTGAAATAGGATATGTGAATTAAAATCCATTCCAGAGATTAAGTAAAATGTGATTGCAAAAGCCTAGATAAATACTGCAGAGCAGTTTTCTTTGGAATGGTTTGCTTTCAACTTGAAAAACGACCTGTTTTTGTGATATGGTCCTCAGAAAATAGTGTTCTTAACTGGTTCTGCTAATATAAATTTTGATTCTAAGGAAAGACAAAGAAACACCTGGATAGAAAGGACTGTTCTTTCTGTTTGCTAGAATAAGCATGCTAAACTCTTTATCCCTGAGCAGTTGCCATGAAGTATCAGAATATGGAAACTTTAAATCCACTTTTAGAAAAAAAACTTCTAGTATATTGGAGGGGATGTTTGAAACAGCTGGTGTGATTATCTCAGGAAGCATAGCAAAACTGTTCACCTCGATTCCTATTTGATGATTATTTTTTTCCTGTGGTGTCTTTGCACTGTTTCTATAATAGACAGTATTAGAACCTGCTGACTTTTACTGCCCTGTGATGAAATATGTTTTGTTACACTCAACTGTAAAATAATCCTGACATCTGTGGCTGAGAACTCTGTGGATGGTGGCTGTGCCTATGTGGTGTTTGATTTATTTAGTTATCAGAGTGCCTGAATAAGCCATGTTTTTCATGTAGGCTTTACCTGTTAAGTCAGTGTTTCACAGAATGTGGCCTTTTGCCTTTCAATAAAGTTGAGCTTGCAGGTGAGGTGAGGGAGTTTGCATATCTGGAGGCCCTCAACAAAAAGTATTTGGATACCACATTGCGTATCTGTGACTCTTTCCCTACTGCCAAAGAATTTCAGTTGTTCCAGGAGATTAATAAGTCTTAACAGAATTATGAAAGCTTTCTGCTTTACCTAGAGATTTTTTTCTTTGGGGGCAGGCAGAAATGTTGTGAAAAGGCTGGTACACCACAAAAGCAGTATGAAATTTAGGTAGTGTATATAGAAATGATAGATAATGTTTGTTCTTATTTACCTTAAGTAAACAGTGTGGGCATTAAGCCTTTCTGTTGTTTAAATGTTTGGGTTTTTTTAAGGACTATTAGATTTGGTTTGGAATGTCTTGTTAGGACAAGCTTAAAGACATGGGTATTTAAGAATGATAAGATATTAATACTTTGTAGAAATATGTGCATGACAAATAGCAAAATAAATGGCAAGCAAACCGAATGAGATTAATTTGATGCTATGTTGCTGTTTATTTACAAAAATGCTGTAAATAAGTTCAATGAGCCTGAATTACAAAGCAGCAATGAATCTGACAAATTGCTGAGCTCATGCCAACATCTTCTAATAGTAACTCTTTTATAGCTGCTAAATTTAAAAACAAAACCAAGAACAATAAAAAAAGAAACCAGTATCTTGTCTAAATGAAAGAATGAAGTGAAGATTTTGGTTACAGTAACGAAGAGAAGTGGTGGGAGTTCCAACAGGCTGTAGATTGAACCTGAAGGTTATCTTTTGCTGATAGTCCTCATTTGCGAGCTATCTGTGTTGGTTACTCACTGATACCAAAGATTGCTTTAGTTAAGATGTGTGGTAAGTCCTGTGGCTTCATTGTTAGCATGTTGTTTTCCTTTTAAATTTCCCTTCCTTAATATTGCACTGAACTATCTTGCGTGTGATGCACAAAACAGTGTGTCGCCAGCCCTTCTGTACTGCCTTGGTTCTTTGGTAAACTCAGAACAAAAACACATTTCTTTCGTGTTTTCTGTTTTTTGAAAGACTCTTGCAGAGGGGGAATGTAATCATTAAAGTTGGAAAAAAGTTTTTTTTTTTGAAGTGGTAAAAAATGATTCCACAGGGCATGAGGCATATTGCGTGTAGCCAGCAACTACCCCCACACTTTTTGACTGCAAGTGTCAAAAGTGAAGAAGCAGTTCAGTTAAATTAAGATTATATTTATGTATAACTGCTTCCCAAATCTGAGAGATTCAATACGCCTAGCTATAGGTAGAACACTTGAAAAATTGTCTGTTCCATTTTTAATTGCAGATCATGTAAGTATAAACTATTAGGTAGAATTATGTCTTGAAAGAGACTGAATCTTTAGTTGTTACTCATTAGAGTTAGAGGTAGCTAAAATGAGAGAAGACTGGAATGAATGTTACAGGTGTTGAATTCTCTTTTAACTATCCTTAAGGCAGGGGTTGGTTTGTTTTATTTCTTCTGTTTTTTATAGGATATAACTGTGTCCAGCTGATGGCTATCATGGAACATGCATACTATGCCAGTTTTGGTTATCAGGTCACAAGCTTCTTTGCAGCGTCAAGGTAGGTTTAAGTACTTCAGCATCTTCTCTGGTCTTTTACGTTATTTCCCATCCATTGAAATCAGTATGCCTGTATATGTGTGTCTGTAAGTGTTTAATGGAAAGGGAAAAGTAATGGATTAGGTATTTGCCCTAGCTTCCTTTTCCATCTGAAATCAGTTTGGCATAGTGAGCAGCTGTCTGTGAAATTCTTTGTGTAGGATACAAACAAAGAGGTTATAAGTAATTTCAGCTGTCATAGCATATTCCAATTATTCTAGCTTCAGCAGTGTTTATGCAAGGGTTTTGTGTTGTGGAATTCTTGGCCGTAACAAACATGATGTATAAGTCATTCTTTTATGATAAACAGAACTGTACACTACTTGTTCATAATAAACTTGATTAAAATCATGGCTCTGTGTTCTCTGGGAACTTTTTCCCATGCTTGTAACAGACTGTACTTAGATTTGAAGACTAGGGTGAAAATAGATGGAAAAGGTATTCAGGTAATTGTTAAGAATATTATGATCACCTGAATGTTGTGAGTTTGTGGGAGTTTTTTGTTGGTGGGCTTCTTTTTTTTTTTTTTATCTTAGTGAAGCTCAAGTGACAACCTGGCTAAATATAGATGGACAGGAAGTTTTAACTGGCATAATTAGTTGAAAGAAAGGTCTTGGACACAGGAAACAAAAACCTTTATTTAAAAACATGTTGGAAAAGAGTGTAGTACCTAAAACAAATAACTAAGCAGGACAGCAGCAAATGGTGTATTTTGAGGACTTTCATGAATGTATATTTACTTTTGTAGTCGTCATGCATTACTTTATTCTAGTAATACAAATATATTCTTGTCTCTTAAAGTATGGAAGTGTTCAATATTAAGTAGAAGCTTTAAGTTGTATCAGTTATCTTTTATACTGAATATGATTTATTGACAGATTAAGAGGGAAGAATAAAACTTTGAAACCCTTTCTGCAAAACATTGCATGCATGATATAATTTTATAATTTAAAAATTGTTTTAATTGTCAGTTTGTAGTAAATACTACTTAAGAGGCTGAAAAAACAACTTGTACGCCACGGGAAATGAGGTGATGAAGAACTACTGACTGTGATGTAGGTTTTATGAGTAATGTTCAGTATTGTCAGCTTACGTTCTGATTGTATCACTCATAACACATCGCATTTCCATGCTGATAGCCGTTATGGAACTCCAGATGATCTGAAAGAAATGATTGACGTTGCTCACTCAATGGGCATCACTGTTCTGCTGGACGTTGTGCACAGCCATGCATCAAAAAACTCTGAAGATGGTCTCAACAAATTTGATGGTTCAGATTCTTGTTTCTTCCATTCTGGTCCTAGAGGAACTCATCAGCTGTGGGACAGCAGGCTCTTTGACTATGCAAAGTAAGTATAAATTGTCATTTCAGGTGCATTAGTGGTAATTATTTCTTACCAATTCTAGTAAAATTATAGTATTCGTCAAACTGGAAAGGTCATTTGGGTTATTCAATAGATAGGATATGCTGAGTTTACGTTGCATTTAGCATTTGAAAAATGCTAGTTCTTTTACTTTGCTAAATATTTTAAATCTAACAATAATTATATTTTTTAGGTTTGTTGTTATTCTTTCATCTATGGCTACATATGTACATATTATATACCATGTGTATTGTATGTATTATATAATTATATTAAGTAGTTATATATGATGTTTATTTTTATTTTAAAATAGATTAAAATATTTGCATATAGATACCTATTATATAGGAATATGATATTTGATCATAATACACTATAAAATATATGTGTATCTTCATATTGTATATTATATTTATATATAATACTTTATATATAATATACATACTATAATATATTAGTGTATATAAATTATAATAAGAAAAGCTGAAGAAAACTGGAAACTTATTGTCGAACTCTTGGACTGTTGAAATGTAGCAAAAGTTTTGCCCCAGGACAACTAACTCCATTCCAAAGAGCTTCCAGAGGTCAATCAACAAATACAGAGCGGGGTCATTTTCAGTAGGCAGTTTTGGGGGCCCAATTTGGGCACGCTTAATTAACTAGTATAAATATACTGTATGTCAAACCACATGTTAATGGCAGATGATGATTAGCATTTAATATTGTTTACTTTGTGTTCTTTGCGGTATTGGGGGTAAGGGGATTTATCTCGTATGCGGAATATTTCAGTGGTTTAAATGGAGAAACAGGCACAGATAGCCAGCTTATTTCAGTCTCCATCTCCCATTTTTCCCCACATTCATTCATCCCTGAACCACCTTGATTCCTCCCTTTCCTTGTCTTCGATTCTCCCCCTAAACATATCACAGTAAGTTTTACACAACCTCACAATCTCCTTAAAGCATTTCTTAATAAATTCCATACAATATCACCCGCCTCTTATTCCATGATAGACTTGCTTTTTCCCCCTCCTTGAGATGCATGATAATCTTGTTTGCCTTTTTTATGAGTTACAAAGTTCTGGTTTAACCCTTTCAAGGTTACACTTGAGTGATTTCTTCGGTGGCTTATCCCTCAGCGACTGTAGAGTTCTGGTCTCTTGTTAATCTGTTAGTTGTTAGGTTTGAACTTCCTCTGCAAGTTCAGTTTACTTCTTTCCTTTGTTTCGCCCTCACTTGCACTGAATTGACATTAACTGGATATGCTTATGCTGCAGTGTCCTTAAACCCTGGATCAGAATTACGTATGTTCAGTTAGTTGCCAAAAAAGATTTTTCTTCTTGTGCTCGTAGGCAATACTCTTGAGGCTGACAGTTTCATAGCTTATGGGGGTTGTAACTGTTTAAGAAGGTCACTTTTGCAGAAGTAACGTTACATAGCATAGGTCAACTGGTTAATGGAAACTCTTGCATAGTAACTCACAATTTCAATTAAACCGAGTGACCAGTATAATAAGTGACTTATGCATATGTTACGTAATAGGATGAGCTGTTCTTTCTTTACTTTTTTATTTGGGACAATTTAACTGATGAATTCAGGGGACCTTTTTGAATTGTGATTTTAATTATTATAACAAATGCATTTTACTATAAATTCCTCTGAGTTGCTTCTTTAAATTCATATTCAAATAAATTGTTTCAGATAATCTTAAAGCTTTACTATCAATATAATGGTATTTCACACTTTATTTCACTTTATGCTTTGGTATAGTTGACAAGTATGTGATACCAACTTCTCTAGTGAGAAAATTAATTGAATGCTATTATGGACTTTTCTCTGTTCCAAGCAGAGGCAGGTTCTTCTTGTTGTGAAAGTGATGCTGGTATTGAGTGTTTTCCAAGGATTTGTAAATGAAAGAAACAGCAGGCTACTTTCTAGGTAGCATTTAGCAATGTCAAGCATTTATTCAGAGCTAAAGAGCTTCCTACGTGGGTCTGTTTGGTCAGTGATAGGTGCATGTACTCATTGGTGAGGGACATGGTTTCACAATTACTCTTCATCCTATGTGATTAGAATAGATGCTGGACTGAATGCTGGAGGGCACGAGGAGGAAGAGCTGTGAGGGGGAGAGAAGAGATAAGGAAATAGCAGAGACCAGAGAAATCTAATATGTGCTCTACTGATGAGTAAAAATAATGCTTTGGTTGACTGAGGGTCCTTCATATGTCATTCCCTGTCCCCTGCCCTCTAGTGAAATGCAACAACAAATTTGGGTTTCCTTTTTCAAAGTTTTAGGGAAACCCCTTCTTCCCCTTCAAGCACAGGAAGCTGTGCAGTGAACTGGTTTTAGTCATTAAAGACTTCTTTAGTCCTAATATCTGAAACACTAAATATTCTATCTGTGTTTATAGTAAAATTCTAAGGCTTAAAGGATACAACAGTCATATTAGTCGAAACTGCTCAGAACCGATTTAAAAATGGCTTGGGTTTTTTCCTCTTTTTTTGCGTGCAAAGGTCCCAAACAAAATTGGGAAAGAATTAGAACTGACATTTTATTGAAAACATTTTGGATTTTTTCCATTTGGGCTTTATTGACATGCCTGCTACTTTCCATATGCATAAAAGAGCAGTTCTAGTCTGAAAGGGGGGGTATAAAAATCTGTGAGAGGGACTCGAGTTGTGTGCAGATGATCAAAGTTTGCTGAAAATAAATGACACCAAACACAATCTATTCAGTGGTATACAGAAAAGCTTGCTTTGAGACAAGTCTCTTCAGCTAGTACAGCCTTCTCTCCTGTACGGTGCTTGTACTAAATCCCTTTCCTTCTGTAGTGGGAAGAACTGTTAATTCTACAGGTACTTAAACATCAAATAAAAAAATGTTTAATTTACTTTGGAATTGAGAGAAACTAATTCTCTACCATGAAAGAGATTAAGAAACAATTGCTTTATCAGTTTAGTCTGTCTACTTTTTCTTTGAAAGCCAAGACATAAGTAAATTTGTCTCACAGCATTTGCAAGATTATTCAGTTGCCTGGGAAGGGGACTGTGAATACTTGCTATAACAGAAGGCGGCAAAAGATCTATATCCATGCAAAAAAAGGACTGTATCCATGGTGTCTTGAATACTATAGTAATGTTCATGTAAGTAGAGAGTAAGTCCAAGAAAAGCAGTAGTAAAACTGTTGAAAGGACAGCCTGGATATTGTATCTCACACCATAGTGCAATTTAAGAAGATAAAGGCATGTTTTGTATTGTGGACTTAGAGACAACACTTAATGAGCAGCAGAATTATATTTTTTTATATATGTTTGTACAAGTTTTGTACAAACAGTGGACTTCGTAAATTGTAAACAGCAGCTTAAAAATTTTGCTGTAGAAGGTAGTGTTACAGGAGAATAAAACCTCAATTTCAGTAAAATGAGAATTTGAGGTAAAATAACTGCATAAGTAAAAGAATATTTTCTGCTTAACCTTTATAAAGAAAAGTATTATAAACTCTGCTTTAAAAAAACAAACTGATTCAGAAATAAACTTCCACTTTCATAATTTTGGCACATTTTTCCAGTTTTTCTAAAAACTGGAACTGGGCATTTTTTCTCATTTTCTCAAACATGTGAATTTCGTGAATCATCATCTTCATTTTCATCCACTCATGGTTGTCCCTGTCTTCATCCCCCCTGCACCCCTCAGCAACCAATGCAAGAACCAGAACTACAAAGCATGAGTGAGGCTTGCAGTTTACTTTAATAATACTTTTTAAAAACAAACTTTTATATCCTTTGTATCAGTTCCTATTAAAAATTTGGCTTTCCTATTTTTCCTATTGCATGAAAGGGAAATGCTGTAAGGCAAAAGGGATGCCACAAGCTCTGGGCCTGTAGTCTAGCTGGCATGGTCTGGTTAACTTTGTGATAAATTAAGTGCCTTGTCTCTATTATGATCCTGTGTAAGATGTCTCACTTGAAATACATGTAAACACCCTCCCATCTTAAGTAAGGATTCTGCTTGTAATTAATTTAGTACGAGCTAAGTATAACAATTTTTCCTTTCTAAAATCATACTCAAAGATTATTCAGCTGCCAAGTTCATTAGAAGTGATGCTGTAGACCCTGGAGATCAGGTAGGATCACAGCTAGAGTGGTTGATTGTGTTTTGATTTAAATTCATTTTTCTACAAAGCAAATGTGTTGAAAATACTAATCAGGCAAAACAATTTAAAAAGAAATGAGAACAAGATATTACCTACCAAAGATAAGTTGTTGGGGTTTTTTTCAAGCACTACATAATTAAAATGTGTAAATGATGCTGCCTTTCTAGGCTTATTGAGATCCAAGAGTATTATTTTGATTTTTAAAGCCCTGTATTCCTCTCTTCTCATTAGGTTTTGTTAGTTTGTACACTTTCTTAATCCACTTCTAAGGGACAATAGGTATAGCGATGTATTTCTGTGAGCCTTTGGGAATATTAGTAGATGTAAACCTCAGCAGAAATCATGCGATGCCCCAAGTTTTGTGTTAGCTTTGTGGTGGGTGTTTTTGATTGTGGTTTTTTTTTTTTAATACTGTGACCCTTTTTACCTGAGCACTTAGCTAAAATTTTAAGTTCTTCCTTAATCTAGGAGAAGAATTTGGCACAGAAGTCAGAGGTTGAATTACATCCTAGTTTTAAAGTCCTGCTTCCTTGAATGCAGCAGGATGATCAGCAAGAGATGATGTTCATTACAAGGTTCTGGGGCCAGCAGATATCCCTGGCATCCCCTTTTGAGGCACTGCTTTCAGTGCTTTTTTTTTTTTTGATTGGATTTTGTGTGTCGATGCTTTGGTTCTTCTGTGAAGGCACCAAATCATAAGTAGTGGCGATCCTCTGGCTTGTCCACTTGCAGGTTTTGTCTTGCTTGTATTTGTGATACTCTGTTTTTGGAATTAAAGCTTGTAAGTGCTATAAAGGAAATGAAATTTACTTAACTAAATCATGTAATGGGAGAAGTCTCCTCTTTTCTTTAGTCTTTTCTTCATCCTTCAGTTTTATGAAGTCTCAAGTGGCGTCCATGCCAAATGTGCTTTGAAATGCTATAGGTAGGGTTCAGAGTATAAACACTGTGTCCCACAAGCCACACTTTACATCAGGGCAACAGATGACATGCTGGTCCCCTGCTGCCTAACCAGATGTTCTCTCTAGCTCAGTCTTCTGAACTGTTGGTGGAGCAGCTGATCATAGCTCAGTGTGCTACACTTCTTTCACTTTTTCTTAAAGTGGGTTATAAACTACTGTCGTTCAGAAACTGCTTTTAGCCTTGTTGTCAGTGCAGCAGAAATAGGGCATCTGTCAGGTGCCGAAGGTGTGTTTTAGTTCTGGTTTAGATGGGCTGTCCTCCAGCTGCCCTTCCAGAGTGGTGTTGGTTACCTGAAGCTTCTCTTCCCTATCCTGTGGTCCAGCCTCACGCGGGTATCTCAGGGGTTATCTTGCATCTGAAATGGCACAGTATGCCTATGTTTGGATGCTGAGACGATGGCCTTTTCTGCCACCCAGTATTTAAATCCTGCATAGTAGATTTCATGCTGTGTTTTATGGGGAAAAAAGGTTCACTGATGGCAGTAGTAATTTACTTCACTTTAGGATCTGACTCCTTAAAGGCGTGCTCTGCTACCATCTTTAGCAGCCTCTGTTAGGGTCAGTATTTAATATTTCCTTAAACACCTGTTCTTTACCTGATTTTTTTTTCCTCTCTTCTGATTGCCAACTTTCGCAATCTTTAGCTGCCACAAGTGTAATATTATCAATAGGTGGAATGAATAGGGAAATATACCTTTCAGAGATTAGTGTTTGGTTAGTAAGGGTACCTGTCTGGGATAATACTTTTCATAACATAACTGTCCAGAGAAATTTTTTGGGCTTAAGTAGCCGACAGCTCAATGTTGAGGTCTTCTAAATATCTGTGGAAGTGAATGCTTGTTGCATTATGTGGGAGTGTCACCATGGTTTGTAACAGTTTTCAGGAAGAAATGGATAGACTGCTGCTCTATGATGCTTCCACATTTAGCTTTTTAAATTGATGTAAATTGGTGCTTTATGGGGTACTACAGCATTAAAGATTATGGTTCCTTGCCTAGTGCACCTAAAGAAAGTTGGCACATCATCACAAGATACAAATAGGAGATAACGTTGCATGTGTGTTCTTATAGTCCATCTCAGGTAACTTTTATTTACATGGGTTTTACAGAGTGCAAAGTGGGTATACCTGACTGCAAACTATTACGTAACATTCGCAAAGGATTGGTAGGATTGAAAAACAGATAGTGCACTCATAGCTTCCAGTAAGACACCTGAAGAGTCTCTGCTGGCTAGGCAGGCATTGGTCAGGTGGGAGAAAGGAGGTTGCTACTACTTGTTGTAGCAGACCCTTGATGGTGCTGGGGTATCCCCTTCAGTCTCCATGTTAGTTTCTTTGATAGTTTTGCAGCTTTCTGTCATCTTCCTTTTGAACCTTTGAGCTACTAAAAAAACCTGTCTTTGTAACTTTACCTTTCTTACCTTGCATAGCTTTAATCTAAAGACTTTTTTGCAGCTTTCTCTCAACGAAGCAATTTCCTTAGAAGTATAAGCTATACAGGTTTTGGGACACAGCTGATGCCCCCGTCAGGAGGGGAAGGGAAAATTGATGAAGAATTAATGTATTGTATACAAATGAGTTGACTTCCCCGAGTGTAAGTGTAGTCACTGAAGTGTTCTCTTCTGCAGCTTCTGAGGATTTACTTAAGTACAGGTGAGAGTCTTCCAGCTGCGCTTATGTAGTAGTAATGACATCCAGTGGCAGGTCATGTTTATCATGAATGTGTATTCACTGGGGAGATACCTTGGCCGTAATTTCAGCTAGATTAAAGGTAATGCAGTGATGGCTGTCAGTGAGCTAGACTCTCATTCATTTGATGGTTTCTTTGGTACATTGCTGATTGTAGACTAATTACAGTAGGAACAGGGATGTAAGTTGTGTTTCATGATGTAAAACCTTCAGCTATGCTGATTTTAATTCGTTTCCTGCCAGTCTTCCTTCACTAAATTAGTTTAGGAAAGCTCTGTATTTAGAGATCCCCATAATATACATTAGAATTGGATTTAGCTGGCAAACATTACTTCTAATGACTGTTTTAAGAAAGCACTTCTTGTGATGTAATAGTGAGATTTACTTTGTTGGTTTTTTTCCCCAGAGCTTATAAATGTAATTATTTTGATTATAGTTTGACTTTAAAAAAAACCTGCCTGCATATGTCCTTACCAGTCTGCTTCTAATAGACTGGACTTTGAGGGTGACTGTAAAGGCACAAAAGTACTTTAAAACTTAAACCTTGAAGTTTAAGACCATCTGTGAAAATCTTTGTTTCCTTGTGTTTTCTCCTCCTTTTAGTAACCATTGTGAATGTTCGCAAGCAAGCACTTTCAAGTATGGGGACATAGCAGTTAATAAATTGTCTTTCTTGAAGGGAATGAGTACTAGAAGCATTGACAGAAGGGACGATGTATTGGAACTTACTGCAATGTAGTCAGAATGATTAAAGCAATACTACCAAAAAAAAAGTTCCAACCACGAGCATATGAGTTATACTATACACAGTCTAGACCTACTGTAGAGTTGCTTTAATTTTTCATTTAAACATTCATCTGGAAGCTTAATTGTTTTACCGCAGTGTACTTAGATTGATATAACAGACTAGGAGGCTTTAAATCCACAGATACTCTGAAACTCAGATGTAAGAGTTTGAGTTTCAGAAACTCTTCATGTAAGAATGTGTAACTTTCCTCGAAGTGTCCAGTTTCCCATGTGGAACTCCAACATGGCAATCACAGCTTTGTGTGAAGTTTCTAAAAACGAAGCTGCACAAAAAGTGCTATAGTAATAAAGCAATATATTGATACATGAAGAAAAGGCACACTGAAAAATTGAAGACAATTGTTCTAAATTTTGTCAGGTAGCATATTTTGAAATATAGAGGTCCACACTTGTAGCCAATTCAATTCAATCATGTCTTGAATAGACACAGTCACTCTTACTGAAATTGATTATGGTATTTCAATAAAAATCGAAAACTAGATGAGATTCAACACACTGCAGAGAATCATTCCTCATCAGTCTAAATGCAATAATGATCTTGCATTTCGTAATCCACACTTAAATTGACAGTTTTCACAGCATTCTTATGTGATTACTGCAGCATTTATATGAGCAGTACCTGTTGTGAATAGAAAATTGTGCTAGGGAAAAGGGTGATGGTTGTATAAATTGGAGGTGAGAGAGAGGTTATAAAGAAAACCCACAAATGAAATGGGGAATGTTGACTTTCTTCTTATAGGGTTTTATCCAAAGAAGTTCCAGGTTGGAGGAAAATTAGGCATGGTACAGTTCATGGTAGGGAAAGAAGATGGGATCGTTAAGACAACTGTCACTTTTCTTTCTGATTCTAGTGTTAAGGTGTTATGTAACATACAGATCCACTTGAAATCCTTTTTTGGAAAGCTTTTTGGAGAGAGAAAGAAAACTGATAATAACAGGGGACAAAACAATTAACAACTGTATCTACAAAGTAGAAAACAATAAACTATCAAAACACTGTAGACATTTCTAAGAGTCAGTAGTATATTTATGACCAGCAGATCAGAAGTCATCTGCAAATAATCATGTTGATCTGTTATAGTACTTTCAGTTTTGAAGGTGGTGCCATGTTTTCTTGAGGAATGCTATTTCATGGACTAGAACAGACCAAGGTCCTGTCCCTAGAAGTTGATGGAAATGGAAGATAGAGGTCAATGCATCCAGCCGAGCTGGGCAGCCTGCTGCTTCAGCTGGTAGTTGTCTCTGTCCCACCAAATTGTTTCCTGGCTTTAGCCACTGACTGAGATTTAGTTTTGCATGGGACTATGTTGGTGGCTCTATGCTAAAATTTAGAGAGGATTTGTCTAGACTCAATCGGTTTTATATGGATGTTCTCTTTAGGGTTATTTAAATGCTGAAATTACTTTGAGATGATTGTGCTATTGAGATAAATTTTATTAGAGGTCATACATAAAAAATTATTCGTGAAATTGTAATGAAGGTATAGAAACTGTTTCTACTGTGATCACATTATAGTGGTAATGGATGGAGTGAGAGTAGCATTTTTTTCTTCTAGGCTCCATTCTGGCTGATGTGGTTATAGGACATGTCTGAAAAACTGAAGCAGTGTATCATGTCAAATATGTCTTAATGAGGAAAACTATTGTATGAAAAGCTCTATCACTGGGAACAGTGTGAATTTTTCTAAACAATGTTTGGGAAAAAATAGTTAAACTTTTTCTGAAAAAAAAAAAGCAGCATATTACACTAAACTTGCTTGGGTGTGTTTTTCCATGCATTTGTTTTGGGCAGTTCCTTGTAAAAAATTAGCTTTATAGTGTTCTCTATAGCTTGCCATGAGAATTGCAGTCACGTATCTGTTTATCCTGGTTTCTCCTTAGGTTTCTCCTTCTACTCTTTGATAAGGAGACTAGCTTTTTACACAATATTTTAATATATTTATATTACAATCCCTTGTAATCTCTTGAAAAATAGTATAAAGTTATTTAGGAAAAAAATATTCATTGACATAGAGATGGCTGTTATTAGTTTAAATAGCTGACACAAATGTTTTTTTGAAGTTACTTCTCTATGGTTAACCTAATGAGTTAGATTAGGAGTGAAGGAAGAAAGTGTAAAAGTAATACCCTTACACCTTACTCCTCTTGATTTCTTTGTTCTAATTATTGTGCAGTAAGAGTCCTTTCAAATGGATAGGCACATGTGAAAAAACTAACACAAGAACAAAAAACCACACCATATAAGAAGTCGCTCTATACGCTCTAGTAATTTTCTTCTGTAGGAGATGTATCAGTCAGTTTAAACAAAGAGCTGAGAATGAACCTTTTTGGAGTATTAAGTAAAAATATGGGGTGTTTGTATACATAATATATTTAGTTATTGCACTAGGGCTATTTAAGTGAGTGTATATATTTAAGGGCTTCACAATGAAGAGGAGAATGCTCTTTGCTGCCTTTATTCTTATTTGTCTTTCTTTACATACCTTAATGGAAAAGAGAATAAAGTAATGACTGTTGTCACTTTTCTGATTAAATAAACACATTAGATCTCCTCTTCTCGTCTGGAGGGATTTATGTAATCACCATAGAATTTGTCACTTCGTGATGTGGAGTGAAGCCATGTTCCTTTCACCCTGTCAAAATGAGCATGCAGCGCAGCTAGACCTAGGGCCTCTATTTTTAACCACAAAATTTCACAGATTGGCATTATCATTTACTGTTTTCTTCAGTGTTTTACTGAAGCTGTTACTTGCTGTTATTTAGTAACACTTTATTAACACTGTAGCACACCTTTGATAAGGGTATGAGATTTTACAACATATTTTAGCACCAGCTTATTAGTAGTAGTATACCCAAGTTTTCTAAGGCAGTTTTCTAAGACAGGAAGTAAAAAAGAAATTGGTGTCTCTTGAGGAAATAATCCATTGATTACTAAACCGTAATTGAGAGTAAAATAATCCCTATGAGGACTATTAAATTGAGATACTTGTTTTGGTCAGTGTTACATTTCCATACCTTGACCTTTTGCAAGCAGGTGGAGGCAGTCCTAAATTCCCCCTTGCTTTCCCTTTCTTCCTTTCTCCTCCCCTTCTCCCCTGAAGGAAAAACAAAGGGGAAAAAACATTTAAGATTTTATTTTGTTTATTATGACATTAGTCAGAATGGTAAACAATTAGGATAATAAATAATACTTGTTTGCGCAAAGAAAACTTTTACATTGCTTCATGTACCAAGGCTGTCTAAAAGAATGACCTTTTGCGGTTATAAAAGTTTGGCTCATAGCTGTGACTAAACACTTTTTACTCTGAGTTATGTAACTTAGAATTTATGGGTTTCTTTTTTTAGTTTATCTAGCTTGAAATGGATTAAGCTTGGACATCCAGAAACAAGTACTTAAAGTTGGTGTTTAAATTAATGAAATAAATAGCATAATTTTTCAAATTGCTAAACATACACTTGGTCTTATGGACAACAAGAATAGGTGAAGTTCTTTTGTTGTTGAAATTTGGCTCTTAGCATTAGATTCCCTAGATGCTCTCTGTTCAAAGAACTAGTGAATGTGAGTAATCAAACAGTCAGCCAAACACTGGAGAAAAACAATAAAATCCCAAATGATTTCCGCTGCATTTTCTTCCCCTGTCTTCTGGTTTGAGTGTTCAGTGTTTATTACTCGAGATTTTTAGGCTTTTTGCACTACCCTACAATCTGAAATTCTATATTTCTCTTCCTACAAAATGGAAATAAATATTTAAACCGAAGCCTAAGTAGTAGTTGGGGGCTTATGACCATTCTGGGGTTGACACTTAAAGCCCAAAGATTGTTTACAAAGTGAATGCTTTTTGGAGAAGAAAAAAAGTCAACTACGAAACACTAAAATTTACATTATCAATGTTTTCAGGCTTCCTTTGCCACCACCTTCTTGGATAAGGGCATTGGAAAAGATGAAAATCTACCTTGACTATTATAAGAAATACTAAGGTAATTATTTTGTCATTGGGTTAAGTTGGGAGGAAACTGAAAGTCTATCAGGAAATGGATAAATGGAAACAACTTTAAGCTGGATGTTCTAATGCCTGTCCGACATTGGTTAATGAAGCTAGTGACTGATAGAAAGTACTGTGGAATAGCATCCTTATAAACTAATTAATTGCATACTGGAAGGAATGAATGTTCTGCAGGTTGCGTCTACAGTTGCTCTTAGCACATCACCATCATCATCCAAATTTGGAAGAACAGATGATTTGATTAGAAAGAATGTCTTCATTGAGCGCAAGGTATGAGAAACTTGTTTGCCTGTAATGCTGAACTGTTAATATATGCAAAGGCAAACTTGTTCAAAAATATTTCAGAGAATCTTAGCTTTAGTTTTCTTTGTCTAGGACAGGATAAAATACAATAAAATCTGTTTTTCACAAGGTTATGAAGTTTCCACTTCAGAATTATATTTTAATCAAAAGTTGCTATCATTCTTCTATCCCTTAAGCCAGGGCCAGTAATGGTCGCACTGTGAAATATGGTCTGAAATAGGAGATACCTATTATAGGAACAGTTGTTTTCATTTTAGTTGAATATCATGGAAAAGCCTTACTGTTAAAAGTAAGTATGTATTTCCAGTGTATGAACTATACTGGTAGAGTAACACATTCAAATGGAGATCAGTAACAAGTGTTGCTCCTCAGGGGTCTGTACTGGGACTGATACCTTTTAATATCTTTATTAATGATGTAGACAGTGGGACTGAGCGCACCCTCAGAAATTTTGCAGATAGCACCAAGCTGAATGGTGCAGTTGATAGGGTAAAAGGATGGGGTGCCATCCAGGTGGATCTTGACAGGCTGGGGGAGTGGGTCTATATGGGCCTCATGAGGTTTAATAAGGCCAAGTGCAAGATCCTGCCTGTGGGTTGGGGTAATCGCTAGTATCAGTACAGGCTGGGGGATGAATTGACTGAGAGAAGGACTTGGGTACACTGGGTGAAAAATTGGATATGAACTGGCAATATGCACTCATAACCTGGAAAGCCAACCATATCCTGGGCCACATCAAAAGAAGCATGGACGGCAGGTTGAGGGAGGTGATTTCCCCCCACCTACTCTGCTCTCATGAGACCCCACCAGGAGTACTGTGTCCAGCGCTGAGGTGCCCAGCACAAAACAGACATGGGCCTGTTAGAATGGGTCCAGAGGAAGGCCACAAAAATGATCAGAGGGATGGAGCACTTCTCCTGCGAACCCAGGCTGCAAGAGTTGGGGTTGTTTAGCCTGGACAAGAGGAGGCTCTGGGAAGACCTTACTACGGCCTTTCAATACTTCAAGGGGGCTTATAAGAAAGGCTGAGAGAGACTTTTTACCAAGGCCTACAGTGACAGGACAAGGTGCAATGGTCTTAAACCAAAAGAGAGTAGACTTAGATTGAACATAAGGAAGAAACTTGTTATGATGAGGGTGGTGAGGTACTGAACACGTTGCCCAGAGAAGCTGTGGATGCCCCATCGTTGGAAGCGTTCGAGGTCAGGTTGGATGGGTCTTTGAGCAACCTGGTCTGGTGAAAGATGTTTCAACACCTATGGCAGAGGACTGGAACTAGATGGTCTTTAAGGTTCCTTCCAATCCAAACCATTTTGTAGTTCTGTGATTAATGTATAAGTTCTGGTGCACTAATCAGGTATTTTTCAGCAATATAACTTGGTTTTAAAACTCTCAAAACATACCGTTGCCTTGTCTTGTGAGTTTCCACTTCTGTGTTGACTTGAAAACACAAGTACAGTACTCAAAAATTTTTGGGGTATAGAGGAGTATTTTGTGTTTAAACAGTTTTCCAAATAAGCTGTAGGCAGTACTATATGTGTTCTGTAATTTGTATCTAATATAAGGACACTGATTATTCTAACTCTGAATATTTATTTTCAAGATACTATCCGAGGTTTCCATTTCAAAGTTTAATTTCAGTGGCTTAGTGGGAGTACAACTCCCAGTAATTTTGGCACAATTTTGGCGCAGTATCTTTCCCACATGTCTTTGGAACTTAAAAATTAGGTTGCTGTAGAAAGATAGTGGGTATGTTAAAACATATGTTCAAATTGCAAGAGGTTTAAAATTGGTGCTTTATTTTTCAAAAATAGAATCATAGATAAAGTATAGTGGTAAAACAATAAAAAAATATGTTGCAGCTATTTTTGCCAGCGACAGTTCAAATAATAATCTTGTTACATACTATATCCTAAAAAAAGTTACGATAACAATCTATTGTAAATGTGCTTATTGTTTGTGTATTAATATTCATGGGGTACGAATTAGATAGCTGAAACGGTAGTATCTAGCAAGAAATTGAGATAAAAACTAAGTGTCTTTGAATATAAACCTGTTTTCCAGTTCTCTTACATGAAAGAGTATTTATGAAGCAAACAGAAAGCAGTACATTTGCAAGTTCTTAACTCTATTGACACAGTAGATGAACTAATATCTTTCTTTAATTACATTCCTGAAGAATGTAACTTTAAAAAGTGCAGGAAATTGAGAAATACTATGCTGTGCTTAAGAACGGATTCCTATTTAATATGAACCCTGTGCTTCAGATCTGTGCTGTCTTGTGCAAATGCAACTGCTTTGCATTTTGTGCTTGCTGAAAGATAGTAGGAACCGATGCATGTGTAAATGGGTTTTGCCAGATCGCTGCTTACCTCTGCAGTCATTTCCTGAATCTCGTGCTAGGGATGAGATAAGGCAATCTTCAGGCTCTCTGAGCCTTCCACTGGAAACCTCCTTTTTCTGTGAACATAAAGATTCATTGTACAAACTCTTCTGCCCTTCATGCTGTCTGTCACGTAACTGAGCAGTGCTGGAAAGAACATTTTGGACTGTATCCAGAGCAATTGTTTATGCTGAGGATAAAATCTGGAAGTGTGAGAGGAAGTAATCTAAGCTTTGTATTAGCTAATAGTAGTATAAAGAGTGAACTTTCCTTACCCCCTGCTTTTCCAGGGGAGGAAATCAGTAAATTACCATTCAGGATATGGAGTCAGTATCTCGGAAGCTTTCTGTAATGTCTGAACTGCATGATGTTTTTGGGCTGGCGTTCTTACACTTTGTGTTTACCACCAGCAAAAAGAAAGCCTAGTGCTTTGTCAGCTGTAGCTTTGGTTTCTGCATGTTTGAGGCAGGGAATGTGCACAAAAAACACTTCACAACAAAGTATTGAAATATCTCTTGAAGTTTGATTATTTACCAGTTCCCTTTTAACTCTGGTGCTGTTTTATGGAGAAAGTTCAGGATAACGGTCTGTTTAAGACCGTGAGTCAGCTCATATATATCGTTGGCTATTTTTACCCTACACTTAATTTGAAAGCAAACCCAGTGGTGAAGAGTAAACTAATCTGAAGTGTTTGAGATCTCGGTTCAATTATGTAAGTCATGAACTGCATTAAATTGTATGCAAAATCCTGATGGTACATTTTAAAAATGTTGTGATTTAGTTACGTGTCGCAGAACAACAAATTTTGTTGGTTGATTTGCAGGGTTCATTATGTGACTAAACAAATTTAATATTTGCTAAGAAGTTTATTTGGGGAGAAAATAAATCTACCTGTTCTCAAATATTTTTATTTTATTACTACATACTTTACTTGGGTAGAACATTAGTGGTATGAGTGCTAATGTTATCCAAATCATAGCTGAAATCCATGTATCAGCACTTTAAAGGGTTTTGTAATTTTATTTTTGAGACATTCTCTATTTTAAAATGTACATGTTCTGGAGGCTCTGTTAAAACTGTAGGTAACTGTCTTCAGTATTTCCCCTCCACCCCGCCTCTCCTCTAATTTCCTTAAGGAAGCCCTCTGAGCAAAAAGCATCAAGAATATTAAATTTCATTACAATAAGTATGTATCTGCTTTGCCTCCAAGGCTGTTCTTATATGCACGTTTTGCAGGACATAACCTTTACTGAGTAATACTTGAGTTATTGCTTCCATTTTTAACTGAACGTTTTATTTGATATTTAGTTTACTCTTATCAGGTGTAGATAGGACTAGCCTGAAAACTTTAAGTCTAGGACACTGCGTGGCTTAATATATATAATAAACCTATATATAGTCCATAGTTCCTTTGAGGAGAAAATTTGTATTTTTGTGCAAATGGCATTTCAGTAAAGTCATGTGAATATATTCATAAATAAATTTAATTCATTAGCAAAATACAATAGAGATAGTGAATGCAGAATTAACCTGCTAAATGAAAATGATGGATCTTTCCAAAGCATTGAGCAAACTTCTAAACACTTGAAAATGTGTAAATTCAGAGGAGAAAATGACTTCCTGACCCATGGATCAGAATCTTGCTTTTTCTGGGTTGAGTCCAGGTCTGATACTTGCCAAAGAAAATTTGTCTTTTTATGCATCCAAGCTTCTTAATGGTTTTCAGATAGCTGTAACTAATTCTTGGCGTGTGCACATGTCTGTGTGTATGGTGGGTATAGCTTTTCTGATTTGGAATTAGATGGGCAGACAATCAGCATTCGGTGTAGTTACCCTCTATCATCTTTTTTTTTTCCCCTAGACAAAATGTTAGACTGTCCATCACTGTTTACTTAAAACGTGTTCAGTCGCCCTAATTTAACTGTGTATTGTATCATCTGTGTCAATAGCTCCTGAAGTACTGTATAATGCTGCTTTGTGCCAACAAATGAAGGAGAATTTGAGGCAGGGGGTGGGTGGGGGGCAGAATTTCTCGTGGACTTCAGAACTACTGATGGTACTTGAATAAAGGATGTGCCTATTTCTAAGAAATCATTTTCTGAAGTAATTACTGAATATGAATCAAATCGAATAAATGCATATTGCTATTATATTAGTTACAGCATAGTGAATGAAAGTGCTTTCTCCCTGCATAACACTGGACTTAGAGGGATCAGGATTACTGTTTATAGAAGGGGTACTGTATGGTGTGGCGCTCTAGTATTCCAGTTTTAACTAAAATGGAAAATCCTCTGCATCTTCAAAGCTGCTGTTCTTGTTCACTCTTAAAAAAATGAAAAGCAATAGTTAAATGAAATATTTTTAATTAATTAAACTAGGAAAACTATTTTGCCAACTTTATTTTGATTTCTTAGTACGTAGTATTGTATATTTATTCACTTTTAATTCTCAGAATATCAATGGATGTTACAAAAATCATTATATAATAGCCGGTGTTCTGTTTATTAGAATTTTTCAATAGAAAAGTATAAATACATATTTGTCAGTGACTTCTACAGAATTGGAGTTTTGCCTATGAAGAGGGTAGTATAGAAATAATTGTGCAATCCTGTATGCAGTTAATTTACCAGTATTAACTTTTATATTGTCTGATAGAAACTGGTATGATTTAGTTTGTGAAAGGACTTCAAATCTTCACTGAACAAATGCTTCCAAATTTGAAAATAATCCTTCTTTCACTTCTACTTCTCGCGACTTTTTTGTAATACTACTTAAATAATTAAGCACCATTTTCCTGAAGACTGGCCTTGAAATTCTGAAATGCTTCTGAGCTTTTCCATTTTAATTCAGGAGATGGGATGTTAACACTTAAGCAAAGATGTCATCTGCAGCAAGTATTGATAAAAGTATCCATTATTTTTAATTGTTACGGGAAACTTTTAGTCTTTCTGTGACTTGATATAGTCTTGTAATGTAATCTAGTATCATTGGCTTTCTAATTATGATGGCATAAATAAATCCTCAATTTCTGTGGCTAAGACTAAAACCTTCTTCCTGGATTTAGATGTGCTCAGGTTATGTGTTTGCTATTCATTTAATCTTACAAATGCAGGATTCCAGTGTCTTTCCAGCACAGATTTCTAAATAACAGAGCTTCTCAACTGCGTCTTCTTTCTTATTGCTCACAACAGTGGGGTACTAGTCATCTATTGGGGTTTATTTTTAGCATTTTTACTTCTTATACAGTCCAACTTAATGGAATAATGTCCTGTAAAAATATGGAAAGCAATTTTTTCCTATCAGTCCTTTCCAAAGATCTGTATCCTTCTGTAAAAATACTCAAAACAGCTGAAAGCAAGTGTCTGTGGTGTCTTTCGTTCCCATGGCCATCTGTCTTTCATCTTGATATGATTCTTTCTATGAGTGAGAGGCATTTAGTAGTTGAGAAGTACATGCCTGAGAACTGTTGTGTTCAAGATGACCTAATACCATCCTGGAATATGGATAGGTAGAATCTTGACTTCCTTAAATACATGACTGGCAAACCTACATGTGGTAATGTTTGCATCTACCTTCTCCTGTCTATTTTCTTATTTCTTTGAAAACTGAGATTGTTTACCCTGATCTCAAGCCATTTGGAAGCTTCACTCCTCCAGGAATCAACTGTGGAATGGCAACTATCTAGTAAGGAAAGCTGCTTAAGCAGTTCATCAGAAGTTCAGCTCCTACTGGGAAAACTGGTATCAGTGACCATTACTAGCTTTAAGCACCCTTTTTGTTGGAAACAAAAGCAAAGCAAAAAGCCCTGACCTCTTGTGGTTCTGTGCACAGGGATCTGTACTTCCCAGTGGAAATTGCTGTCTGGCTAAGTGATACCAATCACTACGTGCCTGAAGGTTTCATAGACATTGATCTGAACAAGTGCTGTGTTTTGCTGTCACCACTGCTCTTCTCACAGCTGGTAGACTTAATGTTGTGATTGATAGTCAAATACCTGACCAGAAACAGACTGAGAGGGACTGTTAACAGGTCACATCCACTTTGTGTGACATTGTGTCACCTTACTGTGTCAAGATAAATTAGCAATGACATGTCTTGCTGTAGGTCTTCACTTTAAGTCCATGAGGGCTGGTTAGCTTTTCTCATTGTCTCTTCAGGTAGCAAAATATTCCCAAGGGCCACAGTATTGGCTGTGAATACGGGAAACTTATACTAAAGTTTTTCACAATCACAAGGTCATACCGAGACCCCATCCTGATTACTGATCTGGTGTTTCAGACTTTCATAATAAGGACTGCATCCCCTTTTGGCTTTAAGGTAGACTGTACTTCGGACCAGTTGAGAACATGTGCTGTGTTCTGGTGCAGACCTCTGAGATTCAGTAGGAGCGTGATTAACCCATTTGTGTCTGGTCCTAGATAATGTTTGGCAAATCAGGTAATCTAGTGCTGCTTCAGAGGGATGCTGTACCTCCTGAGGTTAAGATTTGGTAGCTTTCAAATGCCTTTTAGTACTAAGCTTTGCTTGTCCTTTCTGATTTCAGATGCATGGTGTTGTTCTTTATTTAGTTACTTCTTCCTTATAATTCAGATTCTTTCATGTGTCCTTAATGTAGGTATTTCTTCCCTTACTGATCTCAGAGTACTATTCACTCATGCATGAACCCGAGCAGGCAAATAATTTTAAAGTTTTTATTGCATAGCAATTACGGCTTGTCAAAACCTTCCATCCACTTGCAGTGACCTATGTGCATTCTTCTTCAGTTCTGGGTCCTCTTTGTTCAATCGTTGGGTCCCGAGAACTTGCAATGTCAATCAAGATTTCCTAAGTGAGGACTTTGTTAGCTGTAAGGAGGTTTGGCCATGAAATTTGTAGACTGAGCTATGTAATCTGCGATTGAAACTCTTGTAATGTTTTCGGTGTCATACTGGACCTTAAGGAAGGATAAAACTTGGATATTTGTAATGTACTGTTACTTGTGTCATTTAATCCTTTTTTATTTGAAATGTCATTTAAAAGATAAAAGCTGCTTTGCAGACAAAAGATCAAGGTTACAAGTCTTTTGTTTGGTACTGTCAACATCTTTGCTGTATCTCAGTATATAAATTGTCTACTTTCAGTGTTACAAATTCTGTACAGGTAGCAAAGCAAACATAATGTAGTCAAGTGAAATAGAAAGGTCATGCTATGGATCTGTTTCTCATTTAAAAAAAAAAACAACAAAACCTCACAATGCAGAGAACAGAGGTAAAGTGATAAGCAATGGTTTGTAAGCAGTAAGTGGGAAGGGAGACGACAATGGGGTAGTAATGAAGATATTTGATAAACTTGAGAAAAAAGCTCAGGGAGATAGACCTAAAACTAAGATTTATTTTAAATTCAGAGGTGTCGGGGGGGAAAACTGGCTCTCTATATCATTGGTATGGCTGAAAGAGATATAGATAATCTTCTTTAATGATCCAAGCTCCCTGTTAAGGAAGTCTTGAGCCAGTATCAGTGGGAGACTTAAAGAATTGGGAACTATCCCCATTAGCTTGCCCAGGAAAGTGCGGTTATGATCTATGCAGTATGGGTAACATCTTTCCAAGCTTTGTGTGAGTACTGCTATTGAAAGTGTTAATTCCAAGCCTCATCCATGTACCAGATTGTGATGGACAAGGAGAGACCTTACAATTCATGCATCTAATCTGTAGGTTCTCTCTTGGCCCCTGGATCACTTTCACAGTGCAACAGCTTGACCTGCGTGACCAAAGGGATCATGACCACACTGATTGTCTTTTGGGTTGGTTGCTTATGGTGGGTGTATTTAAAAAAATCAATTTCACTGTATTAATTTCTTTTAATAATACCCAAAATACTTTGGCACTGTGGAGAATATTTCAAGAATACTGCAAGAATGTTGCAGCCATTCTGAAAACTTCTCCTAGCTAAATTCTTCTACAGCTGAAAGTTGGAGTGTGGAGGGGACTCTGTCCTCAAGTTTTTTGTTAGTTGTCTTCTGTTTATTTTAAAATAACGTTAAAATTTCAGTGCATGTTAAACTGAAAGCTTTAGTCTACTTCTAACTTCTCATCTGTTGATATTTGTGCCACTACTGACAATTAGTATTACTTGTTTTCAGAATAAGCTTTTTCCTTAAAAGTTATTTTATGTCCAAATGTTAACTTTGAAACGTGAGTAAGATTAGTATTGCTGAAATAGAACAGCTTGCTGCTTCTCTGGCTGTACAGGATGCAGTCATGCAATGCACCCTCAGAAATCCAAAGTCTAGAAAAAGTAGCACTCTACATCAGTGCCTCTGTGGTTGTTACTGTGGGAGAAAAAAGCTAAATCATTGCTGCTCGGTCTCTTTTTGGGATTGATACAAGGGAAGTGACATGTTGCTGCTGATCCCTTCTGCTCACAGATTATTGTATGCCCCAGGAGGATGACTCTCTTTTGTGTTTGTTGTCTGCACAGTTCATTTCGGAGGCATAATGCAGCTTGAATTACGGAGCAAAAGCTCTTTTGATTTGTTAACGAGTGTATCATTCTGTTGAATGAAGGCAATGTGTATGTTCCCATAGAATGGCGGACAGTTTAATTAGGAGTGCAGGTATTGAAAGCAGTCTAGCAGTGTGTCAGGATTGTGCCTTGGCTAAAAAGTGGGCACCTGTCGTGCTGCTTCAGTCCCTTGTGTCTAGAGGCGACCCGGGGTCTTGGCAACGATATTACATAGAGGTGCCGTGGTTTTGGCAGGATTGGCCGATCAGGCCAGCGAGGCATCGCTTCTCCACGTAAATGAAGGAGGTTGAAATACAGAGAGTGTATTCTTTTTGTTGTTGTTTCCCAATTAGAATAACAGTGGTTACCCTTTTGTATCACTCTGATCAGAGACTGGTGTATACTGGTTAACGGCTGGGGGGGGCGGGGGGGAACATCTCTGTATCACATCTGGATATACTGTGCATGTTTAGTTCATAAAATAACTCCATCAGGTTTACTGAAAGTTACCAGACTGAGTGGCAACTTCTCTGTTATGTTTAGCAATCCATTGGTAGAATTTAAACCAATCAGCTGTTGAATGTTTTGGGGAAAAGTAGTATTTCAGCAAGTCAGTGCTATTATGTGTGAAGTTAATTAAACACTAAGAATTGAAAACAGTTAAATAATCATAAAAGTCTAGATTCTTATAAGGTCAGCAGTTCCACACATTTTCTGTAATACATAATATTAAATGCAGTTTGAGTGTCAACATTAATGTGGTTCAAGAATTGCAGCTTCAAACTGTTTTAGGTACAGCCAATATTTTTTTTTTTGTCCATAGTGACAAAATTAATTGGTTCAAATGCATTACTAGCTTGCATCCAAATATTTCATGTTCATCACGGATTAGAATTAGAATTCTTACAGCGAATCATTATTTTGCTTTTTATATTAGTGCAGCAGGAAAAAAAAGTAAATAAAGAGTGTGACTGGTAAGCAATTTCACAGGTTTTCTGCTGACCTAGTAGAGAAAAGCTGTTAAACTTCTCATCACCTTGTGAAACCAGGTCATCTAGCTAGGTATGCTCATTTCACTACTTCAACTGAGAAATCTGGTTTTAATGTGTGAGCTATTGGCCCTAAGGGGGGAAAAAAAAGTAGCAAGACTTCTCTGCAAAGATCTTCTTTGTTTTGAATGATGTCTGAGTGAATTCAGAATTATTTAAATTTCTTATAGTGTAAATTATTCTGTTCCTTAATGATAATACAGCATATAATTTCCTCTCTTAGATCATGCATGCCATGAAAGAATGTTTCATTGTGTGAGAAACTGTTAGGATATAATTTAAGATGTGGCTTTTGCCCAAAAGAAACTACATTCCTAATGAATACTATCCTGTAAAACTGCAAGAATGGACTTCTTCTGGAAATGTTTCTGAGTTATTGTTTATGTGGTGGATGTATTTCAATTATGCTATGATTTTGGTCTCTACTGGCATTCTGCAAAGTTATTTGTTACTTCTGTCAACTTCTATTTCTAATGCTGCTGCTCCCATAAACAAATTCACTTGGATGAAATCATTAATGTCTGTATGGTTTGTGCTATTTGCACGTTTAAAAAAAAACACAAACCTGTTGCTCTGGCTCGTGCTTTGGAGCTGTGTAGTTATCTCTCTAAAAGTCAGTATGTTTGCTACTATTTGACATAATTCCTAGAAATTATCCTAAAATTGATTTTTTCCAAGTTTAGACTAGAATCAGAGTTAATATGTTTGTTTATTTTTTTTATTTACAATCTTCTCTCCCATGTGCAATCAGATGGTTGGAAAACATCTGCTGCTCCTACTCAGGTTTTTGATCTCATCAATTTGTTAAGTAATCTTTTGGTTCAACAAATTAATCTTGTTTGTTCTTATTTGTAGTCACTTTTTCATGTAAAAGTCATTACAACTTATTTTCATACTGGTTCTCCATCTTTTTCCAAAGATCAGTCTTCACTGCCAACAGTGGTGGAAAAAAATTCATTTGTTAACTGTTTTGAGACTTCTGGGCATGTTTTACAAATGTACAAAACCTCTTCACCATCTTAAGAACTTTAAGGTTATAAAGTCAAGCAGTCTGTAATGAGGAGAAATAACTTAAGTTTGGCTGGTGCTTGTAGCAATTAATCTGCTCTTTGTACATGCATTATCTTAATCTTGTGTGAGATGATAGTATTTTTACTGCAGTACATCTACTGCTTTGACTTTACTTAGCCTTTTGCAAATTTGATGCTGGGTCAGAAAAAGATACAGCAAGCATTAGCACAAAGTTATATTTTTATGTGACCAGCTTGGCAGTTCACAGGACTTTTGGTATCTTTCTATTCCTTTCAATATCAGAGCATTCTCTCTATTGTTCATTCATTGCAAATCATCTCACCTAAGCAATAATAAATACATAAAAGGTTCTGTAGACAAGCTCCTGAGGATCTTCCTAGTATAGTGTTATCTTGTGAATTGGATGATTTGTCGTGGGAGGGAGGAGAACACGGGGATGGAACAAAAAAAATCTTGTAATGCATGACCAAAAAAGATGCCGAATCGAGGCAATACATTGATTTGCATTTCCTAAATTTGGAGGTTTTGATTTGGTAATATTTCTGTCTTCATATGCACAGGTGTGTGTCTGTGTGTGGTAAATGCAAAGAGTGGAGAAATACTATAATCCTATTGAAGTAAATAAGAATTGGCTATTTGGTGAAGTCAGGATTTTACCAGCTTTATAGTGTGTCCGCAGCCTCCCCCATCTTTTCATATAATACCACTAACTCCAGATTTAAAGCATCCTTCATACAAGGAAGTTTTTGTGAGGAAGGAATGTGGGGACATTAGTTTTGTCAAAATGCAGCTTATTCCTTCTGCCATAATTGCCTCATGACTCTGCTGCCTCTGACATCTGTTAAGTAAAGTGGAATCTAGAAGGGGTCTCCTTCATTGCCTGGTGCCACTACGTGCATAAGTAAACTGTAACAGTGATGCTGACTGATGTCCTCTGTGCTATGTTGGGAAATTGATTAGGGAGAAATCATGTCGTTGGCAAGTGTTGAGGATGGGGGCAAAAAAAGTTTCACTACCTCATGTGAGGCTGAGATGGGTGAGCTCTTTGGAGCCGTAGCTTGCAGGAGTTGTGCCTGAGGCAGCCTGTGCCAAGGGTGGCAGAGAGGGTAGTGGCACGAAGGGTGAACAGTAGAAACAAGATATAGGGGTCTTTGAAGCTACTGAGGCCAGTGTCCTGGGAGAGGAGGTGATGAACAGTGGGGAAAACTGTTCCTGAAACTATTTTGTTCTTTGACAGGAATTTTGTTCACAAATGCCCCCACATCTTTATGCACTTTGGAACCTCTTTTATATTTTTGATTTCATGTCCGTACTTTGTCTGTGTGTTATACCCCATTCCTGTTCTAAATTTCAAAAAAATCACCTCAATTTCCATAAGTTGCTTTAAATGTGTAAATTTGCAACACAGTAGGTGATTTGGTAATCTATTGGTGACATGTGATTTGTAAATAATTGGGAGCAGGGTGGCAGGGGATGACAGCTTTTCAGTTTTGACTGTGCCTAGAAATTGCTGTAAATCAATAAAACCTTGGGGGTGAAATCTTAGCTATTATCATTTTCTTTCAACTTCTGTAAGATCTCTTCCCACAGAGTATAAACCTCTTTTGAGAGGCAAAGGAAAAGTACAGTGGCAAGTATGGGTATTAAAATGTAATATATGTGTTCAAGCACTAACCTATTTAGATGTCTATATAGATAGTTGATAATTTTTCTTAAACTCCTATCTCCAATCTTAAAATATGTGCAGTAAAAGACAAAGATTTAAGGAAGACAAGCTTCTTAGGAAAAAGCTGATGAAAAACATGGAAGTCATTAAAATGGTAAAATGTCCAATACAAATACCGTATATGCAAGTGGGGAACATGGTATAAGGAACTCCAGTTGATACCAAGGTTTCTAAAGCTTATAAAATATATTAATGTTATTTCAGCTGGGAAGTTTTGAGATTCCTTCTGTCTAACTTGAGAATGTGGATCGCAGACTATGGCTTTGATGGCTTCCGATTTGATGGTGTTACATCTATGTTGTATCACCATCATGGGATTGGTAAGTAATTTAATCATCTGTAATCTGAGCAATCCTGTTGTAGCTCTGTTGCTGTGTAAATAGTGCTGTAAAAGTTCACTGAATGCTCCAGAAACTCCAGATTTGCGAATATCTTGTTGTGCTGCTATATGGATAGAAATTATGAATAAACTTGGTATTTATAAAATTGTTGTGGTGTTTTTTTTTTAAAGTGATGTGGCCTTTAAAACTTCCTGTTTTATTAGGCACAGGATTCAGTGGAGATTACAATGAATATTTTGGCCTACATGTGGATGAAGATGCTTTGTGTTATCTAATGCTGGCCAACCACATGATTAATTTCTTGCATCCGGAATGCATAACTATAGCAGAGGTAAGATCAGAATTTGCCATCCTCAATAACGTTAATATTGATCAGTTTGCTTTAGGATGTGAATTTCCTGTTAATTATCAAGTCACACTTAGGGTACTCAAGGAGTGACAGGAGCTGAGAAATATTAGTGGACAGACTTTGCCTTGTGGGGAAAAACAACTGGAATATGTACTTTGGGAATTTTCTTTGCATTAATGGGTCATTAATTAATGTGGGATTTCTTTTTTTTATGCTTCATCTTCTTGAACCTGTAATGAGATTTGTTTTATTAGTCTGTTGCTTTTGCATGATTGCCATTTGTCACTAGTGATTCATGTTACTAAAGATTAACAGCCCTAGTGTGGTTTTGCATATTTTGAATAATATTGGCATAATTGACAATTTCCCTTCAAAATAAATGTGATAAATCTATAAATGTTGCATGTGTATGCTAATTTAAATGTAGTATTAAGTTTCTCTAGGTTTTCTGAGGGAGGAAATAGACTATATTACTTGAGTTGATTGAGATCAATTAAACTTTTCTGACTGAAAAAAATTATTGTTGGCGCATGGAATTTTTAATAGTATAAAACACCAGAGCATTAAAGTTGTATGAATAGTTACATCTTCTGGATATTTTATCTTTATCTTAAAAACAAAGAAAAAACCTTGAGGATTTTTCTGTTATGTTTAAATAATTCTTTTTGTTTGAAAGAAAGTTGCATCTATCTGATATCATTAGGGACTATACAGATCTTTAATAAAACTTTTGTATTGCTTAAGAGTACCCTACATATCTTCGGAAAACAAAATACTGCTTTATTTCATTTCTTTCTTATAGTAAAGTTTTGTATTATAGGCAGCCACTGGTAAAAGCTTAATAACAAGCTATCAAAAACAGTATCTGATGAGCAATTACTATAAAGTTGAGATGGTTTCATTGAGCTGTAGGCTTATGTGAAGTGAAAGTTGTTAATTTTCTAGATAGTCTTAGATTATAAGCATTCCTACCAGTGAAATTCTGAGTTCAGTCTGCTTGTATTACCTGGGCTGAGTTCTTTTTTTTTTTTTTTTTTAATAAGATGTATCTTCAGTTTCTCTTGCTTGAGTTGAAAACTGCTTCTGTTTCAATACATCATTTTTCTGCCTGGTGGAGTCACTACACAGAATACAGAATTGATCAATGTGCTGCATGGTTAAAGGAGAATTTCAGGAGAAACTATTGACATAATTGAAAATTACAAAAGGCAATGAAGAATTTCTGGTTGCCTATAATGGGGATGGAATTAATGCTACATGAGAAAAATGTTTTTGTCTAGCCATAACTAATTATATATTCCTTAATTATTTAACTGATCATTTGTGCAGCTTTTTAATATTGTGTATATTCACTGTCTTAATTCTGAAGTTTTAGGTATTACTGACCATATCCTTATTTTTCATATTGGCCTTGTAAATAAAGCTGTGATTAAAGTTTTGTACAATGAGAAGAAAAAAATGTTAAGTAAAATTACATCATGCCTGAAGTATATAAAAAAAGAATAAAAATAAAAAACCCTACTTCTGTGACTTTTTTTTATATGCAGTTCATTTCAAACTAAAGTCTGAACAAATGCTTAGCCATTTGCTGCTTACATTTGGTGGAAAACATACTGGACAAACTAACACTGAATATTTTTTTTGGCGTTCAGGTAAAAATCTGTATATATAGATATAAATAATTATTAAATTTGGAATTTTACGTCCCAAAAATTTGGCTTTCAAAGACTCAGACCTCCTCCAGGTAGCATCACAGAGAAAGGCTTTTGTTTCAGATCATCTTGTCCTGCCTAACTGGGAGAGTTTTAGTCTGCTTTTATGCTTTCTGAGTGATTTAAGAGAGCTATTGAACTTCCTTTTATAACATCTAAAAGTTTGGAAAGAATTTCCGCTTCATTGTTTGGTATTTACAGCATGTGGAATGTGGATGCATTTTTCTGCGTGACCCAATGACTGCTGAGTAAAGGGGGATAATCCCCTCCTTTGATCTCCTGGCTTTGCTGTTCCACAGCCGGGGATGCTGCTGGCCGTCCCTGCCGCCGGGGCAGGCTGCTGGCTCATGCTCAGCTTGCTGCTGGCCCAGAGCCCCAGGGCCTTCCCAGCAGGCCTGCTCCCCGGCCTGGACGGATGCAGGCGTTAGTCTGTTCCAGGGGCAGGACTTGGGAATTGCCCTTGCTGAACTTCCTAAGCGTACTGTTGATTGATTCCTCCTGCCAGTCAGTGTCCCTCTGGATGGCAGCCCTGCCTTCCACCCGCCAGGATGCCTTCCATGAGCTTTATGATGATGTGGTTGGTCTCGCATTTTTGTCAATATGTGGGGGAGATTTGTATGTTTGTATATCTTCAATTGCAAATATATATTTTTTTTTTTTGCTAATTTAGTGCAGCAATTGGATTGAAAACTAGATTGAATCCAGAAAACCAGAACGACCTTCCTAATTAATCCCTGGTTCTAGTCAGAACTTAATTCAATAAATTCTTTTGTGTAGATGCAAGAGGTGTATGTTAATCTATAACCACTGTGGTGGAATGGCTTCTCACTGATGTAAGTTAATAAAATTGAGTACTGATAGATATTTTGCAGTTATTGGAGATTTGCATTTTCTATACAGATAAGATAACTTTAGAAAAAAAACGCTGTGTGACATAAATGCCTAGTAAAATGGTGGAATAAATATTTATTTTAAGGACTTTGAATTGCAAATTTAAGAATGATCAGCCTCCATCAATACGAAACCAGAAAATTATTCAGTAAGCAAGTCACTTTCCAGGGCTAGCTGGATATCAATAGTTTTGGTTTGGTGCATTTAGGAAAAGAGCAGAGATTGTATTTTTCTTCCTTACTGTGCTTCGTATTCAGTCTTTTATTTTTATGCCATTCTTTATGCAAAAATATCAATAAACAAAATGAAGGTTTAATTTGTCTTTCATTGACTACTTTCTATTGATTACTTGGAACTCAAGGGAGCTAATTATTTCAAATTCTGCATCTACTGAGGTCTCTTCCCCCTCAAATATCTACACTATTAAAATATTTTGTAGTATTCGATGAGAAAAGTTATAATGCTTTTCCCTGTAACTAAATTTGGGTGATCACTGATTTCCTCCCCCCCCGCCCAGGTCAGTCTGTGAAGCTGCTTATGGTTTACATAGTGTTTTCTAGAAGTATTTCTGTATGGTACAAAATCTGAACTAATGATTGTAATTCTGTGTAAATTACATTGTGGTTTTTTTTATTTAAGGATGTTTCTGGAATGCCAGCTCTTTGTCGTCCTGTTGCAGAGGGAGGAGGGGGTTTTGATTATCGACTAGCCATGGCTATTCCAGATAAGTGGATACAGGTGAGAACTTTTCAAACAATATGTTCTGCTCTTCGAAGTGGAATGTTTCTCTATCTGTGCATATGCAAAAACACTTCTGAATCCTATCGACAAATTTTAGTCTCTCTTCTGTTAATGTCCTGTTAAAATCAATTGGCAGGCATCAGCACAGGTATTAGTGGCTGAAATGAGAGCTGTCAGATACCAAGTGCATATGAATACTAAAAGAAAAAAAAAAAACAAACCATAGAGCTGAAAATTTAACCAAAGTAAATGTGAATTATACAAACACCAGCAATCAGTACAGTGGGGTTACAAAAAAGAAAGAAAAATCTGTAAATGCTCTTCAAGAGCAATGATATACTAATAAACATTGACTATGATAAGGATTTAAATCACCTTTTCCTTAATACAGGGAATCACAAGAAAAGGAATAAAATGCTAAATGATCTCAATAGGCTTCTACTGATGTTTTAGAGAATGTTTTTCAGTTAGACAGAAGATTGCATCCAAATCCCTCAGGATATCATGATGATCTGAAAACAATAAATGTTTTACATGAGCATTAATGTTTCAATAAATGTAGTGAGTAGCTTAAAATAAAAAACAAATTAACTTATCTTCAGCGTCTTTCACTTCTGTAACTAGGAGGTGGAGGGCAGATTGAAAAAGGTTTTCAAACCTTCTTTTCATTCAGAAGAGAAACATGCTAGCTTTTCCAACAGGGAGAGCATCATTAAACTTGAGACTGCTTGCTGTCACTTCTCTCCAGCTTTTAAGTATGTACCTATTAATAACAACTTTTCTAGGCAACTTCTAAAAGCAGTTGTAGACCTGAAGGATCTCCAGGGTTCCATGAAGTAATTCTGAGGGATCTGTAAAAGTAGGTGAGACAAGCTGATTGTCATAACAGAGACTGTACTAGTTCACATTAAAGATCGATTTACTACATAATATGATGCTGCATAGGGACCTGAATGTTTTCAGGGACAGAATTTATAGAGTTACTAAAATGGGGGGGAAAAAAAAAAGGCTGTTTAGGAGTACATGGCCACTTACAATCAGAATGTCACCTTTTACAGAATCATATTAGCCATCTTGATGTTACTGCCTTTTAATCACCTTTATTTTTATGTCTGTATATTTATGTGTATGTACTTAAGTTGTAGTGATCATTGGAGGTCTATAAAGCTCTACAGAAAAAGGACTAACACTGAAATGGGTCTAGGTTTAGAAGAGGGAAGAAATAGTGTCACATGAGGCAGAAAATTCCTATTAATGGGATTTAATTTGAATTCCTAAAAAATCAGGAGCTAGTGTGATAAAAAAAATGTAAAGCTTAGCTTGTTTTGTATTCCAAGGCTTTGGCAATTGTGTTTTGGAACTGCCCGGGAATTCATAGATCAGGGAACGTGCAAGTCCCTGTGCTGAGCACCTTCTCATGTTCTTGTGTACTCCATGGCAATAGCATACTGCTGTCTTGCAGTGATCCCTTCTCTACCAGACAGCCCAGCGCTTCAGCTGTAGTTGGTAGCTGCCATATGCCAGGGTTACTTGAAATGCAGGACTTCTTTCAATACCATGTGTAGGTAGGTTGTGTGCCCACATATTTATTTTTTTCTCAGCTTTTGCTGCAGTGTTCTCTTGGAGCTCCTAGCAATTGCATTGCCCACTGTATCAGAGGATTCTCATGATACATGGCAAGTCCAATGGTCCATGCTTATATGTGGAAGTACAGGAGAAACGAAACTTCCTAGTTATTATATTTCTGTAGTGGGATTCAAAATAAAGAAATGTTTTCAGATTATCAGAGAAAGCTCGTTGCTCCAAAGCTGGGAAAGTAATACAGTTCACCATTTCTTGGAAATTTCTGTGCCAAGACAATGAAGAAAGGTAGTAATATGCTTTTAGCTAAAACAGAAATAACTTTTCAATGATCTTTTCTTTATTTCTGCAGATAATTAAGGAGCTGAAAGATGAAGACTGGAATATGGGCAATATTGTGCATACATTAACAAACAGACGGCATGAAGAAAAGTACATTGCGTATGCAGAGAGCCATGATCAGGTATTCTATCTATTTGTTTATGTATAAGCAAGTACAAGACGAGGTTTAGAGGCTTAGCAGGTTTTGCTTTTTAAAAATTGAGACAAGAGTTGAGAAGGACAGGCAATAATTTCAGAGATAGGTAGGTCTGGACTACTGCTCATTTTTTGTTTGGGTTTTCTTGTGGTCTTTTTGGTTTTGATCCTTCTTTTTAGTCAAAGAATCCTGGAGTGGGTGGGTGTTTGTTACTTTTTAGTTCTGTTTTGTTTTTTTAAGAAATGAGTCCTAGCTTCTTGTTTTGCCTGCCTGTCATAGTACATAGGAAGCCATATAATCCAAATTTTTGAGAATCTGGTTTCTATAAAGTAAGCTGGAGCATTACTTATGATAAGCATAAACAATATCACAATTTAGCAACTTTGTTCACTGAATCAGTGTTTGCAACTGTTGACATTCCCTCCAAGAAAATGTTTCTTCTCTGAAATATTTCTTCAGAAATCTAAATGAAATATTCTTTAACGGTTTGATTCAAAACACAGCAATTATAATGGTTCTGTATACAGAAAAATGAAAAACTAATGAGGAGTTCAGATAACACTCATCTCCCACAATCTTTTCTAATGGTTGTTTCTGAAGAATCAGAAAATGTATTGGTTGAGAATTTTAAAATCAGTAACTTTTAAAAATACAATAAATTTTCTAATAAAAGGTTCAAGTAACCTATTTTCAACTCTTTGTATAATAGTGGTTGACATTCTATTTCTTATACCTTCTATGATAAAAGCCGACAGAATCAGTCTACAAAATGAGACCTATATTTTATTTTAAAAAGATAATTCTGAGTTTATCAGGGTCCTTTTATACTTAAGACACGAGAGAAAAGTCCCAATCCTGGTAAAGAACTTCAGGTATTACTTGGAAATGCATATTATTCTGTGATTATTTGCTGTTATGAAAGCTGATTCTTCATCTGAAAGCATCTGCTGTTCTTTTATTTTATGCTGGATTTTATCAATTGAGGAGTTTTCCATATCACTTTGTATTTTTGTTTTAGAATCTCATACTTGAGAAGATCTGGTTTTTTAATTAAAAAGAAAAGAAAAAGAGCTAACTGTGACAATTGCAGATGGACACCAGGGTGATATGTGAAAACTAGGATAGAGAAACAAAATGGGGGTGTAAATAAAACTCAGTCTGGAGGTACTTGAAGTGATGCACCGGGGGAACGGAAAGAATTCTGGTTTCTTATGTTATAATAGGCTACAAGCCGACTATTACCAGTCAGAATAGAGGGCCTCATGGTTATAAGTAGTGTGTGAAATGTAGCAACATAATGCTAATAGCTGTCCAAAAACCAGATACAGTACTGGAATTATTATGAATGGAATGAACAACAAAGAACAAAATCAGTGTGCGGCTGTAGCCTTTCATGGTTTGCGTGCACCTTGAATGTTGGAGACGGATTTGTTATCTCAAAGGATATACAATATAGCTGGAAAAAATGCTGTAAGAGTTGGTAAAAATAATAGCACGTGTAGATTGGTTTTCATAAGAAAACTAAATAGACTAAGACTCTTCAGGGTAGGAAAAAGATCATTGAAGGGGGAAGGGTTACAGTCTATAGAATCATGGGTGCTATAGAAAACATGAATAGGGAACACTTAACCTTTTTTCCTAATGGAGAGATTAGGAGACATTAAATGACACTAGAAAATGCCACATTCTGAGTCCAGAGAAGAGATGTTACTTGCAGTTGTTCAGAGCGGTCTTTAGTCTTGCCGTTGTTGTATAGGAATTTAAAAAAAAAAAAAATAATTATTTTTTACTTGAGGGAATCATCTATATGTGCTGTTGTATTGTTAGCTGGAAAACTAAAGAATGATGGTGCTTTTCACATAGATCTGTTTACAACTCAGCTGTCTCTCTGGAATCTAGTGAGTTTAAAATATATAGTGGTATATAATAATATATAATATTAATAAAATATATAATGGTAATAATATATAATAAAAGGTATAAAATGAGAATGGGGCTAATTGAACAAAAATTAGCTATTTACATACAAATGCTCCAAAATGTTTTCAACTACCGGCATGCTAACATATTAGAATAATCCTTGTTACATACCATTTGTGTGGCCTTTCTCAGTAAGAACCAGCAAGTTAGTATTTCAGTCACTGTTTTTAGACAGAATTACTACTGTAATTCTCTTGTGTGAAATTGCAGAAAACCAATCACATTCTTGATTGCATATAAATGGATTTTTCATATTCACTCTGCACCTCTAAATCAGGAGTGTTGTTAATAGCCCCTTATTTACGCATTCTAGGAACTTTACTTGATACGTTTGCTTTCTTATTTTCTGTGTTTTCTATAAAAATTCCAAAATGTTATGTTACTTGTGGCTTGTTAGCGTCAGCGCAATATTTCACGTTTGGTAACTGTAGGTAAAAAGGTTCTCAGCAGTAATTGTGCCGTGCTATCCCATCGTGTGAAATGTAGGACTGCAGCAGGGGTTAGACAGCTATTAATTAGTGCATTGATCACAATCACATACTTGTACTCCAAAGAGTGTGAGGGCTCCAGTAACCATGTGGAGGGTTGCAAGGGGATAACAGACAGTCGGGTCTGGCACCCAGCTGAGACTCAGCTCAAGGATGTTCCTGCATCAGTTTACATACTTTCTCTTTTTGTCGGCAGATAATATATATCACGCCCACATGATCACACATCACACAATACAAAGTTGCAGTAATTAGCAGCTGGGGTCACTGTGATCTAGTCATCATTGGCAGTGGCAGGATGTTTTCTTTGTGAAGAGGGACTAGATCGTGCACACCAAGCCACGTCCTTGACTCCTCACCAATCTTCCAAGTCCTCCCCTTATGATGTAGAATCCCTCCTTTAAAAAAAAAAAATAATTAAAAAAAAATATTAGAAACACTTCTAGTACACCAAGGCTTTTATTCACTTTAACTGTTGTAGGCGCTTGTTGGTGATAAGACGTTGGCGTTTCGACTGATGGATGCAGAGATGTATACAAACATGAGTGTGCTCTCGCCTCTTACACCAGTTATTGATCGGGGAATACAGCTCCATAAAATGATTCGTCTCATTACTCATGCGCTTGGAGGAGAGAGCTATCTGAACTTCATGGGTGAGTAATTTTAGGAACAAGTCTTTCATTTTCTCATCTACAGAATGCTTGGCGGGGAAATAAAATGATCTGACATCATCTTACATCCACAGTATTTATCACAATGCTGAAGTTGGAACATAAATGCTTTTATAAAGAATTAGTACAAAAGGTAATATGCATTGTTTTTCCGTCTGTAAGATGTATTATAAGACAAGAAAATAAAATCAATGTGGTTCCCATTTGTGACAGAAATAACTTTTTAAAAGAGCTCTATTTCAGGTTACTCTGATTCACAACTCAGAATAGTATTTTAATGTTTGTGCAAGTTTGTCAGATGGTGAGCCTTGCTTTACACAGCTAGGTTGTCTTTTGTCTCTATTTTCTACCCTTCAAAACTTTTTAGGGTAACAGTGAATTTACTGAAGATATCTCTGTTTATTTCAATTATTAATTGTCAGGAAGTAATCTAGAATCAGTTGATTTTATATTTCATTGTTTCTTAGTGAAGAGCAGGGGTTAATAAGGTAGGCAAGGACAAATGATAGAGGTAGGAGGCACATGTTGCTATCGAAGCAAGGAAATACTAAGATTTAGCAATACTTTTTGTTCATAAGCTGTAAATACAACAGTTGCATTGCTTCCAAAGCACTATTGATACAAGAACATCCAATAGTTGACCTCATTTAACTAACTGGCAAGTTACAGTTCCATGTACTCATCTTAAAAGTTTATGTTGTTCTTAGTTTTATACAAAATACTGAAGCTGTTTACGCTTAATGATCTTTATCATATTCATGTTTGTTAACTTCTTTCCAAAATAATCCTTTATAGTAAAAATCACAATTCTGTAGTGTGGTGTGACGAGTTCTGTATAGCAGTTGTGGTAGTCTCATGGGGGAGGGGGAGGCTAAAAACATGCTGTAAATGACCATCTCTGTTTTCTGACAACAAAAGACTTGAAAACTATAGAATTTTTTGCTTAATATTACCTTACATTTATATTTTTAATGTTTTGTATTATCAAGTTAAAGGAGGTTATTGGATCTTTATTGCCCTTCTTCCATGACAGTATATTTAAAAATATATTTTTCTAATTAAAAAAAAAAATGGAGAACATTAATAAGACAACAGTGGCATTTGATTTAAGCATGTCTGTACTGATATGTATTCTCTTCCTTCGTATTAGAAGAACACTGAAGAAATACCATGTTTGTGGGTTTTCTTAAAAAGAATTAAAGTAACTTCAGTACAGAACAAATCAACTCAGTTTATGGTATACTAGTAAAACTATTGTTTCCAATAAAATGCAGATTTATTTTTTTTCCCAAGAGTGAAGAAGAGTTGATGAAATAATTATTTCTGAAGTGTCTAGTCAGGCACCAAAATGTGCAAGGTATGATGGTTGCACTTCTATTCAAACTAGTGATACTACAATAGTAAGAAAGCAGGTGTTTAAAAAATATGCCAACTAAACTGCAGATGTCTCTGCCCCAGATTGACTTGGTAAGGTTAGGAAAATGATCAGTAATTCAATGTGGCATGTTAAATCCAGTGTGTCAATGGAGGTTGATTGAGCAATTAATATTGTATATCCTTGAGTACTGCAAATGTTTCAGTAACTACGTTATAGTTCGCTATATGTAAAAGGTGAAAAGATTGTAATAAACATTGGAGGAGAAAAGTGTATAAATTCAGAATGCTTACAATCTGGTGTACTTAAAATGCATGTTGCAGCATGCTATCTAGTTAAGCAAATACAGTGACAAATGAGTTCTTTAACTTTCAGTTTTGAGCAAATGCTGAGGGTGAGGAAGAGTAGCTTCCTGGGGGACGGGGGGAAGAGTGGAAACTTCCTTTCACAACACCTGGAGAAGGCACTTCAAGTGCCTCTCTGCTTCCCTAGGTCCTTCCATAAATGTCTCATACCGTCTTGTTCTGAAAACAGACACTGAAGCATCACGCTGCTTTCTCAATGCTTTGCTCACCTTAAGGAAAAACAAACCGCTTCTAAAATATTTTGTATCAGGAGTGGAAATACGCGTTCCCAAATGTATCCTGGAATTTCTCTTTGAAGATCTGGAATAATATTCAATTACACCTGTGTCAGTGTATCATTTGTATTCCATATGTGCAAGCAGATTCTTGTTGATAGTTGTGCCTCATTGAACATGAAAAACTGATTGTGGCTTTCTTCCGTCTGTCTTGCTTTTCATACTGAACGGTTCTCTGTCCTTCTTACGGGTATCTGTGTATGAAACCACTACAAAAATTGTGGAATTTATTATTCTTACTTTTCATGTTTCTGGATGTTTAATTTTGGAACTAGGTGATCTTTAAGGTCCCTTCCAACCTAAACCATTCTATGATTCTATTTTTCTTTTCAATTGCTTATTGCAGTATAGGCAATCAATGGTGTATGCAAACCTAAATGTGAATAGGAAAGTTTTGTCATTTCAGTAAATTGGTTCCCTTGTAACAGAAACCATTGGGAGCGTTCTTTCCTCCGGTCTGTATTCCAGTTTTCGGTGCAGCTTTGCAAGTAGTCTCTGGGGCTTCATGTGCCCATCTGGCATGGAAGACTTAACCTAGAAAGGGAAAAACTCCATATGCTTGGCTGAAAATGAGTATGACAATGATAAACGTCCCGCTGTAGTGAATGAACACTCTCGAAGGCCAGTTTGTTTAATAGTAGCAATAAAAACGTAGCAGTTGTTTTGACACTTGTGCTATGTCTAAATCCTCTACTTTCAAAGTAGGTAGGGAGCAGCAATCGTAATGTAGCTGTAGTTTGTTCAACCCAACTCCTGTTTTAGATAGAGATTTTAATACTGAAACCAGCCAGTACTTGTCAGAAGGTGTCATGTGACTGGGAAATCACAAAAATTACAAGCTGTTCTGCACACCTTTTTTTGGTAGGGGCACAGAGGATGCTTTTTTAAGGATTTCGTCCACCACAGCTGAGCTTTCACAAAGATGTTGATATAGATAATACACATTTGAATGTCTGAACTTAAATGGCACTTAAAAAGAAAGCCGCAAGCATTCACAATGTGTGCCAATGTTAAATAGTGGAAATAATTTTACTATTGGAAGTAATAGGAAAAAACCCTCTATTCGCACAAAATCACAGAATGGTTCAGGTTGGAAGGGACCTTAAAGATCATCTAGTTCCAGCGCCCCTGCCCTTGGCAGGGACACCTCCCACTAGACCAGGCTGCCCAAAGCCTCATCCAGCCTGGCCTTGAACACTTCTTACTCAAGTATTTTTTGTTTGTAATTGTAGTGATACTGAAATACAATAAGCATCTAATATTAACTTAATTAAAACCAGAAAGTATGTGGAAAAATATTTGGAGACATAGATCTTTGCCCTCTCTAATATGAGGATTTGAAAACAAATCCAAAATAAAAGCCCTGTATCTGACTAAATTTCTTTATTGTCAATTTATCCCCCTACAAAATAAGGCTTAAGATTTGAGTTTACTTTCTCAGTTTCTACACAAGGACTAATAGAAGTTGTGATAAGACTTCTAGAATACTATAGGAATCTTCTGATCTTGCCTTGAGAATAAAGCAACCATTGTTGTTACCCACCGGACAACGTTTACCCTCAACATAAAGACTCTCACATATTTCCTGAAAGTAATAGTTGAACTTACCACAACAGAACTGTTCTGTCTTTACATCCCTTCATTTTCCTTTGGCTTCGTTTTCCATGCTGTCCCTGAAGAAAAGCTGTAGACAACCGTAACTGTTCATTTCCCTTAAATACTTTTCTTTTCTCTTGCTCATTGCCTGTGCTCTGACTGAGGGGAACCCTGTGGGACACGGGAAAGAGCTGTGCCAGTTCTTCAGTGAATTTGTTTCCATGTTCTCTCCTTATCTTGCAAGATACATCTGTTTGTCTACCTCGATTTAGGCAAGCAAGGTGGCTGCTTTCTTGCCTAGAATAAACATAAAATCCAGCCCAAGGGGTCTTAAATAGCAGTTTAGGTCCTTGGGATCCTTCATAGCACGAATATTTACTGTTTTATGCCACTGTGGGGTCTCGCTTTTCAGCTTGCTAACAATCATTTTCTGGTTTCCCTCTTTATTTTAAATTGGCTTAAACTCAAATCTATTGATTGAAATGGAGATTAGTACCTACATGGACCTCTAGTGCTATTTTTCATTACTTTTCTATAATAAAACAACTCTTAATTAGGACTCTAGAGAACAAAGCTCTCTCCCTGCAAATGACTTCTTAAAGATACATATAAGCTAGAAAATGATTTGCAGTAACTAGAACACTTCTTGCGATCATGAGCATTGACTGGTGGTGTTACTGTTTGGGTTGACATTTACCTCTGTTCTGCTAATATCAGAAAAACTATCTGTAAACCGTCCTTTTCCCATTTGTTAGTTCATTTACGCAGTACTTTATCTACCTTCTTTATGCTTAGGGGTTTTTTTTGTATGCGCTACACCAGTTTGTTTTTTTTCTGTTAATGGTTTGGTGTGATGAGACCTTCTTCTGTCTTTGGCCTTAAAGAGAAAATAAAATGCTATGCATCATCTATTCCTTTGAGTATTTTGGAGAGAGAAACTTAGATTTTTTTTTTTATTTTTTTTTTAAACCAGAGGATTTTGTAACATAAGAATTTAAAAATACATTGACAAATAAGGCAAGGAAGGGTGCAAAACCTGCACCAATATCAGGGTGGGAAATGTGTTTGCAGTTTACTTTAAGAATTATTGCTTAAAGATCTGAAATGGAAATATGATACAACATAACTTTCAATATAAATGGGAATGTTACTTAAAACAGAATCTGAAATACTTTTATTGCTACCTATTCTAGACAAGAAGAAATTGTATTAGGAACAAAGATATTTAGCATAAACCTAAGGGGGGGGTTGTTTTCTTAGACATGTTGCAAACAAATCACTTTGAATTTTTACACTTTTTTTTTCAGTACACTTTATGTTTATTATGCCTGTGCACTGGTTACAGTGTGACTTTTTAGACCATGACATAAGAAATGGCCTTGCAAGAGCAAATGCTCTTTAAATAGCTCCCTTTGGTCAACTCCTTTTGAGAAACAACCTTGAAGTGCTCCATTGGTAAAGACTGTGGATTAGGATAAGTAATTTGAAATCATCCTTCTTAATATGCTTACCTAGTATACCTGGCAAATGTGATTTCTGTGCTGCCAGTTCTACCAGGTGCTTTAAATTCATGGCAGTCTGACAGAAACAATTATCTTCATTTTAAGGTAGAAAACAAGAAGGGTGTAATGTGAAATCTTTCTTATAGTTTGACATAGACTTCTTGTCCTGTAGTGGTAGATCACCTACAACTTTGTTCCATAGTACCTTGTATGTCCCCACTCACAACTTGGGGTGGGCAATGGCAGGGGGAAGGCAGGGGCTTCATTAATCGCTTTGTGAGTCTCTTCCAGAAGGTCTAGATGTGCAAACTGTTAATACTTTTCATTTAGAGTTGATTGACACAAACTTAATTTCTATACTCGCTCAAACTCCATTAGAGTGACTGGAAGAAAAGCAATTAAAGAGGGACTGTCTCATAATTTAAAACTAAACCACACACGCACAAACAAACAGATTTTCATTCCGTCCTGCCTTCTCTTCACAAATTAAGTATGTCCAAATACTAGAAATCTGTGTGGGACTTGATTGTACTTCCTCCTTGGGAGGGTGGGGAAGAAAGCTCCATATGTGCATGTATGTCATTTAAATACATAAATAAAATGGTTACTAGCAGCCGTCTATACATGTGACGGTGCATCAGTGTCGATGCTATGGCTTCTCAAGTCAGGAACCTTGAAACAGAAGCCTTTGTAAGTCAGCAGCGTCCTCAGAACTGTCAAGAATCAACAGCTGTTGCAACTGTGTTCAAGGATTGAAATCTGAGTAGGATTTTCCAGAATAGGAGGGAGAATCCTCTAAATTGAGGTAGCTGTTCTGTGTGGTGCTCCTTTTTTCTTTCAGAGTAATGCTGATGGTTTCCTTAATTTATTACCGAGTCTTAAGTCTGCAGGGTATCAGATGTTCCAGTATTACTAGTGGAGTGGATTCGTAGTAAATCAAGCCGTTCTGACATTTTGCTTCAGTTACAAGGTGTGTGGCTGTTTTGTTTTTTTAAAGGATGGGTAGTTTCCTAGTTGTTTTTCTCTATTACTGATATAAAGATGTTTGAATTTTTAAGCCTGAGTACTCACAAAAATAACTACAGATTTCTTGAGTTATGCTTAGTACCATCAGGTAACTGTGGTGATATTGAGACTTCTGCTAATGTCTCAAAGCTTTGTTCCTCAGACTCCATCTGTTGCCTTGCATCTTGTATGATTTGTACAGCTCACAGTTCAGACAAGTAACATCTTTTCTGTCACCATGTGTGAGTGCACATGACCTGCTCTACTCATACAATAGGTCATGTGATGTGAGGACTTGCTAAAGAATAATAAATGAAGTTGTAAAATAAGTATATTTAAGTTATATTAGAAACAGAGTTCCATTTCTGTTGGTATGACAGCCTTCAGTTCTGCTTTATTGTTTTGAAGAATAATCACACTAATAGGCCCCTATATATTGTAACCTTACACTTTTAGCACAGGTTTCTGGAGGTGCTTCTCTTTTCAAGTATTCAAAATTATAATTTATTATAGAAATTATGACAAATCATATTGTTATGAAAAGCTTTTTTCCTGCCTTACGGATGTGACAGCCAGGGCATGACTGTTATTCTGTCCTTTCGTGTTGGTTTTTTTTCCTCCATAGCTACAAAGTTCAGAAACTTTTTTCAGTGAACTGTAATTAAACTATATACAGGCAGCATTGATTAGTTTTACTTAGCGCTCTTATGAAAAAAAACAAACCACACCAAAACCAACTCAATAATTAAAGATAAATCTAAAGACTACAATATTCTAAATTATATTTTCTTTTACGTTTCTTCACCTTGGAGTCAAATAAATTTAAAATCAATAGGTTTACTTCACTTTCAGACTCCTGTAGTAGAAGCTCTGTCTTAAAAATGTATGGAAGTTGTGCATATAAATGCACATATTAGTACATAAGAAACTGTTTTGATTAGTCTTCAGATGTGGTCCAAAATTAAGATATTTTTTTTGTAGATATTCTTGCCTGTTGGTAGTATGGAAGTGTGATAATTTTTGTAAATCTGATAATGTATTGAAAATGGATTTTTCTGTATATGCATGCATATATATATAAAGGTTTCTTTGCTCAATGATTCATGAAGTGTGTAAGTAGTTAAGTGTAGTCATCTTACACTTTCTATGCTGTGGTTAACTCGGAGCTAAACAAAACACTTAGAATGTTTTTTGTTCATATGGTCTTGAGGTGCTTTAAAATGTTACATATTGTAGTTATTCTAAAAATTTTTAAAAGCTTGGTTCATCCTATGAAGTTTGACCATTAGGGCTTTAGAAGAGCCCTGATGTTGTAAGGTATGTAAAAATGCCGTTGTGTGATGATGTTGTTCTTAACACCTTTTCAAAGGGAAAAAAATGAGCTGGTTTCCTCTTCTGAGTAGAATAGCACTGTCGTATGTGTTTTTCTTAGTCACATGAAGATGTGGTCCATCACTACATGTATTCAGAATTATGGATTGGCTATCTTTACTTATAGCTAACCTATAGACTTCTGCTTCTAGCACTGTGGCTTCTTGGTTGGAATACACAGTGCAAAACTGAAAGGAAGAAGAAAAAATATTTTCAGGTTTTCATATCTAAGTTGATCTATAGATAAGATTGGAAACCAACACCCATTTGGATTGTAAAAGTAATATAAAATATAAATAATAATAACATAAAAGTAATATAAAAAAGTGATAATAATTTGCCTTTTTGAGAAGGAGTAGTTTGGGGGGTTTTCTCCCCTCTGTTTTACCTTCTTCAATAAATTCATGTAACAATGTGTAGTTTTCACATAGAACTTAGCTTCTGCTTTGTCACTAAGCAGAGGAGTATGTTTAGTTTCTAGTTTGTTTATCAACATCACTAATGACATGCTTAGTGCTGGAGGCCACTGACTTCCTGAATGACAGATGTCTGGAGAAACAGTCTACCTGATAAACAAAAAGTTCCTCAAGTAGTGGCCTTGCACAGATTTAGTTTTTAAGAGGGAAAAAGGGTAAGCATTTACCACTCAAACAGTGGTAAATACATTGTCTGTGTTAAAGCTTTTGCCTTTTTTCTCCCTACTGCTCACTGTACTTCATACAATGTTGATGCCGACAATTTATCAGTACTCGTTTTAAGTTCTTTCTTTCTGAAACCACTAATGCTGAAAATAAGTTACAGCAGACTGTCACCACACCCGGCTGTGTTTTACTTCTATTTTTTGTAGTCTGTACTCGGTAGTCTGAAAAGGGCTTAGCAGTTGCATGGCAGAGAGAAAAATGGATCTATTTTGTCCCAAATTGTCTACCAAAGAGGAAAAAATTTATTTCTGTTTTTACTTTGTAGGCTGGCTTTGAAAGAGAGAGGGAGGTGACACAAACTGCATTTTTCTTTGTCCCAGTCAAGTAATTTAGCAACACGAAACTGTAGTGAGCTGGAGTAAAAGCATGCATAAGAATCTGTTAATCAGTAACCCTACCTTTAGCAATGCGTTGTTCTTTCTCAAACTGGTTTAGGGAAATGCAGAGCCAAATAGAATTAAACCCCACATGTTATTCAGTGAGGAATCCTTGTTTTGAGACATGGCTAAACAGGTGACATTTTTTATTAGTAAAGTCTGAATAACAGATCCTTAGGCATACATTCCAATTTGGATTTTAATGTGTGCAGTTGCAGTAATTTGAAATGAGTTCATCTCAGTAGTGTCACTAATTCCCCAAATCAATGTAGTTTAAATTGAGATAATGCTTTCTGTGATGACATTGGAGTAAAAAAAAGGTCTTTATGAGTTCAAGAACTTCTTATTTTCACAATCCCTATTTATTATCTTAAAATCTGCCCCTTGTCTTAATTTTCTGTGGCCATCAATCTGACACTCACTCAGAAATTTACTAGAATATGAATTTAAACAACATTGTAGTTGAGTTTGCATTGATCTTCAAGAGGCAAGGTATTTTCTATGCAAATCTTCATAATAACTTGTAAATTCTGCAGAGTAAAGCTTATTAAAGCATCCTTTATAAATGTTGACCTGTCTTTCTCAATGTCTTTTGAGATCTTCAGTCTAAAATTTCAAACTATGCAGGCTTCAAATGTCAGTAGAATTTGTCACTGCAAGCATAGACTGCATGCTTTGATTTGGAGTATATTTCTGTTGTAATTTATAATAACCTTGTTGAAGTTTACAAAAAGAAAATGTGAAAGCACTCTAACCTGTTTCGTGTGCTTCCATGTGTCAAGAGATGTAATGGAAACATGCTTTTATATAGTAGCAGTCGTAGAGAAGTAGCTATGTAATGGTGTTGGAGGGAGGAAACACGTGCAAGGCAGAAGGCAGACCAGGAGAATGTGGGGGCGGAGGAGGCACGCAATCAGGTTGGTATTGGAGTGGAGCTGCAGGCTCCATTAACCCGGGACAGTCACTTTATCCTTCCCACTAAAAAGACGGTATACGTAATTCAGGGTAAATTGTTTCTGTGAGCTCATGGAAACTGATAAAAATACAGTGGAAATGAGATATTTTAGTTTTACTTCAGCATTAAGTGTTATGAGGTTAATCTTGTGTATGAATATAGAGCTGATTTTCGTAAGCTCTCACAAAGGGGAGGAGGAATTTATACTGGATTAAATTAGAAAGGGAATCTAGGAAGAGGGTAAAATTAGTTTTGGCTGAACAGAAAATTAATTTTGTTAAGTCTTTTTTTTTTTTTGGAGAACAGTACATGTGCCTAGACTATGAAACATCTTCCTTAAATTCAGTAGTTTTTTTCATCAGGCTAACTATTAATGCAAAATAAAATACTGTAGGAAAGCCTGGATCATCTTGATGGTTGTATTGTAGATCAGCTCTTTGCGCAGCCTGAGCTTACAACCTTTGTCTTCATAATGAAGAAATACATGGTCTTATGTCAAAATATTAATGCAAAAAAAGGAAATCTAAAAGAAAAAATTAATCTGTTTTAACACGTAGTGTTGGATCAGTAGCATGCTTTCTGCCATTTACTTTGTACTCCTTAAACTTGTGAAAAGTACAAACGTTGGGATTGTGACGTGCACTTAAAACACCTTTTGTATTTTTCCCTTACGGGAGGCTTCTGCATAGGTGTCTTTTGTGCATTTGTCCTCTCTAGGACTGGGGAAATATGTGTATTTGGCCTTTTAAAAACAAACAAAAAACTTGGTTCAGGCTGAGCTTTTTTTCATATGTTTGTTTATTTTTGTGATTGGTTATTTACTGCAGTTCATAATGGCTGCCACATCTTAGAAAATGAGGAATTGTACATAATATTGCTTGAAGGGAAGAGTGCAGAAGTCTGAACTGCACGGACTTCTGTAACTCTGATTTTTTTCTTTTATCTAAGCTACCATAGTGAGAGTGCTAGCTTTTTATAGATACCGAAATGCTGTAGAAATGTATATTCCATTTTCAGTAAGTCTTCATTTGTGATATGATTCTTTTTTCTTCTTTGTGTTCTATATAACTGTACTTAGGCAGCTTTTATGCAGATCTTTATGAATATGTGATTAGTTCATTCTTTAAAACTCTCTGTTTTTTCAATGTATTTTTAAATCTTATCTAGCTTTTTATCGCTTTCCTAATAATTCAATCTTTTTTTGTTTTGGAGCTAAAAAACCAAACCCTAGCGTGTACTACTGAAAATTTTCTATATGGCAGTAGTTCATTTGAAATACTAGTTTACCTTGTTTCTAAATTTGCTTTTTATTGCAATGTGAGCCTTACATGCACTTTCTTATCTTAGTACATGTTAGACTTGCAAGCATCTTGGTGCTAAAGCACTGATTTACACTGATCAGAGAAGATGATCTAGAACAAAGTAACGGCAGTGCTATTTGGGATCATTCTTGTTCCTGCCTGCAGCTGGTTTCAAAGGAGAAATTGGAAGTTTAGCCAGACCAATCTTCTCAAATGAAGTATGTCTTTGTGTTTTAAGTTCCGCTTTTTTAATGGTTTTGTCATGAAGGTTCCTACCCCCTCTCCCTCGGATTTAATTCTAAGTTTTAGAAGCTATGCTATAAGCTGGGCTATGCCTTTTTTATGTCAAATTTAATATGACTATTCAAAGCCCATATGTTTATAAGTATGCCAGAATATTGACATGTTAACTTCAGTAGACGTGAAGAGAACTTGCCTTATTTTTGCAGATTTCTACAATATGTGAAATTTGTTATTCTGGTTGAGAGGGGAGGGGAGAGGAAAAAAAATCAATAACGCTATACTCTTGTTGTGGTGCTGGCTGTGACTAGTCTAAGAAATATAGTAAGCTAATTATTGATATCCTGACTTCATACTTACGGGAAGGAAGGCGGTGTCTTTATTAAAAATGACGGAGGGAGTCTCTTAATTCAAGATAAGATAGTTTTCATTTTGTGGAGTTTAACCTAGGCATAGGTGAAGTTTTCAGAAAATTGTAAAATTCCCTTTCCTTATTTACTAGTTACATTTAAATTTGTGTGCCAGAAAGACTATCTTTATTTTTTTGTTGTTTCCTATGTGGAGGGCTATTGTTTAGTTTGTACAACGCACATAAGAATATAGGACTAAATCCATTGCTTGTGTCTGAAAACTTAAATACAGGAAGAGGCCAGTAGAAATAAATAAAATTTATCTTAATAAAAGAGCTGTCTACATGCTTTTCTCTTGGTAACTTTTTTATTTGTGGTGTTTTCTGTTTTATGAATATGCTGAAAGTACTAAGAGAGACCAGGCACTCTTGAACAAGTGACAGAAAACAGCATGATGTGTGACTGAAGGGTTTATGTTCCACTCTTCCTTGGTGCCTAACTGTAAATATGGAAAATTCTTGCGCTAGAAGTATTTCTACAAGGAATATATATTGAGAAAAGCCTGTAGAAAGCAGTAGAGAGCATATTGGGTTGGGAAGTTGTAGGGTATCTTTCTTTCTGTGAGATTTTTTTCATCTCCCAGCTTAAAAAGGGATGAGGAGAGCTGTATCCGAGATACCAAGAGGCTAGAATCAGGGACACAAGAAGTTTTTACTAGTCTTGTGTCACTGCCCTGTCTCTCTATTCCTCCCTCCCACTGTTACCATGTAGTATCAGGTTTTCAAAGGATATGTTGTTTTCTGACAATAAAATGTTCCTATTAAGATCTAAATAAGAAAACAAGTAGTGAAATAAGCTACCAGCATATAGTGTGGCTGTGTAAAAGAATGAAATGAACAACAGAGAATGAGTAATGACACTGGCAAATATTTTTTTCCAGATAAAGACGTAATTTAACTTGTTTCAGAGGATTGTTTTCCCCTTTTATAAAGAATATCCATGCAAAACATTTATCACTTCAGTAAGTTTATTTTTTAAATAAAAAACCAAAGGAATGAAAAAATCATTACTGAGAAATATTTCATATGTCCAATTCAAAATGTCTTTGTGCAAGTAATCTCTAATGATTTCTTGTCTCTGTTTTGTGTTTTGCTTTTGTCACTTTGAATTTCCATACAGCATTGCTGGAGGGGGAGAGGAGAAATCACCTTGGTGTTTGTACATGTTTGGCTTTCCTCAAACAGTTGTAACAACACATTTTTCTGACAGTGAAGCTGGCTTTTTTTTTTCTGAAATCAAAGTTTACTTTTTCCTTTGCTAAAGAATTTTTGTCTTAAAGGCGCAAAAAGCATTATGTGCCTCTCAATATGGTTGCAATAGATTTTCAGGTTGGGCCCTAGGAAAGCTGTATCACTTCTTTTTGTACAGTGCAGTGACAGCATGAGGTATAGTACTTTGAATGCGTACATATTTCAGTGAAATGGAATGCTATTTTTGGAAAGAATGTTTTAAAATAATTAATGAATACATGCATACAAAATAAATTCTAGCAATTACATGAAACTGTGGTAGGGAAAGGAGCAGTACATGTTAAAATATTATTTTTGTAAAAAATTGCTCAAGGAAAAAAAGTCGGAGGTGGCTACTTGGATAAAATTGCTTATATTATTTTATACAGCTAGGTCAGAAGTATTTGTTTCAAAACCTGAAAAAAAATTAAAATTTTGTCATGTTTTAAGCAGCTGTGATGTAATCTAGAAATAATTTCTGCTCTGATACTTATTTATTGATGTAAACTTATTTTGTATCCATTAATTTGGTGTCACAAGGAAAAACCTAAAATGATTAGTAAGGTTGTCATGATGTCATGAAAGGCTCCCAGCTTTGTTTTGCCTTCCACTGATTCAGGTTTTAGGGCTAATTTAAATGTGTTTCAAGTATAAGATGAATACTGTTATATTTGCGTCTGTGCATATAGGAAATTGTTGAATTTCAAAACTGGAAGGGGTAGCTGTAATTTGCAAATACAGAGGCAAACATAACAGAATGAAGAGAGGGGATAGCTGATGGCAAATGTCTGTTTCTTGGAAACTGGATCTCATAGGTTCACAGTGCTACACCATTCATTTACAAATATGTACTTGTTTCCGAACTTCCTTTGAACGATGTTGTTAGAAAAACACAAAACCAAACAAACCACAAACATGAGTGTTTAGATAGCCGGTCTTGCTTCATGATACCTTGCTTTCCTATAGGAATGACTCTAGACAAAAGTTAAAAGTTAGCATTCTGATCTATGAAGACACTTGTTCAGAACCATCCCTTCCCCAGTTGCCACAAGGACACACTGTCCAAAATGCGTCTTTTCTCCCACCTGCACCACCAGGCCACTACGAAAGAGCACTTGATTTGTTCCCAGCAAAGCCCCCCAGGGGGACTTGGTTAGATTTCTATTTATATTGCAAAATTCTATTTGATCTCTTCTCAAATTCAGGAAGTAAACTGGAGTTGTAAGAAAACATACTTTTCTGTTCTATCATGTGCATGCCAGTCACTTTGCTCGCTCTTGGTGTCTTAGTGCCTAACCTAACTATATACTATGAGATCCTCTTCCTGTCAATATAAATGCAACTAGAGATACCAAAATACGTGGCTTCCCCTTTTCTGTTGGCTCTGGGTGAGGAATAACATACTGAATAATGTCTCCCTTCATAAAAGCTGGTGGCATGAGGTGATGTGGTGAATTCAACAAGTTATTTATAGGAAGTTCTTAGACCTTTTTTTTAGCTCTTCTAAGGCTTTTCTAAATAATAATAATTAAAAAAAAAAAAAAACAAACCAAACAAGAACTGTCACCAGTAGTTGGAAATTAAGCAGGTATCCTCTGCTTCTGTTTGTGAACCCACACTGTGGGTGGGTTCACAAATGCTCAAATGCACATATGCTCATGTGCATATACCTTATACTAGTATTCTTAATATATGGGCTGGAATGTGTCTGGTGTTCCATATGTAATATGTCAATCATCAGAAAATGTTGGAGTGTGTTAGTGGGTCATGGAATTCGTAGTTATTTGAACAATTTTCTATACTAAAACCCAAAAATTGGTAGGTGAAATGCAAAATTGGCAGAAGCTCTTCCTGATGACAGTCTGAGTACCTCTTAAAAGCTCTGTATCAAAAGACATATTACTGGGGGGGCAAATGGCCAAAATCTTTTCTCTAGTCTTTCTGCCTGTAGTGAGATTGATTATCTGAAGGAAGGGGAGTGGAATAATGTCCCCTAGGCCACTACATCTTGTGGATCTTCTGATGTCTCTTAAAGCTGTTCCTTTAAGGCCTTAAGCCCTATTCAGAAGTACAAGGGGACGTGAATATGAAAGATTAACTACACATGTAAAAAGGGCTTTTTGTACTACAACTGATTTTTCAGAGAACATGGTAACATTCAGTTAGTCTACTTTGTTTCCCTATTATGTTTTAAATTTCAACAAACATCTTGGTTTAACCCTGTTCTTTCAAAATATTGCAAGATTATTTTTTTTTCCTGTCTTCCCACATGCAAACAAAAAGTATGATGAAGGCCTCACTGGATAATTGTTCTCTAATTTTACAGATTTTAGAGGCTATTTTATAAATCACTTGCTACTTGTAGCAAAGGTGCCACCAGTACCAATTCTCTAAGTCTTCTTTTTATCTGAGGAATGATGTTTTGCGTCAACTTCCAAAGCTATTGCCTGCTGGGCAATTGCCCGATGGGCTTTATCTAAACCTGCTAAATAGTTTTTCTTCTTTCCTCTATTTTCTCTTTTCCTGTGTGTTGTCGTGTGTGTTTTTTTTTCCTTCCACTCATGTCTCAGTTGCGTTGACACTGGTTTAATGTACAGGTGAGTCGAGACTGTCTTTAAATTACACTTGTAAATCCAGCCCACCGTTCACCAGGATACTTGTGATGGTCTGCCCTAGCCTTTGCATTAGTTGTAATCTCCACGTGCACACCCACGCTGGCAGCAGCATCCTCAGTTATTCAAACAGGGACAGGGTTGATAAAGTTGCTAAGTCTGCCCTGTGCAAAACCATTCAGTTTGGGGTTTTTATTTCATAGTCTAAAAGGATGGCATCAGAAGTTCTTGCTGTCTGACGTAATTAATTGTAGATTAGTATTAGAAGGTAATGCTATTCAGAGACTGGTTCTTAATTCCAGCATTTCTTTATGCTATTCCGGTGGCGTAGACAGTCATAAAAGCATTTTAATGATATGCAAGTATTATGTTGCTACTATATTTTAACTTTTCCTTTTTTGTTCTTTATACTCTGAGATGTGAATAAAGATGGTTTGGGGATCAGGTTTAAGATGCTTAAAAATCAAAATTTGTAAGTTCCATCCATCTAAAACATTTGTATGCATAACATCCATGTGAAGCAATTGCAAATCTATGCTAAATTTTAAGAGCTGATGTAGTGAGCGTTCCAAGGCTAAGTATTTTTGTGTAAGCAGCACATCTCAATGATTTTAAATGAATTCTGATTTTTAACATCATGCAGGTGCAGTCACCCTCCATCTGACAGACGCATTATATCTCGTAAAAAGTTCAGAATAACTCTTCGAAAACTGTGTGAGACTTGGTCCCTATTAGAGTGAGAGGGGGAGAGAACACCAGGGTAATTACTGCCTTGAACAGGTCAGAATCACATCATCGGAGGGTTTTGCTTATTAATATATACCTTTTGTGCACCTTTGTTAGTAGACTTAATTTACATGCAGGTAAGGCATTTCAATTCGCATCATACCTTTTCTGTTCCATGACTGAACAGTCGACTTATTTGTCAGTTCAGTATACTGACTGAGAGTCATAAGTAGTTCGGTGAATAATTAGACAGACGTGACTCCTCTTAAAACCTGCCCCTCTTGTAGCATGGCAAAGTGCCAGAGACCCTGACTACTGAACTCTAACTGTTCTTCCTGCAAAAACAAACTTGGAAGCTTCAATATCCATTTCCATATAAGAAGAAGAAAAATTGTAAAAAGCCATGCAAAAAACACCAACAAAAAAAGCCCACAATATGAATAATCTTGCCTCAGGCATCCTGGTTATGATTGACTGTAACAAGCAGAGATCTTGCAACAGATTATGCTGTCACCATACAATTACTATGCTAGCACTTTGGAAATATGCTAAAACTAATAAACATCACTTAGAAAAATTGCTTTCAAGTGTCTGGTTAGAGTCTTAAATAAACCAGTCACCTTCTTTCACTTCTTATGTAAGAGCATCTTAAAAAAAAAAAAAAAAAAACAAAAAAAAAAAAAACAAAAAAAAAACCACAACACACCAACAAACAACCAAAAAAATCCCCCACAAAACAAAATCCTAAAGATAACAATGAACCAAGCTGAAAGGGGGGGGAAAAAGACTCTGAAACAATGAATGCACAAAGCAGGTAAATTGATGAGGGACGTTCTTCTGACATACACACTGATTATGTTTATACCAACATAAATATTTATGAACCACTGAGGACGCTGCTTTTGAAACTTACTCTGCAAAGCAGCAGTTTCATTCTTTGGAATATCAGTGTATTTCAAAGCTTGTTTTCTTTCCAAATGAAGATGAAAAGTCAAATTTTTTGTAAGATGAAAAATCAGGAAATTATTTCTGCTTGATAGAATTTAAACTGTTTATAGTACTGTTTTCATCTATTTACTTACTAGTAAGCAGAAGGAAAATGAATCAATGTAAATGTACTGTTTAATTTGGCATATTGCAAATGAGAATTTGAAACTCTGAAGGCTTCCCCCTTCCTCCTCAGGCTGCTCAAAATACTCATGCTTTCAACAGGAGTTTTGGCAGGCTTGTATTTTCCTAGCTTAAATATCAGTTCATTTTGACTTCGGTTAGTGTCATTCTTTTTTAGCCACTTAAATCTGTTGTCTGGTTAATGAGAATCCCTACCTGAAGTACTGTTAGATGTTTTTTCAAACATCACCACATTTTAACCTGAGTTATTGGATAAAAATTCCATTGAAAACCCCAGCAAATCATACTGTAACACTGTGTTGGTTTAAATGGAAGTGCCAAAAAAGTAATGCATAATACTGTGGCGTGTTCTGGTTTGGGGTTGGTGGTTTTGCTTTGTCTTCAAATAGAGCTAGAAAACATTGAACCGACAATTGTGTTAGCAACTAGACAAGATAATCTCTTACATGGAGTTACACTGCTGTTTGGTGCTTGAGGTGCGACTATGGGCTACACATGAGAGCCACATCACTCTTCTCAGTAGCATGCTGCAGTTTTGTGGATCAACAGCTATGTCTGGAGGACTCGCAGCAGCTCCTGCTGATCGCTGCAGGCAATCCAAGTGGGCCAGGCTGGACTTGTGGAGTTACTTATCTTCCTACAAGGCAGCATGGGGCAGCTGATGATAAGCAATATCTTAAAGCAGTAGGAGACAGTGGCTGCCAGCTCAGAGTTTCAACTGGATTTTTGGCTTTCAGTCCCTGTGACCGGCAGGGTAGTCCAATCTTGGACAGCCCTAAACTCAGCAAGGGCCTCTACCGCCCCTGATGCAGAATGTTGGCTCTCTTATAAATACGGTTTTCCAGTTTCTGCTGGGTCTGATTCACCCTTTGCTTTCTCCTTTCTTCAAACTCTGCTCTTGGGTTAAATAACTTCAGTCACAGAAACAAGCTGTCAACTGGTAAACTCAAGCATACACATCTGGGATGTATTTTGGGCCTTTTTACTTCTTACAGTTCATGCTGTCTGGAAATGATTTAGTATAAGCATTTGAAAGTGACAGTATGAGGCGTTTGGTTTTACTTGTTACCCACACTTGGAATCCTTTGTCTGCACATAAAATTCTTTTCATGAATCTTTATATCATGTATCACATTTACTTTAATAACTGCATAGGAAAGCAGATTGGTTAACTGATACATCCTGTCTCAGGATTATTTTAAACTATTAGCAAAGCATATGCCTCTCAAAAGTGTGGGTTTTTTATTTGTACTTTCCTCAGCATGCTTGAATTTTACAGATGGCTAGTATTTCATTCATCCCACAGCAGTAACCCTGAAGCAAAGGGAATACTTGGTCAACCTTCTTCAGTGTCAATAAATGGCATTTATTGTCATCTGTGCTCTGTAGGGGGGGGAAAAAAAAGCTGAACCAACAACAAACAAACCTGGTTTAGCCTTATATGCTCAGTGCATGATTACTTAACATCAGCCTCGTACATTCCTTTGTGAGGTAGAAGTACAATAAAAAATTAAATGTCTACTAAGTAGTGGAATTGAAGTAGATGTAGAAAGAAAATAAACTGTGCTGAACAGTAGGAATGCTGGATTTTGCCAGGGCTATGCTTTTTTTATCAGCTTACTAAGGCAAGTCTATTTCTTGAAACAAATTATTTTGAGAAAACTTTGTAAAAGAAACCTGACTTTAAAATGCTTTCAACTCTTCTCATTTTGGAAAGCTTTCTGTATTCTGAAACATTGCTAATATGCGATTCTGGGTCATAATGTTTGCCTTTCTTAACAATAGGTTTGGATTTACTAGCCAAGCACTATGTGCATTATGTTGGAGTGGTGTTGTCAAACTCCATAATTAAAACACTTCAATGAACACTTTGAAAATATGTTTGTATCTTACTGATCTATATTTTCTAAACATTATGTAGTTTGAAGATGTGATTATGTTCAAAAACTTCTTTGATGCATGTTGCCATAATGCTTAATTGCTGAGTTAGGAACCTGAAAGGATTTTAATGTAAAAAATTTCTTATCATATGTGATATAGGGCTTATTTTGGAGTCATTTTGCTGTTTTTTCACACTTCAGTGTGGTGAAATTCTCTGCTAACGTTAAGATTTTCTGCATGACAGTGTTATAAGCTTATATTCAATTTTGTACTCCTTTTATTTCTATAAACTTTTATTTTGAGATTAGGATATTGACTTTTATTTTCCGTGCTGGTTTCTGCGTGTTTTGGGGTTTTTTGGGTTTTTTGTTTTTGTTTTGTCCAAGGACTCAGAGAAGGCCTTTGAGCTTTACAGCTTATCTCAGAGACTACACTGTGTCCAGACCTAATTATATAGGTGTTGCATTTACTCACAGCAAATCAGTTAAATATTCATCAGAACTAAGCTGGACTGTAAAACCTGGGCTATTCAAGTGCAGAAAGCTCATGTGCCAGTCAGCATGTTGTGGTGCAATGTGCTGGCCTCTATTGCAAATGCATCAGTTGTCTCTCTTGCTCTTTCTTCAGGAGCTCTGCACAGCTTTCTCATTTGTTCCGTACCTCAAAGTGCAGTGCTAGGACATGTCATGATGCATGTCTGAAAGACCTGCTAAGGACCATGCTCACAAAGAGGCTTCTCTACCTCCAGGATAACTCTATAAGTGAAGCTTATGAACTACTGTTGCATATGTATTTTCACTAAGGTTAAGGAGCGAGTAGGCGGGTAGCACATCCAAAATGCTGGTGAGCACACTGCTGAAAAATATGTGGATAACGTGGTCACTGTTGCAGTCGAGTCTTCTCTAGGAGGAATGCTACACGCTAGAAAAGTTCCAGAATAGGACTAGCTCACATACAGTACACCTAGCTCTGTAGCTGTTTTTCTGCTTGATTTTACCATTTTTCTGTTTGTTCTAACTCTTAAGCAAATTTCCTTGCATATCTGAAGTATGACTCGAGTTAGATATTAGTTACACCTAAAATTTCAGCTGTTGTGTAGAGTTGTGTTTAGAAATAAATAGACCATTTGATTAGATTTTTATAAAAATTTATATAATAATTTTTATATATTATGTTTGTATGTTTATTTGTGTATACATAAGCTCACAGTGGTGAGACATTGCAGTAACAGGTTGCTTTCAAACAGTCCCAAGTCCTGCAAACAGAATACTGCTTATACCTTCAAAATTCACACATCAATAACATTCAGAATACAAATAACTCCATTCCCTTAATTACATGGAAAAATATTCATTGTGCGAACTTAGAAATACTTTTGATTGTTTTTTTACATCAGAGGAGTCTAACACTGGCAGCTGCAGCCTTGAGACTGAGCACATCAGAGGTAAGTCTCTGGACTCTTTAAGAACTGTGCCACAGTGCCCAGGTACTACTTGCTTCGGCTGCTCTACTTAGTGTTTGGTGGTTTGTTTTATTTTAGTTTGGGGTTTTTTTTTTTTACAATAACCACATAATTCTGGTTTTGAAAATACCTTAGCAAGTGCCCAGGTCCACCAAAAACAATGACAAATGAAAAATGTGTGAAGTTGTGAAGGTCTTGAGAAAATGGTTTTAAAACAAATGGGTTTAGGAAGTTTATGAATACGTTCCTTCGCATGGTGGGGTTGAGTCAGCCTCAGGTGGAGAGCAGGAGGTGGCTGGCAAAAGGAATCTTTAACGTAGGCTCAAAGCAGTGATACGTGATTCTAGGAGGAATCTTGGGAATGTACTTCTTCCTTGAGGACATTAGGTAAGAAGAGGTTCAGAGCTGCAACCAGAAATACTCTCTGATAGCTGATTTATACTGTTTCAAGAAAGCAAGACTTTGTATTACTCATTTCTTCTTTGACATAAGAACGAATGATAAGCCTGACTTGGGGGCAGTGGAACGAGTTCCTGCTCAGTGCCTTATCTGCCTTTTTGTTTCCTTGTTGCATCAATTCTGTGTATGAAGTATGTGTTTTGTAGATATAAATAGTTGTAGTGCATGTAATGATGTGTATAAAAGAAAGGAGCTTATTTCCCAGAATAAATGATAGGTAGTTGCAAATGGACTCTGTGCATTTGAGTAGTGTCTGAAGACAAGAGAGCTGGCATTCTCTGTGGGTTTTTTACCTTTCTGGGGATTGCATGATTAGGCCATCTGCAATGAGGCTGGTAGGGATAAGGTAGTTGTCTGTGCATATGCAAAAAAAAAACAAACCCTAATTTACGATGAAAATTACTAAGTATCTTTTTGGACCTGACATCCCTTATGCAAGCATGCTTTGGTACTTCCCTGTCTTTCCCAAACCCCAGATAAGACCATTTAATGTAAACATTGTCTTTCTGATGCAGTGCTTTGTCTTTCACTATCACCCAGTTCTCCATCCTGGTATCTCTTCTCCTTCAAATGACTTCTCCATAACCTGCATGTCTTCTCACAGTCCACCTTCTGTTTTTTCTATTGACTTTTACTCTAGTCTGTACCCTCTACTTTTTTCTTTTTTCTTCTTATTTACAATCTTCATCGTGCTCCTTTCACAAAAATGTCTTTTTTTTTTTTGCCCTGTCACCACCATGATAAAATGGTAGGTTGCCAGTTCTGTGGAACAAGACTCTTGTGTATTCCTTTCTGGTTTTTGGTTTTTTTGGTTGTTTTTTTTTTTTTACTAATGAACTGCTTTTTTAATCAGTCCAAACGTTCATTTCAAACTTTCTTACTTTGTGCTGATAACAAATTCATACTTATTTAATTTTGACTAGATCTGTTCCTGTAGCAAGAACAGAACACTACTGAACAACTTAAACTTTCATTGTTGATTTACATCATATGAAAAGCTTTAACTTTCCTATGTATCAAATACTATTTAAGTGGTCTCTTTCTGTGGTTTACGTTTTATTTCTCTTTCACTAACATAATCCTTTATATACTCCTTCAAAATTAAAGAATGAAATTATGGACTTACTGACACCAGTAAGAAAACTACTGTGTATTTAATAGATTATGGCAAAAGCTTTGTCATCTTTGTGTGACCTCTTCCTGTTCCACTCTGGTCCTTGATTTACTTTTTAAGCCCATTAACTTGTCAGTTGTGGTACCAGGCAGTACCCAGCAGTACACCATGCAGAAAGATTTAGTTAGAACTTCTTTGACCATATCTTCTGTTCAGGAAAGCTTCTTATCATGGTTTTGTGTGTTCTTCCTGGCTTTTGTTGTTGTTTTTTCTTTTATTTTTTTTAACCTGTGCAACGTGTTGTGGAATATTTCTGTTCCTAAATATTTTAGTGAGCTCTTAGAAGTGGTTCACTAAATACATACTGCGCACGTACAAGTAGAGCATAGTGGAAATGTTACAGTATCCAAGTCAGTCTCTTGTTTTTACCAAGATGCAGCTAATAGGAAACCCTGAAATGGAAACTGTTTCAGTGGGGCAGCAACACATATAATTTACATTGTTACTCTTTTTTTTTTTAATACTGTATAGGAGCATGGAGTAAATTTTAAGTCTGAAATATGTTCTTCTACACTGGGGGAGGGGTGCTGAAATGTAAGTTTTCAGGACTGAAAGTTTCTAAGGCTAGTAAAATAAGCATCCTCTTGGGGGTGCCTTGTAGTCTGCTTGACTTCTCATGGTCAATTAGTATGAACTGCAGAGACTGGGGCTCTGCTCACTAAAGCATTCAGGGGGAAAAACTAATCTGCCCCTAGGAACTGAATACTATTATCAGTGGTGCCACTAACATTTCATTGAATACAAAAACTCCAGATAATTTTTTTTTCTGTGTGAATATGATTCTACTAAATACAAACATGCTGGCATAACCGTCATGTGCTCTGCTTCTGTTGAAAAGTAAGGCACGTCATGCTAAGCAATGCCATGGTCTGTCCACTGTGACGGTGCCTGGCTACTCCTCTATGTAAGCAAGGTCCTCAGCCAACCAGCCCTTCCCAATACAGGTATACAGACTTGGTGCTTCTGAGTAGAATTCCTTGTTTTCTTATTACTTGGTGGGTGGTTTTTCCGTAATTGACCTGACAAAAGGAGGTAAAAAATGAGGTAAACATGAGGAGTAAATAATGCTGTTTAGTATGGTTGAAACAATTGGAAAATGATCTCTGAGAACTTGGAACAGTTTTGTGAACATTATAAAATCTTACAGTACGATAACTCCAACTTTTTAACACCAGTAGGAAATGAGTGAAGACAGGCCAACCTTGTTGGAAAAGGGAATGGGAGAAGAGCAAGTCACTTATTAGTAGACTACAACCCACAACCCAGAAAACTATACTTTATTTTAAACATTTTTGAAGAGAGGACAGAACTGTGCTTAAATGTTATCAAAATTTATTTCACATTTTTTAAAAAGCTTTAAAATTTAAAGTGACTTAACATTCCTATTATAAGCATCTGCCAAAGACCCCAATGCATTTATAGTTCTCATTCTTTTTTTTTTTTTAAGGTACTTGCAGGAAAAAAAAATAAAAAAAGGAAGAATACAAAGCAAGAATTATGGTGTAAGCTCTTACTTAGGACTTAACTGTAACTTCAGCACAACCAGCTGCATTGAGGCAGGGTCAATTTCCCTGTATGACTTGATCCTGCTTCAGTGCAGCAGGTTAGACTGGAGACTACATGTGCAACATCCCTTCAAAAATTAACAGTACAAACTAACTGTATTTATCTAGGCTTGAATAATTGTGTACCAAGCAATAGCACGATGTGGTGTGAAATGGCCAGTATATTAAAATAGGAAAATAAGACTACTGGCCTTCTTGACAGTTAGTAGAGTATCTTGCTAGAGCACAGACTTGGTAAGCATTTGTCAGCTTCTATAAAAAAGAAATAGTAAATTATGAAGCTTCTTGAATTCAAACAATGTGTCTGATATCATCCAGGAAGGCAAATATTCTGATTTATTTGTATTAACCTGAGTCTGTTTGCCTTAATGACTGAGGGAATAATAAAGCTGATCTGTTTGCTTTGACAAGAAGGCATTTATTGCAAGTCGTGTGTGTACTACAGAGGCATCTCTTTTGGAGGAGAAAAGGTCAGTAACCAGTAAATGCCCTTTGAAAAAAACCTACAAAAAGTAATAAAATACTTAGTATGATGAATGTAACTTCTAAAGTTGATGTTATCCTGCTAAGTAATGTTATACAATTTTCCATTGCCAAAAGCTTTGATACACGTCATCAACAATGTGTTTATATACACACCACTTTCATGGGTTTGTAAATTTTTTTTATGCTGTACTTTTTTCTTTCCAATTTGAAAAATCTAAGTTTTCATTTCTCAGGAAGTAAGAATAGAAACCAGTTTTCAGCATTCTTTAAATGTTTTGAGTTTTATTCAAACCACATGTAGACAGGTAAGTCTACAAGAAAGAAGGGAGGAGCGTCACTTGCAGAATTTCCAGGGTTATAACAGGCAGGTCGCCTGCACCCCAGCTGTGGTCCCAAACTCTTTGAATCCAGAAGCGGTTTCCCTGTGACCCAGTTCTGTTTTTTTAATACAAAAGTCTCAAAAGAAGAGACAGAGTATATTATCCCAATTAAGGCTTTGCCAGAGCTGGTATTCCCCAGCACAAACATCTCTTTTTTTTTTTTTTTTTTTATGAAACAGTCTTATGGAGAAAGCTGTGGTTCATATATCTAAGGATAACATTCTGAAAACTTATTTCTAGTTATCTTGAGGGTTTTTTTAATGTGAATTTTTTTTAATTCTCTTCAGAGCTTCGACAATTAACCACAGAATTTGGAAGAAATTGCAGTTCATATTGCAGTTTGACACTTATGATGTTGGGGAGGTCCACCATTATCATTTTCTTCAAGATTTCTCAGGGCAGATGGGGAGGCTTAAAGCCTCAGTAGGAGAACGTTCACTATGTAAAAGCTTGTCTATTCAAATGATGGGTAGGACATTTGAAAGTGCTGCCTACCTATGCTGACTGTGTAAAAATGTAGTACAGGCTTCCATGTTAGCTTTATGCATAAAGTATAGTTGGTAAGAGGAGGAGGAAAAAAGAAAAATATCATTGTCATGTCCTGAAAATGAATGGAGGCTGGTGGAGTGTGTTAAGAGGAATCATCATTCATGCTTCTTGTATTCTTCGGTCTTTTTCTAGGCACCTGCTTTTGACCACTGTTGTAAACAGGCAACTAAATAGACATTTACAGAATCACAGAATGGTTCAGGTTGGAAGGGCCCTTAAAGATCATCTAGTTCCAGCACCCCTGCCCTCAGCAGGGACACCTCCCACTAGACCAGGCTGCTCAAATCCTCATCCAGCCTGGCCTTGAACACTTCCAGGGATGGGGCATCCACAACTTCGCTGGGCAACCTGTTCCAGTGTCTCACCACCCTTACTGTAAAGAGTTTCTTCCTGATATCCAATCTAAATCTCCCCTCTTTCAGTTTGAGAGCCGTTACCCCATGTCCTATCGTAACACTCCCTGATAAAGAGTCCCTCCACATCCATCCTGTAGGCCCCCTTTAGGTACTGGAAGGCTACTACAAGGTCTGCCTGGAGCCTTCTCTTCTCCAGGCTGAACAATCCCCACTCTCTCAGCCTGTCCCCATAGCACAGGTGCTCCAGCCCTTTGATCATCTTCGTGGCCCTCCACTGGATCCGTTCCAACAGGTCCATGTCCTTCTTGTGGTGAGGGCTCTAGAGCTGGATGCAGTACTCCAGGTGGGGTCTCACCAGAGCAGAGTAGAGGGGCAGAATCACCTCCCTCAACCTGCTGGTTACACTTCTTTTGATGCAGCCCAGGATCCGGTTGGCTTTCTGGGCTGCAAGTGCGCATTCTGCTCATGTTGAGCTTCTCGTCTACTAGCATCCCCAAGTCCTTCTCCTTAGGGCTACTCTCAAGCCAACCTGTATTTGTGCCTGGGATTGCCATGACCCAGGTTGAGGGCCTTGCACTTGGCCTGATTGAACTTCATGAGGTTCACACAGGCCGAGCTTTCAAGCCTGTCAAGGTCCCTCTGGATGGCTTCCATTCCCTCCGGCATGTTGACCGTGCCATACAGCTTGGTGTCGTTGGCAAACTTGCTGAGGGTGTACTCAATCCCACTGTCCATGTAACTGACAAAGACGTTAAACAGCACTGGTCCCAGTACTGATCCCTGAGGAACACCACTCGTCACCATTTTCTGTGTGGACATCAAGCCATTGACCGCAACCCTTTGAGTGCGGCCATCTAGCCAATTCCTTATCCACTGAGTGGTCCATCCATCAAATCCATGCCTTTCCAATTTAGAGACCAGGATGTCATGTGGGACAGTATCAAATACTTTGCATAAGTCCAGGTAGATGACATCAGTTGCTTTCCCCTTGTCTACCAGTGCTGTGGCAACATCATAGAAGGACACTAGATTTGTCAGGCATGATTTGCCTTTGGTGAAGCCATGTTGATTGTCACCAATCACCTCCTTATTTTCCATGTGCCTTAGCAGGGTTTCCAGGAGGATCTGCCCCATGATCTTGCCAGGCACAGAGGTGAGACTGACCCGTCTGTAGTTCCCTGGGTCATCCTTTTTTCCCTTTTTGAAAATGAGGGTTATGTTTCCCCCTTCCCACCAGCAGGAACTTCACCAGACTGCCACGACTTTTCAAATATAATGGAAAGCGGCTTGGCAACTTCATCTGCCAGCTCCCTCAGGACCCGTGGGTGGATTTCATCCGGTCCCATGGACTTATGCATCTTCAGGTTCCTCAGATGGTCCCGAACCTGATCTTCTCCTACAGTGGGTGGTTCTTCATTCTTATAGACCCTGCCTTTGCATTTAATTCTGATTCAATTGGGTTTACTGCTATGTTAAGAAATAGGACTGGAATGTCATACCTGAATGGTGTTAAAGACGTACTTCCAGTTTGCTGTGATAACAGTTGAGGTTGAGAAGTACTAAAGTACTAAAGAAGAAGAGAGGCTCTAAAAGCAGAAAAAGTCATTATAACAGAAGGCTTCATTTAGTGATGTATCACTGTAAATCAGTGTTATTCTGGTGGAAGAATAAGAAATATAGAAGAAGAAATATAAGAAATAAAGTATGTTTCTAGATAGACTGAAAGATTTCTTCTTCGAGCAGCAAGTCAGAGATCCCAGGGAATTCCTCAAAATTTCATTCTGTAGCTGTCCTGGTTCTTCTATTCAGTTACTGTGGCTAGAGTACTGTATCCCTGGTGGGACCTAGGATAACCATTTTAAGGACTCAGTGCTTTCCTATGTCTTCGATACACTAGGGGCATACTTCTGTTTTTTCATGACTGTATCACACCAGAAAAATGCTTTTCTCACGGAACTGATTTTACCAATACGTCTCTTCTTACCCCTTCCTCACATGTGATATTTCCTCTAGCCTGTTTTATACAGGAATTACAATGTAATTTTTTGCCTGAATTGATTTTTGTTACTCTTCTGAAGACCAATATGTCATTGAATACCAGTGCTAGAGGGATGAAAAAGATTTGAAGGTCTCCAAGTCATGTAAACCAAGTGTTTCAACAGGAGTCCATTTGGAATGTCACTTCATTATGTTGTTGCATGGATGACAAGATTAAATGAATGCTTGTAATGAAACTCCCTGTCTTGTAATTTGAAGGCAGTATAGAGTTTCTTACTTGGGTTTGGTAGTATGAATGTTACTTTAATTACTTAAGGGGCTGAAGAACATTTGGTGCAAACATAAGTAAATACAAAGTATCAGAATTGCTTAATACCCAAGAGCTTCACAATTAGGGAAAATAAGGATTGTTTGAAATGTTTGTTTTTGAAATCACAGAATGGTTTGGGTTAGAAGGGACCTTAAAGATCATCTAGTTCCAACCCCCCTGCCCTGGACGGGGACAAATAATTATAAATATCTTATGCTATCTAGATGTGATTTACATTGTTTCTGTTTATAATCTGCAGACTGTTGCATTGTCATCATTGTTCACAAAGGTAGTAAATTCAGATCGGTTACAACTCCTGGATGAGTTGATTATTTGGTTTGCGTAAATTGGAATAACTGTACTTACTTTGAGACAAATACATTAGGGTGGAAAAATACAAATACGTTAGGGTGGAACTGTTGAAATTCTGTCCCAACGTCCTGTCTATTTTATATTGTTTAAAAACTTGTTCAGCCTAATTAAACTTCTTACCTTTTATTTATCAAATAAACTACTTACTTTAACTGCTTTTAAAGTACTTAATGTCATACTTAATTCAAAATACAAACAAATCAAAATAACAGGCATCTCTTGACACTGCCTGCTGCATCTTTTAAATATGCCTTCAGTTCTGCTTAGCCTGATTCTTTGAGAGAGAATTGGTAGTAAAGATGTCTAAAGAAGGGAGATCAGGAAAATTTTAATGACCTGTGGGGCGCAGCTTCAAAGTAATCATCATCAGCATAACTACTTTGTGGTATAAATGCATTTCTAGCCTAATAAACAAGTGTGATGTAAATTTTCATTATAGTACTAGAAAGTTAATTTAGTTGTTGAAATTGTGATCTTGAAATCTTGTACATAGTAAAGTTGTCCAATATGCACAATATGTAGGAAATAGCAAACTTGAATTAATTCCTAGATAAAATTAGTATGCATCGCACTTCAATGATTTGTCTTTGTTTTGTTTCTCTAATCAAAATTTCAGTTAATTTCAGTTTTGTTCTCTGCTTCCCCCACATTAGTTCCATTGTCTTGATTTGCATCATTTGTACCAGCTGGCTTCTTGTCAATCTGTAGTTTGGACCTTTATATCAAACAGCAAATTAATTACAGGAAAAAAAATCTCAATAGTACTTCTATGCCTATAGGCTTTCACAGATATCAAGAAGTGAATGTTGATGATTCTTGTCAGAAATGAGAAATGGAACATGGGGAGGGGGGCAGCACATGCTTCACAGGTACCATTAGTTATCTCTAGAAGTAAGTGTTGGTCAGTTACCCATACCTTCCCTTTCCTAGACCCGACCCTCACTCCTTACAAAGTCAAACTAGGAAAAAATAGCCATTAAAAAGAAAAAAGTAATAGAGATGTATTTTTTGTTAAAGGATGCGTAGGCAGGGAGGGTGGAACTAGATGATCTTTAAAGTCCCTTCTAACCCGAACCATTCTGTGATTCTGTAATGCATCTCAAGTGCAGAAGCACTCTCAGGAATTTATTGGAAGGCCTGTTTGTATCCTAAATGTTAGTTCCTTTTCCCTATATCACATCTTATAACAAAAAAAGCCTACTTGAATTTGTTGTGTCGTAATTAATCTGGTTTTCTTTCTATAAAGAGAAATCAAGAGACCTTTTTAAAATTAAGTAATGTGTACAAAAGACTCATGAGTGTATTGTCCAGAAGGTGCCTGTGGAAACAGAGCTGTAAAATGCAAGCAGTCAGCGTTTAGACCCTCAACATCCTTTTCTGACATCAGCAAGTAATTTAGTTTTCTGTCAAGTTGCTGCACTTTGTTAATTTTTTGTATTTTTTTTCCTTAATGGCCATTAGTAATGGTTAGGAAATGAACATTGCTTTTGTATTTTGCTGCCACTTCTGTTGTTCTTGAAAAAAACAGAACCAACCAAACAAAAAACAATAAAATGCGGGGTTCAAAAAACACTAGTTACTGTGGTGGGGAAATAGGCAAAATGAGTGGAGATGAGGAAATGGGTATATGGCATAAACATGAAGGAGACGTGCTCCACTTGCACTGAAATGCTCTATTGAAATGATGGGCTAGTTCAGTCTAATTTATTTGCTACTTTCTATTGCTTATTTCCCTCATTTTTATGTTTTTCTTGAACAAATAGGTAAGATTTCCTTGGCTGTCTTTTCAAGATGCACATCATCTCTGACTTTATGATGGTTTTTGCGGTCTTTAACTGAGCTATCTCATGTAGTCTAGCTTTTCAATAGCGCGCAGATCATAAAAGAAGCTGATACCTTGCCCAGCTCATAAGAGAATATTGAATTTGGTTAGATACAGTGTCTGTTTTGTAGCAATATCCTCCCCTATTTTCTGTACTGTATTGTTAGCACAGTTTAAGAGCTCAGTCCAGCATTATTCCAAGGTCATTTTCAAAGTCCTGCTGTGATTCTGATTCTTTTATATTTGTCTCTGGTTTTGAGCTGAATGTGAAATTCAGCGGTTTAGCTTTTGAATGGGAAAATTAATTTACAACTTGTCAGTTCGTTTACAAAACGAATACCACTGTGAAGGATTTTCCTAAATGTATATGCAGCCTTTCTCTTTTGTCCTCTGTTCATTTCTTTGTTCCCCTGAAGCATGGAAATACACAAAAATCACTTCGAAAAATCTGAATTCATAGCTGTCACTGCTGACCGTATCCTCCGGGCCTTCCAGGCTGTGCCGACCGTGTGAGACAGCAGATGGTGGCTGCACATGCAGGGTATCCATCCAGGAAACAACGCTTGCCTTCTCTCAGCATCCCTGCCCTTCGTCTGCCCACAAAACTCCACTTTATTGACAAAACTCGAGTAACTGCTTGTCAAAATGTTAGGATCTTTTTTTTTTAATGGAAGCCCTCTTAAATTTGATCGTATTGCTTCCCATACATACTTCCAGGTACATCACTTGTTCTCTCTGTTTTATGGTGAGTTGGGTATTATGTGTAATCTCTGAAATGTTTGTGATGAATCAACTATCATAGGCTTTGAAATGTGTGTTTAACTTTCAAGTTACTCTAACGCATTTTAATCCTTTGTAAAATGAATAGTCCAAAATGAGTGAGGGTCTGCTAGGCGGTGGGTTATAGCATGAGTTAGAACCATCAAATCCATTTGGATTTGCCTCAACCTGTAATAATGAAAGTACATAAAACCAGGAAAACTTTGGATACATGAAAGCCATTCAAAATACTGAGTCCCAAATGAGGTGTTGCTGTGAATCTTTAGCTTTGACAGCTGATATTTGCTTCAGAGATTCTACGTAAGAGAAGCTAAGCTTTTTCTTGATTAAATTACAACTTTTCCCCTTCTTTTTTAATGGAGTGTGATCTAAGTCTGAATAAACCTATTCCTTGTCTTAAAGTGAAGTCTATTCAGTAGTTGTGTGGGCTAGATAGTCGTGATGAGACTGGCAAACTTGTGAAGCATTACTGCTATAGAAAACCAGATTGAAATACAATGGCGTTCACACACACGCAAAGGGACCTGAATGGGTGGGCACGCAGAGGAACCCAGCGCACAAACGTGCTTCATCCCGGCCTGAACCGTGTATCTCTTGCTTGTGACACTGAGTGTTGTGTTTGGCGAGGGAACTCCCCTTGCAAGGTTGATGTATTGATGCCCCCCTGAAGTCACTTGTTTTCAGTATCAAATACTGAATCCATTCTCATTAGTCATTGTGCTTTACTGTCTATAATTGAGCCTGCTATTTGAACTAGGATGTCTTTTTTGAATTTTTCTAGGAAGTAAGGAACAAAGATTCAAGTTGTCTTATTTTAATAGTTATTTTTCTACCACTGGAAATGATGACAACAGTATTTTTAGTCAGGATAAAAAGTCAAAAAAAGTGGTCGAAGTGCATCCAACTGGTGCTGTGATTGTTTGAAGTTTGACTGACAAAATGGGAGATTTTTATCTCTCTGGTCACGTGAATGATAGTGCTGATTTCTGTTAAGTGCTCTAAAACAATTGATTTCTACTGTTAAAGTGATGGCTTTAGGTTTCATAGTGACTCTAAAATTTTTATCTCAGTTGACTGAATTTCTGTTGCCCTTAATAAGGGATGGGAATGAGAAATTGTTATGCATGGGTGGCATGATAGCATAGAGGTTGTAATTCATTCACCAGTTTGTACTTCCCCTGGAGTCCGTGGATATTTTGCTCTGATAGTTTTACTGGCCAAACAAACCTGTTAACCACCATGAAAGTTCTGAGAAACAATTTAATAATAAAATGGCCGATTTATAAATGGAGAATTATTCTTTGGAATTTAAGACTTGTAGAAAGGAAATCTACTTTGAGGTATTTTACTTTTGTGGTTTTCGTGTATTTTTAGCATGTGATTTCACAGATCCTTAATATTTTTAAATACAGGTAACGAATTTGGACATCCGGAATGGCTTGACTTCCCCAGAAAAGGGAATAATGAGAGCTACCACTATGCCAGAAGACAGTTTAATCTTACTGAGGATCATCTCCTTCGCTATAGATTCCTAAATGCATTTGATAGAGATATGAATAAATTGGAGGAAAGATTTGGCTGGCTTGCATCTCCCCAGGTAAGCTTTATATACTAAATGATAAGTTCTTAGTCACCAGTTGGTTACGTGTTCAGAATAACAATGCCAAATTTGCATGCAGAAATTTTAAACAGCACTTTGTTATGCGCTGCGTAATGCCCCACCATATATTTCAAGTTGTCAAAACATGTCACTGAAATATCTTCTACAGATAATAGAAATCTGAAACAGTCTCCTTGTGGCTTCATAGCAAGCCCTTTTCCTATTATTTTTGCTATTTTTATTTAGTAACTGCAGATTGGATAAAGCAGACTATAAAATTGTCTGTAATCCAATCCAAGGATTGCTTTGAGAACGTGTAAATTGTTCTGACGATTTACTTCTTTATAAATAATTACACTGTTATGGAGAAAACACTTTCAGTATAGTGTAAGTTATAGTCTCCAAGTCTTCAACCTGTCACGTTTGTATTTGCCTTTCTTACCCAAATATTGCACGGTACTTTTTATCAAAGCAACTCAAATACTATAATTTCTCAGTGCTTAATTATTCCATACTAGTCATAATTCACTTTAAAGAATTTTTTTAGATGGATCTCTAGTTATTTATTAATGGCTTTAGCAAATAGAACAAAGGTGGTATGTGTAGCAGTTTAATGTCAAAAATCAAAGCTATTTCTTACACAGAGTTAGAAAAAAAAAACAACAAACACCAAATTAAAAAAAACACATATTGAGTGCTTCATTTTCTAAATTACTAACGGTAGATGTGAGGCAGATCCCCATGACAAATAGACTGAAGATTTGATTTGATAGAAGGAATGAATTTTTTGCTAAAGGAAAGTGTGATTGAAAAGACCATGTTACCAATCTTTGAGCAAGAATTTTTCAAGTGCTCTATACCTATCGTGCTTCTACCTCTTTAATTTTACATTGCCTTATAAAAAGTAAGCCATAGTTTAGTAATCAAAAAATTTTATATGACCTTACATAGGTAAACAATTTGCATGTTAATGCCCTTATCTATGTTGTTTGAATCTTTGACTCTTTTACTTGGAATGAGGTATAGAAGCAGTGGATTTCTTCTTTTTTTTTATTAATTCAGTTAGAAATGAAATATTTTATGGTATTGGATTTTTATTTTTTTCTTTCCTAGGCCTATGTGAGTGAAAAGCATGAATCCAATAAGGTCATAGCATTTGAGAGAGCAGGTCTCGTTTTTATTTTCAACTTCCATCCGTATCAAAGTTACGTGGACTACAGAGTGGGTATTGAAACTCCAGGAAAATATCCTTTTCTTTACTGTTTTGCTTATATAGAAAAGCTTTAGAAGTTGAAAGCTAATTTTATTTGTTTCCTAATATGAATGCAAACTGTAGTTAAAAGGTAAGAAACCACTTACTTGTCATCAGTATAATCTTGCTTTAATTCTTAGCGTACAGCAAAAAAATAATTTACAAATTTGCCTTCTTCATAAGAAACCATTTTGTAGAACATGAAAGCAGAAATAGCAATTTAAAGATTGTATGTTAGTTTCCTTGTGAAGCCTTGTTTTCTGGAATTATGTTGAGGCATGAAACAAAGTAACTCCTACTTGTTAAATAAGCTACAGAAGTGACAACAGCAAGGTGAGGCTGGGCAGGCAGTCACACAGGAAAATGCATTAGCTTAAACCTTCATCAGGAATGTGGTACAATTTCTGTTTTATAATTGGGTGGACCGGGGATGCGCTCGTAGCTCAGCCAAGAAGCGGTAAATGATTACTCTTGAGTAATTGACTGGGTTTGTGTTTGTGTCCAAATTCTTAGCATTAAGGGAGATTAAAAAAATTAATGCTAACTTGCTGGAGGAATTTAGTTTGCCCAAATTCAGTTTGTGTCAAGTGCTTAGACAAACCAGAGTCTAGTGAATCTTCCTGTGTCAGTAATGAACCGCTGCAGTTCCAAACTTTTTGGCCTACTCTTTTTTTATTTATCACCAACTTCAGTAAACTACTGCTATATTTTAGTTGCTTTAGTTCAGCGTTGTACCTTATACCCACTGAGCACCGCTGATCTGACCTGCAGGGTCTCAGGCCTTAGCAGGATTCTGAGTTAGAAACATCAGGTCAAACACACCTTCTTCAGTGCTTTCTTCTGCTTCCTCTGTGCTGCTGCTGGAACTCCTGGAAAAGGTAGAACGGAGTAGTAAATTGGAGCAGTAAAATCTTAATGTGGTGTTGAGATGTACCAATACTTGACTGTGGCAGGCTTCAGGTATCTATCTGCCCATTTAAGTTGATGCTACAGCACTTCATCTCTCTTGTATGAAATGCCTCGAGTACTACAAATGGAAAAAGATGTAATTTCAATGTTAAGGACTATAATGCATTACAGAATTAGCATGACTTTTTTGCTCTGATACTTATACAGATACAGTTAAATCCAAACCACGTATTGTTGTTAACTTTCTGCCTTTCTTTTTCAAGGATGCTAGAGGTTCAATTATCAGAAATGTTTAAGAAATATTTCCAAAAAAATCTCACTCTTAACTTCAGTATCACTTTTTTTCTTCTCTTTTCCATAACATGTCTTCAGGCTTGTATTTAACTGCAATTATATATGCGGCTGTCTTCTTAATTTCATTTTCTGTTTTGTGCTAAATGAATTAAATAACTAGACATTGTTTTTCTGGGTGTGTAAATGCCCTGCAGGCATTGCTAAAAAAATTCTACTCGTCGGCACTTATAGCTAAGATGGGACTAAGCTGTGCTCAGGCACTTCTGACACTATTTGGGCTTTCTTTATAGAAATATTTTTATGACCACTCTCTTGACAAAATATTTTATATAAACAGTCTTTTGGGTTTTATCAGTGCTCTAAATTTTTCAGTCTTTAAAAAATATTTCATGTCTTTATTTTACAGGACTAGTATCTCCTTTATCCTTATAAATTAGGCATTTACTGTTTGTGTAGAATCCTGAGCGTGTTGCTCCTGTTTCAGCTGAGGCTGCTCTATAGTAGCTCTTCTGGAAAAAAATGCAAAAATCTTCTTTTCACTGGATTTACTTTACAAATTAAGGCCCTGTTGCGTTTCAGTAAGTTATCTGTTGCTGGTTCACTCTGGGCATTGAAGTATCTTTCTACTGCATATTGGGCAGAAACACAGTCATTGCTAATTGATTTTTAATTTATTTTTTTTAAAATGTAAGCAGAAACTTTTTAGAAGATGTTTGCTATTCACTTAGTAGATGATGAGGGGAGTTTTTACATCTTTTGTTTATTTTGGTTCACTGAAAATCATACCGAAACTTAACAACAGCTCAACTGTGTTCGGAACAAATTTGATATAAACAAGGCATACAGATGGTGTTTCATATTTGCAGTTTATGTCATATTGTTTCATATATTAGTGCCTGTACACATCCTTATCTTTTAAGTGTGTGCATTATAATTCTATTTACATCATATATAGTTTAAATTTAAATTGTTGAAGCATAAAGATCCATATTAGCTTTTCATTCACTAAGCTAAAGTTTTTATTGCTAATGGAACTGCCAGTTACAAACAGTGTATTTGCTTTCGTTAAGGTGCTTTGTCTGACTAACCCCTCCTGCCCCAAGCAGACAGTGGATTTTGTGGTTCTCTGTCCTCAGTGTGAGACATTCTCCACTGCCTCTGGCAGGAGCAGATGGCTCTAAGTGCTGCTGCTGCTCTTCTCTGTGAAACACAGTGCACCTTCACCTCCGAGAGCCTTGTTCATATGGTTAAAAAAGCGTCTGTCCCGTCTTATGGCATTGTATTGTTTACAACTCTGAGAGGAAGTAGTTCTCTTAATTTAGTGTTCTCACTTGGGAATCTCAAATACAGAATATTCCCAAAAATCACCTTTTCAACAAGCAAAGGCTGTGTTGCCATTCAGTGAGACCTGGACAGGCTAGAGAGTTGGGTGGGGAGGAACCTAATGAAGTCCAACAAGGGTAAGCTGGTAGGGTCCTGCACCTAGGAAGGAATAACCCCATACACCGGTACAGGTTAAGGGTTGACCTGCTGGAGAGCAGCTCTGCAGAGAGGGAGCTGGGAGTGCTGGTGGACAGAAAGTTGACCATGAGCCAGCAATGTGCCCTTGTGGCCAAGAAGGCCAATGGTATCCTGGGGTGCAATAAAGAGAGCGTGGTCAGTAGGTTGAGGGAGGTCATCCTCCCCCTCTACTCTGCCCTGGTGAGGCCCTACCTGGAGTACTGTGTCCAGTTCTGGGCTCCCAGGTTCAAGAAAAACAGGGAACTGCTGGAGAGATTTCAGCGGAGGGCTAGAAAGATGATCAAGGGAATGGAGCATGTCTCTTATGAGGAAAGGCTGAGAGACCTGGGTCTGTTTAGCCTGGAGAAGAGAAGACTGAGAGGGGATCTCACTAATGCTTATCAACATCTAAAGGGCGGGTGCCATGAGGGTGGAGGCAGACTCTTTTCAGTGGTGCCCGGCAACAGGACAAGGGGCAATAGGCACAAACTGGAACACAGGAGGTTCCATCTAAACATGAGGAAAAAGTTCTTGGCTTTGAGGATAACAGAGCACTGGGGCAGGCCCAGGAGAGGTGGTGGAGTCTCCTTGTCTGGAGATATTCAAAACCTGCCTGGATGCATTCCTGTGCAACCTGCTCTAGGTGATCCTGCGTTAGCAGGGGAGTTGGACTAGATGATCTCCAGAGGTCCCTTCCAACCCCTGCCATTCTGTGATTCTTCCCCTATTCATTTTATCCTGTGGCAGTTCAATGCATGAACCAGGGGAAATTCCAGAAAATCGTCTGGAAGGGAACTGTTGCCAACTGGCTATGTCTGATTTAACTTTGGATTTTTACATGGGAAGGTAGGAACCTTATCTTCCTTACAGTATCTTAAATTCTGAAGATGCAAATAATTCTGAACAATATGAGTACTTTAGTAGATATATTGCAAGAGATTGTGCAAGTTCTCGTTCACAAAGCTGGCCTGAATCTATCTTCAGGTTTCAAAAACTGCAGTGTTTTGCATGGTTTGTCCCTCAAGGTGAACATAGCAGTGATTCCCATCCCAAGAGAATAAAAAAACCTCCTCTCAGTTGAAAAAAGTGTCTCATAAAGACACTTTGCTAGAAATGGACATGTTTGAACAAATAATTTATCTCCCTTAAATTTTTAAGTTTAGCTTAAAAGTAGATTGAACGTATCTTCATCAGACTTTCTTGAAACAAAATTTAGGAAGTTGTAGTGGCTTCTGTTGATTGTTGAAATGAAAATCATAATGCTTCTTAAACTGTTTTGCATAAAGAGGAGAAAATAACAAAGGAGTGAAAAGGAAAAAACAAGTTTAACTTAGGTCAGAACTTCCTGATTTGGCTCGTAAGTGTCTTTATTTTTTTACTTTTCTCTTTGGCCTTTGAAATGAAAGTATCTCGTTTATGTTAATTTTAAATCTCTTTTTATCCAGGAAGCTTATTTATTGTCCGTATTAAAAAAAAAAAAAAGTCACTGTGTTCTCATCCAATGCCATCACATGGGATGAATCATTGGGACTTCTTTTCTAAAGGAAGTGCTTTTGACTGTATGTATCAAATAAGACAACAGACCCTGATACCTACACCATAAAAATCTCACCTCTGTTTAGTGCCTCTTGACAACAAAGTCCTTGGACAATAAGTTGTCTATAAACACCTTGAACATACCTAAACTCTTCATTTGTGTTCTTTATAGGAGAAAGCTAAGCTGTACTGTATCTTAGCAATTGCATTCTCCGTATCTTTTCATTGATAATGAAGACAGAAGCCCTCCATTATCCCATTCCTCTGTGTAAAAGTTTGCTTCTGACCCAAGGAAAGCTCTGGAGTTGTGGAAATACCATCAAGTGTATTGGAGAACTGCTGAAATATTAGTAATAGCTGCTACGTGATGTGCTTACATGCTCATCATCATAATCGCTTATTTTCAGGAAGCCTCGTCTCAACTAAACTAGACATAACTAATACTATGGCATTAGAACTGAGAAGATGCAGATAGTCACTGAAATGCTTCTCTGAGAAAGGGCTCAAAAGCAGAATCGTTTTACAGCAGTTCCTTAAGGATCCTCTACTTAGCTGAGTAGTGATAACTAACTGTATGCATAGTTGTAACTGACAGCAAATTTGAGGTATTGCAGCATGTGGCAAAGGAGAGTAACTGAAATTGCTTCGCTTCTCACAGACTCGGAGCCTGTGTGTGATACTTATGATTCTGTTTGCAGTGCCTCGCCCTAAAGGTTCTGTATTCTATTCATATCTCCTCTGGTTGCAAGATTAAAAGGCAAAAGTTTACATGTGGGAGATAGCGCTACTCAGATTTGGATTATTTATTTTTTTGTGGGGTTGGTAACTACGTAAGCTGTTAGGAGTAAATGGGCTAACTTACACTATTTCTGTAATCTTTCTAAGACTGGTAAAAGTGAGGCAGTGCAAAAGAAAAGGATAGCATGATTTCCAGAGCATGAAGGAGGCTGAGGCTTGTTTTGGTACTCCAAGAAGAATTTGGCTTGATTTGGCTTTATTTTTTGAACTGGAAGTTAAGGGTATCAAGTATTTTATCAACCACACAAGTCCATAGGAAGTCTACTTTTATATTCCACTTAACCAGAAGAGATACAAGTTGTGTGTGTTCATTTTGTTTAGACATGCTCAGTCTTTCTTGTCTTAGATTTCTAAACTATTAATCAAGAATAGCTGACTTGATCAGTACTTTGTATCAGCTTATAAATGACAACAAAAAAAAAACATGAAGCTTTCTTATTGAAGCTCAGTCTTTTAGAGTAGTCAAATGTTCATAGTATAAAACCAATGCAGAACTGTTTATAGTATCAGTTTTTAAATGAAACTTACCACAAAGTTAACAACCACTATTACCCTCTGATTCTTCTCGCTTTCAGCATACGTTCTTCTTCCCTGCCAACATCCAGCAGGCTGAGTTTTAGTATCTATTTACTTTGAAGTTGTTGGGGTGTTTTAACGTTGACTAGCTTTCTTTCTAACCCTTGTCCTGCAATTAGAGCCATGAATCTTATGGATAGTTTTGTAATGGAACCTTTCAACCTGAGATTTTTAAAAAATGTGTCCTATAAGCAGGTAATGTAGTATGGTGGTGTGCTCTCCCCTTTTCCCCTTCCCCCCCTCCCCGCTCCTGCTCAAGCCATGGCCATCAGCGGGAGTTGTTATGAGTTGCACTTGAACTGTGGGAGATGGCTGGCAACATAACCAAAACACTGTCTGGAGTGGGAACCTAGGTACCTTGTTCCCATGCGAATATGACTATAGGTCAATTATCTTACTCCATAAATAGCAGACAGCCCAAGAGCCCTTTGAGCTCTCCTGCACGGCAGCGGGCTGCACGACAGGATCTCCCCTTGAGTGGGGACGCTCGCTTAAGGTTCTTCTCCTCGAGGTTGAGAGATTCCTTGCCGCAACAGATTCTCGGTAAGTGACTAATAGCATGCTAAACTTAGAAATCTTAGCTAAGTGATATAAGGATTGATTGCGCATATATAATCCTTTAGACATAAACCGTTGACCAAGTCTGGGACTAGGACTGGATCCAGCCGCACCCAGACTCCTCTCTGAGAAGGAGTTTAGAAAGCAAGGGGGTCCTTTCTGAACCTCGTGACTCAACGGGAGGGTCTCCCTGACAGCTTGTCTGACCCTGGCCTCTAAGCAGTAAATAATCGAGTGTACCCTGGCATCGAATCTCGTAAAACACTGTCACATTCACTACTAACTTTGTTAAATCACTGTTCTATGTTAATAAACATTTCACTACTACTCTCTTACGAGTGAAGTTATTCACTCCGCCTGCGACATGTGGTCATACATGACGTTAACTCTTTGGAATAACTTCTTCACTTTAAATTCTTTATGATCCCTTTGGAACTCTGACATGAAGCAGAAGTACTTAAAAACAAGAATTTGTTGTCATTCTGTTGGGTCTTTTTTTTAGAAATTGGTGGATTTTTATTCAATACTCTGAGGCAGTTAAAAATTCTTGTTAATGAAAAGTTGGTCTGAATAATATTGGGAATTGTGGGAAATGTGATGATCCTTTCACTATCTAGGTTTAAGTTTGTTTAATTGAATTAGTCAAATCAGTGCATGTAGCACTTGTCATTAAATTTGCCTTTAAGTTGGATGGCTTTGGTCTATCAGTAGATCATAATAATATATATTACTAAGCTGTTGTTTCTCAGATATGTTACAAGTACATAAAAAGATAAAGAGCTTCCTGTCTCTCTGGCCTACATTTTTCTAGGTGTTTGTTCCTCTGTTCTGATCTCATGGAAAATATCATTATTCTTCCAGGTGTTCTTTATTTGTAGGCTGTTGGGGTAGCAAACCTTATTGTACTTTTATAAGAGAAGTGGTAGTCAGTGGACATTAGTGTCTTTCTCGTCCCACTTGGTTTGGAAAGTCTTTTTGTGAACAGTCAGCCAGTCAAAAGCTATATGACTTGGAGTCAGTTTTTCCTTCCCTTCTATGCTGCAGTCTTCTCTCTTGATTTATTTCCGTTGACGCTGGGTTGCTCCATTCTACTTCTTGTTCTCCTGAGATGATGTACCCTAGTGTGAGACATTCAAGGTCTGAGGCCTTGATTTTGTATATAAGCATGGAAGCCTGTAAATGTTGTTGAGCAATACGAATCACTACTGGCTTACCTCTATTTGTACCTTGACATTTCGTGTTGTTGTATATTGCTAAAGTGCAAGCAGTAAAAAAAAATGTCATGGGAAGAAATGGTTACTTTGTTAAAAATATTGCCATTTTTACATGGCATAACATAGCAAAGCATTGTAATGCTAGAGTGAATGAATACCAGAGTCTCATGCTTTTTGTTGGCATGAATTTAGGGTGAATAAATACTTTTGAAGTCAGAGTTTTCATAAGCAAATAACTAGGTGAGACCTGAGGTATCATGCAAATCCTGCAAAAATATACTTTTTTGAAAAAAAAAAAAAAAACCCAAACATTAATTCAGGCTCTCTGACATTTGCAACCTGCACCTAGAGCTTCTAATGAGCAAATAAGGTCACTTGAATGAGTCACTGGCATGCAATTGCTGAAGGCAAAGAGGCTGCTTTGAAGTGCAGTTATGTAGCTGTCCTTGCCTGTTAGAATTCAGGGGATATCCAGCACGTGGAGACAAAGGACTTAATTTACGATCAGCCAAATGCCAAATTCTATCAAGGTAGTTGATACGTTAAGGTTAATAGGTGTGAGTAAGAAATATAGCACACTAATGTGGGAATGGATCTTCGATCGGTGTAGGAAAGAGCACAGATTTCCAGCACTGTGATTCTGTGTAACCATTAGAGTGGCATATGCTATTGCCCAATTTCTGTTTCATTAAGTGAAGGAAAAAGGAAAACATTTTTATGCTCATGCTGGAATTTTGCTTCATAAATTATGCTCTTTCAGAAGCCTTTTCATGAGAAACAGGCAGCTTGAGCTAAGAAATTATTTCTGCCTAATTTGCTTCAGTTTTGAGATAGTTGAATAATCAACATCTGGGTCAGATGTCTCGAGTTCTCTGATTGTAGATACAATTTTGCATGTTAACAGGGAAACCATTCATAAGTTTCCATTTTTATTTTTTCAATACTAACTAGTCATTTCCATGGGGTGATTCCAAGGCCTGTCTACAGTAAAAATTCAATATGGAAAGCTTCTTTGCTCTATTCAAAAGGAACATGGCTGAAAGGAGGGAGAAAGAACAGGAAAAGGGACTTAAAGATTTTGGCAATAATTCCTTTCTCTTCTATAAGATCTCAGGCAGGTTTTTGTTAAACAATTTTTCTGCAGTGTTGGAAGTCTCATTAAAATGAAGCTAAATTGTGTATTTCCCCCTGCCTTTTTTTTTAACAAGACTGGTTATCTTTGCACAAAAGTAAATCATCATTTTATGTACATGCTTACCAACCACTATGGATTTACATATCTCTAAATTTATATTTGGTTTAAGCGAAAAGCATCCATGTTTGGTTGAAGGAAAAAAGGTACAGTACCCCCCTCCTGCTCAGTTCTGTGCTTTGAATTGAGTGCTAAATGGCTTCAACTATCTTTTAAATATCCTGAGCTGAAGTTCATCAGGATGAGGTGTTTAATTTAATTAGAAAATTCATCTAAATACTCTCTAATATGCTTTTACTCAATAGTAGGTTGACCCTTTAGTATTTTCTAGAATTAAGAGTGTGCGGAGAGGAGGAACAGAGGTACCCTTCATCTTTAAATTAATTATGCTAGTTTCTTCAGTGCAATTCAAGAATTATTAAAAAAAAAAAAGGGGGGGGGGGCGCTAACCACTTCAGGCTCTTTACAGTCCTCCTTGCAGCTGTACTCTCCTTCATCTTCTCTGTGTTTACAGTGTGTTTGATGACTGAGTTCATGTTTTCCTTAATGTGTCTTACTAGCATATACTGTGTCCCTTTAGCTTCTGTATTACTGGCTTTGTATTCTTTTGCGCTTAGCTTGAAAATCTAGTTTCCACTTTCTTTAGGCTTCTTTCTAGGATATGAGGTGAATGAAAAGTTCATTAATTAGCCCTATTGATCTGTGGCTACATTTCTTGTTCTGTGTGCATATTAATAATTCATAAATTATGTTTATGCCCATAGCTTGTTTTTTTTTTTTTTTTACAAAATCGATTTCTTTGAGAAATTGCAGGTCTTTTGGTATCCTTTCCCTTTCTTTTGATGCATCTTGAGAATAACAATTGTCACTTCTACAGCTGTTGGTGTACCCAGCTTCTGTTTTTCTTGTTTTGTTTCTTGTCTTCACTTATTGCCAAAATATCTTCTTTTATTTTACAGGTAGTATTTTGGCAATGAAAATTGTTTCCAGGACAGCTTATCTGTTCTTACTTTCTGTAGGCTGAATATATTCCTTTGGCCCTGGCTCATTACTGTTGCCTTTGACTTCTCAAACCAGCTAATGCCTTTGTATGTGAAAGTTATGTGTTATCTTCATTGTCATCCTGGTGACTTCTCTATCTGGGCACTCTTTCCAACAGCTTTTATACATACTTTTGGAAAACAGGCAATGAATAGCATTCTCTACCACATTAACCTTTTGCTGTTGGGAAAACATTGATCATGGTGCCGGTAAATCCAATCTAAAATATGAACTGGAGTATTCGCTGGGGATGGGGATTATTGCAATCTTGGTACTGCTTTCCTAGCTGCAGGCCTAATAGCAGAGATCATGCCTTTCCTAAGAAAAACTTGCCCATAGTGCCGATGTCAAGCAAGTGTTGCAACAGGTTACCCAGAGAGGTTGGGCAGTCTCTGTCTTTGGACGTTTTCAGAAGCTTACTGGATAAAGCCCTGAGCAATCTGGTCTGACCCTGCAGCTGACTTCCAGAGGTTCCTTCCAGACTGCGTCATTGTTTTTTCCCATCCCTATGATCCCAGTCCTTTGTATGCTGTGTGCAGCTATGACAGCATATATACTGTAGCTACTTCTGTAAAGGATTTCCCTTAGGAATCACTGAAAAAGGCTTTATGGGAAAGTTGTTTCATTTATATAAACCCAAAACACCCAAAGCTTTCTCTGGACACCCTAAACAAAGCATCTAGGGGTACCTTAGCTGTTACTTTTGTGAATAAATCTTTTAATCCATGTAGATGTAGTGAGAATGAGTAAATTTAGTCTTCTCATATGGTTAAGACTTGCAGCTGGGTTATGCATGGGATCATGCCAGTGTTCCTATCATTACCACTATAACTGGTTCAGGACAGCCAGCTGATCCCAAGACACCTTACAGGATCAGAAGCTTTTCAAAGTGTTCCCGTGTCTTCTGTTGTTCATATGCTTCTTCCTAGCCTAAATTCACTTTCTGAGACAAAAATTAAGCGTATCAGCGCAATTTTTGATCCTTTTTGGTTCTGTACTTTTATCTTTCTCCCATCTGTGTTGCCAGAACCAAGAAATGGTAGCAAGGGATAAAAATGAAATCTTTATTAGGCATTCTTTTTTTATATATAGAGAAGTGCAGTGAAAAAATGAGAGCTGGTTTACATATGAGATAAAAAGAAAATAAATATTTACATACACACCCATGCCCTAGGGGCATGCCTGGAAAGCACCAGAGAACCAGAAGTAGGGATGCTTAAGAATTTCATTGTAGGGTAAAATCAAAACTATAATTGCTCCTAATCCTAATGTTTTAAAACAGATTATGAAAAGATGAAGATGAAACCGTCAGGATCACCTACAGTCTTTCTGTATGTGTTTGGTTACCCTTCCTACATGCCCAGTCTTGGTCGTTTATGTCCAGACTTTCTAACCTGATGAGTAAATTGTCACGGAGGTAATCTGTGTAATTGGGCCTTCTGTATTATATATGAAAGCCCTATGTACTTAGTATTATTTGAATGTATTTGGTTTGTGGTAGGTGTTTATGCAAGTCAAACCAGACCATACAGAAAAGAGTAGTTTCTGTATAAATACTCAGTAAGCCTTACATTGTTTTGCAACTGGTCAGTCGAAATTCTTATCTGCTCTTCTGCAAAGCGTTTAATTATGTTGGACCATCACCCCCACATATAGCACTTGGATTCTTTAGTCAATAGTAAGGGTTGAGGAACAAAATACAAATTATCCTATTCTATGATTTGCATTTACTTAGTGGTGTTTTATGTGTCATTAAACATGCATAAGATTAAATAAAAAAATTGTGTTTAAAATATGTATTTCAAAACATCATAAAAGCATAGTAATTCAGTAATTAGTGTGGTAGATAATGACAGCCTTTCCATTTCCAGCTCTATCTATGCAAGAGTTCATTGCTTTTGCTACTCTCCTCTGCTGTAGTGGTTAGGAAATTCAGTCAGCACATCAAACTGAACAGAAATCACGCTTTTTTTCAATCAGAGTACGGGTGAGTATTTCTAGCACTCTGTTGCTGAAACAAGAGACCCTGCTGCAAAAGAAAATATTTCTATTATGTGCTTAATTAAAATGCACAACTGTTTAATGTTTTCATGAAAGTAGTCTTCAAAAACCTAGATGCTCATAAAACTCTGAAATGTGAAAAGCGGCTCTTCTGTGAGGTTTAAGTTGGAAGGCAAATGGGCATGTTTACCAAACTAGTTATTTTTCCCTGAGAAGTATCTAATTTGTGAAGATCTTAAAAGTCTTTTTGACCCAATTATTCAGGATCTAGTTAACAGTATTTATGCCAAATATGCTATGTTGCAAGGTGTGGAGAGGCAGCGAATATTAACTGTTTTGCTAGAGAGCACTTCTAGACATACTTTTATAGCCTGGATTAAGGAAACGGGATAAATTGTTTTAAAATTAGCATAGCCATAACAATTGCATTTGCTGTAAATAGTTTTAAAGGAATCATTAGAGATGTCAGGTCTTTCAGCAACATTGGTAAATTATTAAATTTAATGTATAGTGTAGATCACAGAAGCAAAGAGTGAAATGCTTGAGGGAGACGTTCTCCTGCCATGTTAATAAAATATACAGTGGAATAGTAACAGCCATTGCTGATGCTGGGTTTAAAAGGGCACTGGAGAGAGTAACTAGAATTTCTAGTTTGTATTTTTGTATGTAGTACATGACAACAAACAAATGGTATAAATATAAACAAACAAATGTTTATAAAATAAAGGGTAAGGGAGGTATGCACATATAAGGCATTGATGACTAAAGCTGGCAAAGTATAATTTTCCTAACTTTTAAAAAAAAAAAACTTTCCTTTTTTTTTTTTTTAAAAAAAGTATCAAACACAAAGATTTTGCCAGCAAATGTGGTGATCTGTTGTTTCTCCTTTTGGGCACCTGCCCTCTAGAAATCAACAACTAACTTGGCAGTTCTGGGCCTTTCTCTCATTTTGCTGCACATACTTGTGGGGAAGGGATTTCTTAACATTAGTGATTTGGTAGCTAATTGACAGCTTTTCTCTTTTTCCTAATATGCCTCTATTTTTCTTCTTTGCCTTCTGTCAGCAAAACCTGTGCAATCTTCTAAACTGAAATATCTCAGAGTAAACTCTTAGTTTAGGCAACTTCTTGTGTTATGTCATGCTTCAGTCTTTTTTGTGGCCAGAGATTTAAATCAGTAAGACTGGCAGTTGGGAAACATCCTAAATTCATCTGATAGAAAGAGCAGTGTAAAAAGAGTTAAATAAGACTTAAATCAAAACAGTTAATATCAAAATCCTGAGATTTTTGAGCAGGTCTATTCTGAAAAGGTTGAGCAAACACAGAAGTACAAGAGCAATTTGAGAACTACTGACTTGAGTGTTGCTTCAGTCTTCCCCAAATCTATTAAATACAAGCTCTGGCAAAATAAGATCTTCCATGGCTTAAAATTAAGGAAGCAGATGGTGGATTATACAGCACTGTTATTTCCCTCTCTGTATGTTTTGGGTCGTGGGGAGTGGAGACTGAGGCTTTCTGTTGTAACTTCAGGAGGGAAAAGGATGTTTTAATTATGTCCAAACAAGAAATTCAAATGTACTGAAATAATCATAAAATTAAAACATTCTATTTGTTGTCCCAAATAAGAAGACATCGACTTTTGAACATGTGTTAGCTCTTTATTTCCCTATTTATTTTGTGATTTTAGTGATTCTTTTCTTTCAACATTATTTTGTCTTTTTTTACTAAATCTGTTTGAATCCTTTAGGTATCTGTAGAGGTATTCCAACTCATTGTTAAGCTTTGTTAAATAACTTACCTCATTTTAACAACTGCAATCGGAATGTTGGTCTCTTAAAAGGTCTTCTATTAAATATAAGCTTTCTTTTGTTCCTTTGTGCTACAACAATTCAAACTCTTCTCTGAAAAATTCTCAAAGGAGTTGTGGGGTTTTCTTCTGTAAAACTGTATGCTTTTCTCATTAACACTTGATCAGATTCTGACAGACTGTAAAATATTGCTAAACACCGATTGATTTTGACGGTCACAAGTATGTAACTTCTTAAATGTAATTCAAATCCACTCATTTTTATTTATCGGTACACTTTTAATCTAGTTTATTACATAAAGTGCTGTGCACATCTACTGTAATACTATAAACTTACTCATGGAAGATTCCAGAAGAGACGGGAAGGTACTTTCTTTTTTAGGAGTCACTATGCTAAGATGAAATTTTCAAGAAAAAATGTTATACAGCTTCTATGTGTTCTGTATATTATTCCACTCTTACATTTTCTTAAATTCTTCTTATTATTTTTGCTTTATATTGAATATATTAGCATGAATTGTGTTGCAGCAGTTCTAGGTTTTTTTGCTTTGATTTATTTCCCATTTCACAGTAACTTGGCATAGTTCCTTAATAGTCTTTTTTTTAAGTATAAAATCCTTCTGGATTCTGATGCTGCAGAATATGGAGGGCATCAAAGGCTGGACCATAGTACAGAGTACTTCTCTGAAGAATATCCTCACAATTATCGACCTAATTCACTTATGGTAAGTAAGATTTTTTTTTTGTATTCTTATTTGTCAAAAAATTTCAAAAGTTATATGGAGTCTATTCTAGGCGTATTTTGGAGGTGAGGTTAATTTATTTTCTGAAATTAGCTTTTGTATGAATACAGTAGACGTGACAATGTTATGATTTGATTATGACCTATAATCTTAACTGGTTTTCCTCTTTTGACATTACATTTAAATTTGCATGCACTCTTGCAGTGTCTGGCACACACCATTCCTTGCCAACTTGCATGAAAACCTTCTAATGTGCTTTTGAATTTTCATGTTTAATATCATCATTTGCCTTTTTTGCATGTTTGAGAAACTCCATCTTGATGCTTGCTTTGTGATGTAAGGTTCTGTAGAAACTGAATCTTGTGTTGCTTAAAATCACTTGCTTAACTCCACAAACACGAATTAGAGCAAGTCATGTGTTTGCCAACTGGCTTTCTCCTCCTCAGTTTACAGAAAAACTTCGCAACGTGGAACAGACCTTCTCTGTTCACATCAAGAATTTTAAGAATTTCCAGTCCTAAAGTTGTGTGAATAATGGATAAATACTTTCCCACAAATCACTTCAGATGAAGTGGGAAGGATATCCTTGTATGCAATTTCTGTTAGCTGAGATGGTGATCGTAATCACTTGCCAGAATTAACAATTTTAAAATGTCATTCTTCCCATTCTTTGTATATGTATACATATATACACATATTTCCCATTCTTTATATATGTATTTACATATGTATACGTTCACAAGCACAACAGAATACGTTTCAAAAAGGTCACAAATTAAGCAGAGTTCACAGAAAGAGTTCTGGGAATGCTTATATTGCTGACTAGATTTTCAGATCTGAAACATATACATGTGTGAAGGGGTGTGTGTGTCTCTGCATAGCTTTATTTATCCACATAAATGCCTGTAAATAAGTTACACTTGTAATCTTAACAGGCTATGAAAATGGAGTATCTGCACTGATTTGTGTGGGCCGTGCCTCTTCCGTGACAGAACAGAGACATCAATTTCTAGTGTCACATCTTAACATCTCTCATGAGATCTAAACTCCTGAGAATTATTGTCACTTTTAATATGTCTGTCTCTCTCTCTTACTCACATTCACCGTATTTCATTGTATTCAGGGTATAGGCATTTATCTCGTTTGCTTGTTTTAAAATAGTTTCATTACATGAGAGAATTCTTGCGCTTTCATCGTGTTTGGTGTAAAGGATCTTGGGAACGTATTGGGTTTTTTTTAAAAGTATCTGTATGTGACAATGCCTTTGTAGTGTGGGTAAGTACCTATGCTCATTTGCACACAAAGAAACTAAGGCTCTAAGATTTCATTCCTGAAGGTTATGTAGCAAATTAATGCTTCCAGAATTCTTGCTTCGTGTATCCAATTTGAATACCTTGCTCTGGTGATTGGAGAGCAACTTAATTGTCTACCACTAACTTAACTTTTGCAAGCCAATTAACTGTAATTCGGAATGTATATTTCACATTTAGACTCTTAGATGGTGACTGCGAGTCATTCAAGACAGAAAAAAATGCCACAAAGTGTGAAGATGCAATTTGCTAGGAGCATGTGGAAGATAAGGCATGTGACAAGCAAAGCAGCAAGTGCACTTTTGCGGCATAAACTGTGGCATGGCAGTGGCACTTCGGGGTCAGAAAGAAACCCATCAGTGTGGGTCACATTAACTTTCTTTTATGTCCTTCAGCAATCCAATTCACAGACCACCTTCAGCCAACACCCCAGAAGATGCCACAAGCACCACATAGAGGTAAAATGCTAGTAAAAGGACACCAAGTAAAACTAATTGGGGAAAAAAAATCTGGAAAACCTAACTCCAAGTAAGAAAGAACAAAAGTTACAGTAAATACCTCATCTGCCATTTTACAATAAAACAACGGTGTTTTATTTTAAATATCAGTTTACATCCCAGTTCTTGGGTAATCAGTTATCCTTGGGAGTTGCTTTAGTCTTAGTTGAAGTTTCTAAAATCAGAGTAGAAGTCTTCCCTTCGTATTTCTTTACAAAAAAACATACGATGCCTCCCCAATAAACTCATAAAGGTTCTTTTCCTGTTGTTTGTGAATTATCTTATTCTCTTTCCATAATGCACAAGACTTAAGTTTCTTGTTTCAAAAAAATTTATTTCCTCCTCCACCATAAACTTCAAAGAAATATTTTTTTTAATGACAGATGTATGTCCCTCCAGGTGTGTAAGCAAACATTGTCAGCAGAACATGCCCAATGGGCTATGACAAACTGAAATCACATGCAATGATTATGCTGTTCAAGTCAAGCTTAAATAGCTCACAAATGTGTTACAAAAATAGAAGATTAGATGTGACATGATCCATTCTAGAAACATCACCTAATAAAAGAAATAGTCAAAGTGACATTGCAAAATGAGAAGAAGGGAGATATGAAATTCCTGGAGCAAAGAACCTTGGATGAAGAGGAAGCTTTGTAAGCAGTGCTAGGCATTTCACTGTAAAATTTTCTTGATGAACAGATGATGGTTCAGGCTTATTTAGTACTTCTGCAGAGGGCCAGATTTCAAAATCATCAGACACACCTAGAAAACTCTAGAAAAATGCACAAAACCCCCTGTCCTTTGTAATATGACTGATTTAAATAATGATTATAATCTAATATTTCCATTTCACTGCTTGCTCTGTTCTGGATTGTTAACAAATATATGAAATGTACATAACTTTCCACATAATCAACCTTTCTAATAACCAGTTGTTAACCACTTTGTCATTGTACAAATAGACTCCTTTTACCACAGTTTTATTTCTATTTACGTCTCTGCTGTAGTATTCTCCTAATAATCTTTTTTGAGGTATATTTTATAAAAGTTGTGGGCTTCTTCAATGCTTCTATAAACTTTTAATTTTGCTTATGTCTTATCATCTCTTTGCAACATGTAAATTAAGTGCTGCACACACATTTCAACTCCTGTCAGATCCTAGTGCCCTTTTATGTACAAAGTCATTTGTTGGTTACTTGGTGGTTGTAGTTGGAGGTAAAAGTTAGATTTGGGGTGGGAAGAAGAAAAACCATTTTTAATAACTCCTCATTCAGAATGTTTTGTCAGTCTTTTCTAAGGCATCTGACTTGACTGAATTTTGCTGTAAAATGTAACTAGGTATCAATGTATGTCCTAGTAACTAATATTTTTGCACCACACCAATAATTAGGATTTATATCAAAACAGTGGTGTTTTTACTTTGATACTTCATGCACCAGCAGAACCGAGTAATAAGCAGGCTAAATGGAATATTGCAGAGTATGTTGTGTCATTGGCAAAGTAATGTGCAGTTTATTGATAAATATAATTGTTTAACATATTTCAGCTTTTATAGATTTAGTCTTTCTGTAGTTCTTTCCAATTAGTTAAAAAATAAATAGAAGTCGAAATGCTCCTTTCCCCCTGCCCTCAGTACTGTTTTTTTCCGATTCTCTATTTTTGGCCTCCACTGATATAATCTTTTCACATTAAATGAAACTGAAATTATATATTTTATGTTAAGAATATCCTTATTGCTGGGTTGGGTTTTTAACCTTGACCTTAATGTATACTATTGAGTGTTAAAGTGCAACTTCCTGCTTCCTTGGGTCTATTGACAAATTAAAATATTCACATAGACTGAAATGGTCTAAAAGCTTTTAGTGACCTTAGCTTTGAAAATACTCATTTGAATTACTTTCATGATAATTCTAAGGATTTATGTATTGAATTTTAAGGCACTGATGTAGTCTTTAACTGTTTTCTCCCCTGATGTGCACAGATAGAAAGAATGTTGGTAGTTAGAAAATTAAGTGTTTTAACTAAGGGAATCAGTAAGACTTTAATACAAGCAAGGTCTTTTATTTTTACCTCTCAATGATTAAGGCATATAAATTTACTTGCTCATATTCATTGATCGTTTGACTTCCTAAAACAAACAAAACCCACAATCAAGTGTAGTGATTCTAAAGTTATTCCATTAGTCGTTTTCTTTCATCATATCTTATTTTTTAGTCTACTTGTTTGTGTTTGCCAGGGATTTTTGTTGTCTTTTTCAAGTTCTCTTTCTTAACCTGAAGCAAGAGTGCAGAAATAGAGAAGAAATTTTGAGATACAGCCTGTGCGGTATAGGGACCTCTCTTGCGCAAATGAAGCAGGACAGCCTGAGAAATTATTTTCTGCATATTCATGCTGTAGAGCTGCAAATTGAAAAACAAATTGGAAGGCAGAACTTCACATTATTTTAAGCATACCTTCTTTGTCATATGCAATATCTAGCAAAATGAAATCTGAAACGTCTGAGGCTTTGTATAACAAATTATAGTCAGAAAGCAAAAGCTATCATGTATCTTATTCACTGATGGTTAATTATATTCTCAGAATAGTGTCAGTGTCTGACAATTAGTAGTGATACAGAGACATGAGATTGTCTGAAGCCCTCATTTTAATTAAAAGTTTGGGAAAATGTTGGCACAGTCTCTTGTGACATTGCCTTCTGCACGTACCAGCTGCAATATACACTATGAAATATTTTTCTGCAATGCCTGATCTAGCTACTGAGTTCCAGTAATTCTCCCATCTGTTGCAAAATGACCTTGAAATTATTTTTTAGGGCTTGGTGCTTTCCAGCCCTGAAAGTGGGATGAAGAGTAGTTCATTGCAGTTCCAGCCAATTTCAGTTGTGCTTGCACCTGGTACTGAATCTAGTCTGACAGATCTGAAAGTAGCAGTTGTCATGTGCAGAACTTCTTGCTTGTGGGGTTTTTGATACATTTGGAGATTGCTGTGGATTGTAGTCCTCTCCCAAAATATGCAAGGCAAGCTTCCTGCTTATAACTGCTGTTGTTCACAACTGCTTCATGTATTTGGTTATTCCTGTATTCTTCTTAGCTTGTCTGATCTCTCATTTCTTGAAATTACCTGGATATTTACGGGAAAAAAAGTATAAGGAGCGAGCATTTGTATGGCTGAAAAGCATCATGTATGTTCCTGGCAATTAGTAGTAGTACCAGTTGTTCTTCCCTATTTGTGAGAAAGCCTATGTGAATGGACTATGAACTTGGTAAAATGCCGTGTATGTTGGTGGAAAATAAGTTGATTGTAGTAAGTGGAGGTTTTTTCCTCTATTAGAGTAGCTGTACTATTTTAGTGCCAGAAGCCTTGATCTGTGTGGAATTTGCCTATTTTCAGACAGTGTACTGCCTCATAGTTTAAATGGACAAGCAGTATAGAAAGGTCAGAGTTGATAACAAAACAATTTTATATGTATTTGACTTGTAAACAACATTCCTATCTTCCATTATCCGCTCTGTTAGCACATCTGCCTGTGAAGTCAACGACAATTATTCCACTTTATTCCTGCTGAATACTCCATTGAGAATAAAAAGACTTTCAGTGATAGTTTGATGACTAAATGTTTGAGTGTTAACTTTGCCAAAAAACTCTTATTCACAGCTGAGTGACCCTAACTCTGTCCCAAACAGATCTGATGTTCTCCCTTCCCCATATTCCACTCCCCTGTCAGAAAAGGCCTCATGAGTATTCCTCTGTGTGACTTTAGATGTCTTCACAGTTTCCTAAAATAGCAGAGTTCGTGTGACACCTTAGAGGACACGAGGCAATAAGTAAGGAGTTGATGTAGAAAGCAGCGGGCCAATTCATTGAGTTATCTAAAGCCCCAAGTAACCTGGTCTGACCTCATAGCTGATGTGGCTTTCAGGAGGGAGTTTGGGCCTCCTGAGGCCATTTCCAATGTGGATGAGCCTTTTGGGGAGGAAAGAGCTGGGGGGGGCCTCTAAGGTGAACCCAGAAAGCTTGAAACAGAAGGCAGATTCAGGGGATGATTTGATTGACTGATAGTCAAGACGGTTAGATTTGAATGTATTCTTTTTAGTATTCTGTACTTTTGAGTTTTCAGTTCTGCCCATGTTCATCAAGTGAGCTTCGTGAAATGGTGAAGAAGACATGAATGGGATAAACCTTGTGATCAGAAAGAAGCAGGTTAGAAGAGCAGAGACCAACAGAACTGAAGGTGGTAATTGGAACTATATAATTCAGCGACAGTATATGGAAGGAAAAGAGAAGACAAGAATAAACTTCTGAGACCCTCCTAGGGCACAGAAAAACATCAGAAATGACATATCTCTGACGTCTTTTGCTGATGAATACCTAGGTCTGCTAAGATGGCTTTAATCAGGACATCTCTATATACTTTTACTGTATTTATCTATCTGTAGGTGGATATATATGTCGCAGGCCATGTACTAAATATAAAAAAAACTAGATGGAGATAATGAAGAGTAGTAAGAAGGGGATTCTACAGGTATACTAAAGAAAAAGCAGCTTAAGAAAAAGTTCAAGTCCCTTGACAAAAGGAGGAGTCAAACTTGTGATGGGACACTATGGAGAGTACAGGAGTATTCGATGCCTTTTTTTAGCTCGGATTCCAAGAGTAAAGCCTGCTCCCAGACCCTTTTGTGTGCCAGTATACTATTGAAAAGAAAGTAGCAGTAGCAGAGCCATAGGTTAGGGACATCCTAAAGGTGGGATACACCCAGAGGTTTGGAATGGTGTCAGTGGTGTGATTGCAAGGCTGCTGACTATCATTTGTGAAAAATCATAGTGGTCAGGGGAAATCTCTGACAACTGAATGAAGGCTGTAGTAAAACTGAAAAGGCAGGCTGAGGGATCTGTAGTCAGAGTCTGAGAGTCAGACTCTCCTCTCAGTCCCTTGAGAGGTGAAGGGGACCACCTCTTCGTGGAATCTGTATCTAAACAAGTGGGCTATATGAGATGGGTCAATCAGAAAGGCAAAACACGCATGATAAACCCAATTGCCTTCTGTGATGAAATGGTTCTAGCTGTGTGCATGAGGTTACTACAATCGATGCAGTAAAACTTTGTGCTGTCTCCTACAGCAGTCTTACCTAGGAGCTGAGGAAATACAGTCTGGTAAGATTTAGGTGGGTCAAAAACTGTCTGGGCTGCTGCAGTTTTAGTAATCAGAAGCTCGGTGTCCAGCTGCTGACTGGTATCAAGCAGAGTGCCCTAGCTAGGAACGCTGCTGGGGCTGATACTGTTTGGAGTCTTCAACAGTGACTGGAATGGTGAGTCACCATTCAATTGATTAATTCATTGAATCATTCATTCAATTGATAAATTGAATATTAGAGGTCCAACCCAGATGGATCTTGATAAATTTGAGGGTTTAGCCAAAAGAAACTTCATAAAAAAAATAATGAAGAAAAATTCTGCAGGGGAATCCCATGCATCGGTAAAGCTTAGAAACCAACTTGCTGAGTAGCAGCCTGACTGAAAAGACCAGGGTTATGCTGGATACTAAGTGAATAGAATGGAGTTTATCACAGACACACATCATAACGTGTTAGAACAGATGTCTTCATTAATGCATTTCAGTGTGTTGGAGTTATCTTTAAAATTCTGTATTATAATTTGTACCTAAATAATTTAAAGACAAAAAAGGAGATAAAAAAAATAGTCCATGGTACTTTACCTAGGAAATGCAAAAAGGAACTGTGGTTGCCATTTTTTTTAGTATTTAAGGAAGACAGAACTGAGCATGGTTGTTCCAGTGTCTGAGGATATTAGCCTTTTGTCATATGCTGTTGCACATTTATTTCTATAATAATAATTTCTATAATATTATGTACTGTATGTATGTGTTCTAATATGAATCAGAACACTGATTCTGTAAGTATCTGTAAGATTCTGTAAGAACTCTGCAAGTACAGTTCTTAATCTAAAGCAGAAAGACATCAATTAAAATATACCTAATGTTACTATTTAATTAGCTTTTAGCTAAGGATTATCCATATTTTTATTTATTTGAAAATGTCTGGACTCAAACATACAATAAGATGCTTGCCTTTCAACTTACCCTGTCAGTAATGGATTCCTGAGTTTTCTTAGCATATGGTTGGACCACAGTCTACTCAGTACACCTCAGTCCACTCAGGAAAAGGATAGAGAAAATAAATTTAAATTAATGGGGATATCTTATTACAAGAGTGGTAGTTCAGGTGAGAGGTGCTGAAGGAAAAGGAATAACAATGGAGTGGAAAAGCTGAGGAAGTTCTGAGATTTGGGATGTCAGAAGAGGAAGAAACAGATGTGAGAAATCTGAGCTAGAGGGCTGAAAACCTTGCTGGGATCCTGGGCAGATAATCTTCCAGATTTTACTTTACCTCAGGAAAAACAAGCAATCTTTCCAACCTTAATGGTCACATTTTTCTTCCCCTTCCTGTGTTCTGTCTATTTAGACAAATAATAAAGACAGAGCATATACACTAGTATTTCTGGAAATATTGTTGGGGGGGCGGTGAGGTGAAATAATCCCAATACATTTGTAACAAGAATTATCTAATACTTTTGTAGTATTTTTCCTTTTAAGAAAATTGTATAGCAGTGGAAATAAATAATTACTGTTCATATTTAATTCCTACTGTATTTGATCAATAATTAATATTTATTCATTCTTCATGCCCTAATTGTTTTGTTACTTCTTTCAATTTTATTTAAGCCTTAGAGGTGGTTACAGTGACCAGTGCAATAAATTTATAAGGTTAAGAGATAATGCCATGTTTAGCTTTTCTGTGATTTAGCAAGAAGCCCACCAATACAAAACACACTAAACCACACGTTTAATTTGCTGCGGTAAGGAAAAAAAACACAACTAAAGTAATCAGCTGGCAGTTGCATCTCTTCATGGCAAACAGAAAACATACATCTCATCAGTCTAAATAAAATCATTTGCACAAGTTCTGAAATTGTGCTTAAAACCAGCTTAAAAAAATCTGATTGGCAATGAGGTGGTAGGAGTGGGATGCTTCCACGCTGCTCCCAGATTCTCAGCTGATGTAGATTGACTTTAAAGGAACTGGGCTAATTTACTCCTCCTAGGATCTGACATATTATTGACTAGAATATAGTTGAGAATTGCTGTGTCCTGTGTTAATGTTAATTTTTGTTCCCTTAACTGAAGTAACTTTTTAGACATTCTTTCTTAAAAAGACTATTCGTATTTGTTCCTTCTTCCTTCTCGCTTCATCATACAAACCCAGAGCACTGAATTTCTCATACACTATTTTAAAGTCTCTCCTTCATCTATACATTCTGAACGAGTTGACTTCATTAAGTATTTCCTCTCCTGCACAGATTCGTAGCAGCTATTTATCGCCGAAACCTTAGGGGAAATCATTATATTCGCTGCCTTTCAAGAAGCATTGGACATAGCTCCGTCGGGTTCAATGAAGATCAGCTGTTCTTTTCATTTTTCTCCTTTTCCTAAAGCTTTTTGCTTTATTGCTTTATTCCGTTTTGAAAACTATGAAAGCCTTTCATGCCATCAGGCTCTAGTTTGCAGATAATGTAGTTGAAATTGCAGAATATTAGACATTCCACAGGGATGGAGGATAATCCAAAAGAGGATATTGTCAGAATGAAGCAAATAATCTTCAATCTTGTGTTACCTTTTATAATTGCATTTTTATTGACTTGTTCAGCAAACACGTTCATATGCTTGGCAATTCATGGAATACCATATATCAAGGTAATTGGTAGGTAGTACATATCGGTCTCGTTTTCAGATTGTGACTCTACTCTGCTTGGAAGGGATGTCATGTAAAATATATTGCCACAAGTTCTTTTGTGATCTATGGGAAGTCTTTTGATTATATATATTTGGGGTTTTTGCATGGTAATCAGGAAAAAAGGGGTGAAGCAAAATGCAATAATTTAATGGCTAATTTTGCATCTGTCTAGTTTCAAGAGTGAGTTTTATTGCTCAGACACTGAAACTCCATAGATGCTAAGAGTGAGACGAATACTCTGCTGTGACGCGAATGCTGTGTCACATTGCTGGTATTTACCTGTATGAAATGACATCATAGACCTTGGGGCAACTTTAATTCACAGCAGAAGAGTGTTCAAATGCTGTTGTGAAACTTTGTTATTTGTCATTGTATGGTCTGTTGACCTGGATGATGTCAGGTTTTTGAAATTGGTCATTGTAAGTCATATGAGGCCCTCTACTGGTAGCCACTTTAAAATATATCAAGGTGAGATTTTTTTTAAAAAAAAAAAAAGGAGAGATTGCAATGAGGCTGGCTTTTGAACTTTAGATTACCTTGTGTAATTCAAGTGCTGGGGACTAAGCAGTCAATAATCTTTAAGTTTGATTAATATGACCCACAACATTGTACAAATGACAAATTTTTAACAGTTAAAATATTTCACGTGTGTGTTTTCACATGCTGCTATTTAGAAATCGTATCCTGTGAAGTTGATGTTTTTTTCAGCTGTTCTTGTTCTTGTCATATTTTTACTAGGTGTACATTCCAAGCAGAGTGGCTATTGTGCTTCAGAATACGGATATCCCAAAATGAAGTTCTCTGTAACTACCGCTGAAGAAGCAAGTCATAAAAGAAGTGCTGATACACTGTACTAGTACTAAGTATAACAAAACTTGCTCTAAGGAAGCTTTCTGAAACTGAATATAGTAGTATTAGGTGTTTAAAATTTAAGATTAATATTCACGTATAATTGCAGAGCTCTTGACTTGCTAGAACCTCTTTTGACGAAACTCTGCAAAAGAGGCAGAAAGGAAAACATTGGTATTGTAGTTCTAGTAGTACAAAATTACACTTAAGATATTGCAAAGCAGCAGGTATTCTCAATTAAATTGTTGTTTACATAATTTTGTCAGGAATAACAAGAGTGATCCTGCTCCAAAGTTTGTTATTTCTTGTAATCCTCTCTTTTGATAGTGAATTCAAATGTTTATTATATAGTAATGCTTCTTACTAAAAGTAAGTAGTTTGCTTAAATAAAACAGAAGGTTTTGGCTAAAAGGCAGCCTTAACGGTTTGTGGGACCTAATTTGAGGCTCCTCTTCTTCAATGAAGTCCAACATGGAATTAGAAACATTTATCCAAGTGGATGAGAAGGTCCTCTGAGAGTATTGTACTTTGCCATTTTTTAATTAATTAAAATTGCACAAAAATGCTGAACGGCAAAACGAGCAGGCCAATTGACTGGTGACCTGCTGATGCTATTGCGTGTGTTGCTTATTTGCTCCCAATCAAATCACTTAGTCTGTACATCTCACTTGCTACAGCTGAAAAAAATGACACAACCGTTTTATTTAGATGACTAAAATGTTCAGTGAGAAGAGTGTTATGTTCTTACTGCAATAATACCACACTGGAAGATCTACTTAAGATGTAATTCTTCCCATTGCATTTATTTCACTAATGTCAGGACCTTGCAATACTGATTTCATTATCTCCAGAAGCTGCCTTTCAGCTTGGAACATGGTGATGTTCTTGCACTTTTATAACTTTTGAAACATTGCTTCTCATGAAGAAGCAGTCTCAAAATACAGCGATCAAACTAAGGTGTTTTTTCAATAAAATCAAGGTAGTTAATTATTGGAGTGCTGCTAAGATTATTCAAGTGAGTTCTTTCATGAGCTACAACTTTTTTTGTAAAGAGTAAGATTTTGTATATTTGAAAAAGTATTGCAGAGTATTCTGGAAAATTAATACCAAATTAACAAGACATGCTTTATTTTGTTCCATTTATTTAAAAACATATTTGAATTGGTTCTGAAATGAATGTCTTTTGTACAAATCTGAATTTTCTAACTTTTAAAGTAGCCAAAGAGGAAGATGTCCGTGACCATTTCCAAGTCATAATTTTACCCAGTTTGCTACGTGAACCATTGTGTAAATTACTGAATAGTTGTGCCAACACTGAAAATCTATTCACAGTTCTCGGAATGCTTACTTGTGGCTTACTTCTAAAGCAAAATACGGGATATGATGGAATAATGCAGCATGATGGAAAACAGTCTTGTGCAGAGAGAGTTCACACTCAAAGGACTTTATGAACATCCCCAGTCCGCTGCGTTCTGTGTGACGGAATTTTATATTGCAGTTGAGTACCATAATACTGTTTAGGATCATGCTTCATTTTCCTCTGCGCCGGTTTGATCATTGTTTGGTAGTGGGCTAATAAAAGCATTCCCGTTACACTAAGACTTTAAAGAAAATACACTGAACTGTTTTAACAACTGGAACTGATTATCTTTTTTTTTTCCAGGTTGTTTTCCTTGTAGTGAAATAACGAGCAACTTCTAATACATGTTCTATTTACATTGTATTGATCTAATATGTTTTATAGGGTGGTTTGTTTTTTTACTGGCACCAGTTCCAGATTTCAAAACGTAATGCAAGGCAAGTGTCTGTGTCAAACCTCTTTTTCCAAGCGAAGGAATAAATGTATGATGTGAAATATAAACTGTATAAAATTACATGCAAAATAAACTCTGAGGAAGATAAAAGAAATGCATATATGGTTTGATTGCTTGTACTGTAAAAGGATGGTACAGTAGTCTTAACACTGGAAGAGACTATTAGATTTTGCTCCCTATTGAAATCAGGAACTTGCCTTGGTTAGAAGAAGTCTAATGAGATTGGTAGAATATTTGTCCCACACACATTTTTCTTCTGTGTAGCAATAGATTAATAAAAGCAAAGTACAAGATTTGCAAGATGAAAAAGTAAATATAGGAAGCATAATAATTAGGGCCTTTATGGGATCCACCTCTACATTCGGAGAGTGTGCTCCTTGCCTGTCTCGTGAGGCTGGAAAATTTTCCCTTGCAATACCCATGGAAAGACAATGTCTTCCTCCTGCGTTTTGTATTCTGATGGTTTATGAAGAGGAATTCAGCTACTGCTGTTTCACCTTCTGTCTAGCATCACACTTGGATTGCAAGACTTCAACCAAGGTCACTCCTTACTGTTATGCACTGAGGCTTGTAGCTGCCTGTCACCGTGACTGGCTGAAGACTCTGACACGTTCCATGAGGCACAGGAGTTCCAGAGCTGCTTTGCTTGGGTACACCTTAAATCAGCGCTCTTCAGTCAAATATGATAGTTTAGCTCTGTCACAGAAGTAAATTAAGTGGTCCATGGGGATGTATCCCTGGGCACAATGTCTCCACAGAGATTTAGACATTGTGGAAGAACATTCTTTAAAGATAACCTCTCTTAGTGTAAAGGACTGATAAGGATTTATATTTCTGCACTTAGAAATACATACTTTCCTGTCACCTAAGAGTACTGGTAATTCTTGGTATCTCTGGCCCCAGAAGTTGTTGCTCCATGGTCTCTTTAACAGTCAATGAGAACTCAAGTTCATCCTCACCTGCTGGCGCTGAGTGGTTCTTTGTACTGAATAATTCAAGTTCTTGAATTGCAATAACAGGCAGGCATCCAGTAGAATGGTGTATTCTACGGGCAGTAAGTTCTGATTTCCTTGCTTTTGTCTCCTCCTCCCACAATTCAAGCCTTACTGTCCTGAGGCTTATTTTGAAGATTAAGAATGGAATGGTTATTTCAGCTTGGTGAGTACTTCTGGAAAACAGATTTTAATGGAAAAACTGTTTGACCTTTCTGTTTGGTTGGGTTTTTTCTCCTATGAAATTTGTCTTGCTCATTATATTCAATTTAGTAAAAAGTTAGTTAACCATGTGCTCTGAAAGATGGGAAAGTGGTGTAGCTAATCCTCTGACAAAGGGAGACCAGCTGTTTGAATAGTAAGATACCAGACTAGGTAAGCAATTATATGGTACTTGGAGATAATGCAGGGTGATATTTTTCTGTATTAATCTGTGAGTCACAGTTGTGCTTTCAAATTATGTTTTAAGGAGCTTGAAGTTTTAGTTTCCGCATTTTTTTATCACTCCATGTTCTTAACTGCCCATTAATGGTTAAAGGAAGAACTTGTTTATTTACAAGTCTCCCTTCTCAGAGCTCAAAAGTTACTTTACTAGTAAAGTAGTGAAGGGTGAGGGTTAACTGAATGAACAGCAGAAATTGTTTTCTTTAACTTAAATAAATGCGGCTTTTCTGTTCTGGATATATCGAGGTCTATGATCCGTCTTTCTTCTGCTCCATAATTTAACAGAATTGAGGAATTGAAGTATTCAGCATTTAAGAGTTTCCTCCTCGACTAATGTTTCCAAATTGGGCACGTTGTCATTGTTGGAGGACTGCTACAGAGATGAAGCAGTATTTTACATATTTTCATACATCATACCTTAGCTAGGATCTGAGTTTCATAACAAGCAGCCTCTAAGTGGCATCTGCCTAAAAATTAATGGGAATTTTTTTTGCCAAGGAAGACTCTGCACATGTGTGTGTTTTCACACCCCATAGTATATGGTGCAAGTCTTTTGAAGGATTTGAGGGTGTGGGTTATTTGCTGTAATGGAGAGCTGCCTCTTATGCCCAACATATGTTTTAACTCTCTTTAGATTTCCAGATTATTTAGAGTAATATTCAAATTCCCAAGGAGAGATATGGGATCTTTCTGAAAGTTTCCTGAGCGTTTAAAAAGAAGTCCAAAACTTTTGGTCATAGTTGCCTTTATTTCTTCATGCAGTGTTTCCTTTGTGTAGGCTTTTAATTTTTGTTTTATCTGAAAATAAGTTGCAGTAATAGTGGTAGGCTGACATATGACTGCTCTTATTAAAAAGAATTGTGTAAATCATTAGGTAAAAATAACTCCAGTTGAATACGTTAAAAATATTCTGCTTATGGAAAGGTAAAAACAAAAGCTAATTATGACTCATTAGATGAGACAAATTTTATTTTTCATGCCTGTGAGTACAGTATGTACCCTGTAAATATAAATAACTCTTGGTTATTCATGGTAAATTAAAGCCTAAAATGAATTAGGACAAAATGTAAGAACTTCTAGGCATTCAAGTAATAGGTCTCAGTTTAGCTGATATTTTTGCGTATTCACAAAGCTATTCTGAACCCTGGAAAAAACATCTAAGTGTTTGATTGAACTAGTTCCGAAAACTGTTTTCTAAAGTTAAGACAAAGACAATAATTTCTCAAAACACTAGGAGAGGATTAAAATCGATGCAACGCTAATCACCCACACCATTTGGCTCCAAGATAATCTTCAGCATTGTTAAAAGCTAGGAGGAAACTCCCTCTAAACTTTCTTGGTTTTTTCTGGCTATGCCTCACAAATCACAATTTATATGTATAGAACAAGGGCAGTCTATGATAGGAAGATGTAAATTTAATGCGTTGAATATTTAGTCTTTGATCAGGGTATGAGGTTTATGACAAAATAGATACAGTGCATGTATGAAGAAAGACATGTCTGCAAACACTGAAGAAACTAAGCTGCAAATGCTCTAATGTTGATGCGTTTTCCCCACGGTAGTTTTTTGTTCTGCTACTTTCCAATAGTCTGCTTGAGTTCCATAGCAAAGGCACTGACTCTGGTCTATTTTCTATTCTCTTTACTGGCGAGAAGGGATTGGGGACAAGCAGCTAGCTGTCCTGCTGTACTGGATCTGGCTGGGGTTAATGTTCTTCATAGCAGCCCTGTGGTGCTGTGTTACGGGTTTGTGCCTAAAATGGTGTTCATAAAATATCAATGTTTTGGCTTTTGCTGAACGGTGCTTGCACAGTCTGAATGCTTTCTGTTTCCTACTCTGCCTCTGCTTCCTCCTTGCCAGGAAGTGTCTGGACGTCTGCCTGCTGATGGGAAGTCACGAATGAATTCCTATTTCTGCTTTGCTTGCATGTGCAGCTTTTGCTTTCCCTGTTAAAGTATTATCTCAATCCACAAGTCTTCTCGCCTTCCTTCTATTTCCTCCCCATCCCAAAGGAGAGGGGATTGAGCGAGCAGCTTGTGAGGGTGTTTGGCTGTTTGCTGGGATCAGCCCACCACCTCTGCCAAAAACTGAGCGAGTTGTCTACCTCAGAAGGAAATTGGCTGGCAAGATGAAAGTAGGTAAAGTCATTTGAAGGAAAGGGTAAGGGGGTAAATCCCAACCTTGCTTAGTTGCCTTTCACAAAATACTGAGTGTATCTTGTGTTTACTTGGGTTGTAAAGCAAGATAGCTGGAGTAGATTAATTATCAGACAAAGTCTATGTATTCAGTCTATTTCCTGCTTACTTTTGTACAAAGCTCCTTTCATGTATTGACCGCGGCTTCTGTTGGGATTTTTTTTTTATTATTGTGTTCATTACAGTGGTATTAGACCAAATGCAACATCTTCTTTTGAGTATTTCTGTATTTTGTAACCTGTGTAAATACTAGCTATGAATGTTTGAGGCAATCACAGTTTTCAGTCTTCAGTAATAAGCTGGGGTTAGCTTTGGTTTGAGGGTTTCTAAGGTAGGGATAAGAGAGGAGGCTTAAGATGTTTGGTGGCTTTTTTAAATGCCACTTAAATTCCTGCCTTTGCAATTACACTAATCATTTTAAATCTTTGACTGCAGCATGTTTTTGTCAGACAAAAGCAAACCCTGTCTGGCAGCAAAGAAACCATGTCTTTAGACTAGCATGAGAAAGCCAATTATGTAAACACATCGTGTCCAAAAACTGAAATGTATTTTTCTATCCAGGGTTGTTTATCTGAAGAACTAGTTTTGATCACTTTATGAAATGGAGCAGAAGGGCTGTGCGACATAGAGAACAAGGGGGTTCATGCAGAAAACCGTTTTCCCAAGGCAGAAAATATTCCAAGATTTCAAATATGGGATATTTCCATAAAAAAAATATTGGATTATGACAAGTGAGACTCTTCATAGAAAGATATCTGTCAAAAAGCCTACCAGAACAGTTCTATAAAAATAAGAATACTAAGCAAAATCAATGGTTGCATTACAGCCAAAGCATGGACACTAACAAAGCTAACGATGTTTGTGTAAACAGCTGTGTGGGGGGAGTCTTTCATTAAATTTGTTGCATAAGTGAATCCCTGTACCGTTCTTCTGAAAATAAGAAACTCTTTTTTAATAAGCATGTAAAGTGATAGGGCTATGAAGTTAGCTTTCCATAGGCCTCCTTTGGTTTGGCAGGAAGTGATTTGTCCAGGTTGCTGGCCTCAGCATCTTCTTTCCAGACGGATCACGCTGCCCCGGTGGTGGTCCTTGCACTAATGCTGGTGATGCCACATGAGGAACTGGACTGGAAAACTGATTTGGTGGGAATATAACTCTTTAATGGCGTAAGGCTGACAAATTGTGTAACCCTAGCTGGAAAATGCGCTCTTCACAATTGATAGACATCTCAGTCTTCCTGCTGCTTGTCAATGCGGGTGATTGTGCTGCATCCAATATGAATGTGTTTTGTCTAGTTGTGCTGTGTAACAGCCTGCTATTGCACAGAACTCCTCCTTCTAGTATTCAATAACCTCCTGGGTCTACCAGCCTCTGTTCTGCAAACTTATCAGACAAGTGTGATGCAATACATCATATTCGTGGATGAACACAGTGGCCACATGTCCCGCGTGGCGATCACCTTTTTTTAAAAAAAAAAACCCAAGGAATCATTCAGTGATGTGATTAAGTACATTAAAACAAGTTGAACATGGTTTGCCTAACTGGGGGTGGCTGGCAGGAAGTGATAATGAAGACATCAGATATATTTAATGCAATTTTAACTTTCCTTCACTTTTCATTTTTTTTCAGACATTTCCTGTGGATGTAGTTAAGCACAATGTATCACTGGTGGTTAATACATCCCTAGAAATGCTATCACCAAGCGCACACACACACATTAAAGGGAACATAAAACTGTAACGACATATGGCTAGAAATTAACTAGAAACCGCTATTCTCATATCACCAAAAAAAAAAAAAATTAAAAAAACTAATTATCCAGTTCTCTGTTGGATTGAAGTACTGATGGAGTGGAGGGAGGCGAGTCCTCATCTTCTATCACTGCACAGAGTTGCTCTTTTTCAGAAATCTTCATGTTAGTTCTGGTACAAAACATGAAAGGAGCAAATATTCCGGAGTTATGCATCTGCTGCTGCTGTAGAAGCTCTCATCAGGAAATTCTTGCCTTGCAGTGCGTACTTATTATAATGGTTGATTGTAATAGTTCCATTTAAACTTGAGTGATGATACACACCTTGTTATGTAAAACACTGTGCAAGGTTGTTTAAACATGAAAGATAATTGCTGATGTTTCATTGGCAGGAACTCATAGGCAGACATTCCGATGACTAATTAAATACGCTGACCTTTAGTATTAACAGCCTTGATGGGTTTCAAGCCACAATGTGCTTTGATGCTAGGCATATCTTTCAGCCTGTCTTGTCTGCTTTTGCTTTTCTCTGAACAAAGCTTGTGAATCTCCCTGTTTATTTTGGACAACATAGGCAGGTGTCTGGTGTGCTTGCGCTCCCTACAGAGTCCTGCCACCTCGCAGGGCTGTGCCGTGTTTAGTCCTGCATGCTTCTAGCTATTTTCTGTCTGTTGAGTCAAACCATATGGACCTTCTGAGCAGCCCTTGTGTCTTTGTCCCTTTCTATTTCTCTGGCTCCCACCACCCAACAGGGTGGGCATGTTGATGCAGGTATTTGCAAGGGGTTTGGCCCATCAAAATATCTGTTAAGGCCAAATCTCTTGGGTGCTTGGAGACAGAGGGGACTAGTGCAAATAAATGTGTTGGGCTTGTGTTTTACTTTATCCATAAAGACCATGACAGGGCCAGCTTCTAACTCCTAACTTGCCCAGATTTTAGAGATTCTGTCACCCTGGTTTGGTGGCTCTTTTTCAGGGCTGCCCCTGACCTGAAAGGATTGGTAGTGATGTTTCAGCCATTGCTTTCACAGTAATTACTGTAACAGTGCAGATGTAAGCTGCAATCAGAGATGTGCAGATGAACCATCTTCAGCTTCTTAAATTTATTCCTCTGTGTCATCTGCTGGGCAATGCTTGCATGTTGCTGGTAGGGAATTTTCCTTATGAGGAAAAATTGTAAGTCTGAGCATGTCCTTGCATATATTTCAAAGTCTGTTCCCTTTGTGCTCCTTACATATCTACTTTGAAAAGCTGATATGTAGCAGATGACTTGCCCAGGATTTGAGACAATCATTCCACAGCTCACCAGGTATGGCTTTTTGCACTGGGGGACGCAAAACAAAGCATGAAGATACCAAAGGGCTTGTGAAGACACATCACCTGCTGAGGTTGCTTTGATGCCCAGTAGAAGAGTCAGCCTTGATGTGAACCCTGCTGCAACCTGCTGGATTGGTACAATCAAATCCACCCTCTTCCCATCTCTTTCAGGGGAGTCAGTGATATCTTTACCAGCACACATGTACTGCATGTGCTCCAGGGATTACAAGTACAATGTCAAGAACTCAGATGACAAGAATGACCATGGTAAACAAGTTATGAAACCTCAAGCACCACACAAACACATCCACACAAACACACTGGTTTTTAAACTCTCTTCCAGTTCTTACTGGAATCAATTAGGTGCTCATCCTGTCTTTCACACTGACCACTGCTGGCAGAAGGTGCAAACAGCCAGCAGCAGGTACCTATGTGATAATCCTGCTTATGGGGAAGCTAGGTTTCTTTGGGGATAGACCGCACATGATAGAGGAGTCCCTGTGGAGCAGGGAGTATCCAGGTATATCTGATAGGTATCTGTAGTGAAGCTGTTTCTTTTAAATATTCTGTTGATATATCTCTTGGTTACAGAAACTTGAGTAATTAGGCTTTATATTTTTAAGCACGTGTTCTGCAGTATTTTATACCCACTTATATTTATTTTCTCTTAGGTCGCATCATTAGCAGCAGCAACCCGCAAGTGCACAATATTTCTGCAAATGATACTGCTTAATTAACCAAGTGATGTGTAATAATACTACATGACATTTTTCTAGAAGCGTTACCTAAAAGGCCTGAACCTCTTCGAAGTGATAACAAAGAAGTGGTAGCAGAGTTCAGAAAGATAAATGTGCTGTAAATGGTTTGGTGTCTCTGCAAGTCTGCATCGACAACAGTCATTCAGATCAGAGAAGTAATATGCAGTTTTGAAGCGAGTCCCCCTGATGGTCTACACTTGCCATGTGCTAAGTCAGTTCCCGTAATGGTTTTGGGGCAAAAAAAGTAGGTTCTTTACAGGTGGAACTAAGCAGTCTCTTCTCCAAAAGCACTTCAGACTTCCCTTGGTATGTAATGTGTTTAGACCCCAATATTCCTGTGCGTGGCCTTCGCCCACTGCGAGGACTTCCCATGTCCCAGTAAGTTTTCCCATCGGGAAGCTTCAGATTACGTGTGGAGGTAAGACTTTCCAGCGTAGAAGATGAGACGGCATCTAATCCGCGGCATACGGCCCCAACATGTAATAGCAGTGTGAGGAGCTCAGCAGCAGCCACTTTGTTTTGTTCCTAAAATATTTGCTAACGTAGATGTAGAGTAATAGGCCAGTACTATTATTTTTAAATTTGCGAGACTTTAATATTGTCAGTCCATGTTCCTTGTTTTAAGCCTTGTTCTTTATGTGACACTGCAAACCAAATTAAAGATACATAAATGCTTCTAAAAATGTTTACACAGAACTGAGGTTGTGAATCTACAATTATTTTTAGAGTTATCTTAATGTAGCTGTGATGACATAATAGCCTTTAGTCATTGTTCTTCTGCCTGCTAAGGCAAATAATGTGCTTGTCTAATGTAACAGAAACTGCCGTCAGTAGCAAAATCTTTAATATCTAATTTGCTAAACCTTATTTTGCACTTTTTCATCTGAAATGCAGATTTAGAAATTGTAGTAGTAGATGTAACATTTCAGTGCACAAAATCATTACCAACAGGATATTTGGATGGCAGTTGTAGTCTGCTTTTCTGGTTTGGTTTTTTTTAGCTGAGACTAATTTGTCTTCATGTGCCAGAAGATTTTTTTTTTTAAGTTAACAAGTTTTATGGGGGGATTTTTTTGCTGCGTTTTTGTTATCATTACTTAGCAGCACATAGTGAAATGGTTAAACACACCATATGCACACACACCCCAGCTAAAGACTCTCTGTTTCATTTCCAGTCTGCTGCACCTGAGGGTTGCAATTCCCATCGGTACAACCATAAGCTCAAAATCAGGAACTGGTTTTCAGTCCTCATTGAGCTCGGTGCTTCCAAGTGCTACAAACACTGTGTTCACCTAAGGGATTGTGAGGGATGATTTGTGTCCCCGACAAAAGCACAAGAGAAGTAAAAGTGATAGTCTCCCAGTTTACAGGGAGGGATTTGTCACAGATATTTCAGGATATACATTACAGTATTTTGCTGATACAAGGATTCACTGCTTCCAGATCTTGCATCGTGTTTCTCTTATTAAATTCTTCCTTATTTAATTGCAGCCAGGAAAAGCCCACCTGCGAGTTAGATGGGATGAATACTGCCCTTGATGCCCTTTACATATTTTATTTTCCTTATTTTCTGCTGCATTTTGTCATTGCACTCTAATGTTGCATGCCCTAGCAAATGGAGTAGTTGGGGAAGGTGCCATGTCACGTGTTAAAGGCACATCAAAGGTATGAAATGGGGTCCATAAAAGGTCATGCTGTGGTATTCACCATGTCAGCCCGCTTTGCAGCAGCTCCCCAGTTGGAGCTTCAGAGCCAGTCGGTTCTTGCGTAGCTAGTCATGCACAGCCACTCTTAGACTAAGAGATGTGGAAAAGTGTAGTTCTGTAGTAGGTGAATGAGACCTCCAGGTGCTCCCCATACCCTGTCACTGGAAGCATACATTGCCCAGGCATCAGGTGGCTGCAGGGTGAGGGTTATCCCAGAAGCCCCATGGGAAGAACTGTTGTGGAGTCATGGGAAAAATGAATATCCTCCCTCATCTGGCTGGCAACTGACAGATGAGAAGAAGTAACATGGCTATGTTTTCTTGTGTTGCAATATCCTGCTAGTTTTAGGTGCTTGAGAGGAAAATAGCATCCTGGCATGAGGAGGTCACCAAGGCAATGGTAGGTGCCGCTGCCCTGCTGTCCCAGCCTGTTCCAGGTGAAGGCAGCACGGGTGGATGATGGCAGAAGAGAGCGCAGGCTATTTCCAAGGCACTGAAAGCTTTCTGCCTTCTCTTCCCTGGCCCTGCATTGTCACAGCCTGAACTGGGGCAGGGGCAACAGGGCGGGCTTCTACATGGCCAATGTGTGTGATCTTCAGTAGCTCCAGGGAAGTTGTGATGTATACCAGTAAATATAAAGCTATTCCTATTCAAAGGCGGTGTTTGCTGTATATACTGGGATATATAGCTAGTGAGTTCTCTAGCACTGCATATGAGACCTTGCTTGATTTCCCTAAGATTAACATTTTTTTCTATGTAAATGCGTTAAATGTGCATACTGTAGATATCCATGCACTGTATTGAAACCAAATGGACCTTTATGTCCAAGTATTAGTCAACATAAGAAAAAATTAATTTAATTCAAATATAAATTAAATCATCAAGGTTATCCAAACATCTTTGTTAATCTGAAGCCTATATAAATGATTGTAGCCCTGTGCCAGGCACTAAAATCAAGAAGGACCTGCAGGAGGAAAAGTATTAGGTTGGGTTTTTTTGTTGGAAAACCTCACAGAGAGGTCAGTACTGTGGTGGTTACAGTGGCCCCAGGAATCTGATACAGAGGCACATCCGCCTCTGCATTCAGTAATTCTTGCTTATTCTTGTTGTAAGGAATCTCAGACACAAACTTCTCCAGCACAGTGTCAGGTCCTGACCTTGCTGAGGATAGATTACAACGTAGTAGTTAGGAAATACTACTTCAAATATATTTGTTACTTATAGGGTAATCCCTGTTTAAGTATTCAGTTGACACCACAGAAGTTATTTATATTATTGATAAATACAGTTTAACTTCCATTAAAGCTTAAAAAAATTTATCCTGAAAAATTTTTAAGAAGGCTAAGCAAAAGTATTAAAGCTGTCATTCTCATTCCAGTCCTCCAGGAAAAGTCATCCTTCAGTTTTCATCAAAATCCAGCAATAACTAAAATGGATTTCTCTGTCTAAGTAGAGCTCGGTGTCTCCTCTCTGGGTGAATAATTGAATTTATTGGGTTATTCAGCACACAGATAATATACAAATATTTAAGGTTCATATTAACAGTTTTTATCTTTTGTTACAAAAGTAAAACACAATGTTTTGGAATACTTGACACACTTCATTTGACCTAAAATAACAAGATTAATTTTGAAACAGCTGAAGAACAGGACAGATGGACTAGTTTTGCCAAGGGTCCAGTCATGGTTTCTAGGGGTCTCACTGCTAATGTGATATGGACCTAGATGTAAAATGACTGTCTTCTTACAGGGCAGTGGTGAGGTTTGTGTGAAATACCCAAGACTTGTTGGTTCATAAAAACATTGTGATTCTCTGCCCTAGTGATTAGTACACCCATGTGGGAGTTGAGATATCCAGGCTATGATTCCTAGTCCCCCCAAAACTGTTGGCCATGTGTGCCAACAAAGCAGCACTTAATGCAACAGGGCAGAAAGAGATCTCTCTCTTTCTGTGTGTCAGGGTGCCCGTCAGAGAGGTGAGCAGCCAAAGTTGTGCCCCAGGTGCTGAGTGAGATGGAAGCTGGGCTCCTTGTCCTCCAGTGGCCTCAGCCACCCCTTTGTCTTCCAGGTGACACAGCTTGACTAGCATGTGTAGCGACTTTACATCTGTGACTTAGGGATGCCATGACCCGAAGTGCAAGTGATACGGAAGCATCAGTTTTGTCCTGTGATCTGCAATACCTGGCCCTACTGCAGGGTCTGCATCCCCTATCCTCCCCTTTTTAGGGCTGTCCTGTAGCCCACCTGCACGTCCATGCTGTCTCAAAGGGGCACGTGGTGGTGGTGCTTGCAGTCCTGCCTGTGGTATTAGTTTGGCTGAACAGTCAAATTGTGTCATAATCCCAGCCAGCTTCCACACACACATCCCAGCAGGGTCTTGTCTGCAAAAACATGTGTGTATGTGTTTCTGAGTGTACGTATGGCATATATATGTGTACACAAATTCTTCTATTGGAGTGCAAGAAGATTGCATCAATATTTATTAGATTCCACCCTTTTTAGGGTCAGGAAAGCTTACTTTTTTGTCTCCGAACACAAAACCTAACACAAAGAAGTTCTGGTTTACTTATGAAATTCCTAGACATTTCTGCAAAATATATGAATAGTAAAACAATCAGTCAGGCTATTTAAAAGGATTATTTTTTTCAAGAACAGGATGAAAAGGCTGATCTGTTGGGGAATTCTACTAATGAGCCTTTTTCATAGACTCTGCGCTCATTAAGACATGCAGACAGGCAACTACCACATGGCTGTATGTTTCTTTCACATTAAGTATAATTATTTAAATATTAAGTTGAAACTGTTGTCCTGACAACTTGCTAAAGCGGCCATTGAGACTGTGTAATCTTGGATGCTCTGGCTTAAGTAGTTTCAAAGCCATTTGCTTGTTCAGTAATTCCTTTTGACTCTTTCGTTGAACTAGTTTCCCTTCAGCAAGCGAATGTTGTCCATCAGGAAAGTTCTGGGATCACAAATTCTAGGTCAGTGGGAATTATTATATTTCCTCCTTAAGGATGTGGTTTTTGCCATTGTAATACAGAGATGTAATTACCATAACTCTGATACCTTAGGATCAGAATTACACGAAGAAGAAGGAAGGATTCAAGACTCAGTATACTAAATTTGCAGAGGTGTTTTAATATTGCAAATTAATGCAAAAATTCTGCCTACCTTTTCAAACTGCATATGGATTATGAAACAGAATTAGGGTTCCTACAGATCCTGATATATATATATATATGTATATATATAGGTCAAATAATGATCATCTAATAAGAGCTGATAATGATTGGCAAACTATTACATCTTTGATTACTTTGCCTTCACTATTCTTAGTACTTTTGCTGTATCACCAATTTGCTGTGCTGTGATTTACCTAGTTATTTTTGTTGCAAGCTCTCTCAACAAGCTCTGTCCACAGAAAACTTCATGCCTACTATCTTGTAATGTTTGATAAGCACTACCACTCCTTTTCCCAAGTCTGTTGCGGTGTGATTTGGCTGTGGAATCTTTGCGCGCTCGGATACTTGCTTTCAGGAATGGCAATGCCTCGGATGTTCCTTTTAGCACAATGCAGCCTTCACCTCAGGAACTTTTTCTCGCTTTCTCATCTGGTAATTACTTCAGGAGGGGAAAGGGGAGAGAGATGCACAGGATTGTGATGAAGTGCGTAAGCAAAATGAAGAACTCTATATGCGGTATAAGCCACTGCAAAAGGATGCATGTGTTACACCCAGCATGCCAATGAGGTGCTGCTGTGCCCCATGACTTCACTTTGGCCAGTCTGAAACAGGATTTAAGCAGTTTCTTAACTGAGGGATGCCAGTGAGATAAAAGCCTTAAAGTTGAATATATGATGTATGCTTTTCGTTTTCTTTTCCTTTTTAATCAGGACTGGAGAGCTCATTACCATAGAATTGAAGTATGGATATTCAAGACATCACTCTGCTTGACTTACATTAAATCACACTGGACCTCCTACATCTTGTCTTTTTTTGGGGGGGAAAGAAAAAAAAAAAAACCAAAAAAAACACAAACAAAAAAACAACTCAAGTTACTCTGTAAGGAACCCCGCAAAATCTTATTTAAGGGAAATGCAGTCACAGTACTGTCAGTGATTGCCGAATGCAACTCATGCCATTTATTTTCTGGCTTCATCTTGCTTACAGTTTGTCAATTATAACTAAGTTTTTCCCCTTAATTATTGTCAAGTGAAAACCCTTTTATGCTTTCCTGATTTACGTATTTTTTTTAAATTAAATTTTGAAGGACTGTGGTACTTACGATGAGAGTTAAACACATTTCAAATCTTAATAAGCCTATTTTTATATTATGCTGCTTGAACTACAGTCGTGCTAAGGAATGGGGTGGGGCCGGGGGGGGGGGAATGAAATTAATGGGTTTCTCTTGAAGTATAAAAAATTACTCATTTTTGATAAAAGATCTTTTGATAATTTACTCTTGACTTCACTACTTGATTTATCTCATCTTCCCACATTAATTTTCTTTTATATTTTTCCCGTGCCTTCTGAGGTTTTCTAGCTTCAGTAACAACTCTGAGATGGTTGGATTGATGGATTATAAAATTTAACATTTTTGAACTAAAAGGAAAAAAGGCTTAAACACATGAGCTAACAAGCAACATAACCTTCACATAGCAAACTAGAAATTCCACTTTCCAGTGCTTGCTCTAAGATGCTAGAAATTGGTTATTTAGTTCACCTACTCCATGTTCCTGCTAGGTCAGTATAGTTCCATAATGCAAAGCTTTTCTTTTAGTGATTTTCAGAGTCTTTAGAATGGGTTAAGTATTGTTACTTCCATTGTTTCCCTTGAGATACCATTTACAGGCTGATACATATTGTTGACAGTAAGGTTTTGGCTATATCAGCCTCTGTTTCCCTTTTTTCCCCACTGTTCTTTTTTTCCCACTTGTTCTATCCTCAAATGTTACCATTATATCTCCCTAAGTCTTCGATAGAAGACCAGTCTGTCATTACATGCTAACAAAGCATTTTCAGTGCACATACTCTTATTGCTTTTGCAGCCTGTTGGTGTGCTCTCAAAATTAGCAAGCCTTGTAAGGCAGACATACAGTTGGTATTTAACGTAGAGTCAAGGTACTACTTTCACTGTTACAATAATTTTAAGAACCTAACATGCTACTTACTGTAAACACAGAGAGGTTAGAGTAATTAAAAGAGCAAAGGAGGAAAAAAAGTGAAATAGAGTAACTGGAAACATTAAAACTTCCCTGGTGCTGAGCCCCTGAACTACCTCTATGCCCATGTTTTGATAGGCACGTGCGTCAGTGCAGACTGTGACACCTTCACCATGAGCTTATGCTTAGAACACAGGTGGACATTCAAAGCACTCCAGTGTGATGAATGTTAATGGAAAATGGTAGGAGTTGAAAACAAACTGGTTTAAACCAGGCAGGAAGAATTCTGATGAAAGTGTGGACTGTGCTTAAGACTGCGAGTGAAGCATGAGAGGGGAATACTTTCTGAACTGGTTGACCAAAAGTAACAAGTCAGAACTGGAACTCACCTGAATTAAGTGGTAAAAAAATGCTCTCATATTATTTGTCAACGTTAAAAAAAAAAGGAAAAAAAAAAAAGTTGAGGACAGGGATGGGAGTTAAAGAGACTTTGGCATATCTGTTGGAGTTACTACTGAGAGAGGAAAGGTGGTTAACTCCATACTGTGGAGAACTTCCTGCTGCTTTCCCCGCTGCCTGTCCCATTCTTTCTTCCATTGTTTTCATCTATCCTATTCCTTTCATGTGTATGCACGTTTCTCTGTTTCCACCTGTGTCTGAGCCAAGCTTCCTTGATTGTGCACCAAAACAAAAGGAGGCGATGCCCAAGCAGTACTAGTAGGTGTCCGAATACCCACCGAGGCACCAAACCTGCTGAGACTGACCAGGTGACAATCTAGACCGGATGGTTGCAAGAAGCAGTTTTAGTGAGACACACAGCGTGTGCTTTCATGGATGATGGGATCATATTTTATCCTGAGATATATAAAATAAGCATTTTCCCCTTTACTAATCTGCTGTGTTTGTCTGTGTTGGCAGCAACGTAGCACAAATCAATTGAGTTTCAATGAGAACACTTTGTTTCTTCTTTACTAGGAAAGACGACTCGATTTTCAAGAATACTGAATATCCACTCTCTAGCAATGTAAATCTGATAGCTTTTATTAAATTTATCTTGTGAAAGTGTTGAATATTAAAGTCAAATTCTCATGTTATAATTTTGGTTTTGGTATTTTAATTATTTTCTCTGTTGTATTCTAATTAATAAGTTATCAAACTTTTGTTAAAGACTGTGTGTTCTGTTTGCTTTGTATTACCTAGTCTTTATTCCTGAACTTTCTATGGTTGTTAAAAGTTGTAAACTAGCATGAAGAGAATTGTATGTGTATTCAGAAAAATGTAAATGTGTCCAAGCTGCAACCTTTAAAAGATCCTTATTTTCAGCAACTTACGAGTGCTTGGGAAACAGCACTTTTCAGGTCGCGTATGTGGTATATCCATCTTTAATATTTTCTTGGTTTAATAGCATAGATGTCGAATTTGGGCTTGACCAACTAATATTTAATATAAAGCCCAGCTTAATTTGAGTTCTTTTCTGTAATCTGATGCCTTAACTCTTTGGTGTTTAAACATACATATTTTAAAGCTTTGCTACTTAAAAACAGACTAGATTTTTATTTAAGTATGATCTCTAAGTTTGTGTAACTTTTATTTTTATTTAAGGCAGTCTGAGAAAGTAAAACTTTGTCTCCTTCCTTGGGTGCTTGAAGCCTTCAAATGTTGACTGTTCCATTAACACACACCTACTCTTTTTTCCACACCTTGGGTTTTAGTCAATTCTTGGTCAAATAGCACATTTTAAGTGATTTGTGTCCTTCTTTGTTAATTAGTTCCTGAGCAGTCACCGATGATGTTCCAGTTTTCTGAGATATTTAGTTGGTTGGAGTTATGTACGGCATTTAAAGCACCTGTCCTAGATTCTACGCTTTTCTGGTATACCCTGTGACTAAAGTAAGGAATATAAATGCGAAGGAGGAAAAAAAAGTAGCCGGTTCCATATCGTAGCTTTTTTAGTCTTGGCTCTCGCCTTTTAAGTCATTTTGCCATTTTCACAGACCAGGGGAAGAGGTGAGTTTTGCCACTTACTCTGGAAGGTCAGTGGCCCAAGGCTGCTGTGGGGAATGAGCCCAGACCTGTGGCTGCTCATGTGGCAAACCCTGCTCACAGCTGACCCCACCTTCACAAGGTTCTATAAGGGCTATGAAGATGATTAGGGGATTGGAACACCTCTGTTATGAGGAAAGGCTGAGGGATTTGGGTCTCTTCAGTCTGGAGAAAAGGCGACTGAGGGGGGATCTTATCAATGCTTATAAATACTTAAAGGGTGGGTGTCAGGAGGGTGGGGCCAGGCTCTTTTCAGTGGTGCCCAACAACAGGCACAAACTTGAGCATCAGAAGTTCCACCTAAACATGAGGAGGAACTTCTTTACTTTGAGGGTGGCAGAGCACTGGCACAGGCTGCCCAGAGAGGTGGTGGAGTCTCCAACTCTGGAGACATTCAAAGCCCGCCTGGACACGTTCCTGTGCAACCTGCTCTGGGTGACCCTGCTCTGGCAGGGGGTTGGACTAGATGATCTCCAGAGGTCCCTTCCAACCCCTACCATTCTGTGATTCTGTTCCTGTGCCTTTGTCCACAGCTGGAGTCGAGGGGTTTTTTTAGATCACAACAAGTAGCTTAGGTAGGGTCGTGTGTGTTGAAATCAGCTTATTGTTAGATTGCTTATGTGTAACACCACCAGACGCAGTCCTCGCCACGCTATCAGCACGCACCTTCCATCTTGCCTAAACCATTACTACATTGTTGAATTTTTCCTACCAGTTTTGTGCTCTGGTACCTCTATGCCTGACAATGAGTGCTTGAAGCTGTCTATAACAGAGTAGTAGCAAGGGCTGACAGGTAATGTTTGAATCCGTTTGGGTGTTATTTTTCAGTAGGTTTTGCTAAACGGTAAGATTTTGAAGAACTGTTCAGAAGGAAAGGTAGGCGTAGGCAAATATTGGCTCCCCTGGCTCGGGTGTTCATTTTTGTCTGCTCAGCTAGAGTCTTTTGACAGCTCTCTAGATGCTGCCTGTATATTGTCAGCAGGAGTACTGAAGGGACCAGGTAGATCAGTAAAACTATGTTAACTCAATCTATATTTGACTGGAATTTTTTGCAGACCTTTAAAACCTTTACAACATTAAGCCATCTATTATGCCCGCTCACTTACCGAAATCTATTCTAATTGATGAAAGGAACAGTAAACTTCTCTGGAGCAGGTTTTAGCTTGCTTGCTTTACTTACTGTAAATCTCCATAGGCGAGTGATGGAGAGAAGCAGATCTATTGCCCATTAAACTGATAGGGAGGGAATCAACACTTTGTTAAGCCTCAGACAATGTTGGTAAATAAGTAAATAGGAGCACCTTGTAACTTCAAGGGAAGAGGAGAGGTATCATGAAGATGTATGTCTTTTTGAATAGCTTGACTTTCTTTTTTGCTTCTCCAGTGGCTTAATTTTCCAGGTGAGGTTGTCTGCTTCAGAGAGACACTACCCAATTTCCATGCATAAGCACAACTGAATAATGAAAAAGCCATATTCATCTGCCATTGTCTTGCTTTTGTAAAGGTTACTGTATATCCAGGCTTAATAAAAGAGCGTAATGCTCTTTTATTTTTTCTTTTCTCACAAATTTAGGCAATCATAGCAATTTCTGAAAATTTTCCAGATGTACAGTGTGTTAGCGAGGGCTGTATTTGAGCTTAATGTCAGAAGTCTCGTTGAAGGAAAACAGGGAAATGGTAAATAGCAAAAGAAAAATCTCAAATATCAGAAGAAAAGGGTGTGTCAAAAGGGTATGAATTGGCTAAATTTAGATCTTACCATTTTGAAAAGCATATTGAATTTTACAAATGTTTCTCTCGTACATTTTTAATGAGCACAAGCAATCAGAATGATTTTCAGTCACAGTGGAAGGTTATGGCAACACCATGCCTTACTTCAATAGGTGTACTGACTTTAAAAAAAAAGCAAGTCAGATGCAAGAAATGCCCTATAAGTTTACATAAGAAATGAGCATGGGCTGTAAGGACACAAACTTGATCTCGCCCAGGGAAAACGATAGGCTGAAAATGCAACCTTCCCACCCCCAGTTCAGTCCTTTTAGAAAGCCCAGAGAAAGAGACATCTGTTTCCAGAATGGAAAATATTTGCATTGTAAAGATTGCAGCAATTTTGTTAAAGCATTAGAATAATCTCTCTCTGTCTCTCTTTTTTTTAATCTTCTTATTCTCTTTTCATACTACTCATTTTGTAGTTTCATGCAGTTTTAGTTTGAGGGAGAGTTGTTTAAAAAGCTACATCTTAAGGTTTGTTTTGTTGGGTTTTTTTCTTTTATATGTTTGCAGGGTTGCTTTTTTGCTTTCTAAGAGGTGGTGCTGGTTGTGGTTTCTTTTTACTTAATTACCAGTGGGCAAAGCGTCATCTGAAAAGTCAGAATAGTATTTGTTTCCCATGTGATCATCTGTTCCTGCTGTTTATGCTTCACCTGGATACCTAATCCTTTTAGCAGTGCAGAAGATTATGAAGCTACAGACAAGAGATTACGGCTCCAGGTGAGGGATAAGCAGTTGATCAAATGAATGAAGGAGAAAAAGAGATTGTTTCAATGCAAATATCCCCTACTAATTAGGGCTGGGGAGAACAACCAAGAAAAAAATATGCTTATGATTCTCTTTGTCTCTCTCAACAGGATATAGTTTTTTCCCCAAGAATGCCTTAAAATTTTCTCAAGGAATTAAAGCCACTTTTAAAATACAGTTCTTCAGGAGACTGGTATACCTGTACAGTTAGTACCAAATTCTTTTGCCAGCTTTTTGGATGCTTTTCCTCACATATGTTATATATGTGTTTGTTTTAATCTTCCTTTGTATCAGAGTTTCACAGGGTCAAGAGCTAAGGATCAGGAGGAAGGATGTATCAAAGGTGTACGGTCAATGTTTTCCGTGGCTTTGCAGAAATAGATATCACCAGTTCATTTTGCAGTTAGCATCGCATATATTTCTGAGTGATGCTTATCCTGATAAACACTAAGTGAGGTAACAACGCAGCAAAAAATCTTCCTCACTGCAGTGTTACCCTTCTCAGACATGAAAATATTGGAGCCCACAGTAGTAGCCAGTGCAGTCAGGTCCTTAGTATATTTAACACTTTATTCTTAGTGTATTCTGTACTCTGACCTGTCCACAAAAAAGCTTTCATATCTTGTATAAAACAAAGAGCCAACTAAGATACTAATTAGCTAAATAATTTTAGAGATAATCCCTTCTGCCCCCATCCTATCCACTGAGAGGAGCGCATCAGAACAGTTTCTACTGGTCTTTCATGGGACCTCTGGGTGCTACTGCAATTCAATTATTCGCGTTTTTTCTCAAGCGTCTAGTCATCTGTCTTCCCGTTCTTTTTGCAGAAAGTTGTGACCACATTTGGAAATTACTGGATTTTACTAAAACTAATCCAGTTTGCAAATAGAAGCAAACTAGAAAATGCATGCTTAATTTTATCCTAGCATGAGTTGGTATTTGGTCTTCTACAAAGCAGACACCCACTGTTTTATTCCTATATGGGAGGTTTAATTTTTCCGCTTCTCAGAAAACTGTAACAGGAATGGAAAAGTACTTGTCTCCACACTGATGCAAATGCCAAACAGAGGGTAACATGGCTTGTCCAGTCTCTGACTGTTTAAATGGTACAGCTGAGGGGAAAATCCAGTTGTCCAGTTCTGACTGCTCACCCTAAACCCTGGCCCATGCTGCTTTTTCTTCTCATTTTTCATGAAAATTGAAAAAAGAAAAAAAAAAAAAAACAACAAACCATGACTCAAAAATAGTATGTGGGGTAAGTAAATAGAGAAAGGAGTAATTTATTGTGTTGAGCTATGCTGTAGACTCAGTAAACCTCATAAATTGTTTCCCAATGTGTATGTGCAAGATGCAATTAAATGAAGGTAATTAAAAGCTCTTTCACAAAACTGACAAAAAAAACTTCTCTATGTGTGGAGACATTCCTTCTGAAAAGGAATTACCCGTTCCCAAACGTGCTTGGGATTAAAGCTGAGACTTGCTAAGCATTTTCATAAATATGTTTTAAGAAGGGTACTCTGCTGATTTACTTGTGGCAGGCAAGCTATTTTACAATTCTGTTCTCCTGTGCAAGCTAACAATAAAATTCTGTCATGTTCTGCAGAAAAAAAACCCAGAGAACAGACAGAAGAAATGCAAAAGATTGTTTGCCTTTATGAATGATTTAAACTTTTTCTACCTCGCTGAGCACTGTTTATAAAAGTGTAAAAATGTGAACGAAGCATACACTATACGCTACACAATAGTAGAGAAAATTATGATTTGCAATATAATTAGGCAGTTTGTACATATTTGTCCTTGGGAAAAAAAAAGTGGATGTTAAGACTTCAGTCAGTATTTCAATCTGAGAGTCACTCTATTAATAACCAAATTCATTAACAAAGGTATCTGCAGTATATATCTAATTAATTGACTGTTGTACAATACTAGTCTTTCCCAGCTTTTGAAGTCAGCCAGTATTTATAGCAAAAGTGCTGCGAGGGACTTTTAAGTTGTAATTAATAATTATTATGTCTCATCATTTAAAAGGCTTGTCCCATCAATATGTTGCTTCAGTTTATTGCTTGGGAGTCTTGCAATAATTAAAAGTAAAATGGTGGAAAGTAAATTAAATTCTACATCACAGAGATATTAGTGGGGAACAGATATGTCTTGTACAATTAACAACAATGAAGTCAAGTGTTTCTTTAAAAATAAGAGCTATGTTTCTATTGAGATATGTGAAAGACTTAAAATACAGAGTTTTAAATCAAAATTGCATCCATCAAATTTAATTATGAAAGATTGCAGGTTACAAGAATAATTTGTAGGTTTTAGCGCTAGCACATAAACAACCGCTCTCAAGATGCTTTACAGGTGGGAAGGCAAAGGAGCAAAGCAAAGTGACTTTTCCAAGGTCATGGCTGATGACAACGATGGAAATAGATGACAGAAATCAGGCCCTTTTTTGAACAAAAAGGCAGCTGTGCTTTGATCTCTCTCACCCACTGACGCTGACTTCTGGTACCTCTCTATCCCTCCCATGTTAAGCACATGCGAGCCCAACTGTTTCTCATCACTTTCAACCGGTGTGGTACCACAGCTGATCACAACCTCTGCTAGTTGGAAAAAGTATATAAGATTTGGGAAGAACACCTTTACTGAGATAACTTCAGTATGATCGGTAAAGCTGCACAAATTTTTCCAGCAGCTGAGACTTAGGCCCTGAATTTGTGCATTGGCATGAGAGAGATTATTCTTGCCTGGAGGCAGAAGGCCAGGCTGGGGGCTCTGCTGATGGCCTTCCTCTGTTAGGAGGCTAGGAGCCTCCTCCCTAGGCTAGGAGCCTAGCTGCTCCTCACCCCTCCAGTAAACAGCAGCTGCAAAGCCTCACTCTGTTCATCCACACCTCAGTTTGGAGATGGACACTCCTTTTTTATATGAAAATGTCTCTCCAGTTAGATTAATCTAAGTTATCTTTACGCAGTTACTGTCGGGAGAAAACCATCACGCTTCAGAAGGTGGAAAATGCATTACTGTGTCTGCGTGATACTTTCTTCCGGTGAGATGGTATTTCATCAGTAACATTGAACAGTTCATCTGATAATTTCATGTTTCACTTTTGTCCTTCTAAACCTTAAGTTGTGTGAGTACTGATAATCCTAGATCACAGAATCACAGAATGGTAGGGATTGGAAGGGACCTCTGGAGATCATGTAGTCCAACCCCCCTGCCAGAGCAGGGTCACCTAGAGCAGGTTGCACAGGAACGTGTCCAGGTGGGTCTTGAATGTCTCCAGAGACAAAGACTCCACCACTAGATGCTAATTTTTCTTCATGAGTGTCCTAATGGCAATTTTGTTTGCTGTACCACTTAAGCCATCAGTCCCCCAAGCAGCAACAAGAAAAGAGCCAACAGCAAAGCTCTTTGAGAGAGTTTTCAAGGTTCACCTTACACTGGTCTTTTGGAGGCTAGAATACCAGCTCATCAAATGTAATTTGAGCTACCAACAGAGCCATTTTTTCGCCAAATATTTTGTGCCTCAACATGTTTAAATGTTTCTTCAATATTGAATATCTCTAACCTCAGGGAAGTACTAGTGAGGCTACAGAGACCTTTGCCATGCAGCCTTAGAACCCAATATCCAGTCCATTCACTATTTCTGCTATTATTTTGCTTGCTTTAGAGCATGGCGTATGGAGTCCACCATCTTCTGGCAAACGATTCTAGAGACATTTATTGATAATCCCTCTACATATTTCTTTTCACTCTGTCCCCTGGGTTTCTACATGATCACGGGTAGCTTGTGCAAGATGGCTGACAAAGTTACTGCCCTCAGCTGCAGAGGGTAAATAACTTCACTGTAAATCAGCAACTACTTCTATTTACAATGCAGTTCTGCACTGTAAACTATGGTGGTTCAAGGTCTGCTTGGTGACGAGCTAAAACATCTTTGCTGTGATGGCAGGGCAAAAATTTAACTTCATGAACTGCCCCAAACTAAAGCATCCTGCTCGTAATTAAACCCCCTTGTGTTACTGGTATATTATATTCTTTACGGAATGAATCTACGTTAGTTTTCTTTCCATAGTGCCACATTCATTACAGAATTACTGTGGCTATTTGAGGAGCAACATCTGAGTCTATTATGACTTCTTCTGGAATGGTGGAACAGGGGCAGAACATAGCATGAGTTTTCTGTCCAGCAACATTTAGCATGGGGAGGAAACAGGCATTAATGTCGCTTGCTGTTGCTGGCTGTCGTGCTGTATGCGTCTGGCACCTTAGAGCAATTGCTTTGGATTAGGGATGGAACTGAGCACGCAAAGGACAAATGGTGTTTTGTTGTAGAGTAAGAGCCTGTCTCACCACAGCCCTTAGAACCAATTCATTTGTTCTAGTCACCATCTGTGAGTAGCGTGACTTTATCTAGTACATGTAGGCTTTAAAAACAAAAACCAAACCTACTTATGCTCAAGGTCGTGCAGGTCTGGTCTGTGGGCCAGTTTTTCAATGTCCTGATTATATTATGAACACTTATTTATTCGTGCCATTATCTGTTCATCTGTGTGCTCGCTCTAGTAATTGGAAAATATGGTCACTCTGTATAAACCCAGACACGCAACTGCACAATTGTTTTATTCTTCTGCAATGTGCTTTATTTTTGTTTGTTTTTTTTTTTTCCCTCTAAGTGGACTACTGCACACTGAGTAGCTTAAGCTTCCATTATCTGTGAATAGCAGCAGTTATTTATATAAATTAAATCATTGTATTTGCCTTATTGGCAGCATAGTGGGTAGAAAATCTAATGGTCTAGTTTGCTGGAGCATTTTGGCATTCACTTTTAGCATCATGGGACCTGTCTCATCCATTAGCTTTTTCTAGTAGTACTATCAGTATTTATTCTGGACCTTAAATATCTCAGTTTTACTTAAGAAATATAAGGCCAACAGGAACATTTGAATGTTCTGATTTTTTTTTTTTTTTTTTTTTTTTTTAGAAGAAGAAACAAACTGATAGGTGAATTTTGCAGCTTGCAACTTGTAGTTAATTAGCAAAATTCCCTCGGCTGGTTGCTTGAGCTGATGGCAGAAAAAGTTGTGATAGATTGTTAAAGGGTAGGTAGGATGATTTGTTCCTACAGGACTGTATTGGGTTTGCATGGCAAGGTTTTGTTAGCAGGGGGGCTACAGGGGTGGCTTCTGTGAGAAGCTGCTAGAAACTTCCCCCATGTCCAATAGAGCCAATGCCAGCTGGCTCCAAGACAGACCTGCTGCTGGCCAAGCCCAAGCCCATCAGCAACAGTGGTCATGCCTCTGTGATAACATATTTAAGAAGGGAAAAAGAAACCTGTGCAACAGTAATCAGGGGAGAGGGGTGAGAGCAACAACTCTGCAGACAATAAGGTCAGTGAAGAAGGAGGGGGAGGAGGTGCTCCAGGTGCTGGAGCAGAGATTCCCCTGCAGCCTGTGGTGAGGCACATTGTCCCCCTGCAGCCCATGGAGGTTAATGGTGGAGCAGATATCCACCTGCAGCCTGTGGAGGACTCCACCCTGGAGCAGGTGGACGCACCTGAAGGAGGCTGTGACCCTGTGGAGAGCCTGTGCTGGAGCAGGCTCCTGGCAGGACCTGGGACCTCAAGGAGAGAGGATCCCACGCTGGAGCAGGTTTGCTGGCAGGACTTGTGACCCCATGGGGGACCCATGCTGGAGCAGTCTGTTCCTGGAGGACTGCACCCTGTGGAAGGACCCACGCTGGAGCAGTTCTTGAAGAACTGCAGCCTGTGGGAAGGACTCACATTGGAGAAGTTCGTGGAGGACTGTGTCTTATGGGAGGGACCCCATGCTGGAGCAGGGGAAGACTGTGAGGAGTCCTTCCCCTGAGGAGGATGGAGCAGCAGAGACAATGTGTGATGAACTGACTGCAACCTCTATTTCCTCCACTCAGGGGGAGGAGGTAGAGAAATCGGGAGCAAGCCTGGGAAGAAGGGAGTGGTTGGGGGAAGGTGTTGTAAGATTTGGGCTTTTTTCTCGTTACCCTAGTCTGACTTCTAATTGTCAATAAATTAAATTAATTTCCCTGAGTCAAGCCTCCTGTCCAGCTGAGGAGGAGTGGAGATAGGGCAGCTTTGGTGGGCACCTGGTGTACAGCCAGGGTCAACCCACCAGAAGGCACAAAATTTATCTGTTTATCGTGCATCAAATTTTCCTTCTTAGATAAATAGCAGGGGTCACCACCATAATTATCCATTTTCCCCTTTTGTGTATATGAACGTTTTTGCAGTAGACAGGAAGCTTTTAAGAAATGACATGTGGTGACTTAGACGTGTATTTCTGTTCTGTATTACCAAAACAGGTATAAACATTTTCTTATGTGCACTTTACCTTTTATCTGTGAACAGCTAATAATGAAATAGAACACTTTACGTGAGCTATGGATGTTACTAATTTTGCAGAAAAAATTGCTCACATTTTTAATTCCTCTTCTGTTTGTGCTATGTTTTTTCCTGAAGGGTGTCTGCATGAATCTGTAACCGTTTCCTTGTGGTCCTGTTTGATACAGGTGTGTTCAGTCATCCAGCCCTTCCCTGCTACGCTTACAAGAGGTAACAGCCGCTAAGTGGATACTCTCCAGACTCTTAGGGGAAAAAATAATATAAAAAAATTATATATGACGGGCTTCTTCGGGAATTTTTCTGTTATAAATATATATATATCTTAAAATGCTTTCTAAGTGTGACACCTTTACTTTTGGAATATTCATATTGCGCTGCTGCAATATAACTGTATTTAGGGCCGTGTTTTATTAACCATTCTCATCTCAATTGTCCACAGCTTCCTCAGCCAGATCCCTTTTGGTTTACTGTGTTCCACGGTTGGCTTCAGATCAGAAATTATATTTCTGAGAGTAAAGAATATTTAGTCAAGTTTGGATTTCTCCATCAGGAGAGCTGTCAATATGCCATTTAATGGACGATGTAGTATTTGATTTTTAGATCTTAAGAAAAAGCAAGACAGATATGAATCCAACACATTTTGTAGGTTTAAGTTATGAACACATCTGATTTTTACTTATTTTCTTTGTTAATTAATGTAAATCTGCTGCCATTTTTCATATTGTGAAATGGTTCTACACATGGGCTAGAGAGGTATTTCTCTTACCAGATTTTTAGACCTCTAGTCTCATCTAAACCTCTAGCTTCAACTGAGATCAGTCATACTCTGAATAAACCTACATTTCTGTGCTGACTGTAATAAAAATCTAGTTGACTAGGTCTCACGTATCCATCTACTTTATAGATGTCTGTAGGCGGCCAGAGGACTCTTAATCTGACTTTAGCAAAGTGAAGCACCGAAACTTCCTTCAGCTCACTTTATCAGTGTACATAAAAAGAAATCTTTTAATTTTAATTCATGTTTAGAGAACACGTCAGGGTACACTACTGGTGCATATATACATGCGTGTGTGTATATATATGTATATCTATATGCATATATATAAAAAATAAGTTTGTTTTTAACAAAAATTGTTTTTAAGGAAAAATTTGATCTAGGAATACTTTTTTTGGTTACTTTAAAAATGATTGTGCATTAGTTTCACAGAAACCATATTTAGAGGCAGGAATGCACATTCTAATGTTTTAGTTGCACTTGACCTCCAATATATTGATCAGCAGTTGTGCCTTATGAGTCCAGATTAGGTCACATGTTTGACTAAGTGAAATGGGTCTCAATTTTCAGAAATCAGCCATGAAAGAATCAGGAAATAAAGTAAGTTTACCTGATTTTACCTTTGATTAGACATTTTGCTGTTGTGTAGGCAGAGGGAAGAAGCTCCTTACAATAACCTAGAAGTAGCAGAGAAAATCAAGTACTTTAAATAGTATTAAGTCCCTTGGTACTAATCCTTTAAGCACCCTGCAGCAGATTGGGAAGTTGATCTAACCTTTGCTGTCAGTACCTATCAGCCAGCCTCTGGAAATGAGCGAGCTGAAGAGGGACAGTGTTGCAAACTTACTATTTATTTGAAATTCTTGCAGTATGTGGTGTCTTATTCCAGTTTCACAGTTGTATGTTAGTATGGGAGAATCTGTCTTTTGGTTTGTTTGGTTTCGGTTTTTTTTAAGTCTGTAGTCTTTACTTTTAAAGGAGAAAACTTAATACTAATATTTTTTTTTCACTGTTTCCAAATTATTTTTAAGCTTGTTATTTCAAACCAAGCTCTCAAATTTTTGGATGACTTGGAAGTTATCAGTAGTAGGGAAAATCTATATCTCTGTTGTTATCCTCCCCAAAATTTAAAGATCCCTCGCATCATGGTCCAATAAATGATTTTGTATCCTGCCTAAACTGCTCTAAAATTAGAAGACAGAAAGACTGAAATGCAGCAATGAGAGTTTTGGCAATTGTCCTCGACCTTTACTGTACAGTCAAAACAAATGTTCTTTAACCTTATTGTGATAGAAGAGGTTGGTCCTATTTTGTGTACCCCAGAGTGTGTTACAGGTTATGAGGAGTTGTGTAGCTCCTCCAGCTCTGATGATACTTTGAGACATAAACTATAAAACACAGAAGCATGTAAATGGGGCACAAGTACAAGAGTGCTGTGCACAGAATAACTGTCTGGGGACTGAAAGGCCTGTGAATCCATACCTATGTTTTTTTAGTGGACTTTTCAGGGTAGCTAGAGATGGATTTTTTATGAGTGTAGCCAAGATTGCTATCTTTATGAAAAAGTCTTTAGTTGTCTAGGCTTGATTTACCTTCCATTCCATGATAAATGCAGCTGGAGGAAGAGGAGGAGGAAATACTGAGGGGGTTCCCCAGACCTGGTACGTACCCCTTGCATTACGATGTGAAGGTTGAAGTTTTAATTGATCCTCTGCCTGAGAAATGCAGACCCTCGCCTGTCCTTTCCCATTAAAGTATCCGAATTGTGAAGCTGGAGGCTAGATTGGCCGGTCTTTTTAAAGAGTGAAGTATTGCCTCTACAGTCCCGTGATAAGGGCATTCCCCAGGCAAAGGGAGGACTGAAGATTGATCCGTGCTTCCCAAATCAAGTGCAAAGCCCAGTGCAATCCTAATTACTGCACTGCTATGACACATTTATCATTACCCTTCCCTATCCACTGTCTCCGCTTAGTGTTTCACAAGACAAGAAGCAAGCTGAGAATGCCAGCCCTGTCATTGCAATCCTGATCTGGAGAAGGACGAAGGCATGGTGATGCTTATTTATTTTGTCCTAGGTTGTTATAAAAAGAAAAGAAAAATAGTGGCACAAGTTCCACTTCTATTTCTAGCTGGTTTTAAGAGGAAAAGTGTAAGCTGTCTGCGTGTGCTCAAAAGGTTCCCAAATCCTGCAGGACTGTGGATCCTGACTTCATGAAAACAACTAACACAGATCACAGAGATGCCTGAGAAAGACAAGATTTTAGACACTTCTCTCCTCCACTTTTCCTTCCAGCTAGTTTAGATGACCTTTGAATTATATGGAAACCGGGTGCTTAAAATAAGGCTTCTGTAAATTCTGTGGAGGGATGTGGGTGTCGAAAAGCCACCCATCACCATGCTTTAGACCTGTCTAGATTTGGACTGCAGTGACAATGCTGGCATTCTCTGCTTGCTTTTTGTCATGTGAATTATTTTAGTAGAGCCAGTGGATAAGAATGAGTAATTATGGAGGTGTCATAGCAGCACCATAATTAGGATTGCATTGAGCTTTGCAGTTAAATTTTATGCCTAATGCTCCCCTGCTGTCCCCCATCAGTGCGCCACATTTGAAGTACAGCTACAATTAAACCATCATAAAACAGAGCGCACAACTAGACAAAATGATTAAAAGGAACCTGAATCCATGTGGTGTTAGGGAGGAATGACTTTCTTATGACATTGGTTGTTCTTGCTATAGGTTGTAGATTTCCAAGCACTTCAGTTTGGTAATTTCACCGTCTGCCCCTCTATTAATGTTATAGTATGTGTCACCTTGGGCCCTATTATTTGTCCGATTGCAGCATAGCCTCATCCAATATGACACAAAAGTACTATAAATAATCTTGGCTGTGTTTATGCTTGAATAGTTCAACATGCCTGAGATGCCTAGGCACAGTTTGTGAACACAGCTATATAATAATCCATGGGATATAGAGCCAGTTCCCTTTTTGAAATATACATTGGGTTTTGTTTTCTTTAGCTTGGATATTCACATCAGTGCTGTTTTCCAGGAAGCAGGCAGAACATGAATGAAAAAGTCTCACTGTGCTGTTGAAGCCCAGAACACCTGCAAAAATCTGCTGGAGTCTGCAATAACCCCAGGGTATTTTTGGCTTGTTCTTCTTTCATATAGCATTTGTTCATTTCCCTTTTCCTATGGTATTCTGAATAAGGAGTGCGGTAACGTTCACCTGCTAGAATACGGACAAGAGGGCATATATGGCTTAATTTGGGGCATTAAAAAGCTAAACAAAACACTTACGTATTTATCGAATAACTAACTAACGATTCAGGTTTTTGGATTAGGTTTTCAAATCTGCTCATCTCACGTCTACAGTCCTAAACAAAGCACATAGGGTTTCAGCCGTGCCCCAGAGCAATTATTATTAGATAGATTTGTGTGGGTCAGGATCTACAATCCAGTTAAATATTTGAGAGCTGCCTGGGAGGGAGGTGGAAAGGCTTTGTCTGTTGTCTTTTTCCAAGCATTTAGGACTTTGCAGGAAGAGGAGGAAGGGAGGAGCATTGTGGCTGAGAGCAGGGAATACAAGAGACGTCTGGGGAGGCGCCTTAAGTCAAGCGGAGGTGGGAAAGCAGCATGTGTCCGTAGAGAAGACAAGCTGCGTGGTGAGCATCTAGGAACAGTCAGCACATGGTTGCGTGCAACCCTCACTCCACCTGCACTGATGAGGGCTTAGAGAAGCAGCGCAGGCATGAAGGAACCAGCCCAGACCTAGCACTGTTCAGTAGGAAATCTGAGTGGGCATAAAATGACTCCACGTTTTAGAGAGTCTGTACTAGCGTTGATTTTATGTGGCTCAGGAGGCCCCAGATAGCCATAATCTTGGATAAAGGGAGATGAACCACACAGTAATTACATTGTTTGGGTCCAGTTCTCTTGTGCTGAATTTACACAGAAAAGTCTCAGTTCATATGTGTATATATGTCTATATATAATTGGAGATATTCTATGATTGCCACCTTGTTTGATGGCAGTGATAGTTGGCTTCTCTTTGTCTTGCCCTTTTCCAGACAGATTGCCTTACTGGTAGAATCTAATTCTGCCAAGTGTGTAGTGTTGAAAGACAGGTTATAGCCAAACGCCAGTTATTGGGCTCCGTGTAGCAGTAGCAGAGAGCCTGTGTTATACAGGAATTTCTATTTGCTGATCTAATGATTCTGACATTTGGGGTCTACAACAAATTAATGGAGCATTCTGCTGTAACGCTAAACAGGGATCCTAGCAGCAAGTTTCCGTTTTGTTTACTACATGTTCTGCTTGTAAAACCATTCAGGGATCCCTACTGGATAAACTATTCAAACTTAGTAAAGTTCATATTTATAAAGACCTTCCTGACTTCAGGAGGAAGATAGGTTACTATAATCTTTGCAGGCATGTGTCCTGTTCCAGAAAATATTTTATTGCTTGAAAATACTGTGGCTTTTATTTTCCCTAGAGCCTGTGATGCAGTTCAGACAGAGAAATATATTTTATTCTGGAACTTTTGTAATAAATGAAATGTTATTTATTCTATTTTTGCTACACTTTGCACTACAAAAGCATGAATATCTTTTAATAACTCATTAAACTGACAGTCATTACAGTAGATTAATTCACAAACATTGGTGAAAACACTGTAAACTGTACTGAGACCAAAATACGTATAGTCATAAAAGTTTACTAAAGTATGCCATCTAGAGGTCTTTGACAGTGCAGAAATAGCACTTCAAGTTCTTCGGAGAAACATCACAATGGCATCTCTGTAAGTATTTTGTCTCAACAGTGTGTAATCTTAGTTAAACCTCAACACTCCTCATTAAACTATGGGCATGTGTGCATGTTCTGACTGGTGACAGGGAATAAGCTAAAGTTACTTTCATCATTTTTTCTGATCCAAAAAAACCAATGTAGAATGGACTTGCAGTTTACAGGTTAGAATTTTTATCGTGCGTGTATATAGCCAGATTTCCAGTTTTCATTCCCTCCATCTTTTTGATGTAGAACATAAAAAAGACTTTTCAAATGGTGCTGCATAATAAATATTGGCATCATCTTTACAGTAAAGAAAAATAAATGAATCAAAGCCGTAAGTAAATGTCCTCTTGTGAATATAGATGACTGAAACTATCTAAAACATGAGAAATGAGTGCACAGTAATGATTTTTGTTCCTACGGCCTGCCTGTATCTTAACAAGTAGTGAAACTAAGCTTTATAATTTTGAAAGCAAAGAAACTTCTACTTGAAAAACATAAAAATAAAATGGAGTAGCAGTAATAGTGTTTGTGAGGTTCATTGTGTAGAAAAGAATTCTGTAACAATCTTACAAGATAATAAAAGCATCTTCTCGCATTCATTTCTTTTTTTTTTTTTTTTTTTCCTCCACCAGAAAGATCTGTAACCCTTCACTTGCCTTTTCAATCAGTTTAACGTGTGTCATTCTTGTCAAGGTGAAAATGCAATGGGCATCTTATTTATGTGGCAGGACTATAGTCATATCACTTTAAAACCGGGGAATATGGGCTTTAGAATGCATTTTGCATGATCGAATACAGCAGGAGAGCCAAGTAAACATTAAATTTTGAATTTGAATTGAGTAATGCTTGATCCAGTGCTTCTTTTAGTAGAAAGATGGATTCTGAGCCTTTAGGTATGATGAGGAAAAATATTATTATAGTACCTATCCTACTCTGTCTTCCATAAATATCTTCTGGGATACCTTTTAGATTGAGGCTTTCCCATCTCAGTTGCCTAGGCAAAACCTGACTTTATACCTTGTAGCCCCTGTTAGTGTATTTCTGAGAGCAAGAGGAGGAGAGAGAATGGGAAGTGGAAGCGCGTGGCCTCTGATCTTACTTTGAGTGGGACAAGGATTTAAAATGGCACAAAAGTGTGTGTGTCTGAGTTTCCCTTGTTTGTGTAAAAGATGGTAAGGTACAAGCTTGTTCCATTTACATCTTTATTTTCAGAGTAGAACGGAAGTGAGAAGTTCCAGTAGGAATGTCCCCATTTGAAAGCAGGGAGGTTGTACAGGGACACACAGAGGTCTATCTGGGCAGCTTTGCGCTTTGATTCAAGTTCTAGATGTGACTAATTATGTGAACTGCTTTTACTTTTTCCCTGAAGAAAAAACTGGAGGAAAGATTGCTAGTGAAAGGATTTTCTCCATTTCCTTTTTCACTTTGACTTCACTATAAATGGTGTAGATGAGTACACCAGTTACTGAGAGAGGACTGAATATTACATTCTGATAATAAATGTAGAATAGAGTCTGTGACGGAAATCCTAGCTGAGATAAACGGAGATAAAAAAATTTAAAAAATAGTCTTGCACGCTTTCTGGAGAATCTGAAATAGGCAGCAGGGAAGAAATTGTGGTGTTTGTTGAAGTGCAGATTTCCCTCAGGAGAAAAATCAGTCTGAAAGACACTAAGGAATAAAGCAGAGAGAAGCTCGGGTCTCCAGCCGGCTCCGTGGCTTTCCGAGGGTGGAAGTTGAATTTGGTCCTTCCCAACTGAAGAAAGAAGCCGGTCTGCCTTATTTGTATTGTAATGAAGCGTAAGATTAGATGAGATTACATATGTGTACGGGCTTTCTTTTTTATGACTGATTCTCTAATATCTTGCTTCACTTATCACTTCAGCAGCCCGGCGTTACAGAAGCTGCCGGTCACAGGCTGCCGAAAGCATCTGTTGCGGAGGTGATTTTGGAGAGGCAGGGAGCGATGTTCAGCCTCCAGTGGAATTGCGCTTCTGGGTGTGCACATAAAGAGCTTGGGAAGGAGCAGAGCTGCAATCAGCTCCGCAACCTAGATAGCGATATTAACAAGTAATTAAAACTTGATTCCCTTCTCCGTCTTCCCCTGCACTGTTCCTCACATACCTTTAAAAATAACCCCAAAAAAATGGTTATGAATATTAACCTTTCTGCTGCTACAGAGAAACGCAACATGCGGTGGTGGATTAATAATTAAAATCGGGAAACTAAGAGCACAAGCACTCGAGGGAGTCAGCAGCAATAATGTTATTGAAACAGCCAATTTAAGAGTCAGAATTTCTCAAATAATTTAAATGTTAACTTTTAAGATGACCTATAAAAGATCGAACAACATATAAATCATGAACAACTACACCAACTTTTTGCATAATTGGAAGTTTATAATCAGCCTATTTCTCTGTTTGGAGAAACAGCATAGCCTCATAAGCTCAGAAAGCTTCTTAAAGGTGGAGGACACAAATAAATGAGATTTGAGCACTTCAAGTAACATATACCCTGCAGTCAGAGGAGAAGAGGTGAGGAAAAAAAAGATAAGTGATTAGATGCTGAGCTCTGTGCAGCCGCCATTAGGTTTTTACCTATAATCAGGGCTGCCCTAGTATAAAGGTAATCTGAGTGTCTGTGTGTTGTGTTATAGGCACTTGAATGAAAGCCATTTAGGTTGTGTAAGTATTTCTGGGAAATTCTAGCCTTGTTCTAAAACTGTGGTTGGTTTGTTGTTTTTTTTAACCCAGACAATTGTTTTGTTCCATTTTTTTGTTTTACTCTCGTTTTTCTTCTGCCTCTTAGCTCTTGAGGAGAGCATCTTAGTCTGATCCCTGCTTGCATTCGCCCATAGCACATTGTTCTCCAAGCCCCTTCCTGCCTTTGCCCTTGGATCAGGCACCCGAGACCCTTTAGACCTTGGGAAAAACTCCTGTGGGACGTGTGTGTGATGCAGTACGTTCTCAACAAAGCCCATTAGGCCACGCAAAAAGTTGTTTTAATCTTACTGCATGCTGCTGGCTTGTGCAAAGTGGATGTGAAATTCTAAGCCAGGCTTTTCCTGTCTTCCACCTCTGAAGCTCCATCCATGATATTTCCTGGTGACAGCTCATAGGGCTGTTGTTGGTTTTCATTCTTTTGGTTTTGTTTTAATCCCACCATAGAGGTCATTATCAAAATAATAAGTTTTCTCTCTCCAGTTTTCCAGCTGCTGTCTCTGTGAATACCTATTTGCACTGAAGGGCCACTAGATGTGCTTCAGAGGAAGCCTGCTGAAATTTCAGAACCCTGCTGCTTCTCAGTGAGGGCAGACCACCCTCTCAGATATTGCTGTCAATAATGAAGAGTTGCAATCATTAAAAGTGACTAACAATGGGAAAGGCATTACACCTCAGGGATCTAAAACTAAAAAGATGAGGAGCGAAAAGCTTTCATGCCGTGAATTTTATTCCGTATATGTTAAACAATAAATTCTTGTATCTTTTCCTGCAGTATCTCCTTCTGTGTACCCAGAGAAACAAGAAACCAGGGAAGCCAGTGTTTCACAATGAAGCTCGGAAGTGTTTATGAATGTTAAAAAAAATGTAGTAATCTTTGCCTTCACTAGAAGTGCAGAAAATTGCTTATTCATCATTTAAAAGGTATCTCCTCTGCCTTTTCCCCTGTGCAAATGGTCTTGCTGTTGTCATGTTGATTAAAAGTAACCATTTTTTTACCTAAGGTAAGTCCCTGTTATGAGAGAGAGGAGGGGCAGCAGCGTGCAGTGTTTTGTCTGGAGCTTTTCTAATTGGGACTCTGCCTGTGTGCTAGAGGTCCTTTTGATTTTCAGCACTCCAGGAAGCAAGCTTGATTTAAATCATAACCTTGGAATTAAAATGTGTATGTGTGGGGGGAAATGTTTTTTAAGTAGTTCGGGTTTTATAAGAACTTATAATGGAACAGAAAACCTTGAAAGTTTGCATTTCTTTTCCCCTCTTCATTACTTGTGTGGTTAGTCTGGTGGTAAAAGTATTAAAGCTTCAAACTCTAGTCTTTCAAATTTAAAGCATGTTGTCTTTTTCCCCTGCCATGCCAGGCTTGTTAATTCTATATGTTGCAGTAGCACCCAGAAGCCAGTATCATGATCAAAACCTTGTAATGCACTTTGCGGTACAGCGAAAGAGGAAGACACAGTTTTTCCCCTCTCCAAAGTCCCTGTCCTTCGCTATCTTTTGGAGGTAATGTAATATGTGTTTTGCAATATTAACTATTCAGCTATGTTCATGTGTCACCTCTCATCCTTCTCCTCCTCAACTAATCATCATTAGCTGCTTGAACTCCTATGGTTATGAGAGCAAAGATCAGGTTTGAGGAAACGCTTAAATGAATAAAATAGTACAACAGTGTGAGAAAGAGATAGACGTGTGTATTTTTGAAACTTAATTGATGGTAATTTAAAGACAGCCTTGAATTCTCTCCACTACCTCCATCCTATTTCTGGGTGCCTCTGATTGCCCTGCCTTCATCTCTCTGCTCTCCCTTCCTTTCCTGCGCTGTATAGTTTCTCCTCAACCTGTTAGTCTGCTATACCCTCATTTGTATACCGTGTATTTTCCTTCCCTTTCCAGCACCAGGTATGTTTCTTCCCCTTGAGCACTTTCATTTCCCTTTCCATTGCTCCCCCCCACACTTGCCTGAGATTTTCAATCATCATTTCATAGCTGTGGTCTCTGAACCTCCCTGCGCTCACAACGCCGTACCTGCCAGGGAAAGAAAAACACATTACTTGATTCATTTTAGAAATTATTTTACAATATGTCAAGATAAAAAGGCCTGGGGATATAAACAAGCTCAGAAATATTTCGAGATCAGGTAGACATAATTAGAACACAGACTGTTGATTAGATTGCTTCATTTTGCAACAATGCGAGTTTAATCATGTTGGAAATTGGTTACGGGATTTCTTGTGGAGATTAGATATTTCTATCGCGTTTTAGTCTCCTTTAATTACACAAATAGATACTGGTTGTTTACTTTTTTTGGCTTACTTTTTTTTCCTGTCAGCGTGCAGACAGTAACGCGGCCTGTTGTTCAGCAGGCACGTGAAGCGCGACCAGCCTCCTTACGGCACCGGCTGGGAGAGGAGAGCTCGGTGCCCTTTTTCTTTCCCGAGAGGGTTACTCCATTACCCGCTTCCCGTTTCCTCCCTCTCTGCCATCAAAGCTCTGTTCCTTTCTGTCTGAAATGCCAGGCACCAAAGCAGAAGTTTCTGCGTCCAGCTCCGGCTATGCACAAGTGCCCTTCTTGAGCAAAAGCACAAAAATAGAGGGAGTTTCGCAATGCCTGGGCTGCTGACGATAAGTCCAGAGCTCCGTTGCAGTGCGATGCATGGAGGGGGCTCAAAGCTGAGCCTGGGCATCGCAGTACATCCTGCCGGAGCAAACACGGTGGTCGGCAGAGATGCCCCGGGTGCTATATGGCCATGCCAGCGTGAGGACAACACTTGAGCTTAAGTGGCCTTTCCTGCACCCTGCAGTGCTGTGCTGGCAGAGCCAGCCCCCAGCTTTTCTGCACCCGGAGATGCTCACCTCCCTTCTCCTCTGCAGATGCACCCACACAGGCGCACCATCCCTCTTTTTTTTGTGTATATATATATGCATATATGTATATATGTATATGTAACGCTAGGCTGGCAAGAATATGTAAATAACTTCCACGTAGGAAACAGCAGAAACATCTCAGCATTTTTCCTTCCCTTGGCCTATGAGACTGCAGCCTCGCTGAAATAAAAGAAGTTGCCCTCGTTCTCAGCAGTGCGCGTTAGCTCCCCACTGGTTCCTGTGTCACCCCTGCTATGTGTGGCACCGCTGATTCCCTGGGGAGGGGGAGCAGAGCTGTCAGTCCCCTGCCTTTGCCGCCGCAGAACAGCGTACGTGGCAACGGGGTGAAGGCAGACCTAGACTGCCGTTCCCGCAGGTCGGGTTTTACACTATGGACACATCAAGGTCAAACTAGTTGAGATGTAAATGCTTCCCCCAGGCTTCTGCCTGCAGTGTGAGACCTTCTTGTCCTTCAGCATGACAGAGGAAGTTTATGGGATTCCAGGAGATGGAACACACCAAGCTGGGCCTGATAATCTTGTGGGAGTTGGGTGGGTGAGAGTACCACCTTTTGAGCCTCTTGGATCAGCTTCCCACACTGACCTAGTCAGATTATTCACGCGCTGCCTGGACTACCACCCTTGTACAGTTTATATGACATCTAATCCACCCATAAACTCAGCCTATGATACCAATTATATGCCTTTAATAATATACTAAATGCTATATAATATATTTTTATATAATATATTCTTATAGATTCTATTATATATAATATAGTAATAAATTTTACTTTTTATATAATAACTATTCTCCTATAATTACTTCCTGCGGTTAACTTTTTCTTTTATTTTTTTTTTTTCTTCTCCCTAGCTCCACCCTGATGTGTCAAATACATCTTTCATGATTCAGGTCTGCCGTTTGCTTCAAAAATTGCCAGTACACGTTATCTTGTGGGCAGGCAGCACAATTTCCAACATTAATGTTTCCATAACATGAAGAAATGGATAACCTAGTGCATGATTCTGTATTTTTGAGGATTAGGAACTCTGCACTTACCTGCAAGACTTGATTCTATGAAGTAAACTTTAAAAAAATGTTTTTAACAGAACTTTTTTCCTGCAGCAGAAGTCTGTTAAACTTTGGGTGTAACAAGCAATCTCTCTGTATGCCATACAGCATTTCACATAAAGGTGTTGGAAATGTTAATAGTCAGTAGCTCTGTATATTGTAGCTCTGCGTATATATATCCAGACAGCAATATTGTCATCTTGAGCTGTTTTTTTCAGAGAAGGGAGGGTAGTATGACAGTGCTAAAGGTTTTTGTGTCTCTTTCCCCTGTGGATTGATTTTGAAAACTTAATTCTAATGTGCACACTGCTGGATTCACCTTCTGAGAATAAGGGAATCTGTTCTTAAAAATAGGTCAATACGGTGAGGAACCAAAGTGAAAATATTGAGAAGGAAATGGAAAAATAAATTTTGTGATACTGAGAAGATAACGTTGATGAGAAGTCCAGAGAAAGAGATGGTAGTAGAAAGATAGAGTATTTAAATATGCAAATTTGAAACATATAAAGACCTATGGAGCAAATTGGAGGAGATTTTAATAATAAAATCAAAATTTTGATGAGTAATTTCAAGACATGAATGGAGAACATGGTTCTCATAAGGATAACTATCACTTTTTCTATTAGACAGTGACAGTCCTGTTTCCTCCCTCTTTTTTTTTTTTTTTTTTTAAATTGAAGGTTTTCTGTGGCAATACGGCATTCTTCTCAACCAAACCACTGTTCTGTTGGTCAGCTATAGCTCCAGAAACATCATCAAAACTTTCTGTAGCTCACAAGCCTGTTTTCTACAAGTAGAGTTGCCTCTCAGAAAGAGTGGTCTTAAATTCCTGGAGGAAATGTTTCACAGGATCAAATGGGCTTTGTGAACCAAAGAAAATAATGTGAGATTCACAAAATCTCCAGTTTAACAAAGTTTCCCCCCACTTCTAGTTCACCTGGGGTTTGAAGAAAGAAGTCAGGCAAAGCAGTTCAAATCTGATGCTGGGAAAACTGTAGAAATTTAACACAAAAAGGAGAAGGATTTCTCTATGTCACAGTGAATACCAAAACATATTTGATAACAACTGACTTAATGTAAGTGTGATAAACCAGTTTTAGCATAACATTCAGTATTATCTCTTTGCATAACACCTGGTGATTTTTTGGCGGTGTAATCCATAAAGGCAAAACAATACATAAAAGATGCAGTACACAGAAGAGAAGAATACTGGGTGTAGGTTCCCTTTTTAGGGCCGTGCTGTGCCGTGAGAGGAAGCACATTAAGACACCAAGGGAAGACCTTCCTGTCCATCCACAAGGGTCAGGATGTCTCACCATCTTTGCAGTTTTGAAACTAAATTCTCATCGGTCCAAGTGACGCTTTGCCTAGGCCAAAATCACCAGAATATAGAATTTCAGGGTCTCTGGGATTAATGTGTTTTATTAACCCATCCATGCTTGGGTTAAAAGCACCGAGAGAGGCGTGTGTTCTCTTGTAGGGTAAATTGTTCTCTTCTCAAGGTCTCAGTTACCGGAAACATATTTCTTTATAAAATGAGTATGGGTGATGGTGGTGACAGCGAGTGACCATGTACTGCTGACTTTTCAGCTTCTCCTTCCAGCAATCTCTGGTCACAGTCCCACGGTGTTGTCCAGTAACAAAAGTTCAATGTGTAAGTGATCATGGAGGATGTTTTGCAGCCTGAGAGCAGTCCACTTAGAAACAAAGCAAGCCCACTGTGGCCAAAGCGTTAGGAGAGGTTATTGACACAGCCCATTTGGACGAAACACACTGCCTGGTGATTGCCTACCAGTCGTCTGTTCTGAGATGGTTGCACTTTCTGAGCAGGAGTCAGGAAGCTAAAGAAGCTCCTAAGTAGAGTTCAACATTATTAAACAGTAATAACAATGTTCTGCGGTTACTCATCATTTTCAGTCCAGCGGTGTCAAAATGCATGACTATCACTAATGAAAGCACACAACGTACCCATGAGAGAGAAAATCAGTGTTCTCATTTTAGTGATGCAGATGATGAAGCAGAACGTGGTAATGTATCTGTTGCAAGGACAAATGCAGTAGGACTGTGGTAATGGCAGAAACGTTAGCGGGATTTTTCCATTACAATCAGAAGATAGCATTTCCGGCAGACCAAGACCTAGACTCTAGACTGAGGATGGATCTGGGAGGAAAACTGTCCAATGATTATACTGATTCTTTCACCCTTGCCATAGGCGTAATGTTATTTAATGGTTGTTTTAAATGGTGCCCCAGGGCTCTACTCTGTTAGGCTTCTTGAACACAATTAAAAAAAAAAAAAGATACTCCTTACCCAAAAGCATAGGTTATAGACTGCACTTCATCTGTTATAACTTTAAAATAACCAAGATTTCCCTGGGGGGAAAAAATCAAGGAAAACTAAACAATGTCTGTATTTCAGCCAGAACACTGCATTTGGAGATTGTTTCCAATGCTCTCACAGAGAAAGGAGATACAATACACTATGTGTACCATTTACTAAGTGAAATAAAGGAATACAATGAAGTAGACTAATGATTTTGTCGTTATCATCATCAGTCCATTCCAATCTTGTCTGCAATGCAAACTGTAAAGAAAAGAGAAGGTGAGATTGATGGGGGGTTTTTATTTTACTTTTTAAATTTTTTTCTTTTTTTTTTTTTTAAATCTGAGCTAAATGTGCTGAACAGTAAATCCCAACCTGACAGATTTCATCAGGTGTCTGTATAACAAGCACTCTCTTTCAATCTTAAAATGTCACCGCTGCATAAACCTTTTCAATGTTCCCTCCTGTTCTCTAAACCCTTTATAAACCCATTACGATTTTAAAAAGATTTTATTTCTTACAGGTACTGCATAGAGAAGGTAAAACCAATTTCTTTGTTTCCAGGATGTTGTAACCTGAGGTAATTTTCAGAGTGCCTGAATTGAAACTTTTATGAAGAATATTCTCATTTGTCCCCTAACAAGAAAAAATGTGGAAGTATACATTGCTTAAGTTGCTAGAGATAAAAAAAATGCTCATAAATATGGTTGTGTTACTTTAAATATTTGAAGTATACTAAAGAAAGTAAATAACACTACAATTTTCAATGCAGCAGCCGACAGCTGGCTGGCTTTAAATCTTAGTGGAAACAACATTTCTGGATGCTCAGAGCCTCCACTGTTCCATTTCAGCTAAAGGCAGGATTACTTGAGCTGTATTATATCCTCCATCTCATTTTCAGCTCTATTGCACCAATTATGCAGCCTGGAGGCTTATAGAGGCTTATATTGAGTTTCAGATAGATATAAGAAAGTAGTCTATATTCTCTGTGATAAAAATAGTCATTAATTACTGAGACTTGTAAACCGCTTAGCATCCTTCTTAATGTGGTACATCAGGCACTTTACTGCATTCTATAGCTAATCACCAAAAAAAAGAGAAGAAAAATACTTCATGAAGAATATGCTGGCTCTTAGTTGGAATTGAATGCTGGAGTTAGAGGGATGTACAGAAAAGGCTTAGCCACTTCAGTATGAATTTGCTTTTCAAGGGCTTCATTGTTTGTATCTATAAAATCGATTAAATGTTGATGTTGAAGGCAGCCCCTTGTGCAAGGTTCATCAATATAATCAAATGCCTTCCCTAATCTGCAGTGGTGTGATTGGATAGAAACAAAGAAGCCTTATCTAATTGGAAAAGATATTTTCAAGTGGGAGGGTGCCAGAGTGAGCTAACAAAAGCCATTTTAGACATCTTAAAAGGCCAAGAACAACAACAAAGGCTCGTCACATTTTATACACATGTGAATAATGCACCAACCAGTCCAAATATGAAATGGCTAATTATCATTCATCTGTTTGTGGGCTTTCATACAATGGAAGACAACTGATCAATAATAATTTAAAACTCCCATTCAAATCTGTTTTTAAATCCCTAAACTTCATATTGTAAGTCAGCAAGAACAGACCAAGTGTGTACTAAGTGAATAACTTCAGCTTTTCATGGTTGTGGTTTTTTTTGTTGTGGGTTTAGTTTTGGGGTTTTTTTTTGAGAAAGGTATTCAGTCTATTAAAGGAAAACTCATTTAACTTGTGTGGTTTTTAAACATTTATTTACTGCTTAATTTTTCTTCATTTTGAAAAGTGTCCATTTGCAGTTTTTTTTTTCTAGAGTCTCCTGAGATGGATGATTTAATTACAGAAGCAACTGCTTTTAGGTCTTTTATGGCTTCCATTACCATAGTGCATAAGTACTCTTCTGTGCATAATTCATCTACATAAACACTTGCCTATCTAGTTGGGAAACAATACTCCTTCAACTCAGTCTGGAAACAGATAAACAAGGAAACTGAAGATTTATCTACAACGTGGTGTCAAGAAATCATGTGCTCCTGAGTTAACGTGCCTCAGCCACACACCAAGTCTACCTAAGGATGAGACTTTGGCATGAGTGTTCCTGTGCCCCATGCGTTTTTGTGGTGAGGAAGCTAGGTGAGGTCATGGCGCTGGCAGGCATCCAGGGCATCTCCTACCAAGTGGGAGGGTGGAGGGCACTGGGACTGTGGACTGCACCACATCATGAAGCTGCCTCAGAGTTTAGGGCAGGTACGAGCACATCTACATTGCATTCAGCTAATGCTTGTGTTGGTAGATGATAGTCTACTATGATAGTTTTGTCCAACTTCTAGGGAAAAAAACATGTATGTGATTTACCCAAGGGAAAGTCCTCTGATTCTACACTGAGAAGGAGAAGCGCTGAGTTCTTAACCCTAGTCCAGCACCAGCTTCTCTACGGATAAATGGTGATGGTGGAAATGACAGTATACAAGATTAATATTGGCCCAATAAGAGAGAACAGCAATCCTAAAAACTTCATCTGGCTTGCATCCTTAAATCACTATTGCTGCAAAAGCACTATCAGAAGGTAAGTTTTTACAATAGAATTAGTTCTTGTGGATTCACTGGCAATCCATTGGGCTGACTGAAAGTAGAACCAGACTCCAAACCAACAGTTAAGAGTAATATGTTTAGAGATATTAATTGAATCACAGCAGATTTTTCCTCCGTTCCAGAGCCACAACAGACTGCAGCCACAGAGAATCCTTAGCAGATCAGCATTTATTGCTCACTGCAAAGCCCTTCAGGAGCAAAATCCAAAACTTATTTGAGATATAAACTGCGGACAACGGAATTTAGGGATAATTCTTTTTGTCACCATGAGGGAAGCAAGTGCTATGTCTGAACTACCAATTTAAAAAAAAAAAGTCTGCACTAAAGTTTGTGTTACAACACCCTCTAAGAGCCCAATTGTGAAACGGTGAACTAATATTTAGGACATGGAAACACACACACACACCCTTCACAGCTTCCAAAATAATGTTCCACTACTGACAAAAGATAGCCTATTTTTTCGCAATTGACTAATTTTAGTAAAAGTTTCAAATATGTCATCTCAGCCTGCTTTTCTAATGTTTTCTTCTCACTTTCCTCCTATTAACAATGATGACAATACCAAATAGGGTCTTACTCATTTATTTCTGTATTTGTTCATGTCTCCTTAGTTTTATACCTCTGATACCATAGAGCGATCTTGGTGATGGAGTATCCAAGCACGGCATGTGGCTCTTGAGTTTCTGTGAGCAAGTAGAGGTAGATGAATTCAGCCTGGCAGTTTTGAAAAGTGGCATAAACACCAGGGACCTGAAAAAAGGTAAGGTTTTTCAAATTATTTACCATTAATTATTTTTAATGGAGTACACTTAGCACTTTAAAGATGCAAAGAAAATCTTGTGCTGACTTAGAAAGTTATCCGCATGAATAGCAATTTTTCATTTTCTCTGAGTATGTATTCTCATCTTCTAAATTTTACCCAGTGTTTTTCCTGACCTTCATAGCTTTTGCAAGCAACCAACCACTGAACGTGGCATTTTCCATCATATTTGTTTGGTGTTATGTATTGGTTCTAAAATTACAGGTCTTATCTGGTTTTAATACTATTTTTTTTGCTTGTCACCAATAGTATTACAGATCATGTCATAGCTGTGCACCAAACGTATTTGCAATACTGCAGAAAGGAGAAATAAGCTTGTTAAAAAAAAAAAAATCACATCCTTATTTAATTCTTTCCTAATATTCCTTTATTTAATTTTAAGAGGAAATGGGACAACCTGCAATGCAGATTTTATAGCTTTTATACACTAATTTACTCTTGATATTTTTTCCCCAATTTACTGCAACACGATGATTGTACTGACTGTGATACAGAGAGTGAAAAAAGATTAGGGTGTGTAGCATTCCAATGTTTTTGACAGTCTGATGTATTGCAACTTGAAACTTACAAGTCCTTTCAGTGTTATTCTCTCTTGCTCATTAAAACTAAGAGCAAGGTTTAGGAATCTGACACTACTTTTCTTGACTGCTTTTAAGGAAGAGCAGAAATAAGCTGTTTGCACTGGTGACACAGATCCCATTCACATGTTGGTACTTGTGACCTAAGGGCTAATTTCCTTTTTCAGTTTCATTCTCATTTTCAATCTAAGACTGAGGAAAATGAGGATGGAGATGGACAAGTGGCACCTCCGATATCTGTGAAATCAGATGACTTAGTATTCTCTGCTGACTACTGAGTGAGGGCAATATTGGGCTCTGCAACATTTCTGTGAGATGCTAACCTAGGAGGAGGAATTACATGTCTTTATGTCTGGTGGAGAGAAGAAGACCAACTCCAATAATTTTTGTCCAGTATGACCTGTGAGTGCACTCCACAGGGCAACCTGGGCTCTCTGTCACCATCTCAGCTGTTATGTGGCTCTTGCCCAGTTTGCAAGATTTCTTTCCTGTAGAAACAGGAGGGCTAGGGAGAGAAAGGGTTGGTGTAAATCTGGCTCCTTTCCTCAAAGGAGGGTTAGGATGTTGTGGAGTGCAAAGGTCTATTTGGGGCCACAGAAGTCCCTTTAGAGTTAGTCATCAGGGCACAAACAGGATCCTTGATGAGGTTTCTGGTAATGGTCTAAGTCCTGTGCAAATGCTCAAAAAATAGGTAACTTGCTTCATAGCAACTCCTTTCCTCTGTTTATGGAAGTATATCTTGGGGTTTGGTAGGATTTAGATCACGTTCTGCTTTCTCCATAATTCACCACGGATAACAGAGCGGAAAACTTCATGCTAGAGAGAGGAATGGGTCACACAGCATAAAAGTCAGTCCTGGAAAGAAAAGAATATTCCTGTCAAGTGTTAAACACTATATGAACTTTTAGTTCCTAAATGGGGAAAAATAAGTGATAACAATTCTGCCATGCGCCTTAGGATGTGTGCGTTGACACTCACCTTGTGTCACTCATATACCTCCATAGGCATAAAGATCTGATTAGGAGCGTGGTAGTTCAGCAGAACAGAGTGAAAGGTGGACTATCATTCCAGCAGATAAATGTCTCAATAAGTCAATCTGGCTTTTGTACTTTGAGTTTAATATCTACTGTATACCAGCCAAAATAACCTTTTAGATTTAATAGGACAGTCTCTTGACTTTGTGAAAGTTGCAGTTCACTGGGCATTATTCCAAAAAGCATCCGCTTCCAGCACTGAAATGACTTTCAGGATCAAACCATGCTTTGCATCTCTAGTTTTCACTAAGATTGCATTGTATCCGTTACCCTATCAAAACTAAAGACGAAATAGAAGTGGCTTTTCTCTCTCATTTAATCATCACTGTTAAGAGTAAAGGTTATAAGGGCAGTGCCTGGTGGCAGATTTTCACATTATGGAGTACTGTGAGAACTGCCTGAGCCTGACATGGGAGATTTTAAATGAAGCGTCCCATGAAAAACATAAAAAGCCAAAGTTGTCTGTCCACTGTGCCAGCTTAATATCTAGAAGCAAAATTAAGGTGCCTTTAAAAGGTTATGTCTTTTAACGAAGGGCCAATATTTAGAGTCTAGTAACGGATTATAGAGCTCAACAAACTAAATGGTAAAACTTCTTTGTGGTGAAGTAGGCAGAGAATTGCTGTAGCCTATCTGGAACAGAAATCTGTGTTTTCCCCTAAAGGCTGTGAATAATTAGACTTCAAGCTTAACTTAAAGCTGGGCAAATAATAGGAAAGATAAATCACAAATATTTGGAATTATTTGGAAAGTGAAACAGTTGGCTTTGTTTTCTTGCCTTTTATGTTCATCTTTTCACAAATATTTGTATTCGTGTAAGTGAAATATTATTTGTACAAAAGTTTGAGAAATAGATTTTTAGGTTGTAAGCTGAAATCTGTTTCATAATATACCAAATCCACTTCAGGTAAAAGTAATAGATTTTTGGTTCTCCAATTAAACTTGTGAGAAGGCACTTTTCTCTCACTTCTGCTGCTCACTCTCTCTTCTCTAGGTAGAATTGAGAGTAGGAATGGGCCATGATGTTACGAAAAATTTCTTCATCGAAAGGGTTGCCAAGCGCTGGAACAGGCTGCCCAGGGAAGTGTTTGGGTCACCATCCCTGGAGGCATTTAAAAGATGTGTAGATATGTCACTTAGGACCATGGTGTAGTGGTGGACTTGTCAGTGTTAGGTTAATGGTTGGACTCAATGATCTAAAAGGTCTTGTCCAATCTAAATGATTCTATGAAAACCAGTTCCTTGCTGTCCCAACTACCACCATTGCATATCTCCACATACCAGTTCAGTACTCCATGTAGTAATTCAGTATCTCCGATAGGGAGAAATCTGTAATATTTTGCTCTTTATAATAATTATAGAAATCTCTAGATCAGATATTTAACAGTCTCATTGTAAAAATTCTTTCATATCCTTCCCTAGGGTGACTGTTTTATCTTCATTGTGTTTTTTCTATACTATCTCTCTTTCTGTCTATCCAATATTCACTTCTTCCCAATCAGAACTATCTTGATGGTCTGAGAAGGACATGGCGTTGATAACAATTTGAATCTTGTCCTTGAATATCTATCTAAAGAAGATCTAAAAGGATGTGTTCAAACAAATTCCCTCTCTCTTCCTGCACAACCTTTGCTGGTTTTTGTCACTTGTGTGCAGGTGGTATCTGCCAATGAATAAGGAAGACATATCGACAGAAAGAGAGAATCCTTCTTTGAACCAAGAAAATCTTCACTAAAATACACTCTTCCAGAGGTTCTGCAAGAAGATATCTTTGTAATGCCTGTGGGTGCTTCCCTTTAGTTCCTCAGGGAAGACTGGGGACACAGTCAATCAGCTAGTTTGTCACAGCAGTACTGGTGAACAGTGGTGAACAGTAGGACTCTGAAGACCAAAATATTCATGCGTGCTTTTCATATGCAAGCAAAGAGCTGCTGCAACATGCTGACAGAGGAGTCTGTGAGGAGGAGGATTCTTCCCTTGGACTGCAGTCTGCGTCAAGCAGCTCCCCAGGCCACGGCAGCGAGCAAGCTTGCATTAAGCATAGATTCCTCTTGGACAGGGTGTTAGATAGCTCTGGTCAGCTCACCAGGTACCTCCATTAAAAGTTACCTTACAATGCTGAGAGTCATGATGGGGCCAGGAATGTGTGGCCGGGCCCGGAATTGCCAAAAGTGTCACCATGCCATAGCGAGAGGTACGTCCGGGTGGCCAGGCACCTCATCACACAGCCCTGCATCAGCTGAAGCAGAAACCTTTGAAGTAGGCTGGACTCCAAGTGACAAGGACACATATCCTTGCAGTGAGAGAAAGTCTGAACATTAAGGGTTGCAGCTAACTTTCCCAGAATAATCCAAACCAACTGGTCACAGATATTTAAAGAGGCCTAGAAAGACACAGGTCTGGAATATCTTAAGAAGAAAAACCCAACGCCCTCAAACTTTTTAATCTATTAACCAGGCTTCCCTTAATTGCCTTTGCTTCAATCTCTTTCCTCCGTGAGTGTACTTAAAAATAATGAAGTGTATCATCAAGAAAGAGAAGAGTGGAAACATCCTAAGGTGACCTACTACAAACAGCAATATTAATTCTCTAACCACAATTTTCAAGCATGTCATAGGCCAAATGTTGCTGACATAAGATCTCCAAATAATTACAGGCTGCAGTCAAATTCATAAAAATAAAAGTATGTTTGTGAATAATTCATTTACTTAATTGTTTGTTGTACATAGCGTATGTATGGGACAAATGGCAGTAGAAAATATATAGTTCATGTGCTACTTAAGAGTTAATGGCTTCCTTCAGGAGTAATGAGAATATCTTTACTGATGGTAAACGTGAGAAAACAGGCCACATTAACAGTGAGAATGTGTTTCATAAATGTAGTAGTCTTGAACTTACTGCAATATTGGTATTTGGCTAAATTCTTTCCTTGGCTAATAATCAGACAGATAATTTTAAGAGCTATCAGATCACTGCAGAGTCCTCCAGTATTTTCAGGTGGATGTAATTTCTTCATTCTCTTATTTCTGCTGGCTATCAAGCAAGCATTGCATTCTCCTGAAAGGAAGCAACATTGTAAGAAAAGGTGTGGTAGATTTTGGTATACATACAGCCCTTCAACTCATCCACTTTTTAAAAAAAAAATATAATTAAATGTTTGTGTAATTCTTAACTACTTATATTTTATTCAGATTAAGTATTACTGTGTGAAACTAATATTCAATATGCATATCTGGAAAACAACAGAGGGGCTAGTAAAATTGATTGCAAATCTAATATTCCTCAAGCCAGCACAGCCTCGAGCTAAAAAGCAGTTAACATGCTAGGATCAGACAGCTCTTCTGCTTCCTCCACAGTCTCTAGCTCTGCATTGTAAAATACTGAACTGCATTTTCAAATGCTTTGCCAAAAAGAGCAATCAGCGTTGTGCTATTTAAAAAGCAAGGGAATAATCCTGTTCATCTTTCGTCTGAAAACTTCCTGGGAAATCCTCAGGAATTCCTTGGATGAGGACCCTTCCCCATCTTCACTCTACAAATGCACCTAGCCATTGAGGTCAGTGGTGTGTGGGTTCCCAGACACCTCTGCATTTCTGCACAAGCCCTTATAGAGCTTTTCTTCATGCTGGTTTCCAAAGTTTGTAGTTGGCCTTGCTAACTATAGCTGTCAGACAGCGTGTCAGGTGTTTCCATTCTTTATTTTGAATTCAGCTTTTGTCCCTCTGTCACCTTGCTAACTGCAGCAGAAGGCGCTAGCGGACAATGAGTGCTGAGAGGGGTTGAGCGTGTTAGAGGTTAAGATGCAAAATCTTCACCCAGATAATGAAAATTGCTCTGTTGATGGGGATTACGCCTTTGAGCATTGACCTCATGTCATCCAAGTCAGTTTAAGATGCAGTTTTACAAAAGACTGCTTTAAATGTAACTCCATATTACCTGTGGAGGTCTCTTGGTTGCTGGACGATGATGAGGAGGAGAAGATTCATGAAAGTATCATGTGTTGCCAATATTTTTATGTATAATAAGTGCTAGTACAGCCTGCGTGTTGTTTCATTTTCTATTGTTTCCTGAGGCAGCTTCTCAGCTTGTTGAAAAGCTACGTTTGTTGTCTTGGACAGAAAATAATTATGATTGCATCTTTTCCATGACTAATAGTGGGAGATAGAGTAGGGTGCGCAAAACAATGCGGTAGCATCGTGCATGGGGTAAAAATATTGTGATTTTTACTAGAAATTTACAAGAAGAAAGTCTAAAACATTTGCTCGGTAACATGAGTGGTCTGTTGTGTTTTTTTTTTCATTGGAGCCCTGGGAATTAAGTATGTGACTCCTAATGAAAGCCTATTGGTTTAGGCACCCTTAAGTTTTAGCCTTCCTTGTATCTCTTGGAATTAGGAGGAGGATGTGTGTAGCAGATGTTCCCAGCCCGCTTTACCTCATTGTAATTCCTACAATACTTGGTTCCTTATCTTTAACCCATTTCTGAAATCGATGGTGTCAAGCCTCTCTGGCTTCACATAATCTAATATGTTTTTAAAAATGATTTTTCTTGCCATCTTATTCTTTCCGCCTCGCTTCTGCATCTTCCATCGACTTTAATTAAGCTTTCCTTGGGCTTGTGACCTTGGTGAGCTTTTAAAAATAAAGTGAACTGACTTGCAAGGTGATTTTTCCCAATCTTTTTGTAGCTCTGCTGGAAATTCACTTTGTGTGGTGTTTTAAAATATAGGCTGTTCATTTGGGATCATCATATGTGCACAGAGTGGCAGCAAAGAGAAACTTCAGCCTCCTAATTACTACATTGTAGGAAATTGTTCATTTCTCTATGATATATGCTTTGACTTTTCGACCCCTTTAGGACCTAACTATACACTGTTGTTTTTTAAAAGAAAGATAGAAAAGATTTGTTCTTTCAGGCAGGCAGTATTGAAAGAAAGCCTTTAAAAAAAAAAAAAAGTGCAGAGTAAAAGATGTATAGAAATGCCTAACAGATTCTCAGCATGCTTGTTATCTTCTTTACCCTTTTTTTGCCAATAAAATCTCAGAATAGATGGGTAGAAGTAGATGACTCTTCCTAATTCCATTTATAATTACATTTGGCTGGTTTCCGTCAAAAGTCTGAATAGTAGTTCTTGTCCTGATTTTCACTGCAATGGAATCTACATATAAATCACTGAACACTGTCATACTCTGGGGGGCTGAATATGAAATACCCCTAAAGCTGGCATTACAGGTGCTAGATCTAAAGAGAGTCTTACATACAGAATGACGAAATCAGGCTAAAACTCGACAGGATTTTTTTTATTTTTTAGCTTGGTCTATTTTTTCTTACTTGGAATCATTCTTTTTGTTAGTTTCTGTGCTTTGTGGATGGTAAGGAGTGTATGACCCCATACAGAGCTTTATGCAGGTTTATAATTACTTGCCTTTGCAGAGGCTTCTCTTCCTGCATTCATCGGGGAGCTGGAGGAGTTAGCAGAGTGTGTGTGACCTGCCCAATCCTGGCCCTTTAGTAAAAATCACATCATGCTGGAGCCCCCACTCGGGTCAAGTAATGAAGGCAGTGTTAGATGTGACTGCACACACAGACCAAACTCACAGTAGAAAAAAAAAATAAAAAAGAAGAAAAGTGTTTATAGGCATTACATAATGTAGTAAACAACACAATAAAAAAACCTTAGTAAAAGCTGGCATTTATAGTATTAAGTTGAGGTAAACATTATGGTGAAGGCTACAGTGTACCTTGACCTAAAGACCTGTAGTAGTACAAGGCTTCATTTGTTTTTGCAAGGAATGTATTTTGAATTAGTCACTACTTGTTAAGACGGTAAACTCCTTTCTTTTGAAAAAAGCAATCTCTTCAAATAGGTTATGCTCAGTCTTAGCCAAGACTAAACCTTGAATTAACCATGACTATCTGACATACTGCTAAATTTAGCAATCCTTCTTGATATGGTGTGTTTAAAACTCTCCTAATTCCTAGTATTCCTGAAGCCATGTTCTAGCATGATGTAGTTTTCCACTGCAGACAAGGCCTTTAAATGAGGTTGCGAAGAATGTCAGATTAGTTTTATTTAGATGCCTTCGTACATATCCCAGCAAATAGCATGAGATCCCTGCAGCAGTATTCAATATTCTAGTTTTAGAACCAGAAACAATATATCAGTTCAGCAAAGTGTGATACCTTTCTAACACAGCTGCAACGCTTTTGAAATCCCAGAGCTCTGCACAGGTGTATACTGTGCCTGGAATGAGCTTGGGTGTCTCTAAGGTCCTGCTGCAGTGCTCTTTATGGGCATAGCCTCACTGAATAAGAGGGGATGACTCACCGCTGTCAAATCAGGCATGTGATTTCATATGCTATAGATGAAGGCATAACCCTGGTTTTAAAGAGCGTTGATTTAGACATTTAGGTCAAATTTAATGTAAGGTATTAATAATGTCATAAAATTATTAACAGCAACTCCTTGCCATCTATGAAAAGTGAATGTTTCAAACAGCTATGACATTAAAGTCGTACCAGCTTGCTTTCTTTTCTGTTTTTAATCCTCTAGAGTCAGTCTATTTTCACTATCGTACTTAAGAGAAAAGTTAGAAAAAGAATGCTGAGAGCAGACAGGTTTCAAATTATTTTTCATGTGCATTATTTCCCCATGAAGCACTTCTTTGTATTTTAAAATGTATTTGAATGTTTTTCTGCTCCACTTTTGCAGCCTCCACCAAGACTGCAAGCCTTGAGGCTTTTAAGTAGACTTGTATTGAAAGATATCAGATGATGAAGGAATAGGAGTGCCACTCCTCAGAAGAGCCTAGACCTTTGGACAATACTGCCTTTAGAACTGGAGAGGCACCACGTGCTGTTCCAGCTGTGTGGTGGCATGAAGTGCGTCCTTTTGCCTGACATTTTACCTAAGCAGATACTATTGCCATCACAGAGTCTGCTGCATTCTGTACAGATGTTTTGCTCTGAAGAAACAAATACCTTTTTTTTTTTATATAAGGCTTGAATTAATTCATAGATGCATTTTGCAGACTTGGGGGTGTTTGAGGGTGGTGGAATTCCTCACCTGTGCTGAGACACAGAAATGCAAATGTTTTCCTAGACTTACTGAAGATGAATGGCAAGCCCTTAAATGTCTGAGCATAGATCGATGTTCGATTTAATAAATCTGGTAGATAAGGGTGAGGCTTTTTTGTCATAATCTGGAATATGTACAATATCAGCAAGAAAATCTCAGGCAATTTTATTTTGGTATCTGAAACTCAGCATCTCTTAAGTGACTTAGAGATAAATTACCACTTTTTACAGTCCCCTTTGGAATCCATATTTAGTCAACAACACTTAAGATTCTGCTTAAAAGAATTCATTGCTCCCTGTCCTGCTGGTACCAGCTAGCATTCATGCAGGATAGATTTATAAGCCTGATTTTCGAGCTGTATTTGCAGGGATGTTTTGGAAACTTCCTTTTCTCGTACAGGCAGATCCAGACCAAAGAATAAGATCTATGCTTCCTGTGCCTTAAATTCATTCCACATCAGAGTGTCTGCTTAAGGTATATTATAGCAGATGATTAGATCCATTCTAGACTTGCCTAGTAAGTTTTAAAATAGATATTTACAATTTAAAATTATAGGCCATTCGTATTGATAAACAGATCCTGGGTTAGGGGTAGAGTCCCTGAATATGGTTCTGCTTTATTGGCCAGCGTTCTGAACCTGGCAAAACTGGCAATCCAGTGTTCTGCCCCCTTCGATTACAGTGCAGAGCAGCACGAGAGAAAAGGGCCAATGTCATCTCCTGTGTTGGCAATCTTACAGCAGGTATCCTGGGTTTAGTCTGATTGTTCTGATACTTGTTATATAGTAGTCTTACCCTCCAGATTTGCACCGGCTAAAATATATACTAAACCAGATATTTGACATTTTAGATATTTCAGGTTGATATAAATTAGAAGTTCATTATGACATTCCTATGCAAAATTGCATAAATAGGGATAAGGAAGTCAGGTGATATTCGTCTAGAGCCGTAGACCTCTAGTGTGGAAATGATCTGTATTCTCCCGAATAAAGAATAATAATGACATGCTTAAGTCAGGTTGATACGTGAATCATTTTGCCTTTATCGTATCTTATGGTGAAAGAACTTGACTTTTCAATATATATAACATTTCATGTTAATAGTTGGTGAATATCCTTTTCGTTTCAGATATGAACTGAGCCATTTTTTCTTGTCATTCTGTTTATTCCTTAGATCAAAAATTTATCTTGCTTTCACTTTTATTTCAAATGTGTTCTTAAGCACTTGTCTGACAGAAACGTGATTATGATTCAGTGCATACACAGTGCATTTGAAATAGTCCCATCTAAACTTGATGCCGAAGCTTCCCGGCTGGAGGATAGTTTCACGTAACAGAACACATAGATAGGAAATAAAGTGGCTGACAACTAACATTCTCCAGGGCAACTTCAACTTCAAAGTGGACTTCTGTTGTCATTTTATTGCTATTTCCACTTTCCTCTGAAGGTCCAGGTCAGGGACTCTATATAGTTGATGCTTCTGAATGCTTTATTTGCTATATGACTATATACACAAGAAGGAAAGTCCTGCAATTCTGAAGAAGCTCATGGCAGAGCATGCATTCAAGATGATACGTGTATATGAAGAACACCTGAAAATTTGCTTTTATAGCCCATCTGAACAATATCAGTTACTGAGGAAAAAGATTCTATGTCTAGGCACACAAGGATGAATATCTGTTATGCTACAACAATTTTTAAGTACACAGCCACTTGAAAGAAGTTAATTCATTCTTTAGAGCTTCCTCTTTTCCACTGACTCTTGAGTTGTCATGATCAACTTATCACAGCTATGTTGCTTTGAAGAAAGTTATCTCTATGACAGACAAATATGTGTGTTGCATGAGTACGTATACATGCCTTAAATCATTATTGTGTGACACATCCTCCGGCACTACTGCATCTATTTGCAGAATATCTGGACTTTTTGAATTTTACTAAATTGCCTCTGACCAAATATCCGAGAAGCCCCCTACTCCTGGAACATCCTCTGTTTTGTGTTCCTAAACCTCTCCAGCATAAAAGATTAAATGGGTTGAGAACAACCAACTAAGGCGACCAACATGAGAGACAAGGCAGAGAGAGATGGTGTCGAGAAAGAGAAGACTGAATAGTTACAGTATGGTGAGCTGAAATGCTGCTAGACATGGATGGCCAGAATCACTCCAGCTGTGGCAACTGAATCCAATTCCTGCAGCTTGTTCTGCCGGGTATGGTTATTTTATTTGTATTTGGATGGTGATAGAAGGCCTTGACTATGATGAGTTCGGTCATGGTAGGTGTTGGATAGTGTGTGACGATTCAGGCCATTTCTGAACAACCTGCAAGCTAAACAAAACAGTTGAGTTATCCCAATTTGCAATAATCATTAGGAACTAAGTGCCTAAATAGATTTATGGATCTGATTTGGCATGCCTATAAAGGTCAGAGGGGTGTCTGGGGGCCACAAAGGACAACTGGCCCCTGCCAATGGCCTAGTGACTGATTTGTTGGCTGGAGTGCAGGCATCACTTCAACTGCTGTCATTCCTAGAAGAGTGTGAAAAGGGAATGATGATTTACATATGCGCTAACATTTTAAGCAGTATGTGAATATTTTTGGTACATGAAGGAACAAAGCAGAGGAATCGCTTCAGCATTGCTTATGAATAGGGGATGCCACGCAGGTAATGTTCCTCCCAGTAACGTTGCTTCATGTTTTGGTCATTTGGCACACTGTAGAGATATATATTAAACTTTCACTACAGCCAGTGGCACATTCTCTCACTTTGAGTGGGTGGGATGGTAACCTGTGAATTCGCTGCCAAACTGTCTGTTATGACTAAGAATTAGTTATTGTCTGTTATAGTAATCTCATACATTTAAAAGATACCAGGGAAATAAAAATGGCTTAATGTGGCAGAAAGAACAGCACAGGAAAAATTCAAGTCATTGGAATATCAGTAAAATTCAACTCCTATCAGCCTGCCAATGTGGCAGAGGAGTTCTAGGAGGAATAGTAATACACAGAAGCAGATTTGTCTTGGAGCCTTAAAATATTACCAATGAGAATAATTTGAAAGTCTCAAAAAATTATTTGAACCTTCTTAGATTTCTCCCTGACCATTCTTTACGTGTTCTCATTACTTCTATTTTAGTAGAAATGTGAATGCTGTGACTATCTCACATGGAAAAACTGTTCATTAAAAAAATTAACATGAGTAAGTTAAAAATGGAGAACACAGGAAAGAGAGCTCAGAGTCTTTCAAAGCAATATGTGTGAGCCTTCATACTGGAAATGTTCATGTTTTGTTTGTTTGTTTAAATTTTGTTTGGTTTGGTGTTTTTTTCCAGCCCTGTTGATGATGAAAGTTTCTCTCTTCCTTATGTTAACATAAATCAGGAGTAGTAAAGTGCGTAATTTTAGGGTTTCATTTTTCCAAAGTGACTTTTTTCTACTTATATCTCATCATTGGAAAATTCTGCCTCAAATACAAGGTGTAATTAAGGGCAAAGATTGTCTTTTCAGAGGATCTTGGGGCAAATTTATATTGTCAATATTAAGGGAAGTTAAGCAGCTATGGCAAAAATTTGCTTATGAAACATTTTTCCCCTTTCTAGTAACGTGTTAAATTTAACAGCCCTGCTGACGTCTTTGGTTTATTTTCGGTACTATCATAATTATATTAAAGTCAGAGAGTAGGTGCCCCTCTTACCCCATCCCTAGCTGAGCTTGCTTGCCCTTTCTGTTGCTTTCCAACTCTTACTGTGATGTCAGTTTAGACCAGCTAAACATGTATTCCTACATTTCAATACGCTCAGTAAGGAATATAGCGATATCTCTCTCATAAAACCTGCTGTAGATAAGTAAGAGTTTGGGCTGGTGTTTTTCTCTGAGACTTGGTGCTTACTTCAAAGGAGTTGTATCCAGCCCTGTTCAAAAGATGTAGCCCGTGTTTCGAGCTCAAGATGAGGTGTCTTGGTAAATTCCTTGCTTGCATGGTGGGTTGTTTTGTTTGGTTTTTTTTGTTAATGGGAACAGGTGTGTTGGGTCAGGAAATATTCTCATTTCAGACACCTGAAATAAAACTCCAGCTGTCAAAATGCAGTTGAAATACGAGACAGGCAGTCTTCTCATATAAGAGAGAATTGAGCTGCACTGACTGATAGCATCCGAACAGGCAATGTATACTGCTTAACACTTCTGAAGGCTGACCATTCGAGATCTGTCCTTCAAGGTTGCCTTTTTGCGCCTGCTCCTGCTCCAATTACACTCGCTTAAGAGAGAGAGCGAGGGAAAAAGAAGACAAAACAAATTGCCCATAACAGGTTTCTGGTTGATAGCATGGATTCAGGGGAGCTTGTTATAGTGAACAGATATTACCTTCCAATACCTTTGCAATAAAATTTTGCTGTCAGCAAGAATCTGTATTTTTACTGAAAAATAAACCAAGATTTTTTTTTTAGGCAGATGTATTACAATAAACCTTGGAGTGTAACAGGAAAAACACACGGCTAGTAAGGAAATAAATCTGTAAGTTAAATGTAGTTATTGCCAGCTGATATAATGCAGGGTTTTATGTACTGCATCAACTTAGATTTAATGTCCAACCAAAAAAGGCACTTGAAAAGGCATAATATAAAAAAAATAAGAGAGAGAAAAGGGAGGGAAAAATTATTAAAATCTGTGCTAATAAATTGAGATCTGCTTTGCTGGAGGCATGTTTAGCATTGGAGAACAACCAGAATATAAGAATGTGATTAAAGCTTTGCAGTAATAATGGAGTTGTGCAGTTAATGTGTATTTCCAGAGCTGCAGAAAAATAAAAAATATTATCACTTCTTACAAAAATGTCTTTTAAACTGACTGATACAGTTACTAGGTTTTCTACTAGATATTAATCCCAGAGATTAATTTAATCTAATTTGTCATAGGTTTTAAGGTTTTCTACCTGCCTATAATGAGTTACTATATAAACCATCTACTACTGTGCCAAGCAGCACAGCATTTTCTCTTTTTTTTTTTTTTCTCTTAGAATAATATAAATGTAAGTACCTCCTATTTAAGTGCAAGAGCTGCTTGCCTTTCTAAAACTGGCAACTTTCTGACTCATCAGAAAGCGTCAAGGCAGATGGTTCCAAACTAAGCCTCTCTCTTCACCCGTGTGTTGAAGATTTTTTTGAATGCCATCTTCTCTGTCTTGCCTGAAGCATTTTAAATTTGCATGAAAATGGTTAGTAGAATAGAAAGCTTTAAGGATTACTGATAGAGCATGATAGTGGTGTGGGTTCCTGTAACCATGCTGTGGGTTAATAAAGGACAAGTTAGTGAGTTACAGAAACTCTGTGTCTTGTTTTTTTCATCTTAAGGACAATGTAAATACTTACTGATTCCAAAAAGATATTGTGAGGCTTCATTAAATAAATATTGCCTCTTACAGGAATAACAGCTAGATGTTGATCTGAAGTCAATAGTGACATACCATTGTATTGAAGGAATTCTTCATATCATTTAGTAAAATGCTGAGGTTTTCTTTTATTAATATTTCATGGGTTCCTAAGTGTTGACTATAAGATACTTACAGAACTGTAAATTACTGCTACTTATTACCCATTCTCCTTTCTGCATGTAGGTTCTGGCAGTTCATCAAAAGTAACAAAAAAATTCTAATAAAAGAATCCTCTTGGATTTTGTACATACAGTATATGTATGAAACAAAGACATTCTTATGGCTTAATGATCTTGTATGGGAGCAAACTTGAATGAAATGGTTGATATTTTTGTCTCTCTGTCTTTGAAAAGCAAACCCAGTCTGCAGCTGGCTTAATGCCTGGTAGTTAGTTACAGTGGGAAGCTAAATCTGTCAGCTGAGAGCAGATAACCATCCTGCATTGATCTAGTTGAAGAACTAGCTTAAGCAGCACTGTGCCATGGATGCTGTCACAAATGAAGTGGAAGATGCTAGCAACTGTGGTGTTCCCGTTAATTGTCCTGATAATGGATACTGGAAATGATGATCCTCATCGTGGAAGTGATTAGCCTCCATTCAAAGGGTCTGCACCTGCTTTTATTGAGTTCAGAGGCAGCTCTGAAAGGGGTGAAAGTTAGCTGCTAAGAGTATGCTTGCAGTATAGCAGGAGTGAGCACACTTTTATCCACCCACCTCCTCCCTTTTTTTTTTTTAACGGCAATTAATTTCATCAATTACTCTTCCTCCTTTCTGGTTTATTGCCTGGATACCGCTGTAGCCACCTTTGCACTGTGTGTTGCGCTAGTAGTATCAATTTAATTGGAGGCTTACTTCACAGTTCCCACAAACCCCACTGATTACTGGCATAGGTGATACTACTGGAGCATGAATGATATCGGGAGTTACAAGGGAGGGAGAGGTTTAAGGCTAGAGCTGCTGAAAGGAGTATTTGTGAAGCCATCTTAAGATGCCAGTTCCCTGCAAGCAGAACTGACTCACAAGTAGGCTACAAATATGCAGCCTCTCTGTAACTTGAGCATCCTTTTCGGTGAGTTAGAATTCCTGTGACAGAGGCAGTCGTGCATCCGTTCAGCCCACGCTCAGAGATGATCAGCTGGGATCTGGAAGCCGCACGAGTGCATGGATTCAGGGCTGACCCTGCCATAAGCTGGATGGGGAACGCTGCATTTCAATTGGGATTGAACTCCGCGCCGCTGCGGCTTCCAGACTAGAGCTGGCTTGTTTCTTGTTGATTTGGAGGACAAGCCACTAGAATTATTAGTACCCATGGGGAATGAGTTCTGCTGACTGATCTCACTGGTAAGAGTAAAGTGGAGGTAACATTTGCAGTGTACAAAGATACAAAGCAATTTAAAAAGCCATTGGTGTCTTCAACGGAAAGCAGCAGAAAAAAATATTTTATTTCTTTTGTCATTTGTCATATAATCTAGTGTGTTGTCACTGAAAGAATATTTACTTTTTGCTGTTATATGAAGTAAAAAGGGTTATTTTTATTCAATTTTTTTTTTATCTTAAAATGACTGGGACAGGCAAGTGATAAAAAAAATCTTGTTTATAATGATTGGAGAGCCATTTTGAAGTTTTCATTCTGGACGGTATGAAGGGTGGAGAAAAATCTAGGAACACTTTAATTTTTCAATATAAAAACTATTTTTCAAAAGGTTTTTAAGGTCTGAATAGATTATTCTGATGAGAACTTGGCCTCATGTCTGCAGCAAGTGCCACAAAACTTAACTCGTCAAAGGAGGTTCTTTTTCTTCTTGCTACCTTTAGCTCACCTTGACTAGCTTACTGTGAATATTCAGGACCTGACAGGTTGCAAGGAAAATATACTGGAGTTTAGAAAACACACCCGTCAAATCGAATAAGTAGATAGTCTGAGTCTAGTATCTTGTTTTCAGGGGAATCAATGACCACAGTATTGTTCTTTTCTTTAGTGCGTATATGTGCACATACTTCCTACTTATCCTGAGTGATTAAAGGCTTACCAAGAATGGCTTACCTTCTCATAGACCTTACTGACATAATTACTGCAGTGTATGTATTCACCTTCCTGAAGATGTTTTTTTGCACAGCTCAAGTTTTTCATTTGAGGCCCATATTGGGCTTTAAAGACATCCATCATGGGTCTTATGGTACACAAAATGCACAACCAAAAATTAGTATTTTTGCGTCAGAAGGGAGGATATGTAGCAGGGATTAGGCTGTTACCATCACCAGCTTCCTTTTTTTTTTTTTAATGACTTTCCTAGTTTCCTGAATAAAACAACCCAGGTAATACTCATTTTGCAGACTATTGAGTAGGCAAAGAATTGCAACTGAGATCCTTTTGTTGCTCTAGTTTTTAAAGCCACCTCTACTTATCACTACTTCTTTTATAATGTTGTTTATATCATTATATTTTAGAGCTCCCTGGCCCAAAAGGTTTTGAGGAACATCTGAGAAGAAATAGTGTACTAAGGTTAGGCAGAAGGAGACTCTTTTTGTCTTCCTTATTTGTAATTCTTTTTGGTCTTTAATGTTTTTGGGGCAGTGGGGGGTGGGGGGGAATATCATTTGGGCAAGCCTTTTTTACCTATTTGGGTCTACTACAGGAGCTCATCTGTAATGGAACATGACATAAGAGTGAAATGGAACAAGCACCCTTGGCTGAAAGCTACTGCATAGATGCAAGTAGCTGAGTTACCTCTTGGCCAAGCCCAATTATGCTGACACCTGAGGAAAAGCGACGAGATTATATAGGCTAGTTTTGACAGCATTAGCATGGACTGAAGGTTTTATGCCTACTTAGGGCTTACAGCAGAGATGACCCAGTTAAGAGGAGTGCCCAGGTTGAATGATACTAGCTCTTCATGCGTCTGTGTGAGGAAAACAAGCAGATCCCCTTAACTAATCATGTTAGCGCTGCTGACAGCCTCCACCGTACCTCGAGGATTTTCCAGCTTTGTTGCCGCGCCAGTGGGGTTGCATGCGGGGGCTGGTGACAGCATGGGCATCGGGCTCTCCTTTGGCTCATCAAGAGCATGGTGGATTACTCTCACAACTTCATGTTTCGGCTGCACTTGCAGAGACCTTCTCCACCAGCTATAGCTGCTATTTTTAAGCAGCCACAAGAAACTGATTTATCTGTCAGTGCAGGAGAATGTGCCCTGCAAAGCAGTAAGCTACATATCTGGGTCACACACTGTATGGTGTGAGGCAACTGTGTGCAGTTCAGTCAGGAATTAGACAGCTATCAAATGGTGGTTTTGGGGGGAAGGAAGAAAGAATCCTCAAACAGCAGGGAGGGAGTCATCTTTGGGATAAAAATGACCATATGCTAAGCTTCTATTTTGCCACAAGCTGTACTTTAAAGACTGTCTAGAGGAATAAAGTCGATCGGTCTCTTTATTCCAAAATTTTTAACAAAAAAAGGAAAAGCAAGCACTTTTTCATTGGTTCAAGCTTTGTTCTGGACATCAATAACTGGAACAGGTACCCATAAGCCCCTTTGTAAACGATCCTAGCCTACATATATTATTATTGTAATTTTAAAAGCATTGAGAGGGGGGAGGCATTTTCATTATAAAAGCAGACTAGCCTAGCATCTTTTAGGGTAAGAGAGGGACATATAAAAGCAGTCTTTACCTCTCCTGTGGGAGTCTGATACAGGCAAGCTTGTATTGAACAGCTTCACCGGAAATTGAATTGACTAACCGTTTGCTGTACCAGCTCACGAAGGGGAGAGTCATCTCCCTCAGCTTCCATGAGGCTCCCACCTTGAAAGCAGCTGCTATGAAAACTGAAGCTCAGGTAGTTGGGGAGGCTGCAGGCACTTTTGGAGAGTGGAAAGAGTCTCAGCTGAAATGAGAGCAGCGGTGAGGGAAGATTGCCAAGCTGAGGAAAGCACAAGAAATTTCAGCCCAGGAACCCAGTGAGAAATTAGATAACGTTGGGGGTTTTGCTGCTTGAGACCATGGTCTTAGTCTTGAACCTGTCCCTTAGAGAAAGTGGCAACGCTTAATTTCTACTCCTTTGACAAGGTAATCCTTTACTGGGAAGAAAAAATTCTTTCTTTCGTGTAACTATGAAGTCCAGGCAGAACAGAAACGGGCCTGGATCAGTATCAGTCAATACTGCTGAATCCTTCTAAAGCAGCTTCAGCTAACATGCTGATGACATTCCTAAATTAAATTTTACATTGGTGGGTTTTAAATGACAGAAGAAATTGTCATGTCTCTTTGGTTTGCTGAGGACCTGCTGATTAGGGATTTGTTGATGTGGATTGACCAGGATTAGAGGGTGAGTAGAGCTAGTGTAGCTCTGGTGGCAAGTACATGTGCAATACAAAGCAGAAGGAACTCATGACTTTACCTTTCAGGATCTTGCAACAGTATGGCAGTAGTGCCAGCGTTGACATGGTCAGAGCACAACTGTCTATCTGAAGCCAGAAGGACAAGACAGGGGACACTAAGCTCCAGAAGCTCGTGAAGTCCCCTTATCATGCCGTGCTTGCCTGGCATGGCCAGGGCTTGTGGACCCTGGACACCACGCATCTGGGGGGAATACGTGGCTCATGGCAGCAGCTTTCCAACGTGTGGGTACAAACAGAACAGAACATGGCATGAGAAAAAAGTGGAACCACTGTCTTAAGAAGAATGAAAAATGTCCATGGACTATTGCATTATGTTGTCATCTATTTTTCTTCCTAATTTTTTTTAGTACAGCAGATTATTGTAAAATTTAGCTCCTGTGGTACCCTAATACAAGATCTTTGAAGACAAAAGAAATATTAATTGGATTGTGGCTCTTTTGGATCTTTGTTTCCTTTATTGTTTTTGAGTTAAACTACCCAATTGGCTTGGATAGGAGTGAGTTGGAAAAGGTAGGAGTTTCACTTTTTATTTCATGCGAGCTTATCAAAATGAATTGATGCTAACTTGCCTGCATAAGAAAAACACAACAAAAACCCAAAAAAACCCAAACAACAACCAACCAAACAAAAAACCAACACCAAAACCACCAAACAAACCCACAAAATCATGAGAAGTCCTGCATTGTTATTTTCAGGAATTCGTTTTAATTCTTTTCTCTTATGGCAGTGAACTAAATTTAGCAGCTGTAAAATGAAAACTCTATTTCCTGTATTCAAGGCAGGTACAAGCTAGCAATGTCTGTCTTTTGAATGGTTTACTAGGAAATTGCTCTTTACTTCTGTTCTCCTTCCCTTTTTCTTTCTCTCCTCTGGTCCCTGGTCAATCTAGCTGCCTTCTGGCTGGCAAGAGCCCTGATGCGTGGCATTGCTGCGTTGAGCCTGTTGGTTCTGAAGAGGCTCATTAGCTACCGCTCTGTTCTCCCAAATACACTCACATTCTGTACTTTATTGTATCCCTGTAATGAAGTGTTCGGCTGAACTGTAGCTCCCATTTTTGCAAGGCCTAACTTTCTGAATGTAATCCAAGGCTCATTAACATGATTTAATTCTGTGGTGTGTTGTAATCCAGTCAAGGGCAAAACAGATTAAGTCAAATTAAGGTCTACTTCACATTGCACAAAAGTGTACCTGTTGAGGTGCCTATTACATTCTTATATGTTTTCCAAGATCATATATATACACACACATATGTATATCTAATTTAAAAGATACAACCTGGTTTGGCCGCTCCAAATTCACCGTTGTAGTTACAGTTGTGCAATGGTTTAAATTGGTAGTAACATATGCTTGCTGGATTGAGAAGACAGTGTCTGATTTGCATGTTTTTGAGTAGCAGATGATGTTATAGGGTTTGGGTAGTTCTATTTCTGAGTTTAGTGTGCCAGGAGAATTTAGGCTGTGTAATATAAGGATGATTCTAATTCATTTATCTGACACTAAATACCGTATGTCACTTGTTTGTATGTTGGTAATTTGATATTACTGAATGTGGGAAAAGGGTCATCATGGCATATATATAACTCACAAATAAGACTTTTCTTTTTTTTTTTTTTTTTTTTTTTGTGGAGACCTAGGACCACTGCTATCATGATTCTAAAAAAAGATAATTTAACATATTAACAACTGCATGTTCGAGGCCTTCAAGTTGCAAATCCTTACTTTGGGTTTGTAGGCTTTTGTTACCATGCAGCACTTCAGCTCATGTGCTTTCATCATAATCCAGCCAAATGTCCTCAAGATATTCAAAAAAGGAAGGAATTATGCCCCATTTTTCTGAGAGTTGAACTTTATACCCCTGGCATATTGCAGGTGTCCAAAGTAACTCAGGCCTCCTTTAAGGGATTCAAGCACCTCATTTTCATAACCTCTTACATTCACCTTGGTAAAACTCTACACTGGAGCCTGCATGTGGAACAGCTTGCGTGGAAAACTTCACATTTTTCCTGTGCTCTTATGCAGAAATGTAAAAATGTCTATCTGGCAATATGCATTGATACTTACTGGACGGTTCCATTCCTGAGAATTTACAAGCTACAGCTAAGATTAACCAGTACATTTTAAGTATCGCATTCAGATTTTGAAGGTCATACAATGTAAAATATTGTTTCATTAATGCACTTTTTGCATTCAGGTTGTATGTGAGGTAGGAATTGAAAGTCTTTGCTGAACTTGGACTTAAGTGTTCCTTTTTATAAAATTTGGTAAATTTGCAGGGAATGACATCAATCTGGAGTCAACCCTTAAATCTGCCTTGGGGACATAGTATAAAACTTTCCCTTTGATCATGGCCATGATTTTTATTTAAATAATAATAATAGCATGACGTCTACTCTGCAAGAGTGTTACAACTTTAAGCAGATATCTGAAAGCTTCTGTACTATTCTAGTAATATTAATTATTGAACTTAAATAATATGCATGTAGGAAGAGATTGCAGAGTAGAGGGCCCACTTGAGTCGAGTGTTTCTATGACAGAATTAATATGAGCTACTGTAGCTTTAGATCAGTGTTCTCTGATATAATTGCATGACTTAGGAAACCTTGTGAAGTGATGTTGAATTTATAATTTTAATTCAGTTTCCTCCTTTTTTTTTGGTGATGTCTAGTGCATACAGACTTCAAGTTGAAATAGTGCTTATATATCGAGTGGACATAGACTATTTATTATAAATAGTACTGTAGACATTTATAGATTACAGGCAGATAGGGATACAAGACCAAAATAATAGGTTTGAATAGCCAGAATAGTAGTCCCTCAAATAGCACCAGGGGAAAAATCCATTATGTGTATCCATGTCTATTTTCAAGCTGCATGTAAGATTTTTCTTTTCATCAAAATTAAGTGTTCAAAATTCTTTCACCCAAATTCATTTTGCCCTGGAATCCTACAAAATAAAAGGAGGGATTGGCCAAAGCTTTGGATATCACATTGTAAAAATGCGTATTTCTTAGTTTCTTGTTTAATCTGCCATGTGAAATAGGCTTTACATAGCAAGCATGGAAAATGAGCACAACAAAGAAGCATCTGTCATTACTAAAAAAGAAAGAATGCTAGATATTAACTCCAGGAAAGAATCTCACTTTCAGGTTAAAGCCAGACCATGAAGGAACATGGCTGGACAAGCAATTAAAGTTCTCGTGTGGAATTCTCTAGTGTAGGCATTTTACTTGGTAGGTTTAGCCAAAATGTCTATTCCTGTAATTGCTAGCCAGATGTAGGGCACTTGGTAATTATTGCATTCTCGTCCAGCAAAGGAATGCTTCATAGAGAGAGGGAGTTATGTGGGTTTTACTTCTAAAAATTTTGAAGGTGTTTGGGCGAAAAGGCACAAGTAAAGATACAAGTAAATTGCATCTTGTTGTTCACCACCCCTCCAATTAAAGAGTTCACAGTTTTTTGTCTGAAGAGCAAATCAAAATTTTCCTAACCAAAGTTGCCATAAATTAAGACACATAAGTATGTACCGCATATTGATTCTGTCCTGACAATCACTGTAATTTTAAAAAGTAATATATCTGGTTATGTGAGAGAATACAGTAACGAATACATATCCATGTATTTTCAGAATTTGTTAAAACAGTCAAAGGAGAAATATCGATTTACAGAACTACAGAAGTGGCACAAGTTAAAACTTGTTTATGTTCTGGCTGAAGCTTATCAGAAGCATGTTGTGAAGTCTCTGCTTCAAATCACATTGGCAGGTGTGGCTGCGGCGTTTGCAGAAACCTTCAGTGACTGATCTTCACAGAGGTATGGTAACTGGCTACTGGTGACTCAGTCACACCAGTAGGGACTTCATCTCATTGGAAATCAGATTGTTGCAGCACATGAGCTCTTTCCTACCAGTGGAAGGAGAAATTGTTTTCTTCCAGTGCGTTCTCGTGAACTTACAATATTCCCTGCCAACTGATGGTTTTACCTGCAGCCCAATGGCAGAGCATAAGGAAGGCTCTGGACCTGGTCTGAGGGGTCCTTCTGTGGCCATAACCATGGCCCTGTTTAATGCTGCTCAGGGCCCATGTAACTACTGGTCTTTCCAGAAAGCTTCCAAGGGTGGAGGACCTGGCAATGAGGCTGAAGACTCTGAAAAAGGAGTAGCCTCACCCTTGGTTTGGGTGGATGGAAGCCAGGCTCCTGTTTGATGCCCTGGCCCTCCTGGATCCTCCTGAAAACCAGAAAGGTCTATGCTGCCATTCGTGCCCCAAACTAAGCAATAGGCTTTTGTCCCAGAGACCTCGTTACTGTGAAAAGGATTAGCTAAAGGTCTTTCTATTGGCAAGGTAGTCTGGGGCTGGGAAAGTCATTTAGGGAAATAATTTCTGACTAACTGTTAATATACCTAACTCTTACATGTTAACATTTTATGCCTTACCAGTCTACAGCCTTCCTAATACGGAAATATATTTTAAGTGGGTAATCAGATTTATTTTCAAGAGTAATTTTGCCACAACAGTACTAGAAAGTTGGTATTTGAAAATGAAGGCAGACATTTTTCTCAAAGCAGCGCTGAGTAATTACAGTCTTCCTGGTGCTCGTATATTGCTCCAACTTCATTTTATTACCCAATGCATCTTTCCTTCTTCCAATTAGCTTAAAATAATTCCCATGCTTGAACCTTAGAGCAGTTTCAGAGTTATAGAGATGACATTACACAGCCTGTCCTCTAGGCTTGCAAAGCATATTTCTTTTATGGTGCCAGGAAAACAAATGGAGTAACTACTTCTGTAGGCTCTTGAAGAGTAGAAGTACCTCCAGCTATCCACTGACTTCAGATTACTGTTTCACATCCAATCATAGAGACTTTTAAGTCAAAAGGATTCTTTTCTGACACAGGCACAACCTTACTCCTTTTAAAAGCCTGCCTGTTTGCAGAAACTTTACTTTGTTCAGAATTGAGGCTGACAAAAATAAAAATGTATTGTTTGTAAAATTATGTAATTGGGCATTCCAGATCTGGGTGATATTTATACGTCAAAAGAATTTACTTTTGGGGGAAGTATAGCTAAAGGTTTGAGATCATTTTGGGCACCTATAAGTGGAAAAAATAAACACTGAAACAGTGAGATCAGTGTCGTAATACATTTTGATACTTTATTGTTGCATTATTGTGGATTAGTTTGCTACTATGCAGCCCTGCTAGGGACTGGGGAACTTCTTCATCAGTGCTCAGACCTGAGTAGCCATTTTGTCTTCATCTCTGTACAGTAATTACTGGTGTATTTGGGTGGATTTACCTCATATGTGCTTCCCCTGTCAGCTGTACTTACTAGGGTTGTTCTTAATCTGTCATAATGAAGGGAAGACAAGGAACGGAGAGTGATGGATGGAAGAAGTAGTGACTGTAGCATCGTGTTTGACATCATGTCAGGGTAGTAGTGGGTACAAGGAACAGGAGGTGATGAATAGAAGGAGAAGTGATTGTGTATTATGTTGTTTGCTGTGATTTGAGGGATGTTTTGATGCCTTAATAGCACAGACTATTTTCCACTTAAATGGAGGAAAAGACCTCTAAGGCTAAAGTCCTACAAAAACTTATATGCATTCTGAACTTGGATTGGAACTTTAATTTCCTCTCTGATCTACAGATGCTAGGGCACACTCATATCTTTACACTAAGTTTATTACTTCTATAACCTTTTTTCTGTGATGTATAAGCATCGAAGAGTGGGGATGAAAATGTGCTCATGAAAATTACCTTTCTCCATAACTCTCATCCCATGTCCTGTCATAAAAAAAACATCCTCATTTGTAATGAGAGATATAGACTGTTACTCTCTGCCCCGTATGGTATTTTAACTGCCTAATTACTTCACTAGTTAACAATGCTAACTACAATGTGATTCGTGGCAGCATTCCTGCAAGTATCTCTCAGTAAATCAAAGTAGATGTGCCAGGGCTGTTACTCAAATTCTTTTGCAAATATTTACAGGAGTATATCAAGCCTGCTGAATTATAGCTACTAAATTGCTGGGAAACGTACTCACGAAAACAAATCCTGTTTGTATAAGAAAGAAGGCACAATCATTCTTTAAACTGTACAATAAATCTTACAGCTCTGAAAAGGTTGAAAGTCATTTGCATTTGGAAGAGGTAATGAAATGCATCTTAATAGACTTAAATGTTCAGCATTGTTAATAAAGAACAGCAGAATATAATCATTTTATAGGTGTGATCAGGTGGGTTCTGTGAAATTAAGGTTTGGTTCTGCAGTTGGATCTTGTTCATTGCCAAAACTCTTCTTTCTTTGTGGCAGCAAATCATGTAATAGACTTGCAGACAAATATAGCATCAGAGCTATTATCTTATGGAAATAAACAAGAGTCATTTGTTTAGTCAGCAAATGTATGCTTAATAAAGAATACAGATGACTACAACATTTTCAGAATTGCTGTTCGTTTGATTGGTAAAATGGTCTCTTTAAAGAATTTCACTGAACTCCAGAACAATAAAATGTAATAGAATTGGTGTCCCCAGGGGTTTGTGTGATGCTGTATAATTGTGAGAAATTAGCCCTACCACAGCAACTCTACCCAAAGGTAGAAGTCTACATTTAGGTAGAGTTCTATGCAGCTTCTCTTTTAAGACATAGTTAAAATTTGAAAATGTGTAATTTTCTTCACTTCTTTTAAAGGAAGATGTTAATTTCGTGTGCAGCTTTGCAGACTCAGAATGCAATCCACTCCTATTAGAAAAAGAAGCTATGCCATAATAAAGTCTGAATGCTATTTCAGAATTAATACTTAGTGTTCCTTTGTGTCAGGGAATGTGAGTGTCCCAGGTGAAAACTTCTTTCTTTCTGAAGAAAAATAGTTTTTCTGCCCCTTCTTACTTTTGTCATAAAAATAATTTTCATTTCTCTATGACATGTTTATTCTGTCTCAAGAGCAGTGCAGCATAAAAACAAATGCCCTTCATATCTTAAAGAATATCTTGTTTATACCACTTACCTACATTTTCATTACTGTGTTTGTGCACAGCAATGATTAGACACTGTACACCCAGGGAAGGGGAATGAAGGTATTAAAAATTCATTTGATTCTTACTATAGGAGTCTCTGTAGGGAAAATCAGCTTTTTCCATCTTTTACAAGTTATTGACATATACTGAGGTTTGAATTGTTGAGGTGCTTCTTTTTTAGATTTTGACTATAGAAATTTTTTTTTATTTAGGGCTCAATTCTTCACATGCTTTGTAACAGCTGGTTGCGTTTTTTTCCTAATTAACAGGTAAACAGGCATAAAAGATAATAAGAAATAACCAGAAATAAAAGCAAGGACAGTTGTATGAGTCAGCACCTGCCTGCAACTTTCTCTTCTGAGTTATTTGAACTCCAGAGAAACAGACCAAAAAGGAGTCCCCAACTCTCCTATAAGAAACAACAAAAAAAAATCTACTTGGGTGATCCACTTGTGCAGCACTACGCTGTCTTTCAGAAGAGTCAGGGGGATTCTCATATGAGGCCCAAGAAACGGTAAGCTTTGCTTTTTATTTGTGGCTATTTATATTCTAGGAAAATCTATCCTATGTTATAGAGGAAAGAGGAGAGTAAACCCAATATCTATCATTCTTCAGCCCATTTGATATGGACAGAACCTCGAGAAGAGCAAGAGAGCTGCCAGTGCTCTCTTGAAAGTGTGCCCTTCTTTTATGTAGTCTCTTTTTTCTTGTGGCAGGCACCACTCTGTTACCCTATCTGTCTTTGGTGCTGGGTAACCTCCTCCCCTGCAAAGCTTCCTTTCTCTGCCCTGCACTCGGGTGCCAGGCCCACGGCCATGGCTACCATGAGTCAAAAGCTCGAGCTGTTTCAACCCCAGGGCAGCCTCCTTTGCAAATCCCCGCGCTGCACGGCAAATACCATCCAGCTACTTAACAGGCCAAAAGGTCTTTCGAGAAGGTCTCAGAATTGCTTCATCCATCTGAGCGGTCCTTTCTGAAGCAAACAGTTTTGATGCTCTGAACACCAGCATTTATAGCGAGTCCCCAAAGAGCAGCGTCGTTTTGAACTGAAGAATCAATGGTGTTACCTGGGTGGATTATTTGAAGCCAGTTTTGTGGTTGCTGTGTAACCTTAGTTCAGTGACAGACACAGTACGTTGGGGTAATTCTTCTGATTCATTTGCTGCCCCTTTTGTTTGTTTTATCACACTTCACGAACCTGTCCTTCGCTTCTGACAATAGCTTATATGATCTTTCTTTCACTTAGATCACCTTGTATGATTACAGAGACATTTGATAATGCTTCTCTATGATTTTCAAATGCAAACAATAGAATATAATATATGCCGGGGTACTTTAACTTGGAGCCAAACAGAACTGAAATAAAAAAAAAAGCTGGCGTGTGCTTTATTGTCCTTTGACAACACAAGGACTTTGTGTGCCATATGATATTGTTTTAAGTATAAAGCATGCCTAAAAGTTGCTTATATTACTTTAATATTTAAGAATATGACAGCTGGGTATGAAGGTGGCAGAAAAAGCAGTATAAATTATGTAAGCTTGAAAGCAGAAGAATTGCAGTGGAAATCAGCAACCCTGGAATGTATAGCAGTCAGGTCTTTTAACTCAAGAAATAACATGGAAAAATAACAGCAGAATTATTCCGTGACATTCGCACTCCGAGATAATAGCAGAAACAAGCAGAGTGCTTTGAAATTCATCAACTATACCAGGAGTATTTTTCAAAGTGGAATCACCTTTTCTCCCTCTTATTAAATACTAAACGCTACTACTCAAGGAAGGAGACGCATCTGAAATTTAAAGAAATTCAAGGTGTCATTTTACAGACACAGTTCCAGAGGAATTCTGTTTCAAATAACAAAAAAAAAAAAAGTTTCCTCTTTCCCTAGGATCACATGTTATAATTTGCTTTCGGCTGGTCTCAGAGCTGCAAGAAAGGCCAATCTCCAAGTGCAATGCATTCGGGACACAGCTTCGGTTTGAATTCTGAATTGGGTTCTTGTGGTGTGAGGAATGTTCTGAATATTTATGTGTGTTTTTTCTTAGAGCAGCATTGTCCTGAAATGTACTATGTTTCTGGATTGACATAACTGCTCTGTAGGAGCCATTTGAGTCTCTCAGGTAAAGTATGAGAGTCTTAAAATGCATATTGTGTGAATTCTCTTTACTTGCCTGACTAACCTTCATTTTCGGAACTATTATAACCTGTTGTGTATATCTGGTATTAAAAGCTCATTCAAAAGCTCATCTGTAAGCTAATAGATTGTGACAGCTCCTTTCTTTATTATTTGAGAGGTCCTGGGGTAGCATGTGCATGAATTTGTACAGACCTTGGAATCCATGGATTATTCATCAATCATGAATGTGTGCTAGGACCACAAGCTGAAAATCCCCTTGAGTGTTTTATTGGAGATGTTACTGCATTTTCAGCCTCACTTTGAGGCAAAATAATGTCTCGATCATTTTTGGTTTTCTTCTTGAATAGTCAGCACGTAGCATTTGAAGAAAGGTCTGTAAAGGCAGCTTCATAACCATTGTATTAGAGAAATAATTTCTCTCTCTCTCTCCCATTTTGGGAGTTGTATATTTTCTTAGGGAAGCTGTCCCATGGAAGTGTGTTTGCGTATGTCTGGGGGTGCCCTTGTGGGGCAGCTGGGAGAGTCATAGCAGCTGGTTAGGAGGGGGAGAATGTGCCATATTGAATGCAATGATTTCTCCCTTGGGACAGGGAGAGAAATCATCACAGGGGTGCTCAAGTATTTTCATAGGGTGGAGTTGATTGCATAGAGCTTTCATTTTGAGCAATTAGTTGCTCATTGAGATTCATTTCTTGTTTCACAACATTTTTTGATAAAAATAATTATTTGTTGACTTGTTGGCAAACCCAATACAAATAAAATAAAAAAAAAACTACCAAATTTTTAATATCTTCTTTTTTAATTTCCTTAGTACAATTTACAGAATTTTAAGGTTTTTTTTGCAGTTGATTTCATGTGTGAGGTGGGGGGAGCAGATACAAGATCCTTAGAAAACTCTTCAGGGACAGGAATCTTCCTTCCAGGTTCTGACTGCTACTACCACACCAGGACATGAAAGGAATACATCTGTCCCCTCTTGATGTAATTTGAATGTGAATTTGATCTTCCTAAAGAAGGAAGATCAAATATCTTCTATCCAAGCACAAATAAAGAAAGAGAAGTAGAGAGAATAATACTGTTTGACATTGTCAGAAGTAACATATAACCTACTGCTGAGCATACGTTACAGACCTACCTATGTCAATATACAGAGAGTGTTTCTATTATAGTCCCATCTAAAGACCTCGATTCTTCATTTCAGACAGAAGCAACTGAAATTTTCCACTTTAGAGATATAACTGTAGTTTGACAGCCTTGACCTCAGTCTGTACGCAAGGGATTAAACGCGCTTATTCAGGCTGTAGACTGTGCGAAGAAGGACTTATGTAGTGCTCAAGTGCACCCCCTCTTTGAGTCTTTGTTAGAGTGGAAATAGCAGCAAATGGAGGAAGAAGGTATCAACAGGGGCTTACTAATGAGTCTGTCTGCTATTTGATACAACATGCACGGCTGGATGCAGGTGGACCCAAGCTGCCTCTCCGTGTTCTCCATGCTTGGTTAGATACGAGTCTACTATTCCTGGGTGGGATAGAGAGTTATCATCCATTTGGCTCGGATAGATTTACAATGCTAGTGATCACAATAAATTACCTGCACTAATGTGAAGAATAACTCAACGAGGACAGTTATTTTGCAGTGAAGCTAAACACCACATGAACAAGGAATGGAAGAGCATATATTAGAGAGATTTTTTTTTTTGACAGGCTAATGCACCATAAAGTTTTGTTGGGCTTTGAAAGAGAAAGGTTCAGAGATGCTGTTGGAGAAGAGAACCAGTCTCTGGTGCAATCTTGTAGCTCCTCATTACAATGTCCTCACAGGACCAACAAGAGATGAAACTGCAGGAAGAGCATGCAAGACTTTTTCAGTTAAGTACTTTTTTTTTTTTTTCTCTTTGGAAAAATCTTATCAAAATACAAGCTGAAAGTGTTCTCTATATTTGCTAGGATTTCTTTTTTCTGATTTTCTAAAAAACTGTATTCTAGACCTAAATGTCGTGCACTAATAGCAATTTACTTCTATTAAAAAAAAAATCAAAAAAAACCCCAAACCCGAAAAAACTTTAAAATCTCAGTGGCTATGGGTTAGAAGAGAGATACTTTCTCTGTCCAAGTCTTTCTGTGAAATAACTGATCCAGAGGAAAATACAGTCACTCTCTGCCCTTGCAAAGCTCACGATCATACAACTTTTGCTATAGCTGTGCACTGGACATGGTTAGCACCATAACTTTAGCAGGTTTTATTACCTTTCCCTCAGACAGATATGAACATTGTATATTTGTTCTTTATACATTGTTTGTGTCTGGAAATCAATAAGAAAGTTCAGACGATGCAGTAGTCTTATTTCCTCATGTTTTGAAACAAAATCCCTTTGTAATGCCTGAAACATCTTCAAATTATTTCTCCTGTCCTGATTACCTTCCAAGGGCTGTAATATGCCATCGATTATTTTTTTCTATTTTCTTTTTCTTTTTTCTTCTTTTTCTTTTAAAGGTAGATCTTCCTATTGAAATCAACGGGGAGTTTGCTTAAAAATCAATAGGGTCTTATGGCCCTGAAACTTAAGACAAGGGTGGCTCCTTAATCATATCAGAAAAGGTGATTAAGATGCCACAAACAAACCCCTAATCCACAGGCAAAGGAACAGGTGCTAAATTAAGAGCAATCATCTTTACCAGAGCATAACTCCATTTAACTGCAGTGGGAGCTTTGCCTGAAAAAGAGCAGTAGAATGAAGTAAGAAATGTGAAACAATGTCATCAGATTTATTAATCAAACATTTGTTGCTGAGCTAAGGTCACTTACCAAAAGCAGGTTGGTCTTTAAATAAACTACACAGGCAACATTTCTTGGTTCAAAGAACTTCTGGTCCCTGGGGACTGGGAAAGCAAGAAACAAATGCATCTGTTCAGAGCATCAAACTGCCTGTTCCCAAATGAACAGGCTAAACTGATGTAACAATTCCAAGTCTTTCTCAAAAGACCTTTTGGACCTTCAAAAAGCTGACTGGACTGAGACACACATAGTAGGGATTTACAGAATTACTCCCATGGGAAGCAAGCAAGTGGAAGTACAGATTGCTTCTGGTTATTCCAAACCTTCCCCTAGTCCTAAAGGGCTGCATTTGGATTCTTTTTAGTAAGGTGAAAACAAATAAGCATCTTTAACATTTCTTATCAACCTTATTTTTTGTTCTTTTACAATCTACAGCTCTGATCCTTGACATTGGTGTGAGAGTCTCCCCATTGTTTTCAATAGAGCTCTGTACCTATGCAGGGGACAGCAGCTAAGAAGACCCTGGCTAGGAATTTCTGTTCACCAGTCCCATGCTTGGATATCTTTTTTTGCAGTCCAAATTTCATATATAGTATATTTTTGGCAGCTGAGTAGGAATAGAGCCAATAAAGCTCTCAATAATAGTTTTGTAAGCAGTATGGCAAGGATGGAGTTAGTCATATTTAAATAAAAGTGTAGAAACTGAAGACTATATTTCCCCTTTAAAATGTAGCAATGTAATTATTTACTGTATTAAATATATTTCTGAGAAAATTACTCTTGAGGGAAAACATAAGCAGAAATCGTATGTGTATGGTTGCTCTTAAAGAGGTGGTACATCTGTTATCTCCCATATCTAATTGTATCCTAGCTCTATGCTTAAGGTTAGAAGGCTGGTCATGGAATGAACTTGGTTTTTATTACTCCTCTTGGATACTCTATTTCACCCCTAAAAGTCAGTTTAAAGAGTTATAACAGTTTTCAAAGGCTGGAAGAAGAACTGGAATCCAGATTAGTAGTTCAGCCTGTGAGTCAAGAATGATTTATTTTTTAAAATCTGCTTGTATTATTTTGCCAGTGAATACTGAGCAAGGCTTTTGTTCATCCTACACACATGGTCACTACTGCAAACAAATAAGTTTAATTTGCTTTGTAAGCTTGTTACAAGAGGTGCAGTGGAAAACGAGGGCTGAAAAGAACCTCCTGCATCTGTGGTTTTATTAAGAATTGTTTTCTCCTGAGAACTCTCAGCCTGTCAGATTAAAAATGTAAAGAGACCTTTTACTCCAACAGTCTCACAGTTATCCCCTTAGTAAAGTTTGCTTTTGTGATAATTGCATTTTACCATCTACAGTTGTTTACCAAATGAACAGCTTTTCTCTGTTGCTTCTAGTGTTGACGGTTTTCCTCTGATAATTTTTGGTTACAATGAAATATTTAGAATTATGTATTTGCCTTCTGTTTGTTGTTTTTTCTTGTTTTGTTTTGATAACAAGTGATTTTGGTTATGGTTCAGGTGATTATGGATCACAGGAGTAGTTTAGGAATCATGCCCGAAGTAAGGTAGCGTTAACACTGCTTTTCGCATTGAGAAGAAAACTGCAGGTTCATTCATTTTCCATGTTAATAGAAGAGGAACCATTCTCTGTGAGGGGGCAGTTCCCAGCTTCCAGGATGCCCTGAAGAGGCAGGACTTCAGGATAACATCCTCTCCAACAATGAGTAACAGGTTTTTTTAATAAAACTATTTCATACATGAATGTGTGTGTGATCTTGCCCTATAAAAATTTGGGCTTTTTCCAGCTTTTTAGCTAAAATGAATGAATAAATGAACCTCTGCTTGCATGTCAAACTGTAAAACTATTATTTCTATAGAAAACCATAATGCTTATTAACACAGATAATTTTTGATCAAAAAGAAATCCAAACTATTTCCTATGGGAGTGGCATCATTGATCTTTGAACAAACCAGCAGGTAAAACTTTGAATAAGTCAGTCTGACCAGGCACCTTTATATAAAGTACAATTAAATATTTTCTCATTTTAATTCAATGAAGTTTTTTAGTATTAAAGCAGGTTTATTTAGTTTTGCAATGCACCTGATTCCAAATCATATTTTGGTATGACTGCTTTACATTGAAAAATGTGAATCAAACCAAACTTGATACAAACCCTCTTTCACTTATAAATCAGGATGAATAGCATTTAAAATCTTTTGAGTGTGAATTAAAACCCAGCTCTAAGCCCTTGATTTTTGTGAATACTTGTGAATGTCACGAGAATTTCTGCTGTACCTCTATCACTTAATCAGGTGTGCTCAGTTCTGCAGAAAGCTACTCAGAAAGAGCTGACAGAGGACAGAATTAAAGGAAAAACACCACCACTCTTGGCTGACTAAAAATAAAGCTGGGATTTGAAATTCTTAAAATATATGTTTTCCTACCTGTGCTTCAAAGGCAGCCTTCTGTTGCTGAAGGGACTTATGAACATTCAGCCTCCCAACAGCCTAGAAACCTGGGCCATCAGCAATAGAAGTTAAATCTTCTAAAATGGTTTCTGCATTGTACCTGTGATTTGGAACTTCGCTATTTCTGCAAATGTAAGTCACAATCTTGGGCACAAAATTCAGATTGTACTAGTAAATTTATGAGTTGAATAAATCTGAGTGAAATTTAAAAAAAAAAATAAATCAGGAAAAGAGCTCAGTACAAGCTGAGATCTTTTTTAAAAGTTCAGCCATAAGAAAGTTCCAGCTGTCTAAAGAATAGGGCAAAAAAGTATTTTTCGTAGTGGTGGCATATCTAATTGCTAATGCGCTTGTCATCCATGTTATAGCCTTTCTTAGAAAACACATTAATAATTCAACAGTATTAGTCATTGGATGAGACGTATTTCTTCATCACAGCCCTTCGTACTCACCTTCTCCCCCTGTCTTCCCCAAGATCTTAGTATAAATTTACTAAGAAGCGTGAATCAGCCTTTCTGAACTCTATAAAATGAGTTTCAAGGCCAGGTACAGTTGTCCTATGCTATCTTGGAGGGGTAGGGGCTCCTGTAGGGGAGAATAAACCCATAATGTTTGTGACACCTTTAGTAAAGCCTGTAGACTTGACCGTGTGGTCGATAGCATAAAAGACAAATGCTTTTCTATTGCCACAAGGTTATTCGGCAGATCTACCATTTCCCATGCTAAATCTCGATATGGATTAATGTGGCCATTCCCCCAACCCTCAAAAAATTGTCACAAATTGTCTTGCTGAAGGTGGAAGGTCTGTGCTTGATTGTAGGTGCATGTCAACAGGGAGTCAGGAATCATAGCCAGCCAGTACACACAATTTTTCTTTTTCTTTCTTTGTAATACAAAAGTAGCTGGCTGGATTAAAGTCGTAGCAATCTGACAGTTTAAGCCCCCAAATTGTCGCATACTCTGGGCTGAAACAAGGAATGTTGTGTTTCTTACAGCTACTCTGCATCGAGCAAGAACATAACAGCGGCAAGTCTACATTAAAATCAAATTAACGATGCGCTGAACAAGAAAGCTGGGGGATTCGGAGACAAGGCAGTCCCTAATCCCCTCTCCGGCTGTAAGATTCTCAGCTGTCAGAAATTGGGAATTCAGGCACAGCACTGCTTAAATGCTGCTGTTAGAGGCTGACAGCAGAGTATCTGTAAGCAGAGGCAGTGTGGAGCAATTTACTTGGGTTTTTTTTTTACAAAAAAAAAGCATTTGAACATTATGTACTCGCTCAGATAGTGATGAACTTCAACTCATCTGAAAATAAAAATTCTGAACTATTTTACATGAGCAACTGATATCTTTATACTGATAAATCCTGCAGTACTGTAACTTAGTGCAGATAACCTCCACCCTAAAAGAGCATACAGCCTAAACAGACAAATGTGAATAAAGGGTAAGAAATGCATTATTATTCTTCCCTTTTTAGAGATGGGGAAGCCAAAGCAATGAAAGGTTAAATGGCTTGTCTCTGGTCACACAGGGAGCCCGTGGCAGGGCTGTGAATTAAATGCCTTTTCTTGTAAGAACTGCACTGTCTCCTTAGGAAATATGAATAGTAGAAAGAAGGGAAACTACCTAGCACAAATTTACTGTGTGCTACTTGAATAACATGGCAGGTAGCACTGGAACTGAAATAATGAACTGATAGCTGAGAGTGGACGAAAATGCATTATAACACTGAAGAATGCAAGAAACTCGGTAATTTCTTCTCTCCCTCTAAAGCCTTTTTTCTCATGGCAACAATATGTATGCATTTGCTCTGTCAGTCCCTCCACCTTTCCACTTGCGACCGATCTTTACACAAAGGCAGCACTTCGGTGAATACCAGGTTCCTACGTCCATTGTCAAAACTCCCCTCTTGAGCATGGGAAGGAGCCTGCAATTTAGCTCCAGAAATGGCACGCTGAGAGCTCAGTGGCTAGCTGTTCTGCTTGGCTGGCCAAACAGCAGGCACAGCTGGCACTGGGGACACCAAGTTCTACCTCTCCCCCCGCCGGAGGCTGCGGTAGGCAAGGAGGGTCTGTGTGCTGGGCTGCCAGGGCAGGGGGATATCCACGGGGGCAGGGAAATGTCCATGGGGGCTGGGGAAAGTGGCAAGAACTGCAGGATGTCCCTGCAGCAGTGCACGGGAAACTACACAGGCTGCCTGGCACAGAATGCCTCTTGATGGTGATGGACCGTGGTCCATAGGTGAAGAAGAAGAATTTAAAATAATTTTAATTTGTTCCTTATGGGGTTCATTACCATTTTCTTCTTATTTGCTCCAGTTATTTATTTTTCCTTCCCCTATTGCCGTAGGCAGCTCAAGTAGTGCTCCCAGTTGTTTTCGCTTTACACAAGTATAAATTCACAGCTTGACATTGAGGTTCATACTTGGTAGAGTTCAGTTTTATTATTTCAGACTTTTCAAGCAGGGGAAGTTGGCCTAATTTCAACAACTGCCAAAGCTCCCTGAGCTGCACAAAAATAAATACATGACTAGTAATTAGCTAAACCTTGGGAACAGGTAGTTTGATTAGCTAGTATGAAACAACCATACCAAATCAAAGATTTTCCAAAGCATCTAATGAGCTTAAGGCCATTTAAACTTCAGTAGCTCTTCTAACTTTCTGTAAAAACTTTCCACTACAGCTTTTGATTTTATAGTAGCAAATAATGTAAGAAATAATACTTTTGACATTTATAGACTAGACAGATTCTTAGGCAAGCGAACAATGTTTTCCATCCAATGTTTCAAGCGTTGTGTTTCTTTCTCTTCTATTTCTGCAGGTTGGACATTGTACAATGCGTATGGACTTCTAACATAAGATTCTTTCAAGTAGTTTGCACAAAACACATCATATTTAATGCAAACAGGTCTTAGTCTCTTCAGATAACTTACTGAAACAGCCAGAAGGATATTAAATTCTTGTTTGTTTCTTTCTTTCTTTCAGCTACGGGTTTTTCCCTGTAGCTGAAAGGTGGGTCCTTCAGCTCCTGATGGTGATTTGTGGACATATTTTAAAGACTGAACTTTCAGGAGGCATGTGTTCATGTGAAAACAAAACAGAGCACCCATCTTTGTTAGTAAACAAATTTGAAAAGTCAGGTATGTTGTCTTTTATTAATCATATCACTCTGTGTACACATAAACAGCTTTTTTCAGTATCTTCCTATAGAGAAATGTGCTATTTTCCTCTTATATTTATAGTTGTGAAAATACTTGTTTTCTTGCCCATCTGTTGTCAGGCTCTTGTTCATGCTAAGAGGAAGAAACAAGAGGAAGAAAAGAGCCTGAAAGAAGCTGCTATTTCTTCAGAAAAGCGGATGGACTAGTGTAGCTTGAAAAACAAGCTTTTTCTTATGAAAAGATGATAAGCAATGAGGAGTTGGATAATTCAGTGCTTTATCTTTTTGCCTGCTGTAACTAAACTAAGAAAAGAATTCAACAGAAAATCAGATATGAAATTGCTCTTCCACTTCTAGTGGTGTGAAAAGAAGAAAAAAAAGAAGGATATGGCAGCTCTTTTTCAAGAAGCAATCTACATGTCAAAAGAAGCATTATTCAAGTTGTTTGATGAACAAGCATCAACTTAAATTCCTGGATCTGGTGTGTGTGACCCAAGCTTTTCCTCATCTCCTGTGTGTGAACGTGAACTCTGGAGGCATTTCTCTGCTCTGGCACATGCTGTCTGCCTTCTCTTTATTGTACCACTTGTTATGCAGAGCAGCACAGTCACTGGGACGCGAGAAAATATTATTACTGCCTGATACTAAAAGATCGGCTCAATTTCTCTAGTTTCTTTGCAACCTACGCTTTGTTCCTTAAATGTCCCGGATTTCTTTGGTTGTTTCCAACTCCCTGCACTAAAGCTGTAGGTGGCTGTGATCAAGGGGCTCTGTCTGAGAATATAGGCGAAGGACAGTAGCGTTGCACTGATACTCTCAGTGCTAGAACTGGAAATAGCTGCTTCATTTCACCTACCGCTTCTTTCAGTGAAACAAAAGGCCCAACTCTCCCTCTTGGTGTAAAACATCAGTGTCTTCTCTGGAAGAGAAGACACACCAGAAGCTGGAAAACCATTTCTGTGAAAGTGGTACCCCTTACACCTCTGTAACATTTAATTATTGGGATCTTCCATTTTTGAAATTTTTTGTGAATCCCACAAAATCTCCCTTTCTGTTTAAACAACTTCTTAGCAGCATTTCTCCATGCTTTCTTGAGTACCCACCGTGACTTGTTTTTGTTTGATTGTTTGGTTTTTTTTGATCCTGGGCAACAGGTACATTTTGAAATCTAGTTTGTGGGAAATGTTTCCCGTGCTTTATATAAGTGACTCTGGGTGGCATAGCTTATGTATTCAAATTGGACGACCTCTTCAGTCGTGTGCTTTTGCTCCAGTACCATTTGTCTGCTGTTTGCAGCGATGTCTGAAGATATAATCTCAGACCTTTGTAGCCTCACACTTGGACTGATGAAGCTGTATATGGGTGTGCCTGCAAGATGGATCAGATGTCTGTACCTAGTGGAAAATTTTGCTGCTAGACACTTGACAATAACAAAATACATGGAACATATTTCTGCATGCCATGCACTGCCTGTGTCTGTGCAAAAGAATCAGCTCTCTGTTTTTAAGTACGTGCCTAACAAGGGATAGCGGGATGTTCCTGGTTAAAAGAAGACACCGCCCTTTCCTCCAGTTTTGTTTCTGGCTGACAACTTCTGAAAAACATTTGAAAAGTTTAAAGAATGGCACACTATTATGCACTACAGAAGGGGAAGTTTATTGGCACACACTTTGTGGTGACCTGTGATCAAAAGGCTGGGCTTACCATTGTTTAATGTGCTTATGAGCACCTATACCTGAACGAGGAAGGTTGGCTTTTATGAATTTTGCTTTTAGAGGTGCTGGCATGATATGCAGAGTAGAGAGAGGCTGCAATAGAGAGAAAATATTTTTATTTTTTTTTTCCTCCTCTTCTATTTTCCCCCGCTGTATACAGATCTCCTACTGGTTAGAGCCTGCATGCGAGATGTACACATTCAGATTTCTGCTCTCAACTGGATTGAGTCATTGAGACTGATCATACAACATTAGTCACTTTACAGTCTGAGCCTCTAAAAAATGGATTTTTTTAGCATTTTGGAACTTCTATACACATCACTCTTATCCATTAGGATAACCTTTTTGCATTCAAGTCCAATAGGACTACAAGCAACTTAATTTCTGATATAATGATTATGAGCACACTGACTCAGGCATTTGGCTTTTGTTTCACCTCAGGAAGTTCTCATAGTTATTTGAAGGAATAACATGTAGGGTTTTCCCAGGTATATAATTTTTTTATTAGATTTAAATTTACCTTTTTAATCTCTTTTCCTCAGCAACCTCATCTTTCTGTGAGCAAACATTGCTAGAGACTCAGGAAATAATACTCACTTCAATGCCCTCATGACATACTCTCTGATGATGACAGACATGATATAAGAAATACATCAAGTTCTGGTATTTGCTAAGAAGGAACTACATATATGAAAGTAAGTCCTAGTCCTACCTCCATGTTGTCCAACAGGACCTGGAACTCAAACTGCTTCCTGAGGGCCAGGAGAGGCAGCGAAAGGTAAAGCAGATACACTGGGGGTTTGGAGATTGCCGTTCTAAGAATATTGTATAAACTTGTGATGAGAGATGAATATAGTGTTTCTATCTTCAAGCTGACTTTAACTGTGATTTTAATGCAAGCAAAAATGGATAGAAATTACGAAATGAAGCAGAACTGGATTTGGGAAACTGTAGGAGTGTTCTAGGATCACGTTGTATCTCTATTCAGAAGACTTGAAGGTCACTTTCAATTCAGATTCTCTTCTGCAACTTGCCATCTCTTTCTGTAAGTATTTGGTAATTTTGGGGTTAAATTTGCTAACATTTTCAGGGAAACTGACAGTGAAATTATTCAAATAATAAGGTATCGTCTGGTTCTATGGCAACTGCAAATAATGCTCCCCTTCCAATGTCAAATTATTTTCTCACTTTCCTATTTTTTTCTAACAATATTTCCAATTTGGTGGTCAGATGGTGGTCCACAGATAACATCTCAAAACTTTTCTCCTCCCGTCTCATTTCATCTATCTCTGCAAAGAGTCTTGCAAATTTATTCTAGGGAAAGACTGACAAAAGAAACTTTCCTAATTTATCTATCTTTTTCCTGCAGGATTCTCTCCCCCCCTGTTGTAGATACTGATGTTTCTGGTTTGTTCTCTGCTGTTTTTTTGATTGTTTGGCTGGGACTTTTTGAAACTGTTCTTGATTCCTTCATCAGTATTTCATGATCTCTCTCCTTTGGTTCATTTCTTCCCACCCTAAATAAATGCTGGTGTCCCATTTATCTCTGCCTGGCGTGTATCAACCGTGTTTCCATCTCAGATTTTCTAAAATTTAGCTTCAATCCCTCATAATCTACTTTTCCCAATGATTTCCAAGCCTTTTATTTTTGTTTCCTAGCCAAAGCTAGATTTCCTGAGCTGCTAATTGCCTCTGATGCTGTTATTCGTAATTGTCCTGGGATTTATACTTTCACTGACTTTCTTGCCTCTGTTCTCAATAGGTCATCCTTTGACTCTTTCTTTAAATGTATAAACAGTGCAGAGAATTAATTTCCTCATCTTCCCTCTTGACACTATAATGTCTTGCAATGATTACAAGCAAGAACTTCTGGACCCAAAAACTTAAGCAAGGTTAAGCTTAGTATGTTCACAGGATTACTCTTAGAGGTGTGAGTGGATTAGTTTTCTCTAAGAACCATAAGTATTTGTAACACATATTTAAAGGCTAATAATGTTATTTTAAAATAGAGATGTGTGGAAAAAAAGGAACTACAGTAGTATACTTCCCTGATTGTAATAAAGGGTACAACTGACAAGGGAACATTAGAGGCATATACATGGTAAATTACATTCACATTGATTTAAATTAGTTTTAGAATTAGTCTGTAACCACAGAGTACTCCCACTGTGCCATATGTTGTATAGCTAAACAGAAGAGGAATATTTCAGAATGACTAAGCAGAACATTAGAAAAATTAAAATGGTGCATTAAAAAGAAAAGGCAGTAGCTTACTTTTCAGAGAAGATTCCCGGATTGTCTGCAACCTGCAGATTGGTTTTGCTAAGCTATGGTGATTGCTTGTGCCAAATGAGTACAGACGATGGACTTCTTACTTGCAGTGTTTTGTTTCTCTCCTGCTCCATCAGCCCTACTTAAAGCTTGCATAAAAAGACCTTGGTGCTCCCCGCCCTGAGATGGCTGTTCCATTGCAGACCTCTGTAGCAGGTGAAGGATTAGCCAGAGGTATTAAATAATTGAAGTCACCATGACTTGAGTAGTTAGGGTTAAACTAACCAACAAAGACCTAACCCTGCTACCTCCTTCCTGCTTTTTTTAGCTGGTTACCAAAAGCTCTTATGTCTCTTGTCTCCCTCCTCCAGTTTAACTCTAGGTCATGCTTTCTGGAAACTTTAATTTAGTTCCCTCTTCCTCTCCTCTAATTAGTAACGTATTTTTCTCAAACTCTCAGCTGTCCCCGCCTTTGGCATCTGCATTCAGGCGGGTAGCCATCAGGCAAGCTCAGTACGGCTAGAGGAGCTCCCGGCTGCCGCCCTTGCCAATACCCATCAGTCAGGCCCACGGTCTGCTCGGTTTGACTAAAGAGGCTTCGGGACAACGTCTCGGCCTCACAGATTCTCCTCCTGCTCCTCACTTTTGAAAAGATTTCCATACAGAAGATTTTCTATCCAGGCCATTCAGCCTCTCCTCTGTCTCTGCTACAGCAACACCCCTCATTCTGGCCTTGACAATAGCGTTCTGCTCCACTTGTAGCTGTGGAGGATAGTGCTGAAAAGATCACTTTATTTCATTATCCCTCTCTCGCATCTTTGCTTTTCTATGCTGCATCAGAAATAACTGCTTTTGCCTTCCAGGTCCTTTAGAGTCCAACCCTATCGTAGCTATTGCCACTCACTCACTGCCAAGATGCTGACTCTTGCCTTTGATCAACCTATTACAGCAGCCTCCACTGCCTCCTTGTTAAATTTTTAAACAGCCACTTGTGTATGTACTCCTGAGCTGCCTGTCATGCTTGGAGGAGCTTCTCCATCCAGAAACTTAAACTAAACAGACACTTTCCCTCCTTCTGCTTCTAAACTCTAAGTTCAAAGCTCTAAATGTTGTTGTCCCTTGCTTACTGTCCCCAGCATAAGCAGCTAGATCCCTGAAACACCGTGGCTCATGGTGGTGGGCATTTAGCACATGAAGCCCTGAGGGGTGGCACACTGCCCCTGGGGCACACATCATCCCGGAGTGTTCCCTCTTGCATTCCCTGATGCAGCAAGTAGACTTGTGCTGTGGGAAATTAAGAAGACCACGGTAAGAAATTAGTTGTCTCCTGGTGACATCTTGCAAGCACCAGTTCAGAGCAGGTATTCCAGCTCAATGTGTAAAGGAGTCTCTTCAACAGGCCTTTGTGGAGAGTGATGTAAACCTGAGCTATGCTCTCCTGTCTTTCACCGAGAAAAAGGAGTTTTTCTATTGCTATTGCCTGTTTTCCCTTCTATAGTACCACTTCTAACTGACTTTTGCATGATAGGTGCTGAAAAGAAAACAGGAGGATGGCCTGAGTTCGTTACGTGGGATAGGATAGAAGCAGCCCGTGAGCATGCATTTTAAATAAACATAACAGATAAAGGAGAGTGTGTCTTGCCAAAGTAGCTAACAGTATGATGGTTACTGAATTTGAGGCATTTTAGGAAAGTTTAGGCAGAAAGGATTATGTTCAGGAAAAGCAAACCAAAACACAGCAGAGAGAAGCAGACTGAAGGGGAGGCAGAGGAAAAGTCAGCACAGTGTGAAGGAGTCTCACTTTGATTAAAATCCTGGCCTCTGTAAAATTAAATCCTGCCTCTAGCCAGTTGAGCTTGCCAGCATTCTCCCAAACCTGGGTAAAGCAGAGTGACCAAATAGCACCAGAAAGCTGAAAGCACACAATTCCCATCAGTTGCGCGGGCAGGAGCTGGGTGGGAGACCTGCTGTAGCTGGGGCAGGGAGCTGCCTACCCCTTCAGGCTCTATCGGTCCTTCCTTTCAGAGCAGACATGGGGAACCCTCAGATCTTCAACCTTGCTCTCCAGCAAGGCAAAAAAAAAGCCCTCTGTTAGATTTTGGGGAGGGGGGGCAAGGAAAAAAGAAAAGCAAGGATTATTAACTTGCTTCATTCTTCTTACAGGAGTTTGTTTATTTTAATTTTAGTAATTTTCTAATAAATAATATAATAAAGTTATTTAATTTTGCTAACTAAAAATACTCAACAGAAGGCAGATTTTTTTTCACCTTAAAATTTTTACATTTAATATAAAAAAAAAAAAATCCCATAAACTCTTTTGGCAGAAAAAGTGTTCAGACCAGCACTCAGTCTCATCTTGCAGTATTTACCCATTATGATGCAAGGTAAAATATGAAATGTTTATTAAAGTGAAAATCAATTCCTGAATGAAAATAAACATATGTATATATAGTTCTGTTCATTAAGTACAAAGAGGCTATGGCTTCAACCAGTAACAGACTTGCTTCAGAACCGTAGTGTGAACAACTGCAGTTAAGGTTGAATTTTTGTCTTTTGCGAAGTTGCAAAAGAAAATTACGTTTCCAAAATGGTGTAAGAAAGCTTCATCAAGCTTCATCAGTTGAAAGAGTGTTCCTCGTTAAAACTAGTGTAAAACATCTGGAAAGCTGGGAAGCGGTTGGAGGAGTGCACATTGCTAATTAGGAATTATAGATATGTGTGGAAAAGTTAAAGAGAGCATAACAATATGGGGTGAAGAAGAGGAAATTCTTTCAGTGTGGCAGAAACATGGAAGGCTAACAGTGGTGCACGGCTGCTACTAGACAAGGATGGTAAAGTTGTCAACCGCAGTGCAGAAAAGGCAAAAGAACCCAATAAATATTTCTGTTCTGATTTGGAAAGAACCAGCATGATATACTCATATCTGACAGTGATAAGGACTACTTTCTACTCGATCAATAAATTGGGAGATTGTTAAACAGCGACTGTCAGAGCCAAACAGTTTTTTGAATTTGCAGGGCCAGATAACTTGCACCCAAGAGTATTAGAAGAGCTTACTGAGAAAATCTCTGAACTGTTAATGCTGATTTTAAAGAAAACATAGAACAATGAAGAAGTTCCAGAGTACTAAAGCAAATTCAATGCGGCAATAATTTATGGGAGTAAATGTATTGCCGTAAATCGAGTTGGCAACCTGGTATTAATCTCAGAAAGGCTGACCTGGAACTCGATCAGTGAAGATAAATACACATACCCTGTTATGCTGTGTTTAAACCGTTTAACTGGAGTGGAGTGGGGTGTAAATGTAAAGGAGAAATCATCATCGTTTGCAGGTTCATTCTGTCTGGGTTTTCTCTTGGCCCAGCACTATTCAGTATTTCTATTAATACAGGAACAGCTGCCACTGGCCAGTTCCTCCCGTGGCCCAGCTGTGGGACGCTGGGGAGGGGATCGCAAGTGTGAGTTCATGATGTAGTCGGAGATGAGAAGTGCCCTGTTGCATGGGCAAGGCTTGAGAAACCACTGAAGCTCACAGTTTACCAAGGACTGCTATTAAATTCAGTCAGGGAATAGAAATAATTGGAAGTAAAGCCTTTTCACATGATCAAAAAATAAATCCCCCTCTCCTATGCACTTCCTGCAGATATGCTCTTCTGAGCTTTACCTGCTGTGAAATTTTATACAGTGTCACTCTCTGATATTAACCTTTGTCCTCCATCCCCACTGGCTTTACCCAAACTGTCAGACAACATCCTAACTGCCTTCTCCAAGCAATTCTTAAATAGGCTTTTAGCTTTCTCTGATGTGCTGTAAGTTTATCCCAAGTTTGTGATTGTGTCTATATATATATATATATTCGGATATATCTGAAAGGATTAAAAAACAAACAAAAGTACAAATCTGTTTTCTTTTTGGCTCTTACTTGCACTGTGTTTTCAAAACTATCACTTACATCACCCTAAAGAGGTGAGATGAAGCTTAGGTCACTTGAATGCAGATCCTGAGTCAAGACGACACCTGCCCTCAGGTGTTACAGTCCTAATATGCTTCAGAGCTGCTTGTGCTTCACCTCTGAGCACTCAAATAACGCGTGGGCTCCTGTAATAAAAAGCATCTTTCCATGAGTGATAAAATGCAGACTGAGTGTGGGCGGGAAAGACACGGATGTACCCGCTGCTGACAAAAAGACTTTGTCCCAGTTCAGACGCTGGAACGCCTGAGTCCCTTCACAAATGCTCTAGTGTGGTTTTTGACTGTCTGCTTTGGTTCCCTTGAGTATACTGCCCACAGGCCATAAGGATATCGAGTTTTAATTAGCTAATGTTTTGTAGAGTGCCTCTACTACAAATTAGGAGACTTTTGTGATGTGCCTACTCAGTACTCTGCATTTTATTCATGATATGTTACTACTAATAATAGGAATTTTTTTTCTTTTTTCTCAGGATTGGCGCCTGTACGCCACAGCCTAAGCAGAACAACTGATGCTTAACCCCAGAAATGAAAGACAGAGCAAGGCAAGTCTTGCAATCCGTATGGAAAGCCAATAAAAACGCATTTTTAGTTTTGAAAGTGTTGGTGCGTATGCTGTAATGAAAATAGAGGTATTTTTTATGTCAGTAAAGCCTACAGCATGTGTCAGTAGTGGATCAAATATTAAAAGTAATTTTTAATAAGTGTGAATCAAAGAGGGATTAGAAAAGCTCAGGGGATTTGGAGATGAAACTTCAGTTCAGGGAATTCCACAGCTCAGGGGCATAACAGGTGAATGCTCTGCTACCCATGGATGAGAGACCTGGGAAGGGGGCTGATGAATTTCAGATTTATTATTAGAAAGTAAGGACTGAGGGTATGTATAAATGGAGACCAATTTTGATAGGTATGAAAGGGATGTTTCAGACGGGTGATGAAAAACTCAGAAAAAAATTTTAAAGTCAATGCATTGACTGATAGGAAGCTGGTATAAATCTGCCATAGCTGAAGTAACCCGATTGGATTTATTGCCATAAGTAAATGTACAGGTTGCAGCGTACTGAACAATGGGGTCATTTGTGAATATTATTCTGTACAGTGTATGCCTATTACTGTAATCTAAAAGCTATAAAGATGCGGTTTAGAATGGGGTAAGCAGCACAGAGAGTAGCAGCAATACCTGCCTTACACTTGCTAAGCGGCAACATGTCACCTAAGCGACTGCTTTTGAGAGGAGCTTTTAAGAAGTTACCAGTAAATGAGCTACGAAACCATAGAAGGATACAAAGTTGAAAGTTTTGGAGGATTCATCAGATGTACACAGCTGCCACCAGATGGGAAAACAGAATATGACAAACAGTAAGTAAATGAAAGACAGATGAAAAGGGGGAGGGTGAATTTGGGGATTTGATTTCAGAAAGCAATATCTTATGTATCCAGCACAAGTAATGCCTTCCAGCTCCTTGGTGTGTGCAAATGTGCAGGCCTTTTTTTCCCCTTCCCTCTGCCTCCCTCCCTCCCTCCCTCGCTTTTTCTTTCAGTGAGTGACAGCCCACGGTTTGAAGAGAAGCTTAGAGAGAAATCCATACCTTTCTTGTCATACATCATGAGCTGAGTAATCTCTTGAGAAAGAGAGTTTTAGCAGAGTAGGGGCCTGTGAAGAATTTGGATATGGATCCTCCACAAAAGATTTTTGTATCCTGTAGTTGGTAAGAACCAGATCACTTGAGTCAGGGCTGAAACTGCATATTGCTTAGAAATGATGTTGAGAGCTATTACTCTTTGAGCAGTCGCTCAGATAACGTTTATCTAAAGCTCTAATTAACAGCATTGTAAGTTCTTGTGCGTTTCATTACTATTATTGTTAGCTTCATTTTTTTTTTTTTAATGTTTTGCATACCTAAGAGAAATAGGCATTAAATGATGATTTTTCTGTCTCTGGATGGAATTCAATACTGGAGAGTTACGGTGCCTACTGTTACCGCTGTCTCCTTTTCTGAAACCCTTTTGTGACAGGTTTGTGATCAAAGTGTTCAGCGTTTCCAAGTAGTGAGATATCTTTGTGAATAACTCATCTATGCTGTATGAAGCATATAACGTCCCTTATTCGTGAAGTCTTATGCATTAGTCAGAATATTCCAGTTTTTTAATATTAACTGTTCAAGGATTTTTAGTATTGCAGTTTGGTGAACCTGGTATCTCACGAAATCATAATCTCGTATTACAATGCAGTTCCTGCTTGTTCTGGAGCAGGTTGCGAATGGAGTTACCAGGTGCCTGGTACGTCCATATCCGGAAGGGACAAACACCGAGCTGTGCTTGGCTACAATTCTACTGCCTTGGCATCCTAAAGATGGGCGTTTGAATTTTGTGATTTCAGTGGCCTAAACTAGAGCTAACAGGCAAGGCAGGCCCTGAACAGATGATCTATTTGGTCACAGAGAGGATAATTCCTAGCATGACTTTCTTACTTTGTATACACCAGCACGTTGTGGTTAATAAGTTTAGGAAAGCGTGTTCTTTTTTAATTCCTACTCAGGGTGAATAACAATTCCCCTAAAAATGCTCTGGCTGGCATTTAATTGCCATTATCATGCCATTTTGCTCTCATTTTGATGCCCTGTTATCACCCATTAGGGACGGAAAAAACATTGATATCTTTGCCAATCTTTTTAGATCTCTTAATGGCTTTATAACTCTGTTAAGCAAAAGGTTTTTTATGTCCCAAAGGTAAAATAAACTACTGTATAAGATCACTGTACCTTTCTGTTTGTAGGGAAATGACTGAGCGTTGCTAAATATCAGGCAAGACAGCCTCTAAGCTCTCTGAATCCTAATTGAGGGCCCTTTTTTTTTAAATGTTAAGAAACCACTTATAAACAGATCTACAAACATATTTAGATGCCTAAATCCTGCCGGTATCAGAGAAAGTTGGAAGTCTACGCACCTTTGAGAAACTAGGTTTAATCATTTGCTTACTATTTGCACAACATCAGGAAAACCAGGCGGCTTATAGCAATATTTTGACTTCTTCAGTCATTTTTGATGACATACTGTTGACTGGAACAGACCTTTTTGCATCTGGGAAATTCAACCTCTATTAATACTTGCCAAGATGTTGCTTTTGATTAAATTTCCATTCTTTCCTTCTTTTAAGCTTCCTAATTTTACCAAATAGATGTAGTTATTTAGATGACTTAGATAATTTATCTCTACGAAGATATTATTGTGCTGCTCAACCACTTGTTCAATAGTGGGTTTTTTTCCTGAAAATTGAGAAACTTGCATTCAGCGTACTTCTTGTCGACATATTTGTGTGATTTATCTTGGCTAAAGCTTAGGATCTCTGCAGGAAAGTACCGAGGAGCTTTGACCCACTCTTGAGAAGTATGGAGCTCATTAGGATGATGCTATTAAAGGTCACGTTTAGACTCCTGATTATTTGTGGAACTCCAACAGATGGTGTGAAAGTGCAACTTCGCTTCTTTCTAGAAAACGCACAATGAAAGAGCTGCCAGAATATAGCAGAGACCTGCAGACTGATGAATGGCTGGGGGAAGATGAGTAAGAATCGATTGCTTGCCGTCTCGTTCAGTGTGATAGCATGGGGACATCAACTTTAGTCAACAGATACCTGGTTCCAAACAAATGAGGGAAGAGAGGAGGTTGTGTGTGGGTGGGTGTCACACCTTTGTAACCCAATCTGCAATCGTGCTGTAATGTTTTGGGTAGGTTTTGCTGTGTAATTGTTCCATCTTTGTGTTCTCTGGATACCTTCCTTTGGCCTATCCTGAGACAGAACACTAAATCATACAGGCCTTAGATTAGGTTTGACATAGTATGAACCTATTATGATGTTTTATTTATACTTTGTGCATGACTCTCCTCACCTATTCCCCAGATGCGTGCTACAACTGCAACCTCTGCCAACATTTCCACTCCTTCAGTTGGGATGCAGCACATACCTCACTTGATGATTGATTATTGCTTCCCATCAGAGCGAAGCAGCATCCAGAAAGGGGAAACATCATTCAGGAACACCAGCATGATGGAGAAAAAAGAACAAAACATCTTGGCCCACAGTGGGAACACACGGAATACACATCGGTCTCATGTAGGTTACTGTCCTCGTTTGAGTGACACAGGATTAATTTCTCTTTCAGTAATTTTACTTTTCAGTAAGGTCTCCTGTATTGCTTGGGAAAACATTTTTAGAAGACTCTAGTGTCTGAATTTGTGAAAATATTTACTTTATAGCCAGCTATGGTATGTGTGTTTCAAGGTCTCGGTGTTTTTGAGTTAGCCAGGTGCAGGGACAAGGAGGAGTGAGACCCAGACACTTGACCCAAGCTGGGCAACGGGATTATTCCATACCATGAACGTCACATTCAATATAAATTAGACAGTTTGCTGAGGAGTTCTCTCTTTCCCTTCATGGCTGTGATCCTGAGAACTCCTTGCCCCGGTGCCGGACCCCTGAGCCCTTCCCTTCCTCCCAGAGCTGCAGCGCTCGCAGTGTCCGACATTTGCTGTCCACTGCTGGGAGTGCACAGCTTCCTGCTGATAGCATTGGCTGAGTGTAATCCTGCTGTATTTTATATTGGTATTGGGATCAATACTGGTTCTTTAGTATTATTAATGTTAATTATTTAGTGTTACTGTATGAAATCTGTTTATATTTCAACCCTTGGGTTTCCTTGTTTTTCCCGATTCCCCTTCCTGGGTGGGGAGGGGTCATCGGGTGGGAGAATAGTTGTCTAAATGACAATAAATTGTTGTGGGTTTTCCAAACTGTTACAGTTACACATTTTGCTAAAAATCATCTTTTTAGAATAAAAGGGGTGGCCCCAGATGAAAGGGGGCGGGGGGGAGTGTCTGCTGAAGGGAGTGGGGATGTGCTGCCTGCCTTGCTTTCAAGCCATGGACAGTAATTACTGCCCTGCTATGTAATGACAGGGACAGGGCTGGGGGGTAGGAGGGCGAGGGCGGCCGTGGGGCGTGGCCGTGGGGCGTGGCCGTGGGTCGTATCCTCAGTCCCCCCCCAGTTCCCGAAGGGAAGCCGGAGGGATTGGTGGAAGCTGTTCTGCGGGATAATTTCTGTGCCTCTTCGCTGCCTTATTTGTTTTCCCTTTTTCCCCCCCGCGAGAGAACAATTAATGCCTTTTTCACATCATTTGAGGAGCCATGTGAGTGTGTCTAGGTACTTATATCTGCGCGTGTGTGGGCGTATATTTTAAAATACGCAAGTAAGGGATGCAGAGGCTGGTGCGCACCGATTGTTTGGGCTACAGCACACTGAACTGGCACAACGAGGAACTACACACGTAGCTGCATCCTGTGCCGCTGGAAGTGTGCAGCCACCTGGATTTTGCAGTTCCATTTGCTATGCAATCAATAAGGTGATAAGTTGTGCCGTGAATTCATAGTTCATATGGCCTGGCAGTGAAGGTCAAACGCAAAAATTTGTTAAAAGTGTCCCCAGTGAAAGGGCACGATCAATTGTTTTCACATTTTAATAAGCATTCTTGTAGATGGCTCTTTCTCTTTATTCTCAGGCCCCCTCCCCAGCACTCAGACTAGACCATTTGCCTAGCAGGGGTAGCTGTGACCTTCAAAAAGAAGTGAAATTATTTATTTCTATATTTTATTTCTTTCTTTCTAAGATATACAATTACAGAAATTATTGTACCAAATGTTTGAACTTTTTAGTAGATCCATTTAATAGCATGAACATTAAAGCCATTAGGGTAATGAAGTAGTTTTCAAACCAAGAGAAGTCAACCAAAAAGTTACTTTTCTGATAAACACTTTAAAAGACTGAGTTAGAGAAAGCATTGATTTATATTCAATTATATTTTCCTTTAAAATCATAATTGTGTTACGAACTAGAATTTACTGTAAATGTGTACAGAGCATGAGTTAATAGAAGTTATCAGCTATATGGGCATTTCTAGGTTGGGGTTCCAAGCTCAAGACAATACGGGATTTTAATCATGGTCATACCAGCAGTGGACTGATGTCAGTCAGATTTTTATCTGACCTGTTGGCTGTGTCTAAACAGCACAGTTTAAGTGGTACAGAAATGGACCCTTGCATCTTAAAAAGGAATATATCTATGTTAGCTCACTGGAAAAGTTATCTGTCCCACCTGATTGATTCACTATTCTATCTGTCCTTCCAGAGGCTCCTTTGCTCATCTGGGTTCATCATTATTCCTTGAACGGTCATTTCTTCAAATAAATAAAATATTACTGAAGCTACTGCAAGCAGAAATGTAACTGCATTGTACTCAGTTCTTTGTTGTCTGACTTGAAGGGGGTTTAGTGTGGGCTGCATCTTTCCAATTAGCATACAGTAGGAAGGATTTTCTCAAATAAGACATTGGTTCTGTGGTGACAAAAAGCTGGCCAACTATCTAGGTAAGGCAGTGCTATAATTAAAGCGGAAAAGCAAATCCATTTTATGAAACATCGAAGGTTTGAAGCCTATTTAATTTTGCAGTAAAATGAATGTGAGACTAGGTTTTCACACAGGAAGAAAGACTTCATACTGTCTACTACAGAGTATTTAAAGCACGGAATAAGGGTGGCTGAACTAGATTCTTTGCTTTGCCTCTTTTGGAGCAGAGAGGTTTTATTAATTTTTGCCCATTCTGATTCAAGCAATTGTTATTTTGGATCTGAGAGATTCTTTCCACAACCTGTCCTTTCCTAGCTCTCCATCCAAGCCTTCTGCGTATAAGAATTCATACTAGCAAATGTTTAATTGAAATTGATTCATTTTCACAAAACATTTAGCTTCAACCAAATTGCATTTTTCCTAGCAAGGAAAAAAAAAAGTGATGACAGGTTGTAATTATATTCTGTACATAGCCGTTGGGAAGAAAGTATACAAGATCACAATGGTAAATCAGAGTCCGAGTTACAATTTTTTTTACTCTCCTGCATAGAATAATAGTAAACCTCATTTATCTTTGAAAGACGTGGCACACATCCAGACACCAGACATGGTCTATGTCTCTGTATATAGCGGTTACATGAAATGATCAATATTGAACGTTCAATAGAAGCAGATTGCATGCATAGCATTATTAGGTTGCTTAGGTGACCAGCCCTTGCATAAACCAATTTCAAGTAAGCAGTGAATTGGGGTGCTTATTCTCAACATGCCATTTATTTATTACAGCTCACATGTACCAGGGTAAGTTTTATCCATGAAATATCCCAATGCGAGATTTTAGTGAGGAGAGAAGTTAGGCCCGTGCAGAAGCTTTTAAAAAAATCTCAGCCATTAGAATGAGTGGTTGACGTTTTAGTCAACAGATCTGTGTTTCCTGATGGTTTGAGGCTTTTTTAATTTCTTTCTCCCTCTCCCAGCCCCTCATTCCCTTATTGGCAGGAGACTGTCTTTTTTCCCACTCTAGATATGAGTCTTGCTATAGTTATTCCAGTGATGTAGCCTGAGCACAAAACTGATAGGGTACATGCCAGTGTGGGAAGAATGTGCTAAAATACACTCTTGTACATCACGTGATATTCTCAGGGTATCTTTTGTCAGAACTAATAAGGTGGGTCTTTAATGAATGAACCGGGTTAACTAAGCTGTAAGGGAGCCTCTGAGAGCCTGGGATCGCCCAGCTGGCTCATTGGCCTGGTGGGAAACAAACCCGCTAAAGCAACATGTTTTCAGCCAGATTACGGTGCTGACCTGCCTCCACGGAGAAAACCCCATTTCTAGGCGAGGCCAGGCAGGGGAGCAGTGAGAAGCGGGAGGTGGAGGGAGGCAGAGCAGGGACTGCCTGACCTTTGGCGAATGGGGTCAGGCACACAGAAGGCTGTGTCTCAAGGCGCCTGAACACAAGAGAAAAGTGAGCCGGCACTGGCACTCTGAGCCTCGCGTCAAGGCGTCACAGGCAGCCTGTGAGCTCGCCCTGTCTTGCAGCATCCAAGGTACCGCAGGGGGTTTAGCTCTCTCCGGGCTCTTCCCTGCAGCATCTCCTCCCCTGCCTGCTCGGTGTCAGACCACAAATTATGAATGTCCATTTCTTTTTTCATCTTCTTTTCTGGAAGAGGCTAAGAGCGGTTTTTCTTTTCTGTTCAGAAGTAAGGAGCAATGTGAAAAGATTTAGTCTTCCCTGCCATTTCAGCTTTAGCTGCTCTGAACAGTATCACATGCCTACTCTCTCACCTCTGCAAAAGCTAGCTCAGGTGGCCAGCTATCAATAGTACTTTTTCCCTGCTCTTTTTGTGGGCATAACATGTCTAAAAATACAGTATAAGCTATTAAATACTCAGGTAGTTTCCCTTTAATCCTTCTATTGAATAATTATTCAATATTGAGAAGTTATTCAGTGTTCTCATTTTGAGGATGCCAATTTTATGGTACCAAACAAAAGTCTGAGCTTTGCTGCACTGATACTAATTTCTACAGGCTTGTAGAATATACGTAGCTGAAGCGTGAATTTTAAACACACTTAAAATCATAGTTATTAACATAACTTTTAAATGCATAATAATCAAGTTGTAGTCCACGGTCTGTTCTCACCCCAGCCAAGGTGCCAACTCCAATATGTATTGATATTACGCGTGTTCTTATATGCTAGAGACTTGCATTTTTAAATACTTCAGCTTCTGGATAACAAGGAGAATAACCTTGAACCTGTACCTACTCACTGTCTCATAAGAGAAGATTCACCACATAAGAGACTCTTATGATCATTGATCTAAATTGTCTTTGAGTGTATTCACACACATAGCATCACTTTCTGCTCTTGTCTTTGCTGCTTTTTCTTTTTTATTGCTACCATTTCTTTTTAATTTTCCCTTCCTGTCCTTTGACTGTTTGCTAGCTATTTCTGTGTCTTTCTGTAGTTTTTCAGTCTTTTTAGTTACTTTAAAAATCTTCATTCCGTCCCTTTGCTTCCAAAGCATTTCTTTCAATGAGCTGTAGAGTCTGCCGTGTTTTCAATCCAACGAGAGATACTATTTCCTGAAACAATGCAAACCACGTTTTAAAGATTTTATTTTACAACTGTCTCATGTTCACTCACAGTAAGAGTGTTTTCCCCCCTGCACAATCTGAGTTTTATCTCTAAGTGTTTAATATGACTCTTTCTTTTTCCCTTATCAAAACTATTTAATTAATACAGAAGATCATATTAATATATGTATCAGTGTCTAAATTATAAGTCATAAAACTTTTTCATATTCAAGGTGATAAACACAGCCTCTGAAAGTGGCTTTCTCTTGATCAGTTCCCATAAAGGAATTTTATTCTTTGTTCAGTGTGCATACAATGGATATTTTGTTTTGCTGTAGGTAGTTTCAGTTCTTTGTAGGCTTCTGAAAAATGTTTTAATTTCAAGTATAATGACCCTGTCCATGCATAGAGTACTACTCAGGGTTTATTTTTTCATCAAGATTTTGAGTAGCTTTTCACGCTATCTTATACCAACTCATTCCAATAGTATTTTGCAGATACCTCTTTTTACCCTTCAGCTGTTTTCCTTTTTCCTGTTCCATAAACTCTGATGTTTACTAACCAGGGCCATCCCTTTCTGGCCATCAGTTTCTGTCCATCTATTTTCATTCTATTCTTTATGATACTGCCTTCTTTTATTAATTAATTAGTTCTTTAATAATTTTATTACTCTCAGTTAAGATCTCCTAGCACTCTTTTTCTCAGGTCTTGATTTCTAATGCCATTGCTATTTGCCCTCAGATTATGATTTCATAATCTCTCTAGTTCAACAGGACTTGGACCGGATTTCAGATTTGTTGAAAAGCCCTCACAAGTTTCTTCTTCAAGTTTCTTCCTTTTATGGTGTTCTCAGACGAAATTCTTCACTTTCTAAAATAATTTTTTCTAGGGAAGCAAAATTTTCAAATTTTATAGGCTAAGCTAGTCATTGGTTTTGACTTCTTTATCTATAGACTCCGAAACAGCTTCTGAGTATCTGAAAGGTTTTGTTAAGACAGTTTTCTTTAGTGTATCTCCACCCGACTTCATGAAGCTGTTGCTTTAATTTCTTCCAGTTGTCTGCCGTACTTCCTAGATTGCATAGATCCATATTCCCTTCACTTTTCATCTTTTTCTTTTGTTCTGTTTTTAGATTTGTTCTTCTGCTCCTTCCTTACAGCAGATGTGCCCTGACAGGGTTTGCAGGGACAGAGGGTCACCACTTACAACTGCCAGGTGTCTGGTAATAGAGGAAGGGGAAAACTATGATGAGGCCCCAAACCAGCAGGCAGAGCTGTCTAGACCAATTTTTTTTTGAAAGTGAACTTCCCAAGGAAGATCAAAAGATTTTTCTGTTAAAGGAAATTCATGGGGTTTTAGACTACAAACTACTTGGTTTAACTTTTTAAAGAGAGAAAGCTAGACAAGCCGGGTTAGGCAGAAAAGGAGAGTAAAGGCTTTATGCCCATCTTTTTCCCCAACCTCAGTGGCCTTGCAGAAAGATTTGTGTTTCCAGGCTGGATTTTAGCCGCATTTGAATTCTAGCAAACCCTACACAGCTCCCTCTGCGAGACCAAGAAGTTCTTTCTAATGGTAGGCTTTTTGTACCCTGTTCTCCCAACATTTTCTAAATTTCAGCATCATTTACAGACTTCTTGCTCCCTGCACTTACTCCCTTCTTTCAGCATTTGCAGGAGGTTCGGTGGTGTCTTTCCACCAGAAAGGTCCACCTGAGCCAGTCGCTCTTTTTGTCGTAAAATAACAATATGTATAAATTTAGAACTGTCAAAACAGACAATTATTGCAATACTTAACATAGAGGTGACAAAAAAGTTGCAAAAGATGCAGAAGCTTGTCTCTGTCAGGTTGCTAAAATTCATCCGAGCCAGCAGCAGCCCTCTCAAACCAGCCTTCCCAGTCTCTTAAGGCCAATTAACCGTACAACTGGGTTAATAATGTTATGCTGGCAGCTTTCATAGTAGTTGAAAGTACAGATTTGTTCTGCAACTGCATAGTTTGATTGCTCAGGTAAAGGAAAACCTTTCCTGTCTATTTCTTTTCTTGTTTTATGGTATCTGAAAAGTAGAAGCAGTGATATGTCAAAAAAGTGGAAAAAAAGCATCATATTTATTCCTCTTTTATAGTTGTGGCTTAAAGCCCACTAGATCATTGGTTTAGGCAACGTGGGATCCAATAGATGGGTATTTTTGTTTGGTCCAGCCCACGACACGGCTGCGCACAGTAGCGCCAACCAAAGTGCAAAGGGCCAGAACGTACCCAAGGGGAAGCTTTGAACCGTGCCTTTCACCAGCAGCATGGACCTGCATAAACCACTTGTGAAAACACATCCCAGTTTAGAGGCATGAAGCCTACGGACTTCAGCCTTAGGGATGACTGTTCCCAAAATGCATGAAGTGTGTCTGCTCCTGTGTGGGAGATCCTCGTCTCCTGTGGCTGAATGCAAGCGATCTCCAAACTAGAAACCACCCAGTTGGTCTGTCATGGTACATTAGCTCTCCCCGAACGAAACATTAATGCAAGTGCGTAGCTTCTAGAATGAGATGATCTGCAGCTAGTTAGTGTAGAACGTAAGTAGAGGAGTTTGTACATGTTTGTCTAAATATACTTCCCTAAATTCACTGACAGCCCCAAGTTACTACTTCCCCTTTTTGTCTCTTGAAAATGGGATGAAGCTTCTAAGATACTTTGATTTTTTAGAAATTTTTATTCAGTTTTTTTGGTGTTGTTTATATTAAAGCATTTTTTTTTCTCCCATTCTTCCCTCATTTGGGTTGGGTTGATTTTGTTTTGTTTGTTGTTTTTTTTTAACTAAAATTTTATTGGCAGTCAAAGCAAAGAAGAAAAAAGGAAAACTCTACAACTAGGAAATCGTGTTTTTTGTTAAATATTATCACTGATGCTATTTTGCAGGGCTTTTATTTTGAGTACATTGTGCTTTTCTTCAATGACAAAGAGGTTACTAGTTCTTAAAAGGTGAAAAAAATAGAAGGTAATATAAAATGAAATTGGCAATGGGAGAAAGTTTCTCTTGTGCTCTGTGGGTAACTGCTGCATTTTGTCGTGCAGCGTATACTGCAGAAATATTTTGGTTTCTCAGATACAGGTGCTTTTTAACAGCTGTATTCTGATGATGTTTTGATAAACATTTTAATTACATAAATTTAATTTAGATTTTTGAAAAAAATTCCAAACAAATTAAAAATTTCTTTGGATATGCTGTGCATAGACCAATTTGTGTCCTTAAATGTGGTGATCAACATCTGTGGTGGAGAATCTGTACCTTCCTCCAAGATGCTCCCCCAGGGGGCTCCTGCTACAAAATTGATGAAATTGTACAGAGATAAGACACTTCTAAATAGTCAATAGAAACTGTTCCTGCAGAGGCAGAAAAGGTCACAGAGGACAGTCCTTTGTATGTAAGATACTTAGGAGGTGTTTTTAATGCAGTTTAAAGTAGCCAGTTGCAATGGATCATGTGTGTGCCAGAGTGGTCACGTTAAAACCATGCGCCAGCTGGATTATAGGAGCCAAGCAGGGCAGCGGTTCAGGGGGCCTTGCCCAACCTGGCTGAAGATGTCATTGCAAGGATCTTTGTAACAGAAGCTCCCACTGAACATCCGGTTTAGCAGATTTGAGCAATAATCTATGCCACGATTTCAAAAATAAATTAGTTTTTTAATAAAGGTTCTGCCTATTTATGTCTGTGTTAACAGGTTTCAGGTATACTACCGTAATCTGAGCAATAGTCTGGGCAGATTCTTGAAAGAATTTGGGGGCATCTAGCAATGGATTTTTTAATTTCAGGAGGATAGGTAATTGGAAAGAGAGATGACTCGATTTTCCAAAATGAGAGCTGTGAAGTGTTAAGCACTTTTCAAAAATCACACACCCAGGTGAGAGCTGATCGATCTGTGAAAACATGGTGCTAACTGCTGCTGTCCCCACACCGTAGGAGATACCCGCATCCACATTGAATGGTTGGTTATAATGTGACTCTACAAACCAGTTAAGGTAAATACAAACCACTTAATGTAAACTTTTGAGGCTGTGCTCTGCTCAATGAAAAAAAAGTTAAAATGAGATAACTCATCGGAAGGAGCAATGTTTGAAACTGGAGCTGATAATTACATGTCTTTTAGCATTTCTTTCAGATTTTTCTTAAATATTTATTTCCTTCTTTAAAATGATTCCTGTTTCTGAAACATGCAAAAAATTAATATATCAATTACTGGCATTATTTTTCATTGAGAAAATGCCTTTTGCTTAATTCATGGCATAGAAAAACCCTGTGCTTGCTGTCTCATACTGTAACACACAGTAAACAATTATAAAATGTCTTATTGTATGACTGTTTCCTCTCTTCTCTGAACAGAGTTATTTTTAAAACCACATATTGATTTCCTTCTTTCCACTTCAAAACTCCCCGGAAATGACCTCCTCTGTCCTCCCAGGACCCCTGTTTGTAAATGGTGGATCAGTTTCACAGTTAAGTAAAAGTCTTCTATTGATCCCTGAAGGACCACTGGTGAGTTCCTCAGGGACACGGGGCCAGAACAGGAAGAACTGCTGTAACGAGCACCCTTTGAGAGAAATACTGTGTGAAATAAGGGAGAGAAACTGCAAAATGTCCTTAAATTTATATTTCCATCAAGATTTCAGATAAAGCACGCAAGTCGCCTGGACTTCAGTTACGTTTAAGTTCACTTGGGATACCCCCGTAGGAAACTAAGACACTAGAAAGCCACAATCACCTTGTTAGAATAGTTCCTATGGAATCCTCCTCATTTTAGTTTAAAAAAATTTATTTTGATTCCTCCAATGAGAAGATGTCCTTGTGGTAAGAAGTTCAAAAGCATCTGGACTCTCAGCTTGAGTGTATTCTTATTCTAAAATATAACCTACCTAGGGTGCTTCTTCCCCCTCAAGTTTCTGGTGAAGATGTTGGGATGTTGTCTAAAATAACAGAGATGGCGAGGACGACTAATGCGTTTTATACTAGGGCTACTGCAGGACCATTTTTTAGAAGCTGCATGAATTGTTGTGAATCCTTTTTTGCCCACCTCAACAGGTAAGTCAGAGCTGCATAGGAAAGACTGAAAGTAAATATTGCATGGGGGAAGGACACATGAAGGAGATAAAATTCAGGAGACTTAAACATTCCACAAGTGTTAAATTTACTAAGCATGTTTTTTTTTTTTCTTTAATGTGAAGAAAATGTACTAGTATTGTCTAAAATGAGCTGTTGCAAGGATAAAAGTGCTTTCATACAAGGTTGGATGTGAGTTTGTTTTTAAATGGACTGAGAATATTTGCCATTATGTCTCCTTTTCCTGAGTTTTGTCAGTCATGCTGTAAAGTACATCAGTGACAAAGGTGGGTTCTTTGGAAATAAAGAACTGTAGATTTTTTTTTCATCTTCACAACACTAGGCATGTGATTTCACATAGATTAAAAATAATTTCTCCAGGTGTTTCTAAGAGAGAATTATTGCACAAAGTGTTACCTTCCAGAAGCTTTGGAAAAAAAGTCAGAATTTTCATTTACAGTAATTCTTGTGTACATATATCAGCTATATTTATGTTCCAGACTGAATTGAAAATCAACCCAAACATTTCCAAAACAGTCTGTTCAGTACAGTAATTGGCTCTTGCCATGTCAAAGTGCAATATTGTTTAAAAAAAACACAATGATTTTACATGGATTCTAACACTTTACGACCATATGAGCAATATAGATACCACTGTTAAGTATGTGACCTCGGAAGAAGGGCAACATCTAAAGATTAACCAAGATCAATAGAGAGCTATGTGGGCAGAATCCAGCGAAATATCACCGCTATTCTTTTTTTATGATTGTCAGAGAATGCTTGAAACAATTTTAACAAATATAAGTCCTTACAAGCACTTTCTCCTGCTGGGAAATGCAAAATGTTTTTTGCATGTTGACTTAAGTAACGGCATTTTAACTCTGGTTATGAGTTTAAATATATTTAGACTACAGTAATTTGTGTTCCTGGGTGTTCCAATTTACTGGTGGGGTCTAAGTATATTGCTAAACTTGGTTGTTCAGTGTTTTCACCTTTCAGGGGGTTGGAAACCAGCATATCTCAACACAGTCTGAAAGTCCTATGGCACAAGTCCTCACCAGATGTAAACTGTCACGTCTCCAAATTCACAGAACGGTTGAGGTTGGATGGGACCTCTGAAGGTTATCTGGTCCACCCCACCCTGCTCAAGCAGGGCGACCTAGAGCCAGTTGCCCAGGTCTGTGTCTAGATGGCTTTTGAATATCTGCAATTCACTGTATTTGGAGAAGGGTTTGGGAAACAGTGAGGAGAGAAAGGGATTTATTCCTATTTATAAGGGCCTCTTAGAAAATTTACACATCACACTTTCCGTAACTATGGTAAGTGAAAGCAAGAGAGCATGAAGCTGACAATCGTGTGCCTGTATGACTGTTAAAAAGCTAACATATTTACATAAGCTGTTAAATACTCAGACTCATGCGATATGATGGAAAAATGAGTGAGTAGTGAGAAAATGAGTGGCAAAATGGGATACCTTTAACAAATTATTATTTTAAGTCTACAGAAGTTGACTGCAGCACTTTTTGTGATAACATGTCCTAAGCCTAGCAGAAGCAGTAGAATAAGGCAGAATCCCTCTTCAAAAATCCCTTTTTATTGTTTTAAATGCTACTAGGAGCAGCAGCATTAGGGACATCTTTGTATTTATCCAGAGCCTGGACGTTTTCTGGAACTGGTGGTGTTCGAAGATGCCTGGATAGTTGCTGCCGCATCTGGCCCTGACTGGTGGAGCTGCTCTGCTGGGAAAAATCATCCCTAGAAAGGCAGTAAGATTCAGATTGGGAGGAAAATCTGGACGTCGCCTGTTCCAACCCTTGCTGATTGTCCCCTGTGTAGTAGGCTTCCTACTGTTACTCTCTTTTTGCCTGTCAGTTGTCCCTTTGACAATGAGGCCTGATTGAAGAAGCTGTCAGGCTTGGAGGTGCCCACCAGTGCAGCTGCGCTGGGGACCCAATGCCGCACTGAGGGGCGAGGGGTAAAATAGCAGAAAGCCTAAAATAGTAGAAAGCCTTAGAAAAAAGTAACTGTTTTTGCTAACGCTTAACAGATCTTTTCTGTTCAAAGCAGAATGGAGAACAAACTCTAGAGGAATGCCTGTTGCAACCTACTGAACTGTCTACAAGGACGTAATATTTTGTAAGAGCAAATCATTTAACTTCTCACATTTCCAGTAGTTAAATGGTGACATGATACACTTTGTAGGTGTTGTTTATTTTTAAGCAGTCCTTTCTTTTTGGTGAAAGACTTCTCTGTATCAAAGTAATTAGTTTTGTACTGTCGTTAGAATACAATGGCTATAGTATATTTATTTGTCAAATTCTGAAATATATATTAGCTGGGTTAGCTTCCAAGATTTAAAAAGTGTCATGCCAGCGGATAGCATGCTTGAAGATAATAGCAACTGAATGATCACAAAGAATTTGTTCAATCTATTTTAAAGGATGCCTCACTGAATTGAAAGATGCAGCGTATCTAGATGGCAAACAATTGTGAGATAGGTAAAGGCATATGAAAGCAGAACGTGGCTCTGAAGAAACATATGTGTGAGTGACTTTCTGACAGGTTTGCTCTAAAATTGCTCTAGCATCAAGTTATTTTTAAATCTAAAATTGATCAAACTTCAATCTATATTTTAAGTGTGTGTAATTTAAAAAGGCAACGGTTTAAAAAGTCCAGAAAATTTAAGGAAAAATGGGAGAAAAGTAAAACAGTTTTGGCCTAACCATGTAGAAGAAAATCAAGATTTCTATTTTTCTCTCCCCAAAAAAATAAAAATAAAGAAGGTGAAAACACCTCTAAAAGCAATTATATATTTTGGGCACCATATTGCAGGAATGTAGAATAATATTGTCCTTAGGATGACAAATGGTTGCAGCTGTTATACCTATGAGGAAAAGAAAAATTAGGCCTGTAGTCTTTATGGGGGGAGATTAAGAGGAGCCATGATGGAGGTGTTGTTTACTGTTCTGGGGAACGTACAGTGGATGCAGACACAACGAAACTGATGGAGAGTATATGAGTTTTAAATATGTAATTTCCTTAAAGAGAAAATTACCGATGTGTGAAGCAGACAATATTTGAAAGTTTTTGAACCTTGAATACATCAAATGCAGTTTCACAGATAGAAAGAAATTTGCATGCATGGGATCCCTAGGTCAGTATGGGCTCCAAAGTTGTGTTGGACTGCGTGAGATATGAAAGTGTTTCACTGCCCTTTGTCATTGTTTTTCCAGCCCACACCTTTGAATAACACTGTCATGACTCCTACTTCTTTCATGTTTAGAAGGCTGTCTTCATCCACATGGTGCAGACACATGACCTGTCACAATTCCTCGATGTCATTCAAACCAACTGAACAGTAGGATACTCTGAAGTGTGCTGTCCATCACTACTGGCTAGTATCTACAGTGAGTTATGGGTTGGCCACTGTCTGACTCAGTAGAAGCCAGTTACCTAGCTGAAGAATTCATGATACAGATCTTGGAGGCTCAAGTTCAACCTCCCAACATCAAAGCCATTGGAGATAACACCAGTATAGCAAGATCAAACATCAGTAGAATTAGTCATGTGCACAAAGAAATGTAGATACTTCTAAGACAATAGTTTCTAACTTGATATTACTCCATTTTAAGTCAAAGGGCATTGCCTCCTTGATTGAGTAAGAGAATGCTTGTGTCACTGCTTTATTTCAATTCAGTTATTAGAAATGGCACTTAGAATTATATATTCTGTCAATTCTAGGTACTTGAACTCTACTTTTTTGCTTTTAAGAATATTCCTGTTGGCGTTCAAATGACCAATTCTACTGATGTTTGATCTTGCCGAGGTTAATCACTGCAGAAAAATTATTCTTAGTTTGTGTAGATATTATAGGAGTTGTTTACATGATCTTTCTGTACAGAAAAGGTAATGGATTATCAACTCTATTTCTAAAAATTGAGTAAGAGAAGGGGTAGTAAAAGAAACGTGAGGAAATAAAATTCATACATTTAAAAGTGTGTGTGAGAGGGTGGTCTAACCACTGATTCCACACAGGGAGACCAAGGAATCAGAATTCTTGGGATTGCATGCACAGAACTGCAAAAACCATTGTCAAATCATAATAAAAATTTTAATCATAAACCAAGATAAATATTCATCATAAAATAAAAAGGGAATGTGGGTTTTCTTACCTTTTTTTGAACCATTAGAATGCAACTGGACACTTTTAAGCTTCTTTCCACAGCCTGGTAATCTTTAAAAATGAAAAGCTATTCTGACCCTGTAGTCAAAATTGAAGTTTCACAATATGTGTATGTTACAGTTTAACCATAAGACAGGATAAACTCACACCAATTTCTGACAAGAATTATGAAACACAGTGTCTAATGTCCCCAGTCCTATCTACTCTCAGTCTCCTTCCATCCATCCTCTTTCATTCTCTGATCCCAAGCAGATGTGAAGTAGCCCCTCTGCTCATGAGTAGAAAGCAGAATGAGGAAGAGGGGGAGAGTCTTAAAAATATGCCTTTATATACAGATTTTCACTGTATACTGTTTTTAAAACCAATAGAGAAAAACAATCAAGGTTCTGCTACCTGTTATTAGCCACTCACATACTGGAGCAGGGGAAAAGTGTAAGGAGGGAAGGAGCAGCAGAAAGGAGCTGTTATGGAATGACCACAGCCCCCGTTCCCCATCCCTTGCTCCACTTGGGTTAGAGGAGGTATAGGAGTGGGGAGTGAAGGATTGAAGTTGAGCCTGGGCACGGGAGGGAAGGTGTTGTTTTAATTTTTCATCTTTGTTTCTCACTACCTAAATTAATTTTAACTGGTAATAAATTAAATTAATTTTCCTCAGGTTGGGTCTGGTTTGCCCCTGATGGAAACTGATAAGTGATCTCCTTTGTCTTTATCTTTCCCCATGAGCTTTTCTGCCTTATGTTCTCCCCCAGTCTAGTTGAGGAGAGTGAATGAGCGACTGGCAGGGTGGTCATCTGGCACCTGTCGAAGGTCAGCCCACCACAACACTATCTATTATGGAAAGATTTTGGGAACATGAAAGACAAAGACTTTATAGGGAGCCTACAATATTAAGAAAAAAAATGTTCAAGGTAATAAATGTCCTTTAGAATAAAGAGATCTTATCCTATCAAGAAGCTGCCTGTCTGCTCTCCTAAATAACATACATTTCCAGTCTCCTACTAAGGCAGAATACATCTTAAGATCGTTGGTATATTTTTCACTGAGCAGTTATCGTTTGTTCCAGACCCCAAATACCAATAGAATTGAAAAGAATACATGCTTAATAAAAATCACTAAGTTCAGGTGGAAGTGATGTATTTAGTTATATACATGAATTATCTTGCTTAAAAAATGTAGCACATTTTAAAACACTTTGTCTGCCTGAAGTTTCCTGTATTTGCAATGAGGAATATCGTATAATATATATGAGCTTTCTAACCAGAGCTGCTATATAAGAACAGTTAATAAAAGACTGTACACGCAAAAATAGAGATGGTGGGATTCTGATAACTTCTGAGCTTCGGTCTGTTTAATACTGGTGTGGTTTACCCAAGGGGAAAAGAAAGTGACATCTCATATGAGGTGAAAGAGTACGTTTAGTTCAGTGAAGACTGTCTCAATATTTTTCAGCTTCTGAGTTACATTTCTAGTTAGAACGAATGTCTCTGTAATGTGAAGATGTTCCAGAGATAAAATGTAGAATCCAGTTCCAGAGTTAGTTGCCAGTATCTCATTCTTTCTAATGTATATTTGTATAAATTTTCCTTGCACTCTAAAATGACAATCTGGAGAGTGAAAAACTAAAGTACCTTAATCTTTATGCATATACTTAATAACATATTTTCATTATTTATTTGGAAAAAAAGGTTAATAAGAAAGTTGTTCTGAGTCAGTAACCTGTTACCTGTGAAGAAGATGCCCAAAGTTGCGCATCTTTGAAATTTACTGTCTGAAGACACAAAAACTTGCAGTGGCTGAATACTAGGCTGCTGAGTTGAAACTAATGGTAAGACTTAAAATGTTTACACTTACAGTGATTAACCACTGGAACAGATTAGGAAGAGATGTGATAATTTCTCTTTGACACAGAGGATTTAAATTGAGAGTGGGTGTCTGTCTCAAAGAGACAGTGTAGTTCAGCCATGAGCTGAACTAGACACAGGAATGGCTGAAATAAATGGCATTGCTTCTGTTGCACGTAATGTCAGACCACATTCCCCAAATGGTTGCTTCTCGTTTAAACATCTGTGAGTTTCTTGGTGTCTGTCTTGCCCACATGTGAAGAGATGGAATAATACTGTGTGGTCAAGAGAGGAAATTCTCTTAGACATAGCTACCAGAAAAAATGATGTTAAATAACATAAGTTGTAGGAAATCAGCAAGCTCAAACACCACACGATGTTTTAAAGACATATGAGCAGAATGGTCAAACTACTAATATGATTTAACATGTACTTTATGTTGTTGGCAAGAAACTTGACTTGTATGTACAAAATGTACTTGAAGATGTCTGAAAGTTGTCCAACTAAATATGGATGATTAGCTGTAAGGAAAAAAGAGATATCATGAGTCTTACAGTACTTGCATAGATTTTATGATTGCAATTTTAGTGGTTTTCTGTGAGGACAGAATAGCATTTTGCAGCAGTTTTAGATAACTCCATGAATGTTGTGTTTTAATAGTCTCAAATTTATGGAGAGGTGCATATGATATGTGTTTTATTCGAATCATGCCTTGAAGAGTCAGATGATAGTGCATAGTTAGAAGTGAAATACCAGGCTAGATGTACTATTCTTATGTTTGCTATGCCAAAATCATGTGTTTCTATGGCAACAGAGTTAATCTATACTGTTTCAATTGGATGAACCCTGATAAATTTTGCTACCTAAAGTAGTCTCAGCTGTAGCCCTAGTGACATTAGATTGCATAAAATAAATTGTCTGAGTCTAGTCTTTGTCGCTGTTTAACCAGGATGCATTAAAGAATTTGACTAAGGTAACACAGCAGTCCCTATTCAGTACTACACTGTGATGCGCAAAAACTGCCTTCTCTAAATCATGTTTTCTTAGCTACCGAAGTAACTAAGTCTAACCAATCTGACTTTCTACCTTTTGTCTGATCACTTGCAATGGATGCATTTTGAAATTTAACCTCTCTAAAAATTAAAATTTTAATTGAACCACTTTGCCACACAGCCTTACAGAAGCTCAGCTAGGAAGACACCCTCACAAGACTTCTAAGCTTGGCTCCCACCACCCTGGGGTCAGCGAGCTCCTTTGAAAAACAGGAGCTTGTATCCAGCTCCTGTAGATACCCAGATCCATTAAAGGCTTCAAATCAAACTTGTCTAGTGTGCCAGCAATGCAGATGCATTGCAGTTTCACCTTTGAGGAATATATGGTTCTGAACCAAATAAAGACACCCTTAGATTTTTATTTGTAAAAGAAAAAAAAAAATCCCTTTTTTAGTGCAAGGAAATGCTGATCTCAGTTAAGGAATGACTGCATATCATGTGTGTCTGCTCTTTCTATTCTTTGGCCTTAGGCTGTGGCTTCTTAAGGAGTCAGGGATTCGTTCCCTATGGCATTTCCAGGGCAGTGGAAGCCTTTTTTCCTGTGAAAAGGAAAAGCCTTTTTTCTTTCTTCAGATGAGCTTGTAGTTAGTAAAGGCAACTCTGCTCCTGTAGTTAGTCTCTTTCCAGACCTACTCATGGCCTTCTTCCTCAAAACATGACTTAAAAGGCAGCTTATATAGCTTTCAAGTTTCTTCGTGAAATGACCCTGGATGAGCGTCATCAGTTTATTACATTTTCTTTGTAGGTGATTTGTTACTTCACTTTCCCTTTAATTCTTTATATCTGGAAGTGTAAAGCAGCAAATACAATGTCTTTTTTTCATAGCTTATGCCACTTGGTTGAGGAATCACAAAAATTTAGGGACATCATCTCTGTGATAAGCGTAAGATTTTTCTTTTTGTCTCTACTGGAGTCTAGCTCACTGTGGAGGAAAAGGACAGCAGACAGGGGAAAAAAAAAGCCTGATTTCCAGAATTAAGTTCATACTCTAATGCAAATACTGGCAAAGTCCTAACCAAACGTCACACAAATTATGTAAGAAAGAGGCCTTGAAATATATAATACTCTCAGATACAAGCAACCAAAATACTCCTTAGACCCCATTTTAAAACTGCAGTTCAATCAACATACTCCAGATGGCACACGATGATGATAAAATTATGCATGTGCTACTTTGAGGGATGGAATATGCAAACAGAAGTAGCTTGTTAACACAAAGGCCCTGGAAGCCGCCGTCAGGACTGACAGTCATCCGTACACTCAGAAAACAAACAAAACTTTCGACTCTTTAAAGATAGTGTTTAGGGGATGTGGGGGCGGGGAGGGGGCACACGCAGAAAAAAAAAAGCTGTGCTGATCTCAATTGTAATGCAGGAAACATAAATGTTTGAAGAATTACCATCCTTTATATGCTAATAAATATTGAATGGCAGATGTTTTCCAAGCAGACAGATGATTAATTTGGCCCTGAGTTACAAAGAAATACAAGATATATGAATTTTTAAGGGAGAATATTACTTCAACATAATTAGAAGGGATATACAAATAACTTCTTATATTAAAGACATGTGGCACTACCTATTTTCATTCTCGGTAAAAATTTTCTATGTGATTAGTCCTAATTAAAATGGTTACTGCAAACTGCAGAAGGCAACCATATCTAAACAGTAATGTGTTTAAATTTCAAGAAGAATTCCATGAGACATCATACGTGCCTGTGTATATGACACAAGATAGAAGATAATTCTCTAATTGCATTTTAGCAACTGATCAAAGCCCATGTTGCGTAAAAATTTTACAGACTAAAATTATAGAAGCTGTTGAGGCTTTTGAATTGTGGGATAAAGTCCATATTTCAAGTGAAATGCTGAATTGTGCAGGATGTAAGTGATGATTCTGACGGTGAGCTGAATGTGGACTGTGTTTTTCAATAATTACAGATATAACACAAAACAATTTCTGGAATGTCTACAGTTTCAGCATTAATACAATTTCTGACAAAATGCAGCTATGTTACAGAAACCCTTCAAAGGGCTTGCAAATTAGTCGTCCTCCTTTGCTGGCCAAAAGGCTACCTTCAGACCTCATGAAAACAGTTTTCCTGAAGCATTGGGCCTATCTTATGCTAGGCAAACGGTAAAGTGGTTGTCTAAAAGCAACAGAAAATGGCACTAGTAGAGCAGCTTTCCCTGCAACAACCCTCTGAAGCATATTTATTTTAAATAGTTTGTTCTGTAGTCTAGGTGGTTTTAGATAAATGCCACAGCAATGCTCTTTGTAAATGCACAAATCTAGGTAAGTACTGTATTGTGCGAGGGGGCAAGGTTTACTTTTTGTAGTTCCACACATTGATTCTGATGAACATTTCATGCAAAAGGAGTTTCTGTAGTAGAACATTTCAGAATTCATGAATAGTAATTGAGCCCTTTAGTTCTGCGCTAAACTTAAATCCATTATTCTCCATTTAAAGCAGACACATCATGTTGCTCTACAGAACACTGCTCTGTCAATTCAGTGCTTTTTTCAGTGAGCTGGGCTAGAATATTAAGCGCTCTTTGCTCTCAGTATTCTTGCTGTGCTTGGCACATTTGGATTACATTTGAAATAGGCAAATAGCAATTCTGTTGTTCATAATGAATAGCCTATACGTGTATATGCACCTTGCCTTTGAAAGGGGGAGCATATATTATTTGCCACATCTTGAATCTTTGGCAACCAGTTTGCTCCATTTACTTTCTCTCTCTCTCTCTGCACATAAGCACTGAAATGTAAAATGTAATAACAGTCCCTGACAGATTTCCGTCGTCTACCAAGCAAACCAGTCTGCTTCGGCATTCGAAGGGTATGTATTTTTTTTCGGTCATAGACAAATTAAAGAAATGCGTGTAAAAACAAAGAGTTAAGTAAGCTTGAAGTTTCTAAAAGTCCCTGTCCATCCTCCACATTTTTCAAGCATTTGCTAGAATGTAGCTATTACTGTGCCTAAGTTTTAGTATGCTGATGCAGCCAGATCTCTGTCCCTACTGTGCTAGCAGAGATACAATTCTTTCTCTTCCAAATATATATTTTTTGTTGCTGAAGTTCTATGAATACATAGCTTAAACCCTGCTAGCAGGTCCTGTTAAGTTTCTGCACTTGAAGGATTTTATGTTCATCATAAACAATAAATCATGCAATTTTGCTTAAATTAATTATCTCATTTGAGAACGGCGTGCTAAGCTGAATTTTATAAAAGCATGCCAAAATCTGAAGTTTCCAGCCTCTCATTTTTTTCCCTCCTAGCTAAAGTCCTGTTACATTTAGATCTCCATCTATAAGGTTTGCCTGCATGGAAGCTGGGGGGAGGAGGAATTGAATAGAACGTCTGAAAAAAATGATCTATATCTTTTGCTTAACACACCTCCTGCATGAGTTCCTAAGACTAAGAGAAATAATACAAGGGAATCTCTCATTTCCACCCTTGGTGTTCAAGTAACCCTAAAATGATGAGATTCTAAGGAGAAATTATGATGATGCTTATATAGCAAGCCACACAAAATGTGATGTTACTCTCTTACGTACCAGCAAAGTTGAAATCTAGTTGTATGGCATAGTTCTCTGTTTCTCTCCAAGACACATCTTTGTGTATTAGGGTTGAAATATAAAGCCTACTGTTTCTGCCTGCATTGGCTGATGGTATTTTTGTCTGTACATCAAGTAGATGTTAGGGTAAAGGTGACCAGCAAAAAGCTGCCGACATTATGATGATGTTTTAGAACCTCAGGTTGTTTAAAGTGGGCATCACAGGCCTTTACCAGCAATTAGCAAAAGTTAGATTGAAGTGCCCCTGTGAAACAGTCCCTAGGGAGAGAATATACCCAGCGAGGGTTTCTTCAGCACAACACAGGTGGGTTCCAGCTCCCATTTATACCTCTCTTGCCAGCTGCTGATGGCACTGAATAACCTGTACGTTTTTTCTGGTGTGGTAACACTAATGTAAAGGGAATCCTCAGTTTCCAGACAGCCAGCAGGACAAAGCAGCTTGAGAAGGCCTACAAACATATTCCGGTCTTCCCAGCTCAGGAGACGTTAATGAAGTGCTTTAGGATTGCCAATCATAACTGTCTTGTTCGAACTGAAAGATGTCTGAGGACTGGTGATGATAGTTTAGAAAATTGTTTAAAATGCAAATCACTCTCTTGCCTCGCAATCAATTTTTCAAGAAAATAAGAAGGTAACACTTCAGAATTTAAAGACTGTAATTTGAATTTAACATTAATGCTCGGATGCTTGGGTTGCAAAGGTAATTGACCCAGAGCCTCATGTAGTGTACAAAGTAGATGCTCACCCAGAAAGGCCAATGATTTTTTTTTTTGTCAGAAAATGGAGACATTCTGCTATGGGCTGGGTTTTGTTCCTTGCAGAGGTCAAACCAGTGTCTGTTTGAAAAATTCATGATCCAGAAAAGGTAATTTTTAATGAATATTTATGAGAGATGTCCTTTCTTATCAGAGCTGTGCAAGTTTTCAGAAGCTTGCCACTAAGTCTGGCTTCTGATTTTTAGCAAAAAGCTTATGAGTTCAGTCTGAGAAAGTAGTCAGGTTACATTTTTAGTCTAGCTTTTTCTGGCGTGTATCGTTTTGCATAGTAAGATACATCACTGTCATGCTTGTGTAATGCGTCATATACAGGGGGTTTGTTTTCTGTAGGAGACTAATACTTTAAGAAGGTTAATGTTTTAAATTAGTTCTGTTATTTCAGTGTTAGTCACTTAAAGTAGTCATGAAAATAAACATAAGCTGATGAGTTTATGTAATTTATTTATGTAATAAACTGTTGCTGAAGATCAGTAACTAGAAGGATTTTCTAGACTAGTTTGCTTTTTTGAGTCTCAAATCTTAACTGCAAAGCCTGAGAGTACTGCGAAAGACAGGTAAAAAGAATATTTCTTTTTTTCAGTTGCTTTTGGTTTTAACATTATTACAGCACCTAAAAAAAAAAAAAGCTGAGATTGGTGTCTGGTCATGTGTTCATAATGGCTCTTAAGCATTGTGTGTCTGAAGAGCTTGTTTTGTACGTGGCAGAGAAAAAGAGGGGTCTGGAGCCAGAAGTGCTCCAAGGTGCAGTGACTTGCCAAGGCCATGCAGCAGGGAAAGGCTGAATCATTATCGTGACCAACTTCCAGACCAAGTCTTGTATTCCCTGGGCAATATTGCCTTTAAACAAGTCCATGCAAAGTATTTCAAGAAAAAATATTGCTCCTAAGTCTAGATAAAGTCATAAAGAATAATTAAAGTGTACGATTCCGATTTCCTCTCACAGCTATATAGTTTAGAATTACTGCAAGGAATTTCGCTCACTTTCCCCTCCTCTACCTTTTTTATACCTTTTGTGTCTTGAAAAGACTTTACATTTTTGTGTCACTTTCTTCCTCATACGTGAGAGATTTAGCTAATATGTCCTATCCTCCTCACCTAAAAATATTGTTTTTAATCTTTATATCTTATTTATTAAGTTTTTTAATTTTACATTATAAGATAATTAAATATATATATGTTATTTTAAATCATGCATTTCAAAGCCTACAATTTGATCAGAGCGATGCATCTTTTGTGTAATGCCACCTTGCTAGATGCCTTTGTGCCTCTTGACCATCCTGAGGCCAGCATCAGAGGAAGATGTTTAAGGTGTATTCAGCGAGGAAGAACTCTGATAATGCCACTGGCATCTGAATTTCTGCTTTGCCTGCTTAAGAGTTTCCTTTCATTTCTGATCCCCTGGGCTGGGTCCCCCTGGAATTTCTTTCGGAGTTAATCCCATGGGGATGGGAATTATTCATGACTTAATTTAATATAGGAGTACAATTCTCAGCTAGTACGTAAGCAGGCACAGAGGTTTTACATTGTCTCAGGGTTCTTTTCAGTGATCTAGCTGGTAAATGCTGAATTTGTAGACAAGACCAAAAGTAGTATTATCTTTCAATGGAATCTGGTAAGGTCCTGGTGAAAAACAGCCACCTCACGATAGTGTCTTGAGTTTCTTTGGTCCTTTTCAAAGATTTTAATGCCAATTATGTGTATAAAATATACGTTTACCTGGAAAGTTAGGGAAGTGTATATTAATAGGAGAAATGTAGTCTCATATGAATGTCCAAAATCATAGTTCAGTGTATTTGATTATTTATGAGGAACAAGGAAAAAAGCAAAACAACGAACCCCCAAATGAGTAATAATTACCAGTAAATTTTCATAAATATCTAAAGAAGGCAATTTCAATAGCGTTTAGGATACCCAAGAATCCATAAGTTCCAATGGGTGTCACTGAAGTTAAATGATAAAATACTCTCTCAACCTGTTATTGTTATGCTTGCTTGTGTATACCTAATAAATAGAGATGGCGGAATGTTGCAGAACAGTTGTTCTTGGAAATTAGCGAAGGTAGGTATGTGACTGCCTGTTTTGACTAGCTGTCCTTGTTTTAGATTACTATTTCTAACAGGTTTGATGAGAAGTGTGATAGGTATATCTCATGTTGTTGAATTACAACAAAATATTAAGGGACTAAATCTCAAAAATTAAAACAGAGGTCTCTCTTACATCTTCTGTTGCTTGGAGTTAAACCCGGCTGACTCTGTGCCGTTTTTCTCCCCTCTTTGATTATATATTTCTCATCTCATATCAATGAATGGACTGGAAAGAGAGGTTCTGCACCCATATTGGTGATAGTTTCTCCTGTGCCTTCAATGCTCATGCATAATTTAGCTTAGGAGTGGTGGTTAACCTGACTGCCACCTTCCAAAATAGATGGATTTGATGAAGAGAATCATGCAGTGTTTATTGTAGGGTTGAGGTTTTTTCCCTCAAGAACTTTGCAATGGTACTTCTGTTCCTGAATAATAGGAAACGTTCTCAAAGTGCAAGATAAAGCATCTTTTAGAAATAACAATAAGTGCATAATGAGACATGCAAGTGGCTGCCAGCCAGCAGTACCTTTTTCTACCTCTTTTACATACCTTTTGTATGGTCCTACATATACATACAGTCAGTTTCTTCTTTATTCCCTCTTGTGCTGTTTGCGACTATGCATCAAAATTTTTTTGCATGGAAAATAAATAGTAATAAACTGACAACTCATAAAGATACCTTGTTTTTTCTCATCGGTGACTGCAGCCAAGCCTCATCTTTAATTGATAGCCTAACTGATTAGTCCTATTTAAGAAATCATTCCTGCCAGGTTGAAATGTAAGCCTTTTTTCATACTAGGCAGTCTCTTACTCTACCACTACCTACCCTCCTCCTTCACTCTCTTGCCACACTGATTTCTTCGCTCACATATTCGTTGCTCAACTTATTCTGGCTGGACTCTGTAGATACCATTCAATAAGCTGACTGAAATGTATCTTCTTCTCAGGTCAAATGTTTTTAAGAAGCTGGTAGTTTCCAGCTGAAAAAAAAAGGTAAAAGTTTTGATACTTTTTTCTGTCTGGTTGGCAGGCTCTGGATAAGCAGAGTAACAGAAACATCTTTTTTTCTTCTTTTCTCCTTTCTTCTTCTCTAACATCTAGAGATAAAGGTGAGAGGTCCTTTCTTTTACAATTCAATACTGTGCAGAGGAATTATTGTAGTAGCAATGCAAAAGAGTATCTAAACACCTTCAATAGTGACCTGAATTTTTGAAATTACTTGTAGGTTTTAGAGAGAAGAGAAACAGAAAGAGTAACCACAGGAGGATTTTTTTTCTTTTGGTAGGATCTGTTAGTCACTCTGCCAGATGCCAGGAGAAGGTTTAAATACCCTCCTTGTCCTCGCATTTTGTGGGTGCTCTGAGAGCAGAAACATGCAAAGAGGCGCATGGCTGATGATGCAGGACAGTCTGCTGGCAGGAGGAGCGGTGGCCTGCACCTGAAGAAGTGGGTGCAAGGCCAGCATATGCTTAAAGTCATGGGAGTCTTGCTTTGTCACTGTATATAGCAGTGTGCAACGCATTGCCAAGTGTTTGGGGGGAGGGGGGAGATCAGCAAAATTGCATTGATAAAAAGATTGCGATTAATCTTGACTACCTTTAACAGTTATTTTTGACGGCAGATATTTTTTGAACAGAAATGATTGTCTGCTAGCTATAATTTTTAAAATGTTCTTTTAAAACAGATTTTTGAAAAAAAAAAATCCTATAGGAAAAGCTTTTATGCTCATTTTTGCCTCATACTTGAATTGCTATCTGGGTTTTAGCTTACATATATCAGTTGAGCTCTGCTCCTGAAACAATGAAATAGTTAAACGTTTGTTTAATGGCTTCACTGAAGTAGGGTTTAAGATTTGATACATGTTTGCTTTAAGAGAAGTTTTTACAAAGAACTAGCTGTTAATCAGCCTCTGGAAATAAATAGCCACATTTAATAAAATCAAGGTATGTGTATCTCCGGCCAAAAATGTCAAAGAAGTTCTAGCCTAAATTAAAGTGGCCCTTTGTGCTTCAGGTGCTTTCCCCACCCCGCCGCCCCCCCCGACCACCACCACTTTCCGCTCTGTATTCTGAAAAGGAGAAAAAAGCCAAGTCAAAACCCCAAGCACTCATTCATGTCAATGAAATCCTTAAACACTGAGAATGAAAAGCGTCTGTACACCCACAATAATATGACTACCACAGCTTTTTTGTCTCAAGGGTGTCTGCGGTTGGTTTCTGGACAGTGAAATTCCTTTGTCTCCCCCCCCGAAACAGGCAGCCTACTTTCAAGGCTTGGAGCCTGACTGGTCTGTGCAGCCCTGCATCACTTCCCTGTCAGGCATGAACTCTGCAGCTCTGAAATCTGCCTCGGTGAGGATTTATCTCTCAATTTGATGTCACAGCTTGGTTTTGATGTACCTTCTCCTCAGGGAGCTGCTGGGCAAGGTGTTTATAAACGCCTATCGAGTGTCCCTCCAAATAAACATCTAAAGTTGACGCATCTATATGCAGTAGCTTCTTCCTTTCTAAGAGTACCACAGTAAAAAGATTGATTATAGAAATTCATTCTCCCTATCTGAAAATAGAAGAGGACATTTTTAGAAACCCCATAGTATCAGAAGAAAGCTAACTACTATTGAATGTAGTGAAATGTAATCAGGTTGTGAATAACCTGTAATTCAAATACTTTACAAAGGGTTTTAAAATAGCTTTCTGGGGTTGAAGTAATTTTCCCCCAATTATTGTACCTACAAATAAAATACCTTTTTAGGTTTTTTTTAATTTAAGGAATGGAGATTCTGAGATCACAGTAGGCTGCAAAAGAAGACTCCAATTTATGCAGTAATTGAATAATCTCCTTAATATACTCTCTGTTGGGTACTCAGACACATTTGAAAGCCACTGCAAAATTTGATACTCCTCTGCAGCTCTACTGACTCTTTTGTGCTTCAGAAGTAACAGGAATGAAGTATTAAAAATCACAGAGGCAGGGCACAGAACAGAAAGGTAGGAAGGGACCCCTCATCCTGTGTGCTGGACCGATTATGAGCTCCTCTTAAATGAACACAAAAACTATTCCACAACGCTATACAATCAAAAGGTGTTTTTTTTTTTAAACAAGCCAATAACTCATGTACCGTCACTGGATTGCTTGGGTATCCCTGGCTTCTGTGACAAACTGCAGCTGACATTTTGTCTTAGGGCAGAAATCTGTGTGTGATGGGATGGAAAGCTTAGTCACAGTCTTTCTTTTCTCATAGTGGGAATTCCATCACTTACCATGTTTGTTTTCAGCCTTCTGGGATTTCTAATTGATTTTGCGCTTTGTGACCTTTTGAACTCAAAGAAGTCATGTTTTAACATTGAGAACTTGGGAGGTTTTGTACAGTTAATTGGTGCTCATCAGTACAAGTGGAAATAGCAGTCACTGAAGTCATTGTCTGCGCTCATAGAAATATACCGTGTGTGAGGGAAATTAGTACTGATTGATTGTTTCAAAAATACAAATGTGGTAAATGAACTTTTGTTTAACTAAGAATATATGAGTAAATATCTCATTAAAATAGTAGAAGTTAGAGAAAATGGTAAAAAAAATGAGCAAAATGAACTGCACGGAGGAGGTATCTGAAGATATGTGTTACTGGACAACACTGAAATTACCATTAAGTATCTTTGATATGTCACTATTAGGTATGTGTTAATTGGTTACTGAAATGAAATATAAACATACCACAGCAAAATGTATATTCCTTCTAATTACGCAGGCACTGCTATTTAGAGGGGTGAGTGAGTATTAATGAATGCTCTTTATTTTTGGTAAAACGTTGTGTTCATATTTTCAAGAATATTCTTTAAAAAGGCAGTTTAATCAAAGCTTCTTGATTTTAAAAGTTTTATTTTCACTTATGTGAAGGAAATTCAAGTTAACATTCTTTTCCTTTCTAACTAAACAGGAGTCCACGAGAGCCAGCCTGGACTCCTGGCTTCTATCTGAATATTTTCACTCTTTATTTTTTTCTGATTAAAGTGAAACTTCAAAGCAAATTGTGGAGTTCCAAAGTTGTGGAACTCAGCCATTTCTGTGGCATAAAATCCCTGTATTAGAGCCAGAATAAAATTCTTAAAAGGATAAAGTGGGACATATTTCTGAAAATCCCTACAAGCTTCTCCCTTTGACTTTAAAATTGTTATTTTCCATTTAAATAAAATAATTGGTTATCTCTTTATCTTCAGAAGAAAATTTACTCAGAATAACTTAGGGAACAAGTGGAAGACCAACCTCACAATTAATTCTGTCTGGTTCTGGGGGAATTATATACTAATGAATTGTTCTTGGAAACTGTATTGAACTCATTGCCTGCTACTCTGAATAGCACCACTGGTGGTTTGTGTTAGTAGCTGAAGTTTGTGGATACTCAAATTTAAGCAAATTTCTCACTGACAATACTCGGAGAAGCACTGAGGGTTGCATAGTTGGAGTTCAGCTCCATAATATGCAGGGATTATAGAAACAGACTAACAACTGCAAAATGAGGAGAACTATTTGGGGTAAGTAGCATTGTATTTAGGAGTTTTTGAATGATTGGGTTTTAAATCACTATCAAATAACTTATTTAAATTGCATATTGGACTTTACAAGGAAATTAACAACTTGTGATTTTAAAATGTGATTTGGTTTTTTTTAGCACTTGCATTTTATTTCCTTCTGTCTATATTCAGCCCTGCTGCATTTTGCAGTTATCTGATCTCTTTGTCTTTGACAAGCTACTCTTTTTTAACATACCAATCCAGCTTTGAAAGCTGTTAAAATTCAGCAGATGCCTTTACCTCAGGCCACGTAAAGGGATCAACCAAAAGTCTGCAAGTTTGGGCTGTGAGGACTACTTTTGAAAGTTCACATCTGCAGCTCCTGTTTTGTGGAGCAACAGTGACAACCAGCGGCCAACCTAAAGTTGGCCAAATTGTTCATTGTGGATGTCCTTCAGATTACCAGCCACCCACGTCCATTCTTCAAAGATAAAGGACAGAGCTAATTTATTTCTTTTTACTTGTCTTAATTCTGGCGAGGAGTTTGAAGGAAAAGAGTGCTTCTCTTCTTGAGAATAGACGTGCTCTAGCAGTTCTGTACAGAGCTGCTGCATTTAGATGAAGAAGATAGCTACTGACCCATGTTGTTGTCCGTATTTCAGTAGTGTATCTACATATTTCTGGCCACTAAATGTTTCAGTGACTTGCTGGTGGTGTGTGAAACAGGGATCAAACCAAATTAACTGTGTAAAGGAATCATGCTTTTGTTCTCTTGAAAAGAAAAAAGGTTGAAGGATAAAGGTCATCCTCTTTTACTGATCGGCAGTTAATACATATATATGGCACTTGAATATAAATAATTTGAGAATAGCTGGCATTGTCTGCATTTTAGTTTATGATTTCTTCCTTAAAAATACAGATTTTATCTGAGAGAGTTAGACCTGGTGGTGGCGCTTTAGAAGCCAGAGTAAAAATAATTGCATGCACTGCTTTTTAGTTTGATGAAGATAACAGTTTCATTTACACGCTGAAGTTTGAGCTAGTTGTACTTTGCCAACAATTCTCTCAGGATCAGTGGGATTATTTTTGTGGAGAGGTGCCCTTAAACTTGAGGAAGATGCCAGAACTCAGCCCAAAGGAGTTTGGTTTCTATTGCTTAGAATTGTTCCATGCATAACATTGAAAGGCTTAACACAAGGTAAATAGTTGACATCAGGTCGGAAGTACCAGCCCTATAAGCACTTTATGACATTTCTCCTCCTTATCAAAGATCCACTACACTAAAGAAAAAAAAAAGGGGGGAGGGGAAAAAAAAAAGAAAAAAAGAAAAAAAAAGAATCTCCAGACCTTCATTTCCTCTTCTCTGGCACTGCTTTACGAGTGCTTATGGCAAATTTGCTTCTGTAATCATAACTTGAACCCATCTGGGGATGAGATTGGCTGCTAGCTTAGTATTTCCACTTAACATATTCATGATTAGCATGCACAGAAGGAGTAGAATTAGGATGAATGTTTTTGGAACAGTATAGATAAATCCTCATAAATGTAGTACAACAGCTCTGGAAATGCGCAGTGCTGAAATGTAATGAAGCTGAACTCTGTAGAGAGTTTGGTATTCTCAGTACCATGCCTCTCCTAATGAACTCATTTAGATTAGAAAATGGATTTAATATTTTATTGGAATTAACCTGAGCCAGTAAAGAGGATTACAATTTCTTTCCATAAATATGGTGATATTACAGGGTGAGGTAGCATGTTACATGAATATTAAGCATTTTATGAGCATTGTCATGAAGCCAGAAAGAGTATACGGTAATTAGGTTTTAATATAGTGATACTGTTCTTATAATAATTAAATTTGAAAAGTAATAAAAATATACTGTAAAATTATTTAAATCCTTATTTTGTTGCATTTTCACAACTTTAAAAATGCTTACAATGAAAATTATGCCATGTTTTCCCCTAACAATCAATTTCAACAGTTAGTTTTTAAACATGGAAAACTAAAAATACCACAGGTCCTTAAGACAGGGAACAAGACACATTCTAGGAAAGAGGAAAAGAGGTAAGTTTATTCCGTTTTCTCTGAAACAGTATCTGCTGGTGGGAGAAAAGATGTTGAAATCACGAAAAAAAGTTTTACATAAATGCATTATTTCCCTTTGTTTTTCAAAACCTTGCAAAGATGTGTCCCAGTGATGCTTCTCTGTCTTTGGCTGTCTTTTATACTCACAAACACATGCTTAATCACAGTTTATGTTCTACTTTTGAAAGCTTATTTACTGGGAAAAAAAAAAGACTAAAACATTGTCATCTTAGTTATCTTTACAGTTTGCACATTAAAAGAAGAAACAAAAAGAATGAGTAATGCAAAAGTTTGGTAATTTTGTTTGAGCATTACTATAAGCAAATCTTTTATTATTTTTTTAAATGAAATTTAGGGCCTGAAATTGTCTTTCAATGTAGATTGTCTGTAAAAATCTCCTGCATATCTGAACAATTAATAATTTTATGAGCTGAAATGCAGTGTATGCTGTGCTGGAGAAAAGCTCCGAGCCTGAGGGAAGTGCAGGACAAATACTGGTAAAACTGAACAATTCAGAATAGATGGAATTGGATGTATGGACTGATCTCTTGAGAGAATTTCCCCCTGCTATCAAAGCTTTTCACTTAAAATGACCGAATACACAGAATTAGTTTGTAAGGTCACTAAGAAGAATTGTTTCCTTTGTAGGAACCTTTCAGCAATTTAGTTCAACAATGGAGTTACTTTTACAAGCTGTTTAGGTTATGGTAAAAATGAACAACAGTCAACCTAGCACAATCAGTCCTCAGAGTGATGGTTTTTGTGTTGGAAAAAAATAATCTTAAATCCAAAGTGTTGGGATGGGAATGTGGAAAGGGAAAAACCTCAACAAGTAGGAGCTTTCTGAGGATGGACAGGGACTAGCTGGGATGGCTAAAGAATTAAATATACCATGGTAACTTGAATAAAATTAAGTAAAATTTAAATAGCTGTATTTAATGTGACATATTTTTTTCCAGACAATCCCAAAATGTACATTATGTGGCAGCATAGAATCTGCTACAAGACTACATATGTTTGATCACTGCTGCCTGGCCAGGGCTTTATGTGGTTCAGAAATTCTGACAGACAGTCGAATAATTCAGAATTTCATTGCATTGCAATCTGGATTGAGCAATGGACTAAAAATTCAGAATTAAAAAAAATAAGTAAAGAAAAAACAAATAGTTATGAAATCTCTTGGGTTTACATTGGTTTATTGAGCCTGAAAAGATGTTTCCAGAATATTTCCTTTTCTCGGGGGAGATGAATAATGGGTACTTCTTTATTTTCTGTTGGTCTAGGTCTTGTTATATCTAAAACAACCCTAAAGTTTTTTGTCTGCCTTTACACCTATGCAGCATGGGTGATGCTTAGTTTATTCAAGAAAATGGGGTCCCAGTTATGAGTCAAAAAATTATATGTGATGGGAGGAAAATATGTTTCCATGTTTTGATGAATCATTTAAAAATGCTTTTCACGTTGGTACTGATCAGAGCCTTAATGCACTCAGGATCCTTTCATGATTCTCAGTATCACTTGTATCAATGAAATCTGGGAGAAGCTGGGAGTCATGCATAGATCCCCTCAAGGCCAGACCTCAACAGACCTTAATTTGACAAATGTTAGACTCTAAAAATTGGGCTGTTGCCTTGCTGGGAGGTGATAAATTCTATCTCAGATTTCCACTAGTTTTGAAGAAATTTATTCATATTCATGGACTGGTAAGTCAAGGTTATTAACCCTAAAAACCAAACAAATGAAGAAAAAAGAAAAACAAGAAAACAAACAGGAAACGAGATCCCAAGATTTATTTTTCAACAGTTGGGTTTTGGGGTTTTTTTCTACATTCTGGTGGTGGTGGTGGTTGTTGTTGTTATTATTATTCTCTTGGTTCCCTGGGTCTGGAATTATTTATGTGCATCGCATATTTTGGCATTCCTTCCATATTTATGAAGAGAAGTTAGAGAACCACTTATCTACATAATATTAGTCTGCTTGACTGGCAATTAATCATGGCACCTGTCTTTTACATTATTCTGAGTGCTACCAGCCTCAACATTTCTTCAGGGAATCTGCCTTTCTCTCCTGATTCACGAGATTTGCCTCTTTTGCTTCTCCAACCGGTCACTGTGGGTAGTGAGAAGGGAAGGAGAACAAAGCAAAAGGGATGGAAAGTAACGAAAAGACCTGCTGAATACTTTCTTCCCCCTCTTCTCTCCTCAGCTTTGCTTAAATAATTTCATTTGCTTCCTGAGCCAGTTTTGACAGCAAATTTTTCCCGAAGAGGTGGGAAAGCAAAGACAACAGCCTGTCCGAGGAGATTTGGCGCAAGGCAGGACTGAAATTCCCTAGAAGGCTAAAATGCTGCATATCATTGTACAGGAGGCTTCTCCTTGCAAGAAAATCTCAAGAGGTCGCACTTCTTTTTACTGAGTTTTGATCTTCCTGGGCTTACAGTAGAGTCACAGCTGAAGTTGCATATTAGGCTTGAACAGTAAGCAAGTGGGTTCCGATGACAAATGATAGAACTAAAATTTTAGTAACAATGTCTTAATAACAGAACATTGAGTTGTAATTGTCCTTTTGTTATAGATACATATTCTTCCTTGGGCTTTTATCTCTGTTCTCACTCAATTTTTTCTTTTTCATAATTAATTAAAATGGCAATGTTCTATAACCAGTGATTGAATTATATGATATTACTTGCCTAAGGCGATCAAAATTAATCAAAATAAGGAGTGAAAGTTTTGCTATTTTTAATACAGCTGATTTGATTCCTGGGGTTTTGATCAAATTAAATGAAGGATCAAATTAACCAGTGATTAAATTGAGTAAAAGGCACTTTGTATGCCTGAAATATATTTTAATTTAATTAATTTCAAGACACAAAATATTAACTGGTGTTTTAAAAATTCAATTGTATTTCACTGTTTAATTTTCTAGAAACTATTTCCTTCTCAAGGTTAGAATCTTTCAAAAAAACCCACACTTTTAAAATAATTTCCTGATTAATCCTTTCTCTTTTTTCCCTCATACTTTTTATGCTTGTAAAGAATCCTTTGCACTCTTAAACTATTATTCCAAAGCTTCAGAACTCAGCCTACAAAGACTTCATGTGCCAAAGGCCAGTTTAGCAGAAACCTGAGACTCCCCAGAATAGAACCTGACAATCTGAGTAGAAGGTTTTGACCACAAAAGACCTCGAGCTGTTATCATTTAACCCACACATTTGCAGAATTATTATCTTTTTGTCGTAGAGAGTTTCATTTATGTTTTTTTATAAGCTAGTTCATACCATGTTTGTTTAATGGACTGGGCCAACTTTTTACAGTACATTGCTACTTGCAAAGAAATTGAGAAATGAGATTTCTTTTATAGTGCAGAAGTGGTCTGCATGAGAACAAAATCATTCACAATTTTTTTTGTTTGTATGGTAAAGAAAAAAAAAAATCTTGAAACTCTGCTTTTGACTCCTACTGGGAGTTTGCACTGACTGATGGAAAGGATCTGACCCAGCTGGGGCACAGCTGCAAGAAGCTGAGGCAAAAGGTATTTTTCTTAAAGGTGGTTTTTACTTAACATGTAATGTTCCTCAGTATCAGAGAACATAGCTAAAAGGCAAGGTGAGGAACAGGGTCCAATTTTGTGAGGTACAACGTTAGGTAAGAGTTACCTTGTATTGAAAAGCTTCTCTTCCACTCTTTACTATTAATAGAAGTGAAATAAAGCTACAAGTGCGTAAACATACCAAAGATTGATTAAAAATACTCGATGTTGTATATCAAGGCTGAGTGTATTTATGCATTTGAGGCACTTAGAAATTTCAAGCAGAATGTTCTTACAACTGAGTCTAATCTCATTATTCTTTAAGTCCCGGAAAAGGCATACTTAAAGGATTAGATCTATTAAGTGTGATCAACCTGGTCACTCTGTTACAGCTATTTTTGATTAATGCATTTGTTCTCTCAAAAGGAAAAAAATATTTTAGTGAAAGGAGAAAGAAAATTAAAAATGGACAGTTAGAGCAGTATGAAACTACTATCATACTCCAAGTAGCATTGTATAGTAACCTTCAGTGTCATTTTGAAATAACCATTACCAAGAGGTGAGCAACTGGCACAGGTTTGATTCTGGCTTATTCTGTGCTTCTGGCTTGGAAATGATTGTTAGTCAGTGGGAACAGAAGATAAAATTTTGGTGTTGGCAGGTTGATAGTCCTGGTGATAACCTTAGGAGAAGCATGTAAGACAGGAAAATTCACAAGCTGATGGGTAGTTAAGAGACTTATGGCTGATAGAACCAAAGAGCGGAGAAGCAACTGAGAACCCTAGCATTGCATAGCTTATAAATACTGGGTTTGTGGCCTTAAGGATCATATATAATCATAGAATGGTTTGGATTGGAAGGGACCTTAAAGCCAATGCCCCTGCCATGGCAAGGGACGTCTTCCACTACACCAGGTAACTCAAAGCCCCGTCCAGCCGGCCTTGGACACCTCCAGTGATGTTCGCACCCAAGGATAAGGTCAGCTTTACTCTACTGGCTCATCTTACAGGTACTGTACAGGACTCAACCTTTAGGATGCACACTTTCTTTGGGTCTCTGCTCATCGTGGGTATTTTGTGTTAGGATGCACAATGCCTGCTTAAAGATGAGACGTCCACTGGCAGTATCTAAGTCTGCAGGCACCTGCCGTTTTCCAAAGTGTTTTACGACATAGAAAAACATGTCTTAGAACCCTACATGCAAGATCCCTTATAGAATCTAAATTGATTTCCTGTCCCATTTTTTATTTATATTTGATAATAAATGTTTAATTCAGTGGGAAAAAGATTTTGAGGTTCCTCTTCTGGCCTTGCTATCAATTCGGAATTAGAGTTGGGACCTGCATTTCAGTAACTTTTTCTTTCTATTCACTGACCTGCAAAAATGAATATAATTTTATTTATTTATTTTATATGGTACTTGCATGACTAATGCATTTTAAGAATCTTGGATAAATGCTGTCATGGAGCAAAGTGTTTTTATGGTGTTTGCACTATGGACTTTAAAATTATTTTTAAGAGTGTTACCAAAAGTATTTTGAGAAATGCTTGGAACTGTAGGCAGAGTTTGATGCAAAAGGTCTATTTCATCTATTTCTATTTCATCCTTGACAGCTATTATATTTTCTGTACCAATTTTAAACTTGAATATCAGTTATATGACATCTGTGAGTTCTTGAACCTTGTTTATTATTTTCTCAAATCTTGTTGATTTCTAGAAGTAGTTCTTCAATCAGTAACATTTCTTCCTTTGAACTTATTTCTTCCTACTTCCCACTTAAAATTAAGAACTTCAGTTATTTAAAAAGATGCAAACTGTAAACCCAACACTTTTTAAAATTCTGCTACCTACCTGTTATTCTCTCTTTTTTTTTTTTTTTTCCCTCTGATGGACATAATCAAAATTCTTCGGCTTCCTCTTTGGTGTTATGTTCTTTACATGACATCTAGAGGCCAAAATTGATGTGAGCTGTAATTAATCTTTCTGTGAGGCTTTATAGACCCATTGGTAAACTAGAGATAGGAATCACACTGTTTGCATACATAAAATTATTGAACATCCCAAAACAAATCTTCATTCAGAAACTGTATTTCAGGTTGTCTTCGTTCGGCAGATGTAAAAGATCTGTTGAGGGAAACAAAAAAAGTGTGAAAAACAAAGACTGCATTTGTTTCATAGGCAATCCCCTGTGCAATTAACTCATACACAAGTTGTACAGTAATCTAATTAGAGCATCTGACATTTGCCTGTGACAGCCAGAACCCTTTAGGTAATCAATAATGCTAATATAAAGTGCCTGATTAAATACACCTTCATTTCCATCTGTATTCTCAAGTTGATATGCAAATTCACCTTGCCTGTATAATTTCTAATTCCTGTCTTCTGATTCTTGCTTTTAACTATATCCACATGCATCCATCAAAAGACCAAAAGGACCAAATTTTGCTATATGGAGCAGAATAAGTTGCATTGTTATAACTTCATATGTATTCTGTGAGCTGCTTCAAAATATCCCATTCAATAAGCTTGAGTTTCATTACGTCATTGTTATGTATTTCTAAACATATTACTGAATACAGCAAGCAGAAAATAACTCATATTGCTTTAGAGATAAAGTTTACATAACCTAAATATGGATCACAAACAATTATTTTCTAATTTTTCTGCTTTATTAACAGGGAAGGGTAAAGATTCATTCTGTGATGATGCATGTAGGAAAATACTTACGCTTGTTGAAGGGAAAGGACTTTTTCTGTAAATTGCTGTGCTTCTCAGCTCTGGTTTATCATTTTAGACTGTATATTTTAACTTCTCTTTTTGCCCCCTAAGACTGCATATTAGGCTTACTGTTATCCATATCCTGATTAAAACACTCTCTCTCAGGATTTGGCACATTGATTAGCAATTAGCTAAGCTTGTTTCAAGTAATAAACACTTTAGACGTTGAACTGATGTTCACACTGGACTTTCCTAACTGGTTTATACTTACTCCTATATCCTTGAAACACAATTTGAATTACAAGCACTCAACTGCAGGTCCTTGAGTGTGCAAGTGAGGTCACTATCAGAAATAGTAATAGTCTTCTCTGTAACATCTTGCCTACAAATGTCATATTGCTTTAGAAGTCTTTAAATTAGATCACAGTGAAGTCTCCATTTAGTGCTTCTACTCAACCCTCTGAACCCTTGTTCAAAATGGATGGTTTGCGATAGGTGGGACAATCTGGTCCCACCGCCAGGGCAGGCAGGCGTCTGCAAGGCACCCTGGAGATGAAAGGGAAAGTTCCTGCCAGTGCTAGGAACTGGAGTAATTAGGAGGACACTTGGTGCAATTCCTGTTATGTTTGTCTGCAGCTGTGGACCCCAATTGGCCACAGTTTTCCGTTTCTTCAACCAAACACTATTACGACAAAATGTCAGATGCCATGGTGTTTTTTGCATTCTCATGAAGGGTAATCGTTATCTATGATTGTGCTTCTAAAATAATTTTAAATTATATTCATTCAGTATACTAACACTCTTTTTTTTAACCACAAGGACTCTGAATCCGTTTTATGTTTTGATGCCTCGACCTAACACAGCACGATATTACAACACGTTAAAAAGTACCCAAGGAAATGACAGGCCTAAATTTTGGTGGCTGTCACTCTAACTTTCTCCTCTAAATTACCCAGATATTTTGAAATGATGAACTTTTGGCTTGTATATTTCAAATAAATCCAGTCTACTCTGGGAAAAAAACACCAACCAACAGCCAAAACACATACATACAAATACACATATATTTCAGACAAGTTTCTCTCCAGTTTCCTGTCCTGTGAACTAAAAACAAAACCTGAAGATTTAAACCCAAAGCAAAATAAAAAACCGTCTTTCCACTTCTATCTGGGCAATTTAAATCACAGTTTTGCCTTCAGTTTATTCAAATACTTTAAGTAAACAGAAGGAATAAGAAAGGGTAGAGGTGACTTAAGATAAAATAAGAAAGGAATTTGAAAGCTTTATTGGAAATGACAGAATATGTTTATTCGTAGATTTCTCAGTAAAAGTATTTATAAATCTGTGTACTATGAACATAATTATTTCCAAATAGTAGGTTTGTATTCCTGAAGTTTTAGCCTATGTTAGGATGCAAGATGATCGGCAAGTCTCAGGTATTCAAATATTGTTTTGGTTTTTTTTAACAAAAGAGCTTTTAAAATTAATTTGCTTTACCACCTTCCCATTTCCTTAAAATATTTTTCTCATGGTAGAACTACATATGAGGGTTTCATTGCTTTGAGTGAAGTTTAGAGGTATTTTTGTTTTATAATAAAGCATTTCAGGAGGATTACCACATCCTTTTGATATTTTTGTGCTTGAAGAAACAATTCATACTCTAAATAGTCTAAGGTCTATGTTTGTCTAGTGTTTTTACTGTATTTAAAGTATTTCAAAACTTATATACTAATAAAGCACACGAAGAACGTAATGTTACTGTATCAGTTCTGATTTTACCTATATATTAAATTATATTTTATTTCAAATTTAGGAGCACATTCACCACCACACTAAAGCAAGTAGAGCATAGCAGTCAGTTAAGCTGGATTTTATGGTGGTCTTGCCTCTCCTCAGGATTGCTAAACAGCCAAAGCATGTCAGTGATGCAGAAGACCCTTAATTTGAAATATTAGTGACATCAATGTGTTGTATAAGGGCAGAAGGGAGAGCTCAGTCTCCAGGTCACAATTTCTACAAGCTCTATGGGCATGTATGATTTCATTTTTCTTGATAGTGCTGCTTCCCCCAGCAGAGGGAATGTAGTGAAGGGGAGTCTTTCAGGAACTGTTGCCCAAGCAATATGTGTCCATGTGATTTTTAAATTCCATGAGAATGGAGCTGAGTACTCCCATTATTACATTTCTAATGCCTTTACCCAGTCTTCCTCTTCATGATATATAACAAACACCAGAAGTTTTGCATGCAAATTTGGTTGACTACTTAGCTCTGATGTCACAATAACCTACTAGTATTTAGCCTTATTGTGGTCAAGTGAAAATTAACTGATAATAACACACAATAAACTTAACTTCAAGTTTTCTTGAGCTGAGGATTATATACAGGAATTCAACAGCTTTTAAAAATAAGTTTCAAGAATGTATAATATTTTCTTATTGAGATCATTAGTGGAAAAAGACTGACATATGCTAAATGGACCAACACTTTTCTTAAAGGAGTGAAATTTTAATTAACTTCAACTCCGATTAATTAACTACCTTGTAATTTCTCAGAAAAATTAATTGTCCTCACAGGCTGCGTAGTAATTTGGGGGATAACGTGCTACATTCATCACTTAAAACAAAGAAGTCCTTGGTCAATACTGGTAGTGCCACAAATGAAGTTCCCCCTGAGCCTTCTTCAGGCTGAACAGTTCCAGCTCTCTCAGACTTTCCTCACAGCAGGGATGCTCCAGTCCCTTAACCTTCTCTGTGGCCCTTCCCTGGACTCTCCAGTAGCTCCATCTCTCTCTTGTACTGGTGAGCCCAGCACCGGACACAGTACTCTAGGTGTGCTGAATAAAGGGCAGGTATCACCCTGCAAATAACACAAAGCTTCCAGAAATTCAGGTTGGTTTATCTGTTAGTGACTTGGATAATCTTACACAGAATTAGGTCAACGACAAAGCCCTTTGGGGGACCCCTTTTGATTCAATGATTCTGGTTAGGCAATCACTATGGATAACTGTTCTCAAGTATAGCCATAAGGTCATTTTTGCCTCCACTCCTATCAGGTTTTCACATAGAACCTGTTTCCTAGAAATCTGTATTCAAAGTCAAGGCATACAACATTTGGGATTAATTCAGTTCCCTATGTGTAGACGTTCAGTAACATTTTTGGTAACATAAAATATCCTGCCTGGCCTCCAGCTGTCAGCTAGAAGACAGCAGATCTCCCTTGGGTTGTAAGTCATATCTGCCAGCCTTATATGGTTGTCTTGGATGCCTTCATGGTAATGAATATTGTATATAAGAAACTGAATCCCATCACTGCTGTTTGGTTTGGGGGTTTTTTCCCCCTTTATCCATAGACTTTTTAACTTGTTTTTAAAAGATTTTAGAAAGATTTGGCATTGTTTGCTCTTGAGAGCTGTTACTTCTTTTCTGGTAATATTCCAGGTGTTGTGTACTTTGTTTGGGTATTTATCCCAGAACTTTCTTAAACCGTCTGTTCTTAATTCCCTGACCCATATTTTGTTTCTTTTTTGTGTGTGTTTTTTTTGTCCTTTCTAAAAGGATGTCACCATAATTTCTATTTCTTGCCTTCTAGGACATCATGTGCCTTCAACATATCAAGCATTCTGAATAGCAGCTGACAACAAAATAATAATATGAGCCTGATATAATAACATAGCAATAGAAATATACCAGAAGTCAGTCATTTGCTGTAAATAAGTTGTCTCCTCTCCCCGTACCATATTTGGTTTCCCATGCCACTGAATCCAGAATTGGCAGTGTGGCTACGAGCATGTGGCCCTAACTGCTGGACCTTTGGATGCCTCCTTACTTCTGCTGCATAAAGCATTATCTTTCTGTGGAATAAAAATCTCAGCTACTCTCCACCAGGCATCCTCAGCATATTAAAATTACTGTAAAGTGTAACACAATTTTAGACTTACATACATGCAGTTATACTGAATCCTGTTAGTAGCACCTTTTTGCCTGCATGTGCCATCACAGGCCGGCACACACAATCATAGCAAATGCTAACTCACTACTAGGTTAGCAATGTTTTTTACTGTTTTGAGGCAGCGGACTGCAAGCAGTTTGAATCCAAGTAATGGCTTACCAGTAGGATCTTTGCCATTTATGCTTGAAATGTATTTTTAGTGAATAGACCTTTAAGAAATCAATGAACAGCTCTGAAATGGTCATTTTTCAAATGGCTAATCTCTTCTTCAGCTTTTCCATTGTATCAGATATCAGGATCATTTAAGGCTGAAGCACAAACTACTTTTCTCTCTCAGAAAATCTTTCATTTCTTTTTTTATCTCAAGTTTCAGCTTCAGCTACTGGATTTGGGCAGCCCTTGGAATTTAAATGCCAAATACCTTCCAAAGGACTTTGAATTCCTTACAAAGACAGAGGAAATGAAATGAGGTTTAAAGATGATAATTATAAGCACCTATATCTTGTATCTTTCATGTACACAAAACTCCCATCAATTTCAATATAGACTTATTTTCTCCACCTGTGTCACCAGTGAGAATAATTTTATTTGTAGGTTTTTGAAATATGAATTGTAGATTTAGTCCTGATATATCACCTTCAGAAGGAAAAAAAATTAATAGTTTAATAAGCCAAGGAGCAGTAAAACTCTGTAGAGTTTTACTACAAACTCTGTACCAGCTTTCATGGCAAAGCAGCACTTCCAGTTCTCAGTGGTTCCTATTCATACCACTGCTGCTTTGCAAGTGAATCTATGCTTGAAATAATTGCAGGTTTACTTTTGCATAAGAGAAAAAGACAGTAATATTTGTTGCCCACAGAAAAATGGATCTCAAGAGTCAGGGTTTTTTTACTTTATTTTTAAATATTAAATATTTTCCAGGGTCAGAACTGTCTTTAAGTATTTAAAGTAAACCCCTGGAAACTGAGTCACCTCTACCTTTTTAACTGCATATGCTAGCTTCTTGTTATATCTTTTGCTGTGGTTCTTGGTATCTGTCGTTCTCTCGCACACTGGTGGTAGTGTAGAAATGTCTAGTGTAACTAATACCCTTGCGCTATAATGAGCTGGGGGTGAAGGAACTTCATGTTCTTTTGGTGCCCTGGTGGAGTCCTTGAACAGAGTTCAGCTCACTTAGAGTGCAAGTGGAGGGAGTCACCTTTGGTGGGTCATTTTAGGTTCAAGATCTACACCGGTGTTAGTGAGGTGGTGCTGAAATAATTTTATAATTTCACAAATACATTACTATACACGTGATGTGGCATAAATTAGAGCTGTAGTTTCACCAATTCCTTTATTTTCAAAAAAAGCAATAATAAGAGGTCTTGTCATTATGTTTAGAAAAAAAATAAATATCCTTGATTTGCAGGTTTCCATGCAAGGTATAGGGTATTTAATTTTAAGTAATACTCGGAAAAGACAGCTTGAAAAATGGCAGTACAAATAGGTAGAATGTATTTATATCCTCAGTTCACATATTTCAGCTGTCTTGTTCTCATTAATCAGAGTCAAATGTTTCAAAAATTAATCAATTTATGAAGTCATTCCAGGAGTATACACTTGTACATTTCCTTCTTTTATTATTTTTAAACAGGGATTTATTTAAAGAAATGACTGACAAGGTTAATGACGCAAAGGGAGTATTTTTAGAAGGGTATTTGATTGGACTTTGTAATAGTTCCATTATTAATTATTATACTTTCACTGATTCCTGCAAGGTTTTCTACTATACCTTATTCTAGTTTTCAGGAAGTATTATAAAAGTTAGGAGACCATTCATTATATTTGATGCTTATATGTTTCAAACAACAAATTTTTCTTTTGGGACTGTTTATAAACTGAATTTCTGGATAGAAATAAGAATTTATCTTGAATGCATCTATTAGCTATTCATCAGTCATGTTTGGATGACATTTTGTCACATAGCCAAAGGAAGGGTTTGTGGGATAGCCTCAGCAAGCCTTGGAGTACCAGCGTAAGGCAGATGTTTGTCTCAGCTGGTGGAAAGGTGGAGAGGGTGCATGGCTAAAACTACTCTAGGGGCAATTCTGTGAGCCTAGGACAATGAACATTTGAAGAGTCTCAGCACCAGGTGCTTTGATCTGTGCCAAATTACTTATTAATGCAGACATAATCCTTGTTGCCAAAAACAGGTTTCTGTGCTTATGGTAGCAGGTTTGTAATACTATAAAGACAATAAATCTAGACTGGATTAGGGGTGAGTAAATCTAGTAATCTAGAGAACTTAAAGATAGATATAGGTGCTTTATATGTAGATGTATGAGCATATAGAATATATAACTGTCAGCACCATTTTAATGGGCAATAACGCACTATGTATTTATTCACACTGGGTTCCTAGTTAGAAACATACTTTCAGGCAACGTATCTTTCAAGGTGAAAAATAAGTATACTAGCAAACTTATCTCATTATTAGATCTTCCATAGATATTTCAGTCCTGTGCACTGCAAAAAAAAAAAAAAAAAAAAAAAGATTATGAAACTCCTTTGAAGAATCTCGAAAGAGCCAACACTATTACAGGAAAAAATAAATTCTGCAGATAAAAATGAAGCATTGCAATACCTTGCTTCCACAGAGTTAACACAAGCAAATATTGAATCAGAGGCTGAGTCAATTAAAAGTGTAAAGTCCTCGCACTGTCCAAGTGAATAGCTGCAAACTGGGAAACTAAAATAAGAGACGTAAACCCAATATTTATGTGTATAAACAAAATATACAGAAGACCGAAGAGGTAAATTGTTTACCTGGAAATTGCACACAGACAAGACACATTCATGGCAATATCCTAGTCTATTAGTATTGCAAGTGTGAAAATGTCTATATGTTTATTTTAATGTCTTTCCTTTATGCAAAGAAAGGGAAAGGAGGAAGACTAACATTCATCTGGTAAGTACTGAGATCTGGTCTCATAGTACCATCAAAGTACCGTCAATCCAAAGTACCATCAAATTTTGCTTGTAACCTCAGTGCATTTTGGATAGCGTGCCCATCATACAATTTTATCAACTCATCCTTCCATGTTTAAATACTAGTATGAAGCCCGATTCTAGTATATGATGAGCTTGTAAATACATTAATATTATGTATCCCATGAACAGCATATATTTTTTTTAACTATTGAACTGTGACATAAATTCGTGCAAGCTTAGAAAAGAAGTCAATAGCAGAATTCAATTTCATCTATGTCACATCTCTATCATAGAATTTTCTGAGCATAAATGATCTGAGAATTAAATAAATCTTTCAGGAAAGTTATATTTACTCGTCAGACTGGTAAAGGGTTCAGTAGTTTGTATATGAATATATTTTGATTCTGTTATTCCATTATGAACATCAATTCCCATTAAGATCATATCCAGGAACTAGACTGTTCACACTAAGTCACTATGTGTTCCCACTAGCATATAAATGAATACAGATAGTTTAATAAGTCATCACTTGCTACAAAGATCCCAACCTTTTTTCATGCTGGACATCAACAGTCAATGGATACATCCAGAAATGTTATTGTACTTCTCTGCTTATCCACAAGGCCATCATTCTAATGTCTAAGTACAAATATAAGTTTTGAAATTGAAAGGGAAATGAAAAATGTGTTTGTTTTAAGTTAGGAAGACATTGGAAGAGACTTAAGTACAACAATATTCAGAGGAAAGCAATTAAGATATAAACAAGACTGACAAACTTTCAAGGTGTTCTTCATCTAAATAGAAAGAAAAATAAAAGGTAAGTGGTACCCCAGAAGAAGATGCTGCACTTATAGAGTAAATGAAAGGCATGCAAAAAATAGTCTATAGAGATGTTGAGGTATTGTCATTAATATTGTTGTTGATTCCATTACTAATATTGCTATAAATATGGACAATGAATAATAATGGATAATCGGAAGCGGGTAAGTACAGCAGGTGATCTGGGAGGTGGCTTTGGAAGTCACACTCATGAACAAGCAGACGTGGGACACTGGCAGATGTGCTGAGCTCCAGCTGCAGGTAAGGAAGGGAATTCACAGCACAGTAAGTGAGCTGCAGCATTCAGATGGACACCAGAATTAGAATTTTGTTTTGTGAGCCAGCTGTATGGTTTCATGGAAAAAAGGCTTGAAACCTTTGAAAAGATCTGTAAAGGAATTCAGATGGTATCTCAGTTTACTTGAAGATCCTCTATGAAGTAGATTTTGAATGCAGCTAACCCGAGTCTTCTGTTTATTACAAAGCAAGTTATGTTTTGTAGGCTGTGAAGACACAAGGATTTGAGGAGAGGCAGATGAACTTGACCGCTTATTAGAGTCTGGCAACCAGCGCAGTAAGAAATCCTGTGCAAAAAGAGTATGCCTTAGCAAGAGTTTTTCCAGCTTAGTTTTTTATCAAATGATCTTTGTTTGCTTTCTTGAAGGACTTTTCCTGTTGTCTGTGTATTTAGTTTGGAAGCAGAGCAGGTCTGTAATGATCAGTTAAAATCATAACATACAACCACAATGGATCAAAGTAATTTTGACTGTTTCATATTGAAGGATGTTGTTAGAAGATATGATGCACAGCTCTTTGTACAGAATCTTGCAGGGCAAAACTTCAGCTAGCTGAAAACCTCTGGTTTTGTGCAGTCATAGTGAAAGAAAGATATACACAAATTTTAAATTTTCTTTTGTAAAAGTAAAAAATCTCCAAGACTCCTGATATCTGGACACCTGGAACAATAGCCTAAACAAAAGTCAGATTTAATTTGAGTAGGATTCTTTTAAGCAGAATTCAGGAAAGTGATGCAATTGCTGAAACATTATTTCTGCATACATAGACCGTGCACACTAAGACAGGAAGATTCCTTCTAAAAAGTACATTTTCTATGCCTAAAGACATTTGTTTTCAAAAGCAAAAGCCTGAAAAAAAAGCAGATGTAATAACAAATATGACTGTTATTGATACTTATGGTGTGGTTAGTAATATACCTAGGAGAAGTAAATACTGTCTACATTTTTTCCAAATGAAGTTATCTTGAAAACTTTCCTGTCTGGGTCATCTTAGAGTAAGTCATGGAAAATGTTGGAATTTTGCCAGTAGTTATTCATTTCTAGGGTCTGTTTTGTTTCATTACATAAAATGAATAGATACCAATATTCTTCTAGTACTGCAGTTCATTTGTATTGCATGCTGCATCACAAACTTTTACCTTATATAGGACGATACCCAAGCTTTTTTTTTATTTTCTATAGCTCTGTAAGCAGTCATCCATGGTATTTTATTTATTTATGGCTTCCCTCAAATAGTCCTTGCTTCAGTATCTTTCATTTAAAATGAAATAAAACTTTACTGGGTCATGTCTGGGAGATGCTTGGGTCTAATAAGTTTATTAGCTTTTCCCTGATGAATTTTGGAGGCTTCACTTCTTCCACTGAGATGGGTTTGCAGGGATCGATTAAGTGCAGTCATTCCCTAAGTGGAAAATCAAATTAAATGCAAGGCAGGAAAAAAAAATGGTTAAACTATGGCACGCTGATGTGAGGTTGGAGTGAGTATGTGAGGAGGGCAGTCATCCTTGGAAGATGCTACTATGCATTTTTCTTTTTCTTTCTTGCCTATATAATCTGATTCCCAAAATACTGTCAGCTTTTGATGCATTAAACATTGTGTTGGTGCTGTGGATAGACCTGACTTGCTGATCATACTGGGGAAAAACCCTGGTTGCACCTTACCTCCTCCCACAAAGAAGTACCTGAAGTATTTTGTTGAAACCTGCTGTGAAAGGCAGTGTGTCTCTTGGCCGTGACCTAGGAAATCACTCGGTGCAAAAGGAATTCCTGTTTTGTTTTCTTGTTATCTGTAAAGGGTGGGCTGGACCTGACAGTGGGACCTCTGAATCAGTGTGCTGGTTTGCATGAGGAATCCTGAAAACATTTTCTGTGCATTGATTGAAACAAAAAAAAAATCCTCTCAAATTATACATCCACAGAGAAACCAACTGAACATAATCCCATTTTATGTATTTCATTGATTTTTTTATTTTTTTTTTTAATTGATTCTGGAATCTTTTTCCCAATTAAAAAAGTATCTGTTAGATATTTAGGACATGTTCTGATATTATGCCACAGATATTTGAGTGCATAGTATTTCCCTACCTTTACTAACTATACCAAGCATTGTGCATTGGAAAATATTGCAAATCCCCTGCAAAATTCAAAAAAAGTTTTTGATACCTACAGTGGCTTTTGTTTTAGTCTCTGTTTTGTACGTAAATTAAGTTTGGATCTTTGAGTGTGAGTAAGGCCTTAGGGCTCATTGGACTCCATCTGAGATGCCTAAGGCTCTGTGACAAAGCCCAGAAATTCAGAGACATTATCCACTGATTAGAAAGCAATGTTTTAATATGGTGTTTGGAGTTCAAGTGCTCTTTCATTTAGTTTGACATCCTCCTCATTTGCCTTTCTGGCATCATGCCACATGAGCTCTTACTGAAGCTTCTCTCTTTACTCAGTAGAAATAAATGTGGGAAAGAAAAAAATAGAAGCCTCATATGTTTATAAATGACAGGTCTGCAATGAAAGACGCAAGAGATGCATTTGGATGATAGAGCACCAAAAATCAGTGGATATCACTGGAGAAATCAACATGCATTTACAAAAAGAAAATCCAATGTTCTCTCCAAATTTCTCAGTATTACCCATTTTTAGGACATAAAATAAACTATTAAACAGTGCTTTTCTACTAGGAAAAATCAATGGGTTCTTTTCATTTATAAAAGCAATTCACCTTCAACATGGAAATTGAGACTTTGCTTGCCTGTTTTTCACACATTTATAATACCCTATAATTTTCTGGGATATGTGCAAACCCATTGTAAACTAGTCCTTTTTCTAAAGCCTTTTTAAGATGAACACTGCAGAAGTGAGGTACCCAGAATTACCTCTGAGACTCTTTAGGTGTCTGACCCAAAGATTTGAGGGTCTCAATTAATTTAAAAAAGACCCAAGTTAACCCCATGCCATAGTGTTATTTAAGTAATAATTTCAAATCAAATTTTCATATAGCAGTTATATTCTACATGCTGGAAGTAGAAATGATCTCTGTTTCTGAAGAATATACTCACTTAGCAGTGAATGGTTACTCAAAATTAAGCAGACAAGAAGACTGAATAATGCATAAGATCTGTGACACAAACAAGAATATAATCCCTTTTTCCAGGACCCTAGTCTAATACCTTATCTATAAGATTATCTTTTGCTGTCAAGATTATTTATCTAAAAATGTAATAGTAGAACTAGAAAAGATAGAAGAGAAATCAAGTGTTATGGAATGGTTTCTGTATGAAGAATAATTTTATAGACAAGGACTGAAAGAGAGAGCACTGAAGAGGGAATGTGAAAGAAGACTGTAAAATAAGGACTGTGATGAAGAAAATGAATGATGTTCCTCATAAAAAAGGAGGGAGTGATTGTAAAATGGAACAAAGTAGATGCTCATTCACATAAAGGATAGATAAAGAGTGGATCACATCACCATAGGATGCTGTAGCATTAGACTGGTTCTAAAATGATCACAAACATTGATGAAAGAAAAAGCAATCAAGGGATATTAAATATAACTATTTTAAACACAAAGATATTCATAAAGATTAAATGCTGATATTTAATATTTAATCTGTCTCAGAAAGTCCATAAACTGTAGAAACTGGAAGCTGCCAGAGAATCCAGCATAATTTGAGTGCTCTGTCCTGGAATGCTTCTCCAAGCATCCTCTGCTGTCCACCCTCAAGAGATGGGGTACTGGGCTAGGCAGACCTTTGGAACTCACTTTAATAGCATTGATTATCAAGGATACCGATGACCCATTAAATAAATTATAAGAATGAGAAATTTTAATGTTCAAACCTAAATGTTTGAAATTAAATATGGAATGAGATAGTATAGCAATTATTATATCAATAATGTTACTCTGTAAGAAATGAAAACTCTTACTTTTCATCTATGTGACCTATAAAATACATGCTCGTTTAGTTACTTCAACTATTATTCCAGGCTTATGCAGTGAATACTCCATGGATATTTGAAGACCATTTCTGTGGATTATTACTCATATCTTAGTTGTCTAAAAAATTATTTAAATTTTCAATATTTTTAAGAAAAATATCCACAGAAGCACATAAGTGATACATATTACATCAGCCCTTCTACCAAGAACTGTTTTTTATTGCTCCTTCCAAATATAGATTAAGAGAAAAGTCTAGTGGTTTTTGACATTGATTATGGTTTTTGTTTTAGTTTGAGAATGTTGTTGTACTCTAAGGCTTTGTTCTTTACATTACTTTAGTGTTATATTGATATTCATTGGATGAATACTGTTAGTCCTGTATCCTATCTTGAAGAATGACCAAAATAGTCTGCGTAGGGACCAGGGCAAATAAAGAGCAGTCACACAGTGATACGTCCCACAGTGCTCTCCCAGTCTCCACCAATTTGCTGCTCAGGGACTGTCTGACCCAGAGGCTTCTGTATATAAGTGTATATTTAATAATTCATTTTGGTCTTCCACTTTCATGAAGTTGTTCCGTTTTCCCTTGGGGTGGTGTAGCTTTTTAGCATCCACCACATCGTTTCCCCTCTTGGCCCTTTCCTCACCATTCACCCTTTTCAAAAGTATGACTTTTGTACTCAACACACGGTACAAAACAAACTATGAACCCATATACCAAACACTTCATGTATGACCGACTGTTATTGAACAACGCAGAACCTTTCAGGACAGTAGCGTTAATCTTTGCTGTCAAAATTTACTTTCTATCACCACTTTTCACATGTAACTTCTGAAGCTATTAATTCACTAAGCTATGCTGCTTTTTACATTGTTTTTTTTCTTGAAAAGAAACTTGAGTGAAGGCATAGCACTAAAATTTTTTGTCTTTGCGCTTGGTGACATTAAATGGCTAGCTGGCTCTTAGAAGGTTAAGAAGTAACAGGATCATGAATTAAAAAACCAAACCAGCCTCCTTGCCCCAAATATGTTCTTTTTCTGCCTCTGGGAAGTTGTGCGATTTCATGCAGGAGAATCAAGGCAAGCATCTGAAAGGAAGTGCAATATGTCACTTTCAGGTGTAGTTTGAGAGGTTGTCAAGGTCCATCATTAGAATATTGTTCTTCCCATCAGAACATTTCTTTGACAGAGACAGGACTTTTTGTCACTGTTATAAGGTAGAAAGCTTTTAGAGCTTAAATATAGCCAGCAGCTAAATGCTTTAATCCGTGGTTTAAAAGAAAGAACAGGACAAATTTGGGTGAGAAAGTCTTCGATAAAGCAGCCTTATCATCTAGTAGGTTTAATTTAAAGATTATACTTCAAATACTGTTTGCAATATTCTGGAACTATTCAATACATATTTGCTAAGAAATGTTATAATAATTCTCCTATGTGCTTTTTCTGTGTAAAAGATTTTGCATGTGCTAACGCTGGATTTTGCTTGTTGGGTTATTGCTGATGTTTTGTATGGTTGTAAGATGACCAAATTCTAACTTATTCTTCAAAATAGAAGGTATGTGGGGTTTTGGCAAAGGGCGGTATAATGCACATTAAATTCTAGGTAATATTACATACCTATCTCCTCTTTGCACAAGAAATATTATGTCTACAAGTATTAGAAGTCTAGCCTTTATATTGTAGAAAAATAGGTGATAGTAAATTGTTACACTCTGACATTTCAAATGGCAACCCATATCTGAGTTCCAAAGAAGTTTTCAGTTAAAAATACACATTTTAAGCCACAGCAACAGCAGGTGTCTTCTTTCTCCCCATACATTTCTAAATATGAAGCTTAACAAGTTGGTTTTTACAGATGAGAAGGGAGAATATTTCACTTCTACCCACATGATTTGTACCTCAGCATTACAGATCTCCAAGATTTTATATAAATCTAGGTGTGTGTATACGTATGTGAATACAAAGCTGAAAAAAATGAAGGATGGGAGGAAAGATACACCTAGTTTGTCCCCCCTGAGTAGCTCCAACTTTTTTCTGGAATATAGGCGGGGAAATAAGCCTTTCTTAGGGGTTTAGAAAATTAATGACTATCTAACTTCTGATAAAGGAAAAGAGGTTTAAAAAAAAATTTAAAGGTTTTGCTAAATCTCTCATGAAAGAATACTACAGTTCTTCCAGTATCTAATCTCGATTTTATAAAATAACTGTGCAAGAACAAATTGTTACTTAATTTCCTCCTTAAAATGATTGCAAAGCCTCGTGATTTAAAACAGAAAAGCAGCTTGGTTTTGTAAAGTGTGATTTCCAACATCTCATCCTTACCTAAGTTCTTTCTTGGACTTTCTTGACAAATCTCCACGTTTCCATAATATAAAAGGGGAGGATTGTTTATGCAAAACCTAATATTACTCCAGTACTGAGGCAGGCTAATAGTGGTGCTTGGGAAGTAGTTTTATCTGTCGTTTCTTTGGGTACCCACTGCCTTTTGCAGGTTCTTGGAGAGAATGTGTTTTGTATCTCACAATATCAAAGTAATTTCAAATGGCACCAGAGTGGTGGGGCAATAATTGACTTGTTTTTATGGCGGGAATAAGCAACAGGATGCAGAAGCTGAGGAGCCTCCATTATGGGACCTGGAGGACATCCTCATACATTTATGTGTGGCATGGGGAGTGGTTATCCCAGCAAGAGCTGGGAAATGATGGAACTAAAACTCCTAAAACAGTTCTAAAACTGCTATTGAGTAGAATCTGTTTTTCCCTTCTCTTCAAAAGCATTTTCTCTCTTTACCCATTTCTTAATTCACTAGTATGGAAAGGCCAATTAACTTCAGAAAACAAAAGAAAATAAAGCTATTGGAAATTTCAGGACTGATTAACAATGGGAGAACACAATGACTTTCAAATATTTGCAGATATTCCTCCTTTTTTAAGAGAGAGAAAAATATCAAAGATGTCACTCAGGATTAGAAGAAAAAATTGATGAGTTGAAATGAAGAGACAGAACATTCAAAGTGATTAGGAGGAAAATACTCCTGTATGCTAAAATGTATCTTCTGTAAAATAATCCTATCAGGAGATATGATCAAATTCACTGTAGGGCATTTTTATTATGGGGGAAAACAGTGGAAAAAGTGTACAGCAAAGAAGAGTTCTTCAGTGTCAGGACCCAGACCAGAGGTCTTACAGCCTTGATGTCATTCTACACAATATTCTACAGAAAAATGACTTCCCCCTGCTCTATTTTGCCTAATCCAAAATAGATGACACTAGCAGAGCAGCATGCTGTTCCCTAAGCTTCATGTTCTTGCCACCTACCCAGGTAGGCATATTTTATTTTCAGTTCCCTTCATTTTACTTAGAGATTCACTCAGGAGACACTGTTAATGTTGACGAAGAGCCTGGTGTCACTGAGCTCATGCTGATAAAGACAGAAGAGAGACTGGCTGTTCTGAAGCTTATTTGAAGATTAAATACATCTCACATCTAGACTGGAAGGTTTTGACTTTGAAACCATGAGAAGTTGCAGTGACTCAGTGTGAATCAGAGATGAGGCAGCCATAGCTGCCTTCCAGCATTAAGGAGCATTAATGTCAGATGCTGTACACAGACTCTTACCTATTTCTAATGGAAGTTAAATTCCTCAAGCAATTACAGTTGTAGAAATAATACTTGGAGCAAGAGGGTCTTAGTGTTATTCAGAATATATGGACATCATGTCATCTTTTAACTGGTATTCAAAGTGAAGAACTGATTTAATTTTTCTGAAAAGCTAGAAATGTAAGAGGTAGATATTGCAGTAAAATGTCCAGTGAAAGTCAGCACTGATGTAGTACTGTTCTGTTTTCATTATCTGCCTTATTAAATTCACAATGTTTTTTGTCTCTATCTGTGAATCAAAAGCTGGAGATAAAGACTCCCAACTTCCATTGGTATGACCCAGAAACAATAATCTCTTTTGTATTGCTGGCTACAGATGGTTCACTGTTTCATCTACAATGAATACCAAATACAAGCAACAAAAATATAATTCTCATTCAGTGACAACCAAAATAGTACTTACGTAGTACTATGGGATATCAGAGTGATCAATTCTGCATACCAGATGTTAAAGTAAGGTGCCAGCCCAACAGCCATTTTCATTGTGGATTCAGTCTAAGGACCACCCGGTCTATGCCATTAGATATGCACAGGTTTCATAGATTGAGATGCAATTCTTTACTATTTCGCAGAACAGGCAATTGAAGCAGAAGTTCCTACTGTTCCTAATTATCCCTCAAGATGCAAGTTTTCTCTGACAAGAGATTTTTCTCAACACTTTCCTGTGTTCCTCAGTCTTCTTCAGGACAACTTAAGCCATACATAAAGCCTTGTTTTTTCATTGCTTTTGCTGTGCCCTAAGTCTTGTTTGTGTCCAAGTGGATCAATGTGGCCACCTGTATTTACAGCCATAGGCCATTTTATGTGGCCCATACTTTCAAGATACCTGTGTGACAGTTCTTCATTTTGCATGAATTCTGGGATCATTGCTTGTTTACAATACAAAGAAATGATTTCTTAGAAGAATAAGGTATTTATGTGTGTAAGACTTTCTCATTTACTTGTGTCTAACTAACTGTGACAATGTTAGAAGTAGACATCAGGTTTCTTTGTTTACATTTGTTTATTGTCTTCAGTTTACATACAGTCTCACCTCCTTTCTTGCTGCCATGTCGGAAGTTCATTATTGGGTACCATTCAGCTTTGTGGTGTCAGCTGGGCATCCCACGCTTTCTCTGCACACCAGGGAACATCTCCGTAGTCAGCCTAAGCACTTGTGAAACAGTCTTACAGACTTCTAAATAACTTCCAAGGTCTGTATAAAAACATATATATATGAAGTCTCTATTCTTGAAATGATCCAGATAGGCATTTACGCGTTCAGGGTAAATCCTTTACAGTTCAACACTGTTAAAGTATTGGGTTGGGTTTTGGTGATTTTTTGGTTTATTTTTTTTTCTCCAAGGGAAAACTTCTGTTCCTTACTTACTTCAGGGACGATACATCAACTGGTAAAAGGACAAAACTAAATGTGCTGTGAAAATGATAAATGTCTACTTCCAAAATTAGGGTAGTTATTTCTAAGCATGTTATTCTAATATTGTGCAGTGCAATTTCAAATTATTTTTTCTCTCATACCTGAACTTTGAATTGCATTATTTTACAATTTTGTCAACCTAAATCATTAATAATGTTTTCAATGAAGGGATGACAAGCTCTATTTATCTTTTTGTCTGCTTACTACATAGCATTGGAATACTGTATTCTTTTAAAGAACTTTTAATCGAGAGTCTTATATTTAGAGTTTATATTTCACACCTTTATCTGAACATTTCATTCTTTTCACACAGAAATTTGTTTTCAAAGGTATTTTTCCATAAGAGCTTAAAAAAAAAAAAAAAAAAGGAAAAAAGCAAATATTAGGGCCCATGTCAAAACACCATTTTTTATGATCTATTGCTTCTCAGCACTTCACTTTTCTAAGGGGTTCCTGCAGGGGTTTGCAATATTCTCTTCTTCAAGGAACAACACACTGTAATTTTGCTTCCTTGATTTCCCTGTAGGTCCCCTGAAACTCTGTAGATCCCTTTTTGCAGGGATAATCAGTTTTCAGTGGCCTCTGCTGTGCTTATGAATGCAGTTCTCTTAATGAAGATATTCACTCTATGGAATAAGGAGATGGCCACATAAATATGATGGGCATTGGGACCCTTTAATACAAGATCATGGTTTATCAACATAGAACACAGACCAGCTATTAAAAGGAAAATGATGCTGTGAGCAGACAGGTAAATGGGAAACTCCTAAGAAGCCTTAGAAGATGCAGCACACTCTCCGGAACCATCCTGCCTGTTCTGAAGGACTTTATAAAGTATGGGGCTTTGAATTATTAGACCGAGTAAGGTACATAATACAGCGGAAAGCAGATATAATTCTTGACTGTGTCCTGAGTCTGTCCATGCAGTACCTAAACCAACTATACTATAGTAGTCTAACAGATGACGATGTTTGAAAGATGTCAGATAACAAAAAGAAATGTGGAAAATCTGTCTAAATTAGGGATAACTACTAACTTGTTTTCCATCAGTAAGAGGCCATGGGTTATACATGGAGCAACATCCACTTGGTAGGGTGTTCTGGATGGTGGACTTTGAAAAGGAATTAGCAGTCCCATAGGGAAATAGAGGAACTTTATTTCTGGTAAAAAAGAAAAAAAAAACAAAACCAAACTTTGAAATACTACCATTCCAAATACACACAAAGCAACAATGCTGATCATAAATTTGCAAATACTTATGTGAAAGCCCTTTCCTTCATATCTGAGGGAGAGCTTCTTATACAATTTATATTATTTGTAATAAGAATGTCAGAATGAGAAGCCTGACTTCGAGAACATTTATCTTTATTTTGCCTGTCTGGAAATCCAACCAAGTGAAAATGAAATAGTTTATGGTTTTCATAATCTCATTTATTCTATTACATATTACAACAGAGAAATAAATCCTGTGATTAAGATTTTCATAAAAAAGTCCATACTTGTACTTAGGCACCTGCCCAAGTTTTCAAAATGCTGAGCTCCTGCTATTTTCCATTCATCTCAGAGACATGGGTAAAATTATATTTCGTTTGTTGCAAATTCACTCCATTTCAGTACAGAACAATGCAACTTGGAAAAATGAATAGGTGATAGATCACAGATGGGAGAAGCAGGTATATCTGAAGCCTGTCTGGTGATCTGGAATTCAGCCCCCAACCATCTGTCCTTTGCTTCCACTTAATTTTTAATACTGTGGTTAAAAATGGTATTGAATCAGTTGAATAGGACCTCAACGTATAGGTCAAAATGACAAAAGTAGGTCTTACGACTAGGGAGAATCAGATTTATTTTGGAGGTTTTTTAAGAGAATAGAAATTCCACAAAAGTAACTTTCCTTTTAAAAATGTTTTTTTGGTTGTTTTTTGATTTAGTTTTTTTAAACTTGATTTTGGTTTTGACCCCGTCAGTGGCCACAAACTGATTTAAGTCTCTTCATGACCTATGTTGCCTTAAACTGTAATACTTTAGTCTTTGTTATTGTTATTCTATCTCATTAAAATTTACTGAGTCATTCCAGATGGGAGCAACTGCAATCAAGTACTTGTCCCTGATAATTTAGCTTAAGCAGAGAACTAAACTTCTGTTTATGAGAGAAACTCTTTAAAGTGTAACAAATATTAGTAGCTAGAAATGAAGAGAAAATTTACTTGATTTTTCTTTCTGAATTCTATTCCTTTCTCATCAATTATGTAATTATACTTTCTGACATGAAATTCTAAGGGAAAAAAAAATCTGGTTTTGTTTTGCTCTTTTTATCTGTTATCTAATTTATATGTAATGAATCTAGGTAACTAAAACCTTTTTGACATACATCTAGATTTTGGTTTTGGCTTGGTGTCTGGAGAATTTGGAACTTCAGATGGTCTTTGAAATTGTGATACATTTGATAACATTAACTGCAAATGTTTTGCAATATTAGAGATTAGCATATATTAACATTATTCTGTCCTTAGAAATTAACTTTTAATGTATGAGAAACAGCTTTTTAAATTATTAAACAACATAGATAAAAACTATCTCAAATTGTTGAACAAACTAGAATAGAATCATTTATAAGACCCAAGAAACTAATTTCTGCTTTTTGTATTTTCTTATGTTTCTCTTCTTTAGGTTTAACACTGCAAGGAGAAATTCCTTCACTGGTCAAAGCTGAAATTAAATATATTAAGAAAGAAAACTACTTATATGAGAGAGAACATTATTAATAGGTGGATGATTTTTGAAAGGAATTTATCTTTCAGCACTCACTGAGATACATGAGTTTAATAAGGTAAGAAATATGTTAGGTCAGCACTGTTAGGAATTAGCTGTTTCTGAAGGAAGAAAAGTTAATGAGTCCTGAAGACTGAAATGTTAATTTTTTCATAACAAACAAAGAACAGTTTAGTGGTCAAACTTCTTGACTGGGAAAGAAGCTTGAACTTGATCTTGGCAGGATGAGAGTTTACAAGGACTCACAGTGTATTTGCAGTTTAAGGTAATTAATTCAGGTCATGTGACAAAAGCTTGGGTCTCAGAGTTTCTTGATAGCTCTGAGAGCATAAAAGGGCGAAATCTTACTAATGTGTCTGTACAGGCACATGCAGAGGTGCTAGGAAGAATGTGTCCAGAAACACTGCTTTTGCCCTTGCGATAGAATCTCCCCCTTGTTCAGGAGAGATGAAGTCTCCAGAGACCTTGCTGAAGTATTTTAACTTTTTCTCTTCTAACTGCTTAATGCAAACTGAAATTTTTCAAGATTAAAACCTGATTAGGTTTGGATATTTGGGTAGGGAGGGGGTCAAGTTGGTGCATCTCTGAATTCAGACTGATTATGCTTATAGCTGTCACTTGAGCTTTCTGATGAAATACCAATACAAACACATTTATCATTATGATAGTCTCAAAATTTAGTCATAAATTATTTTTTGAAGACTCCATATCTAGCAGGCAGCCAAATACGCTAGAGATCAGAGTAACACGTTAAGAAATACAAAATTTTCTTGAAAGCTATGAAGAAAGTCTCTAGAGAGGTCATTCTAATAGAACAAATTATATCTAAAAAAAATATAAAATAAACATTTGAGTATTCAGTGAGGAAATCTGTAAAAAGAGTTTGTGTCAACATAATTTTCTGAAATGAAACTACAATAGATTAGTTTGGTAAGGCAGGGGACAAAAATTCAAATGTTCCAGGGACCCCAAAGTATAACCTAGCGTGCTGTAACTCACCTGTAAATCCAGCCTATAAAAAAGATCCATCAAGATACAGTTTCTGAATGCATTAAAAATAGAAATTTTTTTCTTATTATTCTGCCTTGAAAGAGACTTTTGGAAACATTTAATACAAAAGTAACAGAAGAAAATACTTCATCCCACAGAAACAATTAAACATTACCTTCTAAAATGAGACACTGAGTTTCAAGATTTGCCTATTTCAGACGACCAGCCCTAACCTTTCACATCACAGACAACAGCACTGTCAGTGGAAGGTTAATTTGGAATTTGTCTTTTCCAAGCTCATCTTAAAACAACTCTAAGTTATTTTGGTAATCTATTGTGATTCTCCAAAATTCAAATATCCTTTGCTTGCAGGTTCTCCATTTTTCATTAATCTCTTACTTACAATAAGAAATATGAGTAAATAACTTGTTATTTCCATTTTATTAATATGAATATTCTATGAATCCATCATTTGATTCTGTTCAGCGCTATGATATTCTGTGAATCCATCATTTGCTGCTATTCAACTCTATGAAATGCTGTAGATATAATAGCATCCACTATGCATTTTCTAGTTCATTTACTTAGACCCCCCTGTATCATTTAGAAGGAAATCCAGACATGTTTTTTGTCATTTGTGGCTAAGCATCAGTAGTCCAAATTATTATTTCCATTGTTTCACAAGTACTTACTTTATTATGTTTCTCTATTCACCTACTTTGACTTGTAAACTTCTCTCACAGTAATAGATATTTCAACACGCCATCTCCATTTACTGTTTGCATCATCTATACAACATACTACACAACCTTCATGCAAAAAGTAGAAGCTACTTCTATCATTCAAAATCATGAGTGCAGCTATAGGTCAGAGTCATCAGAGACTGTAGAGAATGCAGAAAATATTTTCTTTTTATGGTAGCCAGTTGCCCGTTACTCGCAGAAGATTTACTGCAGTAAAAGAGAAGGCTCTTCTGGATGATCTTAAAAGTGCTGTTTCCACAAAGGATGACTTGAATTCTTACTAATGCTAAAGTGGTCTAGCAGTGGAAAAAACAAGAAGGGAGGTTTTGAATCATGTACCTTTATGCCCATGCCACATTACCTTCCAGATATCACCATTCACACTTCTATCTGTCAAATGTCACTATGGGGAATACAGGCTAATGCAGTCATCTCCTGATAAGGACATAATGTCAAAGATTTTATCCTGTCATATACCGAAAAGAGAAATATGGTTAAAGATAACCTCTGGACACCTGCAACATGGCTGGATTATGACAGGCAAACATTGAAACACCATGTGAGATATATTGAATGCATTCTTCCCTGCTAAAATAGCTTAAGCCTGGATGGATTTGTTACCAAAATGGAGTTAAATGGAGTTAAAACAATATAAAGACAGGCTGTCTTGTGTAAACTGCAGGAATGCCTGGACATATGATATGGGTGTGAGGTCTACAGTTAAATCTTCAAGGTAATTTTGAACATTACCCCCAGGAATCGACAGTCCCTATTGTACCAAATGCATTGTTGCAATTGATGTTTTGAGAGTGGCTATCAGGGATATCTTTGCAGCTACCATCGCTGGATTAACTTCTATTGCATTTCACAATGTACTTTAGAAAGAGAAAGCCAGCTAAATCACTTCAACAGAAGATAACGGAGACACTAGGTCAGATTTTCAGTCCTGCTCCATCTTTTTCTTGTAGTTAAACAAACTATGTTAAAAATTAAATGCTTTAATCTGCTAACAGGTCTTTTTTTTTGGTGGAGGGATGTTTGGGTCTGGGGTTTTTTTTTTGCTGTTTTGGTATTTTGGGGTTTTTCGGTTTTTGGGTTTTTTTGTTTCTGTTTTTTTTTTTTTTTTAAACATAAAGGAAACCATTCATGGTTGCACAAAACTTCATCTTTAATTCCAAATTGTGCTGCTGGGTGAATTGGGAAATGAGTAGTAATGGGATATAACAACTCTTGTTGGGCTTCTAAGAAAAGCAGGGCTATGGAGTTGGGCATATCTATTTGTTTCCATGTGCTGTTACAACTTCTTCTCCTCCTTCCCCTCATTTCAAGTAACATTTCAATCTGTGGGTCAGTTCCAGCAGCGGACACAGGCAAAATATAATTTTATTCAAGGTTTATCAAAATAAATTGTTGGGAAGAAAAATACACAATATCAATACTATAAATGCAAAGAATAATAGCAGATTTCTATTGCAGAACGAGACATGAGGACCCTATGTGGGAGACAGCACTTCTCAAATGTCCCGAGAGCTTTGTAAGCTCTTCCCATAGGTTCACCCAGCAAGGCTGGTCCTCTTGAGACATAAAAACAATGGAAACAGACTTCATTAGCTATGATGTTTGACAACTACTTCTTTGCCTCTAGACTTCCAGTGGGAATCAGGTCAATAGAGTAGTGACAAGCTAATTACTCTTTGATGTCTGGCTGTTTTATCTTCATGATTTCAGTTCAATTCCCCATGGAGGCATTTGTATCAGGAGCAACCCAGCACTGTAGCAGAGCCTGTTGCAAGCCAGAGGCTTTCGCTGTGAAGAACTTCCTTTTTGAAAAAGAGATTAGAAACTTCAGCATAAATGCTGTACTGCAAACCCTCATCCATTTCTGCTGGTAGATACATAACTTATCTGACCTTCTGCAGGTAATAATTTGCTATGAATGCTTACAGTTCATAGAGCGCTAGCTTCCTTTCTTTCCAAAAAGGAGTGACTACTTTAATAATGGTTTAAAGCAGGGTGACAGAGCTCTATAGGAAAACGTCCTGTACTCTTTTCTCTGCAGATTACAGAATTTCCGTACATCTTTCTTCCCTTTATCAATAGAAGTTTTTGGAAGAATTTAATTGAGCTTCAATCAGACTGTCATTTCATTTTCTTAAAAAAAAAAATAAAAAAAATCAAATATTCCCTATTAAGGGGTTTTGCTTTGTTTAATGCACTTCAAGAGAGGAGTTTTGTGAGTGAATTGTGAAACCCCTTGACTAGAGAAACCCCTTTGAGAATCCCTGACAAACAGCTGACTATGGTCAACAGCCACTTTACCAGAGCAATATGAAGAAAATGGAGCTGATTTTTAGCTGGGTGAAAAATCGTATATTTCTGATTTAGCGGTCTAATTCTGTAAGAGATATAAAATGGACTCTGGTTCTTTGAAGTTATTTCCTTCAATGTATCTTTAAAGGGTATATTATTAGACTGTCCTAATGCAAAATGATCAGCTGAAACTAATCTCACTAATGAGGTTCATTTGTTCTTTGACAAAGCAATAAATAGTTTTCTCAAGAAAAAACTTAACTAATAGTTTAGCCACAGCCTTATAATTAATTTTCTTCTCCAGTGCTAGCAAGCATGGAAACAAACAGTAAATTTTTCATTTGTTCGTCTCTTTAGAGCAACTGTTTAGCACAGATATGCTTGATTAATGGATTTAATTTGTTCCCTTCTCCTGTAGTCAGTTTTCATATTACACTGGTTATCAGAGGATAGGACAATAATGTGGGCACTCTCGTTGTACTGTATTCCATCAGTGTCAGGGCTGCCTCCTAGCTCCAGGTCTGCATCTTTAACCTTTGTAGTCCTGACGAATCTTTCATCAATCTGTGTTACAGTCACCTTGGGAAGGAAAAGCAGAAGCACTCAGTCAGCACTTACAGGTAGTAAAGTGTGTCATTATTTCTTAGAAAATGCTGGCAGCAGTGCACCTTTCATTTCCCACAGAAATATGATTTGTGAGATGAGCAACCCTACTGTTAAGAGAGGAAAATGTAAGTTAATAGTCTGCTTGCTAACTGGATTTTATATTTATATTGATATGTGTATGTGTGTGTATAGCAGTGCATGTAAAAGAATGTACATACATATATGTATAAATTATACTTTTTTTTAACCTTATAGTTTATATATATATATACACAAACTATATTTTTGTGGTTTTAGTAATTATTACTATTATATACTTACATTTCATATGCCTGCTTCAAGTAACATCACAAAAAATAAGACAGACTTCAAAAACTTCCATTTCACAGGGCTAGTTCCCTCCCAGTGGAACACACATAATCATAGAGACTTGCTAAGGTTATTCTAGGTTTGAGGCTAGCGAAGTGCCGCATAATTAGAAGGTGTCATGTTCCTTCAGTTTCTATTATACTCAAAAGGAGTTTAACCAAATTTAGTGGGAAATACATTACTTCTGTAAATGGCACATTACATCCTTATATAATAAATCAAGTTTAAAAGATCATTAAGAACTACTGAAATAAAAATATGTTTTAGAGTGCCACTGTGGGTGTGCATCATATAAATTCTTTTAGGATGATGGCATACAACTGGAAAAAAGAATTTTAGTGAACTTGTAATTTATTTTCAGATTTTGTGATTCAGCAACTACATAAATAACAGTTACACATCTTCTGAGGTATCATATGCATTTTAGTGTTGCACAGTGATGTAGATACTTCTTTGTGTTCTTCTGATTTCAGTAGTGTAGAAATGCTGTGAGACACAGTCTAGGCCAAAGAACCTTAACAATATAAGTAGACAAGACCAATTACACAAGTGAAAAAAACAGAGATGAGGATGACTTGCCCAAAGTGCCAGGGCAGGCTGGTGTCATAGCCAAGTGTAAGCCTGAGACCTGAATCCTGTGCAGATGTGCAATCCACTGGGCATACTGGCTGCCTGTGGCACTTCTATTTAAGTGCCTTCCGTCCGTGTTATTTCTGACCTATTCGGCTTATGAGGACTGAATAAGACCATGACACATGCTAGACATTTTAATACTCTGTCATATCAGGAGGAAAAACATCTGTTACACAGAGTTTACTTCAGAAGAACATTACACTAAATCCTTCATTTATCAGTGACAATAGCGGCGCGACAAGTTGTGAAATATTGATGCAAGTTTTTCTCATTCATCAGGATCACACCATTCATTTTGCCTATTTCAAAGGTAGTTCCAGATGGAGCAATAACATGTGAGCATCAATTGATATATTCATTTATTTAGCTTTTTTTAAACCTGACCCATCCTAGAAAAGTGAAATAGTGAAATTGAAATTACAAAATCTATGATTCTGTGATTCATCTTAGATACTTTCTTAATTTGATAATTTCATTATAATCATGACATCTAAAGCCAAATGTAAATGAATACGTTAAAAATATAAAAATGGGTTTTTTTTAATTAACAATGAGATATTTTAGGAACATTTTGAAACTAATATTGATAGTGATAGTTTTGAAGGTGATAGTTTTGAAAAACATCATTCTAGTTCTTTTTTTTTTAATTAGTAAGTTTTCTTGTGTTTCGTCATTTAGAGTTTGGTGGTTCTTTGGTTTTTTTCCCATTCAGTTAAAGACAGTTTGGTTTGCCAGATGAGTTCAGGATGGTCACATATAAATATTTGTTTCTCCCTCTGATTTTGAGAGTGTCTGGATAAAACTAGTTTGGTCTTATTTAATCGGGAATTTTTATTGTCTCAGTGAATATATTTGAAACTCCAAAGCAAAGAAGTAGTCAGATTTTTTTCTGTAGATCATTTTTGCTCAGTATAATGTGCACTTAAAGTCTATGTAAAATTTCTGTGAAATTTTTACTTTAGAAATCATAGCATATAATAAAATCAAGTAAGACCAACATTTTTTCTATGCTGTAAATTCTTATTTGTGTGAGTTTTCAGGGAAAAAAAATCAAATCTGGAAAAAACTCTTTAATATACGTATTTTGGAATTATAGAAATATTGTAGCTGAAAGCCCTTTAATAGAGAAGATTTTGAACTACCTGCATTACTTGAATTTTTATCACCTTTTATCACTTGTTACTGTCTAGGTTAGCTTTATACCTAACTTGGTTAACAAAAGAGAGTTGAAACAAAATTTTAAAAATCAACATGAAATAAGAAAAAGTTGATAGATTTTGCAAAAATAAATTAATAGACCTTTCAAGTTATCCGGGTGGTTTTTAAGATACCATCCCCTGTCTGTTGAGACAAGTTACTTTGCAGTACAGAACAGAAAAGAGAAGCAATCAAACATAGAAAGACCAAAAAAAAAAAGAGTTGGCTTCTAATTATGTGTGGCCTCACTAATACTTTGTAAAATAAGAGCCCTTTGTTCATTCCTTAAATTTCCTACATTGATCTCTGCCTGAGGCTGAAGTCTTCCAAGAAAAGCTCAGCCAAAAGAGCTCAGCTGTTTCTAAGAGCACGGAATTATTACTATACAAAGCCAGACATAGGAACCAAGGTAGATTGGGGGTGCCACAGACAGGAGTTGAAATAAAGAGGTATTTTATATGCTTCTAGTTAACTCACCTGAGTCCTTCTACAAATGGCCCATAACTGTTTGTAGTTTGTAAATATTCAATGAGTCATAGTTTTATTTGAATGCTATTTCAATACTTTGGAGGCCAACATACAGATGTACTAATGAATTCAGTGAGTATTTGAAAGTAAACTTTTACTGTGCTTCCTGCTTTGAAAGAAGAAAAAAAACCCTCACATCCTAAAAAATCTGATCTGGAGATAGTAAATCATTGAACTTTCTCTCAGTTTCTGGTCTGAAAAATCCATTGAAAAAGCCAACCTTCATGTTTTGGAAATATTGTGCAAATAAAGCGAACCCTCATTGTATAGTACTAAAAATACAAAAATTCTACAAGGAAATTAATAGTTCTGTTTTCAAACTAGAGAACTGTATGGGTTTTAGCTGGGATAGAGTTAAATTTCTTCATAGTAGCTTGAATGGTTTGGATCTGTGCTGAAAGCAGTGTTGATAACACGGGGATGTCTCAGCTATTGCTGAGCAGTGCTTGCACAGCACCAACCCCTTTTTCTGCTCCTCACCCTGCCCTGCCAGCGAGCGGGCTGGGGGAACACAAGAGGCTGGGAGGGGACACAGTTGAGACAGCTGACCCCAACTGACTAAAGGGATGTCCCAGACAGTATGGCATCATGCTCAGCAATAAAAGCTGGGGGAGAAGGAAGAAGAAGGGGGGAATATTTGGAGTGATGGCATTTGTCTTCCTAAGTCACCACTACATGCGATGGAGCCCTGCTGTCCTGGAAATGGCTGAACACCTGCCTGCCAGTGGGAAGCAGTGAATGAATTCCTTATTTGCTTTGCTTGTGCGCGCAGCTTTTGATTTACCTACTAAACAGTCTTTATCTCAACCCACAAGTTTTCACACTTTTACCCTTCAAGTTCTTTTTGCATCTCACTGTGGGGAAGTGAGCAAGTGGTTGTGTGATGCTTAGCCTCCTACCAGAGTTAAACCACAACAAATATGAAAAATATATCAGCTTGAGTACCACACAGTAATTGTGGGGTACAATAAAAATACTTACTCTTATGAGCAAATGTCTTTGGTTCCTGTAGGAAAAAATGGAGAATAATACAGTAATTAAATTGTAATTCACCTCTTTTTCTATTTGTACATTAAATAAGGCTGCCTTGAAGTTCTACAACTTCCCAGCTAAGGAATGCTTTATATGATGAGCTCAGTGATGGGTTTTTTTCATGTAGCAGTGTGTGTGCACATGTCCCTGAACACATAACACAATATCTATTCAAACTCTGTCATTAGCATGAGAGCTAACAAGCTTGGAGATGACTTAGTGAAAGGTCAGGTGCTTCATTAAAACCACTTGTCAGCCATTGGAGGATTTCCAGCAATGGCGAGCGATGACAAAAACAACTGAATTCATATCATATTTCTGCACAATTAAGTCTAAGGAAATTAGAGGCAATTTAGAGGAATAGCTGAGAGACTAGTCAAGATAAATTATACTCATCTATACTAAACGAAAGTGCCTCAATGCCTTGGCAATTAAAATACTGTTATCTGTATAGAAATGACCATTATGTCAAGCAGTTTGAGCCTGTAATCCTTAGTCAAAAAACAGGACATAGGTTTTTCTCAGAAGAGACAATTGAACTTAGAAACCTTCCTACCACAATCAGCAGCATATTCCAGAGAAATTGGAAATCACTCAAGACTGATTCTCACAGTCTTGGAAAGACTGTGAACAATGTATTTTGATGCATTCAGTACTTGCCGTGTGTCCCATACAACTGGTATGGTGAAAGGAATCCTTTCACTCAAGGTGAAAGGAATGCTGTGTTTCTCCTGTGTGCCAGAGCAGGAGGCTCCTCCACAGAGGGGCTATCGATTTGCACTGGTTTTGGACTGCTGTCTGAAGAGCATCCTCCTGACTTAGAATTGTTTAACTTGGCATGCCCAAGTGATAAAAGACCATTACAATAGCTGAAGCAATTCATATATAAAAACCAAAATGAGCCCCTGAAACAAGAGATTTGAACTAGTAGAATAAGATTACTTAAATACTCCAGTCTGACACTTTGACAGAGGAGTTCACAATCCTGAAGGGAATAATTCCCTTTTGATGCCCTGTTACAAAATCCAAGAACAACAAGAATGAACTTGAAGCAGAGCTTGTTAACTTGGAGAAGGCAGGATAGAACTCACTTTTGGTGGAGAGCCAGTTGTTGCAGCTTGTATTTAAAATTGGCAAGACAATTTACTGAACATTTATTTTATATGATTGATTTTTCACTGTTTAAAATAAAAAAGTTATCCAAGTTCCTGCCTCAAGAAGTGCTGTGAGCTTTAGTTAAAGGGAAGAACTGCAATTTTTCCACTTAGGTAAAACTTTTTGCTATAACTTACTTGTAGTTCCACAAATACAAATAAAAATCAAAACCAGAATGAAGAACAGGAAGAAAATGGAAAGAAATATTAACATGTTAACATAATACCATATTAACCATATAACTATATTACATTACCATAATAAAAGTTACATAAACCACATTAACTTTGCAGGAAAGCAAATTAATTTATTTGAACATTCAGAAGTAGCTGATGTATAAAAGACGATATATAAAGAAATGCTTTTTATTAAATTCGTACCTTTTGAGTTAGGTGATGTTCTTGACAAATTTGAGAAGCTCTCTTGACCTTCTCTCTGATGGCATGGGAATACTTTTTTCCATCTTTCTTTTTCCAAAACCTGAAAATTCAACTTAATTAATTTGGCATTTCCACAGCATTACTATGATTCAGGAGCTGTTGACTCTACACTCCCCAGTCTCAGCTGTGTTTTGCAGCTTGCAAGGTTTCTCTTTCTCCTCTCCCAAAACTAATGTTGAGGTAAGGAAAGGAAACTTTTTCTCCCTTTCCTCCCATCACTTTCTTCCTGTGAATTAGCATTTGAGAACAGGGGAGGACAGCTGAGACTTTAATTAGCGTCTTTTATGAAACATGTGTGAACATACATAAATCAGATAATCAATAGTTTCTCTGTGTGATGGACAAAACAATAAGAAGATTTCTCAACAAAAACTCATGTGTGTCCTGACCAGAATCATATGACTGAGAAAAAAATCAGAAGGTAACAAAACTAACTGCATAAAAATCTCGGTATCTATTTCAATACACAAATCATATTGCACTGTTGACAGAGATCTAGTTAGGGATCTCTTTCGGGGATTGCTTGTCATGTAAGAGCTGGGTACAGGAGAAATGTTTTAAAATTTCCTGTGATGGTTCATCAAGCTACCATTAAAACGAAACTTCTGATAACAATAATTGAAAAAGGGCAAATTACAGAGATCAGGTGTCTTCAAGCTGCTGCAAAATATCATATTGACAATCACCATGGATGTCATCAGAAATCTTAAAATGCAGAGCGAACAATAACATGAAAATTTAATTATTCCAGATTACTATTTGCAGGAGAAATGTGTCAATAAATGTAGAACGCAGCACTGATTTCACAGCAACTTCTAATGAATGCTCAAAAGTTGTGAAAAACTGCTGCCTTTTTTTCTTTATATGCAAAGCTTGATATAGTAGACTTGAATATTTGTGTATATACACATTGTAACAATGTATTTCCTAATAATCTCATTTTCTAAAACCTGATGCAAACTAAATATTAAGTAAACCAACTGCAAACCTTCCTGAACTTTTACAATACCTGAGAACAGCAAGTCCCTACCAAACAAGCAAGATTAGTCTAATGAGTGCTGGTGTGGGGCTTAAAAGATTTGAATTCAGTTCTCTTCTGTACCAGAGTTTTCCTCTGAAAAAAGTCAGTTAGCCTTTCTTGACTTCTCCAGATACAAAGAACATTTTCTGACTTTAGTATTATGTGACAGCAATGGAGATCCAGAGGTCCTTAGCTACGATAGTAATGGTGGAATATTCATTATCAAAAATAGTTAGATATAGTTCTTTTTTAAAAAAAAATAAAAATCTTTATTCTCTGAGTAGCTAGCTCGTCATGCAAGTTATAATGCAAACACCTTGGTTTAGTTTGATTATTTGGCATTTATTATATAAATGTATATCATGGAAGTTTAAAAAGCTGGTATGACCTGTAGCATTTGCTGTTTCTGCCGTGGTTTTGCTGCTGTTAAATAATTACTTACCTGAAATATACTAGAAATAGAAATCACCCATGCCAACTGGTTTGGTAAGAATGCAATGCATCTGTGAAATTTGGCTATTTGTTGTCTTCTGACCGGAGTTTCCGGTAGTCATATAGTTCTGTAAAATGCTAAATGTTGTTTCCTGGATTGTATTATAACAAACCATTTCTCAGAGACCAGCAGAATCCTTGTGGAGGCTGGAATACCCTTAAACTAAAATTGTTGGAAAGGAGCTCGTTCGAACACTTTTTTGCTCCGTTTTGTTCCAGATGTTCTGATGACAACATTTAAAGGAAATGCAGTTAAGCATTTCAGAAGGCACTGACAAGCGAGAAAGTGAAAGCCATTTCTATACATAAACATATACATATGTGTACATATATGTTTGTATATATGTGTACATATATTATACATATATAAACAGCAAAACATACAGATGTGTAACTGTACCCTGTGGCAGTGTACTATCAAAGCCTAATCATTGACTCAATGTCATGGATAATAACTGCAATGAAATTGCACCAGCTTTGGTTTTCAGTTGTTGTACTGAACAATGCAAATTCTCCAGGAAATTCAAAGTACTTAAGATCTTCAAACATACTAAACCTCAGGTCTCTGCCATTCTTTTTTATCTCCTGTTTAGTGTGCAAACACAGCTGTGCTATCACAGTCTGCGCTCCCATCTTCAATTTGCTGTGAAAAGGCATCTAGAAAACTTTCTTTGTAATGCTTTTGGAAGAGTTTGTATTTAAACAAGAGGAGTCTGCTTAATAATTTCACGGTGAGTTTTTATGGATAACAAAGGATTTGGGGACCTGCAGAGGCCTTTTTTTTTCATGTGCATTTCCATGCCAATACCTTTCTGATAAAAGCTGCAGAGAAAAATATTTTCCAGACAGACTTTATTTTGGTTTATTTTACCTCCAACACAGAAGATAATAGTTAACGTAAATGTACAGATTTACACTGAGGTGAGAGAGATCTTGTCAAGGAGCGCAGTGAAAGCATGACTGTGCTCACAACATATCTTCAAGCAAGTGCAGTCCCTCTTATAAATGGGAACAGTGACAGAAAGCGTGATATGAGGCAGATTAGCTGTGTCTCGGTGTCTTCTGGCAGCACATTATGTTCGTGTCATGTTCTTGAATTTCATTTACAGATAAGCTCTGTGAGTAATTGTAGCATGCATCTTAAAATCGTAATCTACTTTTGATGTATGGAAACAGAGGCAATTAGATTGAGAGAATCCTTCAAATGACTTTGTATGTTATTTAGCTTTTGAATACATGGTTTTCCACAAGGAAATCTGTTCCTCCACTGCTCCTCTTTAAACCTTTTCAGTCTCCCAACAGACTATAGTTTAAGGTAAGAGGAATAAATTGATGGCCACTGAGCTCCTGAAGGAGTAGGTTTTTGTGGGTTTTCCCATAATGCAGTAAGTCCTATTGGTCTTGCAAGCCTGGATGGTGTTAATGTTCATACATTATCCTAATGGTCTGAATGCCATCAGTACTCCACCTTAAGCTTCAATAATTACTATTCAAATGATATTTAACTTAAAAGCAACATCTGAGTATATCCCACCTTTCTCCCACACATCTTTGTCACAGGTAAGAAGTGATTAGAAAATGGATTATATGATTTTCTAATTGTTCCGTAAAGGAATACTTTCCAGATTTAACAAAAGAGACTCAGTTTGCACAGGGACTTCAAAAACCAGGGTGAGGTAGTTCTGCACTCCTGAGTGGCTGATAGAAAATTTTAGGAGATATTCAGTCAACCTGTGTGCAAGGAAATCCTCTGAAAATACTGATCTCATATATTAATAAAAGACTGCCCATCAGCTTGGCTGCTCAGGAGAACTGAGAGTCACGTGAAACTATAAAAAAGGAATCTGCCAAAAAATTCCTGATTTCAATTGGTTTTGAGGAAAGCTCAGTTTTAAATACTAACATTTGTCAGTTAGACTTGATTTTGTTTGGCTTCTGAGTGTGATGACAAGAAGTTTCCTTCTTCACTTCACATTAAACATAGACGGTGTACCCACATGACATCTCTTCCTGTAGTATCTTCTATGGATTAATCTCCATCCAGAGCTCTGAAAGATAATTATCTCACTTTACACCTACCGTTAGTATCTTTCTCTATCTAGCAACATAAAAAACCCATAAGGGTCATGCTTGGAAATTACCCGCTTAATGGTAAGAGATGAAATTTCACATCATTACAAAGAACTGTTAGGAAAGAGTTGTTTTGCAAGCAGCTACTTTCCCCTCTGATGTATTTGCTTTGCTTTGGGAATTAAAAGTTATCTTTGCATAAAAGTTGTGGTAAGATGAAACACTGCATATATCCCCTCTTGTAGATGGAAAATGAATATAGCAGAGGTATTTTATTGCATTATTGCTACTCTGTGCCATCTCTGCCATTTCACAAATATCATTAAAACTGAAGAACATCAGTCATAATATGTTTAAGATATAGCATAAAGACGAGTTATGTGTATAGATTTTCCATGCTCGAGCAGCAGACTAGCCCCTCTGGAACGTATGAGTATTTACTAACAAATCCACTTTGCTGGCAATTATCATTGCAACCAATTAGCCCTGCATTCACTTCTTGGCTGCTCTTCAAAGTAAAACTCTGTTTCTCAGAAAAATTATTTTTGTGAGATGTACTTGGAGGAGCCACCTTTTTTCTAATGATCTTTTAGTGACTGATGCCTGGATTTATTTGTAACAGTGAAAGTCTTGGATCAGGTTCCTAGCTGTTAGCTACAGGGTACCTTTTAGTGTCTGTAGTGTAACTCTCAGATTAAATGACACTTTTCTCTCTTGTTCATAGAGTCTTAAGTTATTGCTGACCAGCATATTTCTTCCAGATCTTGCTATGCTGAATGAAGACATTGATCTGCAGCCTGCCCACCATGGTTTATCATTTCTCCCTGCTAGAGGTTAGTATCCTTATCAGCTAGCAACCTCATTGAAATGCTTTCAAGCCCAGGCCAGGCAAAATGCTTTGGGGTCGCAAATATATTTTCTCTAAGCTTAACTTCCATGATTTAGACTGAAGTCATTTTGGAGGCATCAGTACAATTAGCTGAGTAGCAGGTTGGGAGGGGTTGATAGTATTGAGTAAGAAAATGGTAATACTAGATTAGCAGCAACAATGCTTTCAGCTGTGAATTTCTGGTCCTGCTCTGCAAAGTAGCTAAGTTCTCTATATGGTGCTGTACCAACACAGGTACCAGAATGAGTGTCTCCCTAGTGCGTTGTCCTCTGTGTTTGCTTTAAACTAGCTTCTAGAGTGCCTGTCTTTTCTTGTTCACATCAAAATGAAACCCCACATTTGAAGACTACTTGAAGGAAAAAAGCATAAACCCACGTTAAACTGCCAGTCTCCCAGCCACTAAACAGAACACTTGAGAAAGAAGAAATCTTGTAACATTTGTTTACTTTCCCAACTGGAACACAAATACTGGGAAATCACTGCCACATGCATATTTACATTCGGTAGTATCGGGGAATCTTCTTATAATGTGATATATCAAGCTGAGTTCCACAAGCTGTTCCACAATGGAAATTTTCTTTTGCTTTAACAATGAATTTCTCCGATGAACATTGCCAGGAATTTTAATTAAAGCAAATAATGTGGATCGCTGTTTAACAGATCTGGAATCATTAGTAAATGACTTAATTTTATTATTGCTTATAGGGACTTAGGAAACAGTGAGAACACATCATGACAACGGGAAACCTCCCAGGAAGAGAGAGTTTGGGCTCAACGTGTGTGGTGCAAATGATAGCAATAAAAATGGAAGGAAGTTTTACTTTTAGACTATATCTTAAAGCCCAAATAAAAACATGTAGATGTTGTTTATCTTATTAAACACTACACTGAAAAGACCAAAGGAAACAGTTCCCCTAGGTGGCAGTAGTATCAGATAGCGCATATATATATCCCTCTGTATGAAGGCTGACTCCTCAATGGAAATAATACTTAAATTTCTGACAGCAAAAAAAATTATTATGGAAAGAGAAAAAAAAAAGCTAAAAAATACTTACAAACATTTCTGTTCAAAGAAATATTCCCCTTACACTGTTCTGTACAGATGTGTCCATCTATAAAGATCATTCTGTGTTGTAAATCCAATATGTGGCCTAAAACCACAATTCTTAACATTTTTTTTTTTGATCCTGAAAACACTTTGACAATGTTAAAGCAAAATGTGTTAGAGTAAAAATTTTTCTGCCTGTTTCCTTTTTTTGAAGGGAAAGAAGGGATTATAGGACTGTTCCTTTTTATAAGTATGATCAGTACAAATAATCACACATAACCTTGCGGTTATTGTTGTGAGAGACATAAATTTTTCTCTTTTCACTCATTTAAGGGCTGATGCAATACCCATGGAAGTCAATGGAAGGTTATCAAGACTTACAGGAATAATTTACCACAGCTAAACAGCTGCTTTGTCTTCAGAGATATGTAAGTAATCAATCATGTTTGAGTTTCATAATACGTTTTGTACTAGCAAGTGTACATTAATAAGAATTACTTAACTATAAATAATTTTTTTCTTGTTAAAATAATATCAAAATATAACACTGTACATAAAATGGAAGAATTTGACCTGCAGTTTATAGGATGGTATGAAGAAAGGGTCTTTTGTGTTATTTTGAAATTATTACATGAAAATAATCATGTAAAGTATTATTTTATGATGTAATGTAGGAGGAGCATAATATATGCTCTTAAGGTTTATATAAAAAGGGCCACAATTATTAGTAGGGAGTTTTAATTATTTTTTACAATATTTTCTCATAAAAAATATTTCCTTCACACCTCTTAAATAATGAAGAGTTTGTCCATAAATCAAAAAAATAAATGAAAGCTTAATATTCGATTGTTGAAATATACCGTATATTTGGGGTTTGTGTCGCGGTTAAGCTCAAAAATACCGTGGGTGGTTTTTTTTCTTTTAATAAATGTATTTGGGGCTGTAAAAAAATGCATTTACAAGACTGGATATATACACAACTCTTTCTGGAAAGAAGAAACAAGCATGTATCCTGGTATTTTTTCATTATCTCTGTAAAGAGGTACTCCGTGTTTTTTTCATTTACTCAGTCAATCAAAATGGGAGAAGAGAACCTAACTGAACAACCTAGCAGGCAGTGCAGGAATCTATTATTTTAGTTGGATACACATTGGTGGTACATAAATTTGATCTACAAAAAAAACCCAATGAAACACAAAACCCCCACTAAACTAAAATTCTTGTATCTCTTTAGGGGAGAAAAAGACAACAATTGATTGTTGTCTCTACGGTTGATCAGTCTCTACGGTTATTCTTTTCTTAATTTTCCCAATTATAGTAGGTAGTGACCAGAATTGGTAGTATATAATTAAATTAGATGGCAGGTAAGCTCGTGGATGAGAGAATCAACTGGATTAACATCACTTGAAAATAACAGAAGCCAAATTTCTCATAAATTGAGTATATTCAAGGCACTGGTTATTCCTTTCTCACCTGATTTGGAGTCAAAGAAATCTATGGAAAGATTCACTTTTGTTCTATAGGTTTTGTTCAGGCTAGAGTTAGATATTTTCCTGTTACAAACTGAACTTCTTCCATAAACACAACAAAAATTCTACTTTGACCTGTTGGGAATTGATTCCCACCCCCCACCCCCATTCAGTTAGATACTACTAGGTAACCAGTTTTTACACAGATGTAAAACTTTTCTTCACTCTTTTTCAGCAGGTATTAATATCAACAGTCTGGGAATACTATTTGTTCTTCTATGTCATCTTTGAATTGACAAGTTCAAACCACTTTTAAACTTTAAATTGCAGAAAAAAATTGCAAGGCAAAGAAAAGAAATATATAACCTCACTTTGAACTAATGTTATGTAGCAGTTATTTAATTAAGGATAAGAACAGGCATTGAAGTAGATACCATAGAATCATAGATTCATAGAATCATAGAATGGTTTGGGTTGGAAGGGACCTTAAAGATCATCTAGTTCCAACCCCCCTGCCATGGGCAGGGACACCTCCCACTAGACCAGGTTGCTCAAAGCCCCATCCAGCCTGGCCTTGACCATACCAAGTTTGAAACTTAGCTGTGATTTTGGGTAGAGAGACTGCAAGTATGAAGTTTAGAGACACAAAGAATCTCTAGGCTGAGAACCTCAAAAAGAAATAAGGGGAGTTTATATTGCAGTTTTGAGGTATATTAAAAGAAGTTGACTTTTAGAAGACAGACAACTAGAATCTTCTAAATGAAATCAGGTCCCATTATGGCTTTTCATATACAGTATGGAAAATTAAGACATTTAGAATTAATAATTACATATGAATATTTTTATCAGTGTCCTTGCTCTGATGAAAAGCCAGATCATATCAGTAGGTGAGTTGGTATACTTCAGACCCTTTGAAAAGAAATACAGGCATGAAGAAGTTCTGCAGGGACTTTAAAACAAAGACAAACATTTGAAAATGGAAATCTGTGAACGGTTCAATGATTTTGTAAATTGTACATAATCTTATATAGTGTTATAGCTCCTTCGAAAGATGATGTCCTCATATTGTCCCCAAAGGTGTCTAGAATGAAAGCTCAGTGCTAGAACAGGGATGTCTATGGACTCAGTGCATGCTCTCTCTACCATTATGGAGTTTTCCCTTTCATGTATCAACATATTCCAGTTTCTTTGATTTGAAGATCCCCGAGAGTGATTCCTCCAGTGACACTATTTTTACAATAGTCTTGTATTTCAGTTGTTAGGTGCTATCTGAACAGAAGCTTGAAGTTACAACAGTATGCTAGTACACAAATTAGAGAAGTGTTCTGATTGCCCATAATTTCCATACATTATCTAACCAAAATGTATAAATACATACTTCCATTATGAATAAATATTTCTGGTTTAGAGAAGGGTGACCAGTCTTGTAAGCCTGTATTTAGGGAACACATCTGTAACAAGAAACAGACTGTTATTGAAACTTTCTGCTTAAGTAACAAGTTTTGAAAGTGATAAATGCAAGCATGGTTTAGGTGTTTAGGGTTTTCTGTGTGTCTTTCCCTTCAGAGATATCTCCTAAGTATCTGAACTTTAGCTTTTAAAATTGTAAAAAAGAATATTATTTTAAAATAACAGCAATAATATGGACAGTTTTCCAACCATGGTAGAACAGAAAAGCTTATACATGAAGATTATTTGATCATGTGTGAAGAGAGAAACTCCAGTTTATGGAAGTACAATTGAATGACGTTTACACAGTGCAGCCAAATCCAAAAATAATTATGAAGTTGCAGCGGACAAAGCCTATCATTATAACTTGTTTAAAGGTTGTGTCATTGTTTTGCTAGTATATGAATCCCACATTTTCGGTTTCTGCAGTTAGATAGATGAAACTGACCTTTAGCTCTGGAGCAGCTTTCCCCCAACCATTCAAAGTGCTGATGCGGGCTCTCTTCCCTCTTCCATTCAAAGACAAGACATTATAGGACATAGTACTGTCTTTCATGGTTAATTTATATACTCTGGGTTTTTTGAAATCTTTCCTTTCAAAGTATTTTTCTGTGAATATTTCTATCATTGTCAAAGGCAACAATAATATAAAATTAAGCCAGAGAGGCTGCGTGTTTTGATTTTAACCAGGCAAGCATAAATTCAGTAAATACCAATGATCTACTTTAATGTACCATATTGCTACATACTTTACTTTTTTGTGACAGTCTTATATAGCAGTATAACAGCTCTGTGCACGTGTATCATTTGTGTATATAAAATAAATAAAACTTAGAGGGGTATTTTGTACATGTGAATACACATACTTGTTTTATTAATGGCTATGTTATGATGTATTATAGATATCTATCTTCTATTTTTACAGAAAGTGCACTTTTAGCTTCTAAATCTTAAATTAAACTGTCGTGGACTAATAAAAAAAGAAATAAAGTCTACCGAAATAAATTGCCTCTGAAATAGATTTAAACTTTGTAAGAATTATCAGCCTCTTACATCTAGTGGGGAAGGCAAAATATGAAGGAACTATTAAATTCATATCTCAGCGATTACAAAACAGTATTTCTGTATCTGTGGTACATGAGATTGCAGCGCCCTGAGTTGTCTGTAAAACCAAGGAATCTGTAATGATAACTAAGGGAATTAACAAACAGATTAAGGACTAGATTGCTTACCAAAGAGGCTAAAAGGTTCACAGTTACTCACACACACATATTCCTCTTAGTCCTCCTGTAAGTCAATGTTCTCCATTGGAACCAAGGCTGGCAGCAGCTGGTCCTCAAGAAACATAACAGATAAACTCAGCATATATCATGTGTAGTTATGTTTGAAAGTCCATAGAAAGGTAGGAAGGGAGGAAATGGAGAAAATCTTAGAGACGGATAATGTCCAAGTAGGCTGGCTAAACCTCAAAGTGAAAACCAACACAAAATAATGACAAAAAAGAAAAAAATGTTTTGCTTGACTATTAACAAGTACCAGGTTTATTCAGAAAATAGATATTCTAAAATAGAACACAAATCATTCCTACGTGGAAAATCTACTAAAGAGAAGGTCTTTAAAACAGAATTACAAAATTACTAAAGCACTAGAAAACAAAGACTTGGGAGTCTAATAAGACATATGGAGAAAATTCAACACCCTAAAAAGACAATATTTAGGTAAGAGACTCTTGGAAGAAGAGTAACTTGTGATAAACTCACATTGAATATCATATCTTCTGCAGAATCTAGCCCAATGTGCTACTCCTCCTCTGCCTATATCGCTGACCCCCTGAGCTCAGCTTATATTCTCAGCCCAACTAATAGTTAAGGAGGAAGAGAAGAGGTGGGCAAACATTAGATCCTCTTTAATCACACATTAATGACATACAATACACACTTGAAAATTACTTCAATATTTTTGCCTTTTCATATGCCTGTAATTTCTCAGAATAACAGCAAACTCAGCTACAAACCATCATTCAACACAAAATGCTGGTCACCTAACTTGATGGATCAGATTGGTCTAATTGATATTATAGAGAGGCCTTTGGTGATACTGTAGTTTTTGGTCCTAATCAGAAAAGATAACCTGCCAATCCATTTCTCTCATGTGTCTCAACCAATTAACCAAGATGGCAAACAGTAGATAATATAAACTGTCATCATATCATTTGAATCTCCACAAAGCTTTCCCCTTCAATTCAGGAAATGGTCTTTTTTTTTTTTTATAAATATGCAACATATGTTTTGCCTGAGACATGCTATGATGAAATAAACTAGCAAAAATGAGGCTTAGAAACAGTGCCTTGGTGCCATAATCCAAATTTTTAAGAGGTGAAAGATTTATACAGCAGTCATCTGCTTTGCAGTAGAAGGTGATTGCTATTGGTGAGAAAAAAAAACACTGCTCTCCTGATCATAATCCCTGTTATCTTTCACATGAACCTTTCATATAAAGACAATAAAAAGAAAAATCTGAACAACTTTTGAAACCCACACAGTGGAAAGGCAGTAGTATGCTATTTTCAGGCACATTTAACATGGAGAATATAAAATCTTCCTGTAAATTGTGCACTGGCAATAGGATTTGCAAGTGCATTTCCTATCTTTGCTGGGAGCACAAGTGTTACAAATACAGTTACCATAATTAATTCAATAGTGTTAAATAATATAGATATAGAAACATAATTTATAAATACTATAATAATAATTATATCATAATATCTGTTATTCTAATAATATCTACAAGTATTATAGTTATTTATAAATAAGTATAGTTTTTAATAGCATAAATATAAAGACCAGTATTTTTAGATTTTGAAGTGTGAACTTCTGTTAACTCACTTTCCTGCCTCCTTCTGTCACATTTTAATTCATCAGTATCTTTTATGAATGAAGAATTTATGTGCATTTATTCAGCCATAGAATCATAGAATACCAGATTGGAAGAGACCTCAAGAATCTGGTCCAACATTTCTTGACAAAAGCATGTGTGTCAGTAATACTCAGGTGTAACACTATGATATTATTCCCATTTCAGAAAGTCTACTCAGAGAATCATAGAATCGTCTAGGTTGGAAGGGACCTTTAAGGTCATCGAGTCAAACCATTAACCTAGCACTGCCAAAACCACCACTGAACCATGTCCCTGAGCACTATGTCTACCCATCTTTTAAAGACCTTCAGGGATGGTGACTGAACCACTTCCCTGGGCAGCCTGTTCCAACGCCTGATAACTCTTTCAGTGAAGAAATTTTTCCTAATATCCCATCTAAACCTCCGCTGGCACAACTTGAGGCCATTTCCTCTTGTCCTATATATCTTGTTATCTGGGAGAAGAGACTGACCCCCACCTTGCTACAAGAACCTAAGTGTTTGCAGATTGAATCTCATTACACTTCAACATCTTCTCATTCAGTAAGCATTCAGGTTGTGTCTACACTAAAAATATTAGCAGCTGTGTTCCCACAGCGAAGAGGAAGGGTTCAGCCACATTGCCATCAAGGTGCAAATATTGTTCTTGCAAAAGGAAAGCCCTAAACGGTAAAGATCTAATATGACTGGACTTTGAAGTTCCAGTCAGATTCAGAAGAGATGAGCTTTGTGAGGGCTTTGGTTAGTCTTTTTAGAAAAAGAAAAGAAAAACAAAGCTAAAAAACCCTACCTTAATTTCCTGGGGGAGCAGAAAATAAAAAGAAAAATTACTAATCTCACTTGTTGATTTTTCCAGGCTGAGCAGTTAAAGTGGATAATTCAGAGTGGTTAAAAATTCATTTACATAAAATTACCTTGAACAACTCTGTTCTCAGTGGTGCAGGATTGTTATCTGGCATATGTGAAATGAAATTCAAATCCCTGATCTGTCTAATTTACCATATACCAAAACACTGAGCTCTAAATTTAAACACTTTCAACAGAATCATTGTGTAATTGAGTTTGGAGAGGGCCTCTGGAGGTCATTTGCTCGAGTCTCCTCCTCAGAGCATGGCCAACTTCAAATTTAGATACAACACTGAAGTTAGAGAGAGTGGTCAAAGCCTTGTCCAGTTGAGTTGTGAAAATCTCCAAGGACGGAGAACCCACAGCTGCTCTGGCCAGCCTGTTCCATTGCTCTGCCACAGCTGATGGAGAGAATTGTCTTATACAACATCACTGCGTGCTTGGGCCTGTTGCCTTTTTGTTGTGGACCACTGAGAAGAGTCAGGCTCTGTCTTCTCCATAACAGCCATCCCTTGGGTTGTGAAAGACTGCTGAGATTACCCCGTTAACCTTTCCTTCCTCACACTAAGCAAAGTCAACATTTCCATCACGTGCCCCAGAGCCATTGCTGTGTCTTTTGCTGGACTCTCCTCAGTTTGTTCACCTCTCTTTAGGGAAGTTGCTAAGGCACAGTCTATCCCACTGGCCAGGATGCTGGTGAAGAACCAACATACTGTGTTTCCAGAAACAGGTATGTTTATAGAAAATATTTTAATGGGAGAGCCCTTTACATTAAATTTTTTTTAAAAAGAACAGAAACCAGCACAACAAAACAAACAACAAAAAAAACCAACCCAGCCCAGTCTCCTCTGTAAATGATCTGGAAGAAAATATTTTTTCAGAAAAGATCCAAGGATGTTTAGGTTTATGGAGTTTGTAAGTAGGCTACCTCTTGTCTCTTCCCCCAGAATAGTGTTACCCAGTTCCAGACTGTTAGGGTTTAAAAAAGAGTTTTGCAAAGGATACTGTGTGTCTAGGCTTTTTCAAACTTCAGAAATCAATTCAACTGAATCATCAGTGTATTCGGAGCACAGTAGTCCAGAAAAGCATATAGTGCAGAAAGCAGAAAGGGTTATGAATACATCTGAAGTAAACAGTCTTGTTTGTTTAGTTTTTTAATCACAAGTTTATTCATGAGAAATCCTATATTTGCTCACCACTTTTGCTCATAGACAAAGAATACAACCATGCCATTTACGTGTACTAAAAAAAAATGCAACCTGAGGAAATGGCCTCTAGTCAGTAGTTTGAGAGTAAATTTAGAGTAAAGACTACTTTGAAGCAAAAGTATTAACTATTGACCCATCCCTAAAAATATGGAAGATATTTCTAAGTGAATATAGGATAAGTAATAATGGTGGTCATGTTGTCAAATTAAAGTTTTAAAGCACTTACTTTGCCATATTGGCTCTATTACCGGTTATACACACTGTTAGGGCCAAACAAAGCATCTGTGCACCTTTATTTTCCTTCCCTTGTGACTCCATAGGTTATGTTAGCACCTGTGGAGTAATCTATCTGTATTGCCCATTAGCAAGGAGAATGGACAAAATCAAATAAAATATGACACATGACATGTAACACATATATATTTGATGAAGTACCGTCTCCATATTATATTTTAGCCTGACAGCTTATGTACACATTTTGTTGCTTATATATGCTGGCAATAAATCCTGTGAATTGAGATAGATTTGAATTAATGTTTTCCAATTGTTTTTGCCACAAGTTGGAGGATCACACTGATGCAAAACCACCCAGCCATAACATGGATAAATATCTATATTATATTGCATATATGTGTGCATATTAGTACTGAAGGTAGAAGAAAAATGAGAACGAAGGGCATTGGTCAATACCTAAATTATATTTTAAGAAATCTGCTATATTTTCTTTTATTCCATTCTTTTCAGTTTTTCTGTCAAAATCCTTAATGTTTCCTTTCAAGGAGACTCACACAGGATACAACAAGTGCCCTGAATATGTGGATGAAAGAACTGGCTTCATAAGCAACAAGAGCCCAGAAACATCTCTTGAATTTTCTGTTTTGTTTATACACTTCTAAATCCATTTGCAAACATAGCTGTATGTCAAAATTGGAACCATACCCTCTTCAGTCTGCTCCTCAGGTTGGAGGCACAGGACACAGCATTTAGCAGCTATCAGGAACTTCCTAGCCAATATGATCTCTAATGCTTGTTGTTATTTTGGAATTACCTTCAGAGTTGTATGGAAGATAAGGTGGAGTCTTGTGAAAGACGTATGTGAAAGACATATATTATATATTATTGAACAACTTATTTTTAATCCAGCCTTAATTATTTCTGTTCTTTATGCCCTTCTTACTTTCCTCTTTTTTTTTTTTTTTGGTCTTCCTTTTTTTCTTAACAAGCAGATATTAAATGCTGATATATGCAATGGGGGAAGCTCACAGAAGTCATCAAAAGCAATTTTATGGGCACAGATATGTGAACTGAGGAGCCTCCTAAATAGATGAAATGAAACCATCTGCATTTTGTGCAGAAGTTAAAGCAGACAAGAGCCGCTGGAAGAATGACAATACCTCTCTATCTCTTAGCTTTCTGAGCTGCAAGTGCACACTGCCAGCTCATGTTGAGCTTCTCATCAACCAACACCCCAAGTCCTTCTTCTCAGGGCTGCTCTCAATCCATTCTCTGCCCAACCTGTATTTGTGCTTAGGATTGCCCCAACCCAGGTGCAGGACCTTGCACTTGGCCCCATTGAACTTCATGAGCTTGGCACAGGCCCACCTCTCAAGCCTGTCAACTTCCCTCTGGATGGCATCCCTTCCCTACAGCATGTTGACCGCACCATACAGCTTGGTGTCATCGTCAAACTTGCTGAAGGTGCACTCAATCCCCCTGTCCATGTTGCTGCCAAAGATGTTAAACAGCACTGGTCCCAGTACCGATCCCTGAGGAATGCCATTCATCACTGCTTGCCACTTGGACATCAAGCCACTGACAGCAACTCTTTTAGTGCAACCATCCAACCAATTCCTCATCCATCAAGTGGTCTATCCATCAAATCCATGTCTCTCCAATTTAGAGGCAAGGATGTCATGCAGGACAGTGTCAAATGCTTTGCCACGAGTCCAGGTAGATGAAGTCAGTTGCTCTTCCCTTATCCACCAATGCTGTAACGCCATCATAGAAGACCACCAAATTTGTCAGGCACAATTTGCCCTTAGTGAAGCCATGTTAGCTGTCACTGATCACCTTTTTATTTAATATGTGCCTTTGCATAGATTCCAGGAGGATCTGCTCCATGATCTTGCCGGACACAGAGGTGAGACTGACCAGCCTGTAGTTCCCTGGGTCTTCTCTTTTCCCCTTTTTAAAAACAGGGCTTATGTTTCCCCTTTTCCAGCAGGAACTTCAACAGACTGCTATAACTTCTCAAATATGATGGATAGTGGCTTGGCAACTTCATACACCTGTTCCCTCAGGACCCACAAATGAATCTCATTAGGTCCCATGGATTTGTGCACCTTCAGGTTCCTTAAATGGTCTCGAACCACCTATAGTGGGCATTTCCTCATTCTTCCAGTCCCTGCCTTTGCCTTCTGCAACTTGGGCAGTGTGGCTAAAGCACACTGAGGTAAAAAAGTTGTTGAGTCACATCATCAGGTAGCAAGACTGGTACAACACCAACACAGAACAATCAGTCACAAGCGTGCGATGTCTCGTCTTCCTTTTAGTGTATTAAATTTGTTTTCACGCACTCTCAGCTTAAACAGTGTGATACACAGATCCTCTAGGTGATTTGTGCTAACTCCTTCACCAGGGCAGCCTTGTGCCAAGCGACCCCAAGAATGAAAGGTGCCCTTCTCTTGGTAGTCCTTCTTATCTTTTATGGGGAGAAGAGCATGACAGGGGAATGATGACACAGACAGAAGTACCAATATATTTGTCTGCTGGAACTGCCCCTGGGCATTTTTGTATTTTAGGCCCATCCTGAAGAAATTTCAATCCATTTTACGGGCTGAGACTGCGTGAAACTTATTTTGGTACAATAGCTCAAATCTGAATATCATGATCATTATTCAATTTAGGTTTTTGTAAGTTATTGGATGGAATTTGCAGAAGTGGTCTAACATTACTGTTGTGGTACTGATGGCCCACAGATATGTTTAAAGCAAAAGAAACATTCATATTAAGCACAGTTAAAATATAGTTAGATTAGATTAAAGTAATAATTTTTATTAGGCCAAAGAATGTTATTAGAAAAAGAATAGAACACATTTTAAAAGAAAGTAAGTTAAGAATATACAGACTTGCATGCATTTAGGTCAAGTGTCACTTAATTATTGCATATTTTGGAAATCTACTGGATGACTACGTTTTGTAAATCCTGTTCTTAACTCTCTCAGGAAGTGTGTTTCCAGTGGTTAGTGCTTGAGCACACAGCCTTTTTTTTAATTTTTTTTTTTTTACACAAGTATGAGTTAAAGAAAATTAGTACTGTTTCATATCTCAGGGGGTCTCATGCAGGGTAAAGGAGGGGCAGGAACTTGAACTCACTAGCACCTTGTGTCTGACTCTTTAACCTCTTGCTGTCAGTGAGTACCTGTCAGAATTTACTGTACTGTAGCATAGGTTAAAAATGTCTGTATATCAAATCCATATTTTATTGTAAAAGAGGCCCATCATCTTAATTTTCTGTAATTTTATTTCATTCTAAACATAAGATTTTAGGTGGCAAGGGAGCAGAACTCTATGTAGCCCACACAGCACACCTTTGGGTTTATTCCAGGCAGAAATGCCTGTCAAGTTGCTCCACAATGACTGCCAGCAGGCTCTTCCAAAGCTCTTCTGGGAACAGCATGTTTCTTGCAGTATTTGTAAGCATTAGCGGTATATATGTTGATATATTAGCAAGATGTTATTCTAGACCAAGAATTAGGGTCTTAAATTAAGCTGACCTGACCTTATGTGAAACTGCAGAGAAACAATGATTTCGACCATCCTGTAAATAGGTATTCAGAAGCACGCTTAAAAACATATTGCCAAAATTATTTTTTTAGAAAATTTTCAAAGGAATACCTTTTTTTTTTTACCTCACTTCTTGATTTAAATAGATTATTGAAATGCTAATGTGGTAAAGAGCTAAGGTTTTTTTACACCTGATGTTATAGTAATTTGGCCAATTCAGGAACTAAATTAATCTTTTGATAAAAATTCAAACATCCAAATTGAGTTAGTGCTAAGATATATCAGAATTCTGTAAAAAGGCTACGTGAGCTTTACACAACCCACAGAAAATGACAAGGGTCAATTTAAGATGAAATCCTGTTGCTAGGAGACGAGAACTGCAAGAAACACCAATAATGTTTCCTCATTTTAAATAGTAACTGAATTAAGCAATAGTAACCATACTTTAACAAGAAATAAACCCAGGAAGGTCAATGAGTGGGTTTGTGTGAATTTATTGAAAATTGAATGCAAATGTAAAACATTTAGATCAAACTCTCTTTTATGCTTACTGCAACTGCATATGTAAGTAAATACAGAGTAGACAGCAGATCCATCCCCATGTATTGAATCTATGTTTTGGTCTATATTATACATGCCAGTAACTTTTGCAAAACTATTATGGAAATGCAAGTGCATCTGGTACACTAAATTTATTACAGTTCCATATAAAACATAATAAAAATCAGAAGAAAAAAATATCGTTGCCCATTATAAACTTGGAAAGTTAGAACTAAATTTTAACTACTGAACTTAGGGATTCATCAAAAAGGTTAATTGTCTACACAACATTCAACATTTCACAACAAATCAAAAAGACAACTGTAAAGAGAAAAGAACAGTTAATGATAAATTGCCTCGGAAAAACGTTATTGTGTCATGTCTTGATACCATTTTGCTCACATCTCACTTCCTTTAAACACATCCAAAATGCTTCCAAAAAGCATTGTTTATTTTAATACAAATTTCTACTCTATCCTTTTTTCACTGTCTCTAAAATTCATCTTTGCTTTTGAAGTGTATTTCAGCTTAACTTTAGTATCCTCTCTATTGAATTAATGTGTTCAAATATACCTTCTCAATAGTAGGTCATAGCTCTCATTCTTCCCTTTTTCTTCCAACATTTGTTTTTGCTACTTTGGTCTCCAAGTGGCAAATAGGGAGAGTTCTCCTAAGTGAAATATTGGTAAACTATGGGTCCATGATCTAAACCCTTTGATTCTGTCTAGGGAAAAATTTTTAACAGTAAATAGAGAAAGGAAAAAGTACTTGCTTATGTAATGGATTTTACTGTGGCTCTCTGCTGGCAGACATTTTGTGAAATATTTGTGCTTATATTTCTGATGATATAGAATAACAATTTTTTTAAAAGGTTGGAAGAGACCTCTAGAAGACATCTAGTTCAACCTTCTTCTCTTAGGGAGTCAGCTGTAGCAGATTGGATCAGGGTCTTGTTCACTATTGGAAATACTTGTATTTGTGAGTCAAATTCAGCACTTTTGTCCTGTGGGAAATTCATTCACATTTAAAAAAATAATTTTTTGTTCCCAAACTTTATTTTCACTTCTTTTTGTACAGAATATGAATTAATTTTAAAAGTAAATTCTGAACACCTGCTATAATATTTTCCCTAAGTTAGTAACAGTAGAAGGATAAAAAACACAGAGAAGTTTGTATCAGTGGGTCATTTGCAATAATGCCTGCAATATCTGGAATACAGAATCACCAAGAGTCTTAGCCCCAAGATCTGCTATCAGGGCTTCAGAAATAAGGAAACTGTGGTACAGATTTCTTGTGTTGAATTGAATATCACTTTGAACCAAGTCCAGGAATTTGTACTATTGCTGTTGTATGTAAAGTAATTACTTTTATATATTTTTATTTGAGAACGTTTAAGGAACATTGAAAATAGTTAGGAACAAAAATCAAAATAATTGATGATTACGATAGTCAGACCTGGTTTACTGCACACTACAGTTATGATACCTATGGCTTTTTGAGTTCCTTAAATTTGGTTTATGCATGATTTTTGCGTGTGTGCTCATTCATCCTTCTATTATATAACTGACTTTTGTAACTCATCTGTATGTGTTGGGTCATAGTACAGTAACAAACTAAACACGGGGGAGCATTTATTGGAACTCTGTCCGTATGAAACCTGTTTGTGGCATGTTGTCACAGTTTATAAATAGACTCCAGCATATATAAAGCATTTTGTCTATGCAAAAATTAAATCTGTATAAATCATGACTGCAATAATATTTACTCCTATGTACCCATATAATTATATAATTTCATATTGCCAGGCCTTTTGAGATGTTTTTTACTGTTAGTCATGAATCCCTTTGTACTGCAAAATGTTAGTAAATTCATGAAGTAAATGACATGCTAATTTTATCAGACCTCTAATTCCTGCTGTAGTGGTTTTACAGGCTCTGAAGGTCTCCCATATTTTGCTCTATAATTTTTTTCCTTTTCATTTTAAAACAGCCTGTAATTTAATATTCCCCGCCCATGCCAAACCCATTTAAGAGAGAGGAGTCCCTTCCCCTTCTTCCCCTCTGAACTCTTGGTAATGAAATGCTATTCCAATTGATAAAAAGTTGTCTAGTCTTCAGAAGAAATTGAAAAAAATTAAGGGATTTTCAGAACAAAGTTTAGGACAGGAAGATTATTGCATGGAGAGGGACATCAGCAACAAAGCTGCAAGCATCCTATGTTTTCCAATAACTTCACATGTCTGGCACAGTGTCATTACTGGGACATTAACACCGAGGCACTCTAACTGATATCAGATGTTTCTTACAATTATACAGATGAATCAACAGCACATCAGAGCTTAACCCAACTTAGTAATGGACATGAAATGAATTCATACTACCAAAAGAGTCTGAGATTACCAGGACGATGAGATGTAGGTGCCCTTGAAATACAGACCCGTTTCTATCGGAGCATGCTGGCTTTTATGACTCTGTCAAACTGCTACTGGCGTAGAAATAATGGTTTCTCTTGCTCACTACCTCATCTGATATCATACTGCTAACTACAGCTGATCTTCCAGCTGTCCGAAATTTTACCCAGGCTCACACATACTTTTAAGTTTTGCTTATTACTATCCAAATGTACTTGGTCTTTTCTAATGTTTTCCTGTTTCACGGTACTTTTACTCTTGTTAGAATAACTTTCTGATGCTTAGAGATTCTCATAACCCACTGATGCCATCTCTGTTGGAATCCCTCGTCCCTGTAGAGCTACCCAGAACATATAACGGTACTTACTACTTTTTAAATTTCACTTTCCAAGCATCCAGCATATGCACATCAGTGGTGTCATCAGTATGGAGAGCAGAAAGAAGCCTAGCTTTCTTCTGTACCTAGTAACGGCATAAAGACACAATTTGCCACTTACTTCTCCAGATTTAGCAACGAATGAGTCTTGAAAAAGATATTTTCCACAACAAATTATTAGTTTGTGGGGCTAAGGGAATTAGACAAGAGCATGCATACATGGCATGATCCTAACTCTGTGATTAGAGGTGGAAATGTTTTTTAATTATAAATCTTCTGATAACCAGTATTTAATTTTTTCCAAAATTATTCAGTTGTATTAGTTGTACATTACATCACACAGCTCCAGGTTTAGGGAAGGGAAGATTCAGTCCCAGAAGTGATTCAGATTAAAAAATTTGGGATTAAATGTTTGGATCAGACAAGACAGAGATTTAAACCTGGCTCTTCCACTTCCCTGAGGAATATTTCATCAAGCAGTTTGTTAAGTATTCAGTAACAGCTGCTTCTGGAGCGTTTTATTTTCCTGTGTGGAAACCTGTAAGAGTCTCTGGCCTATCCTTGTATTAGAGAGCATTTTGAGGAGGGGCCGGTGAGGAGATATTGGTGTGGTGGTGAGTTGAGGGAATTTCTTACTTGAATTTCAGCTTGAGAAGGCTCCAAATTCTTCCCAGGATCCAGAGCCTGGAGAGGAGAGGTGAGAATGTGATGAGAGGAGATGAAGGGCAATGGACACACACTTATGCTCCTTCTGCTGCAGTCCATGCAAGGTGCAATGTGTGCCTTGCTGTGCTAAGCCTAGCTGTAAGGTGCATGATTAGAGGTGCTATTTAAACACACCCCGGCCCTGCAAGTGGAATCCTCCTTCCCCTCCAACCAGATGAACAACAGGATTGTTGATTGTTCTGTTTGTTTAAAACTCCATTTTACTTCTAAAATGGAGGATGTGGTAAGGTAAATGGTTGCCCCACAAATGCGAACTACACCAGACACCAGACGAATAACCTTTGTAATTTACTCCCTTTTCGAATACTGAGATTTACTTTCTACCTTCATCATAGATACACAGATTCATCATGGCCAAGGTAGTATTATTTCCCCTTAGGCAAGCTCTGCTACAGAGGTTGTGGATACTTCTCACTTCTCTGATCTCGCCACTGATTCCTGCAAAGATGGCTTCTATTAATATTTATGTCCCGTCCAGTGAGAAAATTTGTTTTTTAGGAAAGATGGTTGGGGTGAATAATCTTTATTCATCTGCACAGTAATTCACATGCCTTCTCTCTGAAGTTCAAGTGAAGAATTGAAGATTGAGCAGCAAAGGTGGGGTTAGCCTGAGGGAGTTTATTGACTTAAAAGGTATAGACAGTTCCCACTTAAAGGGGAACTTATCCCTGTGAAATCTAATTTTCCTAATACTTCTGTGATCAGATCACATGTGTTTGGTCAGTTTGCATTTATAGGCTTCTTCTGACAGCCTCAGGTGAATCTCAAAGTGAGAAAACCATAGGTTATGTGTAAAAACTGCAAAGCTCCGAAGCAAACGATTAATAATTTACACAACAGTTTATTTTGGTTTTGTTTTACCTCTTCAAATAAGAATTTTGTTTACCCTGTTGACTGCTGCCCCTGAAATATTTCCTGCATTGTTAAGTGTGAGAAAGGCACTTGGTAGTGTGTATACCATGTAGTTAAATAGTAGATTTAGAAAGGAACACAGATGCTTTTGTTTATCAGCAGAAGAGTAGATTAAGAGAACAGAATTTACTGTTTTAGTCACATGCGTTATGGTTATAGGAGTATAAACAGCAATACTATTTGCACTGAATGCAAAAAAGCAGAAGAATTTGACTGAAAACTGGCATTTTGAGGAACCTTCTGTTTGTAAAAGTTGCTGACATAATGCACTATCTTCTTCCTATAGATTGTGTTGGTGTCTCAGGAACTAAAACCGCCAGAAATCCATTCATGAGGATGAAACAAAACTAAAGATGATTTGCAAATAAGACTTTCTAAACCTGTTGTATATTTTGAGAAAGTTTAATCTATAGGATTTTTAAAATGCAATTCCTGCTGATTAATGCAACTGTTTGGTAAGTCAGGCTTTATATGAACATAAATTTAAAGGAGGATGAGATAAAGAAGATAAATCAAATGCTGCTTTATACACTGTCAGAATAGTCGATGAAACTGAAACGCAACACAACTCAAATTGGAAAAAAGATCCGTTTTGCAAAACATTTAATTAGTCTGTCAAATTTGCTGCTGGGAGAGAAAGTTAATTACAGAAGCTTAGTGAGATTCACCAGAAGAGGACATTTGCATGGATATGGGAAACATTTATGCTAGAGATGATTGAAAATGGGTAACTTTAACTCTGTCTAAGAAGATAGTGACTTAATGAAAACCAGGAAGAAGTTTTCCCCTTCTAGTTCAATTGTTGTCCACTACAGGATTATTGGCACCTTTTTTTTCTAAAAAAGATCAACCATAAGCTACTCATCACCTGAAGAACTTAAGCATCTTTTTAAAAAAATACTATTTAGCTAAACCTGAGTTTCTTCACAGCAAAATTCTGTATATAGCGAGAAGAGCAAAATTTTCACCTAAATTATCATATTGAGTCTCTTAGAACTACCGTATTTCTATAAATCTGGCTAAAAATAATGTCTTGCTTTCAAGAAATTGAGTACTTGGAATAAGGTATTACTTTTTTAAACTGTTTTCAAATGAACAGCCCTTGTCTCAATAAGTATATATTTAAATAAGACTCAAAATGCAATCAAAAAGGTCCTTAACTTCTTGGATCTGTCAGTAAGCTGTTAAAAAAACAAGCCAAACCAAACCCAAAACCAAGCCCCAACAGATAGCTTTTGTGCATGAGAGGGTACCATCTTCCCTCTTCTCCTCCAGTAGCAGAATGGTTGCTTTTCTTTGCCTTTCTCCAGCAGAGAGTAAGACCATCTGTCACTTGCAAAACGTCTGATACCTTGAGGTTTTCAATGCATTTTATACTTCATCTGAAAGATACTGCTTGAACAAATAAATGCTTGTGTATTGTCCTGAGGAGACTACTTTCTAATGAATATCTAATCCAGCTGCTGGATTTCAATTAGATATTGTAATCTCATGAAAAAATAGAGTAAACCAAAACAGTAAGCGCAATGATGTGCTAAAATTCAAAGTACTCAGCTTGTGATGAGCAGTAAACAGACCAGGGATGCAAAAAACTGTAGCCTACCAGTGTATTTGCAGGTTTTTCTCTACCTGAGATAATGCTTTCAGAGCACTCAACTATGAACTAGAGGTAAAGAGGTATTGTCCATGAACTACAAATTATATTGGTTAATTTCAGAGACATTCTCATCTAATACAGGTAGAGTTATGCCTTCCAGACTCATGACTTACTACTGTACTAATTTCTGCCTATGCTTTCTAAGCAGAAAGAAAATTGGCTTTGAATGAGAAAAATAAATAAAGAAATTAAGACAATAATGAAAGCAAGGAAAAAAAAATCCTTTTTAAAAAATGTGTTTATGGAGTTAGAATAAAAAACTTAAATAAACTCCTTCCAAAGGTTTTTCTTCCTCTCTAAAACTGGGATTGATTCATTGCAGCCTTTTCCAAGACCACAATCTTTGCACTAACAAACATTTGAAAACCAATTTCTGGAAATAGCTCTGCATCTATCAACCCCTCTGAGACAGAATTGAAATTGTCCTGATTTTAATGAAAATCCGCTGAAATTAATAAGCTTCTCAGACTTAGATCATGAGTGCACTGAAAACACGCAGTCACCTTTCAGATAGTAAAGTCCCCTTTCACACTAAGATGCTGACAGGTATTTTATTTAAAACAGAGTACCCAAGACTGGGCAGGAAGCCCAAATGGCTCATTTTATGTTTTTGCTCTCTTCCTTCTCTCAGAAAAACAAAAGACAGTAGCAATAATTTTATAAGGCTCTACCTTTGAGCTAAATGTGAACGTCTACTCCTTCTACAATCCCAAGGACACATTCAAGTAAAATCATATTTGAATATGAAGTTCAATTCTAACTTGCACTCTGGTTTACTACAGCAGCACAGCAGAACATTTGATCTAAGCAGTCTGTCTATCTATGTAAAAATCAAAACGGCAGGCATGTAGACTGTAATCTTTTCTGCTGTTGAACAATGCTCTGTTTTGGCCCTTTGCGCAGAATGATAAGGGGAAGGTCTGTGTGGTTATAGTGAATAAATAGAAGTCACAGGTCTTCAGACAACACGGTTCAGCTGACCTAGTGAGCAGAGCTGGAAGACATGCAGCATGACTTTCATATACATGGTTATATGGAAGCATTGGCCTGTACTTGAATGTTCGGTTTTGTGTAATTCCTATATATTTCATTATTTGGATTTTGTATAGGATTGGATTTTGGACTTTCAGTCAAGGACAGAAGACTTTTATGTCAGTATGTACAGAAAACAAAAATCAGCTTTGTTCTTTCTCATTTCATTTTTCAAGTGTTTTAAGCCTAAAAAGGTACCGTGGATGCTGCAGCATGGGATCTGAAAGACGTAAAATAAAGTAGAAGGCAAGTAGGAAAATAAAATAGGAGTCCTGGAAAAAGTGTCCAAATAGCCTTTTCTGGTTTAGGGGTGGTTTTTGAAACATTCAGGTTTTTACTCTTTTGAAGTACTGTTAGGTTACTGGAAAAGTGTCAAAGATTGAAGTTAATGGAAAGATTGTCATCCACAATGGGATAACTCAGATTTGATTCTAATTATGGTATTCTGCAGGCAAACTGGTCTAGAAATAAAGACCACTATACATGGTGCAAATGAGGTTCTCTGCTAAAATTCCTGTCTGACTTTGTCCAAGGACTTCCTTTTACATCTGCAAGGTTTGCAAAAAAACCCCTAATTTTTAAAAAATCTATGCATACACAATGTCAGCCCTTCTGATCTAGTAATGGAATAGGTAGCCATACAGTTTCAATTTTAATGAAATCTATTTCTTCCTGTACTCCCAGAACGTGTTTGTAAAACATATTCACCATTCAGCTTTCAAAGGCTATTCCATAAGCAGAGAAATGTGCACTTTATTAGAGTGCCCTTGACTGAAATCCTAAAGTTAAGTGGGTAAATTATTATTTTTTCTTTTTTCCAAATTTGTCCTTTATTTGCTGAAACCAATTGCATATTCTATAACTGAAAAGCTAGTTCAATTTTTATGGGTTTAATAAAAAGCAGCATTTTTTTCAATACATATTAAAGAATGTGATTTTTCCTCAAATCTGCCTAGACTAAGTGTAGAAAGATTTCCTATTAGGATTGTCAAAGTAGCCACAGAAAGCTGACTTCGTCTAAATAATGTGCTACATAAACACCCAGCAGCTCTGGAAATTTTCTTTCCTCACACTTGAGCACCAAGTACAGCAATGGGGAAAGCACACTGCCAAAGGCATTCTTAGTTTGAGGTGTTTTGTGATATACAGAGCTGGGAAGGAGAAGGACAATGGAGTATGTTTTCACAACCATTAAAAGTAAAAACATCCTAAGCTTACTAGTCACTGGGTTTGTAAGAGATAAAGACCTCACAGCCGTCCCTCAAGTCCAAAAAAGGCAAATCTATATAGATGACCCATACAGATGTTTGGCATATCAATTTTGCTTAGGATATTTTGGCAAGCATATTAATAAAATGAAATGGAATGAATTTATTATGACTAAGCTCTACATGTATTCTGAAATAATCTTCTTTTCCTTCTGAATTTCATCCTGAATAAGTGCTAAACTTTATCAATGTTTAAAATAAAGTATTTTCTACAAACTCCTTTTGCAAGTCTGTAACAGAGAATGGAAGAGTGTTTAATGCTGGAGTAATTTTTTACTTTGACTAATGACAGTATATCCGATCTGAGAAGAACAGATGTAACTTGTGTTACATGCTGCAGACTTCACTGCTTTCCTGTGATAACTTTGAAAACTTAACTAAAAAAGGCCATTTCTGTAGGGCAGAGATACTACAAGGTGAAATCAATCTTGCTGCTGATGAAAGGAATTGTATGCCACACAGTTTGCACTTTAAATTATTTAAGAGCGTTAAGGCTTCCTTGCCAGCAGACATAATTGATTTGAGAGTTGGTTCACTAAAGACTAGCAACATGCTATGTAAAATTTGCGACGTATTCTGTGTTGGCAGTTCACCATGCTTCTGGGCTAAAGAAATTGCTTAGAATTGCTTTAATTCATAAAGGCGTTCTAGGCAAAGTCATTGTGACAAGAGGCACTGCGGAAATAAAATGGTCACTAGTTTTCCATGAAATACTGGAAATGGGGATTCAGTCTACTCAGTAGATTTCATGCTCCCAACCATCCTTCAAACCACTAGCAAAACGTCTCACAGATGTAGCTCCTGGAGCTAGAAAGAAAAGTCAGGCAATCATCAAATGAAACAGAATGAGGCAGCAAATTTCTCTTTGGCTTGTCCCCTCAATCTAGATGACTGGAACACTCAGCATGCAAAAAGCTATAAGTCGTTTAAATTATTTCCTGCCTGTAAAATAATTTGCTACCTTTTCTTTCTCATACCCCAGAAGGTTAGATGAAAAAAAAAGCATGCTAGTGCTTGGAAATCTAAAATGGCAAATGAGTTAGTTCTTCAGTCAAAAGAACATCCTAAAGCCTAGCTGATCACTCCAGCCTTTTGCTAATGAAAAGTTGCCCATCAGGGACCTGAATCAAATGAAATGGAAACAGACCCTGAAGACCACTGCTTTCATTACACCTACAGCATCAGTCTCTACCCATCTTACCATCCAAGGAGGCCAAGAACATGTACATTCTGCGACTTCTTAGTAAATCACATATAAACCATTCGTATGCTTGTCTGTGCTCTCGGAGCTGCTGCCATGTATTTGGCCCATCAAATCTAGCTGGATATATTTTTACCCAAGAATAAATAATTTGGATTAAAATAGTTGAAATCTAGTTTCATATCTTCTGAATATATGCTCGTTAGCTGAACCGTGCTGTTTGAAGACCTCTGACCAGGCAATCATCTGTTTGGCATAGGCTGAGTCCATCAGTATGGGCCAACACTATGAAGATAATAAATTATCAGTAAAACACCTATTCATGATTAGTCTGCAATAAATGTCATGCATTTAGGGAAGAAAACAGAACAATGAGGACATGCAGCGCAGCAGGTCAGGTCTATGCATGGGTTCAAGGCTTAATGAAACATAGTGAAGCATGTCATGTCTGAATGGAGACTTCAAATAAATAATTTACTTACTTGTCCATTCTGTCTCATTAAATCTTCCTTCTTGTCTTTCCCTTGTGACAATTTTATTACTTCCACAATTTATTGTTTTTATGTGTCAGTCTTTATAATTGTCTTTCATTATTTTGACTGTTCAGCTGAAGCAAAACACATTTTGGCTTTTTTCTATAACAATCAGACAAATCACAGGGTTACTGATGCGACCATCAGGATTTTGGGTTCCTGCTTGTTCTAAGCAAGGTAAATTAACAGTAATTTTAAGATAAAATTGTAGCTTTTTTTAATCAATTGAAGGTAGGAAGTAGCAATTGAAAAATGAACGGGCGACTGATACAACCTGTCCTTTCGTCAGCTAGCATCATCTTGGCATATTGAGCTCTTGGAGGTCTGCTATAGGCATAAAGCACTAAGCCTCAGCAGGAAATATTGTTTAACAGCTCGCAGGGCCAGAATTAATTAAAACAGTGTTGGCTCCATATTTACTTTTCTAAATTTTTTAATCTATCCACATACAGATGCACAAATACTCCAGTTAGAGCAAGAAATTGGAAAAAATGCTGCCAGAATTAATTAAAACAGTGTTGGCTCCATGTTTACTTTTCTAAATTTTTTAATCATGGACTGATACGCTGAAAGCTACTTTAGTCATTAATCTCTGGTTATTACAAGTCAATGATGGATTTTTATTTATGTTACTTATTAATTAACAACAAAAGAATGTACGATGTGAATGCTGTGTTAGTTTTAAGGAATCTGACTTGGGTATATTTCTTGTCTCCATCTCTGTGACTTGAGGATAGAACTAACTTTAAGGTAACTTTTATTGCATATTACACCAGGATCAAAATCCTCGCTTTAACCTCTAATCTACTTCACATTGTCAAAATGACAAAAATTCAGCTTTGGGCACTTCTAGCTCCCTTTCCCCCCCAAAATGTCTCTGAAGACATTGCGGTCAGTCCAGTAAGAATCAAATTTAAGTGTAATCAACATTAAAAGAGCTACAATGATGCAAGTTTATTTTAAACATCCTTGTTTTCTTTTTATTACAGACCCTTTATCAGTGACACTTCTCTTCCTTAACAAAGAAAAGAATTGATGAAAAATAACAGTTTTCTATATGCTGGATTGTTTTTCATCCAGGTCTATTTCTTATTTCGTGGCTCAACAAGCAGTTGTACTTGTCGAATTGAGATGATGGCGGCAGGGGAACAGGCAAAACCAGCAGGGAATGGGATCTGCGTACACCATTCCTGTTATGATTTAGTGGTCGTTTCAGATCTCCTAAATGATCTGAATAAAAAGCACCACTTAAAACTGCAGGAAAAACAGGAAAAAGGGGCGGGGGGGGGCGGGGAAAGGAAGTAGGAATTTTGTTCAAATCAGTCTTGTTCAGGATGTAATTCATTGAGATGCAGGGTGATAATTTTCCTCTTGTTGCTGCTGGAGAAGGGAGGGTCCTGGTTAGGCCACCATTCATCCCGGCTATGCACAGGTGACAATTACCTTGTTCTGGTTCTCAAGCTCATGGGACCTCTCAATGACCTAATTTAATTAGTCCATTGGAAAATGTACTTAGTGGCATAACTAGGTAGATTTCTGCTTGGTTAGTGAGTTAGTGAGGAAAGACTTGTGAGTGCCAGAGCTGGAGCAAGGCAGAGGTGTGTTGCTACTCTTCAGTAATTTGTCTCGGCTGCTGTAGTGAACAGATGGGAGACTACATAATCCAAACGCACGGCCTAACTCACACCAGTTTGCTTGTCGCCTTGGAAAAGGGGTCTGACTCCTTCCGTATAGGGACAACAACATGGGTATTCTTGAGCTGTGGATTAGTAGGGAGACAGGAAAGGTCTCTCACGGAATTTAGCTGATCATTTTCTGTTCTGTTCTGTCTGGAGGCTGAATAACTTTCTGTAGCTCAAACAAAAGATAACATTGATATGAGTACTGCATATGCAATAGAGAGGAGTTCTGGTAACGATTTTTGTTGCCGTTGCCAAAGAGCACAAGCACAAGACACCACTGAGAAGCAAAGGAAAGGTGCAAGTTGTTTTTTTTAAAAAAAAAGTGGAAAAATGGTTAAAAGAAACAGAAGAAAATATATGTATAGTCAGGGAAAGGGCAATACAAACTTAGTGATAGTCATGAAGCACAACATTAATGCTAATTCAAGGAAAGGTGGAATATGGATGCAAAAGCCTGAAGTCTAAATCACCTCTGAAAGAGATATTAAGAGAAAGGAGAAAGAAATTAAAAAAAAACCCATATTCATGTTTACATTTCTTTTGCATGATTTGTATGCGCCTTGCTCCTGGGCTTTAGGTATTACTACACCTCCTATAATAATTTTTTTCTGTTTGTCAGGGAATTCTGTTTGTCCATAATGTTTTTACAGTGAACATTTTAGCTGCATTGCTTCCAATTGTTTTTCTTGGGAAAGTAGTAGAATCACTGGTGCATGGCTTTTTAAATAAACCTTACAGGAGGTATCAAATAATTTACTTTTTTTTTTTTCTGCTTGTGAGGCAATCATTCCTCAGTAGGTGATTTCAGCAGGAAGACTGACCTCGGAAGCCCTCGGCAGCTCTCCGCTCCATGCCAGGCTGCTCTTTCTTCCCCTTCCACGCAGCACCCACCACAAAAAAACTACTCCCTGAACTGTAGCATGAACGACGTCACAAAAATGATCTGAATGAAAAGCACCACTTAAAATGTGCAACAAAAAAGAAGTCGGAATTATTTTTAAACCAACGTTGTTCATCAATCAAGTTCACAGCTTGGCTCAGCATGCCGTTGTGCTGTGCCTCCATATTGGGGTAACAACAGCCTGCATCACAGCTTATAATGCCAGAGAAGCTTTTGAGCTTCTTTGGGAAGAGGTAAGAGAAATATAGGAAAAAGAGAGTTTTTTCCTAAATAATAGTTCAATGGGACTTTTATGTTGCAAGATGGATGAGGTTAGTGTTTGCAGATTGTTTGTAGTAGGCTTCTGATATGTATGAAATCAAAATAATTGCCAGTTTGAAACTGAAAAATGTATCATTAAATTCTTGAAGTCATGTTTTCCTTACATGTTGCATGAGTGCCGATGGGAGGCAGATGGTGTGGGAGAAGCACAAAGCCTTGGGATCCTCCTTCCCTCAAAAGGTGGCATGGAGCCTGTGCAGCCCCCCAGCCTCCTGTGGCCCCGGGCAGCTCTGAGGAGGAAATTGACCTCTCAGTGGATCGTGCCCGTCACCGATGGACTTTTGCACATTGATTAACACGTATTTTTCTCTGATGCTTAACCTTTTCACAGAAAATACCTGTTAGGTCTGTCATCATGAGCCTTATACTACCTCAGGCTATTCAGTTAACTATGGTGCATTTCACCCTTTTTTCTCTTTTAAGGCAAGCATTCTCTAAGAAAGTCTATGTTAACTGCTAAAATTTTCTGAATGTGTAAAGGTGTTCAGCTTCATAGTGGTTAAGGACAGAAAAGAAGATGAGACAATCTGGACTGCTTTTCTCTTACTCTTGTATGCTTAGACTATTGAATGCCAGCTTTATCTGAAATCCAATAGTATGTATTTTATTAAAGCATGCAGTTCAGGAAGACCCTGTCTGATTATGAAGCTATTGAAAGATGAAGGCTCCAGAGCTTTCACTGGTTCATTACCATCACTGTTATGAATTTTAGTTCATAATTTATAAATTACGTCTGTTGTGTAGGTTACAGAGCTCATTAATATCCATTAATTTTGTCTCTGTGTGTGCGTGTATGCAGATACTTATACAATAATGATACAATTATTTTTTGTTAGAAATTATACAGACTGAGGTCTTCCAGTCACTAACTAAACAGACTTTTTTCCCCAGGCCCTGAATTGTTCTTATGGCTGTTAGTCACTAGTCACTGTTTCTGGGGATCAGAGTGTGGCGTGTAGTGTTCTCACATCATCTGTCTTCCTGGTGCCACAAGACTGAGGTAAAATCATTCTCCCATCCCTCTCATTACTTGGTTTGTATATCCATCCGTCTCTACTCCTTTGTGCAGCATTATTCACTGGGGACTCCTGTTAGTTACTGCCTAACCCTCACAGCCCTTAAATCCTTTCCAGGGTAATTGCTTCCCGGGACAGCATCTATCTCTGTATGAAGCTACATCTTATGTACCTGCCATATCCTCTTAATTATTTCCAATTTACCTTTGTTGTAGACAGGTTTTATTGGTTATTAATCATCTACATCCAGATCAACATAGGAAGAAAAACATATCAGATCCACAAAGCTCAACTAAAAATGCAGAGAGAGGAAGGAGGCTTTTTACTTACTCTATTTAAAGGCTTTTTATGTGATCTGTCGGTCAATTCTTAGGTCTTTAACATGGACTTTAATGCTATTTTTGTCCATTTAGTGCTGCTAAATGGAGCGTCAGGTGCCATTGAGATTGTATTTTTCATTACATGCTGGCTTTCAAAAAATTGGAGATATTTCTAAATTTCTTTTATATCATTGATGCAGTTCACAAGGACCAGCCTCACAAACAAGTGAGTTAAAAAAACAGAAAAGAATAAGCAGGAACAAGAAGTGGTGGGACAGAGAAGTGAATAATTTTTCATGCTAACTTTGCCACAAAATGCAACATAATAAAAAATCGCCTCCTCAAGTTCATGGCTGGAATTAATCAGATTAAGTAAATATCAATGTTTTCGTTTATAGTAAGAAAATCATCCTTCTTGCCCATTTTGAATAGCATTAAAAACATTGTTCCAGTTTTCAGAAATTTCTCAAATATTTCTTAGAGATAAACAAGTACCTTAGCTGGTACTTTTACATCTTTGGAGATAAAATTATTTATATTTTCCTCTTAAATGTTTGTGTGTACATGGTATTTAACATTCTCTTTGGTTACCAATGAGCTGGAAAGTATTAAATCATCCGCGGTGATTAAGAATACAGAAAAGATATTTTGGTATACACATTGAAAATGTTTCTATTTCCATCTAGTTATGCATCCATACAACATACAATTCTGAGAATAACTCTCCTCCTTAAATCCTTCTTATTGCCCTGGCAGTGGTGTATTTTTCCTTGCTTTTGACTTTCCTTAGCCTAGTTAGGTATTTCATAGGCAAAAATCAGTATAAATAAAATGCTAGGTCCTGCTTCTTTTTCATTTTTTCTTTATTACTTTTTATTTCTGAGTTCTGCTGTGGAATGAAGATGGAATTTCAGTCTCAGCTATTGTATTTTTCTTTGAATTGTGCCTTAATAGGCACCTAATTTGGTCCTGCTTAAAGAGCTCGTAATTTTCGATCTCGTATTTCTTAGTTATTCATTTCTACACTAGGGAGTCTCAATAGCATCTCAAGTGTGCTGTGGAGAGAAAACACCTGTTTCTTTGGATAAATTCCTATCAGAACTTGCTTTCAAACAATTTTGTCTCTGGAATCATCACTTTGCACTGGTGACCTTCAAACTGCTGAAGGAAAGAAATTAAATGTGATCTATAAGGGCAACAGAAAGTAAGAGGAGCTCTTCTGCAGGGATTGAATCAATAAAGACTCCATCAAATTTTGCTTAGAACCATGAAGCTATAAGAGCACCCAAATGTATGTGATGGAGGAAAAGAAAAAAGACCATGTTTTGATTTTGGTCAGCTTTCAATTCTTAAAATAATGCTAAAAAGGGAGGACAAGCATCTGTTTGAAGCATAAACAAAACAGCAATCACAAAAGTTAGTATTTCTTTGTCATTATTTAATGACTAGGACTGAAATCCTTGATAATTTAAAGTTCAATCAGTGTTCAAAGATCTCTATTTTCTTGGATTAAATTCAGTTCTTTTTGGCTATGCACTGAATTTGCAAAGCAGAAAGCAGGCTTTTTTTTTTTTAATTTGAGACTTGCACATTGTTTCAATTTAGCAACAATTTCACATAAAATAAAATCTCCTTTAAAGCCTATTAATATTTCAAATCATTAACCTCTGAAAACCTCAGAATCCCTAAATACCTGAAGGACTGAAGGCACTAAGCAGATTTAAAATTGGCATTGATTGGCAGTCCCTGAAAGGCAGTTGTTCTATCTTTGTAAAATCTGAAGTCTATTTTAGCTTTCATTCACTTTACATGTTCTGCTAGCCTAAGGGGGGGAAGGCTTACTCTGGAAGTATCTTAAAAAAAATAAAAAAAATAAGATAAAACTCTCCCAAAATTCCTACAAAACATCTTCAGATCAAATTATGTGCTTTTTTCAACAAGAGTTTAAGGTGCTGGGAATTCTTTGGTTTGTAAGGGAGAAAAAAACACAACTGTTTTGATGTGTTTGAAATAAAGAAATTAGGAGAGATTCTGCATACGAGAGATTCTGAAGTATCTTACTGGAGAGATGGCAGAAATCCCATGCCACTCTGAGACACCACAGGGATCAGCTGAATGCATAAATGTACAGGGATCAGGATAAAGAAGAAATTGCGTGCTCCTTCCTGTAACCCAGTCATAGCTACGTACGAGTTAAGGTTTATGCGTACCAGAGGCAAGCAGTGATGCTCTTATTGTTATTTGATTCTGGACTGATTTCAAAGGTCAACAGCTTTCATCGTTTTTTAATTGATAAATTAAAATGTGAGCTGAGGTGGGTAACAGACTAACAATTGACAAAGACAGGAACTTAGAATCCTAAAACAGCATAGGTTGAAGAGATTTCTGGAGGTCACCTGTCTCAAGCTCCCACTCAAGGCAGAGCTAGCTTTGAATTTAGAAGCAAGTATCATGCTACATCAGGTTGCTCAGAGTCATACTGACTATTGCCCAGAATGGAGGTTCCACAACTGTCCTGGGCAACCTCCTGCAGTGTTTGATCTCCCTCAGTGTGAATTTGCTTTTATTAATATCTAATCGGATTTTGCTTTGTTGCACCTGTAGGTTGATATACCTATTTGGACATCCTAGGAACTGGAAGCTAACCAGAATCTAGAAAAAAAAAATGTTTTTAAGGAAAAGACTCATGAAGGAGCAAATTTGTCATAAAACAGAGAGCCAGAATTCCTAGTCAGAACCAGCAGAACAGCTGCTATAGTTTTCAGATAAGTGGCACAGGATCCACTAAGAATGATCACACCACCTGGTTCCAATAAGGATGGCGTTATAAGGAGACGACCCAGCTTCTTCCCTCAAGCATCCTGTCTGGTCCTGAGGTCATGTTCCTGTTACTCTGACTCCTTCTTGAGCATGACCTCAGGACCAGACAGGATGCTTGAGGGAAGAAGCTGGGTCTTCCCCATTTAATGTTCTGGAGACCAATGTTTTCATATGTGTTGTCCACTGCTGAAATATCCTAGAAAATTTTGTTCATTCATTGCTTTGGAGATTCTGGAAAATGGCAGTGCTGAATAAACCCTTTTCTGCTTTTAGCACATATGGATGTATATGGACCTCAAGCATTTTCTAAATGCATCTCCATCCATAATGAAGAATGCTGCTGTGAGGTAGAGACGTGTCACCCTGCCCCTTGGCCAATATCGGCAGTGTAGGCAGACTGACCCCTCCTCTGCTCAAGCAAGGATTCCTCCACACCTGACTGCCAGGTGCAGAAGCCTTGTCTTATTATCCTTGGTTAAAGATAGGAAAATAAAGCAATGAGAGTGAGATTCATCTCACCTTTAACCAAAAGCATTCAAAGATAAGGAATTAATTTTTTGTGTCTTTTCTTGAGGTCAGTGGATAGAAATTTCAATAAGGGAGCCATTTCATCTACCTTTTTATTCTGACTAAAAAGGGAGCCTTGGTAATTAGATTAAACTGAATGTGTAATTTTTAGATGAACTTTCTCATAGAGATTAAAGGTCAGACACATAACGGTATTTAAACTTTCAGCTCCTTTTTTAGGCAACTATCTCACATTGATTTTACTGACAGCTAGCTGCCTGAGTAATTTCTGAGATTTTGATCTAATTGCAGTATAAAGATCACATGTGAAATTTGTGGCAGGCCTTACTGAAGCAAATCTTTCAAAAAAACATTGCATACTCTCTTGGATAATATAAATAATATTTTTCGTTTCTGCTTCATTACTGAGATATAATTCATAGGAGAATCCATTTAATGTTTGCACATTATGAAAACACTTCTAAATAAATTTTTAAGATATAAATGATAAATTTTAAAACTTAATTTAAACTCACGTTTTGTGAATAAATTAAAATCATCTACCCAAATTATCAAGTTATTTTGAACTTCAAAGACAAGCCTGCTTTAGGAAGTACTATCCCCTACTGCCTCATCCTGTTATGTTTTAGAAAAGCTGAGGAGCTGCTTCGAATTAATGTGAATATGTCAACGCAGAAATGCTAAAATACATTATTGACTTTACATCTTTACAATAACTACTATTTTTCTATACACTGGATCTATACACTTTTGATCCTTGTTTAAAAAAAAAGCATTGTTGTTTCTTAAATATATTCATATAAAATGTGATAAAAGGATAATATTATTTAAACTAAGTAGCAATTTCCATGACATATTGTGTCTAAGCTAGGAAAACAGCCAAAGTTAATTCATAACGTATGTATGTTATTTAATAGTAATAAATTTGGCCTCCTTTTTGCCTTTTCATGGTCAAGCGAATGCAGCTTTGTAAAAAGTAACCCTCCAGCTTTGGTGACTTTTCTCAACTAAAGAGATTCCTGGAGCATTTTGTATTTGTAATCTGTTTGATTTGTCTGTGCTTTTGTACAAGGAAATGAGCAGCTCATGCTAGAAATACATTTATTGGATGTATTGTAGTGGCAAATGAAGTGAATACTTTCCTTCCTGCTAACCGATGTTATTTTTTGTGAGTTGAAGAAATCAACGCGTAGAGATGCTCAGTCTCTTCCTGTTCTTCTGACACAGGTCTCCCCAAATGAGACTGCATAAGACTTTTATCCATTCCTTTTGAAACCAACTTCCTAGACCAATTGGTCTTCGAATAGCAAGTAAAACCCTATAATGACAAAGATCAGCGGATGCCTCTGTGGAGGGATGAATAATCTCTTGAAATAGTGAAAAGCATCTTAAATGTTGAAAAAAAGCAAAAATGCCCAAAGACCATCATCCATAACATTTCTAGGGCCTGGAAGATAACAGCAAGTTCTATAATCAATATGCAAGTTTGCTGACTCAAGTGTTAACCTAATTTTTGCACAGTTCAGGAAGAAAAAATTCAATTTAAATGAGCAGAGAAAAATCAAACCCATTTGTTTACTTTCAATCTCTCTGATTTCATTCTCTGTGAAATCTAAATTCTGCCTTTCACCACACTAATAAGATTACCATATTTGCATGTTTTATTATTCATAAAAGCTTATTTTAATTTATATGGCTTTATTTAATTTCTGAATTAATTGTATGGTGTGTGTTTAAAGTGTACATAGCTGATAATATCATCTATATTATTGCTGAACACTTACAGTGCAGCAGAGCCACAAAACCTCCAGAAATGATTGATGTCTCTTGTGCTGAGTGTATGAATACACACAGAGAGGAAGGAAAGCAGAAATCTGTACTAACACAGTACTTTTGTACTTTGATGTCCCCAGTCCTGAAGGACTAATGGCAAAGTCGGATTCTGGACTTGCACAGGAAGAAGAATAGAAATCCATGGAAGGGTATTTCTGATTTGGGAGAATGTTCTGTTCTTAGTCTATAGTGGTGATATTAAGCTGTTGTCTCTTCAATGCCCTTACTGAGTTGCCCATAGGAGCTAAGTCAAATGGTTTAATAACAGCCTTTTCTGTGGAACACAGCTTCAAATTATTTTTAGCTGTGAGTATTTTAGTACAGGGTGGTTTTAAATATGAAGCATTTAATCTTAGTTTATAGCATGATTTCTAGAACAGCATAATAATAAGAAATACATTTTCAGAAAACCTTTAGAATATTGTTTTCTGACATGATTATTCAAAAGGTTTAATATACAGTGGCTCCAAAATGAAAAGAAAGAAAAAAAATAGTTTCTATGCACAGGAATACAACAGGGAAGTTAGAACAATGCAATATCTTTTCTAAAGTCCAAATACCTGAAAACTGGATTCTCCACCTACGTGTGACGTGGCTAATTACTGCTGATCTGCTGAACTTTAGTAAAATGGATATTAGGCTTGTAAGGGACATCCAAGTCTAATAAATAGCAAATATTGTAAGATCATTTAAAAGTGCTTATGCTTCAGATGCCTTAGTCAACATGGGAAGGTAGAAGTGTTGGAAATCCTACCCACTTAACGTAATTAGGGTTGGTGAGTTTTTTTTCCTTTTATTCATGGAAAAACGAAAGCACTCTTAAAAAAAAAATAGTCCCTTACAATAAACTTAGATGCAAAGAGCTAAAAGGTATCTCCTAATATCATCAAACGTACATAATCCAGCATTTAAAGTGAAATAGGTTTTGCCTCCTAGAAAAACCTTAAAAATCTGATTAGCCTTCATTAAAATTAATTAAATACAATTAATTAATTGAATTAAACTTGATTCAATACAGCTCCCTTTGACTTCACTGTATTTTGAAGCAGCTTCTGAGCAAGTTACAAGACTAATCTAAATTATACTAACTCACTGCATGAAATCCTGGCTCTGCTGAAATCAGTGGTAAAACTCCCACGGACTACATTCAGGTCGGGATATTACTGAAATCATCTGCATCAAAGTAGTGCTCAGCACACCTGTGGTGGAGGTGAAGCTCAAAGGCATCTTTCCAGAAGGAACTATAAGGACTAAGTGGGCCTGGAGTTGTCCTGCAGAAAGAAAAATGTAAGTCTAAAGGTTTGGGGATTTTTCTTGGCTCCAGATTTTCTGGGTACTGTTTGATTTCTCTAAATGTTTCCTTTGCAGTCCTGAGCTTTACAAAACCGTCAGTGGTTTGTTAAAAGTCAGAGATGTAAGGTCAATGGACCCTCAGCATTTTCACCTTGTTATTTGCCTCTTATTGCTGTGCCCTTTGTTTTAATATGTTAGTATGGGTTTTGCACTAGCCGCCTTCTTTCTCAGGAGATAGCTGGATTAATGTACCTAAGAAAAGAACTCTCTCTGTGGCCAAGTGCAAGACAGCTGTTCATAGCAGCCTGAATGGTGTTGTGTTGTTCTGGATTTGTCACTAAAATAGTGTTGATAATGCACCAGCGTTTTGGCTGTTGTTAACAATGCTTGTACACCATTAAGTTGTTCTCTATTTAGATTTGGCTGTGTCCTAAGCAGTCAAAAATTTCCATTTCGCTTCTATGGTTTGTGTTTGGTTTGGTTCACTGGTTGGTTTTTTTTTTTTTGTTGGGTGTGTTTGGGGTGTTTTTTGTTTTGTTTTTCTCTTCTTTTCTTTTTTCAAAATGGAATACACAAACTGTTATTCTTTTGATATTAAGTAACTTGAGTGGTTAAATGGAAAGTTGATTTCTGAGGATTCTTGTTTGGAAATAAAAAACATAGGTATCCAGTATACAGATAAATATCTGCATGTACAGGAAAGCTGGTTAGACAGTATTTGCTGAATATGTTATGAACTGTATTCCTGGTTTTCATTAAAATAATATGTTGAGAAATTATTGGGTTGCTGTTTTTTTTTCTTTTCACTGTTCAACAGCTGTATGTTTGTCTGAATAATGTATTGCAAGTATTAAGTGAATAATATATTGCTAGGTCTGACACTGAGCAGCAATAGATGTTGAACAACCTATGTAATGAATTTTCATTCCATCATTCAGTCAGTTCTGGGAAGTGTGTTGCAAAATAGTATGTTGCTCTGGTTTAATTTTGTTTCTAATGCTGTTTATCATCTGTGCATTTTAATATGTGGTGTTTTGTAAAGTTAAGTTGTCCAATAATTTGTCATTGAGTCTATTATATCAGATATCATTAACTTCATGTAATGGTCTTGTCTTCATCTCATTTTTTGAAGCAATTTGACAAGGGGAATATGGGAGTAAGGGTTTGTGTGTGAGAGGGAGAATTGGGGTGGAGGAGAATTGAGAACTAGAGTAAGCGCCCTCACTAATCTCAAATCTTCAGTCTGGGTTCAAAAATTCCCTAATCCACTTGTGTGTAGTGATTGCCCTTCTGGGAGGCCGGAGTCTGCATGCCCATCCCTCAAGTTATCCATAGACCTGTGCTGTGACCTTCTCAGCTGGTAAGTAGGGAGTATTGAAAGGTAAAGTTGTCATTATGGTGAAGAAGGAGAAAGTATGTTAGGGAAAAAAGGGCTGCAAATGAAGATGCTATGGGGTTGAAATTCCCAACATGAAGAAAAGGACAGCTGGGCGTGCCGGATTGAAGTTCCGTAAAGAATTGTAATATTCAGGTTAGTGTACCTCCAGATTTATTACTGCTGCTGCTCATGGGACTGCTTAATACATGGAAAGTACCTACTAGTCTAAAAGCTGCATTGGGATAACAGGCACACAAAGAACTGATATTCATAATTGCTAGCCAGAAAAATTTACAAATTAAAAAAAAAAAAAAGGATAGTCAAAGTGGAAAAAGTCCTGTCTTTTTTCTATCTGAATAACTTAATGTAAGCCTCTTATTTTGAAAATGTTTTCATCATTGTTGTTTTCTTCTTTTACATCTAACCAGTGTAAATTTTTCATATACTTGAAGTATCTTTGAATAGGAACAAACCAAAATGCTTTAATCTTTCATTATCTCTTGTTACTTGCTTAATTCAACATAAACTTGTAAGTGACTTTTATTGACCATAAACCACATTTTTTGACAAACATATTATTCAACTCCCAAACTGTTTAGTCCTAAGTCAAGTTCCACTGTCAAGCCTTTCTAGCATTATAAGGATTTATATTTTCTTAATATGTACTAATTCATACTCTGTTGAACAATTATACAACCTTAAACACAAGAATTAATAACCTTTTTTTTCCCTTGTTTGGCTGGCTTTCTTCAGATATTTCTGGGGAGGAGTGGTGTATGTCCCTTAAATACTCATTGTCAGATGTCTAATTATCATGCCTGGATTCTTCAGAAATTGGTACTGTTTAAAGCATGTTACAGCTGGAACTGATTAGAGTAATAAAGGGGATCTGATGTGCTAGGGAAGTTCTCTTTACCCTCAGAAATAAGGCAAGTGCTGCTGAATCCCATACAAATGAACTGGAATTTTCCAGTTTGTTAGTAGGAAAGCAAGCCAATTTTATGATGCTTCCTCATTTGAAACACTTTTTGAAGTTGCTTCTATTGAAGGCAAGAATTAAGATTCCTGATTGGTTCTGCAGATAATTACATCGCAGATTTGCACCAGTGCAGAAGTGCTGATTTTGCTGTATTAAATGCCTACTTTGGTAATTAATTCCAAGTGTGGTGCACCTGAGTAGCAAAACTCCCTGGTGTAGTTTATTCAACATTTTCCCCTTCCAGCCAAATAGCTAGTTTGCAGATTTATAGTTTTGCAAGCATAACATCATGTAAATTGAATCTTTTTCAGTGGGACTTCATTTAATTTCTCATGATTGATTGAGAGGGGTAAGCCAGCCAAGAGGTAGTGTAAATCTGACCTCTTACTGACTTTCCGTTCACTGCAAACAGAAGGTTTTATCTCATCTTCTCAGACCTAGTTTAATAGTTTCTATTTGTGGCTAAATGTTTATCTTAGGTCAAGCTCCTCAGGTAGCTTGATCTTGTGTAGAAGGTGTCTGAAGATGATCTTATTTAAGTGGAACCACAAAAAAGTGTCTAGTGATTACTAGGAAATTCTTAACAGCTGCTGCACTGGGGTATGCATGGCAGTAACCCACTGCTGTGAGTGGAAACCCTTGACTGTGGCAATTAGATGATGATACTGGGAGGAAAAAAATACATGTGTTACAGAGGTCCTGGACTCTCAAGGTGAGGGAAGGTCTTCCGAACATCTTAAAAAAAAAAAAAAAAATAAAAAAATTAGGAGCTTATGAACTAAATACAGTGAAGATAAAATCTCTTCAACTGTATTAGAAGAATTTCAGTTTTTCTTTAGGGGGAAGAACTTTGTTGAAGTAGCTGTTACTGTAACAACTCTCCACCAAAACTATGATGGTTTGTTAAAAGAAACAAACTGGAAGTGATGGGTATAATTTGGGAGGGGGGGGAAATTTTGATTTTACTGCCTTTAGGTATACTATATGTTGTACCAAGACAAATATTTTATTTTAAAAATTAAGACTTTAATATGTTTCTGTGGTAAGGACTTGAGAGGACCAGGAGTAGACTGAGGCTCAGGAGGCTTTCTGGATCTCAATTGATATTGAGCTATTTTGAACACTGGATGTGCCAGAGAGACTAGTCTTTCCAAATACAATTACATTACACTTATAAAATCTATTAAAAGTATCTACAAAGAGTGATTTGGAGAATGGGCCTGAAAACGTCCATTAATGTCCCTGTGGATCTCCTCTGAACAAAGTGTGCCTTGAGTGAGATTTAAACTTTAACCCTAAACCATCTGCTGATCAAAAACTTGCTGCTTTTCCACTGTGGTTTTGCCAGGGAAATCTGTATAGACTCAAAACCAACAGTGAAACAACAGGAGGTCTCGGCTATTTCTGGTGGGAGCTTTCAGGACAAAAGGGATGATGGAGGCTTGGTGGTGGTGGTGAGTGCAGATGGGTGAACCCCTGCATTTCCCCACCCTCACCAGCTTCTGAACCTCTGCCATGATAGTGCTTAAGGGACCTTACCTCTTCCCTCGGACTCTCTTGTGAGCCTAAACCCTACATCCTCACTGTCCTAAATCAGGGCACTGCAGGCTGAGGTTATGTAAATTGCAGGCCTTGCATGTAAAATGGTTCATACGTATGGATTATGTGACAATTCTGCTGAATCTTCTGAAGAGTTTTGAGGCATAAATACAAGAAAGATTCCTTCTCTTTACTTGTCTCTGTTGAACATTTTAATAATTTAAGGAAGAATCTCAGTGGAACCAGTGAATTAGATTCTTGTGAGTTTGAGGCTGTTTTTTTTCTTGTAGATATGAAATGTGATTTTTGCATAGCAGGTTCTGAAATAGTAACTTTCTAAAATGAAATAAATTCTTATATTATCTCAACTCACTCTCTGCTTAAACTGAGACTAGTAAGTTCTAACAGTCTTGATACCCTTTTAAGCGTGCCCCAAAAAGACAAGACTTAAATTTAACAATCAATAGCTTCAGTGCTTCCCAAATACAAATATGTAAAAGCTACCCTTTCTGGCAAGTGTTTGGATTTTGGTCTGATGAACTGCATTTAAGCAACAGACAAGCAAACAAAAATTCCAATACTTGTATTCTCCTACAGATGAACGTAACACTATACAATTTTGATGTCTCACTTTTTTCCTCTCTTCTCCAGGAAAAAAAAGAAAATAATGCTGAATGGTATTATCTCTGTGTTGCTAGCATATCAGAATTGCACACTAGAGTATGGAAGTATTTCAGAGTATTTCTTTTCCTATTTAAGTATATAATCAAAACTCAGTGCTTTTTGAAACTAGTTTTGAATTACGGGGGGTCTTAGGTAACTTATTGCACCATTTCTTCTTCCTTATATCTTCTTTATTAATGTCTAAAAGAGCTTAGTACAGTTTATACATTAGAAGTGGGGAAAATTCTACTAGAATATCAAAGCACCAATGAAGCTGGCCAGCTACACAGACCATTGCACGTGCCGCTGTAGGCATTCACTCTGTAGGTCAGCAGGTGAGTTTTAAGCATTAATCCTCTCATAATGTGTACATGACAGCACGGGTAGCATTTAAAGGCCACTCATATCTGTCGTCAAACTGAATTGGAGAGTTAACCACTTCTGTCTCAGGGAATTCAAATGAAACCAGCCCCCTAGGCACAAAAGCCTGTTTTAAAGGTAGGGAGTAACAGACATAACTAGGTCTCATTTGCAACGAGCTGGACAATTTAGCTCTCGACATAATTTATTTGACTCTACTTAAAATCAAAATGCTGCCTGAGCCAATACTGCTGGTACAGTAACTAGCGGAATGGACTCTGCAGGTAGGTTTTTCTAGTCATTGTTGATACTATATAAATAGTAATGATGATCCTAAGTAAAAACACAATTAGTGAACTATGTAATGCCTTTCTGTTGATATGTGCAATACATCAGAGCACTGCAGAACAAGTAGGAAAGGCTGTGTGCATAAATTTGTCTCGTTTACATTCACACGTTAATGCTTCTTATCGAGCTACTGCAGAGGCCAAGAAACAGAGCAAAAAAAGAAGTTGTATAATCTCGTGCATAGTTTTAAAACAAACAAAACCCCCAACAATCTTGAGCCACAAGATCCTGCAGTATAGATCCACACGTAACTTTTCTCCAGACATATGATTTTTGAGTCAAACTCCTAATTACCTTTCTCCAGACCATTCAAACTGTGGAGAAAAATGTACTTAAGACCTCCTGAGTAGGAAATATAGAGTGTGACTCTTGGCTGATCTTTCTTTATCACTCTTATTAACAAAAGTGAATGAAACTGAGAAATTATTCTAGCTAATAATTCAAGAGGCATCTCAAAAGATCCCTTATTTCAGCATTAATAAAATGACAATGAATAAATGCGGTGGTAATTGTGGGTTGTTTTTTCAAAGGAGGACTTACTGAAGTTTAATCAGTAATGTGCCAAGAAATAAAACTATTACTCCACTAGTCAAGATTTTTAGTGAATATTTTTTCCTACTACTGTGCTTACATATGTGTATGGCATAGTGATCACTCTGTGTATTATGAACATTACTGAAATCATGTCACAACGCTATCCTAGAGTTGACTTTTCCATTTTATCTCAATAGAAACAGTTAAACAAATTATGTAAAACATCACACAAGATCTGGTACCCACAGGTGGCATTAAAGTCCAGGAATGCTCCCTAGAGCCATATAGTATTAGCTAAGATGATTTTCAACATATCTGGGTCAGAGACTTGCCTTTCTTAAAGCTTTTCTATTTCCTTCTGAAAAAGGTGATGTACAAAAAAGGCTTTTACTGATCTACAGAAGCAGCCCACGCTTGTCCCTGCCCCAGCATAACCCAGGGCAGCTCTGGCCTGCTTTGAAGCACTAGCACCAGCTCTAACTGAGGAATAAAAATTGCAGGATGGGCAAAAGTCCCTCCAGCCCCATAGCCTCTTCCCAGCAGCGATGAAAACCAGACTTAAGTATGAATGGGGTGATCATATAATCACATTTCTGCTCGGATGCCCTTTCTGAAAGCAGGAAACTGTTTTGCACAGATATCCTGAACCAGACAAGGTATGTTTATACCCTGTTAGGACAGATTTTTATTTTTTTCCCCACGAGTTTGCAAATATGCAAAAGTGTGAGTGTGTATACCAGCAAAATGTAATGTCCTTATGTGTTTGTGTATACATGAAAAAAAGAATTAACCCCTCTGAATTTTTAGCATTAGCTTTTACTTCTAAAAACCAGACTCCCTGTGCTCACCCCCCAAGAGGTATAACAGGTGTCCAGCCTCACTAGTGCAGCATAAGGGCAGCTGCAGAAGTATGTTAGAGAGGAACTTCCTCTGAGCCCGGCATGGGTCCTGCTGGAAACTGACAGCAAAATCACAGCCCCTTTCTAACACTCCGTGGCTGGAGCCTAGGGCCTTTATTTATGCAGAGAAATTTATGCCGAATAAACTTGCTAGATTCAGAAACAGACTTTGAAAATCCTAAAGAGCACCTGTTAGCACGTACAACTTTTCAATGAGCCTACGATTTTCATTCTGTGTTTTTTCTGGTGGCTAAGAGTTATTTAACGTCATTAAAAACATGTCTAATATTATTTTGATCAAATACAGCTTTCACTTTGATGGAAAAAATCAGGTACTAATTTTGTCATAACAATGAAGAGTCTCTCCTGCATGTGAGAGATCCTCTGGAGACTCCCCTTTGGAACCAAACAGAGGAAGGGACAGGATAGAAGTTCTTAACTCAGAGCCAACAGGATGGGTTAATATAATCTGATATGTATCACTGAATGATACGATCCCTATAATTTATAGTCCTGTAAAGATTTAAGAAGTCTCCTTGCTGTGTTTTTTTTTCTTTTTTTTCTTTTTCTTTCTCTAGGTGTGAATAATGGCGGGGGGACAAGGTGGAGGCAGCATGGAGGGGAATATTTCTGGTAGATTTCGTTTTGGTGGGGGTTTTTTTGTTTGTTTGTTTTGTTGTTTGTTTTTTTTTAAGAACTTGCTTCCTGAAAGTAATTTTATTAATGAACAGCAAGAAAATATTTTTCTAACGTTCACCTGGAGCATAGTGTCTTTAGGCTGGTTTATGCCACCTGAGAGTCTGTTTCCATCAGTTTCGGTAAGTTTCAAGTTTCAATATTTTAAGACTATCGCCACAGTCTGTGCTGAGACATTTAGATGAGATGTGACTTAAAACAGCATAGTAAAAACTCTAAACATGTGTTAGAGCTGCATTCAAGCAACACTGTAGTTTGAACTACAGTTACAAAAGTTGAAGTACAGAAAGTAGTATCTTGGAGATGTGGGTGGAGAGGTATGACCATAAAGAAACCCTAAACTTTTCCCTGACTAGAAGATTATAAAATAGAAAAAGATCTTTGGATATTTACTTCAGAAACTGTCTATTTCAAAGTCTAAATGCACGGCTAATGTTATACTTTTTTTATGTAGTTTGATATGAAGAACCAACACGTCCCACACACTCACACACCCCTGGGCTCAAATCTCACTTATTAAATTTGTAGCAGTTTGTTAGGGGCTGAATAGTAAAAGAATTAGGCAACATTTGATTTAAATTGTGTTTGGAGATTAAAAGTTGAGATTGGGAATTCTTTGTTTAATTTGCAAACAAATATGCAGTTTCAGTTTAAAATCTGAAATGTTGTGATCTCATTGCTTTCTAATAAGGTCGGGAATTGATTAAACTTGCATGATCTTCAATAAATTAGAAAAGTGTGGTCATACTCCAACAAAATAAAAGACATTTTCCCAAGTGGGAATTTAGGCATTTCATTTCTAAGAAGCTTTAATATTAAAACTTCATTGTATAAACATAAGTTATTTTCCATCAGAACATTTGTCTTGCTAATGACTTAAATGATATCCTAATTAGAGTTGAATAATCCACTGAGGCATAAGCAGACTTGAACTTCTGACATTTTTTCTAATCAGAACTCTTTTAATTTTGTTCTTATGAAAGATTTGCTTCCTTTATATTATCCTGCCTGTAAAAGGAAGCAAAAAAGTTATGAGAACATGCTATTTTCTTAACTTTTTCTGATTTGGGGTCTAATCACATGTGGTATGGAAATTCCAAAGATGCATCCCAAGTTGATCTCTGCAGTGCTGTTACTAAGCCATTTTTCTGATTCTCTGAAACGTACTTTCAGTGTTCACCTTTTAAATTATTACTAAATCTCCATTTAGGTTGGAAAGTGACTCTTTTCCTACAATTATTTGACTTATTGTGTAATGAATTGGGGAAAAGATGATTTCATGAAAAAGGGAACTATGGCCTTCCAACTCTTGCTAGGTAGAAGGGGCTCTGAGAATGTTCCCCTTCTTTCTGCCTCTCCATCCTCTGTTGCTTGATTCAAGCGCACCTGGCAAAGCTTGTTATTGTAACCTGTGTTGCTCATATGAAAGTGGCTGATGAGTTAGGGTGGGAAGTAGAGGGGCATAAATACAGTACAAAGCAAGTTTTAATAATGCTGAGGAGCTTGTCAAACAACCTTTGGGGTTGCTTAGTCTTATAAGCCTGGCCTTTGGACCTGCCTCCCTTCCCAGTGATCCAAAACAAGTGAAAAACCACAATAGCACCTCTGCTTTGTTGTATTCCCTTTCTTCTTCAGCATCCCACATCTTCCTGTTCTTCAAGGGCTGCTGTTGAGAATCTGGCCCTTAAATTGTCATGCAGTTTGTCAGCATTTCTTTGGTGGAAATGCTAATACAAGCTGTTCCTTGCTCTTAGTTTCTGCACTGCCTTCACAGCTGTCTTGTATAAATATTCATGGGGTGCCATTTCATGATTGGAATGAAGTTTTGGTAAGTTCATCTAAGACACTTCTTTGCTATAGCACCAGGGTGACTGGTCAAGACAGAAACTGTACACTTTTAGAGATATATTAATTAATGAGATAGTACACAGCGAAAATTCCTTGAAGAAAAAATGACCTGATAGGAGTTTTGGGGATAATTTGCCCTGAAGAAAACAAAAGATTCTGAAGATTCTGAAAACGCAGAATAAAAAATGTTCTAAACAGATTAATTTTTCATACTATAGACATGCTTTTAGCAAAAGATTCTTGCCTTGCAAAGGGAAAGAAAAAGAGAAGGTTACCAACAACACCACAGGGTGTTTCATACTACTTCAGGAATTATGTGAGGTTATCTGATTTAAAAAGGGAACTTAAAACCTTCCTTCAGTGGGTAGGTAGCCATCAAAAAAAAAAAAAATGTAGTCAGTTACAACCTTGTTACCAGATCAGTTACCAGAATCTACTGTGTCTTAGACTGTATGGTTTATGAGGCTGTATTGAAGTCAAGAACTTCAAAAAAACCAGGCAGTATTATGGGTCAGGATTAAGAGTCCAGTTTCCAGTCTTTCCTTCATGAAGACCACATGGCCTGCTCTTACACAGCTAAGTACCACGGACTTTCAAAAGACTATGATAACACTTTGTCATAGCCATAATATAAAAATTATTTCTTCTGAGACTGTAATCTTCAGGGTGGAAAACTGCAGCTCTTTAATAGTACACAGAAGAATTATACAACAATTTTTGCACAGGAAATGAAAAGCAAAGGCTTATCCAGATAAAACTGCAGGGAAAATATAGATAGGCAGAAGAAAATTATCACTTGTGACTGAATTTGGCAAGGACGGGGAGGATAACTCTACCCTTGTCAAGAGTGCCATGGGATCTTTAATGATCAGCCACAAAGGGACCGGAGTTGGCTGTATTGCCCAATTACTGTACAGATAGACTCATTAATGGAAGATTACAGCAATCAAATATACTTCTCTTTTTAATTTTACTAATGTATCTAGTCTCCTACCATGAGTTCCTGTGGTCACAAATCAAAAGTTTTACTTGAGGGGGAGAAGTATTCTTTTTGTTATCTTTCATAAATTAAGTTTTGAGACTGTTAATTCTGTGCGTCTGGCAGCACTGCAAGAGGAAGCACACTTTCTTTTTTTTTTTTGGAGTTTATCACTCAACAGTGATTTTTTTCCCGTAGAGCCAAAAAAAATCAATCACTGCACAAAATGCCCATGCAGACAGAAGAATGCATTGTGTCTTGCTAGTTAATACGTCTATCTGATGAAAAAAAAATCAATACATTTTTCTTAAAAAGGGTTACTGCAGGAGGAGAAAGCAGTTTATCTCTGTCTGATTGATGAAACTGCATCAAAGTCAGTTATCCACCATTAAGTTCCATATTTATCCTGGTCACCCTTCAGGCTGCTGGAGTTCAGTGTTCAGGCAGCACTTCCATTATAACATAAGCCAAAGTTGAGAGCACTTGGAAAACTCAGAGAACTGGAAAGTTTTATTATAATAAATGTTTGAAAGGGAGCATGGGAGATTTACATAAATATAAAAATAAAAATCAAAGGGCTCTAAGGGCCACAAAAGACAACACGACCTTGGCAGGCTGAGGTTATTGTATTTCTCAGGAGATGATATATTCATTTTTTTTAAGACAGCCTGCAGTCCCAGGAATGTTACTCTCTTGAATCTCAAACTCACCATTGCTCCAGAGAGACTTGGTGTCCTCCATTCATTTTTTTTTACCAGACAAAACTATTCACAAACCAAAAAATGGAGGTTAAAGAAAGTTAGTTATACTACTGGAGTGCCATTGCCTTAGCTTTAAGCTTCCTGTACAAATATGCTGCAATACTTGGTATATCATTTTTATTGTGGATAAATATAGAAGTATTGACAAAGTTGGTGAGGTTTTTTTCTGAAGGGAAAGTAAGGTTCGTTTGTGGGTGGGTTGGTTGGTTTTATCAGAGGCTGGCTTCTTGCTGAAAGAAACCATCCATTGTGAAACAACATCCTGTAACAGCTACTCATATTCCCTCTTCAGGAAAACAGAAAGCAGTTGTTCCTCCAGCTTAACCTGAATTCTAAGTAAGGTAAGGGAGTTACTACCCATCCTTATTGACCACTAGCAATAATCCATCATTGGTAGGCTTCTCGGGTCAATTCTCTCCAAAGATTACTTTCTTGGTGTTTCCCATCTTTCTGACCTCCTCTAACTATGTTTATACCAGAGCTGCAAAATCAGCTTCTTTGCTGGTTGTACGAGGATATTCATGACTTTTTTTATTATTTTTTTTTATTTTTTCTAGGCTAGAGGTGTGGATTTTTCTGGTTTTTAGTCTGCTACATCTTACTGTTACTTCCCTTTCTTTCCTATCAATGTGTAAATATTTCTCCTAGTTGATGACTTCTTACAGCAAGCACTGCTTATTGGTAAATGTTATTTGCTGTTATGTCCAACCCTATCGCTTGAAAAGGTATGCAAATAGGAACAGGTTGAACTAGGTCCAGGTTCATCTTTTAAGTGTTAATGTTATCTTCAACTAGTCGATTTGCCAAGTAAAAATGAGAACTGAACAAAGTCCGTGAGAATTGTTTTTATATAATTTCAGACAATGTTGCATTATCCCCTTCACAGATTTACACAATGAAGTTTGTACCCAACAAGGATGTTAGCAAAGCTGATATATGTGTCACTGAAGAGGCTGAATGGCAGGGCTGTTTAGAGGAGTTTCCTCTCTCCCAGCTGTCTGGTGTAATGAGAGTTTTGTGGTCTGACTGTCGACACCAAGTATCTTTTACCACAAAATAAAAAAATAAAAAGAGAAAGCTAAACAGGGGGATAGACCGTGGTTAGTGGAGGGTAATGCACCATTTTCTTGTCAGTTGGGAAGTATCTCTGAGCTTTTAAAAGTTGCTGCAAGCCAATTAATATCAATAGAAACACCCCCAGTAATTTTCCCATGCTTTGCATCAGTCCTCTGTAAGTTATAATTTGTTCCATAGGCTGAACTGCTATACAACCAGACCTAGACAAAATCCATTTGCCTTCAAACTCTCTAAATAAATAAATAAATATATATCTATGATTGTAAAATTTCCTGAAACTGTCAGCTTTCTTTCCCCCTTGATGTTTTTTTGAGAGTTCAATAACATTCCCCTTCTCCAAAAAGATTTTTTCCCTACTCCTTTTATTGCTTTTATGCTCCTGACATCGTCTCCCAAGAAAATCTGGAGTCTAAGTAGGACTAATGTTATTTAAGAAACCACTCCATACTGATTAGGACTGCTAATCTGCAATTCAATGTCTCTTGATACAACAGACCTTCAGACGAACCTCTGAATAAGCAAAACTGAAGGCTTTTTGGTACGGGAGCTAGTGTAAGTTACACAAATTTAGAGGGAGCAAATTGTCAGCTTGTGTAATTTGTCATAATTCGTCTGATGTCAATTAGATATTACACTTGTTAAAGACCTACTCCCACATTTCGCTATTTATTTTTTGTGATCCGCTATGCAGCAATGCATCTGAAAGTACGTCTTTTCTCCTTAATTTAACTTTTTTTTTTTCCCCTTCTGACCTCCATCCTAATGCTCCTACTTCTTCAGTCAGACACAGAAAATGCCTTAATTCACTGTTTTCCTTTCTTCGTGCTGTGTAGCTTTTGGTATTGTTGAGCAAAATTACTATGTAGAGTAATGTGGGATAGAGTATTATATAAGAAAGTGCTTTTTAAAAATAAGTCCTTGTACTGTACAAAGTAGTGCTACATGGGAAATAGCTAATGGTAATGATGATAGGAAGCACAAACACAAAGGAGGAGGAGAGAAAAGCAAGGAAAGTAAAAATTAGCTTACAGATTTGAAAGCCTCCCTAGTCTAGTATGAGCCACCCAAATGTAAAATTACATCAGAAATGATCATTGTAAACATTGTTTTTAATTAGTAGCAGACACATTAATTGTGATGATGTATCTGTTTATCCCTCAACAAAATAGGTAAATCATAAATTCCATTCATCTTTCTCATCTTAACTGCTTTTTTTTGAGTGCATGAATAAGCTAACTGCTAATTTATTATAGTTATGTTAATAAATAGCTATTAGACTACAGTGAAGCTATTTGTTAGCTAGAGCTGATATATTATTTAGAGATTGTAATAACCCTAAGCATTCTTATTATTATCAATCTCAATAGACACAGATCTGCAGAGAAATGAATGTAGTTTCTACAAAACCTTAAAGCCTGTAAATGTTAGAGTTGCCAGCTACAGCCTGAGCTGTTGTAGATCCACAGCCCTCCAATGAGGCCCACCTCTTTGCACAGTCAACTGAAAGTTAAGGCCTACATTTGTGGTTAAGAAAGGATAACTTCTCACTGCACTCCAATAAAACTGTTAGATAGAAAAGAAGAAATAATTAAAAAACTGTTTTCAGAGGGACTGAAACTTTTCCAGCAAGACCTAGGCTCTTAAAGGATGTGGTTCCATGAAGGGATATTGTTCTCTGTTGCTGTTAACCTGGTTGAACCTAAAATTCGGAATCTTGAAGCAGCTGCTGTCTATACCCAGAGGTTTTTAAATGACACCAGTGTTGCATGGTGAGCTCTGCTTCAGAGACAGCAGGCAGCCATCTGGCACTTTCTCGGAGTAGAACAGGCTGTTCTTACTGCCCACCAAAAGCCTAGCAACCTATATATCCTATGAAGCATGTGGTATCACCCCTTTCAGTCTGACGCATCAGAGCATGTTTTTTCTTATTGTGAACAGTGCCACCGCGAGACATTATGATCCACGTGCAACAGACTCATGCCATACAGGCATAGCCATGCTCTTGTTGACATCCAACCCTGCATGCTTGGTCTAAAGCTAAAAGACAGTGTCCTGGTTTGGGGTGTGTCCTGGTTCCGGTGGGGATAGGGTTAACTTTTCCTGGTATTCCATGCCATGTGAGCCACGCCCACCCTGAGCTGCCGGGGGAGGGGGCAGGAAGTTACTGCTTAAAAGCGGGCTGGGGCGTCCCGGGTCCAGTCCGGCCGGCGAGCGGCGGGGAGCGGCGGTTCCGTAATCGCGTTTGTATATTCCCCTATCCGTGTTGTTGTTGTTGTTTGCCTGTTCCCTTTGCTGTCCTGTTAAACTGCCTTTGTCTCAACCCAAAAGTCTTGCCTTTTCTTACGATTCTTCCTGTATTAGGAAGGCGCGAGCGAGCGGCACGTGGTTCTTTGTTGCCGTCTGAGGCTAAACCACGACAGGGTGAAGCAGAGGCAAGTTTCTGTTCAATGAGAGAGGCTCTTGCTCACGCTTGTTGCTCTGGCAACCAGGGTCAGCTGATTTGGCTGTTTACCCTGTGGAGGGGTCACACTTGTGGGGAGGAGTGGACAGGTCAGGAGACCCAAACTGACCAGTAGGGTATTCAATCCTATCTGCCCCATGGTCAGTACAAAAGCTGAGGGATCAAAGGGGTTGGGTTGGCTCCTCTTCTTTGGCTCCTCTCCGAGGGTTCTCCTTCAGATCTTCTCCAGGGGGCTCCTCTTCAGTGGGCTGCTTCTTCAATGGTGCTCTTTCTTCAATGACTGGCCTCTGAGGAGGACCCCATCAATTCATCTGGCTTTTGATCCCGGTCAGTGCGTTTCAGTTCCCATTTGTCAATGAGTCCAGTCTGGAACTTCCCCAGTGCCTGCCAGTGACATCACCCTGGGTGCTTGATCGGGTTTTGTATATACTTATTTGTATTGTATCTATTTCATTATTCCCTTTTTTTATTATTATTATTAATTTTTCATTAAAGTACTTCAGTTTTTTTCTAAACTCTTAACTCTGTTTATCTCTCTTCTTGCTCTCCTTGGAGAGGGGGAGAGCATCTGTCATCTTGTCATTGGCCAACCCGGCCAAAAACCACAACAGACAATTATGATGATCCCTGTCATGGGAATGGCTAACATCTGTGTTCATTACTCTTTAGATATTAAGTAACTTTGGTCTTTAGTAGTGGTTCAAATCTGTCAGGTTCAGGTCAAATATAGTACTGGTAAGTTGAGGCATCTGACTGTGGTAAGTAGCTAGTATTTACCAAATACCATGCTTCCTAACATGCTGATTTCCCATCTCCTAGTTCAAAAACCTTATTAAACAGAGTAACAGTCTGAGATGGAACTCCTTCACTCCTCCCACTGAAATTCTATTATGAAATGATTAATGAGAGAAGCAGAACAGTGAAGCAGATTCTTTTACCAAATGACCACAGGATTTAAAAGGCAGTGGATTTCAGTCTTTGCTCCAGTTTACTTTAAGTATAAAGCAACACTTCTCGGTTGCTTCTCGGTTTTCCCCTTTCCTGATTCATGTACTTTAAAGATGATTTTAAAAAAATCACACTTTGCTGAAAGAGTCAGGAAAAGATGATTTGGGAGATAATGATTCATGCTTAGGAAAGTCACCTGACAAGGCTTTCACCTGTGGTAGGCAATGATTCCAACACCTCCTCCACAACACATTCAGAAAATTAGTATGATCTGGGGGTGGGGGCGTGGTAACGCTCTACAGTTTAAGACATAGGATAGGTATGAGACAGAATATATTTTATCTAAAAGTGGGATGAGTGGAGATGTGCAATAGAAGGGAGGAAAGGTCAAGAAATGTGAGATGGAAAACTTGATTGAAGGATGCAATGTGTAGGAGGTAGATGAGTGAGGAGGGGGCTGGGGTTGGGGAGAGGAGGTAAGAAGTAATCTTCATGCACTAAAATACATGCACACGAAAATCAGAGGTCACCTCATATTCAGGGTCATTCTATTTTTAGGGAATTTGGTATTTAATAGAAAATGCAATTTGAGGTACAAATTCTCATTCATCCTTTTGAAATCTTCATTCTCTGTAGATATTGAATTCCTCTCACAATAACTGCCAGGCTTCTGTTCCTGCACAGGGAATGTCTATGAGGATTTCATCTGTCAGCTGATATATTTGGGGATAGGACAAGGTCAGAGTAGGAAGAAAGAAGATGGATATCATATAACAAATAGAAAATGCAAATAAAGATTTAGAAACAATAAAATAACTTCAGAAGTTATTGCAGGCACATTTGGTAATGTGTATAGACACATTACCATTGCATTACCATATTAGAGTGAGAAGGTTCAGCATGGCTCTTGCAATAGCAAAAATTTCCAGCGATGATCAAAAGAATAAAAAAAATTAACACTGATTCTTAAAGATTTGTTGAATTTCTCAGAGCCGTAGTCTCACTGGTGAAATTCTTTTAGTCTAAAAAGCAGAGCCTTAGAGTAGGAAATGTTATTTCCTGCACAGCTATTGCATTGCTGCGGTTCTTGTGTATTTCTTTCCCTGCTTCCCCCGTTTGCTGTCCTTCCTCCATATTTATTTATTTACTTATTTATTTATTTATATTTATATATACATACACACACAGACACACACACTATGCTGTGATTTGGATATGAGTTTAATATCATATGTACTCACATAATCTCCAGCACATTAAGATCCTTGTCTAAATAAGGCCTCTAACGTTCATTCTTAATAATTCCATGTAACAAATAAACTGCAGGTGTTATGCTGTGAAGGTTGCTATGGGAGTGTATGTGCGTGTGTCACAGACCAGAGCGCAGTAATTCTTGGCTACAAATGCTTCTCTACCAGGATCGATTATATATCTGCATAGGTTCATGTGGCTATTCGACAACTGATGAATGTATGCTATGCCTCCTCCAAAACACCTTGTTATTGATCTGGAGCAAACGTGCAGAAAGATATCCTACCATTTAACAAACTGAAGCCATGCTGGTTAGTACAAGTATCACTATGCTAACCTTCTTTCTTGGCTGATTTTAATCTTCTGGCTCCATCACACAGTTAATTGTGTCTCATTTATCCATATTAGTGGAAGATCATATGAAATCCATGTGAGTTAGACTGTGAGAACCTAATTTAGTACATTTACCAAAAAACTGTGGACAGACTTTTGTCAGTAGGACAGGCTCGTAGCCAGTGACCTGGTTTTGAGCAAGACCTGCTTGGCGTGGTACGTGCCCCGTGTTACAGATCCAAAGGTGCTGCTCTGCAGCAGGTGTGCTGATAGGTGGTGGCACTAGGAAAATTTCCCTGGGATATTTGAGGGTTGACTATAGCTTGCACTTACCTACTGCTTCCTCTGGTGAATGCAACTTTCTTGGAAAGCAGCGTTTTTCAGAGGCTGAACCTATGATCCTTGCTTGGAAACCCCCTTGGAATGGGAAAAAGGACAACATTCTCTGTGGCAGGTTTTATCTCTGAACCTCCTTCAACGTAATACACGTACTGGACTTATGGTACTGGGAGGAGCCGGCTGCTAACTGTAACTGAAAAAACTAGTCAGAGCATTTGGAGGAAATTTCTTTACTTTCTAACTGGGAAACCAGGCCATTTGGTCTAATTTTATTAGTGCAAAGCTGTAAACAAGGTCAGAATTCAATTTCCCTGCTTGTCTGGGCTTTTGGGGTGGGTCTTGGTTTTTGTTTGGTTTTCTTTTATTTTGGGTTGGGGTTTTTTTGTTTGGTTGGTTGGTGTTTGGGTTTTTGTTGGTTTGGGTTTGGTTTCTTTTTCCTGAATGGATCGAATTCTCTGCTGCTCTTTGCCTTGTAATTTTCTTACTCTGTGTTTGTGCAGCCTACTGGTGATGCATGAGTCCTGGGGTTTGAAATTATTTTTTTTCCCCCTTCTACTATAAACAGATTAAAAATTTATGCACAGATAGTGAGGAGTCTGTCCCTTTGATTTTAGGTCTTCCTCTTTTTTTTTTTTGAGATGAACTTTGCACGTTATGAAGCCGTTTCATTTTTGCAAGAAAGCGTGATGAAGTTATGCTTTCTTTGCAAATATAAATGCAACTCTTTTTACTCTCTTGCTTGGCAGTAAAGGATCAGTAGCCCTTTGCCTTGTAGCAGGTAGAATCATGCTGTTCTTGGTTTACGGTCGCATAAAAATGCCCTCATCTTTTCTATTTTTGAGGACTGCCTAGTTCCATATCGTTCCTTCATTTTGGAAGAGGAATTCAGGATATAAATCGCTCTTAAAAGCTCAGCACTGTGTAGTAAATAAAACTATGTAGTTACTTCTTGCATTGACTTGCTTTTGTGGCCATGGTCTCTGTTAATACTGACTGGGAACTGATATAGGAGAATTTCTTCATGGTATATGGATACTGTGGGACATCTGCATCAACCCCTGGGTGAGAATGATGTTGGGTTTTTTTTGATGACTGGTTTGGGCCAGAGGACTGTGGCACTTTTCACAGTCCCCGTTCCTTGGGCTTGTTGAAAAGGGCAAATTAAAGCAGTTTCCAGGAATTTCCAACTCTCGGGCGCTGCTATGTGTTTGGAGGTGTGCAGCCTGACAGGCACCATGGGAGCAGCACACGGAACGGATGTGCTTTGCCATGGATCCTGTGCCCAATGTGCCTCAGCCACGGGCAGAGGTTGGGAAAATTTAATCCTTCGACAAAAAGGAGCAGGCTAATGGGACGGGAATCCTGTTCTGAGTCCTGTATTTGTTCTGAGAGAATCGCTACATGTTCCACTAACTCCTCACCTGCGATTTTTTCATCTCGTTATTCTCTAGGGCACCTCTGTACAAAAGCATGAATTCGAGTACGTTGGACGAGAACACCTTGCCTTTATGGGTGAATGAGTTAGGTTCTCAGGAACGCTTTGTCTCTGTTGCTTACAATGGGAACATTATATCCTTCCAGGTAAGGAATCTACCGGCTTTTCCATCATCTTGGTTCGAAAAAGTAAAACTACTTTAAAAAAGAGTTTACCTGGGGTGATTCTAAGGCTCTGAGAAAGCTGGAAGTCGGACGTATTGACTGTAGATGCCCGGGGGCTGTGAGGGGGAGCTGCCGGGCGGCCCCTGTGGTGAGCGGCCGGGGCTGCCCCGAGCCGGACACAGCCGGTTCCAGCCGGCTCCAACCCACCCCCCGCAGGGCACGGCTGAGCCCCGCAGCCACCGTGGCGGCGCCTCGGGGAAAGCCTCTCTCAGAAAGGGCAAAACGCTGCCCGGCAGCCAGGGCTGAGGGGAAAAGGGTGAGACACGGCCCTGGGAGCGCTGGGGGGAGAGGAGCAGGAGCAGGAGGAGGAGCTCCAGGTGCCCGAGCAGGGGTTCCCCTGCAGCCCCTGGAGAGACCATGGTGGGGCAGGCATTTGCCCGCAGCCTGTAGCATCGACCGTGGTGGTGCAGATATCCACGCTGCAGCCTGTGGAGGAGCCTGTGCTGGAGCAGGTGGACGTGCCCTGAGGGAAGATACAGCCCACGGAGAGCCAGGGCAGGAGCAGGTTTCTCCTGAAGGACTGCAGCCTGTGGGTGGGAAGGACCCACGCTGGAGCAGGGAAAAAGCGTGAGGAGGAAGGAGCTGCAGAGAGGAGCTGTTACGGACTGATCACGACCCCCAGGTCGAGTCTATCTCAATCCACAAGTTTTTTCATCTTATTTTTCTCCCCCTGCCCTTTTGAGGTGGGGAAGTGAGAGAGCAGCTGGGTGGGCATTTGGCAGCCAGCGAAGGTGAACCCACCACAAGAGAGATGTCTTGGAAGTATCTTTATGCATCTTAGTTCCATTATAATGCAACTCTGTTTTGCTATTCTCTCTATTACTGTGGTTCAATCCAATTAATGGTCTCAAATTGGCCCAATTACACATGGATTATTTGAGTACAGAGAATTGATTGTTTGGGTTGGAAAAAGGGGAGTTCAGTCTCAAACTGAGATGAGATAATTTACTACATACTTGAAAATGTTAGTATGTAAGTTCTTTCAGAGTTGATGAGTCACTCCATGAAGTGTTCCTTTTTAGACTCCTTTTGCTGAGGAAATGTTGCCTTTCTGTATTTTATCTCTCTTCGTTCCTCCTTCACTCAATATATGCTTTCTACTGATGCAGAAAAACAGGACATAATGCACTTAATGAAATGGGAAAATTATGAAATTGTCATTGTATAGATTGACGGTATAGGGCAAGGATGTTTTAATTATACTAAGAAAACTCTAAACAGTTGTCTCAAAAAATAAAAATAATTAAAAAAAAAACAACAAAAAACCCACAAACCCAAAACAAAAACTCAACCCTCAAAACCCTAGGGATTTCCTGTTTCACAACTTAAAGTTTATGAGAACATTCAGTAATTTGTATGTGTGTACAAAAATCTGTACTGACTTATGACCTATATTTAAAAGCACATATCCTAATGAGTACAGCGAAAGAGCCTGATCTTCTGTGACTTTGTATTGGCAAGAGGCTGGTCTCATAAGGAGTGGTTTATCAAATTCTATATGATCTAATGGTAGGAAACAGTACAAAGAAATGAAGGTAATCAAGCAAGAGTGATGTCTTACATGTCCAAAACCCATTAAGGGAACACTACAAAAGACAGAGAAAGTAGCAGGGAAGCAACCTAGTGACTCTGGTATCAGGCAGATGGTTTAGGTTTTGTTGGTGTTTTTTTTATATATGCATTTTTTGTGATTATGCTTTTAAAGCTAGCAGAACTTCAACCCAAGGGAACGTTACAATGTGAGGAGAATGCAATATACTACCAAGGCACACCAAAAATTAATTGCTGGATTTGTTTCTGAAAAGCACATGGTTAGTCATATATAGTCAGTATAGCTGTAGCTGTTACACTAAATCTATGCATAATTCTGTTAGCTTCAGCTTAGTTACAAGGTTGAACTCGCACAAAAAGTATAACACAGATAACTGTAAAATGGTGTACATGGGGAAAGACGATCCTAGCTTCACATATAAAATGATGAGCTCTGAGATGACTTACCTCTCAAGAGAAAGGCTTTGGGGCTATGACAGAAAATTCCACAAAAACATCATCTCAGATCTCGTCATCCAAAACCACAACGCTAATGAAAGAAATATTAGTAAAGAAGTAGAGGCAAGGTAGAAAATAAAATTATCTTTCCATGAGTTGATGGTTTGTTTCCATTTTGAATACTGTGTGGGAGACTGGTCTAATAATCTCAAAGAAAGAATCATAGCAGAATCACAGAGAAATTTGGGTTGGAAAGGACCTCCAGAAGTCTCTAGTCCAATCCCCTGCTCAAAGCAGACCTAAGGGACCCGAGTTTGCTCAGGGACTTGCCCAGTCTATTCCTGAGTGCCTCCAAGGATCAAAACTCAACAGATTTTCTGGGCAACCTGATCTAGTTTCACTTGGTTTGAGCAGGAAGGGTTAACTAATTAGGCCCCTTTCAACCCAAATTATTCTATGACTCTAGAAGGTCCAGTGAAGGAAAGGAAGGATGAACAAAACAACATGAGAAATACTTGGGTGGGCTGTAACTCTTCAGCCCAGCAAAGGGTTATGATATTTGTCTACAAAGTCATTACTGGCATGGAGAAGGTGGGTGGTGATCGTTGCTCACGTTTTCTCCCAGTACCGCAATTGCTGGCAACCAGATTCAAAAGGAAAAAGAGAAGATGGTTCCCCATGGAATGAGCAGTAGATTTGTGGATGATCTTGACAAAAGAAAGGAAGAAAAATGGTTTAGACAAACTGCAATAAGCTCAGTGGGAGAGTAGGTGTGATCAGAGTCTGAGAAAGTATTATTCAAGGACGGACTATTGTTCACTCTTGCCTGTTCTTTTTGTTCCCTAGATGTCTCTTTGTGTCCGCTCTGTTTCATTGTTGTTACTGGGGTTTTAGTAAGTGTTTCATTGATGGGAATAGAAAATCAATCTGTTAAGTTTGCGTATTCCTCAGAGAATGCGTTATACATATAGTATGTGTATATGAATGAAGAGCTTTGCTAGGGTGTGTTGGGGCACAGGGGTGCAGCATTTTTATTAGCTACAATGTAGCCTCAGTTGTGCCAATGTATCTATTGACTGGTGCTTGTTTTGAACGTGAGACTGGGAAACTTCCCAATTTAGAGGGGAAAAAACCTTAATCTCTTCCTTGTCCCAGAAAATAATTAAAAAAGAAAAAAAAAAAAAAGCAGCTTTATGTTAAGTGCCATGCCTGGTATCGGACAAAGAAAGTGGCAGCAAAAGTGCATTTTGCTGAGAGTTGGAGTAGTAAAGAATGGTGGAAGGCAGAAGCTCCATTAGCTGGCATTTCTGCTCAAGGCACAGTCCTTCAAAATGTGACCTTGAATTCACAGGATGGGCCTATGTATGGGCTTCATTTGGCTTCCTTAGGGTATACGATAACAGCTGAGAAGAATCATTTACCTATACCTAGCGCTATAGTTTTGTAATATGGGTCTTCTAAAAGAAAATGATAGATTAAATTTTTGGTGAGTAAAATAATTAGGAACGGCTACTGGGACATTGTAGAACAAAGCAGTGCTCAAATGGAGTACCAACATGTTCTCTAATTGTATTCTATAATATATCTCAGTTGTTCCAGATTCTACTTTACCAAAATGCTCCTTCCATCTTAAAACCAAACCAACCAAACAAAAAAAAAAACAGTAAAGAGGAAGGACTATGAGGTATGTGCTTATTGTACCAATTGTTTAAGAAATATTGTAACATTTTTTTTCTTTAAGAGCACAGAGAGGAAGGGGGAGTTGTTCAGTTGTTTGTTTGCATGTTGTTTGCATGTAAGGTAGTAAAACCAATAGATATGTAGGAAAGAATTTTAATTGATGAAAGCAGAGTCAGACCCTGCATTTGGCAGTGGAGTTTCATACTGCGCAAAAACAATTTCTAGATCTTCCTCCTGGATTTTTTCCTAGCTGTGGTTTATTGTAATTCTTAACCTGCAGTGAGATTCCGCTTGATGCATGAAATCAGCTGTAGGGTTTGTAGTTTTTTAATCTCCATGTCTTCGTATAACGTGAAATTTTGTAATACAGTGTTTAAAGCTTCTGTAGCTTAGGGGTGGTGTCTTAGCATCAAAATGCAGATGATTAACCCTGAGTGATTTAATATTCACATGAACTTCAAAGAATACCTTAGCAATCTTGAGAAGAAAAAGGATTTATGATTTTCAGTAACTCTGGTTAATCATACTGGTTATTGTTAGTGCTGAAAGCAGAAAATAAGTAGTTCTTTTTTATTATTGTTCTTATTTTAAATGCAGCATTTAAATAATTCAATGCAGCAAAATTGTTTCATGAAGTGTAAGACAAATGAAAGGTTAAAGGAATTCTGCAGGATTCAGACCCAGCCACATCTCACCAGACTAGCCTATTGTGTATATTTTGATGCATGTTTTAAAGTAGATATTCTCAGATTTTTGAGAACACACTAATTCTTTTCTTCATATGTCAGGCACAAGCTACTTTTTGGGCTGTGTCTCCCTCCAGAGGCACTTTTGTAAGAATGTGTGCCCATTTCTTGATTTTATGAAGCTGAATAAAAACAGGAAAACTATGCTTAGTTTACAGTGTAAGAGGTAATTCTTTACCCGGCATAATATTTTATTAAAATGCTGAGGACTTTTTCAATATGTTTACTTCCTTTTGGAAGAAAAAAATAACTAAAAAAAGAAAAATGGAAGTTTGGGAATAGACAACCTGCAACTAAATGGATAGAAGAAGGTATTGTTTGTGGTAAGGATGCAGTAAAGCATCTCACTTTATGTATGAAGTACTCATTTACAAAACTCTATACAAAACCAGTATAAAGTATAGTACTCTTTATGCTGACAGCAATACTTCCTTTTCTTCCCTTCCTAACACTGTGGTCCCAGTGACAGCAAGGATCATGAATCCACTGGTCATAAGTGAGCAACTAGTGAAGAGTGGGGAGTCCAAGATCCACCGGGGGCAACTGGCTTGGGTCCTGGAAAATGCCAAGCAGCTCAGTCTCAGACTGAGGAGGGCAAATCCAGTGGTCACAGTTACTGTCACGCCACCTTGTTGGGACAGCAGAGTTATTCTTGGATGTCAAGAATATTGCAGAAATTTGCAGGTTGCAATGTTGAAGCTTAGCCATATGTTATTAAAATCAAGGTCAAAGTTGGGACAGAGGTTTTTCCTTTCACGCAAGTCCCTTCTAATTAAGTATTGCGGTGATTCTTACTTCCACTCCTCCAGACACGTATCTCTGTCTACTTAATACAAACACATGGATTACGTTTTTAGGGTTTCTAATTCTAATCAAGAAGGGTAGAAACCCAAGTTTCATACTAATCTGAAGGAGCGTGAAAAGGAAACAAGGAGAAAAGGAAGAAACTAGGGGATATACACCAATATGCAGCCTGAGGAGGTAAAAGTAACCCTGATCTCATCCAGATTTAAAATCCAGATTTTAAAACACCTGTAGAAAATGCTTCCTCTAACTCCCTGAAGCTCGTTTATTACTTTTTACACATCTCATTAAATGGCCATACTCTGACTACTTCTGCCCTTCACAGAGAAACCACTTTGCTCAGTTTGTTTGTTCACTAGCTAATTAAGGATCCCACATTTCAAAGAAGATGTTTTCCTCTTATGTCATCATAAAATGGCTTGGGTTGGAAGGAGCCTTAAAGATCATCTAGTTCCAACCCCCCTGCCACGGGGCAGGGACACCTCCCCACTAGATCAGATTGCTGAAAGCCCCGACCAACCTGGCCTTGAACACTTCCAGGGATGGAACATCCACAGCTTCACTGGGCAGCCTGTTCCAGTGCCTCACAACCCTCACAGTAAAGAATTTCTTCCTAATATCTAGTCTAAATATCCCCTCTTTCAGTTTAAACCTGTTACTCCTCATCCTATCACTACACTCCCTGATAGAGTCCTTCTCCATTTTTCCTGTAGGCCCCCCTTAGGTACTGGAAGGCTCCTCTAAGGTCTCTCCGGAGCTTTCTCTTCTCTGGGCTGAACAACCCCAACTCTCTCAGCCTGTCTTCATAGGAGAGGAGCTCCATCCCTCTGATCATCTTTGTGGCTCTCCTCTGGACTTGCTCCAACACGTCCATGTCCTTCTTTTTTTTGGGGGCCCCAGAGCTGGATGTAATACTCCAGGTGGGGTCTCACAAAAGCGGAGTAGAGGGATAGAATCACCTCCCTTGACCTGCTGGCCATTCTTCTTTTAATGCAGCCTGTGATATGGTTGGCTTTCTGGGCTGCGAGCATACATTGCCGGCTCATGTTGAGCTTCTCATCAACCAACACCCGAAGTCCTTCTCCTCAGGGCTGTTCTCAATCCATTCTCCACCCTCTCTACCTTGTGCCTGGGATTGCCCTAACCCATATGCAGGACCTTGCACTTGACTTTGTTGAACTTCATGAAGTTCTTATGGGCTCACCTCTCAAGCCTATCCAGGTCCCTCTGGATGGCATTCCGTCCCTCCAGCGTGTTGACCACACCATACAGCTTGGTGTCATTGGCAAATTTGCAAAGCGTGCGCTTAATCCCCCTGTCCATGTTGCTGACAAAGATGTTAAACAGCGCCAGTCCCAGTACCGACCGCTCGTCAGCACTGGCGAGTGACGAAGGCCGTCACTGGTCTCCACTTGGACATTGAGCCATTGACCGTAACTCTTTGAGTGTGGCCGTCCAGCCAATTCTTTATCTACCAAGTGGTCTGTCCATCAGATTCACGTCTCTCCAATTTAGAGACAAGGATGTCATGTGGGACAGTGTCAAATGTCTTAAATAGCATTCACTGATCCTGTTTGTGTGGCTCCCTGTTGTGTTTCTGTGATAACATCATCTAAAATAATAAAACTAATTCCATTACTTCAATTATTGCAATAACAAAAAAAACCACCCAACCAAACAAACAAAAGGAATGCCCCACCACCAAATGCCTTTTGAGTCAAGGACCAATCTTTGTTTCACCCAGTGTAATCAGCTGGCCTACAAATCCCCTTCAAGGATTTTTTTTTTCCTGTTCTGTGTCTAGGGTAGAGCTTAGCAAAATTCCTGGTTTAGTTTAAAGAAACCTCAAACTCAGTGTGGGATGTGCTTAATTATGTTTTATTTGAGAGCTAGAAGCTGTGTGTGAACATACGCCACTTGAAGGTGAAATGTGTAAGACCTGAGCTCAATGTGTGTCACCTTGTGCAAATTGTATAATCTCTCCATCTTTTCAGCACTTGATTTTTAAATAGTCACAGCCTGGCATGGGAGCGTTAAAGGACATCCACTGGGTCCGAAAGACCTATTTATCTGTGAAATGAGTGCAAAAATGGCTGCAGCCTACTTTGAGGAAGGAAAAAGATGGTGGGGTCAACAGGAAAAGAAAGGCAAGTATCGCCCCCAAAACATGCCTCTGTCCCCAGAGCAAAGGCACCGCACAAAAAGAGAGATGACAAAGAAAGGACTAGAATTGGCAATCCTGTTAAAGATAGTCTAGTGAGATCTTGCAGCTGGATGGCATGGTTTCAAGGAGGACATGACGAAGACAATCGATGATAGGATATGCCTAAGTGGCTAAGACATAAATGAACACTAATTTTGGTCTGAATTTGTTGCCAGTTCCAAGTTCCATGGCATTTGTTTTTTGCTACTGAGAATTCATCCTGTCTAGTACTATTGCACAGCTTGTCTAGTGTTATTGTACTTCAATTACATGTCTTAGAAATGCAAGTAGGTGAATCAGTTTTATATTTATTTACATGTTCACTTTCTAAAACGTCCACCTCTGATTATGAAAACAACAGTAGAGATTTTTTTAATGCATATCTTGGATTCAGCAATTTAGATACATTTGTTTCCGTCAGCAAATGGTAAGAAAATCATAGTTTTCAGCTAAAATTATATGTAACAGCTTAGGGCAACAAGCTCCTGTGCATACACTGCTTGGGCATAGAAGGACTCACCAATTGCATCGTGGGTATGTCTTGTTAAATATTTGCTGTCACAGTTGGTGTCAGTAAACTGAAGTTTAAAAGCAAATCTTTCTATTCTAAATATTCCTTTAGTTCCTGGCTTGGTGACCTTCTTTTTGTCTTGTTTTCCCTGGTTCTCACTCTCCTCTCTACAGCAATGTATCACTGCAGCAAACAGCTCATCACAGCTGTCACTCTTAAGAACTTTTTGGAATTGTGAAGTTCTGATGTCTCAGCAAATCAGACACTACTTTCAATTTAGCGTGTGGCAGATTGCTTTTTAAAAGGGACTGGTAGACTTGGTAATGGAATATGGAACCTTTCAGCTGCTTAAATCTATTTCAGGTTGATAGTGACAGAAAATTCATTACCAGCTCTATTGTGAATAAGTGCAGATATTTAGAGAAAAGCAGGCCTTTTTGTTTTTCTTCCCCCAAAATACTCAGAAGTTCGAACAGGTACCACTAAATGCAATTCTTTTAACGTTAGCCAGCACTTAGCACATTTTAAAGTATGTTAACTAATGATAATGTTCTTTCCACCCTTTCAGTTCAGGTATGGATCCCTAAATGTCTGGGAATTGAGCAACGTCAGTTCTGAGTTGGACCTAAGAAGCACAGAAAATATTCCCCTTCATAACTGAAAGAGTATAGCTTTCTGAACTGAAAGGGTCACGGTATAGCTTGGGTTTAGGGAGTAGGTGAAAAATCCGATGCTTGTGTAGGTCCTTGCAAGAGCCACTGCCCATCATTACTCTGAGCACTCAAGGCCATTGCATTAATGCCGAGTCCTCTGTTTCATCCAGTTCCTTGTATGACTGTGTAGATGTTTTAGTATTTTTCCTTCAATATATTTTCTTTAGTATATTTCGTTCAATTTTGGCACTTTGATGTTCAACATTTCCTCAAATTTTGAGGAACTTTTTATCAGGTATGTTCAGTAGTCAAGCACAAAATTCTTCTTTGATTTTAACCAATGATATTGTGGGTTTGTCATCCAGCTTTGTGTCTCAAATGTTTAAGGTGCTCTGAGTTTTGAGACTACACATGGTATGCTCAAACTTAGCTGATGGAGGAGAAAAATGAATAATACAAATTAGGACTGATTTAACTTTATTTCCCAGTAAGGTCTCCCTGAACATGCTAACATGATTAACTGCTCTTTTCCCAATAGTGGATACTCGGGTCTTGGAGAGACAAATGAGTCCCGGATCAGGTTACCCAATTCGTTTTTCAAAAGGGCTTTGCTGATCATGAGATTGCGTTGAGCCACTTTTCAATCTGAAATGAAGATAATTCTGGAGATTTGTATGAGGCTGATCCCATTTCTGCTTTATGTACTACTGGTTTTGTATTTATTTGTGCAAATATAAGATGAGGAGTGGCAGTATGAAATCTGCCGTTAGTGTTCAAGAATACCTACTGTTTGTTTGTTGGATCTCCTTTTCTTACATTTTTACAAATAGAATTTTTTTTTTGTAATACATGTATTTATTTACTTAATAGGCGCACACGTCTCTGCGGAAGTCACTGAGGTTGCATGAAGTCAATAATCTGTCTTTATGTACAGTGAATCATCAAGGATGTGTTTGTCATACACATTTTAAAAGACTGCATAAAAACATTTGCATAATACAATCATAATAGAGCTACTGCACTGTGATCCATCACGTCAGCTCTCAAACACTCTCAGCAGGGTTTGTACTCTCTTTGCTACAAAAAGAGAAAATTAATTTACTAAACTGATCTTATCTCCCTACTTGGTGCCAAAATGTACAATATTCACATTTTTTTCCAAATCTATGAAGTGAAAAGTATATTTATACTTAAATTTTTTTAGTCTTCTTCTTACAACGTGTTCCATTTTGTACATCTGCTGAGACCATCTCTTCACATCTTAATTTGGTATAGAACACAGGGCGTTTTATTTCTCCCATGTTCACAGGAAGAATGGAAAACCATAGAAAGACAACCCAGTAGATTTCCCCTTTTCCAATGGGAAAATTACTACTCCATGTTGCCATTTAAGTTCGGTGCTTTGCCTGGACTCTACAACTGTTTGTGATAACGAAGTTAATAACAAGCCATCAAGAAATGACGCTTTGTCTGGAGTCTGTATTCTTTTATATACTTTTAAAATCAGTAACTGACATTCGCTCTTATTCTTAAATCCAATTGAAATGTGCTTTTTTGCTTTAAAAAAATCCCTCTATTCTGTGTAGAAAGGCCCAAGCAAATGGTGTCATGGGTAAACTGTCCTCTGCTGTGCATCTCTCTTGACAGTTTCACCAAACTGTGAACTGGTGTTTGTTGCAGTGTAAATGCTTACCCTATTCCTTGCTTGCCCCTCCCTGCTACATGTTAATATGTAGAGCTCATTTCACTAGTTGTTGACAATCAAGATCTGCTGGTATGAATTGCATCCCATTTCAAATTAAACGACGTGCAATTTCAAGTGTCCATACTTACAGACTCTGGGTGAAGCTTCACAGGCAATTTCACTACAAAATTAGAAGACAAAAACCTTAAGCGTGATTTCTTCCCTGCAACCCCTGGAAAATATGAAACTAATTTTTGTGTCTCTCAGCATTTGGCTTAAGAATGATGGATATGTCTGTAGCCCTGCTTCCTAGTCTGAGTAATATAACCCTTTAGCTATTACGGTGCGCTTTAAGCAGATACACTCTGAGAAACAGCAGTGAGGAAAACAGTTTAACCCTACCTTATCACAGATTGAAAAAATATCATCACCAAACTCTCCTGGAAGATTACAAAAATTGCCTACATCCCTTGGAGGAAGTGAGCTTAATGAATGCATCTTTAAATGTTATCCCTAACACTTACGACACAATGCAGAGAGCTGTGGAGTTTGGGCAAAGGACTAGTCAGTATACCAATGATGTCTAGCCCCAAAAGAGATGTAAAGGGAAAGCTGTTAAGCAAGACTTATGAAATGGTTTCAATCAGTTACCCCTCATTAGGGTTGTGACAGCCTTCTGCTATAGTACATTTAACACCCAAATTCTGTAGTTTTTGTATGATGGCAATCTATTAATTGATAATTTAACTCATCAGTTTTATAAATGTGGTTTATCCATGAGTGTAATTTAAAGATGTGATGAAATATATTATTTGAGTTCTTAATATCACTGGCAGTTGCAAGCCTGTCAATCACAACCCTAAAATGTTTAAAGATGCACTGGACTTTGATATTTATTTTTTTTTCCAGTTACATTTATTACAATACCCAAATTGTATGTAAGATCTAAGAGATCTTAAGGGACCTTTCGATCGTTTAATCTGACATCATGTATTCCATAGCCCTTTAAATTATGCTCATGCAAGCCAAGTGACTCTTTTCAGTTTAATGTATTTAAGTCTTTGAGGCTGAGATGGCACTAGAAGTTAACCTGGCAACAGCAAGGGGTTATTGGTATGACTGACCCAGCCGTCAGCCCCTTCCCCATGCCTCTGACAATGGAAGTATCTTCTTTTTATCCTCTTATTTTCCCTCATTCTGCTTCACCTTTCAAATCTGTACCTTTACATCATGAGGTAAGATTCCTGCCAGGTCCAAATCTCATGATCAATGAAGACTAAATGCACTGACTTGCCACACAGGTGGCATCTGAAGTCTCTTGTTTTAGTGGCAAGTGTTTTGGTGGGGTATTTTTTGGTTTAACTGAAACTGTTTCTGATCAACCACAAGGAAAAAGAGTATGATCAACTGAATGAGGACCTGAAATATGAGATTTTAAATATTATCTTATAGCACAGCAAGAAATGTTGTGAAATACTGAATATAATCCAGACATTGTGAGATAAAAATAGACCCAGAGGATTTACAAGTCATAACCATGACCTTTCAATTCCAGTCTTGTAGAAAAACCTTAAGTCTTTTCTTAAACACCCTACCGTCTTGTCCAGCACATTCTTTCCTTGACTTTGCCATCTCATTCCAATCCTGACTTGTAGCTAAGCTCTGAATCATTTCTCAGTTTTCCTTGAAACTTGATGAGCAGACTGGACTCTGCAGGATTCTTTGGACTCTGCAGGATTCTTTGAGCTCCCTTCATCATATGCCTTTTTTTTTTCTTTTTTTGTTCTTTTTTTTTTCTTTTAAAGTTTAGACTTGAGAAATGGTTATGATACTGTTGTGGACAAATTTTATATATGTTCCCTTTGCTCTGAATCAAGGTGTTATGCCAAAAGCCTTAAAGAAACTGTAGCTATAGCAGAATGATCTGTTCTGTTCAGAAGATTTGATAGGCATGGCTACCTTCCATTAAATTATGTTGAGGAACATCACTCACACTTTAGCTTTCAGTTTTGTATTGATGAGTGTCCTGAATTACATTGTTGTATTTTAAAGCACAGCTGAATATTAGGCTAGTTGCTGTAAAAAAAATTGCAACTTTAAAATTTTGGAACCCCACTTGAAATACTCTAAATCTTTGGAATTTCCTGATGAAATGAAATTCAGCTTTTGCAGTTTGCCCAGTTCTCCTCACTTTTGGAAAGAATTTGGAATATTTAAGGTTTGAAATGTTAATTTAAGTAACTGCTACCTGACATAACAGAAAGGCATACGACTGCATATTTTTATGTAGGGAAATGAGCTCTGTGTGTATATTTATGTATGTGTAATGTGTACCTCATTGTATACATTGGTAAAGGCATGTATAAAGTCAGTAATATAACTGCCTGTAATAACTTTTTATATAACATACACAAACAGGAATTTATTGTCTCACGTTAAAAACACTAGATTGAAAGTCAGTGGGTTTTGTCTTCTTCCTGTACAGATGTCATAGTCAATATGAAGTAAATCACTCTCTTATGTTTCTGCATACATACTCTACACTGTAAAGTGTAGAGTTCATTTCCTTTTTTTCCCTCAGTGTCTATCAGTCTCATCTCTATGAACTGCAAAGAGAAAACACTGTTTCTTAAGTAAAAAGTGGGGGGGGGGGGGGGAAAGCCCTATCAGGAAAGGGTGCGAATCTTGACCAAGACTTCTAGGCGCATCTCATAAAAATACTTGGTCCTGCACATAAAGTACAGGCCAAAAGGGGCAGTGAAGGGCAGTGTGTGTGTGTCTGTTTACTCTTCAATTTACAGAGAAATGAAAAACTAGACCAGTGTGATGTCTTGTGTTTTCTTTCTTTTTTTTTTCTTCTTTTTTTTTGAGTGAAATGTTGAATGAGGGCAGGTTACTGCTTGACCTACATCTCTCCTCATGGAGAGGAGAGTCTTACATTGTCTTGTAATATAGCACAGAGTGCTTAAGTTAGGATAATCTTTCAAAATGCACCCAATTCAATTGCAAAATTATTGATACTTCCATTCCAAAGGTCCTTTGATCTTTAAAGACTATGAGAAGTAGGTAGGTTTTAAGTAAATTAGGAACAAAGGAGTCTTGGTAAGAAAGCAAGTTTAGTCATACAAAGAGATGATGGTATTCTACCAGCAAAAGATAAAAGGCAATGGTCAGTATGTTGCTCCTATTGGTTTTAATTATTTAAAAAAAAAAAAAAGTGAGAGAACTGGGATACTATTGCTTTACAGGAATAATGAAATACCTTTTCAGTTTGTTAGTAACACAAGATGTTTGTGTAAGTCTTTTCTTGTAAAGATGGCTGAATTTATCCTTGTACTTACACTATACTACTGGCATTTCATATTCAAATAATCACTTGATTACCAGGTGAATAAGTGCTGGCCAGATTTTCAAGCTGAACAAGCGGCCCTGTTTGCCACGAGGGGATAAGGACACTTTGCAAGCACCCTCCTAAAAGCAAGAGTTAGTCAGCCTTTTGTATAATGTATCTTTTGCTGATCTAATAGAACTACTTTAGCTACAGGAGTATTCTTCAGTATTGTCTTCTGCTGTTAGGGCGAAAGTGTGTGGAGGGATTATAAGGAAGTTGGCGCGGTAACTGGGACATTAGCCGGGATTGGAGGTGAGAGAAGGATCTCCAGAGGCCTGTGAGAAGACAGACCTTCCTCCTGAGTGCTCCCAGTAGCTGTCACTGGGACCAGTTCTCATGTAGACCTCTGGCTCTGGGATGTTTCCTCTGGCTCTAGGATGTTTCCCCTACCTCCATCACAGGTAGAGGAAACATGAAAACATAGTTCTTCCATCCCTTACAAACAGCTCCACTGAATTATAGTACAGTTATTTTCCAAAGTTCATTTCCAACAAAAACTGCCTTGGATGGCCTGCTTCTAATATGAATTAATTTCTCTGTAAGACTTTGCAGTCAAACTGCATGACATGATATTTTGTCATCTGTATGAAAAGTAAATGCCTTGCTTTGGCTTTAAAAGGAGAGAATGCTGAGAAAGATGTTTCCTCAAATAATTATCTACTGATGCAAATGGAGAAATTGCTACCAAGGTGAACAACATTAGCAGCCACTTTCCAGAAGAAGAAAAAAATATTATTTCCCCTCCCTTTGCATTTTAAAATGCTGATGCAGCAGCAGGTGTCTAACAGCTTCAAAAGCATGAAATTCAAGCATTAAAGTGCTGTCTAAATGCCATATTGGTTTGTCCTACTCATCTGGCTATACCCAGGCTCCTGCAATTTTTCTTTCTTAAAGTTGATTTGCAAACAGGTTTCAGAGAATTCCATTAGCTCTAGAATAATATACAGAATAAAGCACCAAACAATGTGTCAAGGGTGAGAACGGGCACTTGCTTAGACTTGAAACTTCATTTTTCTTATTTTGTTTTCTTTCTGATACAACAAAGACATGGATCACTGCTCTCCTCTCTGCATGATGGCCCCAGCATGCTCTCTGCCATGTAGTTAACATCATATCCACCTTGGAAGATCACTGGAGCATACAGCTGGCCCACAGGAGTCAGGCAGGTGGCCCCTTATTAGTGTATTGCAGGGGTTTGCAGTTTTTCTAAAGCTTGCTTACTGAGCAAGCATACTGCAAATGCTACTCTCATATTTGTCACTTTAATTATTAGGCTATTTCTGCTGAAAACTAATAGAATCAAATGATGTGACTAAAGTAAGTGTATTCACGTACATCAACTTCCATTAGGTTATAAATGATTGGCACAATAAAGACTTCCAGTATGTTTTTTTTTTCCAGAGGGACTTCGGTGATATTTTAATGTTATTTCAGCTGACTGAACTCTAACTTATGTGATTAAATAAACAAATCTCTACCATTTGCAAACAAGCCACAAAGAGGTCACAGCTTTTGCACAGCTGTTTGTCTTTCCTTGTTCGGTGGATTGTTTGCACAAGTATTTGTAGGTCTTTACATGGGCTAATTCTATAATTATTACCTATGGCTTTCAAAACAGCCCAGATATGCCATGTTGTGTACGTTCCATCTTTAAGGCCTTACAAATCAAGATAGCCTTACACAGGAAAAAATACTGGGTTAAAGAACGACTTCTTTATCCAATACGCCTCTACCCCACCTTTGCTCTTTCAAAATTTAATACCCTTGCAAGAATGATACCTACAGTTCAAATTCCTAGGTTAACCTAACAACTTTCATATGGAAGGAGAATGAAACTTTTATTCTATCATTGAAACTATACAGAAATCTCATAATTTAGTTACATGTATTTATTTTTTTTTTTCCCCCTCAAATGTAAAAGCCCAACGAAATTGAAATTTCTCAGTTCCTCTCATAAGGCTGCCAGAAGCGATGGTTATTGCATGGAATAATAAACTTTAAACCTGGGCTTCATGCAGTTTTGCTACCGCTGTACTCAGTGGCATAACTCAGGGCTGAAGGTCATTTCTCCTTTTCAATACAACCAGAACCACATAATTAAAGATAATTTTGACAGCGTTAATTCATATCTAACAATGAGACCTCAGCTGACTGTATTCTGAAGTAGACCACACAGCTAACTAGATTTTCTACAATACAGACTTCGTTTAACCTGAGGTGTATTTCTCCCCTTCTATTAAGCTCATGTTTGTTCATCAATGTGTGTAAAAATCTTACAACTTGATCCCATCTCTTGATTTTCCCCTAAACGGATAAAGACAAATGCATGCGAGGGTGGGGAGGGAGGCTAAACCAAAAAAAACGCTCTTGCTTCAGCATTGATTTAGTCTTCTCAGGGAAAATATCTAGTGCCCTTTATTGCTCTTTTTGTCCCCAGCTTTTGGTTGTTTCTGAGGTGAAAAAGAACAACAAAAACCAACAACAAAACAGAGAAAGAATGAAGTAAAGAAATTTGGTTTTTCTTATTCAAGGTGTGGGGGTTTTTTGTGAGGGAAAACAGTAAAATTGCGGAACACAGCAATCAGTTTTATAGGCAAATATCTGACAACTTCTGCCCACACAAACAGATCCAGTAAGAGAGCAGAAGGTGTGTCTCCTGCAGTGTTGATTTTGCAGTACATCTCACCTACCTGAAGTGTTTAGGAGTAGTGGCACACATATACGAATACCATACATCTTAGTCCATGGCATTTATTGCAGATTAGAAATGAATAGAAGAAAAAGTCCTTTCAAAGAAATAATAAATAAGGCGGGGGAAAAAAAAATCTTTCCCAGATGTGTCATATTTTCATTTCATTTTATTTAATCTAAATTTAAATGGAAGAAGACAGAGACTTTAAGAAACAATTGAAATTTTACTTTATCCAGCATTAGCCAGTAGTCAGCTCTGGTTATTGCTAAATAAAAGCGAGGTAATTTGCCTTTTTTTTTTTTTATTTTAAAATTTAAATATGCATCTATAGAAAGAGAGGAAGATCCATGTACATATATATGCACAATACCTATGTATCTGTAAACATGTATCAGCAAAGTTGGGTTTTTTTTTAAATCATTGCCTTGGAAAGGAGGGTCAAGGACCAATTTGTGGTTTGGAAACTAGATGGCATGGTTTTGTTCACTGTAGACGGTTTATGGCTAGTTTTCTCTGTAGGAAATTTGTCTTAGAGTTAGTTAGAGGGGTCCAAAATTGAGTCAGGAGTTGAGCTAACAATTAAACAAGATGGAGAGTGATGAGTCCAGCGCTCAGACTTACTCCTGGACCCCTTTTTTTAAGCACTGTAGATATATTCTAGGTGCCCAAGAAATTTTAAATTGGCTATGATATTAAAGTCTTAATTTTAGTGCTATAGCTGACGTATGTGCTATAATTTACCTATGTGCTAACAGCACAAGATGGAAGCCTATGAAGGCTGAACTTTGCAGTATTTGTTGTTATCAGTACACTAGTAATTGAAACAAATGATATTTCTTTAAATATATTTATGAATACATTTGATTATAAAGGGAAAGTACAAAATCTGCAGTGTAGCCACTTTGGACTCTGAAAGCTGTTCAGAGTTGACTGAAAAATCATAAATCATCTCTATTCAATTGCTATATAGCCTGGAAATAAAGCATATATCTGTATTAGCAGGTGCGACTATCTTCTAATCCCATTTTGGGATTAAGATCTGGTTACTCACCATCGTTCCCCTAAATTTTTATCCTATTGCTTGATTTCTGTGGAGAGAAAACTCTGGTTTCCTTCCAGACAAACATACTTCAGCAGGTGCCTGTTTGGTACAAGCACGGGACCCAAACTTTACGCAACATTTCAGTGCATCCCAGCAGGTAAACTGATGCAGCCTGAGATGACCAGACAGAACCGATAAATTTAGCCTACAGAAAGAAGTAATTAGTTTCATTATTTCTGATGTTCAGTTTGATGCTGATAGTATTTTCTTCAGTTACTTTTCTGGATATCTGAGCTCAAAAATTATGTTCCAAAGCTCTAGTTGGTATAATAACAGGGTGTGTACTAATGGTATAATTCATATATACAAACTGAGTAGTACCTAAATGCTTTGTCCTTGGCTTTAAAACAATTGTGTCTGGTGTTCTCTCCCTCTCTCTCTCTCTCTCTCTTTTATTAATTCCAAAGGAGCTTTGTCATCAACCAACTAACCTAAACAAATCAAAATAAATCCTGTATAGCTTTTCTTGCAACCGTAATGTGACCTTTTACTTTTTTTTTTCTGTTTAGAAAAGCTTCAGCATGAATGATGACAAATCATCTCTAATAATGGTAAAAATATGTATTTTTTTAAAGCACTCATGGTTTATTGCTGTATTTTCTAGTCTTGAAACAGATGTTAAAATGAAGTCTGCTCAATGATGCATAAAGGTCTTTGGCTGCAAATATGAATAATACCCTCAAGCAGCAATATCAAAGCACTCTACCAGGTATTTTCCAAAACAAGGAAGAAAACCATCCTTGTTCTCACCTCCCAGCAATTTGAACAGCGTTTAAGCTGGTTATTCGTTACCACACTCATGTTAAGAATACATCAGAAAATAAATATTTACCAGTGTTAGACAGGTCATTGCTGGTTTTGGAAATGCAATGTAAATTTATAAAACTGAAATTCAGAGTAGTGATTATAGAACTCACATTTACCTCAAGATAAGAGCACATACAAGGTGGTTAATGTGGCACAGACGAGGTTCAGCAGTTTGTTATTCTGTAACACAGATCCTCCCCTTTGCACCTTCTCAATAAGTGAATCAAAGACTGTTGGTATTTTAAACTGCAGTTATGGTGAAAAAAAGCTATCTTGCCTTGAGACAAATAGAAATGTTGTTTTATTGCATTTCCTGTGCAGGCAGAACCTCTTTGTTCTTTTCAAGGTAGTGAGCGTTTCATTGTTCAAGAAGATTTTTCCTGGGGTGTAGCAAACCGGCACGCTACATGATTCCATCCCCCTCAAAAGTCATGAGGCATCACAGAAACAAACTTATATTTTGCTCTGAAAAAAAGACATCAGAGCAAAACACAAAACGCCTTTCATGTGGTGTGATCATTCAGCTCTTTGAACTGTATAATTGTCCTTCCAGATACGAGATTTCCACCTTCAGAAACAAAACAAATATTAATTTTTTTCTTATTATTTTGGCAAGACTTCTTTCTGACTATTAAATGAATATAAATAGATGTCACGTATTTGAGCCTAAGTCTTCATCTAGAAAGAATACCTGGAAGGGAAGAACTTGCCATTATCATCGTGTTAGTTTGATATTAATTCTGTAAATTTGAATATTGTTGATTATTTCTCTATTGATCAATTCAGGAAAAATGTCAATAGTGATTATTGATATTGGCTAGAGTGCTTCAGGGTTCTTATGAACGATGAATGAAACACATCCTTTTGCACCTTCCTCCTCAGAAAAGTTTGTGCTTTCCTTAGGGAAGAGAAGGTATTATTATAAAGGGCAGGCAGAAGGAAGAAAGTTTTAATGTCTGAGCAAGCTCTAATTGTGTATGTTAACTCTTTATAACCCCATTTGCTCTCTAGCTGGATTGATACATAGAAATGGGAAAGAAGCTAAATTAAATGTATAATATCTACCTTCAGCTGCAGTTCAAGATGTATTGATGGACAACATTTCTTTAAAATATATTTCCTTTTACAAAGTCTACCCACAAATTCAAAGGCTCATTTCTTTTAGTGTGAAATCAAGATAACTGTCGTTCCAGACTGTAATGATATTAACCAGTGGGTATTTTGGGAATGAACACCTTTGTTTGTTTGGGTTTTTCTGTTTGTTTAGTTCTTAAATTGAATATTCTCCCTCTGTAGAAGCAGTTTGTTTCCTATGCAAGCTGAAATCTCTGTTTGCCTTGCCACACACACTGTGAGAAACCACAATGCTGGGCTCTCCTAGTTATTCTTAGTATATAGTCTTGAGGCTTGTTGAGCTGAAGAGATGTTATGAGCTGGAGCTGTGAAAAGGAATTGAACTAGCAAGTGCTGATGTTTGTGCGCCTTTCATGAAGTTTATAGCACTTCTTTTATATGACTGCTGTTTCACTGACAGACACCTGACAATGGTTTGTTAACGGGTTGGAGAGGTGGGGTCTGGATGTTCAGTAGCCAAAACTTCAGGTTTCTTTTGCAAGCTTTCAAAGTTATGTAACATGGGCATGGAATAATATAATATGCTAGGCTTCAGAATTAATTACTTTTGGGTTTGTACTGGTAAACAAAAGTGGAAGGGCAGCTGGAATATCGCTGGTTTTGCTCCAGAGAGAATGTATCAATCACTAAGAAACAGTTGTTCAAGCGAGCATTAGGTGTTAGGCTGCAAAGGGTGGAAATCTCCAAACTAGTTGCCTAGATTGTTATTTTCGTTCTCACAGGTCAGGTTTGGTGTCATTTTGGGGACAGGATTTTACAAACGTAAAACACCGCTTCAGCCAGGGGCAATACAAAAACTAGACAAATACAGAACTAAGCTTTGAAGAATTAATTTGAAGAATGGTTTTATATATATTCAACTTACCTGAAAAGCATGTTTTCTGCAACATATGTTAGCTTGCTCATAACAGTTTCATAACCCAACCTCATGTCCTTTCCACATGCTCTCTGGGGTATAAGTGCTGACAGTTACATCCTGTGTGTGTGAAACATGACACGCAAAACTCAAGGTAGATGTGTAACTCAGCCTAGGTTAAGTGAATTAATTTGAATTTTAAAGAAAGCATTTTGAGTTATTTATTTATCAACTCCATTATTTGTTTGGTGGTTGTCATTGCTAATAGACAAGTACACTATTTCGACATTTAACTACAGAAATGTTTCCTTGGCAGTTCTTCCTGTCTTGCAAAATAATGACTTTCAGTAGTTTTCCCCACCGAGCACTGGAAATAAATGTTTAGAAAGTATTGGAAGTATCTTTCAAACCAGAGGTTTTTGTTTGGTTGATTGGGTTTTTTTAATGGAAGAAACTTCTAAATTGTAACGACTGCATAATTGCACTAGGAAAGCTATTCTTAAAAAGGAATGCGGGCAATTAAATTCAACTAAAACTATGCAAATAACTCAGACTGGTGAGCTAGGTATCTGTAGCTCCGGGAGGAGAAGTACTCCCAGTTAGTAAGCTTGTGGCTTGAGTCAGGTTAGAGGCAACGCCAGAATTCATCAGGGGCACAGCGGGAGGTAAGTCAAATACCTATAATGCCATTATCAAGAAAGAATTGCACAACTTCCTTAAAACTGATAAGGCCAATATAGCAAGATCCCAGTTTTAATAAATAGAGGAATGCTATGTGAATATTTGAATGTGTTTCAGTTTGTGGCTGCTTTGTTAACTTTTAAAATAGATGGCAAGTGGTAAACATTTTTGGATGTGTGCAATAACTCTAACCATTATATGGTGGCAATCACTGATGTTGCTCATTAAATGGTGACACTTTTCTATCTTTTGTCTCCGATTGTTTAACTTTTTTCTTTTCTGCGCTTTCCACCACTCTAGCCTTTCTGATGGCCAATTTACAAGTTCAGTCTCTTGAGGAGTGAATGATTTGAGGCTGCTGTTATTTCCTCAGTGATGTGCTTGACGTACCTAAAGCTACTTTTGTTCTCTTCTTTGAAAAACAACGGGGAAGAGATGTAGCATTCATTATTATGTACATTAGCTCCTTTGTTACTATTAGAGTGGCACAAGCTCTTGGCACAGGGATTTGTTTATTTATTTATTTTCCTGGTGCGTGCTGTGTTTGAATAGGTGTTGTTCGATTGCCTGTTATTTTTGTTTTCTCCTGCTTGGGGACAAGCAGATTTTTATTTTTTTTTCTTTTCCTGTTTTTGTATTAACTGTATTAACTGAGGAGTAGTGCAATTTCATAGGTTTCTTTTCGGGTGTTCCTCTCCATTGCTGTAGCTGGTAGATAATTGCAGGCCAGGAGACAGAGTCAGTGGGATAATAATGGGCATACATGAAACCTGGTAAACAACGTAGTTGTTCATCTGACAGCAATGCAGTCTGGAGGGAGAGAAAATGAACTACCATGAAAGCAGCTGTTATATCCAAGAAAAGAAATAAAAATAAAAATACAAATAGGCTATGGGAATATCAAGAGACAAACAAACAGATTTTTTTCTCTGTTAAAACCTGTCTTTGCTTGCATGCTGGGTCTTTGTCTTTGAGTACTATCCTTAGAAATCTGTCTTCTGTTTGTCTTCCAATTCTCACAAGCTCAGTGGATGGTATTCCAAAAAAACACAGTTTCTCAGATAGGGGTAAAAAAAGAAATTTTATCTTTTCTGCCAACATCTTGCTACTGTTCTTTTGTTTACGAAGTAAGGTAAGGACTTTAGGAGGAGCAGAATACAACTCCGTCTTAGGCTTCCCAGCTTTCATTGGTCTATGAGGTAAGTAAAGGGCACACTGAGAAACTTGAACTTGCCTTATAATTAATCCGATTAAAGAAAAGGACTTAATCAAGAGTTTGACAATAATATAGATAAATGGAATACTCCATCTTACATCTGCTGCACAGAACTGTATATGAGAGAATATTCATGCATCAGGCCATAAACCAGGTCTTTACCATAAGGTTAGGAAGAAACCTGTCACACTGCAGAACTACTGATTATTTTTCTACTGAAATACTGGATACTGGCCACGTTCGGAAATATACATTAGTAGATGCGCATCTTTGACTTTCAAGCTCCTTTGTTTACTTCCAAATCAGGATCAGATGTGCCAGGTTTTTGTATCAGCAACTGCTGTGTTAGCATTCCAGCTGCTCTGCAGTGTTAAACCTCTGCCTCTATGACTGTGAACATCCATTGAGCACCATCAATGGGTAAGTCAAATCATTTCTGAAGCTTACAATGAACTAAAGTCTGTGTCAAACTATATGTTTCCATAGCTGTTTTGTTTTACAGGCATGCCAAAGCAATATAGGGATGTGAAATAAATCAATATATAAACTATTATGGTGATTTCTTCCTTCGGTCTTGAAATGCAGCCATATTCTGATGAGATACCGTCATGCATACCAATATCACACTGTGGTTTGGGAAGGAGAATAAAAGAGGCCGTATCCCAGTGGGAACAGAACATGTAGCTTGCAGTTTCTGTAGTCTCCAGGGACGCTAAATGCCAAAAGCTTTGCTTCTGCCTTTCTAAACAGCTGCAATGCTTTTGTATTCCTAGGCTGAATAGCATCATCTTCTGAGACTATAACTGCTGTATCCATTAAAAACTGCAACAAACTGTATCTGTTTGAAGCTGGTATGCTTCAAAATAGATCTGTGTTCAAAAGTGCCCTTCTTTAAAACAAAATACTCTATCCATTCAAAATGCTCATTTAGATCTCACATACTATCTACTGTTCTCTGAGGATATAAAACAGCTCCATAATATGCAAGACTTGTCTGTAAGAAAGGATTAAACCAGCAACTGTTTACTGCATTAAGATTAATTCAGTACATTAACTGTTAGGATCCTTTGATTCATAAAAACATAATCAGAAAGTGTGATGCACGTTGGGCTACAAACTAACCTTTTAGGACAAAACTTTTTTTATTAATATTAGTTTAGCAAAAAAATCAAACAAACCCACCCTATAAATTAGGGACTAGAGTTGACTCTTTGAAACAGGTGAGGAACTAGCCTTGAAGAAGCATGAATTAGCCTTGAAGAAACCTTTTGTTTGTTGTGGAAAATAAATCTGTGCTGAAACATTGTGAGAGACAACTACAGTTTGTACTAGATATGTTCCTTTGCAGGCCCAGGTGAAAAGGAGGAAGTGTATTTTTGTGGCACAGTTGAGATCATAGATAATATTCCTTTGTTCTCTGAACAGTTCTGTAACTGAGAAAATTTTTCTAAATCTGCCAAAATATTGTTAGAGAAACTACTGGCCTGCAGTTGGAAATCTCATGCAGAGACAATATCCAAAATGGACCATGCTGGATAGCTGCGTAACTGCACACTGTAATAGTCCATCTTCTGCTATATGATTCTTTCCCTTCTTTTCTGTGTTATGTCAGCTCAGCTGCAATGCAGCCTTAATATAGTTATAAGGCTTCCAGGTCAAACCTAGTTCATAGCTATCCAGCTGAGAGCATAATCAGGCTTGCTTAAATCTGACTTTACCCTACAATGTATTCATAGGGAGTATTATAATAAAAATTAAGCTCTGACAAATGTGAACTGTTGCTGCCACGTCTGTAAGAAGGTTGTGGTGTTTTTTACATATATCATTCAAATTTGAAATGATGCTACAGATCATTACAGTATCCAAAAATACCTTTGCAAAAGTAACACGTTTAGTCCAAGAAATCCCAAAGGCAAATGTGTGTGACAAAACCACTTCAAAACAACAGCAGAAGACAACATTACCTAACTTCCCTCAAGACTTCAGCATGTCCTGCTTACTCTTGCATTTGGGAATCTTTCTCTTGTAACAAAACATGGTGTCGGAGAAAGGATAAGAAAAGGGAGGAGCATGTTCTACATTTCTTCTAAAAAGTCCCCAAATTAAAATATATTTCAAAGGGGGACTTCACGGTCTGGTTCCTGGCTGGGTTTGGACATACACAACTGGTGGGCAGGGGGCACATAAATGTGTAGCACACTCCCAAATACTGTCAGGCTGCAGTGGATCTGCACAGTTGGCAATGGGGTAGGAAGGTGGCTGTCCCAGCTCCTCATGGTCTTTGTGCTGCTCCCACTTAAGTCTTACTTCTTGTTCCTCCTGAGAATTAGAGAAATCAACACCTCCTTTACAGTGCAAGAGAACTAGACAGCCTCTGCATTTTATACAAAAGCAGATGTCACAATTTCCATGGTAATTTCTGGACACTTTATTTCCCATTGGCAGGCTAAACAATGGCTAAGAAATAATTCAAAATCAATTTAAGTGGGAACAATACAGTCTCTAGACACACAGAGAGACTGACTGTGGTATGTTGTTGTTGCATTGAACTATTGCTATGGAAATAAATCGTAGAAAAGAGCATTATATCTGTATTCAATGATCTATTAAAATCCACTTCTACATTCATGGTCATTTTCAGATCCAATCCAATTCTGAAGTCATAAACATATGTTCTTAGCAGGGAAACAATATTCTAGAAATCTTTTCATCTTCAGACAAAGAAATACACGGGAAACACTCGAGAAGGTAGAATGGCTGGATACTTTTTTCTCTGTGCATGTTGAAGTGAGATAAATAGATTGTGAGTTCATTTTTTATTACAGATTAAATGTAACCGTTTTAGGAGGCTGTGGACTGTCTTGAATCTTTCAGGTTTTGTGGGTTTGGGTTTTTGGTTTTTTTTAAAGGCAAGCATAAAATCAAACCTCACACTGGAAATTTCCACAATATTATTAACTTATATCAAAGACCTTCCACTTTTGAAGAAAATAGTTTATGTTTGGGTAGCACTTTTGAGAACTCAGGTTTTTATCATTGCCATTTTAACATCTAATCAAGGCTTGGAATGCATGAAGACCATTTCATACATATTTCTTCTGAGAATTACTCTTGGGATGAACTTGGTTCTAAGCTTTTATTCATAAGGTGAAAAACAAAGCTTATCTCACATAGTGCAAGTAGCAACATATGTTGACATGTAGCACAGCTCAGTTAAAAGGCTGTTTAAAATCTATTTTCATAGTAAAGACTCAAAAACTTCCCTGGTAACCATACAGAGTTTGCTGCTAAAATGGCTCTTGGCTTCCTTTCTTAAAACATTTCACTTGGATGCTCAAACCGATAGAGAGTAAAGGATGGAAGGTAATGGTGCAGTTGTATGTTTATTGATCTTTCAGGCTGGAAACAGGTAGGATTCTGATCCTAAATGACTCTTTTGTTGATTCCATTGGGACTGGACCCATCTTATGGTGGTATTAAGAGGAGTCAGGTCTGCAGACCCTAAAAAGAAAGACACAGAAATGCCTAACAGTGGTTCTCAGCCCATGCATGGTGCAAACAGTGAGCAGGAAGGACCTTAGTCAAGGCAGTGTCACAGCAAATCATCAAATTATTTAATACAAACATCATTATAAACCTAGAATGAAAAAACAAAAAACCCGCCCTCATTAGAGATATGGATGTTTATTTATGAACCGCCATTTACATTTTTAATACAATATAGGATCCAGTATAATTTTTTCCCTGTCTCTCTCCATCTCTTTTCTCATTTCTTTCCTTCAGTACGTTCCTCACCTTTTTTTCTCTTTCAGGTGACTTATACAGCGCGAACAAAACGAGCAATCCCTTGAATAAGAACTGTGTGCACACCTCCCACCAGTCTTTATACCTTCGTGATTTTTCTATATGTAAAAGTTACTTTGTGACTACAGGGTTATATTTTAACCCGGCTGTTGCTGTCAAAACTGCTCCATCAGTTTAAATCTGCTGAATCTGATTTTCAATTCTTGCCATCAGTATGGCAAGATTTATTAAAATAACTAGGAAATTTCTAAATTTACACTTACAATTGTAGCTCATTTATTAGATTTTGTTTTGTTCAACTGAATTTCACATTACATGCATTTCTTTTGTAAGATGATACTACACATCAGTCTGCTTAGTCAGGACATATTCTAAAAGGTTCCTCCCAGAAAAAGTTATTTTAAACTATTTCTGGAGTAATAAATAATTTTCAAAGTTAAGAGGGTGATGGGCATGGAAAGCTGTTGGCATGCACAGCTGAATTCACTTAATTTCCTGTCATGTTCTTAGAACTACTAGGAATTTCCTTCTTTATATTCTTCATACATGAACCTTTGTCCTTACTGAATTGTTCCATATGCTAACATGAGTGAAGTTATGATTATAATGAAACACATATGGTGTGCGTCAGGAACAGAAGGGAGCTGACAAAAGGTAAACTCAGACTTGACACAGGATTTCAAATAGAATGGATCAGTTTTAAATGGTTTCTGGTTATGTTACCATGCAGTTCTCACTCAGATAAAACTACATATAACTCAGTGGGACTTAAACCTCAGTAAAGATGAAAATAAAGGGCAGTAAGAAATAGAGTAGCATATATGTTACTCAGTCACAAAACCCTTTTCTTATGGAGCAATCCAGAAGCACATTGCTCAAGAAACCATTCCCATAATGCATTTTTAGAAGGTAATTTTTTTCTATGCAAGTTATGCTTTTCTTACCACCTCTGCTCCTTTGGTTGTTGTTGCAACAAATGTCTGATTTAAAGAATCTGATTTCAAGTATCTTTCATGAAGAAATGTTGGTAATATCTTCTGCTTTATGTGGCTCAGTTTAAAACTTTTTTTTTTTTTTTTGGTAACCTATAAGCGTCATTTAGAGTATGGTTTCACATTACAGCCCTCAATACTTTGAGCCACCCCTGGTGCTTCTCTGACTCCCTAATGAACTGAGCCAGGGAGTTAAACAAGCCAAAAATCAATTTTACAAGAAAGAAATGAAAAGTGCACTTTACACCTATTCTCTGGGGCCAACTCTGGTGAAAAGGAAATGGAAGAAATGCCAGGCCAAAAAAGGACCTTTTCAATGGCAACTGGCTGTTAGATCATTTTAGCTTTAACTGCAAAATGTCGAGGTTGGGGTTACAGTCTTTGTTAGTTGTCTTATGGTGAAAAGGATATCTCAACATTTGACTGAAAGTAAAGTAAAAGGTTGTGACCTGGGGTGACGAAAACAAATACCACAGTCTTTGACAAGCTTCAAAATATAAAGAGGTATTTTTTTAAATATGCCCAACGAATAGTAGACATTAATATGAATATCAGTAACAAAGCTAACATTGTGTTCATACATCTCTATGTTCATTAGTAAGAACATATGAAAATTAGTAATTAATTCTTCATTACAAGTTGTTTGAAGAAATATTATCCTTTAAAGTGATATATTGAGTACTTTCATCTTTCTGATAACAAAGTTTTCATTAACTGCGTTGTATTGGTCTGAAAGCATCATAATTTGTCAAAACACTCTATGATAGAAAAACAATTACAGATTCACTTAGAATATTTATCAGCTTAAAGATTGTCTACATTTCATCTTTTTATTTTTAACCTGAGCTTTTTGTATTAATGAAATAAGAATAGAAATTACTCCCTGAACACCCTGACAATCAATTGCTTTCTCCTCTCCATTTTTCTAGTTGTAGCAAGTCAAAACATATCTTACCATAAATTGCTCCAGAAAACAGTATATAAAGCAGTCTGATAAAGCAAGCTGCAGAAAAGAGATACGTTTTCTAATAAACTGTTTAGATTATATTCTTGATCCAAACACGCGAGTGTTTTCCAAAATAAATGAGGCTTGGATGCTATCGCTTTGTTGTTACAGATATACTGCTTCTATATTCAGATGTATTTTCCTTTTTAATTTGCAGTTTGTTATCTCTTCCTACAATCTTCCCTCCTTCCTCCTTATTAGAGTAAAAAATACGCGCAGAATAAAACGTATCTTTTGACCTGTAATATGGGAGCCAAATAAGATTACACGTTCCTATATTTTTTTTCTTTTAGTGCTTTCCTCTCATTCTAATGAATATTAACCTTAGTTCACCTTTACATTCACACAGACTACGGTGTGGCCAGGCTTACAGACTGAGTTTGATGACTTCATTTGTATTTATCTGCCAGTTCCAGATAGATGAACCTCATTTTCATTTGTCTAAATGTGAAGAAGTAATTCAATACTTGCAACAAGTTCTGTTTAAAAAGGCCGGTTCTACACAAAAAAGACGTGTATTTTTTGCGGGGAAGCATCCCCAGAAATTAGCCCATTAGAGCACATCAGTCTGTTTAATTATATTCTCCCAGAGAGCCCCAACCACGGCAGCATTCCCTGCTATCTGCTGAAATGGAGCCATCTCTTAAAACAGTAGCAGTGATACTACCGAGAGCACTCAATGACCTGCATAGAAACCTGCTCTTCTCATCCCTGAAACACCTCAGTCCACCTAGGTCTCCCACACTTGACCCACACACACGGATTGCTGCAGGACTTGTATTATTTGTTTAGAATCAATGGCTTAGCACCTCTGAAGTCCTTTAAAGCACTCAGTCTCTGATGAAGTAGTAGAGAAAATTACACTTTTGAGGATCTTAGTTGTAGGAGGTGCTCATCTGTTTCCCAAACTATCAGAATTGGTATATATCCAACCATAAGCACAGAGCCATTTTAGCAAGATTTTGAAATCATCTTCTTTCCTAATTATGTTAGAATTAGCCTGGGTTTCAGCCATCTGTCACATAGGATCTACGTGAAATTCTGACTTTTACCTTCAGTAGCAGCCTTTTTGCCTGGTAGGTTTTCTAACACAGCAATTATTCTACTATTTTGGGATAATGTCTTCTTTCATTAAGTAACATAACATTCATATCTATTCAGAAGTAAGATATCTGAACTGTACATTTTCCTTTTCTTAAGTGCATGTGTATTGGAAGCAAAACGAATTCTTGACATACATATAAATTAGTTTTATTTTAATGAAGCATAAACAGTTCTTTTTTAAGAATATCCAGATAATTAGATGCCATATTGTGGTTTATACTAATCATAAGAAGAGCCTGAAAATGAAAAATTTAAAAGGGGGAATACATTGCATGCAATATTTTTATTAAAATAAATAGGAATACTCATGTGCAGAGTATATGAACGTTTGTGGCCACATGAGAAGAGTCACTCAGCTGGGAATGACTTTTACATCATACATGGTACGACTCATAGTTTCAGAGCTGTTCTCCTTCAGCTGTGACCATAGTAAAATAGGTCTAATGTCTTTTCTTTGAAAGTGCACAGAAAGAGAAGAGCACATCATAAGGACTGTAAATCCCAAGTGTCAGTGATAACTTCTCTATGATCTGTAAGATGCAGGTCATAAAATCTTAATTCTGCATCTTTTCTTTCCCCCTGGAATCTTCTTGGAGAAATCCAAGATCTTCCCCAATGCCCTGGTGACTGTCCCGGATTGTAGTTTTGTAGCATTGAGAAAGACAGAAAAATTTCTTAGCAGTGCCAGTTACAAATATACAGGCTGTTAATAAAATTGAGAATCAATAGTAAGTTGAGAACCAGTGAATGTACATGCTAGAAATGTGGCACCTTCTATTTTGGGGCTTTCTGACCTTTCATCAAAAGGTACCAAAGATCCTTGATTATGAGTATTTCATGTTTTTTCTTTTACATATCTCTCTCTATGTATGTATACATACCTGTGTGTGTTTGTGTGTGTGTGTTATTTAAGCATTTCACTACTCTACTGCATTATTTAAACATCACTAAGGAACATATTCTTCACTCTGAGAGACAAGGGACTGTCAGTTTGCTACTGATATACAAATAAAATGGAAAACTGAATCCTCCATAGAGAAGCAGTTACAAATGTGCGAGGTGGTACTTGTGATATATTCTTTCTTTGTTACAGAAAATGCAGCATAAGGAAAACTGATTTCTAAAACAGATGACTGCCTACCGTTTTGTTTTATAGCCAGCAAACTTTGCATAATATTGATATACTGACATTTCCTTGTCAGTGTAACTCATTCCATTTTGTTTGTAGGAGTTAGAAGCTAAAAGGACGGTAACAGAGCTGCTTCATTGTGACTGATGACTTTACCTTTTAGGAGCTGAGCCAAGATTGTTGAAAGTGTCAGTATCCAGAACTGCATTTCAGTATATTTGTAAATGTGATACTGAGTAGAAACCTTAGTATTCCACACCATGACCTTAAGTTGTACTTTGCACTACTGACAATATCAACTGTTATTGTTCCCTTTTCCCTCCTGTAGGTGTAATTTGTTCTACAGAATGTGCAAGGAAAAACACATTGCAGAAGAGTGACAGGAAGGATGAAAATGTTTCTGCTATGAGTTACTCTCAAAGACCTCTCTCTCTAGCCTGTATCAGATAAACGCCTATTCTGAGGTGACGCAAGAAGCTTTTTCTTCAGCTAAGAATCTCTAATATGGGCAGGGGCTAAAATGTCACTGCTACAGTTTACGTCAGCTCTGAACATGCTGTAGAACAAATGAAGGATCTTAAGTTAACTTGACCAATCTTCTGTATGCAGAAGAGAGAAAGTCCTAAGGAAAGAACTGTACAGCATCATCCACATTTCTGATTTTGACCTAAACGGTAGTAACCCAATTTTCTGACACCTTGAACATCCACCCATCCCATTTGCACCTGCTGGTCTCATATGTCTAAAAGCTCTGAAAATCTAGTTGTACCAAAGGTCTGAAAGAAGTAGAAAAAAATTGTTTTACTTTAATATTGGATTTCAAAAATCCAAACGTATGGTTGCACCTCAAGCAGTCAAACTAGTCTCAAACAAACTGATGTAGATTTTAATAATAATTATGCCTGACTCTTGTAAAGTTGTTTCATCAGCTGGTATGGTAACTTATCTTGCTCCTGTTTCCTTCACTTGCAAAAGTGTTTTATGTATGAGAGTAATGTTGAATGATGGAAGTTCAAGGAAATCCTGTTCTTCAGTGAGGTGCTAAATAAGGATGGTCTCTGGCACTCCTGAACTGTGGTCTTTATGGAAAATTCTTGAGCCTCAGGTAATTTTATCTAGAATCATATCACTGTGAAATGCTCCCGTTCTTGAACTCTTCACAAAGCATCCACCTCACAGGTACTGGAAACTAAGTGGGTGTTGGCTTGGTCTGACCCGAGCCACGTTCTCATGACTGCAGGATGACCCAAGCAAAGGCTCAGATACCTGGCCCCAGCATGGGGTTGTGGATCTTTCCCCTGCTAGGCACTGAGAGAGCTAATGAAGTTCACAATGGGAGATCAAATTAGGAGATCAAATGTAAAATTGGATTAGGACACCTGCTATATTGAAAGGAGAACTACAGCACTGACCATAGCTAAGGTGCAGCTGCTGGCTAAATGTGGTTAAACTGTGAGCTGGCTGAGGTTCAGGCCGTGCAGATGTGTGTGTGTTGCACTGCTGTGCTGACACAATTATTTCTGTATTCACTAGTTTGGGTGGTCCCTTGCTGTATAGCCTTCTAGAGCTAGCACAAAGAAAAAGGCGTGTTATAAGTATTGTCCTACCTTAGGGATTGGTGGCCTTACTCACAAGGGCAAGTTTTTGTTTCTGCCTTTGTGGGATAGCAACACATTCCTGCAAGAGGAGCCTCTCAGGAGTGATGTCTGTTCTCCATACAGCAGCCAAAAGAGAGTCAATTGCTTTTACAGCTGGAAGGGGTAAAGGCTGTGTCTTCTAGGAACCTGCATTTCCACTGAGTAGCGCTTACTTTCCCTCTGAAGGTGCAGCATCGCCCTTTGGAAAATAACACAAACTTCCTTAGGTAAGGATTCAATCGAGATGGGAAAATCCTAGGTTCCATATCTGGTTGCCATGACTGTTCTGTTTCTAATGTTTCATGTAACAAAAAATTAATTTAACCCACCTGTGAGTCACTTCTAAAGTTTAGGCATTGTGGCCAGAATGAGGGAAGTCTTCAGGACTGAAGTCCAAAATTGAATTAGGCACAAAATGCATGGCTTTAAGAATCTGAATCCTTTGATGATCTTACGCCTTCAGTTTTTCATTAGTTACAGGTGGATCTCCCCCCCGCCCCGTTGTCTTTACCCACTACTTATCACAAACAACTTCTCCCCAAAATCACTCTCTGTGCAAGTTCCAAAAAATTAATTGTTCCCCATAAAGTTTTTGAAGCTATTTTCTCTCCAATGCTGACATATTTTAATAGTTGTATCAATAATCAAACATTTATTTCTGATATATTTCTTAATATTTTGTTAATATTGTTCTTAATATTTCTACACACAGGAGATTTTTGCTTGAACAAAATTGAATGCAAATCCAAGTATCTAATTCTTCTCATTTCTATTAAAAAGCCTTTTAGCGGGAACAAAGAGTCACCGCATACATTTTGTATGTAATACAAAGATGAATAAGATCAGATGAGAGAGTCCCATCTAGCTGCCGGTTGGATTAAAATAAATTTGCGTAAAAAGATTGAAATAGATCTATTTCCATATAGTGAATACCTAACAACAGTATTACACATGGAGTTCCTCCTGAAGGAACTGGCTGGAAGGTCTGCTTTTATAAATGAGAAAGATAAAATCTCATCTGGCTTCATTTGGTTTGTCTTCTTGACAACTGTCTTCAAAACCCCTTTTCCACTGCCTAAGAAGAAAGGTACACAGTTGTTTTGACAGCTGATGCTCTTGCTACTCCCCAGTAAGAGCCTGTGTCTTTTCCTGCAAATACGCAGGACCTGTGTAGGATGGGAGGACTGTGGGCGCTTTAGTGAACAAGAGCATCCTTATTAAACAAAATCTCTAGCTCATGAAGGCTAGAGTTAAATTCAGGTGAGATATTTTCAGATGAAAATGAGCAGGTTGCCATTTTTTGCCTCCAAGGAGTTAGATTGAAAAAAAAAAATAAAATCATAAAGCTGAGTGAATACAAGTTACTATACATATTTTGTCAGGCAAGTACACTGCTTGTCTCTGTTCACAAATTATCTATAAACTGTTTATTGACTTTTTGTGAATGTACTTGTTGTTTGTCCAGTGAGTTTTGAATACATTTAATGCAACTGTTGCCAGGAGCTGCTTACTATTCTGAGGGTCATTGCTGGGCTTGGTATGTGTAGACCCTGGTTCTAGAGAGAAGAGAGTAGCCCAACTCGTGCTCCTGGAGCCAAACTTTCAAGTTAATTCCCTAACTTGTGTCTGTGTCCACAGATGTGGTTATTCAGTATGGATGATTTGTCACCTGAATCACCTGGCTTGCTTTTATCATTATGTGTGCATAGATAAAAAATCAAGTGAGCGTGAGCATTTTAGGTGAGTCTAAGAAATGATTATCAGGAGGCCCCATAACCACCAAAAGTTGAAAAATAATATCTAAACACTTTTATAGACTTCAGGTATGTGCCTGGGTTAACAGTAAAACACATATCAAAGTAATATGGTAGTAGGCTTTACTTTCTATCCTGGTTCTTTCCACGCAAAAAAGGGAGGGGAGGGTACATTTCTTCATTGTCTGTGATGCCAGTGTCAGCAAGTTTTCCTGATTTGTTTATTTTCTATTGATCCCTTTTTCTGTTTGTTGCTGTTTCTTCACGTATAAAAGCATCAGACCAGGTTCTCCGAGCACTTACTGTTTAGTTCTGCTTATGTGTTTCTCGCTTTGCTCCCTGGAAAGGACTAAAGGAAAATGAGGATAAAATATATGTCATGACTAACAAACAATCCCTCAGAATTGTCTTTTTGTCTCTGCTGAGAACAGTCTTTTAGTCTGGAGACATTTTAGGATAGAAATATCCATTATCTTGAGTTTTTGAGAACTCCGTAGCGCATTTAATAAAGAGTAACAATGATTATTGCTAACAAAGATCCTTGGCATAAATGTTCTAAGAAAAAGTCAATACAGCGGTCACAACTATCAGAGAAATCCATCTCTGGAATTTATTTGTAATAACATCCATTGCTGAATTATTTCCTGCTGTGTGTTTATCTAGCTGGCAATATCTTGCCTAGGAATGGCTGCAGCGCTGGGCAGGTTATTGTCTGTTGAAGACTGAAACCGAAACTACTTGCTTGGAGCCCTCCCAAGATACAAGTTCATGCCTCATGTAGTTCATTTCTATAACTTTTTGTGCATAATTTCATAATCAGTACATCCCTTGCCTTATTAATCACAGACTGTTTTCAGTATTTTCTTGTTTCTTTCTCTTGCTCCCTCTTTCTTCTGCCTCCATTATCCCTACCTTATTTCTGTACCTAACTGGATATTGTTCTTTCTTTCCCTGGAATTTAAAAAAGCAAAGAAAAAAAGAAAGAAAGATTAAAAAAAGGCAGCGTATGAAAGTTAAGATACATTGTTTGTCTTTTTGTTTTTTATGGATTATTCTGAATATCATTGTGCCAAGATAATATTCATATTTCTGTAAGGAAGAAAGAGGAAATTGCCACTGTAATTCCACAGAATATCACAATTTTTTGATGTTTTCAAGTTCATGGTGGTAATTTTTCTTATTGGTCATGAGGAAGAAAGCCCTTCTGTAGCTCCTAATGCTTTTTAAAATTTGTCATGCACAAACCGTCACCTTGAAGAGTTATTTCCTGTTGAAGTACATTTATAATTGTAGAATATTCCTGGATCTGTTTTTTTTTCTTAAATATTCTATAAACCAAATGTGACTGGAGCTGAGTAGGTATGGGTATATTTAAAAAGGAATCCTGGTATTAGGAAATGCAATCCCTGTGATCTTTGATGCTTGGAGTTAGTAAAACTCTTCAACAGATTCATTTGCAGAAAGATCTTTTTAAGCCGCTCTATTTAACACTTATTCTACTTAAAAATCTGATAAATCTGTAAGCTTAGTATTTACTTTATAAGATAGTGAGTTTTTAACAATATCTTTTAAGCACATATCATATATACAGTGTCATGGATTATTGGTTGCAGAAATCATCATCTAAAGCACTCTTACTGGAACAAATATATGAGTGAGGGCATGCCCGTAGCAGGCTTTTACAGAGCTGGCCTCTACAGCAAGCAATCAGTACCACCCACCTTCTGCTCAGCCTCTGGAAGTCGGAAAAACGCACTAGGTGTTTCTGATTCAACGGTGCAATTTCAGCTGCAATTGCTGAGCTCATCACGCCTCAAAGGGGTGGCCTCATTTCATTCCTGTCCCCCATGTCCTGTCCTCACCCCCCTCCTCCTTGTGCCAGCTCCAGCATGCATCTGCTTCTCATCAAGAGCTGATTCGATTTGATTCATTCACCTGGGAGTAAACTATTAGCTTTTTTCTTCCAGCTTTGCCACTTTATTGCGATATTAGACATACACCACAGCTGATGCAAGGAAAGTGGCGAGAGCATTTGGTCAGCGCTGGGGAAAGAGAGAAGGATGGAGAAGATGGTTAAGGTGGAGTGGGCCCTGCTGTTCTGGCTGTGAGAAGACACTAGACCAGCTCAGCTGTAGTGCCTAACTGCGCCCTGAGAGAGCGGCTCTGCGTCCTGCTGCGCTGCCTCACTGCTGATATAACCGTACTGAAGGAAATACAGAAAGCTAACATAGCACTGAAATAACAGTATTGTGTCTTACAAGGCAGAGATACTGTGAAGCAGACCGACTTAATTTTCATCTCATCTGCTATGGCTGCAGTTTCAAATAGATCGAGTCTGTGTTTATACGCCTGTAAAACACAGTCATTTGTTTTACATCGCATGCTATTAAGGTTGGGTTTGTTTCTTACTGAAGAATCCTCAAAAAAAAAATCACAATTTGGGAAATTAATCTATCACTGTATTTGTATTAATTTGACAATACTTTTCCACATTTCAGTCAAATCTCACCCTTAGTCTCTGATAGTAATGGATATGCTGTTTTGAGCAGCATCAGCTCTGTAGATCTGGTTGCCTTGTTCTGCTTCCACCTTGCAAGTGAACACAGCTTTATTTTAGCAAAAGGCTCTAGATTTTGGGATCTCTTAGATTCCTCTGAGAGTAGGGATGATGCACATCCTCTCTTCTAGGGCTGATGCTACCTCAGGTTTTTCATTGCACCTCTTCCTACTGTGGACCTGTCTTCCCACATTTTCGCCTTCTAATTATATACAGGGGCATTTCTGGAAGGAAAATCTGTGTGAGGAGATGTAATTTTTTTTGCTACTATTGGTAATGGTCTTTGTTCTGCTAAAATTCTTGAAAAAGAATAACCAAAACATATTCAGCAATTATGTGAAAAGTAAGAAAACATCATTGTTACTTTTTATAAGTTTGTGCTCAAATTAGATGTTTCTTACAAGGCCAAACTTTACTATCATAAAACTTCTATTGTCTGCAGAAAGCGTTGTGGATTTTTTTTTAGTTCGTTTTTTAGTTTAGATTCTATTTTATTTTATTTTATTTTTTAGTTTTAACTTCAGCAATTGATTTTATGTTTTCAAAATCCCCAGGTACTATTTGGACCCGATTCTCCTCTCACTGCTGAAAGACAGGAATTTTAGGAGGGTTGCCTCTGACTTGCAGCGGAATAGCTGAGAAGAGAATCAACGTGAAATCATTCAGCAAAATTTACTACTCGTGGCAAATTAGGTTTTTTTAGTAAGAAATATTCTTCTGAAGTGTCTGTTATATCTGTGCCTTCAGCAGAAATCTTGAGCTAGAAAATTTTCAGATTGTTTAAGATAGTCGCATAGTTTCTGAAATGCCAAACTCTACAGCCTCTTACCCTTTTTTTTAACTTTCAGAAGAAGTTTTGACAAGTGATTAAACTGATGCAGACTTCAGAGCACTAGAAGCCTGGGACGTAAAATAACTAAAACTGAAGGTTTGAAAAGAATGAAAAATGTCAATGTTTTCACTTCCTAGCTTAAAGGTAGACATGTCGTAAAATACTTAAATCCAAGCAGCTTCTCTCAGTGATGTTTGCAGTGGTTTGGATAAAAATGGACAACTTACAACTCTTTATCTGGAACATCAAAATAACCCCCAAAGTTTTTACTTCTGTAGGTGTGCTGTTTTAGTGTCGACTTTTGCATGGGATTCTGCGTGTCTTGGATTTCTGCTGTCCTGATTAATAACACATCAGGATCGGCACACATCTTTGCGCAGATTTCTGAGACCTTGCATCGTATTGCAGATGCAAAAATAATAGAAAAACAAAAGAGAGACTTTCTGTTTTCCTTACCAAACGAACCAGAAAATAACAGAACCATCGAGATATTTTGTTCCGTTATGCTTTTCTGGTTTGGTCCTAGACCAAAGTTCAGATTAATTTCTGAACCTCTGAACGTTTGTTTCAAATGACCGGGTTTGTTAATCCACAGCCATTTTACAGGCCCTGGCAGGAAAAGTGGCCTCTCTGTTCTCCGTGGTTTCTTTATTTCCTTCTGTCTTCTCCCACCTTCTAGCCAAAAGTGCTGAGGTGTGGATTGGAGGAGAGCACAAAAAGCTGGGCAGAAAATTGGCTAGATTGTCAGGCTTAGAGACACAAAGTCCAATGAAGTGGCTGGTTAAGCAGGGAGGTACCACTCGTTGCTAATGACCTGGATGATGGGACAGACTGCGTTCTTAGCAAGCCGGTGGCTCATATCAAGCACTCAGTGGAGGACGCACTCAATATGCTAAAAGCAGAGGGACCATGACAGGTGAGCCAGCATGGTCAGGAGGCACAGGAGGTGTGGGGAGAGCCTGAGAGAGCTAGTCAGGCTGTGGAAGAGGAGACTTGAGGGAGGTCATATTTCTCTCTCCACCTAACTAATGTGGGGAGAGTGGAGAGATGACAGAGTCAGAGAGAGATACGCATGGATAGAACAAACAAAAGTGGTGATACAGGAAATTACAGCTTGATGTTGATGAAATTTATTTATTTTTTTTTTACCTGAGGGAGGGTCAACAGTGAAACAGGTTGCCTAACAAGGTTATGGGTTCTCTATCCATGGAGATATTAAAAACGCTATTGGACACAGCCCTAAGCAACCTTCTTACATAATTCTGCATAGACTAGGGAATTGGAGTAGTAACCTCCAGAGGTCCCATCCAGACTGCAGGTTTCTGTGATTCTTAGAGAGGCATTCTGAATACTTGTGGGATACTGCTCTTTGTCTGCAAATCTGTTGGCTGTAGGTGGTTCCACAGTAATTTTAAATCCACTTCTACTAATGATGATGGCATCATAGCAGAGGCTGTGATCTTTTAGTATCAGCATCTGTCTAGGAATGCATTTGCTTTTCATTGCAGGCTACACCACTGGCCAAGTTTTTCCATTACCTCTGGACTAGAATAATGCAAAATGAAGTTGTTCCTTTGAAAGTGAAAGTTGGTAGAGGCTACACAACTTGCTTGGTGTACCTTGCACCTGAAATCAACATTCCACAATCTGCAGTACCTGTTGGATAGGAGTTTCTTAGTGGAGCCCATCTGTCATGATCTACAAGGCTTTAAAAGGCTTGGGTTTCAAACGTCCTGGAAGTATTGCTCCTTCTTTGTCCCATACAGTCATATTACTAGCTAGATTTGAACATCTGAACTGGATTTTACTCAGTAGAAGGGAGATATGGGTAATCAACAAAACCCAGAAAAGGCAAGCATCTATGTTTGGGGGATTTTGTTTGCGTAAATATAAAACAACAGCTCTGTGAGAGAAAAAAGTATCATCATTACCATTTCACTGGAGGAGAGACCAGGGCGTGCTGTCTGAGTGGTTGGTGGTCATTCAGGAGGACTGTGACAGAGCAAGTAGCTAAGTGCTTTAATTTTTTTTGTAAATTAGAAAGTTTTTATAACTACAGTAACTGATAACTACAAAGAAGGAAAAATCATAACCTACTCAAAACTTTAATAATATCAAAGAAAAATAATCATCATTCTTTTTGTTTTTCTCTGATTCTCACATGAAAGATTTAATAGCAGTACATTTCCCAGCAGGATAGCTGAAAATAACTTTACTGCCAAGAGAACACTTGTGAGCAATGAAGCCAAAAGATTTTACCACCACACTCTCTAGCGGTTTATTAGGATTAAATGTTCAGTCACTTGCTTGAAGGTGATTATGAGATGAACTGGGGTAGGCTATTATGCATGCAGGCAATTTTCTTTCATCTAATGTCAGCAGTAGTTGCAACAAACCTTAAAAACAACCATACTAGAAAGTATGTTTAGCTTTCTACTCACTAAGTCGTGTACTTATAATTTCATTTTCATAAGGATTGAAGCCTTGAGGAAGAGGAGGAACGTTAGCCAGAGGTTTTACTTACTTGATTTCAGGAAATTAGACAAAAAGCTAATTTTTTTCAAAATAAACAGTCTTAGATAGGTATACCACACAGAATCCAATTACTTATGTGCTCTTTCAGAAAGAGGGATTAGCTTTCCTTTCATACCATGAGTTAAAGATTTTCAAATCACCACTGTTAACTAAAAGCATTTGACGAGGAAAAACAGAGTCCACTGAGCTACCTCCGAGCCAGAGGGTCCTCCGAAGTTCAGTTTGAGGCTTGTACAAATTCATGAAATAGCAAGTCTCACACTCTTTAAAATCTCAGTAGACCTGGCCCTGTAGGCTTCATTGCATTTGAGCATGTCTGTGTGCTTCAAAAAAGACAAATTGTGTTTGCAGTGCAATAGTGTGTGTTCACCACTTGCACCATCATCCCAGCTGTAGGGTGACACATCAAATTCCTCCAAACTGATTTGTATCCGTGGATTTCACGCTGGGTTTACAAACCTTGATTTGTAAATAAAGTCAAGTCTCTGAACTTGATGTCTGGCTTATTTTTCTATTCTTTACACTTCAAAATTCACATTCTCACAGCTATTCTGATCATTGGTTTTGCCATTTTTATGCTCCAAGCCATTCAGTAGGCATATTGCAGGAATATCCTCACAGCTTTTCTATTCCCCTCCAGTGTTGGTATTGCCATGTAAGCTTTTTGGTTTGGTGCTAACTTTAGTTGTTATTAGTTATTGCTTAGTTTCCCATGGCTACAAAAATTAAATTGCTGTTTATATTAAACTCACACCAGACAAATAATAGGTGAAAATTCCACGTAATTTCTCTTAAGAAATAATTTTCAAGTTCTGAAGTTGATATAAACTTCCAGAAGCTAACCAGATGAAATGCTACAATTTCATGTATCTTCTACTTCCATTTTATTTTCTTGCAGTAGGAGATTTTGAGTTTGCCATAAAATCTGAAGCAGACAGAAACTGATTGGATTTAAAAAAAGGACTTATCATCATGAGGCTTTCTGCCCGAGGAAGAAAGTTTGGCATGATACAACATGGATCTGTTTGTACCAAACACCGCTTAAAGTAAATCAGTTTCTCAAAAAGTGAGGTGTACGTTTGTATTGGTGAATACTGTGTTGACCTCATTTGTTCAACACTAACGAAGCTAAATGTGCAATTTCATAAACTTTCAGCTATGATCTAGCAGCAGGCTCCAGCTATGCAATGTTTCTAGCATTTCCACAGGGCCTTACTTTTTAGAGATGCTTACTATTGTAAACTAAAAAAATCATTTTACTTTGAGGATGCTGAAGATGATGATGAAAATTCCTCCAGATGACAAAAGGTGTGTTTTCAAAGCTCTATTCTGCTAATGCAAGCAGCTCTTTGAGAAGTATCATATATACAGCATTCACCAGATTAACCTTCCTCTGTTCAGAAGGGAGATTCAGGTGAGCTGTGTGTGACTTGAGAGATCTTTCAGTGTTGTGAAGAACAATTAAAAAATGTCTACATGTACACAACACAGCGTAAGTGCCAACCACTTAGGAGGAATAAGTATCACAGTGACTCAGACTGTGGAAATTTGTTTAAGTTTCTGAAACGACTCTTGAGTTGTTCTGCCCTCTATAGATTGATTTTAAATACGCATAATTGGAACCTCCACAGCATAGCTGTATTTGGACGGATAAACTACCTATGTGTGTTACTCAGTGTTGATTGAGTAAATACCCACAAAACTCCAGTGCCCATTTCCTAAAAATCTTTGGCATTAAAAGTGATTGTTGAAATGTCATGACTGAAGGAAAATTTTGAATAAAGTGAAGGATGCGATGGGTTTCTTGCTGATCAGACTTAACTTTTTTTTTTTTTTTACATGAGAATATCAAGACCTACAAAAGGGCCTTTGATCTCTAAAGGAAGTTTTATTAAAGATCTGAAATTGCTGGGCATGGTAGATTGAAATGAAAAGTTTGAAATTTAGTTTCTTTCTTATCCATTATTTCCTCACAGGATAGTTTTTTTCATTTTTAGGGACTTCTTTGTTTGTTTTGTGGGATTTTTTCCCTGATGAAGTTTCACAGCTCAGATGATGAGCTGATCTAACTGCTTGCTGACACTAATGGAGAACATTTCACCCTCTGGTCTCGCCTGCAATCTTAGAATGATTCTAGTTATTATTTGATCCCTATGTGAGCTGGTACAGCAGAAAAGTATGCTTTTTCTTTTTTGTTGGGTATTTTTTTCCCTTGGATAGGTTAATTTTCCAGCAGTTTAATGAGCTAGGGGACAAGAATGCAATCTGGGCTTGCATAAGAGAAGTGCAAAATGGTTTTCTGTTTGTAATGATCCAAAATTGACTGACTTTCTTGCTTATTAAAGATTCAACACCCTGAAATTGCCTTACGTTGACCCAAAAGGGAAAAAAAAAACAAAGCAAACCAAACCAACCCACCACAAAACTATAAAATATTTTGGAGTACTTTATTTACGTTCAGAAGTGCTGAAACATTGTGTCTTGACTTTTGTGTTCTGAAAGAAAGCATAAACTGCACACTGTGTCCCTGAGCTATATGACACCTAACGAGATTTGTAATTCTGGTCCTTTTTCTATCATCACGGATTGCCTGATGTATTCTAGCAGTTTGGGCAGTGAAAGAGACACGAGGACATTAAGGAAAGTGTAGTTACAGATTTTATGCTGCAGTAACAAAGGGGTCAATAGTTCGTCCAGACTACAAACCCCCATGTCAAATAACACTAGCTCTGGAGAACAGGAATAGTGCAAAGCAACACATTTCAGTCTGTAAGAGCAAAATGTTCCAGTCCACATAAGCCAACGCTCAATAATGGTTAAGCAGGATTCTGAATACTAAGTGTGAACTGTATATACAGACCTGGAAGGTGTATTTAAGGTAAGGATTGTTTTGTGGAAAAGGGTGTAAAAATGATGCAGACAAAGGTGGACAGTGATTTATTAACAGAACAAAGACCTACTTTTCTTTTAGAATATGGCTAGTGTACTGGATAGGGTGTGTGTATATTTTTATATATATATATGTATATATGGTAGAGAATAACAGTACACCAATGAGGAAGTAATAAATGTGTCTTGCAGGTTTATTTGGTCGTACCATTCATAAATTCACTGAATGGGACATGAAATGCTCCTACTGAGTTTACAGAGAAAGTCCATTGTATTGAACTGTTTCCTCTGAACGTTTCTGTTAGAGGCGGTAGTGGACCTTACCTTTCCGGTAATAAAAAATGGTCAGTCTCTCATGCTGTGAGTAAGAACCAGCTTTTCTTAGAAGAGAGATCACAGAGGTCTTAAAATGGCACCACGGAAGCTGCCAGTGAAAACCCCCATCCATTATAAAGATGCTTGAAGCTTTCAAGGTTATTAGCACTGGCCCATCTGAAACACCTGAACAGAGCAGGAAGTTCCACACCTGTGAAATGATTTGTAGTCAGCTCAGCAAGCGTTACAGGCATTTTGAGTGGCTGCCTGTTCTGATACTGGGAGGAAATTAGGTGGAAGTCTCAGGAGTGGCAAATACCGGTGTAAGTAGCAACTCCTGGGGTGGTTTAAGACCTTGCAAAAAAGGGTGAATGCTAACAAAAGCAAGCAGCTGTATTCCAGGCTGGAATATCTAAAATTTCCTAGCTCTTGTTCGTGTGAATATCTAGGCAGCTTTGGCTATTATGCAGAGTGATCTCTTTAGCAATTTTCTGAGGCACCAAAGGTAGCAATGTGTTGCACAAAAACAACTGCTCCTGCCTCCTGAGGATCCAAATAGGGGCATCTGTTTGGCAATGTGTTAAGTGTGCCTCCAGGCAGTAGATTCACAGCTGCTTTGTTATCTTAGGATATTTAAAATAGTTTTGCTGAGGTACAAGTTTGGTTTTATTTAGTTTGTCTCTTACGTCGTGCGTTTTGAATTCGAGATCCTTGCCTCTTCAGATGGAGAGACATACTGCAAATGTTTGCACTCCGCAGAAAAAGGGGGGATTCTGATGAGGTGAGGTGGTAAAGGTAGATGCTCTATCTTGAATAGACTCAATGGTTTTAGTCATAATATATTAAAATATAAACGGAATAATATGAAGGACTCCCAAGACATTCAGAACTTAGCCCAAAAGAAAGCCTCTTGTGCAAACATGTCTCAGAATAAATCCAAACCAAGAAATGCTTTTAAGTGCTATTTCCAAAGGAAACTGTGTAAAAAATGTTCAAAAATTAGAGGAGAATATTCTTATATTTGTTATTCCTTTCACTTATCTGTAGTTAAGCAAAAGATCGAGATTGTTGTTCTTTGAGACATACAAAAAAAAATCAGCTAGAGAAGAAAATCAGCTAGAAAAAAAGTCAGAATAGGAAGAGGCGGACATACTCATGACTCAAGATTATTCCTTGTTGCCTTTTTGTGCCTGTAGGCTGGTAATATCTTCTGACAGCCAAAACCCTCAGAGCCCCTGACATGCTGTTCTGGGTTGCTGGACTTGTCTCTACTTCTAGTCAAACAAAGGGCAGGAAGCTCCACCCAATGAACAGTAACTAATAAAAACTCATCTTTGAATAATGCAGTTTTGCATTTCATAGAGGAGCAATCTCCTCCATTTTTCAAATACCTCCATCCATTATGCGCCTGGGTTAGAATTTAAATCTGCACTCCTGGACTCGGATCATCCTGTTGGTTCTCACACTTACGCATAATTTTCTTCAAGAGTGGGATTAGCTGCGCTTTCAGGTCTTTGAAAGACTGAGTACCACAGGCGAGCAGATGTAGTACACGTTACCAGATGCAACGTGCTGTTTTGACAGCAGTAGCAAAAACTTTGTGCCTGTTTCTTAACTCTTCATACTTTACTGATAACAGGACCTGAATACACAGTCTTTGCCACGTTCATCATCACCGTGTCAGAGCACCGTGTATAAATCAGCCTTGTTATCAGAGAGAAGCCAGAGGCAGCAGTGGTGGCCCGTACGCTACCTCCGCATTTCGATACGGATGTGGTCGTTTACTTAAATTTCCTCTTACGTTAGAGACTTCTGGATGAAACTGTTCATTCACTCCTATGCACATCTTTCCTTTTGCTTTATGCCAGTCTTCCCAAGGAGTTAGCCAGCATCGTGGCCGCCCTGGAATTGGAAGGGTTTTTATTTTAAAATTAGCTGGGTAAGCAGATGGGCAGATGGAACCCTACAGTGTACAGCACATGAGAGCAGCGGCTTTTGAGGCAGCTCCAGAGTATGTTACGTTAGAAATGCTTTCATTGACCTCTTGCGATTGCAGATTGAGAAAATTTTCAACAGGTTTTTACAGAGGCTTCAAACCCACACACCACCAACTACTTTTTTAAGGCTACAGACAAACATCAGGACACACAGAAGAATTCCAGGCCGCGTGTTTAGCTATTTGCTATGCATTATGTTTGGATGCAATGCTCAATAACCATTTACAGAGGCCAGATAAATTACAAAGCTCTTTGCCTGGAACATTTATTTATTGACAGAGCCAGTACAAGCTGAAAAGGAAAAACAAACCACTTATTTTTACATTTAACGCCATAGCTTCGAAGCATAATTGTGAAACGCTGATAGCCGTTTGAAAGCAATTTGACTGGTACTGGAGAGCAAAAAAAAGCAAGCTCATGATACTCAGCAAACTGACAGCAGAGGGCACCAGTGTCCTGCATTGGAGAAAAAATTGACCTTTTTTTCCCATGTAAATTGCACAATAAATCCTTGTTTGTTCTTACCAACTTGATGCAGAAAAGCCAAAGCAGTATGTCAATTTTAACAGATTCTTAAAGTTGAATGTTCTGGGTGTTTCAGATATGTGCTTGTTATGGAAATGCAGTTTCCACCATCTGATGCCAGAAAGAAACAAGAAAAATGTCTAAACTGTTGTTTATCAAAATTTATTGCTTGGACATTTGCTAAAGATAATCTAATTGTACAGGCCTGCTGCCTTTGCCACCCCAAGAAAAGTGTTTATTCCACATAGAAAATATTCTGTGCTCTATTTATTAGTAATCTAAAAGTTTTAAAGAATCAGTAAATTGTGACTTATGTGACACTTACTTTCATACAAACTAACAAAACCAGAAGAGAAAATATTTGGTTGCTGACATCTATGCATAAGTTACTGGCATCTCCAAAAACGGTGCAAAAAGCTAAGAAGATCCACACAGACTATATATATATTATATATATATATATATTATATCCACACAAATAAAGGCATTGCCTTTATTTGGTATTAATATGCGTGTATGAATAGATAGCACCTGCCATGAGTATCTCAGCTTGCTGTAGAGATGTGCACCCTTGTGCCCCTAAGTCATTCAGCTTTTGTCAGGTGCAAAGGGTGAGCAGCACGGGCTACTCAAGCCGTCCATGCATATGAATATTTTTAAACATACCATGTAGACATTAGATTGTATGCTTTTATGATATTAAATACTACGTATAAATACTACTATTAAATACTACTGCATACATTTTCTCACATAATTACCAAACAAAATTATTGTATTGTATTATGTTTATTTGGATAATGGCTCTAACAGGGTGACAGTAGGAGCAAATTCTTTGCATATAGCATTGGGGCAGGCTACTATTTACACATGTTCAGAGAACACTGAAATCATTAGTTATTGCGAGACCAGAGATTGAAAAAGGAATAAGTAAACCCATTGGTTATTCCCTTGCCTAATATTATTTTTATTATTACATTTTCATATCTGTTTATTGAAAATAGCCATGTAAAGATAATGAGCTGAAGACCAGTCTTCATTTCTTGGCACGCTCAGGCGCCTAGTCTCCAAGGATTTTGAAGCTGGCATGCTCTAAATTTGTAATAAAATACCCTTTTAATTGGTAAGCATAGAAAATATTACTTTTATAAATATTTGATGAACGGAGATGTTTTATCTATTCATTAGACTCTAGAGTAATATATGTTCATTAGCAGAAGACGAATAACAGCATTTAATATTCTTTGTTTACCAGAGAAGGTCACATGGAAGAATATATTAATATGTAAGTTGTGACCTTCACACTTTGTCAGTTTTAACAGCAGTGGGGTTGTTTCCGTTTATATGGTCAGATCAGTGTTTGATTTCCAGCTTTAATTAAAGCAATTAAATTCACCCTCTGTGACAGGTAAAATGCACTAAGATTGACAAGACTGCCTTGGTTACTTACAGTTTTTAGCCAAAAAGACAAAAAAAAATAGCTAAACTCCTTTTTAAGACGAGAAATTTTTGTGCACATACCACAGAATAAAATTGTAAATTACTCATGGGTATATGAGTATCAGAAGTAATCAGAAATGTATATCAGAAATAACATCTGATTAGTTTTGTTTTAAAACAGATACCTGAATAAGAAATAACAGTCATAGAAAGGGAAGGGTACGGTAGGTCTCTTGCTGTGCTTCTCTCAGGAGTCGTGGACACACTCCAAGCTCACAAAGCTGTTAGCATAACTCTGTTTAAAATTGTATGACTAGTAAGTGTATTACACTTACAGCTTTCAGGCATGGTTTCACAGAACAGACAGTAGGGAGGAACAAAGAAACAGTAGGCCAAAAGGAAATGGTGCTTAGAGCTCATCAAAAGCTGGCTTTGTCAGATTGGTTTTTGAGTGGAACTGTGATTTCCACAAAATCATCATTTTCTTGAAATACCTATTCTGTAGGAATTCTATTGGGAACTGGCGTCCAGTCATACTACAGCCTAGAAAAGAACCATGGAATCACTGGGTTCATTAATAAAAAAAAAAACACAAAAACAAACCCCCCTATTTTTTCTTACTGATTTTAAAATGCAAAGGAAGTCAAAATATCAGAGTTCCCATCAAGATACACATTTAAATGTCTGATCAACAACAACTGGAGAAAAATCATTCCAATAACATGTTTGACTTTGTGGAAGCGAAGCAAGGCAGGATCTTTACCTGTGGCCTAGCTGCTGTATGTATTTTGTTAATAATATAGAGATCTCAAAAATGAATTCTTCAGCTTTTTTCTAGTTAGGCTGCGCTCTTCTTTTCCATGTTTCCCTAAAGTATGGTCTACATATATTCTTGTGACATAAACGGGTCAGACTATTAATGGATTTAAAGGAACTCTCACATGATCTGTAATTATAACCTTTCCCTCTCACGCCCCTCCTCGCCCCCCCCACCTTCCTCTGGTCACATAGGTATCATCCTTCTTATTCAGAAGCAGAGCTGGAAAAACACCTCGCATCTTCATCCTAATCATAAACTACTTGATTATTTTTTTTCTCATTTTAATACTACACTCCAAATGCAGACATTGAATGCTGACTCCTTTGCGCTACCCTCGCCCATACTCCTGTTACAACAATTACATATTAGTCACAGAGAAAAAAACAGCATTAAACCTTGCCATCATTGTGCCCTCCACATTTCTGTAGAAAGATGTGAACTGTGCTTTATCTTGTGGTTTTGATTTACATTTCATTAAGTCCACTTTCTTCTGTGCAAAAGCGCTTTCTTCTCATTTGCATAAACATATACATTGCATAAATAGCATTGACTATGAAGGCGTCAGCATAAAGGAGGCAAGCGAGAATTATACACATTCAAAGCAAGAAATTAATAGGTAAGGTGTATTATATCTCTTGAAGGGGAAGTTTGCTGAAATGTTAGATGAAAAACTTGAGTTTGAGTATGTAGATTAGTGCCGCCCATGAAGATAGCCATGAGAAATGGTACCCAAGATGCTGAGAGAGGAATGTCAAGCGAATTGTGACCTTTTTTGTGGGGTAGTGCTGGTACACTAATTAGTCTCTTCTTCCCTGTTCTGAGGTAATTGTATTTCCTCAGCTGTGGAGACGGGCCAACCCTTTGCTCCATCACTGTTCTCTCTTCCCTATGGATTTGACGCCTGTCCCAGAAATATGGGGAGCTTGTTAGCAGCCCCTTCCACGAGAAACAGTGAAAGTGATGAGCACCTCTCTCCTTTCATTTCTGCGTCGCACTGCTCTTTTGTGAGCATTGATTCCGAATACGTTTTCATTCTGTTTAAGAAAAGTTCTTTCTACAGAGTTAGGAGGCCGTGTAAACCTTGCCCTCTGGTGTCACAGCTAATACGAGAAGTCTTTAATCCAGCTACGTCGCAGGAGCAGTGCTTGATTGTCTGAGATGAGGATGGCACATGATGGTGAATCCTGTCATTCTTTTATAAGGAGACCCGGTTTTCTTTTCATTCTTACGACACATACATTCATTACCATTTGTGTGAAAGCCCATAATTTCTAGGGCATTTACAATAAATTAGTGTTTAAGTTCTGTGCATTAGAAGAAGATGCAGAAGATTAGAAGACAATGATGTATTTCCCAGTGGGTCGCTATTCAGAATACATATTCTCTGACACCCGTGGTGGACTTGGCAGTGTTAGGTTTACAGCTGGACTCTTAAGGGTCTTTTCCAACTTAAAGGATTCTATGATTCTGTTATTCTATAACCATGTTCTACGAGCACTGTTTTTGGGAAGTTCAGTAGAGGGAACGAGAACTGAACTGACGTGAGACTTGAATTTCCCCTCCAGAGGCCGATGGTGCTCATCCACGACACACGGGCCAGTGTGGGGGAAAACCTGCCCGTGAATACCTGTTATCTGAATAAAGAGCTGCTGGTTAGGTCAGTAAGAATCTAATCTTACGAAAAACAGTGATAGTGGGAGTTTTCATGAGGGTTATTTTCCTCTGCTGTTATTTTGTTGAGTATCATGTTTGAAATGTGTAGTCTTCAACAGCTTTTTGAGAACGCTGTAGCTCTTAGAAAGAGTTCTAGATGACACAAAACAAACAAATTCAGTTCCTAATGGAGATTATAATGAAAAAAACTGGTTCTGTTTAATTTGGACATGGTTTCTAATCGGAACTGTACCTGTCCTGCATACAATTGCTACTTTTTGTCACCTCTAAAAATTGTTCACTTCTAAAGAAATAACACTTAGAAACACTGAAAAGTCTTATGTCAGAATTTAGGACTGGTTTTGATATTCAGAAGCTGAAACATTTCTCACATCATTGAAACACTAACATTTGGCAGACTCTGTGAGGCATACACTGTTTAGCTGGAGCAGTAAATCTTGAATTATAATTTCCATGATGCTGCAGCTGAAGAAAACACAATGATTTGTTATGAGGTAAAATAAATGTTTCCACCTTTTCTGGAAAAAATCCACCTACAATGAAAGCCATTATTTACATAAAAAATTGTGCTTGAAATCTGTATCCACTTCTATTCAAAATTAATATTGCTTAAAATAATTTGTAGACTTCTCTAAATTGCTTCATGCGAGAGTTATAGCATCCATGCTCGTGCTGTTTCTGTCCACAGGCACCTCAACTAATTCAAAATAAAAAAAATTCAATACTCCTATTATAAGCCAGAGGTGAACATCTACTGGATTTTTTTTATTCTTCTCATTGTTCTTCTACACAAAACTGATTTGTTTGTCAACATTAAGACTAAATGTGTGCTATTAGACTATATACAATAATATGATTAGACATATTTGACCAGTTCAGCATATTACCAGTGCCTTCTCTGTGCTATTTCTCTGCAATGCACCTTTCTTATGTTCTGCAACTTTCTAGTTTATGTAAAAGCTGTATTAATATGTTTGATGATATTACACAGTACTGGTATGGCTGATTTCTACTAGAATTCAAGGAAAAGAATAACCATCATTATCCAAGTAACTAAACAGATATAAACTTTACCAGGTTCAGTAAGTCTCCTGACCTGAAAGTAGTTGGAGGCAAGAAAAGAATACCTAATACATAATGATGATGACGACAACGACACTGATGATGATGATGATGATAATAACAATACCAAGAGAATACCCTAATTTGCTTTTTGCTAAGCATACATTTATTGCAGTCATTGGAAAAAAGAGTCCTGGGCAGGACATTGTGATGCAGAATGGCCATTCTGATATTCTGATGATAGAGGAAAAGCGAATGGTTGTTGCATTGAGTGGTTTTGTTAGAGAGTAGACGAGTCTTCTAAAAAAGGAGGGGATTTTCCCAGTTATCTGTTGGGAAAGCTAGTAAGTCTGATGAGCAATACAGGATAGCTTATCGCTGTTCATGGGAAAGTTTGCAAGAAAAATGAAAACCAGTTTCTTGGAAAAACAGAAGAAATAAATCAGCAAAATTGACAAATCACCATCTAGTTCACTTTTATTATCTTTAAAAATGATTCTGCAAGCACAAAAGCTTCTACAGAGTGCACCTATTCAAGAAAAATTATGCCTTAGGATTACTATTTATTATTGGAAAAAAACTTCTTTTATGTTTTTGGCTGCAAGATGAACTATGACCCAAGCATTTGTTTTTGTGAGAATGTACCACCTTTTGCAATAGAGTATTGGACACATTCGTCAGGGTAGGCTAGATAAAGCCTATGAAAGGACCTAAATAAAATTATTTTTCAACAATCAAGGCTTAAAAGTCATCCTTTAGAAGATTGTTTTGTGTGTGACCTCCAATGGAAAATTATACCACCCTAAAATGGCTAAGAGTTTCAGCTTCCTACAGACAAAAAAGCCAAAAGATCATGTTTTTGACATCATAAAATTTTGTATTTTTGACACTTTTAAACCGATGTCTGAAATACAAGTCAGCTAACAAAGTGACAACAACCTTTTAACGTTCAGTAAAGAGAGAAGAGGTTAGAGATTCCTTGAGGATCTCTGAGGAAGGATGTACAATTACTACCAGCAGCAGTTTTGCCCATGTAGTCAAACTAAAAAGAATCAAAGCTTAAATAAATATCAAGTTAACAAGTTAATGAAAAAAAAAACAAACCCAAACAAAAAAAACCCAAACGCAAAACCACACCTCTGAAGATTAGTTTGCATTCAGAGAAAAATAATTCTTTTGTATGAGACATTTAGTCCAAAACACTATTTGTTATTTAAAAAGGTGCCTGAAAAATGTCCCTCCCCTGTATTTATTAATTTCTATTCCTATATAGATTTGCCTCATTGTGTTTAGACCTTGTCAATAGAATTCATTTATGCTTTGTGTATTTAAGACACAGGGTTTGTAGTCATGCTGACAGTGAAAAAAATTAGTTCTTGACATCCTTAGGCCAGAAAAAATATCAGCTGAGATAGAGAAGCATGAGGGATTAAAAGAAAAAAAAAAAAAGGCAGACATCTACAATGATATACAACAGGAACTTCCCCCTAAAGACTTTTCATCAGGAGTAATGCCCGTATGTGCAAAACCTCAGTCAGCATTTCAGAACGTTCAGAGGACAAATTTGATTATTGTATTTTCCCTTCCCCATTTCAGACATGTGGGACAGTAAAGTCTCCTTAAGTATAACGTAGGCCATTTACTTAAATTCCTAACTGAATAACTGTTTCATTTTTTACAATGGAGATACTAGATTTGGGATATTGGCTCAGGTTTGAGATACTATCACTCTATTGGGAAGAATATCAAAATAAGACGACTCCAGGCATGTCAACTGTTGCAAAATTTTCACAGCTCTCATGCAGTTCCATCACGTAGAGAGGATACAGGAGAGAGCAAATAGTTTCTGGTGAGGAATTTTTGGTTGAGCTTCATGGGGGTACGTGAAGATTGCCTTGTTTAGGTACAGCAGTACAGCAGAGGCAGTTTTTCAAAGATTGTTCTTCATACGAAGAAATATGCCTTTTGGTATACATTTCTGCCCATAAAGGTAAGTAATTATTCAGCACCATCAGAAAAAACATCTAGTTTTTGCGTAATAGACCTAGCTACTATCTATTCTGCTGCCTCTCACTTTCTAAATGGGACTGGGACAAGGAAAGGTGATAATGAAGAAGCTGCGTAGCAGCTTTGGCAACGCTCAGATAAGCCAGAGGTTGAATGTGCACCCTCAGTAAGGGTCAAGAAAGCATACTAAATGCTAGGACTATTTAGGATTTAAAGGAATAGAGGGATGAATGAGGACATCATTAGAGTACTACAGAAATCCATGCTGCCCCCACATTTTGGCCATTTTGTGTAGTTTTGTTTTCCCCATGTAGAGCTGCTACAACAGAAAGGGCAAAACGGAGCATCAAAGATAGGGATCAGCTTCCTTAGGAGGGACAACTACTTTGACTATGATGTTATTGGCTGGAAAAGAGAAAATGACAGAAAATGTGACGCGAAGTCCATATAAAACACATGAAGGCAGATAGATGACATCTTGGTTTATAAAATCATGAGAGGGATAGCAAAGGTGAATGGAGGAAAATCATTCACTGTCAATTCCAAGGCAGGAGCTTGGGACCATCAAGGGAAAGGCAACAAAAATACCCGGAGCTGAGGACTCTGAAGCAAGAAGATGCAGTCTGCAGGAGTCTGTCTGTGAGGGAGCCTCTCTTGCGAGGCTGCGGCACCAAGTAGATCTCCGGTTTGAACCTATGAATGGTCATTGCCATTTTTTTTTTTCTCATCTAGCAGGAGAAGTCAAGAAGATAGATCAAGTTTTCGGTTTGGATTCTCAGAAATAGAAAATAGTATGGAATACAGTTTGTGTGGTGATACCAGAAATACCGTCATAACATAGCTCTGTACATGGCCAGTCTGAAAAATAGTATAGAACACAAACTTTTAGTGTACGTGGCAAGAAAAAGTAATACAAGTCTAGGATTGAAAAATACTGCCACTTCAGATCTTCTCAGGAGTCACTATTATTGAAAATTTATAAAACTAAAGAATTTTTGAAGGTTTATCAGTCAATAGCGAAGAAGAGAAACAAACTGAAAAAAGTTAACCAAAATTCTATTTTCATAAACTTTTTAATTTAAAAGCACGTGACAAGATTCATTAACAATTCTCTGAGAAAAGAAAAATGCTTAAAAAAAAATAAAGGGTATAAAAATTATCCTCGTGTGAAATTTCAGATTTATGTTAAAAGTTGTCTGAATTCTTTTAAGATGCATAAGAATATTCAATAACTATGTGTAAGGCAATTTATCAAAGTCATTTGCTTTGCTGGAATGCAAGTTTTAATATGCAAATGTAAAGCAAAATCGCTACTACAGCTGCATATGAATGCTATTGCTCGCTTCCCTCAAGTTAATTTCTATGTTGACAATAGAGAAATAGGGGGGCTTTTTATTGAATATAGTTCATTTCATTATGGATATTATTCAGCTATACATTCTAAAATGACAGTTTGATTTGGTTTCACTTGAATATTTTGAAGCTTTTTGAACTGTAAAGCTATAGTATGCACCAGAACAATGCTTTAGCTTCATGTTAATATTCAATATTGTGCTCACAAATTGAATTAGTTGGAGAGCTGCAACTCCCATAGTAAAGCTTCTTGGTATAAAATGTACAGCTTAGGGCAGATTTTATGCTACCAAGCTGCTTTACTGTGGCTTTGTTTACCAGTTCTTCTATTTACAATAGGTACCTTAAGATGCCACGTCAAAGGCAATTCTGCTGGAGCAGCATTAGTAGAGGAAACTGCTGTATCTCTTTTGAAAGTATAAAAGCCATTGGTATTAGAAAAAGATATTAAGAGAGCCTGAAATTCAGTGTTGAAAAGGAACTTCCTGCTTCTGAGCTAAACCCCAGTGAATAAAAGGAAGTATTTGGCTCAGGTGCACAGGCTTCAAAATAGTGAATAGTAATTCGAAAGGCTGCTTCTGAATAAGGCTGTAGGAGAAAACAGAATAGGGGCTGAGCTTTTATTAATTCTAGAGGGCAGACCATTCCCGGGGGAATTCCACTGCGGGTTTAGCGCAGCGCAGGCCGTCCTCCCAGAAACACTGCAGCAGTGATGGTGTCTTGCAGTAACACGAGTGCGCTTATTTTTCTACTTACAGGAAAGTGGAAAAAAAAACAAACCAACTTTGGGGTAACTAATTAATAAGGAAAAAAACCCAACAAACGAACGGAAAAACTGCATCAGGCATGTTTATGAAGTGAAAGGAAGAAGACGATAACACTGTTTATTTTTGTTTTCCATTGCTTCAGGCTTTTCTGGGGAAAAATGGAGGTAGACAAGAGAAAGGCATCATTGAAATGGTTCCAGGGAAAAGACTAGAAATATGGATGGGAGAAATGATGCAACTAGATTTCTAAAGCCACCAGCTTGATTAATCTTTTGAAGAGTATATTTTAATGGTCAGTAACATGACTTCATGTTTCCTGTTTATTTTAAGAAGGAGAGGCAACAGGTTATGCAAAGAGTAGAACAGAGAATCTTCATCAGAATAATTTTCTGTCGGGAAAGGAGGTTTGAAAATCAATACACCATAGAAGTACAAAGCATGATTTCCTTATTGGAAACAGATTTCGTTTCTCACACCTTAAGGTTCTCCTAATCTTTCCTAACACTTTTTGCACTTTCTTTTTTCACTTCTTCTGTTTCAGTGTCAGTTTCCCTTCTTTCTTATATCCATATTCTTCCATTCCTTTTAAAAATCAATTTCTATGATAATTTGATCGTTCCATATGCTTATCTAATGGATAGGCAATATTTATACACTACATACTAGATCCTGAATAATATTAAACACAGTTGGGTTGCCTTGAATATCCACAGTATTATCTTTATTTGAGGAAAATGTGTCTCTATGAGCCTTGTGCTAAGCATCATAGAAACACAGTAAAAATGCAGATATGCTTTTTTTCTTACTACATTTTCAATTGTAAATGGAATGAAGTCAATGAGAGGACACTAGCAAGTAGATAAAACTATCTCATTTGTGTGATTACATACGTATATATGAATGTGTGAAATTTTGCTTCTGAGGCTAAAATGTCACTCTTGGATTTGCAGGTTACTATGCTCTTAAAAAGCTAGCTGTGATCTGTATGGGCAGGCAAGTGCCAGAAGACACGGTTCGTTTCCCAGCCTGTTATTGGCAAGGCCTCTTTCTGCCTTACACAGACACACATACGTAAACCCTAAACCTAACACAACTGACAACAAAATCTGGTAAATTTTGTTTCACTTACTGATGCTTTGAAATATGCCTATGACACAGGTGCTGGTCAGGACACAGATTTTAAACAAAATCTTTGTCTCAAATCTTTGCATCTCACCTTTCTATAATATCAACATGTATTCCTTATCACTTAACTCACCAGCATCTAAAAACAATCCCTAAAGGAAACGAAATTAAAAGATTTTGATGAATCATTGTGACTATTACTTCCTACCCTTGACAATTAAGAGGATGATGATTTTGGAAAACAGTGGATTTCTGATACTAAGTCTATAGTTGTTTGGAGACAAGTTATTAAAGTGATGTAATGAAGCTACTTCCTACTCATAGCTTAAATGTTTACAAAACCAAATTTTAAAGGAATGGCAGTGAGGGCTTCATTACAGGGCAATTACTGCATTTCTGACAGCAGATGAGGACGTGGGAGGGGACAGCGTGTAGCCCACTTCCCAAGCAAGGTTCTCAATGAAGGTGCCCAGGTGGGTCAGTAACTCCTAACAGCTGCCCCTGTCCTTCCTGAGAGCAGTTCCCTGAGGTTTCCAGCCACTCCAAAAAGGCTCAAGACCCTCTTAACAGCTCTGCGGAATTACTTAATCCTCACAAGCCCCTGTCACCCTTTTCAAAATTTCCTTTTTACCTTCAGAGACCTTCCCGGTCCTCCTCTCGCCTGCTCCATGGCTTGACTGCAGCCTGGTTCTAATCAAGACATGCCTCCTGTGGGTAATGTGCTTTCTAACCATCCACTCCAAACCTCTTCCCACCTCAGAGTCTTCAGCTCTCACGTGAGAGCTAGGCCACCCACTCGTTGCTGAGCTCGAAGTTGTCTGCTCAGGTGTTTGGTGCCAGAAACCAATACTGAACTGGCTGCCAACGTCCGTGTGATCCTCACAGTTGCCACAGACAGTGGAGTTCATCATTGTCCCTCAGAAACATCCCTGTTTCTAATTTGCAGGTATAATCCTTGGTTGGAAAAAAAAAAAATCTAACTGTGGTCAAAATAAAAAGAAGCAAAAGTAGGACCATCATAGCACTATCCCAGAGTGTCCGTGCTCTGCTACATATGTCATCAACTTCATTTCCTTCTCTTTCCCAAGCAGCCAAGTCCTGCCCTCTGTAGCCTACTTCCTCCAGGGACAACAATGGAGACCACCTTTTTCTGCCATGGTGAGGTCCTCCGAGAGACTTCCATCAGGGCGACAGAATCAAGTAATTCAAGGTAACGGGTTTCACGCGGGCTGATTTTGAACTGCCAATCTAGAGCTGCAAGTCTCTTCTTAGCACCCTCATTCAGACAGTCTGTCACAGCACATTATTTCCTCTTTTCCCTAGAACCCCTGTGTACAGAGGACTCTAGTTTCAAACAGTTCCCTCCTGCTTGGATGCAATTTCTGATCCACTATGGCCACATCAGAGGAGTGCTTCTCAAATCCATCTGTTCTCTCTTGTCTCCAAGAAGATATGTATTTGTACTTGTATAGAAAGATAAAGAAAATGATCTTTGAGGACTAACAATCTCCCTCTCCCCACTATTACAATATAATAAAAGTTATGTAGTAATTCTGTTTTAAAGGAGGAAAACTGAATACGAACCGTTGTTTCACCAGCCTAGTGGCACCTCCATGAGAGAAGACTTCAGTTGCAAAGGTCAAAAAAAGATAAATACGATATTGCATGTAATCAGCAGACTCTCATCTCATGACTATTCCACAGAGCATGTTCACCATTAAACACTGGAGTTACGATTTTAGTTAAATACCAATAAAAAGTTGAATATGAACGACTTCATTTTAGAACATAAGTTCTAAGTTAATATAGTATATAACTGTGACTTAAATTCCTAGGAGCTATCTTATAAGGTTTTACCAAAGATACAGTTTTGTGCTTTACTTAGTCGCAGAAGATAATTTAACCATTAAGTAGAAATATTTATTCTGGGTGCAATACATTGCTCTGTTTGAAGACAACCTGATGTCGAATGAATTATCAGTAGGTAGTGATTGTGGTAGTGTTACACTGTAAGTTTCTGGGCTAATTTAAAATAATTCAGAAAACATTAAACCCGTGTACTATCCACTGTTCTGCTTTGAAACATTACATGTTATATGTTTATTTAATGTATTTCACGTTCAAGAAGAGGAGCTTCTAAACTAAATTAAAAAGAAACCATTTTCTCAAGATAAGATTATTCTGTAAAATCCTCACTTTTCCTTCCCGAGAGCCCACAGTTTTAGCAAGAACTTTCGGAAAGACTAAAGTGAAGTACACTACCTTCTTTACAAAATGAACAAGAGGTACTTAAACCAAGTTGCCATTATATGCAGAGAACAGCTATACAAATTGATGTCTTTGGGGTCTTATTGCTGGAGAAGAGTTAAACAGTTAGAGATTTAATTGCTGCACAGACAGAGAAAAGGCCCTGTATGATGCTATCAGTGGCAGGTGCGCCGCTTTATTATAATTTGTGCCACTGGGTTTTAAAAAATTCATATCTGTAGTGTTAGCGTAATCTGAACATTTCTGCATCCATGTTTATTCATAAACTTCTACCTGGCTGTATAGTTGCTAAAAGGAATGAAAGCGTTCTTATTTCCACCATTCTCACACCGGTGTATCTTCAATGAATTCAAGTTTTAGGTAATTTTATAGCAGACAGATTGAGAGGAGGATCAATTAAATGACTAAAAAATGACACCATATTTCCCAAGGTACGAAGAATTATCCCGTCAATTAGTTTAAAAGATCACTGAAGACATCTCATCTTAATGTATACAAAGAAAATTATTGTTTCATACACATAATTCTTCTGCTTAATATTACGTGATCAAAATTGGCACTGCAGCTATTCCATTTGCGGCAACTGATTTCTAGGTTTTTCTTAAGATCTTCAGATACACATTCACATGCCAGATATTTCTACCTGTGTAGCCCTCACATCAGTTCACCTGTATGTCTGAAAACTACTAGTGCTTTAACATAAATAATCAGAAACTTGCATTTTAATTTATAGGCACTCTATATTCCGTTGAATATTTTGATTTGGGTTTTTTAGATTGAAATATACATCTTCAACTCAACATCTTCAACTACTCAGTCCTTGAGTAACAGAGTAGGTGGTTTGTTTAGTTTGCACTTCTTGGTTAGGTTTGAAGTACTGATCAGCTGCAACTTTGCAGTAAGTAATAGAAAAATGTACTCGTCATTTTGTGCAGGTATCAAAATTGCGTGAGAAACTTTCTTGTTAAGTTTTGCTTGGGTATTTTTAGTAAGATTTAAATTTGGAATCGTAGTGTATGACTTCAGTGTAGCTTTTACAAACAAGTGATTTTACAGATGGTCAGGTACTTATCTGCTTAAATCAGGATTTAAGCATTTAGCAAAATGAGAAGAACATACCAAAACAAAACCAAAAAAAAGAAGCTATAAGGGACGAAGGATGCTTTCACGCACCTTCATCTAGCACTAGTCAGTACTGAAAAGAGCAATTCTGGATTTTTACTTCTTTCTATTTATTTATTTCCAGGGTAGTTTTAACTTGCAGGCACTTTACTTCACCATGTGGCCACCCAGACGCTTCTGCAGAAACGAGAAGCGGGGGATAGAAAGGTCGTAAGAGCAAGTGGCAGCAGTTGAGAGGTGTCAGGAACTGCTTCTCTGGGTTTCAATCCTCTCGTATAACATGCAGAAAAACAGCCTTAATAGAGTGCTGTTAGTAAGCAAAAGTACTTCTCAGGATTGTGCTTTTTATATTAATTCCGAATAGTTTCATTTACCCTGCGGCTGTTTTAATATTTAAATTTAGTTCAATGTTTTTAAAATACATCTATTTCAATAAATCAAGTTATTTAATCAATTACAAAGCTGCTGACCTCCTCATGCCTTATTTTAGGTATCCATTATTTAAAAAATCTTTAATCTGTAAACTAGCTTATATAGTTATAAATGTTTTCCATTAATTTTCTTTTCCCTTGTGTGTGGAATAGGAAGACCATACCATTTGTGGAGAGCCTAGATGATTTCAAGGGCTCAGCGTTTTAACAATTATTTATTGAGTGAAAACTCTTACTAAATATTTATTGACATATTTGCTTATAAAATACAACGTTATTTTATGCAGCTCAGCGTCAGTAATGCTTCAGTCCTTTTTTTTTTGTTTGTTTGAGGGTTTTTTGTTACAATTCATGTCTGAGCTGTAATAGCTGGAGATATAATCAGGTCAACATCTACATTACCTCTACAGTCTTCTGTTATATATCCATACAAATCAGCAAATAGACGATAATCCTCCAGTTGTGTTGGGAATTAATGAACACAGCTTTTTAGACCCATGTCAAATAAATCTCTGCCAATAAGTGAGATCTCAAAAAAGGGTCGTCATTAAATTGAGCTGTGATATTGAGCGTTATTGGAGTTTCTGCTTCTCATGGACATGTGTAGCACAGAGAACATTGGGACAGCAAATGATGTTTTGAACTGTGCATGCAATGGTACAGTATGAAATACATTAAAGAATAATCAAAATCAGCTTACTCTGGTGCTAACTTCCCTTCACCAAAGAGAGCTCAAGACAGGCAAAAGAAAACCGATATGAATATCTGTGTGTCTATATACTCATGTACAAGTTCAAATTGTGTGTATATATATGTTTTGGGTTTTTTTACAAAAGATAGAGAAATTGAAGCTAAAATCTGTAGTCAGCTAATCATTTTACAAAAAGCTCTTATTTGGATTAATACTGAAGATTTTGATTCCCCTTAGCTCTTTCAATGCAGAATTGAACATATAATTGCATACAGTTAAGAATTCACCAGCATTATTTATTCTATCATACAATCTAAATATTTAATTTCAGGTGTAATAAATCAAAGCTATCTTTGATTGTGGATTTTGACCATGTGTTACTCTTGCAACAAATTAATAATTTCTTAATTAATTTTTAATACAACAGACAGTAATATTTTGTGATGACAGTTTCTTAGTAATAAGATTTAATCTTAAAAGTTAATTTGCCATTTTACGTTTTCTTTAATTAGGGTATTCTTGACAGTTTAAATTGTCTAAAAGTGACATGAAAAGTTGAAAAATTGATTAAAAGCACTGGTGTCTTAATTTTCCTGAATTTTTAAATGTAATTTACTTTTCCTCATTTTTAGGGTATAATGATTTGTTACAAGTATAATGAAGCAGAACTTCCATTACACTGTCTTTAATTCATACTATTTATTTTGTTGAATTTTGAATGGGTTATTGTGTTTTCACAAGAAGGAAAACGAAAAGTAAGCCATATCCATTTTACTTTTCTTTAGAGTATATCGGAAGACCAAACACTGGAATATAGAATTTGTGAAAGAGGTTATACTAAAATAGAAAAACAGTTTTGTATACCATATTCTGGGGTAGAATTCAGAAAACTTTGCATGCAAAAATAACCTTTTTTTTTTTTTTTAACTTCACCAAAGTCCAGAAATACAAAAAATTGCAGCCTAAATTTTATGGTATTTACCCGAGTTTCTCTCCCTTAATGTATGTTCACCTATTGCTGGTGCTGTCAATGTATGTGCAGTCTCTATGCTTTGTAAAAGCTGCTTTGAGAATAAGCTAAAGGAGATGTTTCAATTTTTGAGCCGAAACTTAGTGGAAAAAATGCATGCTAATGTCCCATTCCATCGTGGAGGCGCATCAAGATACAATTCGGTATCTCATTTTGAAGACAGCTTGAAGACAGCTCCTAAGTTACTTTGAAGTAGCTCATGGGATGCAGTAGAGAAGAATAACAGGCACGATGTAGAAAAGGGTAGCGCTTAATGCGCTGAGAGCTAACGGTGCAATTTAGCGCTGTCAGAAGCAGCACTCTTGTAAAGGTCCCTACTTCACGCTAGAGGTATGACATAGCATCACACTCCAGCGTGAAATTATAATTGAGACTTAAATGATTCAAGGGTAGCCTTGAGGAGGAAGGAAGAGATTAGAAATTAGTCCAAATATCCTTTAATAATTTGTAAAGAGTTATGGAAATGCCATTGGAAAAAAATACGGTATTCAAAGCTGCAGCCGCTTTACCCTTCACTCTCAGGCAGAGAACAACTCAGGATCAAGTAGGGCGCTCCTTTCCATTTAAAGTTACTATTGGAGAAGGTAGGTGTAGCTGACTCTGTCTTTACTAGAAGGTATTTCTGTTATTGTTATTTTAAAATGCAGGTCCTGCAGTAAATCCCACAAAGAGTCAAGTACAAAACAATTCTATCCTTTCTCCAGAATACTTTATTCATAGCTGGTTATAAAATGTTCCTGTATGGAAAGACCTAAATGGTCTTTTGTGTGTTTTAATAGTTCTTTTTTTGTTTGTTTTTTTTTGTTTTTTTTTAATCCGTTGTGGTTCCTCCTATCAAGAGCTGATCCCTTTGTCACAGCTACTGTCTAATACCTGTTTTCAAAGCTATAAAAAAAGACATAATCCAGTTACAAAAAGGACTGCAGAAAATACACCATAATCCTAGGCTGAAGTGAATTAAAAATTTTTTACATAAGGTTAGAGTGACCTTCAACACCCACAACATCCATTAGCAATTGAGGATGAAAGAAAGTCCATAGAATAATCTGATTTTTGCTAATGTTAGCTTTTTTGCTTTGTTAGACCGTCATTGCTCATTAATCTTTGACTATGAGATCAACAGCAGCTTAAATGCTTTTTGGCTTTTGGGAAATCATCTTTTTTTTTTTTCTTTTTTTTTCCTTGATAATTTTTGCTACTGCAAATGAAATTTAGCCTTTCTTTCCTTATGTCAACAGTAATCAATACTTTATTCAAAGCTTATGATCATCTTGGTGTTTTTTATGTTGCTAGAACTGGAAGTGAAATTTAAAGAAACGTCATTGTTTCAAAGCAACTGAAAAGTGCTGAGTAAGTCAGTCCAGTGAATAAAGAATTTTTACCAGAAGATATTGGGAAGCAAAAGGCAGCAGGATTCCAAATTGCTCTGTTATATCCAACTAATATTCTTTAGTTTAGGTACATACAACTAGATGAACTGAAAATTTTGTATATCCTTGAGAGAATACTATTAAAAAAATCCGCTAAAAAAGCAAGGGAGAGAGAAACTTTGTGGCATGGACGATTTTCCATTGTGAACGGAACTTTTTAAATTGGCCAAGCTGATGACTTCATTTTGTGATAATAGTTATAATAATATTACTGGACAGTGCTTATTAAAATAAATATTTATGAGTTTTACTCTTCAAATAGCATAACACGAACTTTAGGCAAACTCTTTACTACTCTGGCATTCTGCATGATGGCAACTGTCACCCATGAACCACAGTGCAGGAGGGTCACTGCGATGGTTATGTCTCTCTTCTCACCGGAGCTAAGAAAATAATTTATGGAAAATAATGCATTCTCCAATCTTTCCTTCTCTTTCTGATTATCAATGTCAGTTGAGCAGATCGTGACTTTCTTGGCATATTTGTTATTCTAAATCATTGCACAGTTTATCTGTCATTGTGGTTGAAAGCTGCCTGTCATTCATTTCTGTCGTTCACAGTGTGGAGGTTCAATCCTTAATTTTGTTTGGAAAACTTTATTTCTATTATGGAATAGGAGTAAATGGTTTTTAAAAGTCCTGGGAAAGCAGGAGTGCATATAATTCAATATTTTGCTCACTTTGATACTTAAGAATGGGAAAGTGGCGATGTTTGCTTACTTGAAGGTTTTGAAAGTGTGAAAACATGATCTTTCCTTTTTCTTTTGTTCAAATGCCCTGAAAGGTTCTGTATTGAGCCACCACCACATAGATTGTGTTTTTCCACTGGGACACAGGGCCACCTGAGATTTGCTGGGAGAAAGGAGGTGAGGAGGTCTGGAAGGAACACAGACTATAGTCCCTGTTCCAATTTGCCCGCAGTACAACATCCTAGATGAGAGAAAATCTCCGAATCTATACTTACAGTTATGTGAAAATCCAGAATGTCCATGAGGTTTACTGCAAATTCAAGTTTTGCTGAAATGATTCACAAACAAAGTGATTCAAACCAGAAGGACAAAACACATGGAATCGGGAAAAAATGTCTGATTTCCCTGGTGCAAATTCGAAAGACGAAATACATCTAAAATATCACACTAAATATTTCCCAAGCAGACCGTGGGTTTCTGGTTGGTTGGTTGGTTGGTTTTATGCTTTTTATGTGGGTTGTTTTGCCATTTTTCTTGACTGTATTAGCTTCCAGAAGGCTTCAGGGTCCTGCTGTGCTAATGCAAAGCCACAAGTGGAGAGAGCCCTGTGAGACACCTGTGCCAGGAACCAATGGCTCCTGCCCCAGAGAGCTCCTGGAGGAGAAGGGAGGTATGTGGCAGCAGGGAGAGTAGCAGTATGCAGTATACTTTGGTGTGGTGGAGGCAAAGTCGAGATGGTGATAAAACTGAGAATGTTAAGCAGAATTCGTGCTTTTCAGTGTTTTTATGCTTAACTTTCTATGTGAGTAATTGGTACGACAATGCCTGCCCCTCAAGCCCTTTGCCTGAATATCGGTGTCTGAGATGTGCTGCTGGATGAATTCAGCGCAAGGAACTCTCGGTCTTTTTTTTCTTATCGTATGAGCAGATATCTCAGCTTTCTGATAAAAATAATTACATTTAGATATTTAAAACAGCCTGTGAAATAATAAAGTTCCTTGGAATTCCCGTGAATAAACTACTTTGCTTGAGTATTCATGTAAAACTATTATAAAAAGGAAACAACTACAGAATGACTATCTTATTGATATAGAAATCCGTGAAAATTCTTATTGCAACATCACTTCTGTTGTTCATGTATTTTGATTGTCTGTGGGTTTATCCAAGCAGTTTAATTTTTACAGAGATTTTCTAGCATATTTGGTATTTAAAAATGCTAGGTTGTGAAAAGCATGAAGTCATAATTCTTTGATTATAAACATCATCATAGTGTTACTATGCTGTAACACTATGCTAACTATGCTATGCTAACATATGTTACTAGCCAGCGGAGCTATTCCATTTTGCATCAGCTGAGAATCAAATATACACCTGAGCCCTTGTTTGTCTTCGATGATGAGAGCAGACCTCAGAATATAGCCGGTACGCAGGTCCGTGCTGTGCAGTTAAGCTGCGCGAATCCCAGTTCGCATTGCTGGATCCACTTCCAATGTAAAGTTTATAATAGCTCCAAACATTCTGACACATTTTATACAAAAATCCAATAGCAAAGCACAATTTAATTTCCTCCTGCACTGAAGTACTTTGAAGGCCTTGAATGAATTGCCTTTTATTTTTATGGAATTTCTTAGAGACCTAAAATTCTCATTTAGATTTGCTGTTTGTCATTTGTGTAGATTTAATTTGTTTCTGTAGACTATATATCTACCACAATCCAGTTTTTATTTTATTTTTACTATAACAACATATTCAATGTCCCTTACATCTTAGGTTTTAAATTAGCTTAATTAAATATAAAGGAGAAAAAAAAAACCAAATATTTTCCTGTTAAATGGTAGTTAATATCTTCTTACCTGGTAAACTGTTATCTTGTTTTCCCTAAAACAAAAAATGTCTCTGCTGTCTGCAGTACATAGAAGATGTCACTGGAAGCATAACCAGAGCACATGCCCTTTGTGCCTCCATAAGGGAGATGCTCCAAGGACCATTTCTTCTCGTTCGATACCGAGCTCTATGAAAATACTGCTAATTACCACTGACCTAGTCTGTGACACTATGAATTCAATCACACACTTTCAAGCATAAACTAAGCAACAAGCTAGTCCCTTGCTATATCATTATACATCTCTTACCCTCCTCCTTGGGACACTGGGGGAGAGGATTAAAGCCATAAGACATTTGGAAGGAATTGCCTGTGACCTATGAACCTTGCAGTTAATCTCTGTTGTCTGAGGAGCAATGAAAAACCTCTCATAATCTGTATTTTTTTAGCTGGTTTCGTTTGTGTTAGCACACTATATACAATATTTTCTGCTCTTTGACTCTGGAGAAAAAGGTCTATGAGGAGAAAGAGACAGAGAAGACGGTATTATAAAACTAATCAGTCATATAAGTGCAACTTCCATTGCCCAGGCAAGCAGTGGGTATCATCAATAATAAATGCTGCTAATCATTAATTTTCTTTGTCACAAGACTATATATTGGATTTTTCACTGGTCTTTCCATAGCTATTGTATAAGCAATACAAAGCACTCTTGTTTTTCTTCCCTCTGGTTTCAAAAGAGATCTACTAATTAGATAATTTGTGGCATTAGGGCAAGTCTGGGGATTTTTCATTCCTTGAAAAAAAAGACAGCTCTTTTGCAATCTCTGTGTCCTTGGAGACTGTTGAGAAGGTTATTCCTTATCAGTTTAGCAGCTTTTCAAATGCTTATAGCAGCATTTGGGGTTTGGGTTTGTAAAAAAATTTTACTATTCAATTATAATCTTCTTCTGTCTTTTCTATATTAGAATTGTATTATATTATTTTGTTCATATTTTTCAGTGGCTGAGGTTATCATTATGCTATTGCAAAACAACATGTAATAGCATTGATTATTAACTCATGCATGAAAATATGAAACTTAATTTGTTGTTCTTTAAAAGGTGCTTTGAGACTGAGTGAGCCCTGACTGATGTTCAGTAGCATTCTTTCGGACCAGACTGGTTAATTTCAGTAGGGACACCTGATGACAGAAATCAACAGAAGGTTCAAATCCTGGATTTTATAACTATAGCTGGCATTTTATTCCAAGCAAAAAGTAGCTTCATAATGCTAGACTTCCCCTAGACACATTATACTGTAACATGAATGATCTCACCCTAATTTACTGATAAAATTGACAAGCTCAAGCCTTAAACACATAATGAATTTTTTCCACTTAATTTTAAATTTTTTTGATGGTTAGGGAATGTTTGGTTGCCCAGCTGCACTTTTTATCCAGTTGGGAAGTTTGGATTTAATATGTCAAAGCAAACACGTGAAGACACACACAAACACAAAAAGCACACCTATATGTAAAATATACATTTATAGTATATATACATATATATGTAAATGTATAGTAGCACAGATTTATTTATAATGTGTAATGTTTTGAGTTACGTAGTGTATGTCTTTCACAGAGGAGTAAAGTGAAACACATTTCATTAAGTAATTTTTTTTCCAAACTTACAACACATTTTGTTTGCCTCCAATTTGGATGTCCAACATGAGATGCACCAGCTTTGATTTTCAGAATCATCAAGAATATATAGCTTTTCTTGATTTCACATATAAAAAGGGTGCTCTCAAAAACCTAAGGAAGTCAGCATGAAGAAGATAATTTCAAGAATACAGTGACAGCCTAGTCAATGTTGGCAACTTCAGATTGTAGAGCATTAATTGTTAAAATCGTGTCTTGACCTCAAATTTCTGAGGTGAAATTTTAAATGTTCCATCTACAAGAAATTTGCAAAGAGACTATTTAAGAATGTGGATGGTTGCTGATTATTTAATAAATTATTCAAATTACTTCAGGTTTTACTTGACCAATCAACCCACAAGCAGAATTTTGAAAAATTACTTTTTTTACATGAATGCTTTTGACAACAAGGTCTTATTAAAACATAAATGGAGAAACCCCTACTTTTGTTTTACTTATTGCATTTTAATACAATAAAAGCACACAAAATGTGTGCAGTTTATGAGTCTCGTTTTGACTAGTTTTGCCCAGGAATTCTGCCTTTCAGTCACCAGGGTCTTAAGATGGGGGCCTGGAGTCCTCAGCACAGGAAGGACATGGACCTGTTGGAACGGGTCCAGCGGAGGGCCACAAAGATGATCAGAGGGATGGAGCACCTCTGCTATGAGGACAGGCTGAGAGAGTTGGGGTTGTTCAGCCTGGAGAAGAGAAGGCTCCAGGGAGACCTTAGAGCAGCCTTCCAGTACCTGAAGGGGGCCTACGGGAGAGATGGGGAGGGACTCCTTATCAGGGAGTGTAGTGATAGGATGAGGGGTAATGGTTTTAAACTGAAAGAGGGGAGATTTAGATTAGATATTAGGAAGAAATTCTTTACTGTGAGGGTGGTGAGACACTGGACCAGGTTGCCCAGAGAAGGTGGGCACCATCCCTGGAGGTGTTCAAGGCCAGGCTGGATGGGTCTTTGAGCAGCCTGGTCTAGTGGGAGGTGTCCCTGCCCGTGGCAGGGGGGTTGGAACTAGATGATCTTTAAGGTCCCTTCCAACCCAAACCATTCCATGATTCTGTGATAAAATCTTTCTGGTTCCTCTCTCCTCCTCCACTTCAGCAATCGCATGCGCTATCTTCAACAACTCTTTATTTGATCTAAAAATCTCCTGACTTCAGTAGTAACAGGAATTCATAATCAAGTGCTTAATCAAGACTGTGCTTAGCACAGCCCCTACCAAATTTCCATCAATAGTCCTGTTTTTTTGCATGAAATCATAGCATGGCAAGGGCTTGATGGAACCTTCTGACGCTACTACTTATGCTACTACCACCACAACCACAAACCTTTATCCAAAACCTAAATTTAAAAAATACAGATATCAATTGCATTTGAATTAAACCTTATTCGCCAGAAATATTTTCCCCTCCTTTCTCATTCCTCTGTTTGTTTATTCTCCAGCACTAGTCTTGGTCCAAAACTAGGACTTACTGACTTTGTGGTAACACGAATGATTGGCCCTTCTGTGTTATACAACTACAAAAAGAAAATAAATTCTACTTCACACTTCATAAGACACCTTCACATTCTTTAGGAGATTTTAGTGTGGACATGGTCTTTTAGCCTCTTAAAATATGTTCTTGGACAGTTAGGTTAGTGTTTGCCCAAGTATAACTATTTATTGTTTATACTGATTATCCCAGATCTCATTATGGTGCTTCTCCTAAGCAAATATATTAAGAGAGTATTAAAGCTTTCTGTCTCATCTCAAGGTTGTTATTTGACAAAGGGTTCTAATAGTCAAACCTCTCCAATTACAGCAAAAGTAGATGAATGGTCAGCTCTTCCATTTAAGAAATTAATTAAAAGAAAAAAAAAATCTATGAGTTAGACAAAATGCCACCCACATTCTGTTGTTTGGGGGTTTTTTACAGCTTGATCACTCATTTATATTGTCTTTTGATTGATTTGTCATTTACTGGCAGTTGAAGTATGTTTTCAGATCTTTTGTATAGATTTAATCTTGTGATGGAAATCACGTGTTTGATTGACACTAATAATCATTGCACTTTCAAGAACAGCTTTAAGCTTTTTAGCATTAAATAAGTTTTGTTATTCTTTTCATTTGTAATACATTTAAGTGTTTTTGCATGAAGACAGACTCTACTGAAATTAATGCGTATAATAAGTTATTCTCTTGAAGCTCAACAACAAAATATTTTGCATTCAATATATGGGAGAAAAATGCATTTTAAATATTCCGTTATTCTCTCTCCCTCTTACAAATAAACACATCAATACAAATATGAATATAAATATGCACAGTACTAGAAAATTTTCCACTTAACATACAACACGTTCTAATGTACAATGTTATAAAATTAACCAATAATTTAAGAAAATAAATATCTGATAATGAAGGCAGATTTTTTTCCAAACCCAGATGGAGTTGCAGTTTCTTGATCTTATAAATTGCTAATAAATAAACAATTACTTTTGAAATTTTCCATGCCAGCTACACATTTTTTTCCCCTAGGCTTGGCAGAGAAAGTCCTAATTGTTACTTTGCTAGAATTTGGATACATCTTATAATAATTTTATTTATTTTGTTTTAGTATCTTTTCTGTAAGTATGGTGTTCTGTAACATAACTGTTTCTTTCCTATGGAAAGAGTAAAGGTTTCTTTATTTCCCTCTTACTTATTGATAAATAGCCTTTTTCTTTTCTTTTTTTTTTTTTAAGGCATCTGCTTCTGAGTGATGAAATCTGAGCTGCCAGTCTGAAAGGATCCCCAGAGTTACTGTGCAAGAGATCCAGTATCTGTGATGTCCACAGCCCTGCAATTGTAGATGTAAACCCTGAAGAGCTGACCACCCAGCTCTCTTACACGCGCAGTGAGCTTGTTTTCGCAAGAGTGAGACCCATGTACCCTCAGAGGGTGTGCACAGGTTCTGACACCCCCGAACACCCTCACGCCAGTCCCAGCGCAGGGCTGGCGTAAGGGGTTTCCTAATTATGCCCACACGCCTCCAATGATATTTATATTCTTTTCACAATCCACAACTTTTAAAAGCATGAAAAGGCATGTTTATTTGTTCCTTTTGTCACAACTTTTGCTGGTTACTTATTCTGTAGCTTGAGAAACTGAAGATAAAAGCTTTTTCACAGGCAGCTGTTACAGCATCTTTTAAACCATCTGGCAATTTGAAGACTCTCCAGTCCAAATGAACCACAAGTGTGTTTTGTGCAACCGTGGGACACGAGTTCTGCTACCTGTCTGGATGGAATTAGTTTTTACTTTCTATACAGCCAGTGCAGAGAGGTGAAAGCTAGTTCCCTTAGGTGTTCTCAATCACTCCGGCACCCTTAACCCCATAAAGCTCCTATTTACGCGTTCTACAGGCAAACAACGTGAATATCTTGTAAGTGTTATGTTTGATAGGGAAGAGGAGCACCTGTTTCTCAGTAGCAGCCAGTCCTTCTGTAGACTCTGTAAGATTTTCTCTAAGCCAGCAGCTCTTTACAATATATAAACACACACACGTAAAAATCGACAATATTTAATTCCAATGTGTCAAGGTTTTTTTACTCTTTTATCTGTCTCATCTTTAGCATTTTTGAAGTCTCCTCCTGGATTACACCATTATTTGCAGGCTTTCTGCAAACGGTAAGCAAGAGCTGTACGGAGCCTTTATGTTTTCTCTGTTCTTCTCACCTATTTTTCTCTAGTTCGTCTCTCCCTCTGCCATCATGAACATTCTGCCATATTAACATTATTAACACTAAAAGGAGGCAGAATTTTTAATTAGTTTTCGCAATCTACTACACTTTAATCATGTGATTTGTCACATACCTGTGGTAACCCCGGATTTCAAAGAAGCAAACACCCCTAAATTCTTATTCACTCCACTTGAACAAGGTGAGATTTTCTTTAATTAGACACAAGTGAGCATGGACGCAAGAGGAGATGTTGCTTGACTTAAAAGATGATGCGTGCTCAGTGTATCACTAAACATTTTTTATCTGAGGCCAAAGATTTTTTTCCTTTATTGCTTAGTCTTTACCAGCTCCAGAGCTGAGCACTGAAGAAGTGCAATACAGGAAGTGAAGCCGGGTAGGTGAGGCGAGATACAGGCAAAACTTGCAACTTTTACAATTCCGGCAGCTTCGGCTGCTGAAGCTTGAAAAGTGGACCCTGACTTTTCCTCCCTCAGATAATCTCCAGAGAGCATCTCAGCCTGAATTCTGCTGTAACGCATGACTAACTCATGCTGTAGTTATGGGGGAAATTTTACTTTTTTAAAAAGGGAAGAATTTCACCAGGTAAGGCTTCTTCTGAAGAGCTTAGATGTTTTTTGAAATTGCTTGGTGAATTTTGTGTGATACAGTCTGCAAGTCTATTTACCACTCATGCTTATAATCTTGTATTCAAAAACAAATTAAGACTTCAGCTTCTGCCCCAGAAAAATAAAAATGCAGCATCTTTTATAAATATTTTCACTAATTTATGTCATTTGAGGTTCAGATAATTTATTGTTTATGACTATTGTTTATGAATAACAATACCTAGCCAGGTATTGATCAGGCATTTCTGAAAACTTTTACAAATGGTAGTTTCATCTCATAATTTTAACAAATAAATATTTTTTACAATGTGTACTAGAAGGTTATTGAATTCATTCCATCATTCGCTGACACCCTTGTTTAAAAAATACTAAAACAAATATCATCAGACGTGCAAATTCATATATTTCAAGTATCTTACTGTAAAATGCACAGTGAATAATTAAAATAAACATCCGAACAACTCCTTCAATCTGAAAAGTATTGACTACATTAGGGGAAGTCTGAGCTGGTTTGTGCATGATCTGCTCACCGAAAAAGAGTGCTTGGCTTGCAACAAGGTTTTATGTAATTAATCTGGCTCTGTTTGACAATGTTCTCAAGAGATTTGAGCTACATGGTCTTTTACTTAGATATTTGTTTGCTCAAAAGTTCTTAACTGCTGAACTAGTGCCATGTGAGAGCGATACAGTCACCACAGGCGTGAAAGTCACAGCAATGTTGAAAGGGTTATTAAACATTGGAACAGGCTGCCCAGGGAGGTGGTGGATTCACCATCCCTGGAGGTGTTTAAAAAAAGGGTGGATGGGGCACTGAGGGACATGGTTTAGAAGTGGCTTTTGTCAGGGTAGGTTAAAGGTTGGACTTGATGATCTTAAAGGTCCCTTCCAACCTCAGCAATTCTATGATTCTACAATTCTATGTGAATCTTGCCACTGAAATCTTGCATGGAGGTTTTGTAGTTCACAGATGGCTCTCCAGAAAGCTCTACTGTTACACCGTGCTTAGTCAGAATTTGTATGGAAACTTGCAGAGGAGCCAAAACCAGGTGTATATTTATCCTGAAAATGCTGTGATGTAGTAATCATCTGAAGATGCTGGTACAAATCAAAGGAAATTATATTCTAAGCTTCATAAATGCTACTTCACTGTTATTTATTAGCATTAACTTTTGTCAACAAAAGAATTCCAGCACGTATAGATGAGATCAACATAATTTTGAGTGTCTCTGTTCCTTTTATTTATTTAATTATTTTTAAAGTGTATTTGATTTTGTTGAATATTCAAGTAATCTTAAAATAGATTTGACCTCCTAAGAAAAGCCAGGCTGCAGGGACAAGGGATTGTTCTTCTTTTTTATAGTATTGGCATTTCCCACAATGAAGTGTCAAAGAATAAGAGCCAGACTCCTGTAAAGACGGAATTATTTTGAGTTCCATGAGCTTTCATTATTTGGTTACTTCTGAATAACATTTCAAAAAAGCTTACTGAAATATTTATTTGTGTGAATAGCACGGGTAAGATATTTTAGAAGGCAAACCCCTATATTCCTACATGCACATTGTAAAGCTTGTGGCAAAGCTCCAATGTTTAAAAAAATAAATAATAAAATCATAGATGCAGATGTGGGTATAGAGTTTGGTTACAAAGGAGGAATTTAAACACAGTAGGGATGTAGGTGTGGGGATAGTGTTAAGAAAACCAAAGCTCAGCTAAGTTTAAGACTTGTCAAGGGACTTAAAGGCAACAAAAAGAGCTCCTACTGCCACTTGAATAGTAACAGGCTGAACAAGAAAAACATGTGGCCTCTGCTGAGTGAGAGGGGGTGGGAGCTGATTTAGTAGCAATGGACCCAGATAAGGCTGAGATCACAGAAAAAGCACTCGAGGCCACCTTTGATTCAGCCTTCACTAGCAAGGTGCCCCTGGCCCCTGTGCTTAGAGATAGGGTTCATGGAGAAGGTGACTACCAGTGATGACTGGGGATTGAGCCAGGGACTGCTTGCAAAAAAAAGTCCATGTCACCTTTCCAAACCAAAGGCACGCATTTAGGTACAAAATTTTCTTAGGTTTTCCCCCATACTGTATATCAAAACTAATCCCTGAAATGCTAAGTTGGTCTCTTTGCCTCCTCCCCCAACCTCTTTTATTTGTTCTATATATTTATTCTATTTTTTAATATCTCTTGATACATCTTAAATACCGGGAGATAAAAGACTGTAAATTACAGTCTTGTTTAGACACCCCACTTCAGGCAAAACTACAAACTGAGTCAGAGAAAAGGGTGTAAATTAGCAAAATTAAGTGCCCTGCTAATTTCAGGTGACAGTGTGCACCTGTGAAAGGGAGGAGCTTCTGCACTGATGAATAGCTCATCAGCCTCTTCGCTGCTGCTGGAGATAAAAGGTTAGTTTCAGGTTCTATGGGGGTGGGCTACAATGGTTTTGCTTATTGGAGTTGAATTCATTGTATAACTGGATGTTTCTAAGCTCCCATTCCATTATCTCACCAGCTTTGGTGACAGTCTTCAGGTATTTGGGGTTTTTTTTGTGCAGAAATGGAAAATAATTCAAATGTAATTACAAATTAAGATTTAAACTCTTGGTTTTTCACTTCCTTTATTCACTGTTTCTCAAAATATATATTTGGAAATATACATATATTTACCTTACTACTTATACAGGGTTTTTTTTTTTCTTCTTTTTAGAATATTACAAGCAATGAATGCTACATCAGCTGGCACATTTAAGCATGTTTCTTGCTTATTGATGAAACTAAGACTAATTACAACGTTATGACATAATATTTATTTAAAAAAAAAAAATCTTCCTCCTCCTGCTCACCGCCATCTTCTTAAAGATCTTCTTCACAAAACTTAGCCTTGTTGATCAAAACCAGATCTGATAAACCTTTCACCAGCATAATACTAAATAAAAAAGATTGACTCTAACAAAACAAAAGTTTAGCTCTTGATTAAGAAGTTGGAAAAAAGTTTTTAATATTTGAAAAATCCCTGACAACACAGGTTTGTGCTTTGTGCGGCATTTGGTTACTAAGCGACCATTTAAAACCTCTGAAGTCTCAAATAGTCATTGGGATTTGGGAGGAATTACCATAGCCACTGCCTTCTTCCTACATGAAAGGCATGAGTGAAAAATACATCTTTTGTTTAGGGAAATTACTACAGTTGCATTGAAATTTTGTTATTCCTATTTATTTTAAGAGAAATGCACACTTCAGACTTGTAACTTTATTACTGTTACTTTCCAATTAGTAGGTGGACACATCTCAATGGCGGGAGGAAAACTACAGAAATTTTCTTCTTCCCAGCAGATGACAATGGAAAGATTTCTGTCGATTTTTTCAACAGTCCCCGGTGAGGTAACATTGTGTTGGACTCTTTCGATTAATTAATTAGAAGAATATATTTGATGTACAAACTATGGAAACCAGAATAAAATTTGATTTTTTTTTCTTTCCTTTATTCTCTTTTTATCTTACTTTATTTTACCTAAATCATTTGTCCTTTAACTACATTTCTTAATTAAATGAAAAAATGAATAAAGAATAAGATCCTGCTGTTAAGCAGTGCAACAGTTCCCGTGAAGTAGTACTGGAAATCACTGCTTTCTATTTTCTTCAGGGGTGAGGGGGAGAACACAAAACCCAACAAACCTTGTATTGCCTTTAAAAATACAATTATCTTCTGTGGTGTTTTTTTTGGTGTGGGTGTTTTGGTGTTTTTAAAGGATTAAACTCTTTAAAGAAATAAGTTTGAAAAAGTCTCTAAACATTGAATACCAGTGAAAAAATGTAAATTTTATGGATGTAGAGTTTATTGAATTTTGTTTTAATAAGTACTTTGCTTTAATAAGTACTTTGCTGGTAATACATCAAGGAATATATAATGCACTTTATAGCTCAGCATGGATTTTCAACTTAACGACTTTCCTCTGGTTATGAGACTGTCTATTTCAAAAATGATTTGTTTAGAAACATAGTAATTCCTTCGGTTTTAGCTCACTTTTGAGTTATTGTAGGAGACCGAAGCATTATGAGAAGCTTCAATTAAATACGTAAGATGACGCTGAATACTTCTCATGCTGTTTCCAGGTTACTCAAATACATTTACTGTGTAAGGTGCTTTATTCAGGTTATTTTCACAACATAAATGTAAATCTAGCACATTACAATTGCTTTTTCTTGAACAACAACCTACATATTCAGTTAGATAATCTGCAGAAACTCATGTGAAATGAGAGAGGAGGAGGGGTCTGCAGAGCATATCTAACTCCTGACCAAACACAAAGTACGGGAGCTCAGTTCAGCACCAATGAAAATCTGAATTACATTGATTTGAAAAGTTTACAGCATTGCTTATTCAATCAGTTTCTAAGATATAAAGCTATCTGTAGCCTCAAACAGATCTTGCCACCTCCCTAAAATGAGTACAGGGATGAAAGGGATGTTTGGTATACCACCTCTGAGGAGTCCGTCACCAGTGTCCAAATCTCCATTGTGTGCCACCAGTAGATCTGTCTGTTCTGGCAGTTTGGCAAACTGGGGCTTAAAACATATTAAATGTGCTGCAACGGTTCCTAGATGAGCTCGTAAGAGATTTGGGTCCCACTAAGTGGGGGGAAAAAAGCAATTCTGTATCCAGCTTTCAGTGGATGTTCAAATATGAGACTGTCTCAGAAGTAGTATGACTGAATTTGTTTTCTGTATCTCTGTTTTTTTTAAATGAGAGGATGCTGTGCTTCCTGGCAGAGAAAGCATTAGAACTACCTTTGGTATAGAAATGACTATGTAAATGGGATGTGTTCCACTAAGCCCAGTTTTAGTGGTAGTACGGATTAAAAACCTGTAGCTAAGTCTGACTTGTTGAATATCCATCAGTAAAAGGATGTCCTTACCCTGGGCTGAGGCAGGTGGGAATTGCAAACCCCAACCAGTTCTGCAGTTAGGAGCCACTAACGCTGAAGAGCACAGTGTTTTATGGGGTCCTCCTGAGACCGTCTGCAGGAAGACCCACTGTTAAGCACTCGGAGCTTTTTTGCCAAAGTTATCCGGTATGTGCAGTGACCACGATCTATCAACTTCTTACATGGAAAGGTATTAGTCAGAAAAATCCCAATTATATCAGGAACTTGGTATTAATTCAGAGCTCTGCTTTTAGAAGTACGTACCTAAGAGGAAACAAAAATTCTTTTGAGAATTCATGGTTAATGTTTTGGTAATTTTGTCGTTTGACTCCAGCCCCTTTTTTGTCATGCTTTAAATAGTTACCAGTCCTCATTTTCTCATAGTAGTAGCTGTCAAATTTTTGTTGCTAACTTTCTTACTATGTATTTAAAAAGTGAGATGATATTTTAAAATTAGGTTGCTTTCCTGCAGATGGCAGCAGGAGCAATCCTGTATTGTCAGTACCTGTGGATTCTCTTTGAACGTGCTTAATGGTTTCTCTCGCACTATTGTCATGAATTTCACAGACTGATCTAGCCTCCCACATTTGACAAAAACGAGGCAATTAAAATGTTCTTATGAACAATTGGGATAAGCTTTCAGAGTCTGAAGCATTTGTGGCCTAGAAACCAGGGAGGTGAGTTATTAATGAAATGAATCATTAGATAATTGTCTCCCATGAATTTTAAATGGAGTTTTGGGAAGTTCTCATGGGTAATAGGATGTGAAGTGACTTGTATTGACTTATCAAGAAAAACGCAAGGTGCTTTACTAGAGAATTACCTTAATAAGAGAATTAAATTTCTAAATACACCTCTCCAGAGTTAGTTTGCATTAGCATTCTAGTTTAATTTCTGTTCCCACAGTTGTTGTTGCTCTACAAAGCTGACACTGTTACCATCATGTCGCTCCTATCATCATTGAATTCAAGCCTGGGTAGTGGTGCTGTATTTCACCAAAGTAAGTTTCCCTTCAGCTTTCAAGTGGGGACTGAGCATTGCTCATCTTAGTTCAATTACAGCAACTACTGAAATAAGTGAGCTGACTGCTGAGGCTTCTAATTTCACCTTTGCGTAGGCAAAGTCTTACAGAAGTCCCAAATGCAAAGAAAAAGAATCAGGATGTGTCCCAGACAATCTGTCCTCAGGAGAAAAATAAGCAGGATTTAACTCTTGCTATAAAATTCCTCTTCACTTCTCTTGTCTGGTGGGTAGCATTGCTGCTTGTTGATAACAATCATATTTCATGTGACGCAACAACTTCAGAATGTTATAGATTACAACACTTGATGCTGAAAGTTTATTATTAGTAATAAGCCAATGCAAAACTTAGTTTATAGTGTTAAAGAACTGTACTACAGGGATGCTTTAGAGGAAGAAAGAACGAATTTGTCCTTACTGTATTTGCAAACCTAGGCTTTTTTGGTTGCATATACTCACTTTCCACTGAATTTTGCTATCATATTGCACAGAATTCCTTAAGAATATTTTTCCTACTCCTTTCAAAGAGCGTGTATGATAAATAGCATAGTACTGTATAATGAATGAAGTTTTCTTGAAGTAAACGTTCGCACTCTGATTTTCTTTTTTATTCAGTTTCTTCTTATAGGACTCTGTCTTTTGAGGCAAAGTTATGCTCTGTAGCCAATCAGGCAGTGCATAGTAAATGAATAAGCATATAAAGTCTACATCCGAAGAACTGCATTGTTCTAACCTATGCATACTGTTCTAGGTTTTAGTTTCCTAATTCAGCTTTAGTTTCTACAGTGTCTTTCATACTGGAGATGAATGATTGATTTAAAAAGGCGAAGTGAAAGATTTGTTGATGGAAAAAGTTGTTTTGAGGATTTATGGAATCTCATTGGATTTTACATCTTGGCTAAATCTTGTGAGAATAAAAGTAGTTTGTGATCGCAGGTAATTACAGAAACCAGCAGAAAACCAGAAACTGCCATTTGCCCTCTCAGCTCTGAGAATCAAAATTTCCAACTCAAGGCACTGTACAAAAAATGGTTTTGCTGATGAATTTGAACAGAACTACAGCAGAGTCCTGCAGCCAGTTAGGTTAATCAGAAAAAATGTTATTACCTTTTTCCCCAAGGATGCCATTAATTTAACACTGGCAAGCTGTGTCATTAGTGCTGTGTGAAATGACTAATTTTCCCGCAGGAGCTGTTCACGTACGAGGCATGGGGTTTTCCATAGGTGTTCACAAGCCTGTGCGAATCATAGGTGAGACTTTTGCTGCAAGTGTTAGGAAAAAGCTGCATATGTATTGTTGCTTTTGCTGTCAGTGTTGTTGAAACACTTCATGCAGTATCAGAATTAAACGTTCAAGACTAACTTGAAAGAATCAAACACCTTTACATCTCCAAAAATGCTTGCTCTTTCTTGTTCAGCTCCTGCTTGCACCTGTGTAACACTGTCTCTCAGAAGACCCTATGTCTCTTTCATGATCCTGCTCAAGTTGAAGACGTTTTTTTTTTTTTGTTTTAAAAAAACAAAAAAGCAAAACAAAGCCCAAAAATACAAATATGAGGTGATTTTTTTTTTTCACTAGAAGGTAGAACTCTGTGTCCAAAGAATAAACTTTTGATTCCTGTTTTTCAGCGTTATTATACTGCTGTTTTTCCACATATTGTATACAGACACATGCATGCAGGTAAAGTTGGGTTTTTTAAGGATTCATCACACTAGAAATTCAAGTGCTGCAGCTGAATTAGAAGACTAATGCCACTGCACGAATCCAGAAAGGATTCAAGACACTTATTTGCAGAGGAAGGTCAAATAAATCCAACACTAACTTCCATACTCAAAGCGTCTTTTTTTAAAAAACAAACAAACAAAAAAACAAACAAAAAAAACCCCAAAAAATCACCAAAAAACCAAGCCACAACTCACTTGTCAGCAGCAACTACTTGGAGAAGGGGGAGGGGGGGAAAAGCCTGTGGCCTAAAATGAGATGAATTGCCTTAAAACATTTAGGCTTAACTCTTCAACATGGGCTGTTGAAATTAAGATGGCAGTTATATGGCCTCTAATTGGCAAAGCATTTGTAACAGGACAAAAATCTGAACAGGGAGAAAAAGAGACCTGAAAGATCTATCTTGGGGGGGAAGGTGTGGGGAGTATTTGCTTTTTGGTGTTTTGGGTTGTTTTCTTTTTAGTGAAGTTTTGCTCTGAGATGGATTTGTGGTGTTCTTGTGTTTTATTCTGTCTGCAGGCAGTGCGAAGGGCATGCCGTAATGATTTGGCTGCGGGTTGCTGGATGTTAGTAGGAACATGTTTGCCTTATCTTGCTACTTTTCTACAATACACAACAGTAAAAACAGCCACTGTGCTCTCAGTCTCCAAATTATCTGACACTATTGTTGAGAAACAGATTTGCTTATGAACTTGAGCGATTTCATTCTTTGTCAGAAGACTTGACTTGGTATTTGGGAAGTTATTTCAACTTCTTATTCCCCTTGATCTCTAAAATATTTTAAAGGGGAGCTATTGGCAGCTGTGTGTTTGATATTTAAGCCAAACAGCTCATGGACAATAACTATATTTTCACAGACTGTAGGTATAAGAAGTGAAAAATAATATTTAAATTCATATATCTTCGTGCCTTCCCTAGCTCTTGCATATTTAACTTACATGGACATAGAGATACAAGTTTGTCATTTTATGCATGTTGCCGCATCCCAGCCCCTCCATCCCCACAAAGCCCTCTAACTGTAGATAAGTTAATTCTGCCTCCTCCTTGTCCGGTAGCAATTCCTATAAAATTTTGCCTTTCCTAGAGATGATGACTAGATCAGTTCCCCTCTTCTCAGCTGTCAGCACATTAGCTCCTTAGCTGAGCAAGGAGGGGTTTTGTGGTGTTGCATTTCCTCTGCCCACAGGTCTTCTTGAAGACGTTACCATGATGGCACTCTGCCCTGGGGTGGATGGATGAGTGATGCCCCATCTTACTAAATGTGTGGATTTTCAAATCCGGAAGAAATATGTGTATGGCTACATGGTTTCTGGTGTGATCTGGTGGGGTTCTTGCAAAAGATGCTGTTGTTCCTGGTTTTTATCTCTTCATCTTACCCTCTTTGTCTTGTAAAGCTGGCCCAATCTGCTTGTAATGGTCTCTTCACACAAAAACAACTGGAGAAGAATGAAAAGGGTCATAACATAAACTGGTGAAATACCTGACAAAAAGTGCATCACAGTATTTGAAGACCTTTAGTAGCCCTGATGCTGTGCTCCCTACCCATAATTCTGCATTGCACTCAAGTCCTGTTAAACACCTTCTAGAGTTTCAGTGTAGATGGGTTTCAGGGTAGAGTTTCAGGGTAGATGACACTGTGAACCAGGGACTGGAAATCCAACCCGTGCTGATGGAGTTATAAAAATAATAACAAAATATTAAGGAAAATCAAGATTACATCCAACTCTGCTTGAAAAGACAAGAGTAACACTTTCAGTGAGAAACTGCCAACACCAGAACAATTAGGGAAATAAAGCACTGTACAGCATGAACACAACTGGAGTTGGTGGGATTCTTGCCAGTGATTTCTATAGAGCCAGGATTTACATCTAATGTAAGGCAAGCTCTGATGACCATAAAAACAGTTTAGATATTCTTTAATTCCCCCAAATGCATGCTGAACTCAGTAATGCTTCCTGAAAAGACTACTGATACAAATTGAGGCTAGTTGTTTTTCAATGCAATACTCCATAATTATTATTAATGATAATATTCATCAACTTAAAAAAGAAAACCAAACAAACAAAAAACAAAATGAAACCAAACCCTAAAATATTCCCTTGGGCTTCAGGTTAACACTGCAGGTTGTTTTAAATTTCTAATTTACAACAGTGTTTGACATTTATATTGCATTTCAGTTCCTCTGTCCATACAGTTGTGTTGCTTCCTTAAAGGTGTAACTTCAAAACATTTGAATTTTTAAACTTATTTTTGTGAACAAAACCAACAAGAATAACTACAGAAATAAGACAGAGGTAGTAATTACATTATTAATTTAAAGAGATTTTTTTCTTACTCCCGCTAAGTTAATAAAATTATAAAATAACCTCCTACTGTTAAATACAGTGTGAAAGAAATTACGTGTGTATAACTGAATAATTGTAAGTACATTTTTAATCCAATGAATTATCTTTTCAAAGGGCAGCTTATTAAAGTCATCTTTATTAAAATAAACTTTTTCCCCAAAAATTTTTTATATATGTATAAACATTAGGCAGTTTAAGGAAAATAAGGCATACACTAGTCAAAGTTCAGCATGTTGAATAGAAATACTTTTGTCTTTCTAAATATGAATACGTATGACATGGAATATGCAGTTGTAACAGCTGTGATCAGCGTGATTTTTTTTTTTTTAAAGTCTCATTTCCATGGAATTACATAAAGATAAAATATTTCACATAATCCTGTCCCCATCTAAGTATACTTGAAGTTCATAAAAACAACTGCAAAACTAAACCAGGACCATTCAATGGTAACTTTGAATAATTAAAATTTTGCAGATTCTGAGTTTCAGGTTTTTAACACCAAAGGACAGATTGTTGGTATTTCCCCTGACAAATTTATTCCACATCAAGTAACAGTATTGGACCATTTAATGTGGATATGACACTCCTGAGAAAGTGGCAAAATGGAATTTAACAAAGTTTCAGAAACTTTGGCTATGGGATTATGAATCCTGTAAAATCTTGTTGAAGTTCCTCTGGCAAATCCAGGGTCTGCTTTTGCAGGATAACAGAGAGAGAATTTTTTCTACTGTCAGATACAAAACACTAGAAGAACGCACAGATATTATTTAAACTAATTTACAGTAAGAGGCAAACATCCCAAATTTCTAAATTTAAATTAGTTCCATTTGTAAGTTCACTTTGAATAATTTCACGTTATTCGAGTCTTTTAGATATTAGTCAAGTCACTCTTATGTTGCTTGCCTACCTTTCGCTAGAGTGACAGCTGCTTCTTGCAACTGTGTGTGTGAATTTTTTATTTTTTTTTCCCCTGAAAAGAATCCAGGATGAAACAGCAAACCTTTTGATTAAAGCCCTGTTTGGCATAGTGAAACAGAAAGGGCACACGTGAGAGCTGATTACCAGAGGGACTGAGGGCTCACAAAGCTGTAGAAAACAAGCCTGGAGAGAGAGTGAAGATCGCTTGTTCCTTCCTCTGGTAGACGCAGAACGCTGAGGGGAATGGGAGTCTCCCATTTGGAGAGACTCAGGATCTGAGGAGCCCATGCGCAACTCAACTCTGGGGGTGGCTGGTCTCGTCTCCCTCAGCCCTTTATGGTCAAGGACAGGGGTATGCTGCTGCCTGCACACAGTCCTCCGCTAAGGAGGGAAGATGATGGAGCTGTGCTCCTCCAGCCCCTTCCTCTGGTTCCCACCTCCCTCCTGCCCCTCAGTGAGTGGGGCAGGGCGAGGGGGAAACCTGTCTTCTGCCTGCCCCCAGCGCAGGTGGCCCCAGGTCCCAGGAGCTCCAAAGGATCACAGTGATGAGTAGTGCCCACAGGGCACTATCCTACTGGGTCTCCTGAGATCAGGACAATGTCCATTTGCTTTCACCTAACCAGAAACAAAAGTATTTTAATATGTCTTGTCTTCAATAGGAAATAGAATTCTATATGCAAGAACCCCACTGCAACAGAAGGTTGCCCTTGTGACGGTTTCAACTTCTAAACCATGTTTGCCATAGGTCTTGGCGAAAGAGACTACCTCCGTCAAGTTACCTGGTGTGCATTTGATCAAAGCTGAGTGGCAGATTACATGGTAGATCATATATGTCAGAGAAAACAGCAAAGAGCATTGAAATAATAGAAGATCAGATTTTTAAAATCATGCTGCTCTTTCCTGTGGCAATATTGCTTTCTGTTCTGTAGTGATAGTTCCTTATTATGTTGGTATTAGGAGACTTAAACCAATGTAGAGAATTTCCATATGTTAAGAGATACTGTTAACAAAGGATTCTAGAAGCTGGATCAGCATGTATGTAAATAATTAAAATAACTCTATAATTATGTTTAATGAGAGAGATTGCTAAATGTCTTTGTTCTATAGAACTTTGGTCATTTATCTTGAAAATATCATGTGACTCCCAAAATACAGTACTGAAAGGTAGAGCACATCTGGGGATCAAACTGAAAGGCTTAGGGTTCTTTGTTTAAAACAAGTCTTCAAAAATCAACAAAAGAATTGCTAAATCGAGTCATAGATCAGTAATGACACCTCTTCCTGTATTTTTAGCATTGTAGATTGCACTGATAACCATGGAAAATGTGAAATTGCATGGTGTATCCATTGCATGTAATAGTTAATCTGAGTCATTATCTCGCTACATTGTGCAACCACAAACTTTGCATACTAAGATAATACTGGAATTCTAGTAAAGGCTTTTTTCCTCAGGGAGGATGATACTGTGGGTAACTATGCATTAAAAAGTTTATCATAAACAGACTAACTGCCTGTAAAATATGACTGAGAGCACGCTAAACAAACTGGGTATTGAATAGGTACTACCTTGTGAAAACCTGGGTGCTAACGTCATCTGATAAATGCCCCTGTAGCTTGCCGATCTCCAGTCCCAGGCAATGAAAACACACTGCTTGGTTCAGAGACAAACACTGCAGACCCAACAATATTTTATCTTAATTTAAGCCTTAATCCATTTAAATAGAATCTGCACTGTAATAGTAGCGTTAAATCACAGAAACGGGAATAGCGTTAACAGCAGGACATTATCTTTTATTGAGGGCAAGCAGCAGGGTTGCTGCTAATGAGGACATCATCAATTTATCAGTTAAAGGTCAATCTGAAAGGATTTCTGCCCTCTGCCCGTCCCCCGCCCCCCCATGTTTTTTGCTCTATACTATCGCCGTCTGGACCCTGAATCATTTTTATCAATCATCCTGTGCTATGACAGGAGACATCTTAATGCAATGTCTGCATAATGTTTACAAGAAGTACAGATTTGCCTAACTGGGAAATTCTGCTTTCCTTCTCTTCTCATCATTTACCAAGTTGCTAAAATATTTCCTGCCACCTTTCTATTTCAAATGTTAGTTTCATATTTTTCTGTCCTGCCATTTTTCCTTAAGTTGCTGGTCATTTTTAAATCTTAACAAGAAAGAAATCTTTGGTGGTATGAAATTCTTGGTGATTGATATGTTTTACTGGAATAAGTCTTGCAAAAGGATTCAGTATCCTTCACATATTATGTGGCTATTGAAGACAGAGCTTCTTAATTAAATATTGAAAATTATTGGTGCATATCGTCAAAAAGCTTCTTGTTTGCAAAAATATTAAATAAATAAGATATAACACATTGCTTACAGTGGTATTTTAAAGATTAGAGCAATTGAATCAGAACTTATTCCATACTGAAATAAAATTTAGATTTTATCATAAGAATTTAATTATTTTTCTCCCTCTCAAGCTTGTGCCATATAGTAGCTGCAACATGGCAACCAGAAAGCAATTTTATATTCCTTTAGCGAAGCTGTCAAACTCACATGATCCCTTTTCACAGTTCATGCTGTCTGGTGTGGTTTTGCACTTGCCAAGGAATGAGACCTTGAGAATCAACTAAAAGAAACAGTATGCTTTCTTGCACCTAATTGGGAAAATGTTGTTCTGTTTGAAGTTGCAAATCAGCTAGTTACTTGTAATTTCATTATCTGTGGACATAAGGCACTTGGTAATTATGATACTTTTGCTTTTCCTCTTTTTGTAATTTGTTTTAATCCATTAGAAGCTTAAGTCTTCATATTGATTCTTGTCACACTTTTTTTTCTTCTTTTTAATTTCACCGTATCTGGATTTGTAGTTTAGAGACAGCAATTTAAAACCCCTGACAAGAAGATTGCAAGTTATTTTACTCTTCCCACCAATTCAAAACATTCTTTGGTTTAAACAGACCTTTTTAAATGTAGAGATAAAATTTAACATTTCTGCACAGAAAATCCAAAATGCAGAAAATACAGTATTTAGGACTGTAGCTTTAAAGTAAGGCCACACTTGCATGCAGACTTTCAATGTTTTAATGTTATGATTACTGTGATTGTACCCGGGAGTCCCTCTCAATGACAGCACCCCCGTTATGCCAGACTGTGTACAAGATCCGAGTTTCCAGTTTCAAAGGAGACAGGAGTCTGTGCAAGAAATGTGGCCGACAGACAGGCAACCACCAGGAAACAAGAAGACAATAGTGATCATCATGATAAACACTAGCCTCAGCACGGGTTCTTAAATTATTAGGTTTTTAAACTAATTTACTTAGTGGATAGTCCTAAACAGGTTAAAAATGGATGATATATTGATTTTGCTTAATCTTGTGAGGAATCAATTTAACCTAGGCTGATGTTTCAGGTTTAAAACAATTTAAGAGTGTCTACACAGGAGTTTTGCACCACTTTAACTAAATTAATCTTGAATCAATTTAATTTGGGCTGGTATAATGCTTTGGACAGGAAACACCGTATAAAATACTTAAAAGTAAGAATAAAGTGGTTCTAATCCCAAATTAATGATCAGACTTGGCCTCTAGTTACTTGAATGTCATGCTCCGTTAAAATTAGTAGGATTACATTACATCTGGGAAAACAAACTTCAGCCGAAGCTTTGCCATATTGAAAACCACTCCTTTTTTGAGGTGTAACTTCATCCAGATGACAGCTGATGAGTGAAGGTTATAGTTTTTTTCACATGTAGCTAGATCTTCAATTTAATGCTCTCGGACTTCTAGGTGGGTATAGTAAATTCCACAGGATGGTGGGATGCAGGGAAGAGCGGGGATAAAATATAATGACGGGCTATGTGTTTACGTTCCAGTTTCAGCTGCTTCTTGGCTCTTCTTTTAATCTTTAGGTAGATAATCTATTTTATTTCTCAAAAGTACTACAGTGATCCTGAATCTGCCTAGCTTCCATTATCTCCTCTGTAGAACACGTACATGCACAGACAGTTCTTATACAACCTCTGCTTAAAGGTCCAGCTTGTGTGCTGTCTCATCAGCCTGGTGCAGCTTTGAGGTAACAAGTCAGCACTGTGTGTCGTACCATTCAGTGAGCATCCCCCTCCTGGCAGGCGTTCATTGAAGCTTGGTCCACCTTTCTTTCAGAAGAGAGACCTATGGTCTAAGCACATCCTAGCTTAGAACGGAGTCCTTCAAATTCTCTGTTATTTCTTTCTAGCCACAAAAGGGTAAAGGTGAACCTTACTTTCTTGCTCCTGCCTAAGGAGCCTACATTTCACAGTAGTCTGGTGTCTAATTGTAAAAGATGTATACACGTAGCTAGGGTAGAGAGCACTTTTCAGGAGCTTTGGCACTAGCAAATAATATGGTACCTTAATGCTGAATTTGTTCTCAGACATACTCATGACCATGTAAGAACACATAGTTGGATATATGCCATGCACAAATGCAGGACTCCAACATCTTAAATATGTTGGTGTTACCGAGTACTGCAGTTGACACTCCTGAGGGAGGGGATACCATTCAGAGTGATCTGGACAGGCTCGAGAAGTAGGCCCATGTGAACCTCATGAGGTTCAACAAGGCCAAGTGCAGGGTCCTGCATCTGGGTCAGGGCAACCCCCAGTATCAATACAGGCTGGGGGATGAAGAGATTGAGAGCAGCCCTGCTGAGAAGGACTTGGGGGTACTGCTGGATGAAAAGCTGACATGGACCAACAATGCGCACTCACAGCCCAGAAAGCCAATCGTATCCTGGGCTGCATCAAAAGAACCATGGCCAGCAGGTCGGGGGAGGTGATTCTCCCCCTCTACTCTGCTCTCATGAGACCCCACCTGGAGTACTGTGTCCAGCTCTGGGGTCCGCAGCACAGAAAAGGCATGGACCTGTCGGAGCGGGTCCAGGGGAGGGCCAGGAAGACAATCTGAGGGCTGGAGCACCTCTCCTATGAGGACGGGCTGAGAGAGTTGGGGTTGTTCAGCCTGGAGAACAGAAAGCTCTAGGGAAACCTTAGAGCGGCCTTCCAGTACTTAAAGGGGGCCTACAGGAAAGATGATGTCCTGGTTTGAGCGACATGGGACTAATTTGTCTTCCAGTGCCTGGGAAAACTGCACTTTTAGAAGACCCTAGTGTCTGAATTCATGAAAATATTTACTTTATAGCCAGTTATGGCATGCAGGTTTCAAAGTCACAGTGTTTCTGAGTTAGCCAGGTGCAGGGATGAGGAAGAACAAGACCCAGGCTGGCCAACAGGATTATTTCATACCATGAGCGTCACATTCAATATAAATTAGAAAGTTTGCTGAGGAGTTCTCCCGCTTCCTTGATGTCTGCGATCCCAAGAACTTCTTGGCCCGATGACAGACCCCTGAGGCCTTCCCTTCCTCCCAAAGCCGTAGCACTTGCAGGGTCCGACATTTGCTGTCCACTGCTGGGAGTGCACAGCTTCCTACTGATAGAATTGGCTGAGTATAATCCTTGTATATCTTATATTAGTATCAGGATCAATACTAGTTCTTTAGTATTATTAATGTTAATTATTTAGTCTTATTCTATTAAATCTGTTTATATTTCAACCCTTGGGTTTCCTCCTTTTTTTCATGATTGCCCTTCCTGGGTGGGGAGGGGTCATCGGGTGATAGAATAATTGTCTAAATGACAATAAATAATTGTGGATTTCTCAAACCACAACAGATGGGGACAAAACTTTTTAGCAGGATGTGTTGCAATAGGACAAGGGATAATGGTTATAAACTAAAAAGGAGTAGATTTAGACTAGATATAAGGCAGAATTTTTTTACAATGAGGGTGATGAAACATTGGGACTGGTTGCCCAGAGCGGGGATAGGTGCCCATCCCTGGAAACATCCAAGGTCAGGCTGGATGGGGCTCTGAGCAACTTGATCTAGTTGAAGATGGTCCTGCTCATTGCAGGGGAGGTTGGACTAGATGACTTTTAAAAATACCCCAAATTATTCTATTCTATGATTCGATTCAATTCTATTCTATTGTAGAAATGGCATGTGGAGGATTCATGGTTTTCTCTTTGTTTGGGGTTTTTTTCCCTTTTGTGCAAGGCCAGGAGCATAAGTGCTGCTTGATAAATCTTAACGATAATAAAGATCAATACACATGAGTGTATTTATCGCTGTTTGTAAACAAAAAATATAAAATGCTATCTCAACTGCTGTAAAAAGTGTTGATGAGGTCCATTTAATTCATGGATATTGCTGATATTTTAATTCAGTGGTAGCATTGGGATGATAGAAACATATATCTCTTTGAATTTACATTTGCAGCAAAATGAGAGCCACTAGAAATATGGTTTAAGAGCAAGTTTGCTGCTAGTTTACAATAGCAGAATCCTACTTTCACTTGATTCATAATGAGAAAGGCCTCCATTTAAAAATTCAATCCTGTAGTTTATAGTTTGTCACAAATGCCAGAAAAATAATGTTGCACATGAAATTGTGTGCCAGCGTCCCTACAGACACAACGTTACAGAATAAATATGAGTGTAGCAGGCTTGGTTTTAACTTAATGGTTATAGAAAATTTACTGTGGCAGGTCCAGTTGGGGATATTTCTCATCTAAACCACCCAAAAATTGAAAAGGGCAAAAATTCATAGATACTGAGGTCAGAAGGATGAGTTTCCTTTTAGACTCCGCCTCAGCTCGCCCCTCAGAAAGTAATTCCTTTGTTTGGAAACAACTGGAATGATTTGAAATCACATCATTACAGCAGTCTTTTTTTTTTTTTTTTTTCCCCCAGATACGTTTTCATATCTGGAAACCAAGTGTCATGCATCTTCTCAAACTGACAAAATGCTGAACAACTTAAATCTTATCTTTCAAAAATAAAGGTCCAGTGAGAGGGAGAGATAAAGTTGCTGAAGTATTAGCAAATAGTTTAAACTGTCCAAGCTGCTTTTGAGGCACCCAAATGTTAAACCATATGGGCAAAATTCTACTGTCAAAATCACACATGCTACTTTTTGAAAATTAATTTAAAGTAAATACGTTACGGGCCAGAATGTCTAATTGATGCTCTGTGGGCTTTTTTCCATGTTCTAAAATGTGCTTTGCTCCAGATCTCCATGCTTGCTGCAGATGGTCAAGCTTCAGAAGGGGCTTGGTTTGGCCAACAAGTGGCTTGCCAACCACAATTTACTTTCTTGTTGCCTGAAGTGGCATGAAATTCACCTCTGATGTGAGCTCTTTCTGACCACCACGTAAACATATTTCACTTTTTTTTTTTTTTCTTGATGCATTGCATAGTGAGCTGATATGTCTGAGATTTGTCATGGTGAAAATTTGTGTAATTATTGATGATGATAGAAACCGAGTGTAAAATTACTTATGCAAGTTTGAGCTGGCATAAGCAAGGACAGAACGTTCACCAGAGAATCAGATTTCCTGGTTTGAGGCAGTGGGACTGGGCTGAGTTACCAGGTCTCTGCCTTCACTTTACCAGCTATGCTGGCCTCTTTCATGAATAACAGAAGTCATTTTAATCCCCTTTGCCACAGCCATATGAGGGTGGTTCACAGGCGATTTCCAATACTAAACAGTCGCTAGTTTGAGATTTTTAGAAACACACATAACTTCCTCAGGGACCATATGTAAATCACATCCAGCACCAGTAAGAACAACTTTTTGGTTTATTGCATTTGGTCTCCCACTACTTTCATGTTCTGTTTGTTGTACTAGTAACTATAGCTTACAGTTTGTCAGATTTTACACCCTTTTTCATAATTTAGTTAGTTGTATGTTTTGTTCTCATCAACTACCAGTAGCTGTTGTGAAGCAGTTGGGGACAGGCCATAAAAGAAGTCAAAGCAGCAATATTCCATGCTGCTGAACTAAATTTTTTGTATTGATTTTCACAAAATTTTTTCATCTATAAGTCAGGAAACCCCAGGACTAGGCAAATAAGCCATTGGGTGGCAGCTGAGCTCAGACACTGGAAAAATAATTCCAGCATAGTTTTAATACAAATAGAACTTACCTCTCCTTCCCCTTCCCTCTTCCCCAAAATGAAAGACTGGTTTTATTTTTTTTCCTGCATATGAAAGAGTAATTTTAGACTTTTGGGAAAAAACAAACAAACACCCACCTATTATCTTCCTTTCCCTTAGCTCCCCCTGAAATCTAAAGCTCCAGAAAGAGAGAAAAACACCTGTAGCCTCTCCGCATTGCTTTGGGATTGCCCCCTGGAATCCAGCCCTGGAAGTAAAACTAGCTTTCACCCTCTGCCCAAGGCGTTTTAAACTGGCCTGTTCCCCCACCCCTGCCTGAGGATGCTCCCCAGGCCACTGTCATCCCAGCTGCTCTCCTCCAGCCACCATAAACTTCTCTAGCTGACACTGGTTTGTTCTGTAGCATGAATGTTCTCAGGGAACGTAAACTAGAGTCCCCTGTAACTTGTATTTGTAACTTGCTTCTCAGGTGAATATCCTACTCCCTGGATATTGTGATGTTGGAGTAAATTATACAGCATGAAACAGTTCTAGCTGGGGGCTGTGCAGGGTGCCAGTTTCAGCCTTCTGTTTAAAAGTGAAACCCTTTTCCTCAGGTATAGATTTCATCCCCTTAGATTAATGGCATTGTTCCACTGTCTTTTGGGGAAGGATACTCATTTTAGGCAAGCTTCATCTCTCTGAGGCTCTACATCCTGCTGCACATAATACATTAGAAAAGGACAATTAAAAACCTCACACACTAGATGAAAGATGCTCTCTGCCCTCCTTTCCAACACAAGAATGCAGGGTAAAGGTATTTTCCTGGAAGCTGAATATATGAGTTTAATCTACTGAGGGAAAAGAAGGAATGGAATTGATATTTTCCATATTGCTCTACTGAATTTCAATGTGCTAATGCATTATCTGATCCATTCCAAACACATCAGGGTTATAACTCATGTGCAAGCCATCTGTGTGATACATGTGCAATTTGTTCATAGCTTCCCAGGTGTATTAGAGGCACTGCACTAGAGCTGAAGCCTAGGGAACAGATCTGCACTTGCACATCCGTATGATCTTTACATGCATGTTGAGTATTTGACTGAGATTTCTGAAATTAATTCAATCAGGGGTACAGCCTTTATAGAATCCCCCGAGGAAAAGACAAAGGCTAGAACTCAGATAAAACTTTCCAAAGATAAAATCCCCAAGTAAAAAAAGCCCGGAAAAACAATAAAACAAATCTGCTGACCTTGTTGCTTGAGCAAATTTGCACCTCGTAGCCTGGCTTCTCAGAGCTCAACGGTACTCCCTGACCCTCTGTGTTTCTTAAATTACTTGGCTCAGGTCTGTGATTCCATCTAATGAGTGTACTGCAAAAGATAGGCACTAGGTTTTGGAGATTACAGAGGAGAAAAGAAACTGATAAAATGCTACATATTGTAGAAAGGGGGTTGCTATTGCATTTGAGGAAAAGTTTGAAAATGTTATTTTGGGCAGAGCCTTAGCAATGAAGGGGAAAAGCACATCTTTTTTCAGTGAACTAAAATTTTATTGCATTGTAAGAATTCTCATTCATGCCTAGCAACCCTAAACACAGGGAGTCAGAAAAGAACTGGAGAGCTAAAATGGTAGGAAAGTTTAAAAGAATTCAATCTGAATTTAATTTATTTCTGGCATGTTCAGTCTTTCATGTTTCAAACATTTCACACATTTTAGGGTATTTTCTTCTTCCAGTAGAGAGTAACTGAATCGATCAGTTCTGTTCTGTGCATTTCTGAAATTGTTGCTGTTTGGAACTAATACATTGTAACTGTATGACAGCTTCTAAATGAAACCAAAAATAAATCAAAGGTTTGAAGGGTTGCCTTGGGCACCTACAGAGGTTGGATGATTAAGTGAAACTGAGTGAATAATATGTAGTGAATAATACACTCAAAGAATTTTTATCCTTTTTTTTTTCTCTCTACTATTAATTGCAATCAAATCATGCTTTGTACAACTTTGCTATTCATCTTAGTTGGCTTCTTCTTAGCAGTAAGTTGGTTTGTTATTTTTATTTTATGTACGGATCATAGTTGCTGCTGTAGCACACAGAAAGCTGCTGTAGTGATAGTTGTTAGTGACTGATCACTTAGGCCTATATTTGTAATTTTCTTTGACTAGGTATGACTTAGGACGGATAGCCATAAAAATAATTTAAAAAAACCCAAATTTTGATCAATGTCTTTGTAGAACATACAAGATTATGCAGTGTCACGTATTTGTGAAACTGAACAATACCAACACCAGTATCTTCAGAAACAACTGTTATCCAGTTGTGTGACCAGAAGCTTGAAGTACTACAGCTTTAGCATTTTTGTCTACAGTTTTGTGCATGTAAATTTCCTGGTCATGAATATGGCCCAAAGCATGTGTCCTGTCACTGAAAAAGACCAATGAGATGTTCTTTAGTTCATACCCTTTGATGGATAATGAAAGTAAGCTGTCTACAAGCTCCAGCAGTATGCCCTTTCTTTATATAGATTACTAAAACTTGACATCTCAGTTGGATAAAAGTAGCAGTGGGGGCTCAGAGAAATAGCAGCTAAAGTTTTAAAAAAAAAAACTGATCAAAAATCAGATTTGATGAATTGGGGGTGGTGGTGATTGGTTTTTTGATCCTCTTCATTTACTGTGGCACTTACATGGTTATTTATATCGTGACACAGGCATGCCAGACATTTTATAGGCAGACAGTAAGACAGGGTCCTGGCCCTAGCAAGCTTGCAACTCAATTTAATATTCCCTCAAAGTTTGAATAAAGGTCAATGTATGGCATAACTATGCATTCTTAGGGAGTCGGTGAATATATACTGTAACCACATTATATGTGTATTAATTACAGTTCAAATGTTCTCTTAGTTTTTTTGCTCCAGGCTGAGAATAATAAGTCAATATTTTGTTATCACTGGGGTACAGCCTCAGAAGCGGTGCAGTCCTGATTTTAATATTGATTTCTCCATTGTACAAGAATTAACATGTGTCTTGCTTCTTGAATCACAGATCTTATTTCTTGTATATACTTCACAAAAGAGCTTTGGAATAGCAATGAGCAGTCTATCATTTTACCTGTTTAAACTAGGGCTGGGCATATAGAAAGCACAGAAAATGCAGACACGTGTTTTCCTGAAAATCTATCATAAATGTGTGTTGCATGTTTGTTAGCTACAAGAATAGATACTGTTTCTGGTTTAGCACAGAAATTGAGACAATTAATCTGAGTCTGTATGAGTTGCCTTAAAACCTGACTTGTGAACAGAAGTGCATTGACTTTTTAATCTATTTATTATTTATTCATTTATGAAAAGGAGAATGCTATGAACAGTGGTTTAATATTCTGAACTTCATTCTAACTCTAATGAATGCTCTTAGTCTGACATAGTTGGTGATCCAGCTTGTTTCTCAGATGCTATCAAAATGCAGTATACTGGAGAGGAACAGATTAAGAAATCGTTACATCCATTTAAGAATGAGTTATTCCTGAAAATTCTCCATATTAGACTGGCATTTAAACCACTGTTTTGTAATGAGATATGTTCTGGATAAAGATTAAGGTAGTGACTCTTGGTTAGCATAGAACACCCGGGCCACAAAATTTTGTAGTCCATCTCTCCACAACACATAAAAAACTAATACCTAATTCACTCATTGCAAGTATTTTTTTTTTAGTTTTATAACTCTTTATTTCCTTTGAGATTAATAATGGGATGATTCAAAATTTTTGATGCAGGTCTTTACCTGCCTTCAAATATTCCAAAATATTTTACCCTTTGGAGTTGTTTTTAATATCAATCCTCTCATGAAGTATACTACTACATACAATGATCCTCGGGATCCATATTCTCTGGTAAGCTCATGTAGTTTCTTGGTTTACTCTGCATTAAAATGGCATACCTCCATCTTCTGGTACCCCTCTAGTTCTCCTGTAACATACCAGCGTATAACTGCTTAAAAAGCTAAGCAAAATAGGATTGCTGCCCTAGAATGCACCCTGCTTTATTGAAATTCCTTCTCCTACTCCTGCAAGAACAGCTAGCCTTAGAGAGATGAAAGGAGGAAGAGATCAGATGGTAAAAATAAAAAGAATTGTGCGAAGATCAACCCTTTTTACTCAAATCACACTCTCCCCAGGAGACATCAGCTGACTATTGCATCTGGAGCTAAGTACATTTGGAAGCCTAAGAGATTCCCAAAGAGAATCCATTTAATGTTTCAGAGACCACAATGAGCTTTACTCAAACCACTTGTCAGAGATACAGATCTGCAGGTTTGACTTGAATTTCCCCCTTACAATGTAGCATTTTTAAAAGACATGCTAGACAGATGCTGATTCCTTACACAGTATAACATTTCCCTCCAAGGATGTATTGCTTCTATAATTAGTGCTATTCTTTTGATGCACCCAAGCATAATTTTCTGTTGTATCTCATGTTTGTTTTCATTAGGTTACCATGGAGATCTTGGAAATCATTGACTTGTAATGGATTTCTTTGAAGTTCAGCAGCTATATAAGTAGATGTGAAGCATTTTAGTTAGCATTGCTTCCACTAGACTATACAATGCTACCCTCTAGTTCTTTTACAGTACAACAGCACCTTCCTTTAATTCTTTGTGCAGGTGTAACAGGCTAAAACCATGTTTAATAGTTCCCGACAAACGTTTTTTTTGGATGTATTTTGGCTGTCAGCTTTGAGGAGAAAAAAACCCACCTTGCTTCAGTGCACCTACTGTTGTAAGGAAAAGAGCTTTCCCCCATCTTGGGGGGGAATTTTCAGCAAAAGTTGCTGAAAATATTTGCTGCTATAGGAGCACAGAATTAACTTGCTGCTTGTCTTTTGCTGCTGCAAGCTGTCAGAGCAAAAACACTCAACAAATGCGGTCCTGCTACTTTGGAAGTTGAGCTGAACTGGCTATGTTGCGTCCAGTTCTCATCTGCCTGATAAGCATTCAACTTTCAGATCCCAATCTTTTCAAGAACAGCAGCAGGAACTAAGATAACCCACAGCCAAAGCTACCTTTTTTATCTAGTTATGAAGTTGCTTAAGTTGAAAACACAGCAAACTGGTGACCTAATTAACTAGCTGTATGGATGAGAATGTTCAAACATAATGGTTTTCAAATGTTTGACATAATCAATATCCAGGCAGTTGTATTACATGGTTGGTGTATTACATAGTTTTTCCTGTTGTGCTTCAGATATCGAAACCTATGATTGAAAGCACCCTGTACCCTTGGCAAAGATTCCCCTAAAAATAAGGTTGTCACTCATTGTTTCTCCTGTTTCTCTCCCCGCTCTGGACATACCAACATGGCAGAAATCCTCCACGACACACAAGTGCATAACGTCCCTTGTCAGAAAGTGCTCATTTCTTTGTAGATGACAAAACTGAATAACCAGAGAGATTTTCAGATAAAATAACTGTGCTTGTTCAAGTTACAAAAATGACTCTGTAAACATACAGGGGTTAATATGGAATTACTACAGTGTCTTACATACACCTTCATTCCACAGGCTGGAACACTCTTTGCTGGCATACATAGCATTTGAAATGCAATAGTCACCCTTACCATAAGTATTGAAGACATCTCTTGTTCAAATTAGTTTCAGCACAAAAATGTTCAAACATAAAGTCTTATTACCTTTCACATGAGAGAAGTAACCTGGAATAGCAATGATTTGCAGAAATCTAAAGTGGAATGAAATAGAAATATGAGTATTTAATGTCAATATTTAAGATTTTAAATTTTCCAAACTTGGGAAAAGTCTAGTTCTATGGTCTGAAATACCCCTGTTTGACAGTCATTAACAAATGCTAGCTTTAAATAACAATCCATGCTGCCTTTTCTTCTAGATATACTTCCGTGTTAACCATAACATTCCCCAAAATTGAGTAAATTGTGGAGTTTTCCATTACAAAAGGACAAAATAATTAAACTATGTAATAAATTGCATTAATACTAATGTCAATAGAATCATTAATAATAGCTTACAGGCAATCCTCTAAAGATTTAAAATTTGGCTCAAAAAGTTACCTGAAGCTTATCCTATGTCAATCTCCTGGGACATACAGTATTTTATAGGAATTTGTTCAAGTGCCTGCTACATACAGCTGACCAGAGAGAGAGAGCTAAAAAAACTTTGAGTATTTCAGTGCTCAAGCTCCAGAGCTATCAGGAACTTTAAGCTATAGAACACTGCAAAGCTAGCATGAGTGAAATGAAGAATAATGGGTGAACATTTAAAAAAAAATAAAAATTAAGCTTGAATTTCAGGTGAGAATTTGGTGTGCATTGTTTTTCTCGGTTCTAACTGAGAATTAATCTGGTACTTAGTCCATCCATTCTATAAATTCAAAGACTTACATTTTGATCATTTTTCACAAAAGACCAAGTCTGTTTCTTTCTCCTCATTTTTAATTCCTAATGCTGAGAAATTTGGCCTTTTTGAAGTTAAAGCATGTGAAGTATATGACTGCTTTGGATTCATCTATCCTTGATTGTCATTTTGGCATGGGAGGATTGTACCGGAAAGCAGCCATCCGTTCACAAAAAAAGAAAGATCTCACTTGAATTATAACAAATGGTCAAAGAAAGAAAGAAGAGAGAGATTTGGAATTTGGCCTTTATTTTTATTTTTTCTTATTTATTTTTTACATAGATTGGACATCTATTAATCTGAAAATCTTGTTTCTTTGCTGGCTTTCTACGCCCATTGTCTCCTGACACATAGTAGCATACTATGTGTACAGAAGTGCTAATGATGGCAGGTCCCCAAGAAGGAGATGCAATGCATCTTGTGTTCGGCTTCTGAATGCACAGGCAGCATTTCCAGGATGACTGATGTTCATAAATGTGCGAGTAGAAATCCGAAGAGGCCAGTCTGGGAAGTTGTGTTGCCGTGATTTCAGATTTATCTGACAAGTCATCTTTTGTGAATGAATGCTACCTTGTCTTTTGCAAAATCAATACAAGGCAGAACTTCCTGAAGCCAGAACAACGCAGAAACTGGGTTCCCAAAATAGACCCAAGTGAAACTTGTGTTTTTCAGCTTGTGATAGCTAACTTGGTGAATAAAGACAGGTCTTAATGTCTCTTTATGTGGCTGTACACAGGAAAGTTATTTTCGTTTAATATACGAAGTGGTGGTATGTTTGCAAAGTTGGCAATGAGTGTTTTTAAAATCCGGCTGCCACCTCAAGGAAGGGTGGGAGAGTGAGGATGATGAATGATGAAGGATCATGATCTCAGGGCAGTATGGGCAGCCTAATGGCTCCTCGTCCTGGAAGAGGAAGCTCTCTTCCTTCTTTTCACGCCTCTCAATTCCTGACAGCAGTACGGTCCCCATTTTTTCTCCGTATCTGATGTTCCCTTGACCCTTATACAAACGGATCTGTTTCTTCAGTATTAGTGAAGTAAAGCAGTCTAATTTGCAGGTATTTCTTACAAGCTTCAGTGAGTCAAATTAGCTGACAGAAAAACTGATGAGGGGTGGGGGTGAGCAGTGGCCAGAGCCAGAAGAGCAAAAGGAAAGAGGTGGAGGTGCCTGTAGCAGCAGCGGGCCGCCAAATGCCTTCCCATCACCCTGTGGCCTGTCCCATTAGGCCAGGAAGAGTTTTAGGAGACCCGTCTTGAAATTCTTTGCGAGTTTCAGAGGTCAGTGGCTTTCACAGCAAAAGCAGCTCAAGAAAGCCCTGCCGCTTCCCCTCCCCGTCCCCACCCCTGCCCGGCACACCCTGCAGTCCCTGGCCGCCCGGCCTCGCTGCGCTGCCGACGGCTGCCTCTGCCTCTGCCGTCCGCCCCACCGCAGGCAGCCAGGGGGCCGCGGCCGCTGCTCCTCCTGCCCCGGAGGAAGGAGGACAGCAGTTCACCTCCACAAGTGGCACCGATCCAGCCCCTCGGTTCAGCTCGCAGGCGGCTCCAGTAGCCACCAGAGGCATAACGGGGTGCTGCCTGTGGAAAACAGGCAGTGTCTGGGTTTGGAAATGTCTAAAGCTTAAAAAACTGATCCTACCGATGCAGTTGATCGGGCTGAAAAGCCTACTAGAGAAGTAGCCTTTTTTTGATTTTGCTTTACCATCTCTGAAGTGCTTGGGACCATTTTCAGTTGAGAAATAATTGAAAAACTTGAAGAACTTAAGTATAGGGTGCAGGTGCCCAGGCCGGGCTGTGAGGGGGAGCTGCCGGGCGGCCCCTGTGGTGAGCGGCCGGGGCTGCCCCGAGCCGGACACAGCCGGTTCCAGCCGGCTCCAACCCACCCCCCGCAGGGCACGGCTGAGCCCCGCAGCCACCGTGGCGGCGCCTCGGGGAAAGCCTCTCTCAGAAAGGGCAAAACGCTGCCCGGCAGCCAGGGCTGAGGGGAAAAGGGCGAGAAACAGCCCTGGGAAGGAGCAGCAGAGAGGAGCTGCTGTGGACTGACCATGGCCCCCATTCCCCATCCCGTGTGCCACCCGGTGTGGGGAGAGGCGGGGCAATCATCGATGAAGAAGAGAAGGTCAGGCTGGGAGAAAGGGGCGGGGGGAAGGAGTTTTAGTTTTTGTCTTTGTTTCTCACCATCCAGGTCTATTTTAAAACTGGCTATAAATTAAATTAATGTTCCCCAAGCCAAGTCTGTTTTGCCGGTGACAGCAACTGGTAGGTGATCTCCCTGTCTTTATCTTAACCCATGAGCTTGTCAGCCTTATTTCCCCCCCGCCCTGTTGAGGAGGGGGGTGAGAGCGCGATGGGGTGGGCATCTGGCAGCTGGCCAAGGTCAGCCCACCACAACCGGGGATGTAATTTGTAAGCCTAGTTATAAAGAATAGTGCCTAGCTATAGGAAAGAACAGGAACAATCTGCAGATGTAAGGAAGAATACCATGCACCACCGTCACACGGACAAGCTCGAAAGCCAAACTGCAGGGTCCAAGGAAAACAAGTCAGATGAAGTAGTGGGTGTAGCTTGTTGCTCTCACAAACCTTCTGAATTTTGATTGTAAATAGATGTCTGGTATTCACACACGGAGCTTTCTTCCACAGCCCTAAAAAGGACAAACAATGTCGTGACTGGCCATTGCAGAGCCTGAGGATGCTTCTCCTTGCATCGGATGCCTTGCTTTATAAAACAACATCTGTACTTAATAATACTTCCGACATTTGTTGGATAATTGTTTTTTGTGTTCCTCATCGTGACTGCTTTTCATAGCTCTGATTTCTTGTGCACCTAATGGACTCTTACACTGCCTGTTGACCCCGGTAACCCTAACAACTTCTGAAAATCATTAGATCTGAAAGGAAAATACATAAAGTAGAAAATAATGGAGCCTTTTGTTACAGGATTGCTTGTGTTTCTAAAAGATGCTGATTGTCTTTTGAAACTAAGGAACATTTCAGCCTCATCTGTAGTATTACACAGATGAACACAAATACACACAAAATTACATGTTACTATAGCCTTACTTCTGTTAAAATATTATTTGTATAGTCAATTGTGATTTTTTCAGTAGCGTTTCAAGATTATTTATTTTAAAAAGCTAATGGTTCTACATCAAAATTTCATGGGAATTGAGGTAGTGTTTCTTACTCTGTGTTCAAATGGAAAAGTATGAATTATCCAGTTTTTGTAAAACACAATTGTGTTTTAACAGTATGTGTTGGCAAGCAGTTTGCAAGGCAGTCTGCCTTTTGAAAAAGATTTTCATCTCAGCGGAGATTTTATTTGGACAAAAAAAGAATAACAATAATGAAGTACTGATTGATGGTTAAGAGCCTCAGGACAAAATCTAACTAGCAGATAACCTACTAGATAAGCCCATATGAACAGAAGACAAAAAAACTAATATATCGGTGGAAGGAGTTAAATTACTTTGCAGAATATTAAGCCTCCACCAGCGAAGTCTAGACAGAAGAAAGCCCTGGCTGTGCAAAGTGATCAATGAGAGATGATTCTTGCACCCATGGAGCTCTAGTGAAGTCAGCAGTGCAGGAGCTGGTATCAGTGGATTAAATTGCAGAATCAAATCCTAAGGAGTGATTGAGAAATTGCCTGAGACCAGTTTTTGTACTAAAATATTTTGATGCTGTGTTCTTTGGCAGGAGAGAAATTAATTAGGGAGTTATAAAGCACCATGAACGTCATCTCTTCCAGTCCTGCAGCAGAATTTTAACTCTCGTGCCAGTGGCAAAAAAATGATTTCCTGTAGACAGATGGAGCTGGGAGTTGCTGAAACCCTTTAAGACCTCCAGCTCCAAAGAAAGTGCAACACAGCTGTCTCTGGTCTCGTCTTGTTCTCTTTGCTTTCTGTTGTTTACTTTGCTAGTTTGCCTGAAGCTGTTTGTTCTGGTTGGTCTGTATTTGCTTTGGAGGATGTTGCTTAACACGGATTGTACCTCACGTCTGCTTTTTAAATTCAAACCCCATGCTACTCTCACAGTCAAAAGTTGTCTGCAGTACCAAAAATTCAGATAATCCATCCTGGGGAAAAAAAAATAATCAAACCCTTTGATTTTTTGAAATGAAACGCAGTATCTTGCAGAGTTTAAACCTGACAGGCGAGCTCTAATGATGCCGAATATTTGTTTGCGCTCTCTTTAAGCAGTCTTAACATATAGGTAAGGTGGTATCTGGCAAATGGAATGTGGTATTGCCATTAATATTTTACCAGGTATTGTTTACTCGAAAGCATAGATTGTATCACTTGGTTTTTATATCTGCAGCTGCAAATGGAAAAGGAGTTCCTTTAGGCTGGGGATGTCCAGCCTGCAGCTATTGCATGACGTGCACCTGGAGAACAGTTTGGCTGCAGCTTCCTGCACCGCAGGGCCCCAGGGAGGTGCACAGGGGGTGTAGTGTCTCTGCCTCTGTCTGCCTGTCTGCGTGGACTGCTGCTGCTGGGCGGAATCCCGCGTAGGGTAGGAAGTGATCCAGCAGGAGCTGAAGGGGCAGCATCCCTCACGTACCCAGGGACCCAGCTGCGGGGCTGGGGCTGCTCCTGGGTTTCCAGGCATTCCATCCCTGGCAAGCGCAGCCCGTGGGCTGGACTTTAAAAGTCACGCGAATCGACAGCGCTGAGAGCTTGTATGAGCACACCGTGATTTTGTGTGGACTTTCAGTCCTTTTGACTGGCTATCTGAGATTTCTTTAGATTCTTCTGAGAGAACAGAATAGAATAGATAACGTGCCTTCACTGTTGTATGGATAAAACTTTAAGAAGAAAATGTACTCCCTTCATCGCCTTTGCTGGCAGGGACATGTATCACTGATTAAAAGCAGAAAAATGGCAGTATCACTAAATGTAAAATCTATTCCAGGCGAATCGCAACGCCGCCGCCGCCGCCCCGCTCCGCCCAGCCCAGGCGGGGAGGCGCGGCCCAGCAGGTGGCGCTGTTCCCCCGAGCCGCCGGCGCCCGCGGCGGCTCTCGGAATCCTCGGGCGCTGTTTGTAGTAGTAACATCTACCTACTCGGAATGTTGACGTGCATGAAATTCCTCCTTTAATTTCATCCGTTTAAGTTGTCCCACGCTTCCTCTTTTTTTTTTTTTTTATTTTTTATTTTTGTTTTTAGTTTTATTGCGTAGGAATTGAACGCCCTCAAGTAAACTTCTAACTGCTAGGTCAAGTTACAGCTTTCTCTTATAAAGCCACTTAAGTTTATCTACGTCCTTTGATTCTTCTCCATCTGCTGGTGTGCCTGCATAAATGAAAGGATTATTGCTACATGTAATTAATTATAAAACAATATATACAGGGAGGTTGTGGATTCTCCATCCCTGGCAGTGTTCAAGGCCAGGCTGGATGGGGCTTTGAGCAGCCTGGTCTAGTGGGAGGTGTCCCTGCCCAGGGCAGGGAGATTGAAACTAGATGATCTTTAAGGTCCCTTCCAACCTGAACCATTCTATGATTCTATGATTCTATTAATTATATATTTAAAAAAATCCCAAAACAACACAAAACAAAGCAATTGTTTTAACAGATTGTATTTTTTGACAAGTAAATGGTGAAGGAGACATGAAATAAATTCTGGTTCTCGGAGAATATGGGCAAACTTCATAATTGATAAATTTCATCTTAGTGTTGGAGTAAACCTGACTTAGCTTAGATCTCGCCCACAATAAAGGGCTCGGTCAGCTGGGGTGGGTCCTAGAGGAAGGCTCGCACTGCCAATACTAGTAGACAAAATGTCATTGAAGGAAAGTGGTTGAGTGTATCTTTTCATTCTGTCCAGACTTTCATCTCCCGATAGACTTGTATAGCTAAGCAGTACAAGAACTGTATTTGTTACATTAGGAAGAATATTATTACTGAGAGGGTACTGGAAGTAATAAGAATAATAATTTAGGTTTTGGTGGTGGTGTGTTTGTTTGGTGTTTTTTTTTTTGTTGTTGTTGTTGCTCTTTTTTTCCCTCTCTCCTGTTTAAGGATTAGGAAATGCTTCTCTCAATATGAATACACTACTTATCTGATTTGGTTTAATTTAATATTATTTTTTTAGAGAGAGATATAAAGACTGCTTTATGAACTACTTGCATTGGATTTTTTTAAAGGGATATGCATCAGTCACATTTTTTATCTAATTTAATATCTCTAAGATGAACTGGGTGGATGTTATAGCAAGGAATGCAAATGTAAAAACAGATTGGCCCGCATATCCACTAAAAACAAAGGTAATGACAGATAAATTTATCCTGAAGGGTTGCATGTAAGAGTGTAGTTAAGAGGCTAGAAAACACAGCTCAGGAACTACTACTCAAAAGGGACTTCCTGTTTCTGCTTATGATAATGTTTAGTCCTTTAACAAGACAGTTGAAAGTCTATAGGAAACAGGTAATCAGGTACAAAAACTAGAAACATGTGATGTGTTCCATGGCAGCCTAGAATAGGCATTGTTCCTTGTTTAAAAATTTAGCTTCACACTAAGGGTAGATGATGCACAGCACGGATTTTGTCATCTTTGCTTTTAAATGTTAATATTAAGTTTATTGTATGTGAAAAAACAGTCAAGTTTCTGAAAATAGGAATTTTATTCCCTAGCTCCCCATCCCCTGGCCCCTAAAACGTAATGTGAAAAAGAAAGAAAATAGTGCACATTTTCTCATTCTTCTTTTCTTACCTGTACCTTTGTACATACTCAGTTAGAACTTCTTACAGAAATCCCACCCAGAACGAAACTGTGGAAGTAAATAAATCATATGATGGAATTCCAATCATAAAAAAGCAATGGTCTATATTAAGTCATTTTTTATCAAAGAGCTTTCCCATTCTAAATCCCATGCCATCGCATCCCTCTCAAAAGGCAGAAAAGAGGCATTTTAAGCATTGAGTTCAGAGGACTGAAATAGGCTTTTCAGTAGGTACTGCATGGAAACTCAATTACGGACTGAAATAATATCCAGAAATCACCTGGGAGGCAGATGCAAGGTTCTGCAGAATACCTGTGGGATTCTTATCATGTTCTGACATTGAAAAATGCTCTGAAAAAAATGACATTGCCTGTACAAATTTTGAATTTTCGATTACTGAATGTTAGTTCATGTGGACTTCATGTTACGGTTTGATCAGCATAAAGTAATGGAAGGTTTGCAGAATATTGTAGAAATCTGATAAGCACTGTCCTTTTAGATTTACATCCATATTTTTTTAATGAAATTGGATGGCATTCCCTATGTACTCTTATATATGTGTTTTATAGAATATGGGTTGGTGTTTCAACCCTTTCAACGCATTTCAACCCTGTCTGTCTTTTAGCTGTGACATATTTTTGTGTAGAATGGTATTTGGCAAATCAGTTTTGCGCAAAGCAAAATCTAGTTGTGTGATGAGGAAGCTGTCCCAAGTTCAAACATACGTGTGGTTTCAACAGGGCCTTCTAATTTTAGCTCCGTCTCAAATTATACTTTCCCGTTTTCTCAGCAAACTTCTTTCAGCCTGTAGTTTGAAGAGGGGCCTTTGAAATACAAGGCGAGAAGCAGATCTTGTGGAGTAGGAAGTCTATCAAAAAGTAGGAATGAGTGATGAATATATATTTTTTTACCAAGACCAGAAGACTATTTTAGAAAAATGGTGGTCAAAGACTGGTTATATTGTACATTGGTATTACTTTTGGATAAGTTGTGCTATTTTATGAAATATTTTCTTGAAAAAAATCTATTTAGCTATTTTCCATCTTCATTTCTTTAGGGAAAAAAAAAAAAGTAAGTAGGAAAATTGCATGTTTCTGTTAAACAGAAGGAAGAGTTATCCCAGAAATTTGTGCATTTATCATCTGATCATGTGCAAACCTTGTTCAGTGCAGGGATAAACAGAGTCACGTTAAATTTGCTGTGAGCTCGAGCCTCTGACAGTGCTCATTTTATCAACAAAGACAAATGAAGGCGCAGAAATTGTAGCGCGGCCTCTACTATTTCATCATTGTCAACCTTAAATACAATCATTCACTGCTGATACGTTTTTCTTCTTCCTTCTCCCACTAACGCTAAGCTGTCAGAATCCCTCTTGATATGGTCCAGAGCCCCAATAGCAGTGATTAAAAAAGAAGGAATTAAATTAGCTTTTCTAATCTCTCTCTTGATAAATACCCTATTTTCAGAGAAAAAGCTCTGAAATTTTCTCTTTTTTGGTTGTGCCTGCCACTTTATTAAAAAGAGGTGAAGATACATAGACTGGTTTGACATTAAGTGTGTATAGAAACCAGCGATTAGAAGCATCACACATTCTCTTAAAAGACAGTGAATACTGAAGGAGAGTGGAAACTCAGTTATCAGTGGATGTTTATTTTCTGTAGAGAATACCACACAAAATACCACATATAAAGCTACACACATTTAGAAAGTGCCCAGTCATGATTCATTTTACTGATAACACGCTGCATCGTCAGATTGATCTAATGACTCCAAGGAATTACCTCAGGTGAGTAACAGCTACTCAGCATAAAGGGTCATAATCTGGTCCTAAATTCCAGTGGCTGAATTCTTTTTTTTTTTAAACATTTTCCTGTGAAAGAACTGTTTTCGTTTTTAATCTGTCATTTGCTAATGGGAAAAGTTTATTGACAATCTCAAGGATAAAAAGTACACAGTTTGCCACATCAGCCTATATCTCAACTTCAAATTTACATGATCCAAACAGGTGTTCAACGTTGCTGTTTAGTTGCATAGGGAAGATTTGATCAGGTCACATTCGAGATGAGACAAATTAAATTAGGCAAGGCAGATTTCAAAACTACCTGTCTGTCTTACCCTTGCAAAACAGGATATGATTGCCCATCAGCCTGCTCATGTCTTGTATGAGATAACTAATACAGAATCCAAGGATAATGAAATATTTAAGCAAAACAACTTAGAACAGCGTAAAATATGAAAAGCAGAAGATGAGCTTGAAAGATTCCACACTTTGCAAATGTAAAGAGAGGGTCAAACAGTCATCCATTGCAAAGACTACATAAGCTACTTTTTCAGACAATTCTGACTAAACAATACAGAAGCATATTATCATGTAATCAAATCAGGATAATCAAGAATATTTGGAAGAATTTTTCTTCACAAGCTGAAGGATGTGGTAGTCAAATAAGTACCGACAAGTGAATTTTTATTCTATTTAAGTTTAAAAATTACCAGTGGCTCTTTTAGGTCACAATTTTTAGCCATTTTTATAAAGCTTAAACTGTAGTTTCATGCCAGGCTCCAGAAATAACGTCAAGCACAGTTCTGCAGGTAGGAGCACAAGAGTCCTCCCAAGCTTTGCTGAACCTATTTCAAGAAAGACAACAGCTGAAGTTACTGTAACTTTGCTTTAAGGATTTGCAGAGGCGAAGCAAATTATCAGTGACGTTCACCTCCCAGCCTAGAAGGCTCATAAGGCTGCACACCTCATAAATCCTTTTGAAGCCCCGCTCAGAGAGTTTAAGTAGGACATAAGTGATGCATAGGCCCTGTGCAGGCCAAGAGAACCGGTGTGAATTTCGCTTTAATGACCTGCATGTCAATACACTTAGACGAGTATGAAAAGAGTAGACAATCACTTAGGAGGCCCTATGACACCGTAGCAATCTGTGTTATTTAAATGTGTTATTTTGCTGTGCATCTGCACTAAAATAAACAGATTCCCCCTCCACAGGATATAACAGCTATATGAAAAGATTTAAAGGGTAATTATAACATCAGAAGGCCCTTCAGATTTGGAATTTCATTATTAACTCAGAGAACAAACTGACTTTGAATGTGAATAAAATTTCCATTTTCAATAGCCTTTATGGTTTTTTATCTTTTAAAAATTAATGTTCTGGCATACTTTTTGCATGTTAGCGCAACCTCTTGTTAAGCCTTCGGACCAGAGCAGCCTCACTTCAGAAAGCTGGACCCTGAGCTTCTGAAATGACTTAGTAACTGAATTTAAACACGAATTTTACTGATTGGCACCAGCCTAGGATTTCCAGAGGTGCAGTATCAGAGGAATCAAAAAAGCTTATATACTTTCATGCAAAGCAATGTTGTCAAAGAAATGGGAGTATAAACAGCAGGTACCTTAGGTTGTATAAACAATGAAATAAAACAGGTGAATTTACTACACCCCAAACCCCAGCCTGCTATTCCTTTAATAGTTGCTGAGAATTATGTCTAATGCTATGCCAGCCATTACTAGAAGGGGAAGATATTCTCTTAATCTTTCTGTGGCAGTTCAGCAGGCAAGCCTAGGGGAATAATGGATGAAAGGCTGGGTGTCAAACTGAATATAGAATCAAAGATATGGCTTCTTCTGAAAAGAATAATGAAGTGTTTCAAGATGTGAGTCTATCAGCTTTCGTGGAAATGTAAGGGGACAGAACTGTGCTTTCTCATCTGGGATTGGCTGCTGTAAGTCAAGATGGTTATTATTTCCCCCCATTCTTATTAATCCAGGGACTTCTCTAAAAACATGCTTATTTCTGTGGAATCATTATCCAGATGGAACTACCAGTAACATGCATGAAACAGTATAGCTAATTGAAATGTTCTGAAAATAAGGATGGTTTGTTTTATGTGCTAACTTCAGCTTGCAGTCATCTCTGCTGACTCTGTGAAGTCATTAGAGTACAAGTAATGGAGATAGAGTGCACATTTTGATCCAGTTTGTGTTTCTTTATCATAAAAGCAAAAGCGAATATACTTGAGAAGTGAAAATTTGTCTCCGAATGAGCAGGTCTCAGAAGAATTGTTTGGTACTATTGTGCCTTTTGGATTATTGAAATTCACTAATTAGAGATAACTGGAGATAACCAACACTGATACCCTTTGTCTCATCTTTGTATAGCAGAAAGCAGGAAGAGATCAGTGTGTGTAGGGAGAGACCAATTCACTCATGGTATTACACCTAGTTAGGAAGGACGTTGGGATACAAATTCATAGAGGGCAACTGGAAGACAAAAGCGGTTGTGAGAATTATAGGATACTTCCCTTTGTCTGTTGGCAAAGAGGGAACAAATGAGGTGCGAAACATGTAAGGAAGTTTGTAAGGAGGGAAAAGAAGCCAGTAGATAGAGGTAGTTCAGCACTTCAGCATAGCAAGGCTGTTTTCCTTTCAAGGGAAAAAGACGTGCTATCACAGCTCTATGTATATCATATACAACATCACAATAAATATGTCCGACATAGCCTGATTTCAAAATATTACACATCAACTGAAAAAATTGCCAAACAAATTGGTTTTCTTTAAATGTCTGTGGTGTTTAACACAGTTTTCCTCTCCACAAATGTGATTTATAAGATTTTTTTCTATATATATTAGTCTTGTTACCTGTAAAATTGATGTGTGTCCTGTGATGCTATAAATGGATAAAGAAAGAGAGTTTTGAAGCGCAGATATTGCAAGCAGACAACATGACAGAGAGATGAAGTGTCAGAAAAATGCAATTTTGATTTAGAGAGATCAGTCTGACTTTATATTGCAGATGCGGAACTAGAAGGAGTACTGGGAGTGTGAGATGTTTCTAAACTACAAATTTACATCCATGTTTTATATCCCATAAATTTAGAGGGATTTTGACATGCCAGTATTCGATAAGGAAGATAAATTTTCTTTGGGTTGTCGCAAAAAAAAAAAAAAAAATTTATCAAAATCATAGCTTTGCACAGTAAAAATGGGAATGATGTTGTAGTGTGTGAGAAATAAACGAAATCCAGTTGGCTGTGTGCTTTCATAAATATAACTGTTCTTATTGCTGTCCCTGCTCACATAAAATGTCATCCATATTACATTGCCATTGATTCTACTTATGTGATTTTTTTTTTTTTTCTTTTCCCGAAGGCAGAGAGCCTGCTATGTTCATGTCTATTGATCTCCTTGCTGGAGACCACAACCACAGCATGCCAGAGAAAATTTTTTTATACGTAGATCTGCAGAGCACTGAGCATCCTCACCACCCCTGAACACCTACAGAAGGGGCTGGGAGACTGAGACCTTCTATCACATTTTAAACAATGTACTAGGCTCTAGGCTGAAACACCTAGAGAATGCCCATACAGTGTAACTGAGTGTGTTGCAAAGATATTACTGCCCAAGAAGGAGGTAAAACCAGGCAGAAATGGGACAGCAAACTACGCTTTGTCTATTCAGAAAAAGTACCTTCAAGCTCTGACATTACCGCTCTTGCTTCGCCTTTGAAATGTAGGAGACAGTGTTGGTTTTGTCAAAATAGCAGCAAAAAAGCAGTTTAAAATAGCAACAAAAATTGTCACGTTGATGGTGATAATATTACAAACTTCTCTGACAGTGGCATTTCAGGTTAAAACTCTTAAACTTTACATAGGGAACACTTGAGTGTCACATTTGGGATTTTTTTGTGGGAAAGCAGATTTTTTTTTTTAAATAGTGTTTTTTCTTAAGATCCTGAATTGTCTGCATCTCCAAGTGTAATTAACATCACATCAAATACTTTTTCAAATCTTTTTTTTTTTTTTGGTATAGTCTGGATGAAGACATTAAACCAGTATTTCCCTAGGTTATTTCAAGTGGGCAGTCTCTTTAATTTCTTGACTCAAACAACAACAAAATAAGTCAAAAAAGAACCATTCCCATCCGAATGACGTTACCGTCCAGCTCTCTCCGAGTTTGAGCTGTGCATACCACAGGATTCAAAGATACTGGAAGAAACCTTGTTCAAATCCCTTTTCCTGTTCTCCAAAACCCGCCTCCTCTTGAGCACACGAATGCAACCACTGTAACTTAGATCAAGAAAATTATCCCACAAAACAATTCTTTTGCAAGCAATCTATCATTCTCCCCCGTGTCCCATCAATTTCTTCATCCAGGATGAGGTGATGGACACATTTTCCTCAACATTAGGTGAAAGAAAACTGTATGTCATCATTTGAATGTGACAGAGTTTTTGTTGAACGGGGCATCATGCAAAAGACAAAACATAAAGCAGCAAAGAATTATACCCACAGTTATGCATAATGATAACCCAGTTAATATTTAATTAAAATATTGCACATTTCCTTGTTCTTTCTGTGTCCAAGTCCTGCAAATCCAATTAATTACAAATGCTATAATGTTATAGCTTATGGATCACTTGTGCCTTACAGCTTTCAAAGAGTTTACCAGTGATTGAGGATTGAACAGCAAATAGATTTTGTTATCAAAAGGAAGTAACTATATGCAAGGTACTGTTTTCATTCCGTATCTTTTCTTCTGTAAGAAACTACTCAAATGCGTGTTAAAAACAATGGTTGCATGAGACCTATGTAACAGCACTGCGTTTAGTTGTTCTGTCAGAAGAAAAAAACATATAAAATGTTAATTGCTTGCAGCTAAAAAGTTTATATTCCCGGCTCTGCATGAGTGAATGCTGTTGAAAATAAGTTCTTGATTTGACTTTGGCTTCAGATAGGGCTTGTGTGGGCTCACAATTTTTCTTTCATTCCAAATACAAGAGCAGTTCTTTAGCTGGCATAAATTGTCATATGTTCCTGGCTGTCAATAGACCTACAACTGTTTATGGCAGCTGACCTAGACAGTGCATTGTAGAAGCCAGAGCAATTTTACACTTCCTTATGCACTCTCAGTTAACAGTCCCTGATTAATGTAGTTCCTAAAATATTTCCAGCATGATTTTTTTTTTAATGCAAATACCAGCAGGAATGTTATGAAAATTTTAAGGAAAAAAAAAATTATAAGTCTTAGGGAAAAGGGCACTTTTCTCTCCACTGAGATACCATTTGTTTTGTTGGAATATGCCTGTCTCCTTGGAGAGGGTCTTTAGGGATTACCTTCCTTAGGTCAGTGCAGAGGTTGTCTTCACGTCTCAGTCATGAGCAGCAAGGAGAAAAGGATGGAGGTGGCAGACAGGGGAAAGGAGGCTTGCAAGAAGAGGCCTGAGAAGAGGGGCATGAAACTGAGCTGAGGGATTAGTCAGGAAGAGAGATTTAATGGAATATAGTGGGAAGAGAGAAGCCATATAAGGAGGCAGAAACAGAATTGTTGTGCGATGTACTACGTTGTTGTAAAGGGGACTGGAAGTAAGGACAAGGAACTCCAGAACGTATGAATGGAGTAAAATCAGAAGGGTTCCTGGAAGACAGATAGATAGCAGTAGTAGTTTAAGGGGAGGGAGGGGGATTAAAAAATACTACTCAAAACACAGAGAGGAAGGAAATAAAAGAGAAAAATATTGCAATTGTTTGTACATTTATGAAGTGTGAGTTATTTGCAAGAACGTTTTCAGATGCCATTTTACCAGTTCCAGATGCCATTTTTACTCAGTTCCACTGAGACAGATTTGAGTTTCATGTCCTTGGCACAAAAACTTGCTGTTTCTGTGTTTGCAAAAGTAAAAAAGTAACATAATTTGGAGTGGTAAAATTTCTTGAGCATAATGAAAAAGAAAAGTTAACTTCACAGTGAATCTGTTGAAAGCAAGAAAGTTTAGCAGATTCCTTCTTAATATTTGTTATTCCTAATAATTCCTTTTATGTGGAATTATTTGTGCCTTCTTTATTTATTGCACCAGGAAATATTTCATCTTTAAGGAGAGCAGCACTCTCTTCAGATGACTCTGGCTTTTACCTAATGATCCAATAAGTTAGTGATTGTTTGATGTGTACATATTGTGTTTCAGGTCTCAGTGGGAAGTTGCCAAGACTTTTATTGAGTGGTAGTATTTTCCTCTTGCTGGTTTTGGATTTCTCTGAGGATCAGCAGTTAACATAGCATTTTCTGTTACAATTAGATTAAAGTGCCAGAGATTTGTTTTTCCTTCATTCAATTTTTTTAATTGGGTAATTCCTTAAAAGGTTATCTTAATATAGTAAATGCACTACCTCTATGAATGAGGCATGCTAAATGATACATGGATTTTTATTATTAGGGCTTTGTTCAAAAGGCTTCTTATATAAAATTTACATCCTGGCAGAAGTAATGATAAACAGTAAGTTACAGAACAAACCAGACTGCTCTTCAAAAGTGCTAGGCTTGTTTGCTGTCAATACCAAAAATCACAGAAATACAAAGAAAATCCTTATTCTTTTAAAGTCAGTGGCCTGATCTCTAGCAGCTATAAACTGGCCTGTGGCCACTTTGGTATTATGTAGGCTTGTATTAGTTAAGGATCTATGCTAGGAGGCTGTGCAAATGATTATTTTAGTTTTTGTTGATGCCACTTCAACCACTGTAATAGACGGCAAGAAAATTTTGATTGGTATATTTTTATACCCTAGTGACTGATTTTGAATTATTTGAGTGAATGGTTGTGACGTGCTGGAATTTGTTGAAAAAAAAGTTACTGAAATGTTGCAAACATTTCTGGCTTAGCCTGCGTTGCAATTTGTTATTAGTTTGTTTGCAGATCCTCTTCAGTCTTCCAAGTTTTCTCTCTCTTACAATATAAAGAAATAACTGTAGACTGGTGAATCAGCCTCAGCCTTCAATAAAGAGTCTTTAATAAGCAACATGGATGTCCTGGTTTGAGGTAAAACAGAACCAATTTTCTGATTTGTAATTTCACTTTTTAGCTGGGCCTCTCCTAACTGACTAAAGCCTGAAATTAACAGCATATTGTTCAGACACTGTTCACTCTCAGACTGATAAGACCTGATTATACCAAGGAACGGTATGCACACAGGCTCTTGCTTAGACTTACTGCTATAACAACCAAGGTCAGCTTAGTTGCAAAAACTTCACTGTTTTGCCCCGTTAGAGGGTCGGAAGCGGAGAAGCGTAGAGGGGTCCCACCTGCAGGGAGGAGCAGATGGGACAGGTGACCCAAAACTGACCAACAGGGTATTCCATCCCATCTGCATCACGCTCAGTATAAAAGCTGAGGGATCAATGGGGCAAAGGGGGCTCTGGCTCGTTTTTTTTTCAATGGCCGACGTCTGAGGAGGACCCTGTCTGTTTGTCTGCCTTTGATCCTGATCCGAGCACTCCTGACTCTAGTTCTGGAATTCAGCTCCTGTCCGTCGCTGACTCCAGTCTGCGACTTTCCCTGTGTCTGCTGGTGACGCGATCGTCATCCTGGGAGCTGGATACGGTTTTGTATATATTGTATACTTTTTTTTCCCTTTAATTTTTATTATTCTATTATTATTTACTATTTTCTGATTTATTATTATTTTCATTAAAGTAGTTTAGTTCTTTTTCTAAACTCATAAATCTCCTTATCTCTTCCTCTCCTCTCTGAGGAGGTGGGGGGGGGAAGGGCCATCTGTCGTTCTGCTTGGCCAATCCGGCCAAAACCACGACAATGGATTATGTCCTTGTTATATTATATCATATCGGCCTTTTTTTGAAACAAAGTCTAAAAAACCTGCTGTAACTCCCCAGGTAGTTCAGAGTACTTGATGGCCAAAAAGGTAAAAACTTCACAGAATAAAATGCGTCTCCGAGCACCTTGTTTCTGGTGAAATATGAAATTATCATTAAAAAAAATACTAATGAAAGATTCATTTTAATGCCGTTTCACCTCCCTTTATATGGTCGTATATAGTAAGAAAATTATTTAACAGAGAAACTGCAAAACAGACAAAATATTTAAAATTTCTTGTAATATACCTTAAAAAACACCACTGAGTGGGCTAGCAATTCACACACTAGTAGCCGGAGTCTTGTTAGCCCAGTCATCCAGTAGACCTTAGCAGCAGATTCAGAGAGAGCTAAAACATAGAGAATGAAAAGCTCAGATAAAATAAACTACTACTGGATCAAAGTAGAAAAAAGGTATAACCCTTGATGGTAAACCCTTTAATGCATACTAAAAACTTTCCTTTTTGCGACTATTATCAAATTCTGTCTGATTGTGATCTTTCATTTATTGTAATATTTTTAAAGCAATATAGATAATATTTTATTATTAGGTTTAAATAGTTTATATATGCCCTATTTGCCTGTGAAGCTTATAGAGCCGTTCTGTCATATGCCGTAGACATGACCAGTAACATACAGTCCTTAAACCTTAAACCAGTATTTTGTAGCTGAAGTAGGCATTGAGTAGTGGAACCAGAGAGAAGAGATTGTGAAATGTTATCCCAAGGCAGCAAGGATCACAGCCAAAGAATTACTCAGGTTTCTTCTACATCTGTCCCTGAACTGCCAGGCCATACTGCTCTTGAGGAATGATTCATTCTTATATTTCATTCTGGTGTGCTTTAACACATGTAGTCATGTGTACGAAAACCGAGGTGCTAGGTGAAAATTTCAGCCTGCTAATGGGTGGAAATTTAAGTGATATTGAAAGCTATTGAGATCTCTTTTTTTAAAGTTTGGTCTCTTGTCTTGGATTTTTTTTTTTCGTAGGGTTCAAATTTGCCTTTCTTATTCAAACCATGCAGTATTTGTAAATAATGCCCCGAGTAACTTGCAGACAGGCACATAGAAACAGTGTGATTGTTTACCAAGCAAAATTTTAATTGGTGAGAAAGAGTGGCACAGTTATGACTAAATATATGAAAAGTATATTTTTAATTTGTATGCTAGTACAGGAATACTGTCTGCTGTTTGGTTAATAATGAATTGACTAGATCAGTCTTAAACACACTTCTTCTCTAAGCACTTCCAATTCTAAAGATGAGCAAAACTGTTGGCAGTCTTGACAGAAAGCGAAACATGCAGAGGAGAAACATTGCTAGCTCTTCCAAGGTGACCAATTAAAGCATTCTGTCCATCTATTTAGCATACCAAAAATAAAGAGTCAAGCTATTTAATTAGTTAGTGTTGCTATTAATTATGTAGAAGCATTGATAGTGTTTTAAATTCTGTATTAAGATGCAAAGGAATGACATGATTCCTTCTTTAAGAGCCCACAGTCTTAACCGAGGGAGTCATGCAGACTCCACCAGTACACGTGGGCAGCCCCAGAGGAAGGTCCACCTTAACAGCAGTCTGGGAATTTCATTTGTTTTATTTATGTAGTGGGTGTTCTGGTGACAAAGAATTTGCAAGAGTACTCGGGATGATTGATCATGTTGAAACCTGAATATATAACCTTACAAGGTTGGATGAGACATGCATTAGAGCTGATATGCTAAGGTGTCTGAAGGGAAGAGAGAAGCAAAGGAGAATTTTCTCTCTATTAGACAGAATCCAATAGAAATTCACAGCTTCTAGACTAAACTATGACCCATATTGCTTGTTTTTACGTGACAATATTTAAATAAAGGAGCCAGGAGGCTCTCCTTGCTGTAGGAGAGGACAGAAATATTTGAAGCTTCTACCTGATTTTACTTCAGTGTATTGTCACACAGTAATTGCCGTTGTTTCCTGTGATTGCCAGAGAGCTACTCCATGGATACTTTCAGTAGTGGGTGCCAGAAATTAGAGTTTCTCTGACTGTTCTTGCCTGAGAAGATTTCTTGTAAACAATGATGTGTATGTATATTTGCAGAGAAGGTGCTTCAGCCACATGCATACCCAAATTAAAAAAAAATAATCTGCATCTATTTCTGAAAACAAGAAAAATGAAGCCTTTTGACTTTCACTAAAGAATCATCTGAATTCTTAAGCATAGAATCTTAGTTCTGATAAATCATATGCCCACGGTATGGGAATTAATATTATTCACGCTGGCAGAAGTTCTGGCCTTTGTAATACAAAAGTGTCTATTCAAGTAAAAAATCTGAAATGCTAGAAAGCTATACATTAAAGTCTGTGTAAAAGTTACCTTTATTTTATAAATTTCTTTTAAGCTTAAGTGTTATGGCAACAGACCATTTTATTTTTAATTATATTGATCCTTCTATATTCTCTTCGGCATCATGTATCAGAAGTATAGTGAGCGGTAGTATTTGAGATTTCTGTTACTTTAAATTACAGTATGGAAAAAGCTGAGAGAATGCTGGATTCAAAATAAGAAATCCAGACTTTGTTACAAAGCCAAACTGCCTGTAATATATTAGTAACTTCTACATTTGCTGCAGAGCAGCAGTAGTTAAAGAAGCTACAGAAGTACTGGATATACTGATTAGAGGAAGCAACATCCTTAAATACTGATGAAGAACCAAGGCCCTGAAACACTGCTTGGTTTTAAGTGGTCTGTTTAAATCACAGTAAGCAGACTTGGAGCCAAGTGAAGGAAACTGTTGTGTTAATTTAGGTCTGAGCCATACTAATGGTTGTTAGCCAATGGTTGTTAGCACCAAGTGGTATCAGACCAGCAGCAGGTCACAGTGGGGTCTGATGCATGGTGGAGAGTACTACAGGATTTATGGCTGTTACCAGGTGAACAACATAGATGAATAACATAGCCTTTATTTAGTGTAATTATGTCTGTGATTCTTACTTCTAAGCATAAAGTTGAGATCCAGAAAAAGAGCTTTCAACAGAAAAAAAGGTAATTACACTGCAGACAATATAGAAGATTCTTTAAAAATCCTTGAAGTCGCTTGAGACTTTCTAGTTCACAAAGGAAAATTGGTGAGATACTGTCATGGGGAGAGAAGCTGGAGAAGCAGGTTAGGTCTTTTTAGCATCATTTTCATTTCTCAGTAAGCGAAGTCTAGAAAGGAAATCTCTTTTTTGTGATGAAAAGCCAAGATCTGTCTTCTCCAAGATGCTAACTTTTCCTCTTCTCACAGAGCGTACTATATGAAAGTCACCAGCCTCATTTTAAAAGCTCAGTAACCTGGATGTGGGATCACAGCTTTCTGTACATGGGGAAGAGGCAGGGGGGTCAGTGACATTTTTCTCCAATAAGCTGTTCAGCATCTGATTGTAAATGCAAAGGTTTGATGATGGGTCAGCTCTCCTCTGCTTGGGCTAACAAGGGGTCCACCAAATAAATAAAAAAAACCCTGATAATTTAAGTAAGGTAAGATGCACAGAGATCATAAAGAATTAATTGGGAGCCTTTGGTGTTAAGAAATACTACTCCATGCCATGCTTGCAGCAGCCACTTCAGGTATGTTTCCAGTCCTCTGCATGCTGAGCAGGACTGAGTTCTGAGCAGTTACCTCTGACACAGTTAGTGAATACAATCATAGAATTGTTTAGGTTGTAAAAGATCTTTAAGATCATCAAGTCCAACTGTCAACCTAGCGCTGCCGAGTCCACCACTAAGCCATATCACTAAGCGCTACGCCAGCCTGTCTTTTAAATACCTCCAGGGACGGTGACTCAACCACTTCCCTGGGCAGCCTCTTCCAATGCTTGATAACTCTTTCAGTGTAAAAAATTTTCCTAATATCCAGTCTAAACCTCCCCTGGTGCAACTTGAGGCCGTTTCCTCTTGTCCTACCCCCTGTTACTTGGGAGAAGAGAGTGACCCCCACCTCCCTACAACCTCCTTTCAGGTACTTGTAGAGAGTGATAAGGTCTCCCCTCAGCCTCCTTTTCTCCAGGCTAAACAGCCTCAGCTCTCTCAGCCGCTCCTCATAAGACTTGTTCTCCAGACCCCTCACCGACTTCGTTGCCCTTCTCTGGACCCGCTCCAGCACCTCACTTTCTTGTAGTGAGGGGCCCAAAACTGAACACAGTACTCGAGGTGGGGCCTCACCAGTGCCAAGTACAGGGGGACGATCACTTCCTTAGAACTGTTGGCCACGCTATTTCTGATACAAGCCAGGATGCTACTGGGTGCTATAATGGATGAATAACCCAGCTAAAACATCTATGAGTGATTGAATTATAGCTAAAATACAAGAGCAGAACTCAAAGTATTCTATACCAATTTCGTCATAACTCACAGCTCTCAATCTGGTCGTACTCATTTCATTGCACCAGGTAGTCTCCCCTACTGCGCATTCTTCAGGCTTCCTAGCTTTCCACATTGTCCTGGTCTCTACCAAGCAACCTCATTTTCCCTGGCCTCCACTTTCTGTATTCTCACCAGTCTCTACAGTTTTCCTTTTATCATCATCCACCACTTCCCCAGGTGTTTAAAATGAGGTTACATGATGTGAACACCCAAACTAATTTGCTTGGTCCTTGGCTGTCCATTTAGCCATCATCTGTCCTACTTTGCTTCCTGATCCAGAAAGGTTAATTAGAGAACTAAATATTGTGTAATCCCATTCTAGGAATTTCCAGGGAGGTGTATTAAATTGCCTCACAAATAGGACCCGGTCCCTAGACCACCCCTTTATCCAGTGGTTACAACACCTTCCAATAAATTGTAAGTGAAGGGTGGATTCTGTGGAAAATACAGTGAGCAAATGTAAATATAAAATTAAAGCCTAATAATGCATGTGCGTGAGGAGGGTGAATTACGGCTACACTGGTATGTCATAACGTTGACTCCTTAACTCTAACATACAGTTTTGCTGGTTCCATTCATGTTAGCTTAATTGAATAAGTATCCCACATCTTCCTTTATAAAGGATTTTCTGGTGATTTTTTAGGTAACTTTTTAATATGTCTGGCAAATGTTTAGAAAGAGAAGTAAATCCGAACAATCTCATTTCATTATTGTATACATACATACATTTTTTTCTGCCATACATTACAGCAGAGTTTTGTCACAAAAGAATACCACGAAAATAAACATTTAAAAGAGTTACATCTAAAGCACAAAATATCTTTTGAAAAATTCTGTAACTTGATTTTGTTTCTGATTTAAAGACATGTGAGTACCGTCTTTTCCCAACACTGAAAACTCTTCTCTGTGGAGAAAAGAAATTAAGACCAAATCAAACACTCAGATCTTTTCACTTTGCGCAGCATGTTGCACTTCACGCAGAAGGATCCACTTGAAATTCGAAATAGCACTTCATACTTAATCACCTTCCATACTGCACCGGGTGTGCTAACATTTGTGCCTGTCTAAGGAGCAGCTACACACATGGGAATGAAGAAGTATTTGATGCTTATTAATACAAACTAATACCCGCGTGAGCCACACAGGACTACAGCCAAATAAAAAGCTTCTAGCATTTAGGATCGTGTTCTGCTTACAGGGACCCCAAATTTCTACCAATGCGTGAGTGTTTCTGAAGACAGAACTCAGCCCCCTGTTTCCCAGAACTTCCACTGACTGGCAACATACAAAAGAGTGGGCGTACTGAAATGTGTGCAGCTAGACTGATGTATTTAAGATAGTCTTAACAGACACAAGTGAGAGGAAAATTAGTCTGTAAACACAATGAAGAGATAGTCGTTGCTTAATTTTACTGATTTAGTCATCACATTGGATCAAGTAACTGAAAGGGTCAAAGTCTGTCTTCAAAGGGAAGCCCTAATGGATACTACTGGATGAATATTGATTTCGACTAGCTTTGTGAAGTAAGTATTGCCTGAACATTTTAAGGGTCGGTCTCTGACACTTTTATATGGTATGCATTTGAAAAAATCTGATAAATTCATAACAATTATCCATACATTTTTTGTGCATAATACTAGATTCTATAAATAGGAACACGTTAATACATTTCTTTGCCAGTGAAAGATTGTTTTATGTGCAGTACGTAATAGCATTTAATCCAATCTAGATTAGAAGTCCAAATGATGAAATAATAGATATTTCCGCCTCCTCAAATATCTGGGCATTGTCCAAAAGATCTACCGGGGCTTTGTTAAGTTCCTTTCAATGTCTAGTTTTCAGTAATTCAACAAAGGAATTGCGTTTTCTCATATGCTTATTAAAAGGTTGGAGGAAGGTATCCCTTGTATACTGTGCTTCATTGAAAGGCAAATATTATCTCCGTCTTCCCAGAGAAATCATACCTGTACTCTTCGGGATTATCATTAACTCATTACAGATAAGAGTGTTTTTTAATATACTATACTCTCTATTTTATACTTTCCAACAGAAAATGTAAATGCTCATTCCTTATCAAAAGTGTCATTCATAACATTTATATTTAATTTTTATGCCAATTAATTCTATTCTTCTGAAAGATTTAATATATGCAGTAATAATTTTGAATCTTGATGCAGTCATTCTAAGTATAAAGAAAAAAAGAACTTTGGCTAAGTTTTTCATACATCTGTACATCTCTTTCTCCCTTTCTGTGCATGTTGCAGGTCCTGGGTGGATTCAAGGTGATAAGCCCTTGAGAAAACCATAATGTGATTATCTTGCAGAGATGTGGTAGAATAAATAAGATTATCCATAACAAGCTTAGCTACTGATGAGTTCACGCTGTGCTGATACAGAAAGTCCTGACACAATTGTAATAACAGAAAAAGTCTGCATTTGCAAAGGAGGGAGTACTGCTTGAACTGTGAAACCTTCCATGATTAATGCAAACTCACCTGCAGCCTTTTACATACAAGCTTTACTGCATTTTCCACACTTCTTTCATAGACTGACTATTCCAGGCCAGGCTTTAAGTCTCCTTATGCATATCAAAATTAATATTATTTAAAGTGTGATCATTTTTAGCTAAATTTCCTTTTTTGATTGACCTTAAGAGCGTTGCAACATTTCTCTGAGTTTGGAGTTACCCCTGATCTGTGTTTGTGAATGGGTGATTTTGGTACATTATACGATCACGTAGGTCATAAAAATAGATGAGAGTATGCAGTCTGTCCTCCTCGACCATGAAGACACTTACTAAATGTCATCCACTCTCATGTTACACCAGGGACAGATCACATTATGTTCAATTTATTTGTGTTTTTTAGGGGGCGTACATTTTTACTGTTTCTTACCTTAATCCATCTTTGACTCCAACAGTTCACACACCTATTCGTCTTCTCTTAATTACTTCAGCTCCACTGAAATTAGCGGAAAAAAATGTTGCTGTGAAAGACAATCTAATCTGTAGTACTTAATTTAGCATTTTGTATAAAAAGGAATATATGTAACTTTTCTATCTCATATACCACTGTCGAACAATAAGAAATTTTATTCTGATTAGTTTTCAGCTTAGTTTACAGGTTTTTTAAGACCATTAGTTATTTTGCCATGTCATAGTGTAGGAACGCAGAGGCAGCAGGCATTTTTGGCTAAAGAATCCAGTTTTAGATAATCTGTTTAGAGCCTGAGAAAATCCTACAGGTCATGATAAAATCCATTTTTTTCCAAATGATATCTAAGGTGAGAGATGTTTTCGGAGATGATGTTGCCTTGGGCTATCCACTGCCTTGTGCTAGGGGAAGAAAGTTTTTTAATTAAAAGAAACAGTGGCTTTAAGGCTCAGTTGTGAGCAGATAACCAACATCAGATCTATGTTTATTATTAATAAAAAAAAAGTAAAATGCATAGCTTTTCTAACCCTGCAGTTGAGGTGTCTGAAATAAATACCTGTGAAGAAGGTGCAAGATGCAGGGAAGAAAAAAAGGACACATGAAATAAATTGATTACTTGTTCTGTGGAATTTATTTCTTATAAAAGAAGTACACACAAGTCAACATCTATCTGGACAGAAAGAAGAGAACTTAATGATACTGCATTACAGGATTTATGTCCTGGAGCTTCATCCTATTATAAAATAGTGGAGGAAATGTCTAAACTTTGCAGGTAGTTCATTGCAGGTTGTTACATATTGCAAAGCTGTGCTTAGCATACAGCTAGAATTTTGTCATTGATGCCATATAATTTAAATAGGGATCATTTTGATTTCAGGCATTTGGAAGCCAGAACTCTTAAGCAGTCCTAATAACAGGGTGTTACAACCGCATTATTCCAGTAGTAAAAAGAAAGGGTTTTTTATAGATTAGAATTTTTTTTCTGTAGTGTTTGTTTTTATTAGCGAGTCTCTAATCTGCATATATTAAAAAGTACTGCTCCTACAGAGCTGTACCTTTTTGTATAACTATGGAATTAAATTCACAATGTTATGTTTCTGTCTCAAACCAAAGCTAGATTGTTTGGTTTGTTGGGTTTTGTTTTTTTTTTTTTTCTTTTTCTTAGTAAAGAACACCATATGAATTCCTCTAGTAGTCAACAGACACATAGGGCAAACCTCTGTTATTGCTTTTTTCTGTCCATTTGAAACTCTCTCTTCTAATCACAGCAGAAATAAACTCTTTTTATGAATAATATTATTCTAAGAGAAAACTATTGCAGAAGGGAAGGAAGTGTAGAGGACCATTCCTTTTTTTGCTATATTGCTGTGTGAAGTGACACAGTTCTTTTTCTTTCTAAAGTGGTAAGTACAAGCATTTAAGTAGTTAATAGTAGAAAATAAAACATAATATAGTCGCACATGTACGTGTTCTTTTTTGTTGTTGTTTAAAAAGGTACGCTGGAAGCGGTATGATGCAGGGATATCTTTGCAGTTGATTTTATTGTGAGTGAGGTCAGAGTCAGACTCCTCTTGTTCAAAGGAACTAACAAGTTGCTGTTAGTAGACCACTACAGAGGCTTTGGACATCGAATGCCTGTTCATTAGTGTCTGCAGAGCAATATGTGGCCATATAGACAATCGGCATCCATGGTGAGGTTACATAGCTGCCACCTGGTTCTCTAATGAGATGGAAGGCAATTAAAAATAATTACCACTGCAAACTCATTAAAATTCTGTAGGTTTGTTCAACTCTGGCCCCTCATAATTGCTGAAGAACATTTTAGTTTATCTCAAAAATTACAGTGAAACTCAATCATACTTTAAAACAGGAATTGAGAGAGAGTATGAATCTCAAAGGTTCATTTCAAAAAAGTTACTTAATAGCTACAAAACATTGTGGTATGGTATTGTGAAGGTTAGCTTTTTGATATTATTGGAGTTTCATGGATTTCTTCATCTAACCAAATTTGAAAGTCTTCCTGTGTATTGTTCCAAGGTTAAAATTTTTGGATGTGCGTGCACGTACACACACACATGGTTTTGGCCTGAGTGCTTCAAAAACTAAAACTACCAGGAAGTTTTTAAGTTTTCAAGGCAGCATAACAGACAATATAATGCAAATGTTAAAAAAGGGAGAAAAAGCATATAACTTGCCATGCAATGGTTTCTGTAGAGTTATTCACTAGTAGCGTCATAAGAGAATTCTCACCTCTTTGTGGCATCTGTGGGAGGCCTCTGATTTCAGTGACAATGAGAAAAGAATGGTCTTTCCAGGTACGACCCTGCTTCTAAGCTGCAAAGTGGTAAGTGAAGCTGCTTACATGTCAGGAACTCTTAGAGATCGCTGCATCTCCTTTGGGGGGTCAGCTTTAGGTCCTTTTGCAAATAATGCACTTGTAAATTCATGAGGGTGTTACTGATAGGACTCTTTAAAAAGGCCGTTCACCCTAGCATGTAAAGACGTTACAGCGTGCCACTTCTATCAGCCATAGTCTAACCCGTACCCTGTGTTAAGTTAAACTTTATGGTCTGAAAAAGATCTCCAAGCCTAGAGGAATGAAGTTGAGTGTTATTAATGAGGTCTCAGAAACATGGAAATGAATTATTTATTTTGATTTTTATGTATTCTTCTTCTACAAATTTTAGCTGGACAGGAAATAGAGAGAGTATGGTGTACTTTATACAATATACATACACTGCTTGCATGTAGTCTGAGCCAGAAGTAAGAACATAGCTTAAAGATACAAACCTCTTGTAATATTTGCACAGATGCAATTTTGAAAAGAAAAGTCATTTATGACTTTAAAAAAGAAATAAATTTCTTCCCACATTTAATAATGCAATCGCCTTTAATAACTAAAACATTTTGGTGCTGTACAGTGATCTGAAGTTTTGTACCACCTTCTGGGAAGCACCTCACTCCTGAGATACTGCTTTCCAGAGAGCCGTCAGTGTCTGGCAGGATAAGGAACAGTTGTGTAAGGCAGGCAAAGAACCAAAATCAGAGAGATTGGAAGGGCAGGCATGGGAGTTTTGCCAACATTAAAGAGGGAGGAGGCTGTCCTCCAGGTTGGGACTTAACTGCAGTCTACGTATACACTTCTTGCATCCTCTTACACAAGATGTTGAACTTTTGGCCTTTGGTTTTCTAAAGATAAAAATGCAGATGCAGTAATAACCAACTGGAATGTAAGATAAACTGAAAATGCTGCACGTACAGTTCACCTCATTCATTCTCTATTCTGCTACAGTTACACTACTCTAAAGCTGCTCGTGGTATGATCATAACCAAGGCAGTTACAGCTGGGCTGGGTACAGGACTCTGTACAAGAAATTTCAGTTTTCATTGAAATTCAGTCTAGCTACATATTTTTATTTCACATAATCTGAGAAATCCTATACAGCTTTGTGAAGAAATGCTGTATCTTAAAGCAGAAGTGTAATAGACCAGTATTCAACAGCAGAATTTTTATGATTTTAATTCTTCATTGTCTTAGTCATAATTTTCTTTTACACCTGTTTTCTCTTACAAAATAAATGACATCAGAGCATGTGCCAGGGGATTGATAATTTTCCCTAAAGGCTCTGATCTAATTTTCTTCCCATTTCAGATTACGATTATTAGTGACGGCACTATATTTTTATTTTTTTTTTCTTTAGTTTCCATACTAGCAGAGACGAGTCATCCTACTGCAAAAGCATGCTGTCATTTTTCATTACGGAGGACAACAGTTACATACATACATACATACATAACAACTGTGTATTTTGCCATTGGTTTATAGGCATCAGGTATGTAATCATATGCTATGTTGTGTCAGCCAGGAAGACAACACAACACATCAGCAGGAGAACAAAAATGGTCTTCAGCAATATATGCAAATTCAAAGAGTGAAATAGTATTTTCTGTGGGCTCTTTGCATTTATATTCAAATATAAATATATATGTTGCAGCACAATAACAATAGTTGAACACAGTTTCAGAGGTCTAATGAATTAGATTTTTCCTTGGCTCTGTTGAAAATACTACATTCAGCAGTTTCAGCAATGGCAAGCCCATCTCATTAAATTAAGTGCCTTAGCCACCAGTGCCAACAACACTTCATAAGGCTTATGTGCTAAAGTTTTGGGATATTGCTAATCTGGCATGTGTCCCAAAGAGATGATCGTACGTGTTTTAGAGTACTACCATCAGATGCAATAAATACTTGAGAGTCACCAAAGGTAGACAGCAGGTTTCTGCATTGTGGTGAGGGAGAATGAAAAATGTGAAGAGTATTCTACATTTGTCCCTAGAATATTTTTATACATCTACCCAAGAGAATTGTTCAAGTAATATAAGACCACATTTCATTGCTTTTATTCATCTTAAGACATAGTCACATTGGTTGAAGTCATATTTCTCTTGCAGCAAATTGCCCTTCACTGTTACTGTAAAGGGAAGAATCCATCTTTATATTATCTCCAGTATAAATATATTTGGAAATGTAGACCCAAAACTATTCCGCAAATATTCCCATGATTTTCAATCAGATGAGCTGGTTGGAAGGGCATTGTTAAACTGCAGCGTACGGGGTGTGGGTGCCTGGGGGGCTGCCGGGCAGGCTCTGTGTGGAGCGTCTGTGTGTTAAGGAGGAAGGAGCAGCAGAGACAAAGCGTTATGAACTGACCTCAAAGCCCATCCCCTGTCCTCTTGGCTGTGATGATAATTTGTAAGTGATGTCCCTGTCCTTGTCTCAACCCATGAGCTTTTCCATCGTGTTTTCACCCCCTGCCTTGCTGAGGAGGGCGTGAGAGAGCATCTGGGTTGACCTCTGGCAGCCAGCTAAGGTCAGCTCGCCACAACTGAGAAACATCATGATCTGATTACAATGAATGACATTTCTGGAGACACCCAACCTTGTGGTTGATGAAAATACTGAGATCTGATGAGGACAAAGTGTCTGAAAACTGAGTGGGAAAGCTTAGATGAATTTGAGAATTGCTACGCAAAGTTGCAAACAGGATGCCATGGAAAAGGAGTTTCCAGAATGGATTGTGAGCTTAGACTTTCTTCTTGCTTGCAGGAGAAACCTAAGTAAATATTGCGAATTCCCTGACTCCTTCTTCAATTTGCAGAGCGTTTGCGCGAGCTCTGCATGTCTGCTACACTAGCTAGATGGCTTTTAATTGGAAAGGAAAGGTTGTGGGTATCTGCCATTCAGTTAAGGGGCGGTAAGTGCATCAGGTGTAGGCATACCGCATCTCTGAACAAGGGAGTTCAGTGACTGTAGATTTTAATGGCCGAAATTCCGCAACTTCCCTTGTGTGTCATTACTGTTTTTAAAATACAAGCTTTACATGTTTAACAACACGACTGTCAGTGTTTTGGGTTTGCAAAGGATTTCTTTATAAGCTAGAAGTGATTTGCAGTTAACTCGGCAAGCGATGTCCTGGCATCCGCTGGGTTTCGGGTTGTTTCTCCCCAGGGTGGCGAAGGAGCCTGTCCCAAACACCTGCCCAGCGCGGGAGAGCCGAGGAGCTTGCTCTCCAAGGCTGCTGGAGCTGCCGGCTGAGGCCTGGTGCCGCAGGGAGCCACCATGGGCCTGGCGTGTGCCAGCAGCCAGCTGCCAGGCCTGTTTTGTTTCTCTGTGTGGGCTTTGTTTTTCATTTCTTCCACTCCGTCGCCTCCTCCCACCACCCTGACAGCCTTCATTGACCCGTTCACCCCACACAGCTGCTGCTCTGCACAGGCGGTTCCAGAAGCTTCTGGGGCTTCTGTCAGCTGCCTCCCGATTGGCTGGCTGCTGATTGTTACCTGCCTTGTGATTGGTGTGTTCTGGAATGTGGGTGGGGCTGCCCTACCTATTGAAGGGCCTCCTGTGGGGGGTCAGCCCAGCCTGGTGGTGGTGCAGGTGGGTCTGAAAGCTCAGCCTGTCTGTGCGCAGGACTCCTGACGCAGCCTGATGCCATGGCAACCTCTTGCAGGGCCTAGCCCTCAGGGAAATGGAGACGATCTGGTGAGACGAGAGGGCTGTAGTGTGTCCTTTGCATACTGTGTCCTTTCTACAAGCACCCATTTAGTCTCTCCCTTGTGGTTGTTCGTGGTGGTATTGGTGCTTACTGGAGTCAGCCAGTGGTTTAGGTCTCTGGCAGGCCCAAACAAGTTGTGTAGGGCTCTGGCTTGGTGGCTGGGGCAAGTGGTGTAGGAAGCTGGTGGGCCTGGGAAATCAGTGTCGTGCTCTGGCTGGCCAGCCAGGGCAGGTGGTGTAGGGCTCTGCGTGGTCGGACAGGGAAAGTGTGTGGCTGGCCTCCCGTGGAAAGTGAGATAGAGCTCTGGCTGGCCAGACCAGGCAAGTTGTGTAGGGATCTATCAGGCTGGCCAGGGCAAGCAGTGTAGGTGTTTGGCTTGCCATCCATCACAAGTGGTGTAGGCCTCTGGCTGGCCAGCCATGGCAATTGGTGTAGGGCTGTGAGTTGCCAACTGGGGAAAACAGGGTAAGTGGTATGGAGCTTGGACTCGCTGGTCAGGGGAAGCTGGCCTTTGACTGACTGGCTGAGGCAAGTCTTGTATGGCGCTTGCTCGCCATCTGAGGCAATTGGTACAGGGCTCTGGGTGGCCAGCTGCGGAAAGCTGTATAGGGATCTTGCAGTCCAGCAAGGGTAAGTGGTAGGACTCTGGCTGGGTATCTGGGGTGACTGGTCTATGGCTCGTGCTTGCTGGACAGTGAAAAGAGGGCTTAGGGCTGGCCAGCTGGGGAAGTAGGGCTCTGGCTAGCCAGATAGGGTTGAAGATGTCTCTTAGTAAGCTTTTTCTGTCTGGCTAGGGAAGTATGGTTCTGGCTGGCTGACTGGATGCCACAAGGGCTTTGAGTAGGCTCTGTCTGGCTAGCTGGCGTCCAAGAGGGCTAAGGAGGCTCTGGCTAGCCAGCTGGGAAGTATGTGTCTGGGTGGCCAGTTTGGGTCAGAGAGGGTTTGAAGTAGGTGCTAGCTGTCAGGTTCAGTAAGGCTCTGGTGGTCTGGCCAGAGGAAATAAACTGTCTGGCCCATGTGGGGAATTAGGCCCTGGCTGTTGAGCTGGTGTAAAAAAGGCTCTTGCTGGATGGCTGGTGAAATGAGGCTCTGACTGACCAGCTGCTGGGAGAGCCCCTGACTGGTGGGAGAGGCTGTTGTAGCCAGTGCTCTAGAATATTTTCAGGAAAGGAAAGATGTGTTTCTTTGGCATAGACGCAGGATCAGCTTATGTCACTTGATATGTGCTTATCTGTGCCACATGTAAATGATGAATTTTCGTTCTTCTTTAAGCAAAATCCTAGATCAATTCTGAATATCACAGGATTTTGAAGCCTAAAAGAAATACACGTGACACTTATCCCATGGATGGCCGTGACCATCTCACAAGTTTTAAATTGTGAAGACTTTAATTTTGCAACTTGAGAGTGTCCCTTAGAAATGAACAGGACTTCACTTGCATAGAACATCATGGAATTCTTTAGAAATCAGAGCAAGTACCTACAGACTAAGAATAATACCAGTTTTGATGGTTCTAGAGCCATTTTATACCACTTAATTGAAAATACAGTGAGCTATAACCTGAAGCCTTACAAGGTCATTTTGCACTGGTAGAAAAGGAGAGCTTCAATTTTGTATTTTATGAGACAATAAATCCACCTCCATATGATAACAAACCTGATGGACAAACGAGCTGATTGACTTAGAGTCCCTGCTGACTTCTGTGAGTGTTAAAGGCAGTGGTCCTTCTCTTGAAGCCAACGTTCAAAACTTTACTGGCAAAAAAAAAATATTAAGACAGACAGTAAAAATAGCGGCAAAATGAATCTTGTGTATTGCAGATAAGATGTACTAAATACCAAATCCAAGCATGATGATGAAACAATACTGAAAAGATCTTACCTGTATTATCCTGCTTTAGGATTTCTCAAAATAGGAACTCAAAATTAAGTATGGCTAAGACAACACAAAATTTTCAGTTAATACTGAAATTAAGGAAATGAGGAATCTCCTTCATTAAGGAAATGAAAAGGAGGAATTTTAGAAGCATACCAATTAGGCTTTGAGTCTCATCATTTTACTCTTTAAAAAAAACCCCAAACATATGCAGATATACGTCTTGTTTCACCAACAGACAGATGCTACTGGTTAAAATCCAAGAATAGCCCAGGAAGCACCATGTAAAACCCTCCTTTTCTCTGTAAGTGAACATAAGTCTTTGGTTTGCTAAAACTCAGAATATACAAATGTGAGTACTTGCAGCAAAGAACCTATTTACCACACAATTTTACTAGGCATTTGTGGGAGACCATAAGAATTGTCTCTTTCTCCTTAGCTAGTCTGACTTACCTCACTTAAAAGAGATTAGCCAGAGGGTAACATTTTACAATAGCAGTACTGAGAAAAGTTGACTGTCTTACTTTAGAACTCTTCAATTTCTATGAACTATTTTTTAAACAGTGGTTAGCCAAGCAAGAATTTAAGTACAGATTTCTAGATATTGGATCATGCTTAAATTTAATAAAACTGCATGGTCAAAAACAAAAATAAAGTAATATTATTAAAATGCAAAGGAGGGGAAACCATCAAATGCAAGCATACTATTTCAAATAAAAATATTTATTTTAAAATCTTTTTATTTCTTTTTGTGATCATTTCTGGTGTTTATCTGTTCTTAGACTGGACCCCCTAGAATATATAATTTTGCTGAGGGAAATGTTGCTGCATAAAAGCTGTTAGAAAACTCTTCTGTTAGAGCAGAAGTAGTTCTCGTTGTGCATTCTTTTCCTGCTGGCTTACCTGTGTGAGTAAGTCAGTTATTCTCTTGGGCTTTTGGCTTTAGAACTGGGAATTCACATGTATTCACAGCATGTAGCCAACTGCTATTAAAAAACCCACATATCTGGGGACTCCAGTGCCGTATGAAGGTTGCCTGGTAATAAAAAACAAACAAAAAAGTCTGTCATTGTTTGAGCTATTTTCATGAGAGTGTAGGGAGCTAAGGTGTTTCACCAAACTGCTGGTTCTCCTGTGTATTGAGTAAGTATACCCATGTGCCAAATTACTGGCAGGATACGGAGTTCAAAGTTGCTTAGGAAGCAATAATAATTTCAGGGTGCATTAAGCACAGTATAACCAGCCTCACCTTGAGTGCTGTGCGCAGTTCTGGGCCCTACGATTTAAGAAGGTTGTGTCCACAGGAGGGCGACAAAGCTGCCGAAAAGGCTGGAAGGAATGTCCTGTGAGGTGCGGCTGAGGACTTTAGGTTTATCTAGTCTGGAGAAAAGGAGTCCGAGGGGCAACCTCGTTACTCTCTCCAGCTTCCTGAGGAGGGGAAGTGGAGAGGGAGGTGCTGGTCCCTTCTCCCTGGTATCCAGTGATAGGATGCGTGAGAATGGTTCAAAGCTGCACCAGGGGAGGTTTAGACTGGACATTAGCAAGCATTTATTTACCAAAAGGGTGGTCAAACACTGGAACAGCCTTCCTAGAGAGGTGGCCAATGCCCCATGCCTGTCAGTGTTTAAGAGGCATTTGGACAATTCCCTTAATAACATACTTCAACTTTTGGTCAGCCCTGTCAGGCAGTTGGACTAGATGATTGTTGTAGGTCCCTTCCTGCTGAACTATCTTGTCCTATCCTGTGCTATCCTACCCTACCCTATCCCATGTAAAGTATGGTAAATTTTGACAAGTATGCATAAAATCTCCTCATTGCAAATCTCTCCTAAAAAGTATTTTCAATGTTAGTATATTGTTACTGCAGCTTTTAATTATACTACTGATTTTTAAATCATAAAATGAAGGTTACTGTGTTCTCAAGTGCATGGAGGTCAAGCATTATCTATTGGCTTCAGGGAACTCTAGGAAGGTAATATATGAAGATATGCTGCAAGGTGTCAGACTACTTTTGTGAAATCAGAAAACAGTGACTGAATTTGTACTCTCCGTAAGGACAATACAGCCAAACTTTCAGAAAGCATGTCATTAAGAATTTTGTGTAATCATCCAAAATTTACTTTGAGCACCCAAATAAGGAAACTCCATCTTTGAAAAGATATTTAAATTAAGACCTACTGTCCTGGTTTGAGGCAAAACAGAAAGAATTTTATTTTCAGTAATTTTACTTTTTAGCTAAGCCTCTTCTAACTAATTGCACTCTCTGAAATTAACAGCATATTTTTTCAGACAGTGTTGGCTTCTAGCGGATAAGGTCTGATGTTTATAGTTAATACAAAGGAATGGTATGCAGAGAGGCTCTTGCTTATACTTACTGCTGTAACAACTACAGTCAGCTAACTTTGTTACACGTCCCGTTGGAGTGCCAGAAGCAGAAGAGTATAGTGAGGTTGCATCTGCGGGGAGGAGCAGGCAGGGCAGGTGACACAAAACTGACCAACAGGGTATTCCGTCCCATCTGCATCATGCTCAGTATAAAAGTTGAGGGATAAAAGGGTCAGCCTCTTTCTTCAATGGCCAGCGTCTGAGGAGGACTCCGTCTGTTTGTCTGCCTTTGATCCTGATCCATGCATTCCTGAATCCAGTTCCTGTCCATTGCTGAGTCCAGTCTACCAGTGATGTGATTGTCATTCTGGGAGCTTGGTACTGGTTTTGTATGTATTGTATATATTTCATATATTATTCTCTTTTCTTTTTATTATTAATATTTCATTAAAGTAGTTTTAGTTTTCTTTTTCAACCCATAAGTCTCTCCCTTATTTTCTCTCCATTCTCTTCTGGGAAGGGAGAGAGAGAGGTAAAGAGAGCATCTGTCATTCGTTCAGTGGCCTGGCCAGCCCAGCCCACTGACTGTTTGGTGGATAAGGAACTGGCTGGATGGTCGCATCCAGAGGGTAGTGGTCAATGGCTTGACGCCCAGATGGAGAGGGGTGACAAGTGGTGTCCTTCAGGGATCCGTATTGGGACTGGTGCTATTCAATATCTTCATCAATGATTTAGACAGTGGGATCAAGTGCACCCTCAGCAAGTTTGCTGATGACACCAAGCTGAGTGGTGTGGTTGACAGGCCAGAGGGACGGGATGTCATCCAGAGGGACCTGGATGAGCTAGAGAGGTGGGCCTGAGCAAACCTTATGAAGTTCAACAAGGCCAAGTGCAAGGTCCTACACTTGGGTCGGGACAATCATCGTTGTTGATACAGGCTGGGGGATGACATGGTAGAGAGTAGCCCTGTGGAAAAGGACTTGGGGGTACTGGTAGATGAAAAGCTGGACATGAGCAAGCAATGCATGCTTGCAGCCCAGAAGGCACAATCGCATCCTGGGCTGCATCAATAGAACCGTGGTCAGCAGATCCAGAGAGGTGATTCTTCCCCTCCACTCTGCTCTTGTGAGACCCCACCTGCAGTACTGTATCCAGCTCTGGAACCCTCAGCACAAGAAGGACAGGGACCTGTTGGAGCGAGTCCAGAGGAGGGCCACGAAGACGATGAGAGGGCTGGAGCACCTCTCCTGTGAAGACAGGCTGAGAGAGTTGGAGTTGTTCAGTCTGGAAAAGAGAAGGCTCCGGGGAGACCTTACAGCAGCCTTCCAGTACCTGAAGGGGGGCCTATAAGAAAGCTGAGGAGGGACTGTTTGCAAGGGCATGTAGCGATAGGACGAGGGGCAATGGCTTTAAACTAGATCAGGGTAGGTTTAGATTAGACATTGGGAAGAAGCTCTTTACAATGAGGGTGGTGAGGCACTGGAACAGGTTGCCCAGAGAGGTGGTGGAGGCCCCATCCCTGGAGACATTCAAGGCCAGGCTTGATGAGGCTCTGAGCAACCTCATCTAGTTGAAGATGTCCCTACTTACTGCAGGGGGGTTGGACTGGGTGACCTTTAATGTCCCTTCCAACCCAACACATTCTGTGATTCTACGATTCTATGATGACACCCGCTTTTTCTCTGCCTTCCCTTTATTCGTGAATTGAATGGACTTGTATTTGATCTCGTATTGCCAGCTTAGCTTCTGTATCCCCTTTCCACCAAAGGACATGGGAATTTCGCATTCAGATCTACCCAGTCTCCCCTTCCTCATCGTGCTTTACAGGGTCTGGCACTAAATTGTAAAGTGTTTATTAATTTTATTGCTTAACGTGAGAACTTGCCATATTAAAACTTCCCTGCCTGAGACATCAAACAAACACATTACTGCGGGGTAAGAGTTACCATGTGCTGGCAAATTCACAATAAATATCTATTTGAGTGCTCTTGGCCTGTGGCAAATGCAACTTAATTTAAGTTAGCATGAAAGCAAGCTAAGCAAACTCAATTTATTTTGCATTTGCCATAGGCTAAAAGAATTCACAGTGGACAGTTGCTGCAGATCAGCTGCTGTGGTTGTAAAAGCAATTCTTTTGTCAGTTAGATTGGTGTGAAATCAAGGAACAATCAGGATAGAAATCAGTAATTCTGGTGCTGCATAATACCAGTACTCCAGTAGTCTGTTAAGTCGTTCATCCCTCAGTGTGAAATACACGACCAAATGAATTTGATGTGAAGAAAAAGGGGATTTGGAGAGGTGTTGTTTGGGTTGTGTATTGTTCCCTTTTTAACTGGAGTCAGAATTTTCCCTAGAGTAGTTCTTAAATTGCCAAGCAAACTTAAGAAAAAGGAAACAAAAAGCAGATATATCATTTTTGACTTTTCCAGTAAAATTATAGATTTATAAGTATAATGAATGAGATTGTGTAAAACACCAACTTTTTCTTCCTGGAGGTCAACGCAAATATGCCAACGATATCACCATGAGCAAAGGTGTGTTCCTGTTCCGTGTCTGTTTCCTGGCTTCTCTCAGTTTTGCTCAGCACTGAGTAGCCATTCGTTTGAAATCTGCTCTTGAAATAGTAGCATCTTGGAGTGCAAAAATAGGGCAGTTATTGCTTTTCTTGCTCTCGTGCAAACACATTCTTAAGAATGAACATATTAAAATATTGTATAGAAAAATTCTACAATGTGAGGCAATCTAATTTTGTGAGGGGCAAAAGTAAAACAAGGGAAAGACAAGAAGAATTTCTGGCTTCATTGAAGCTAATGGCTAATTTTTAAGGACTTCAGCAGGGGATGAACATCTCCCTCCATTTTCACATAAAAAAATGTTTTGTTTTTTTTTCCCCCAGAAGACGTTTTAGTGCAAGCATAGAGCAGGAGTCACCATAGTGTGTTTGATGGCCAGTGCCATTACAGGGTGTCAGACTGTGAGTTTTTAATGGTGTTTTTTTACACTTAACATCCAGTAATCAATATGGTCGTTGCAGGCTTTCTGATCTGTGCATTGTATAGGTGAGGAGTAGCATGACTTGGGCCACGTAACGTGTCATACTGGAAAAACAGGGCTGCGACATGTCTCTCTGCTGACTGCCATGCAATTCTGTAGCCCATTCTGCTTCCCTTTGGCATGGGTTGCCAGAACTACATCTCCTTTGGCCCTGTCAAGGGCATATCGTGACACTGAAAGATCTTTTGGATGGTGGACAGTCTTACCCTGTTCGGACTTAAAGCCCATCAGACCTGATCCTTTTCTGCTCTAGAAGACAGAACAGAATTATTAATCCAAAATTGCAAAACGTGCTAGCGTGCATAGGATATTATCTCTGATTCATTTTTATGTGAGCAGAGCTTCTCACTGACCCAGAAAATAGAAACAAACACCTGCATTTCTTCAGAATGCAGGCAGAGAGAGGCCACTGAGGGAGCTGCCTGCAAGGACTGTACAGACACACTGTGATGATTTGAGAGATGTGTGAAATTGTGGCCAGTGTAGTCAATGTCGTCTTGTTAGACTGAAACTAGGCTTCTCTTGCCTCTTAACTCTGGACTCGTGAACTTTGAGCTTTGTAGTTCGCTGTTGGCTGAAGATTCTCCAGGCAGCTGAGATGTCTAGATCATGGCTGCAAAGCCCCTCTGGAGGAGGAGCATAGGAAGGAGGATCAGTTTGTTACTGTGCTTTAAATATATCTATTATTCATAGAGGAATAATGTACAGTGTATTTTACAGCTTTACTCCAGGCTTAAAAGAGAAAAAATAAATATGATTTCAACAAAAGAGAAGACGAGGTGGTTACAAAGTTGGAATAATGTTGAAAAATTGACAAGATGCAGTTTCTGAGAGGGTCTGGTTTCCTCATGCACTTCTGAGCAGTAGCCTGGGTGCAGTGTTTGTTGAGTATGCAGAAGAAACGGCTCAGTTGGCAGTACCTTGGACATGGGAGGTTACTAATGAGAGTAGGATGTGTCTTCTGGGAACTTGCCTCTTAAATTTTACCCAGAAGGTGTGTGGTTTGTTGTGAATAGCAGCAAAACATGTGGGAAGGTCTCAAAACTTCACTTCTAACATACAAGACCCTGTACTTACATTTCCATCTGTTTTTGAAATACTGTGAGAATGTTAGTAGGACCTTACCAAACCTGTCACATCACTCTGCTTTAATAATGAAGTTTCTTTGGGATGTTACTTCTCTCTTTTCTTTTTTACCACAGCTGGATTTCAACTATAACTACCTTCATAGATTTCAAAAGCTACACTATCAAAATCTTTTGGTTTTTTTTCAACCTGTAACAAATTACACATCAGAAGTTAAGTCTATTGTGCAACACTTTCAATTGTCTTTCGGCTTGTCGTCTACTCACAGAGACTATATGTGAAACATAATAAAAGAGATTTCAGGAGACAGAACACTTCGGCCAAACACGCTGTCTTTCCACGTGCTGATAGTTTTTCATCTCCTTTCTCTATGGTACTCACTGTGCAACTTCCTCTATGATACTTACACATGGAGCAAACTGACTAAGTGATGATCTTCATCTATCAGAGCAGGCATACACAACCCTTAGGTGACCGTCTCTGCTGCATACATACTGTATATAAAGCACAAGAAATTAAAGGTGGTTTTAAATGCTGAGAACAAAAAGCAGATAAGGTTTGAGAGAGACAGATTAAGAACATGAGAGATACCCCCACCTTCTGAAATGCTGATGGGCAACTTACTATTAGGGCAACTTACTATTAGGGCAACACCCCGCATTAACATGTTTGGATCAAAGCTGGCTCAACTTCAGCCAGCTCAGAGGGTGGACAAAGCTAGTTCAACCATCTGCATCTAAGCCTTGGATCTACAGCAGTGCTTTTAATCCCTCTGCCTTTCAGTTTCTTCATCTGTATAAAGACATTTAAGAAATCCTGAGTATTTACTATGAAAGACCAAAATGTTAATTGAAAAACATTGTCCTATCCAAGAAAGAGAAGGTAACTGCTAGGCTGTAGAGTAACAGTCATTTTTCTGTCTTTTTCTGCAGCTATTAAGTTCATCATTCAGTGTGTGACAGCTTCAGCAGGACACAGACAGTCCCCTCAAACTGGAACATCCATAAATGAATGTTCAGGGCACTTTCCTGGATACAAAGATTATCCTCAAGCAAGGAGGAACGATCACTGAGGTACCTTACATCCTGATGTGAGTAAACAAGCTATTTGTCATTTGAAGCAAAGGACTGGTTGGGAGCATAATACTACGACAGGGTTGGGGGGTTGGGAATGGAGGGTAATGCCTCGCTACAATTAAATTAGAAGCCCACAAAGGGGGGAATAATGAAATAAACTTCCCCATTTCAAATTTTCTGTTGGAAAGTAGGAGGCTGGTCTCACTTATTACAGTTTATTTTTTTGCAAATTCCTCCTTATTTACCTAAATATTTTCAGATAGTCTTTAAAGGGTTCGTGATGCTATTTAGGCATACAGTTTGAAGACAGTCTGAGTACTAGTTAATCATGATGATGTTCTCTGGTGGCTGGAAAGTAGGAGAAGGTCTAACTATTTTATGTATTCTATGCGTATTTCTTCTGGTACAGGTTGGCACAGTTTGGTCACTGACAAAGCCAGGATATTGAAAAGGATGCTATTCAGGTCTGTTGTCTGGTTTTTCTGGTGTACCTGAATAGGACAAATAGGTAAAATGCGGTTCCTGACCTCTAATTAGAAGCCCAGCTCGTCTGAGGAGCAAGTGAGATGCACTAGTACTTGGATAGCCTGATGCTGCCTTAGAAAAATGGAAATTTTGGAGTAAGTGGGAAACAACCAAATATTAGTTTCAAACTGTGCTATATAGAAGCCTCAATTTTATGGAAAAAAAAAAAAAGAAAAAAAAAGGCAAAAGCTGATAATAATGTTATGGCTTCAGGAACACTATATTTAAGTATGACTAAGACAAGTTAGTGGAATCTAGTGTCAGGCAATAGAGAAATCCCTGACTACCATTACAAATGCTGTATACTGAATAAATTGCTAACCATAGCAGAATCTTCTCTTCTTTGCATAGATGAGAGCGAAAAGGCAGCCAGACCTGAAATGACCTATTGGAACACAAAAAATAAAGCCAGTCATGATAAACCCTTCTTCACACAAGTCAGAGGTGATAGGTAGGCTTTCTAGTTCATGATGGAGTATAGATTGTGCAAAACCCACGTTTCTATAAGTGTCACCATACCATTTACTTAAAATCAGGTTTTTATGGCGGGAAGGTAGGCAGACACAGTTTCATCCTTTTTCCCATTCCTTCACTTTCTCTATTTTCATCATATTATTTTCACGCATTATCACTTTCTGGAGCAACCATGGATCTAAAAGCAGAGTTCAGTCATGTATGTATCTTTTCATATATGTGTTATCTCAGCAGTAAACACTCGATTTTTCACTTCTTCTCTGAAGATGCTCCGTGTGCAGCACGTTGTCACAGCTTTACTGGATAGCATAACTTTCTCCAGTCACCCGTATCGAAGTGAAAGTGAAGTTTTAAATTTCTGTCTTAATATGATTTTTATCCAGCAAATACCTAGCGAGAAGAGGAAAGGGCAGGCTCTTCCTTAATGAAAGATCCCTGCAGAAGTTTACTGCATTGCTGTCGCTATTCAGGCAGACACGATGAAGAGCTCAGTTCTTTCTTACTTCCAAACTTCATTCTGAACTTTTCCCAGAAGTCCTTCCTAAACTTTGTCCCTACCAAATAAGGCAGGCACGTCTGGTTTGCATTGCAATTCAAGAGAGCAGTTAATTATGTTATTACTGTTAATTGTTATCATGGTTTTTTTGCCAACAGAAGAATTCAGGGCAATATTTCATTGTGTTCATCAGGCACTGTACAAATACAGATTGCAAATTCTATCACTTGAATAGCTAGATAAGTCAACTTTAAAAATAGGAAACGTAGCCAAAGAAGTTGAAAATAACTTTTAATTATTTTTTTTTTCTACCTGGGTAAAACATTTCTTTCTTCTGATGAAGCATTGCCAGCTGGTTTCTGGCACTGTACAGGCCACGTCCAACCTGGCCAATGCCGAAGCACCCCATTTTTTATGAAAAGGAAACCGCCACATCTCACCATACACCAGTCTGAATAATTGGGGGTTCAGGTACCTGGACACATAGTGGACTACGTTTACTGACCACAAATGCAGCCCCAGAGGACAGATTAAGACTACAGAGTAAACTAAAATATAACTGTTGATATTCCTTCCCTCAGAAGTACACCTTAATTAGAGGCTAATTTTGATCCTTCTTTCTATGTAAATTTTCATTAGCTTAATTTTTTATTGATACTGTAACCAGACTTACAGAATAACAGATTTGAGTAGCTGATGGTTACAGATTAATTAACAATCATTCCAACAATGAATAGATGTAATTGTAATAAGCTACCTAGAGTATTAAGTAATTACTGGCTAGGGTGTATACACTGAACTGTACACATTAAAATGGTGTATAGTATAGTATTGCTGAGAAAAACTCTTCTTGAGAAAGGTTGTGTGTCATGCTCCCATATTTTTATATTAACTTATTGAAATCAGGCATAACTATTATCCTGATGCTAACCTAATGTAGTTATAACATTTAAATAAAAGTTGTCCACCTATCTTTAAACATAAGGGAGGCTATGTGTCTCCAGTTGGAGAAATACTGTGATCAAAGTGTCAGAAGAACAATGCCCTTGCTTTCTTTAAAAGAAGGTAACATTTGTATTCAATTCACGACACCTTCACACAGGGGAAAAAAAGAAAAAAGAAACTGTGAAGTCTTAATGTGAGTAAATACATGACTGTCAGAAAACCAGCCAAGTTACAAAATGAGTAGGCATATATGTGGAAGTTAAATAACAACAGTGTTGAGAGCCATTTTTCAAATGTAAATACATTATGAATTGTATATATCTGTACTTCGACTTTGCAGACATTCAAATGCTGCTTCATGAAAAAAGTCTGTACTTGTGTACATGAGTGGCAGGTTTAGGAAAGTAAAAATCCGCACCATACCTCTCTCACCACACTCTCTATCGCTTACACTGTTATCAGTTGGTGTACTCCCTAGTGGCTCATGCACGTGGTCGATGAGGAACTAACCAAGCTTAGTATTCTACAGAAACTTGCACCTAAGACAAAAATTCATTGGAATCCTTATTTAATTACCTTGTATTTTAGGTTTGGAAGGTAAGGGGTGCAGCTGCGCCCAAAAGCTTCATCAAAAGGAAAAGTTCTGTAATGCCTGAAAGAGCTTGAGGTGCTGAGTGACTTTATCCCCCCAGAAAAGTGATAAGGTAGCTAGATCTCATCACTTGAAAATGCCTTGTCCTCAAATCTCCCCCACTTAATTTTTCATTTAGTTGCTGATATTTGACCATGTTTTAATTTAAATAGCTCAAGTGAAAAATTATTTTCTTTTTTTAGAGCAGAGATTTCACTTACGGTATCAAATAAATTAATATGTAGTTCCTGCCAATGGCATTTCTCTTCTCTCTGTCTCTTTTGGCTTAGACGTCTAGATCATCCTGGCACGTAATTTCTCATGTTTTATGAAACAAGAGAGCTTTATAGCTAATTAATTGCTACAAATTCCAGTAGCCAGAGAAAATAGCTGTTTTAAATCTGATTTCATGTACATGGTTCTGTATACATAACCATACATATACATGTAAGTATGGATACATATAAATATGTGGATGGATGCGTATTCATTTTTCACAGCTACACTTATATACTCTGTACTTATATACTCTGTATGTTAAAATCCTTAAAATATTTGTTCTTACCATGCCCTTGAGAAGCCAGAAAACAGGAAGGCCCTAAACTCAGTGTTAAAAAATGGTAAAGAGAGTTGATTGCGAGGGAGAAAATGTCCTTAGGTTATCTCAGTAGTCAATGGAAAGGAGACTCTTTAAGGTCTGTCTTAAGGTACACACAGGGTGCCCTGCTCAGACGTGGGCTGTTCTCCTAACAACAGGGAATCTTAATTGTCTCAGATGTGTTTAAATGTGGTGAGCGCTCCCTAAAGGTGCTTGCACAGAGGAAAGGCTAAAGGCAAAGGAGCGTTTTTTGATCTGGTTATCAAGTAAGGTTTGTGGTTGCTGGACCATCTGTAGCTGTAATAGCTGAATAACCGTAATGAAATATCGTAAGTAATGGCTGTCAGGTGAAATAACCAGAATTGGTCATATCAAATAGCATTAGTCCGTTACTGCTGCCTGTTGTTGCTGACAGTTTGCTGTGGCAGAGGTAGCAAGTAGCCTTTTTCTGGCTGCAGGCACTGGTTGCTGATCATGTGCAAGTTGTGGCTTTAAAATTGAGCCCTTGCTTGACTCTCGGGCTGACTGACCTCAGGCCCACTGATCTGCTAAAAACCCAGTGCCGCTAAGCTTGACTTAGCTAAGTTTGCATAGGTTTATTTTGTCCTGCGGAGCCTATTTTGAAGCCATGGGGAAACTGTTGTCTGGCTTCGTGGCAGAGGTGATGGCTTTGAAGCACTGCAGTCCCCGAGAGCTGTGGAGGAGCCCCCAGCTCCTCTCTCCCCTGCCCAGGCACTCACACCTTGCAGGTGCCAAAGGAGACCCTGCTCAGGCACCAGCAGCCATGCTCGTCCCCTGCCACCTGCGACCCCTTGGCTCTGCCCATCTGCTCCATGCCCTCCTTCCTTGGGAAGCTCTGGCCTTGATGCCTAACAGTTAGTCTTTCCCTGCAGGCAGAAAGGGCGAGGGACTTATTTTTCCATGGAAAAACTGTTCTTGAACTGATTCTTCTGCTTTTATTTCTCCCCTCCCCCAGGTCTGCTAAATACAGATTTCTATACCTTTTAGTTTTGTCCTTTTATCATGAAAATTAAACTATTGAATCTGCTCCAAATTTAGAGACCCAAACCAAAGAACTTGGAAACAGCAAGTGAGGCAACATCTGAGAGGTTAGCTCGATTTGTTAAGAAATTAAAATTTAAAAAACCCACAACAATCTACATAAGTAAAGTTTTGATAAGTTATACATTTAGTCTTTTCTCAGTTGCTCATATTCTAGCTGGCAAGTTTGCATGTGAAATGAAATTTTATGGGTGAAATACTGGAGTAAAAGATTATGCTTGGCTTTTTTAAAGTATTAAGCAGGTGGGGCATGTGTATATATATATGTAAATTAAGAACTTCTCAGAGGTATACTGGTACTTCTTGTAAGTGGGGAAATAGGATGGAATAGGAATATAGTGGGATGAAATGGTCATACAGGAACCCGTAAACATTCACGCTGGTCCATCTTGCTTCTCCCTTTGACTACTGTAAGAGAATTCATTGATGGAAAACTAGCAGAAGTTTGGCATTTGGCAAGATCTCAGTGGAACATGGATTCACCCTGATGTGCATAGAAAGGCTTGCATAGCATGCTTGCATTTACAAGATAAGTCCATTCTACTTCTCCTGGTTATTACCTTCCCTGTAGACACCTGAAGATCCCAAGCTGTAAATTTTCCTTGGCCAAGTCATCACATTAAAAGCCTCATTCTGGATGTGCCATGGGATATCCCACCTTAGGTAATGCTGAACACCTCCTGCACTATTTAGCTTTGTATTGTAGGCAAAGTTTTCCCTCCATATACCTTCCTGAGGGCCCCAGGGGAGGTAAGGGTTGGCAAAGTCCAGTTGCAACCCCAAAACTGAAATCCGCAGCAGTCTCACAAGGCTCTACAAATCATAGACTGGTCTGAGGGTCCACATCTGAAAATAGATTTTGGTCTGAACTGCTCCATCCCTTGGTTATTTCAGTGTGGCCCATTAGGACAACTTACTACTTGTCAAAATAAAGTCTTTAGTGATTTTCCAGTTATTTCTTAACCACAGACAGCTGAAAAAATGCAGATGTTCTGTTTGATTTTCAGTAGTTTTCTCACACAAATCATGTCTGAAGGGACTGATGAAACTGATGAGATTCTTTTTATTCTGCTTACTAAACACAAAGAATGTTGTACTTATCAGGAGACTATAGCTTTTCTCAAGTTTGTGGATTTTTTGCTTCCAGACTTTGATATCCTTTTGAATCTCCAGGTAAAAAATCCTGGAGGAAAGGCAAGTTGTACGTCAGTGGACTAGAGCATGCTAAGAGCATTGCTAGCGTGCTAGTCCTTGTGAGTCTGTACCCTCATGATGGGCCATATTTTTTGAGGCTTTCCTTTTTCTTTTTTCTTTTTTTTCTGTTTTAACCCATCTTCTTCCTTTATTCTTTTGGTCTCAGGGCTGCTGATTTCCTTTTGCAGAGTATGTGTAGACTGTACAGAGGAAGAGCTGTAAAGACAGTTCCATCAGTTTTCAAACTGACTGGTAGTGAACTTGGTGTTCCTCTACCTGACCACACCAGCAACCTAGTCCATGCTGGCTCTACTGAGTATCATCAGTTGCTTTTGATAATCAGAGATTATTGAAGTGTCCCATTTGGCTGCCTTCCCAATGACTTAAACAGGCGTTAGCCCAGGACATCACGGGCCACAGGTGGCAAACGGGAAAGATCTGCGGGGATGTGGAGAGGTAAAGGTGTGCTGGTATTGATCAGGCAGGGGAAATCCAGAGATACGAGGTCAGGCAGGCAGCAGAGACAGGGCTGTCATTGTCAACGTTTCCCTAGACATGGCTGCAGAATCTGTTCAATGAGAGAGCAGCTGCTGTCACAGCAGGATCCACAGTCACTGTCCAGGCAGCACATTAATTCATTCCAGATGATGCCAGTGATTACAGATGTATCTCCAGCAACTTGAGAGTCCCACAGCATTTAAGCTTACATCTTTGCAAACTTTAGGACATACAATACCATGTAACACCAATAGACACTCCTAGGATTTCTCCATGTCAAAACTGGTGATTGTTGAGTCTTTAGACTTGCTTTTCAGATCCGAATTGTTCCAGAGTCTTACCCATTTGCCTCTGACAAACAAGGCTTCTGCAGATAGAGCACGCTGATGCGTTTCTATGGTGGAAGGATATTAATTTATTATGGAGGATGTAATGGCATCTGAAACAGAAGCACTATTTGAGAATCGTGTGTGATTACTGCACATGATCATAGTCTAGACCACATATGAAAAATTTAGAGAAAAACATTCTTTAAAAGACTCCGGAACTTAGGAATATATATATTTTTATTTAAAAAAATAATAATTACTGAAATACTGCCTGTAATGGCTCAGTTGTCACCCTGCTTCAAATGCTTCATGCCTTAGCATATTTATGAGGCTTTTTGAAAAACCTTTAGTACAAGTAAGCAATTCAAGATACAAATTAATCACTTTGATATACTGCAGAACTGGAAGTTGATTTTAAATGTAAAAAATTTTGAATTGGACCAGACTTCTTAATTGAAGGCAGCTTTCAGTAACAATTATTATCGTTGTGAGTCTTTGTTCCTAATGGTGATAAGAGTCAGATACAGGACTAAAATTTGTAAGTAAAAGTGGCCAAGTAATTCAGGAAACTTAAATCCCAAGTAGAGACATGACATATACCATTATGTATAATGTTACTCTCAGGTTCCACTGTTGAGAATAAGGATCCCATCTGCAAACAATTTGTATACCTCTGGGTAGGCATGACTAAGAGATGATGTGTATACCATTCGTTTTGGCTGCAGTCTAACTTTTCCTGCAGAAATTATATGCTTTAAACACAATCTGATAGTTTGTTACCTCTAAAGAAGCAAAATCAATATTGAAATACTATAAATTAATAAGCATGTGGACAGTGGGAAGATAAACATTCATAACTAAAATGTTTTCGTGGCCTTCTTTCATTCAGTGTAATTGAAAACAGAAGCTCTTCTGTTTCTGCACAGAGTGCAGGGTTTTACACAGGCAGCAGGAACCAGATTTCATTTTGCTCTTGGTATATTTTAAAAGAAATATTTCTAGAATTTCTACTATTTTCTTAGTAGTCTACTCAGCAGAAATGATTCTTGCTGATGCTGCATGTAATTTCAATGGTTTATGGAGTCACTGAACTTAATCTGAAATTCATTTCCACAATTATTTATATGTACTTTCATTTTTTGCAGAACACAGACTACTGGTCCTACGAACCTGATCTATACTTTCTATCCTTTTCCTACTGTAAATTGAGAAGAACAGATACTTTGATTTTACGTGTCATATTGCCTGACATAAAAAAAAAATCATTAAAAACTATTTGAAAAGTCAGCACATACTAGAGCCAGCAGAGTTATCTGTCTTACTGGTATGTCTGTAGAAAACATTCATCAAAACTCAAGTATTTATATCTCTGTCTAGATTTACTTCGGTGAACACCTGTTTCACAGCAAGTGAGATCAAGTGTTAAAGTATCTTAACGAAGATGTAAAATCCAAGTCTTAGATTTTGTGACAAGAAACAAGAGGTTACTTTGTGCATATGACGGAAATTGGGGGAATGAATCAGGGGTGTGTGTGGTGGGGAGGAGGAAACATCGTACCGTGTTGCTGGCCAGATGACAGACGAAAGAATGAATGTGGGAGACACAAATCGCTGTTAAGTGTGAAGTATTTCAGAGTTTCCTTAGCAGTCCCTCTTAATTTTTGTAAGGCCCTGGCAGCTGAGTGACCAGATTGCCCCACAAATACTGGTAGGCATTTTGAAGAGCTAAGCTAACTAAATTTGCATAGGACAATAATTTAGTCCACTTACCTTCTACAAGACAAAGTGAAGTGCTAATCAGGTCAATAACCTTTACATGTATTTTCTACTTTGCTGACCCTTTCCATTTTTGTTTGTGAATTTACCTCTTTACATTTGATCTCTGACACTTCAGTGAGACAAACATGAAGCACGTCTCACGCAGAGTGAGACCTGTGCCTGGCTAGTGAGTTACTCAGGCTTTTAAATACTAAACAAAAAACACTCTGAAAATATTTGTCCTCAGTGCTGTTAGACACCTGAATAATCCTAAATTTGGCAAGGCTGAGATAAAATCACTCAAGAACGTAAGGTTTAAAATCTTGTGGATTTAGCTGTGTTAGGCCCGCAGTTAAAAAAAGTACATGCCTCACGAATGAACTACTTTGGAGCTGTAACTATCTAAATAATAGAAGTATCTGATTACGTGGTCAAGGGAGGTGATTCTCCATCTGTACTTCATTCTCATCAAACCCCACCTGAAGTACTGCATCCAGTTCTGGGGGTCCCCAGCAGAAGACAGACACGGACCATTGAGCAGGTTCAGAGAAGGGATACAAAAATGGTCAGAGAGATGGAGCACCTCTGCTATGAGGACAGGCTGAGAGAGTTGGGGTTGTTCAGCCTGGAGAAGAGAAGGCTCCAGGGATGCCTTATTGTGGCCCTTCTACGTAAAGAGAACTTATAAGAAGGATGGAGAGAGACATTTTGCCTAGGCCTGCAATGACAGGACAAGGGGCAACAAGGGAAAGAGGGTAGGGTTGGATTGGACGTGAGGAAGAATTTTTTTACAGTGAGGGTGGTAAGACAGTGGGACAGGTTGCCCAGAGAAGCTGTGGATGCCCCATCATAGGAAGTGTTCAAGGCCAGGTTGGATGGGGCTTTAAGCAACATAGTCTGGTGGAAGGTGTCCTGCCCATGTCAGGGGGACTGGACCAGATGATCTTTAAAGGTACCTCCCCACCCAAACTATTCTGCGATTATACCTGTCGGAGCCCTGAGAGCACCAGCAGGCCTTACTGCTCAGCTTCCCCTGGTGTCTCCCCAGCCCTGCCTGTGCACAGGCACACTGAACAGGCAGGGCTCATCAAATGGGCTTTAAACTAGATTTGAAGAGGGAAAGGGATGAAACCAGGCTCTTTAGAGGTAAGCCTCGGGGTGGTGTACCAGTGTCTGTGGGACAGGTTGCCCTTGGTTTGATGACTCAGTGAAGGCAGGGGATGGAGATTCATGCAGCAGCAGAGACGCGAGGGTCATTGATGGGTTAGAAACTATGGCTGCGCCCAGGAATGGACAGGTAGGAGTTACGGCTTCTCCCAGCAAAACGGTGGCAGGACCAGTAGCCCAGCTGAAGTGCTTCTACACTAATGCACGCAGCATGGGCAACAAACAGGAGGAGCTGGAAGCCGTTGTGCAGCAGGAGAACTATGATGTAGTTGCCCTCACGGAAATGTGGTGGAATGACTTGCATGACTGGAGTGCTGCATTAGATGGCTACAAACTCTTCAGAAGGGACAGGCAAGGAAGGAGATGAGGTGGGGTGGCTCTGTATGTTAGGGAGCGTTATGAATGGCAAAAACTTAATGATGGTGACAATAGGGTTGAGCATTTATGGGTAAGAATTAGGGGGAGGGCCAACAAGGCAGATACCATGGTGGGAGTCTGTTATATAGACTGCCCAACCAGGAGTCAGAGGTAGAGGAAATATTCTACAAGCAGCTGGGAGAAATCTCAAGATCACTAGCCCTTGTCCTCATGGGAGACTTCAACCTACCAGGTATCTGCTGGAAATACAATACAGCTGGGAGGGAACAATCTAAGAGGTGCACGGAGTATGTTGAGTATAACTTCCTGACACAGCTGGTGAGGGTACTGACAGGGAAGGAGCCCTGCTGGACCTGTTGTTTGTTAACGGAGAAGGACTTGTGGGCGATGCGGCTGTCTTGGGCATAGTGATCATGAAATGATAGGGTTTTCAAATCTTAGAGAAGAAGGGAGGTCAGCAGAACTGCCACCTTGGACTTCTGGAGGGCAGACTTTGGTCTTTTCAGGAGCTTGCTTGACAGAGTCCCTTGGGAGGCAGTCCTGAAGGGCAAAGGTGTCCAGGAAGGCTGGACATTTTTCAAGAAGGAAGTCTTAAAGGCGCAGGAGCAGGCTGTCCCCGTGTGCAGGAAAATGAGCTGTCAGGGAAAAAGACCGGCCTGGCTGAACAGAGAGATATGGTTACAACTCAGGAAAAAAAGGAGAGTTTTTGGTCTTTGGAAGAAGGGGCAGGCCACTCAGGAAGACTACAAAGATGTTCTAAGGCTATGTAGGGAGAAAATTAGAAGGGCCAAAGCCCAACTTGAACTTAACCTGAGTTTGGATGTTAAGACCAATAAAAGTGTTTCTATAAATACATTAGTAATAAAAGGAGGACTAAGGAGAATCTCCATCCTTTATTAGATGAGGGCGGTAACATGGTGACAAAGGATGAGGAGAAGGCTGAGGTACTTAATGACTTCCTTGCCTCAGTCTTTAGTAGTAGAAACAGTTGTTCCCTGAGTACACAGACCCCTGAGCTAGTAGATAGGGGCAGGGAGCAGAATGACGCCCCTGTAATCCAAAGGGAGATGGTGAGCGACCTACTACAGCACCTAGACATACACAAGTCTACGGGGCCAGATGGGATGCACCCGAGGGTACTGAGGGAGCTGGCGGCATTGCTCACTGAGCCACTTAACCATCATTTACCGGCAGTCCTGGCAACCTGGGGAGGTCCCAGTTGACTGGCGTCTAGCAAATGTGACGCCCATCCACAAGAAGGGCCGGAAGGAGGATCCGGGGAGCTATAGGCCTGTCAGTCTGACCTCAGTGCCGGGGTCATGGAACAGATCCTCCTCAGTGCCATTATGTGGCACATGAAGGACAACCAGGTGATCAGGCCCAGTCAGCATGCGTTCATGAAAGGCAGGCCCTGCTTGGCAAACCTGATCTCCTTCTATGACAAAGTGACCCACTTGGCGGATGAGAGAAGGCCTGTGGATGTTGTTTCAGTAAAGCCTTTGATATGGTTTCCCACAGCATTCTCCTGGAGCAACTGGCTGCCCATGGCTTGGATGGGAGTACTCTTCACTGGATTAAAAACTGTCTGGAGGGCTGGGCCCAGAGAGTGTTACCCAGGGCTCAGTATTGGGACCGGTTGTATTCAATATCTTTATCAGCAACCTGGACAAGGGTATTGAGTGCACCCTCAGTATGTTTGCAGACAGCACCAAGTTGGGTGGAAGTGTTGACCTGCTTGAGGTTAGAAAGGCTTTGCAGAGGGATCTGTACAGGCTGGATCAATGGGCCAAGGCCAGTGGTATGAGGTTCAACAAGGCCAAGTGCCAGGTCCTGCACTTGGGTCACAACAACCCCGTGCAGTGCTACAGGCTTGGGGCAGAGTGGCTGGAGAGCTGCCTGGTGGAAAAGGACCTGGGGGTGTTGATCAACAGCCAGCTGATGATGAGCCAGTAGTGTGCCCAGGTGGCCAAGGTGGCAAACAGCATCCTGGCCTGTATCAAGGAACAGTGTGGTGAGTAGGACTAAGGACGTGATCACCCCCCTGTACTTGGCACTGGTGAGGCCCCACCTCGAGTACCGTGTTCAGTTTTGGGCCCCTCACTACAAGAAAGATACTGAGGTGCTGGAGCGGGTCCAGAGAAGGGCAATGAAGCCAGTGAGGGGTCTGAAGAACAAGTCTTATGCTGGTAGGAGTGCCAGTCCCGGCCCTGGCCCCATTTGCGCCTTGCCTGCCCTCTTCAGGTGAGCTGGTTCATCCCCTTGTCCTGGCAGGGCCATCTAATGGCCACCGTACCAGCACTGGCTCTGCCCTGCTAGGCTGGGCCCCCTTGGTAAGACACTTCCAGCACTAGGGTCACCTTGGCTCCTGCTTGTCCTCCTGGTAAGGCAGGCTGCTTTCTGACAATAATTAAGTCCCTTGAACAAGTGCTGTTACCCTCACTTACTAAACGTTGGTAAAGAACTGCTTAAAATTATGAGAAGAATCTGTGTTGGTAGGAAGAAGCGGGTGTAAGAAAAGAAGTTGTGTTTTGCAAAAGCTTACCCTGTCTTCTTTCTTTTTTTTTTTTTTTTTTTTTTCTTTGATTACTAGGTTGCTGTTTAGGTTGGCAACTAATTCTGGCTTATCTCACATTATGGTGTGACTGACAGATAGACTCCTGCCATGGAAGAAGGCTCAGAGGAGCTGGGTGAGTTAACACAAAGGGGAGGGACTGGGGGCTGGCCTTTGCTTGAGATAAACAGCTCTGTCAGCTGAGTGGATCAACTGGTGCCTGGAAATGTTTCCCCCTGAGTTCATTAAAAGAGTGTGGATGTCTCCCCGAGTCAGCTAGACCAGCATGGAGCCAGTGTATGGGTGGCTTGGCTCACCATAAGAGTGTGAAAACTGGACAACTAACAAAAGAATTTGGAAGAGAGATTGGGCCTGAGCTGGCTTTAACTCTGTATACGTTCCCAACGTCACTATTATAGAGACTGGTAATGTGGATTGCACTGGTATGATTGTTATGGTGTAACATCAAATACCTTCAAATAAGTGTATCTGATATTAAACATTACACCCTTCATGTGCGGAATATCTAAAAGAAGCTGGTCAGAGATATTGGACCCTGGTATATGGTTGACATGCAAAATTTCAGCAATACATGGAGTCTTTTCCTGGTTCACTGAAAGTAGAGACAAGTTGATTGACTTCCTTATTAAATAGATTAGATTTTCTGTGCAAAAACTCATGCAAACTTAATCTTGTCATTTTCTAAAATCCATTGAGAATAGCTCTTTCTGTAACACTATTGGAATATTGTAGAAGTCACATAGAGAGTGCTTGCGTAGTGATCATTTACTGTATAGATCCTAGCTGAAAATTTTGCCAATGACTTTGAGACTTATCTTCAGTACATTTTTGTAGTTTAATATGGAAAATTATTTTTGACACAATGCTGTGTTTAGTAAGAAGTGAGTCATTTGTATGCTATATAGACCAAGTGTGTTCAGTAGAGAAGAGGATGAAAGAATTTGATTAAGATGTACCACTTTAATTAGCAAAATGTCCCCAAGAACAGAAGTAGAACTGTTTTAAAATCCCCTTCTGATTTACAGTCTGAGGGGGATCGATAACATCTTCTAACAAAAGGTATAGACTGCTCTAGAAAGCGTCTTTAACTCTGCCCGTTTGTATATTGTCAATACCAGTGAATGACTGCTGGCTATTTTTGCGTGTGTCTGGGTATATTTTCTCACAGAATTAGTGAAGAGATTAATGAAGAACTGGATTTATAACTTATATCTACTTTAATGTCGTTCAGCGTTCCTGACAGATCTGAATTCTTTTCTTTGCCACTATGCTGTTTTGCAGTGGCCAGCATGGAGTAATACATGAATATTTCATTTTGGGGCACTAAGAGCCAAGCACAATTAGGTAATAAGTATAAACGAGTACAGTTATTACTTCAGTCTGTAAACTGTTGGCAGTCCAGATGAGTGCCAGGGCTCCGGATTTGCAGTGCTGTCACATTTCAGGATTGCAGTGCTGTCAATATTAGAGTTAATGCGTTATCTGCACAATCCCTATTAGCGTTCTTAGTTCAGTTGCAAAATCTTTTTTAACAATAGGGAGGAGGCTATAGCTTGAATATTCCCTGTGCAGAATCCTCTATGGACTGCTGACTGTAGGAAGGGAAATTAACCTTGCTAAACTAAATTAGTCTTCATGAATACAGCGTTTCTGTCCTCCGTCCTTCATTAGATTACAACCATAGCTTACATGTAACCCAAACTGAATACTCAAGTGAATGCAAAATATTGTTTTTCCTTCCAAAAGTGATGGATGTTTACCAAGGTACTGCTCTTTGTTTTCAGTAGGGTTGTAAGAGTAACTGGCCCCTTAAGAGCCATGATCTGAAATGCTGCAGTCCGTTTAAGACTATGTTTCCAGTTAAGAGTACCTGAGAGTCCTGGTCAAAGTATATTAGCAACTTGATTAAATTCCTCTCCATTTCGCTCAGACAATGCCCTTAACTGCTTCTGTTGGTTTACTGTATTAAAGGCTCATCAGAGTTATGGGTCCTGACTTAGTATTAATCACCACTGGAGAGCACCACCGAGGTACATTCACGATGCTGACACACTTCTGCCGCTGTGTTTCATGAAGAAGGTCAGTATTACCTTTATTGCGTTGGCATTTGCAAGACAGCGGTTCTACCCTAAGATTTTTTCAAGTGCCAAGGACATGACATGACTAACTTGATATGCGATGACTGTCTCAAGCTTCCCTGCAGGACTTCTCATTTTAAGACATATACATGTCTTTAAGGCACCTATGTGTGGTCTGGGAACGCTAGTAGTTTCACAGATCTATTAGACTGTAAAAAGAGTGACATCATTATTAACTATATACATTTTATTTTTTCCTTTCATTAATATTTAAGTTGATAGAATCATATCCACTGATACAGTGGTAAACAAAACAATGGGTACATTTACCTGCTTGATATTCACACTGGTGAAAAATCTGATATCGCCCATATTGGACACGCATAAATTCTATTTACTTATGTTTAGCCTCACTGAACCTCTAGCTGCAGTAATATAAAATGAATGTGAAAGCAGACCCACGGATTATAATCATAAATGAAATAGGTGTGCATAACATAAAGACACCTGACATATATCCCTGATTAGATAGTAGATGTGCTACTTTTATTATAAAAGATATATTGCTTTTTGAAAATAGATAATTACTACTTGCTATTCCTGTTTTAGAGTGTAAATGTGTCTATATCTATTAAAAATATTTTGTAGATACAAGCCTTCAGGGAAGAGGTATGGTAAAGAAGTTTATAGTTACTGGATTACTTGGGAAATGGTTTAGTCTTGCATTTCTAGATTTTAAGTACTTATTTACAGTGAACAACAAAGTTTTTTTTCCTTATCTTTTCCATACCTTCCTTTGTTGTTTATCTATATAGAGTCATATAATTGTATTTAATGATTAATCATTTGATATGAGCCAAAGTGATTTTTTTAATAAGCAGTAGCACTGTTACACGTTTTATACTTAGGATGGTAGGTCATTTTTTATTTATTATTTGCTTTCACAATAAAAGGTTCAGAAGAGATGTTTATCAGGACAATTAGTGACCCTAGGGTTCTTTTGGCTAGGAAAGCAAGCCAAAACAAAATTATAACATCCCAGCATGCCTTCAATCAGCTGCAGCCCACTCTCTGTGGGCTCAGAGAACATGCTTCTTTGCCAGGAACATCTGGCTTTTCAAAAGCTGATAATAAGTTTGGGATTCCTGCAACAAAACCAGAAAAGAGTTACAAACCCAGGAGTAACTTATATAGGTTTTTTTTTCCAAGGGGAAGGAGTTTCATATTCCTTAGGGGTGAAGATCAAAATGAGAAGGACTTGCCAGTAAAGCTGGCCTAAACAAATTATTCAGTAGATACACACTGCTGCAGCTCAGAGAAAACTTGATTCCGCATACTTGTCCATTAGCTTACTCGATAATATTAGCAAATGCACAGAAATCATGGTAAATAGAGGTAGAAATAATGCTGCAAACACCAAAAGTTTGGATTTTAGGCTTGATTTTCTAAATATGTTGGCATCTATACAGTACAACCATGAAGCAATGAGACATTTTTTAAAGCATTATCATTCTAAAAGGATCGTATCCTGTTCTGTAAGCGGAATAATTAAATAAGAAAAACATTCCTAACAAAAAGAAGCTCTTTTTTAAAAAATTCTCTAGGGATTTGGCTCAACTAGCAGTTTAAGTACACAACTAATTTTGAAGGTATGATTCGTTTCATAGAGGGTTTATTCATATGGTTTAAGTTCTGCCTGTGCCAAAGTAATTTGATGAATCCGAGTCAATGTCCTGTGCATATAAGAATATCCATACTGGATCTCTCTGTGATGCAAACATTGTTACCTGCACGTTATAGGTAAGAGATCTTTTAAATTATTCCACAGTGCATTATGTCAACACCAGAATCTAATACAGTTTTGTTTTTTTCCTTTTCAAATAACATAGGGGTTTTTTGACCATTATCAAGTGCAGGAGTAGCTTATCAGTAAAAGAAACGGACTTAAATCATCTGTGCATACAGATGAGTGATTCTGTAGTGCAAAGACATATGCTAAGTAGTACTAAAGGCATTGTTAAGTTTCTGTACAAGGGAAAACTCCAGTCTTCTCTGTGGGTATATAGGTTTGTCCTTGGTAGAAGCTGTATCCTTCTGCCATGTACTGCATAGTTATTTGGATAGCAGTTAGGAGGCTGGGCTGGAATCAGGTCTTGCGTGCAGCAGGAAAGCTACGATTTTGCTCTTCATCCCCAGAAGGCTGTTAGGTGGGCAGTGGCAGTCCTGGGGGTGGCAGGGGGGCACACAACAAGAAGTAAACACAGCAGCATTTGTATGATGGGACTCCAGCTCTTGCTTGTGCAGGGGTAAAATCTCAAAGACCTCAGTGAAATTTGTAGTCAAGTTAACTGTTGTAAACCAGGAGTAGCTTGTGAATATGGATCTGAATTTTGTTTGTTGTGTGTGTGTACTTTATAAGCATGTTCATCTGAAACATATTAGCTGTTAGCTATTTGCAGAAATTAGGTGCCTTTTGCATTTGGGAGAATGTTTAAGTCTGTTAGTTTTTTCACCAAGTAATATATGTAGCCTGCATTAAGAGGATTTATTTAGTATCTAGAGATAGTTTCCTTGTTGTTTCTTTGTTTATCCTCTTTTCCCAACTACACAAAAGAATTATTTGGGTTTTTCCCCCACAGAATCACAGGATGCGAGTCAGTAAGCTGCCTCCTTTTTGGAGATCTGTATATTCTTCGTTTACATAATAGCAAACTATGGTTCGTGGCATTTCAGTAGGAAAAGACCTTATAAAATAGTTAGATTTTGAGAGATATGAAGAATTACAAACCAACCTCTAATTAACTCTCATAAGAAATATTATGTTCTGTGATAAGCATAACACCAAGTTCCTAAATGGTACGTTCCCAGTGTAATTGTTATCATTCACAGTTTTCATCCCATTACCTTTTTTCTGTTTTTCATTTCTACTTTGATAATTCATCTTGATAAAGTCTCAGTTCAGCATAGCACTGGATTATCTCATTAGCCAGTCGCACTTCAACTCATGCTAACAGCCCCTGCTTTGGGAATATACATAAATACCCAATGTTTTCCTCATCCTGGTGGAATGAATGGCTCAATGTCCTTAACATAACCCTTTCATTAGGCCCTGCTAAGGAATCTGTCCAGGTTTGATGTTTGAAGTACTGACCTGGGCCATCAGAAGCCTGTGGAAAAATAGAATTCATGACAGAATTTGGTAACATAACCAGTAATGCAGGTTGTTTGTTGTCTTGTTTTTTTAATAAAAGAAGAAAATTCTATCAAAACGCTTTGAATTTTTTGTCAGAGAGAATATATTGGTCTGTACAGTGGTCTGTCTTAGGTGATGGTTTCATGACCTGCTGGCTTTAGCAGTAATACTGACTCACAAAATTACAGCCTCTGGTTGTTTTTTTTTTTTTTTTTACCCCACGGTGGTTAACACTGTTGTTTGCAAAATCCCAGATTAGACCTAGTTGTTTGCAAAATCACAGATTAAACCTGATCAGTGTGCAGATTCCAATCTCAGCCTTTTATTCTGATCAGATTTATTAGCTTGGCCACATAGTTTTCTCGGCATGGCTAAACGGCTGGCGGTTTGAGATGGTTGGAGACAGAAATGAGAAGCATCAGGTAAAGGAAAGGAGTTCATTATGTTGTTCATTATGCGTTACTACAGAAGACAGCCTTGGTGGCAAAGCAAGGGGACACATTTTTTTGCTTTAATCTTTAAGAGCCAGCTGTGATGCCTGCTCCTTGCTTCTTTCAACAAAACCATCATATGCAAAAGTGGAAGGAAACCCAGCATCTATTAACAACGTCAGGGAACAAAATTAGCTGTTCACTCATGGCTTTCTTGTTTGATTCTTTGGGACACAGCCTCTCATCCCAAGTTCGTAATACCACCTGGCTCGACAGTCGCCATCACTGATCACCATCATAAGGCCAGAAGAACCTGAGGGTGGCCACACTGGGTTAGCTGAGCCAGGGGTGCCAAAGCAATAGGCAATGGAGACAACTAACAAAGAATGTAAGAGGACCAGGATGTTACAATAGTTCCCATAAATACTCTTTCTGGTCTTCTGTAAACTGCAGTTGAGAAACATCCAGGGTCAGTGATACTTTGCATTTTATAGCCCTAGGTTGGCTCTTCTGTGATGTTTGTCATTTTTAGCACAGATAAGCTACACAGTACCAAGTCTGAAGACCATTCAGAAATGAATATGAGGTGCAGCAGGTAGAGCTTGAAAGCTTCTTGCACACCGTGGCCTTGAAATGTACCTGTGAAATTATTTTTATAATGAAATAAAGATCTTTTTAAGGTAATAGTATCTGTTTTAGTAATTGAAGTATCATTTCCTGTTTCATCTTAGCAGTGTCTCTAAACATATATTGGAATCTAGAGTATGCAATAAAAATAGATGTAGTACCTAATGATTATATAGGAATAATATACAATAGAACAATAATAAAAATAACTAGTGATATGTAATGATAATATAAAATGGAATAAACAAACGTCAGGCTTTCTCCTGGCACTTGCACACCGCCACTTATGCTTCAAAATTTGAATCTCCAGAGAGGAAAAATTACTCTTTCTCAGCCTGTACTAGTGAGAGGGAAATCAGCTTTTGTGATTGTGGGAGCAAGTTACTGACGATAGCATTGTCTGGAGCCAAGTATAAGTTGAGTAACTGCAATGCAAGCTGCCACACAGAGTACCAGTCTGTGGTTGTGAACTATTATGCTATATTACCGTAATTTAATGGCAATTGAGTGATCAGAACAGTATGTTATTTGATGTGCATAAGTGATACAATGGCTTTTTCTAATTAAGGCGGTATTAGGGGATTGTTCTCTTGATTAGTGGCAAAGGACAATCTTTATTGTGGGATATTCCTGGCTGCAAAAAATGCAATGGAAAAAATGATTCTACCTTTAGATATTCAAATTTTGAAGGTAGAATCAAGTACTTCCATTAAAGAGGAGAAATACATTACAGTCTGGAGTTCATTTTCTATTTATATATTACTAGATTAGCATGGCCAACTAGTGGGAACACAATAGGTGGCAAAATTAAATATAATTATATATAAAAATATATATTAAAAGTATATATATATATATATAAACACACACATATGTGCATACACACATATATAGGAAAGCACTAGATACCAAATTCAGAAGGCTAAAAAAAGAAAAAAAAACAGTGAAGCAAACTCTTAAAGAAAAAAAGTTTCACATCTTTTCTTCGGGGAGGGAGGTATTATTTGAGAGGAAGGGTGATTAATCATGCTGGCGTATTTGAAACTGGTTGTACTAATGATTCTTCCACAAGTACTGTGTGTCATTTCGTTATACTTGCAGAATGCCTCCTAATGCTTAATGTCTGACTTAATCTCCTTCCTCCAAATCCTACATTAAAATCATAGGGTGTCCTGTGTGTACAACATATTCACACAATTTTTTTGTGTTGAGTTGTATTTTGTTTCAGGGGCTGGGGGGCGGTTTATTAATTTGTTTTCTATGACAGTACTACAAGACTCCAGGTTGAAGAGGTGATTGGCCTCCGGTTCAGGAGGTTTTCAGGGGAATATTTTCTATTTGCGTTTACATGCATTGAATCTGTGCTTTCAAAATCATTTTGTCATCTGAGTATTTCCTTCCATTGGCTTGCATGTATTTCTTCCTTCGTAACAACGTACTTCATTGACAACAGAACCCAATGGGGTATGTACAGCTAAATAGTAATTTTCAGATAGAGAATAGAAAGCAAACAGGAACTCGCTAAAGCAAATCTTGATTCAGTTATTGCTTGAACTACTTCTGAAATGAAAGGGGAAAAGGCATGTATGTACATCTTTCCTCTTCCTGTTAAATTGCTTGAAAGTCTGTCTGGAGGCTCAGCATAGTCTTGCTAGCAGGTGAGCAAGCAATTTTCTATCCAGTCAAAAATACTACAAATATTTTTGTAATTGCATGTTTCTTTCTTTCTTATGGTATGGTAAAAGAACATTCTGAAAGCGGTTAATACAAAATACACAAAAAACACAGTCATGAGATTATGAATGATGTAGTAAAACAGTGAGTTGCATGTGGTGCGCTTGTTTTGCCTTCTCTTATTTGGTACAAATCAGGAGTGGTTTCACTAAAGTAAAAACAGCCCAGAGAAGTGAGGGCACATAAAATGCAAATATGCTAGTCAGGTAATGAACCTATACCAGTGAGCATCTAATGAGTGCAGAAAAGCCAGTGTGATTTACATGCAGAACAAACAGGAGCAAGAAGAAAATGGTGTGATTTTACCGTTCAAGGGAACTGCATACCTCACTGTCAGAAACCTTTTCAACCCTGTGTATTTCTTCAGAGTTATGAATATTTGCATCTCTGTAGGGCTTGAGTGACTCTCTTTATTATTCATGGGTGCACTATTATTTCTGAACTTGTAGAGGGTAATATCACATAGACAATTTTGCCATATTAAACCACACTCTTACAGAGATCCACACAGCCTAGAAGTGGTATTTTTCATAGTATTTCTGAGCTGGCACAGAAAAGAGAAATTTGTCAAACTAGATAACTGACTGTAAGCTTATAATTCATACAGATATAATTAATCAAAAGCTTTTAGTAGCATGGGCTGTATTGTTCTGAATAGTCTGTTGAACTGTAGCTTCAAATTAACCTGAAAAAGAAACACAGTTTCATATAGGGTTTCTTTCTAAAGTAAATGGTCTTACTTAAAACAAACATCAAGATAACATTAGAATTTCTATACTGAGAAGTCTATGGAAACAAATTTAGCAGTTTTGCAATAAGAAATGAGTAGTCAAGTTTTTCTGTCTGAATAATAAATATACATGTAATACCACATGCTTTGGCCTCTTCTTCGGCCTTTTCTTCAGCCTTCTCTTATAGATCCTGGTAAAGAGTTCCTGAAAAAATAATTTATTAATTTACTTAGATAAAGTAGGCACACAAAGATTGTTTCTATAGATCTGAAGACCATAGTTCAAAGAGCAGCTCAGCCTTAGACAACCTAATCTCCTGTTGAGCTGGCAGTTCTTTTCCTCTTAGCCTTTCTTCAGCTTCCAGAGTCAGCATTGTAGGCCTCTTTGTTTTAAGTAGCATACACGTTAATTGTGGTGTTTTTTTTCATAAGCACTGCTACACAAAGAAGCAGGCACATTCTGCCTATTCCATGCATCCTTTCTATCTGTGTGTGCCACACCTGGAAAATTCACCCGTCATCATGGCCATCTGCTCCAGTATAGCCAGAAAAATTACCTTTTTTTGCCAGCTGAAACCTGGACAAAACGTAAAGCTTTCCAGGGTTGGGAAACTGAACTGGTAACTCTGAGCAGTGTGCGATGCAGCCATGTATTCAAGACAGGAACACCAGTATTTCACTTGAAAGCATTTTAGCAGGAACAGTCGAAACAAAACTGATGTAAGCCAATATTTATCTTTCCAGGTATCGATAGGCTCTTAAGCCATTATCTCTGACTCGAGTTTTAAAACTATGCAGAGTGGTCCTCGGATTTCGGCTTTGGTTGTGGCACAGCCTCTTTAAGCTGACAGGGCTCTTTTTGTGTCCCTGGATGAAAGTGTGGTTTTCTACTCAGACCTCTGCTCAGAACAATTTGTTCTTACCTGTCCGTAACATTTAAATAAACTCCGTGACACTTCCATATTAATTTATCAGGTTGCTTTTGGATTTTCTTTCAGTTTTTCTAAGCTTGGCATGTTCTGACAATTAACACAACTTTGTCAAGAGATAGGGGCAATAAAGTATCCACTTGTCTCTAGATGGATGAATTCTTCAGCACTGTATTTTCCGAGACAGAAAAGGCGAGATGAAAGTGGAAATACCAAGGCATAGACAACCCCTGCCCCCAGCAGTGGCACAAGACCCCAGTGCCATGTGGTGTGATGGGAGGCTGTGTGCTTCCCGTCTTCTCTGGGAAATCCTGCACAGAATGACTTGTGGAGACATTCCAGAACTGCTGCATCGGTATGGGGCAAATAGCCAGCACCTACACAGTGAATCCCACACATCCTGGTCATAGATGGACTCTGCAAATAATCTTCTGTGAAACTGAAGGGGCTCAAGGGGCTCCAGTGTGTTACACACAGAGCTAGCTCCTCGCTGCACAAGGCACGCGTGGCAGGACGGGAGCACTCCGGCACGCTTCTGTGCACAGACTAGACTTTTGAATTCTACTATCTGTTCAGTACATAAGGGCTTTGAGCAGTCTGACATGGTTTCTGAACATCTGGAAATGTTGGACTAACGGACTAAAGCGGATGATGTTAATAGCTAAGAACTACAGGACCCTTAGTCTTTGCCTCAATCTACAAAATTCCGTGTCTCTACACAGGCTCAAAATATTCTATTCATAAATGATTCCTGAAGTATGAGATAAAAAATATTTTTTTTTGCTTGTAAACGAATAGAATGAGGGGTTTTTGACAGCTTACAAGCATTTCAGAAGTCATGTCACTTCAAAACCCATGCTTGTTTTATAATTTATGAGGCATTACATCTCATTATTTCCAGATAAGATGCATGAAGAGACTAAATCCTCTGAATAAATTCTTCAGCTGAAGGTAAAAGGATTCAGTTTTTTTCATGGATAGCCTGACCTTAGAAATTCCTTAAAAAATTCCCTAGAAAATAGGGATCTATATTTATTAGCATAAATTTTTCAAGGCTAGGAATAGGTCCGAATATTTACTTTCCTTTTCCTTTTCTCACTTAACATCCTCAAGTCTACAGAATTATGCTAATTTCTGTTAATATTCTATTGCATTCCTATCTAAATTCTTTTAAGAAATACGTCCAGTGTTTTCAAATCTCCTCTTGTAAAAAGAACTGTTTCTGTAAAAATGGCGTACGACGCTAAATGAGCCCCATATATGTGTAATACTTAGCACTGATGGGCCCCAACATCTCAGCTCTGTAATGGGCCCTTTGACTGTATAACATACCCAGTCGACATCTTGGGAACACGGAAAATTTATGCAATAGTGAAAGAAGTCAGTATAGAGGGGTAAGAAAAGAAATCCTGACTGAAATCCAGGCCTAACCAGGAGGTGGCTTGGTGTATCCATCTCCATCTCTCATATCACCTATACGAACTGTTTATAATATGAACTATGTCACTAAAGGATAAAGAGTCAAGAACTTCCTTCAAATTGCCCATTAAAGCTAAAAATTTATTTGAAAAGTCTAGGCATGAAATCTATGCAGTTATTACAGTTTTTAAAACTCAACTCAGTTAATTCATTTTTTACACTTGCAATATAAAGGTTGGGGCTTTTTTTTTCTCCAAATCTTTGGCTAAATCTGGGGTTTTTTTGATGATTCTACAGTCAGAAATACAGAGAATGGGATTGTAAGCGCCTTACAGAGTAGGATCTTCCAGAATTTAGTAGATTAGTTACAGTTCTAATTACTATTCTCCTCTTTATCTTTTGAAAGTTCCTCTGAATTGTCAGGAGTTTGGTGTTTTTTAAAGGATTTTAAACAGTTAGAATTTAATAAAACGTGTCTTTATTTCTGTTACCAAATTCAACAGGATAGTTGAAATAAATCAAATACTGCTACGTTACAGAAATTTCAGTGGATTGCATAAAGCTTTAGGAAGTCTTCTGTCAGTTTCTTCAACTTATATATTGCAGATTTTTTCCCTGATCACTCAAAGGTTGATATTTGAATAAATATGACAATGTACCTGGGGGTAAGCTCAGAAACTGTAATACTAAAGGACATGTTCTTTTGCATCAGATTCTGTGGTAGTCCATACAGTATGTGGGAAGGAGTGGGTAAAATCCATGTATGTCATGTTATCCATTTGTTGGCTGAGCAGTAGTGAAGGAAATCAGTAAAGAAACAAGATTATTTTTTAACTCTTTCATTTACGTGGAATTATGTATTAGCTGTCTCTCTGAGGAAGCAAACCACAGAAATTGGTCAATGCAGAATAGCTCCGCTTTGAGGGTTTTTTTCAGATTCTTAATCCAGAAAAGCCCCCCTCCCCCCTCTCCAGTCATTTAAAATCTGGCATAACTCACTGACGTGCTAGCAGTGCTGTACAGTCTCCACTTGCTGGTTTGATATCCAAGGATAACCCACAAAACTTGCCTGAATTTTCATGTGGCAAAATTGGCCTGCACTTTTCTCCCGAGATCTGGCTGGCAGCTTTCTTATCTCCAGCCAGCTGGCCCACCTGGCAATTACGTGCTAAGATGGTCCCAGGGACTCGATGGAAGTGCTTGTTAGAAATTTACCCTGTAAGTGAGGAGAGGACCAGGGTCACATCTTTCTTTTTCATAGCACATAATGGATCGTCTCTGCTAGACAGGACTTGTCCCAGGGTCAGAAATCCAATTTGACATGTGTATTCAAAACATAAGAAACTCCAAGACTTCCCAGTGATAAAAAGGTTTTTATAGCAAAGCATACCTAGAAACTTTAAAGAAATAAGTACCATTAAAACCTGCAAGACCAAAAGTTATTACTGATGAACTAGAGACAAGAAGGATGAATGTCTTTCTCTGGACTTGAATATGACGATAAATATATTTGATTACCAAGCAGTGGAATAAGTATTAAATTGCTGTTTCAACAATAGAATTCAAAGAAGCAGATTTTTTGATGGGAAAAAACATGGAACACACAGATTGTAAATTACTTAATTATCTCTCAGATAATTGGTCTGTTGAAAGAAAAACAAAACAAAATAAAGTGAAAAAAACAGCCACTTAAAAGACTGCTCTCTATGGACAGACATGTTTAAAACTCAGCTGAGAGGGATTAAGAATCACTGAAGCCCTGAAATGTATTTAATCAATTTTCTATCTCCTGCTGGCTGTTATAAACAGACATGACTTTCATTCCTAAAGGTAGTTCATGTCAGGTTTTCAGGGATTAGAGGAGAATCTTTTTATCCGTATATTTCAGTATTCTCAGACACAGCTACATCATTAAAAGCATTTGATCATGTTGTTTAAGATAATAAAATTCTGCTAAGTAGTCGTAGGAAAGAAAGAAAAAAAACTGATATATTCCTGAGATATGCATTTATATGCTAGGCACTAATTTTTCTTCATTATATATTTATTTTAATTAAATAGCATGTATGTTTATTTCTTTGCATCTAACTGTTTCGTTTCCATTCTTTCTCATGCACACACTATTTTGGATTGCAAATCTTTGTAAAGTAAATGTTTTGTTTGTAAAAGTAAAGTTCATATCAGTAGGATGCTCATTGTTCTCAGTATTGGAGAAAGCTATTTAAAGTAAAACGTTATTTCCAGTGTTGAAATTTCCCATCACAGAATACTTCAGACATTTAAAATACAAATGAAATTATGTTTAATTCAAACTATATCTATCTATATGCCATGCATACACTAAAATATATTATAAGCAAAAAGCTATTTATTTCATATGTATATATATTTATACGAGAGCTGTGTTCCTTTTTGTATAAAGTATAAATAAACTAGTCATTTAATAGTCTAATCTGAACCTGAAATGCTGCCATACCTGGAACAGCTTTTTATCATTACCAAGTTCTCTCCCTAAAATGACAGGAATTTGAGCAGCTAAAAATTATGAGCAATATGATGATACCGATTTTCAGTGGAGAACCTAAACTCGGTTCCATGGCGTAAAATGGTGTTGCGTTAAAAGAAAATGCTTTATATTTCTTGCACATAACAGCAGACAAGAGGAGTTTCATTTTTTTTTTTTGGTTTTTACAATTACTGGTCTCTATTGTTTGCATTTCATAAAGTATGGGAAAGAGAAAGGCACCAGCAGTGTTTCAAGTAGAATTTGGATATGTCTTCAGCCTGGTGTTCAGTGTTCCAGCTGAACTGGTAGAGGTGTAGACCTAGCAACTTGTGGAGGAGAAATTATTTTGATAATCATTTAATGTTTCTATAGATGAGACAATGACAACATTTTAGATATTGCAGCACCGCACATACTAATTCTACGCTGTCCTTAAAATGCTTTGTTTTTCTAGCAAAATACTTTGTCATCTTTGAAGGTATCCTAATGTTTTTAAAAACATTTTAGTGTCTTGTCGACCAAGAGGCAAATTTTTGTTATATTAGAGAAAGTGTAAGACATTGAACTTCAATGAAGAAAGAGGGAAAATGGATCAATGCTAGTTAAAAACACATAAAAACTTTTCAGTATTATAAAAAAAACCCAGCAAAAACCAAAAAAAGGTTTAGATGGATTTTATAGTAAGAGTTATTTCTTCACCATAAAGTTTTTACTGAAGTTTATATTCACCCATTCTTTGGACTCTGTTCACAGGTGTGTCAGATGAATATGAAGGATTTCTACTGAATGATTTTGAACTTTGAGCTGAAGTAAAGGACGTTATGGACATTTTCCATCTAACAAACAGGATCTATGGTATGGCATAAAATGTGAGACAGTAAAGATTTATTATCAAAGCGTATTTTAATTTATCTGTCATTTTTTGTTAGCAACCGTAGGTAACGTTTGCATGCAATAGATAAAACAAGTTAATTGGAACTATCTGTTTATTAAACATAGTCCTATGGAGCTAAAATCATTGTGCCAATGAAATTCCTCTCCCTGTCTGTTACATAGAAGTATACCTATGTGTTCGTGCAAACGCCCATGCAAATATTCTTTCTAAAACATTTTTAATTAAAATAGATATGGATATAAATTATGTTTCAAATATTAGTTTTTTCAAATGCTAGTTTTGTAGGTGTAGAAATGATTCACAATAGTTCTACTCATACAAGTCACCATGTTGGTTTGGCTTTTTAGCACTTGTATGGATTTGATAAGCAATTGCATATGACAGTTTTTCTGAAAAGATTTTAAAAAGCATGTAACAAGAATTCATTGATTCAGAAAAAAGTCATACATAACCCAATTAAAATAAATAACATTTTGAAATCATAAAGTAAAGATATGAAAAAAGGAAAGTGGGAAAAGACGGGCACTACAATTCACAATTTTGTGTTGGAAAATGATGTGTTAGACACTGTCAGTCTTAACCTCGCCAGGTATAAATCCAGCTAACTCCACAGGCAATAATGGAACTGTTCCAGACTGTCAGAGCTAAAGAGCTAGCTCTAAATCTTTTCAAGCAAATTCTCCTTTTTTGAACTTGTGCTGTATGAGCACTTTTAAATATGACCATCTGAGCAAAGTGATTTCTCAAACACAAAAGGTTTTAATTATGACAGCTTAAATTAATTGCTCAGGTAAATTAAAGACTTTGCTTAATTCCACATAGGTTCCTGACTCGGAACCATTTCAACTTTATTTGAAAGGTCCTTTGCGTAGTGCTTTAGTGACCTTTAATTTTTTGTTTGTCATTATTAACCAGTTCTCCAGAGCACTGCAGGAACTGTCCTCCCACTTGTTATACACATAAGCCTGGAGTATTAATCTTGTGCTTATCATCTAGAAATGGACTTCGACAAATTAATTCCGGGGACATCTTGCTCCAGGAGCTTAGGGCAAATACATAGCAGTCTGCTCTGCTGGAGATTACCATGCCGGTGGCAGCACCAGTCGGAGAGACCTTCTGCCCACGTCTCACCTGCTTCTGTAAGCAGTCTGTGAACCTCCTGTAACTGATGCTGTTATAATACTCTGAAATCCAATATAAATAAGTTACAGTAAATGATTATGCACACAGCAAGCTGCTCATCATAACTACAAACTGCATACAGCCTTCTGAGTGAAAAAATGGGGCTAGGGTTATGAAGAAACCTTTAAATTCAGTGTTTGAAGGGAGTTAGCACAAAATGGAAGAAGAGAGGCTGTTTTGTGCACGACTTGGAAGCATAAACAGCAGAGGAAAGGAGAATTTACGAAAATACATAAAATTTAGAGTGAGAGGCTGTGGAGGTTGTGGAATAGTCATAAAAAAGAAATGATAAAAGCTACTGCATTTGGTGCTTTAAAATTAGATTTTACAAGATAATAGGGAAGGAAAAAGAGGCAAATTGATAAAAGGAGCACTCTGATTCCTTAATCCTGAGGCTAGCTGAGCTTTGTTTGTGCATTTTAACAACAATCACCTAGGCTGATCTAAATTACATTGATAGCAACAGTTCCCAGAAGACAAGAGTTATGCTCCCTGTATTGCAAGGCTGACAAGGGGAGGAACAAAAGATTTTGAAATGTTAGGTTCACCTAATTTAATTCAAATAGATTAGCCATTTGAGAAATGTTTCACTTTCTGGAAGTACTGGAACAAATTTCTGCTTTAATGTCGCTACCCTCAGTAGAGTTTTATCTAGTTTAAATTTGGGCTACACCAGAGAGAGAGAGCGGCAGAGTTCTCACGGTTTGCTCTGCGGTGGATCAGTGCTGAGTTTGCTCAGGCCTTTGCTGGGTTAAAGGTTACTTTCCCTTTTCAATTCACGTGAAAATATTTTAATATCTGTTTTTTCATTTTTCCATTCTGTTCTCTGAAGAATGGCTTGAAGAAGTTTTATCAGAATCTAGGAAAGTTTGCAGAAATCCAACCCCAAAACGAACAGTTATATTTACATGATTGTTTCTTCTCAGAGGGCCACCCCTCCTCTGTAGGAGCTTTGCAGCACGTTCAGTCTAGGTGTATCTTTCCATTCGGTGAGCCGGATGAATAGTCAGTTTAGTTTGAGAAGAAATCATGAGTTATCATGCTTCACTGCTTCCCTAAAATAGCTTGCAGAGAAAATGTGATTGTTGTAGAAAGAAAGAGAAAGCAATTTACCATGCTTAAATTTTCAAAAGACATGCTATGAATTACAGTGAAATGCTATGAAAAATCAGTAAAAGGTATCAAACAGCCTTTATTAGACCAGAAATAATTTTTACCAAAACTAGAGCGTGGTTTCTTTTGAAGGACTGCTTTTTAACTACATGTGGGACTAGTGAGTTCACTAAAAGTTACCAGTATTTTTCAAAAATGGTATTGTCTGGGGTGCAGTGCAGTACATTGACATAGAAGAAATGAGAAGAGAAAGCTGACCGGAGGCTCAAAGATAAAGGGCAAATTGATTAATAAAATATTTTCTGGTGGAATTGCAGAACTGGTGAAAAAGTTCAGGTTTAAATCAGTTTTTGTTATTTATAAGTTTCGTGTGCTGCTTGAATAAAAATGATGGAAAATTCTGCACTGAGTCTTTGTTGGCAGTACCAGCCCAAGCAGGTGCAGAATATTTTAAGCAGGTAAGAGGACCGGTGAGATTCTTCTTTCTGGTGGTTCAATAAAATGCATAAAGACTGTGTTAAATGCAGATAGGTGGGTAATATCTTTCTATGCCTCTTGGAAGAAGATGATCAGAATTTTTTTTCAGACTGCTACGTACCCAAAGAATATATCTAAAAGTTTCTATCTTTACTTTCAAAAAGGATCCATACAAAAGTAAGTACATAATTGCATTTGTCCAAAAATTGTGATTTTTCCCCTTTCAGTAAGTTTAAATTAGGAGAATATTCTGATATTTTAAGTAGCAAAAAATTACATTAAATAGTGCCGTATGTACAGTGATCCTGTTTATTTAATCAGTACAATTCAAGGATCAAAGTTCTAATCAAGGGTAAAAGTATTAGTTTTGACTAGCAAGTATGAATAACAAATTAGACTGTCAATCAAACATAAATCACACCTCGTCAGAGGTCAGCTCTGATAGAGTGGTTCACACTGTCAACATCAAGAAGAGAGGGGGGGAGAAGAATGAGATGTGGAAATAGATAGGAAAAAGGAAAGGTAGAATGTTCTCAAGATATTTTAGATATTTTCAAATTGTACTACTATTAAATGTGATGTACTTAAGATAAATGTTAAAATTATCTAAAGCAGGAATATGTAAGAGCTCTTAAGAGTTCTGGAAGACTGGAAAATTACAACTGTAGGCTGTTTTATTATAGAGGAAGAAAGTTAGATCATCAGAATTGTTTTGTTCATCTTCAATTTCAAGTAAAACATTGGAACAGATACTCGAGTAAACTAATCACATAGATGGTACCTAGGACATGAATATGTGCCAATACAGATCTATCGAGAGCAAATTATGTTAAATCTGTGTAGTTTCTCTCTTTGTTAGCTTATAAGAGTGGAGGAGTGTGTGCTATGTATCCTTACTTCAGTAAGGCTTTTGATGCTGTTGCAGATTGTATTCATTAGCAAGATAAGAAAATACAACCAAACTGAAAGTACTAAAAAACCCCTGGAAAAGCATACTCAAGGGGCACTTAATATTGTGCATTATCAAACTGGAATAATATAACAATAATTCTTAAGAAGTCTGTTCTGAGCCTTGTACTATAGAATATTTTTTTTTTTTTTTGACGAGCTGGGTGCTGGAAGAGAATAGGCATATTCACTTTACAGGTGCCACCTGTTTTGGAAAGGTGGATTCCCTCTTGGAGATGGGTTCAAATGTAAAATTATTCTGACAGACTGAAGAAATCAGTCAAAAAAACCCCCCACCCCATGGTTCAATTTTAGAAAGTCTCCCCTTGCATAGACATATAATGAATTCTTACATTGTGAATGGGCACCACCTTAAAAGTACTGGTTGTGCAGAAAGGACCTGTAAGAAGGAAACGTACTGAAAACTCAGTGTGACAATGTCGTGTTGTTTTCAGAAAGACTGACGTGCTACTTGTATCTAAAATGTGAGTTTGTCGGTAAAACATGTGGCATAACCTTTCCACCGCACACATCACAAGTAGTCTGCCCAGCTCTGGGACTGCATTTGAATAAGAATTTGGACCTGTCAGACAATGGTAGGAGAATAGCAAAAAGACTGATCAGTGTTCAAGAAAACATGGCTTAAAATGAAATACTGAAAGTTTTGGAGTTGTTAGATGGAAAAAGGAGACCTGAGGGAGGGATTTAGTCTTCCTTTATGTAAATGTTAGTTAGAAGGAAGGAAAAAGCCGTTCTGTGGTCTTATCTACGTGTTAATATTACATGTATGAATTGGTAATAGTCTCAGTGCTGTTAGTCCTAAAAGATTTCTACATTGAAAATGTACTACGCCCTATACATAGTAAGTACTTGCCCATTCTTGGAAATATTAAAAAATATTAACTTCAAATGTTCCTCTTTTTAGCCCCTATAGTAATGAGAGGCATGTAAAAAAAAAACAAACACCAAAAGTTAGAAAAACAGGTGCTGTCAAATACTCATAAGGTGTAAATTGAATTAGATTTATTGAAACTACAGAAAATAACACAAACTAAGAAAATTATAATTTAAAATTTTTCTGCTGGAATTGCGTTGTATTATCAAATACAAGTGCATGCTTGTTAAACTATTCCATTCTAAGAGATTCATGCTATCCCAACTTGGACAACATTTTAGCAAAGTGTCTGCTTACAAAATCTAATCATGACTAAAACCTCCAAACTGGGAGGCTAGTTCGGTAATAAAAATATTACTAAACAGAAAAAGCAAAGATGTTATTCCTATGAGGAGAAAATGAAAACAAACAGTAAAAAACTAGAAGAGATGCAGAGCAGAAGATGATGGGTGGTAAAGAATACTAGGCGGAAATCATAGGCGCAGAATGGGCCATTCAGGTTTCCCTGCTGAACAAAGATGCTTGCTTCTATAACTCTTCAGAACCTCAGAAACTTGGAGAGCTGTGAATTTGGCCCAGCTTCTTCCAAATGGAGGGATTAAACTAGTCCTCAAAAACCCAGTTCCTTTCTAGAAAGTAGCATTCTTCCTGCTTAAGCAAGCAGGCAAGATGCTATTTGCAGAGCTGGAAGAATTTGGCCCAAGAATGCTTTCAGACAAAAAAAAATTAACTTTTCTGGGATTATGTGGGACTCAAGACATCTACTCCTGCAAAAGATAAAAGTATGCACGCACACACATAGATAGACAGGCAGATATGCCGTTTCTCGAAACAGAACAAATTATGCCAATGGGGGGTGCACACAGAGTCACCTCCCCTAAAGTCAGTGGAGGTGTGGCCAAGTGAGAACCTCCAGGAGGAGTGCTCTGTACAGCGCTCCCCCATCAGTAACTCCAGCACAGAAAGCATAGAGACCGACGGAAAGGGGGAGTGTCTCGGTTACTTGTAACGCTTGGAACCTACGTTACTATTCAGAAAAGCTTAGTTCTGAGCACTTTTTAAAATCTTTTGGCTAGTCTAGTTGAAGGACTTCTTGAAGAGTCATATTTAGAAAGCACTACTAATTAGAAAGAAAACTTATTTTAAGCATGTTTACATCTTCTAAAAACAATAAGGTAGAAGTACATATCTAATGTTCTCCTAAATAATTTAGTAGATACTTACAGTACAACTTTAAAATGAAAAAAAAAATATGGTAAGAATAACTAGAAGAAAATAAGCAGTGGAGACATAAGCAAAAACCTTGTAAAAAATTGTGGAAACTTGTGTTCTGATAACTTCCTTCACAGCAGCATAGATCTGCTCCACTCAATTCAATGGAGTTATATTCAAGTGTAAAATCAGGAAAAATTATGTTTGATTATGCCCCAAGTTATTAACTATTCTGTGAAATGAGAGTAAATAAGATGGGAACAGTCTTTCGCACCTGCTAATAGAAGAATTCTCTGTTATCTCAGGGCCTTCTTGAAAACCATTGAAGGTAATTATAATCTTCCCAAGAGCTTCAGCGCACCTGGAATTACATTTTCAGGAAGGAGATGCCTGAAAGATTAAGAATATACAGGAAAGTCAGAGTACTCTTATGGTGAGGGGAACATGGCTCTTGCATGTCTTTCCAGACTCTCTCCCTTGCATTTGCATTATAATGCATGTATTCCATCAACCTGCAATTGTAAATATACCCTTCAGAAAAATGACCTATTGATGGGTTCCCCAAAAAGCCTCTACTGACTATAATGTGTAATTTAATTTCAATTTCTATCTGAAATTAATTATAAGCCCTGTGAGACATCATAGAAAATTGCATTTTCTGTTTTGCTTTTTTATTTTTATTTGTTAGTGGCAATAAATTCCTGCTGATTCTTTTTGAATTATGTTTATGGTTTTACTGATATGAAACTTTAACTGATAACACTAGTGAGGCAGCAATAAGCAATGGGAAATATACATGAATGCACTTATTCATGGTTTATGATTAACCATAAAAAACACTAGTTTTTTGAACAGCTTATCTTTTTCTAACGTCCTTTATTGTGTCTCCAAGGCTTGGTATTTTATATATTAGGTAAAATATATGCTACTCTTACCATGAATGGAAATTAAAACTACAATTTATTTACAGGACATTTTTATAGCCATATGTATGTGTACTGCTGGTCATAACCCTGTATGAGGCTGAATGAAAATGATTTGACTGTAAAATATGTTACACCTGATAGCATGTGGTTTGCTACAGTACTGCATAGAATGCATAAAAACAGTCACTTCCAGTGCCCACAATATTTCTAATATAGAAAGGAATACATTTTCCATCTGTGTGACTTTTGTCTTACTGCATCTTTTACAAGCGTTATGTTAAGAAGTTGGACTTTGGAATATCAAACCTAATATTTTACCAGTTTTTTAAATAGCTTTTGTTGCAGCTCCGTCTAGTCTCAGAGCTTTCTTTTTCACTTTCAGATAGCCCTAGGCTGAATGAAAAATCTAGGGTCAGGCTTTTCTCTCAGATTGGGTAGCTTGACTTTGCATCCAATGTCTGATACACTTCACCACTAGAGAAGACCCAAGCTCCTAGGCTTTGAAGTTCTGTAATACTTGAAAGAAAGCCCTAAGGCAAATACCAGAGTCAAAGAAGTTAAATCTGTTCTGGATAGGTGAAGCAATATCCCATAGCTACCAGGGGAGATTTAAGTAATAAAAATATGTTACCTTCCTGTTGTTCTGCACCAGAATATCCTCTCATGATCTCTGTCAAGAAATTAGCAACAATTCAAATTAAATCCTTTATTCAAGACATAGCTTCTCTTTAGAAATAAACGGTTCGGGTACTTCTGGAATTTAAAAAACAGTTATCCAATGTCAAGAGAAAATAGCAGCTGAATGCCTAAAAATCCCCTTGGATGCTGGGAGAAGAGGTATAAATCAGAGAAAGAAGGAAAACCATACGTCTTAAATGTTGTGCCCTTTACAAAGCATACAGTTACTCTGCTTAGCCTCTTCAACTCAATGGCCTGTGAAGTCTAATGTAGTTTCCAATTTCTTGTGGAAGTTGCTGGATTTCTGTTGGTCCACAACAAAGCACTGCTCCTGGGAATGGATAAATAAATAAATAACATATTAAATTTATCCACGTGGATAATGTTGGAGAAGAGTCAGTCATCCAAGAAGAAACTTCATCTGAAATATATCCATTAGGCACTTCTGTATCCTAGTGTCCAGAGTACCTCTGTTTTTGCACACAAGTCCATAGAGAAAATTATCAAAATGTGAAGACAGTTGCAGTCAGATCTTAATTTTTTCTTGCTCTCCAACCTTTTTACTGCTGCTAATTTTATTCTCCTCCCTGAAATTGTTTTTTCTTCTGCCTTTGTCTTCTCAGTTTATCAGTTAACTTCATCATCTATTTAGCTTTGCTTGTCTATTCTCTTCCCTCACAACTATTTATCAATCTTTTCTCTCTGAGTGTCATATTATTAGAGTCTTTCATGTAATCAAATACATTTCATAATGTTATACCATGAACTGAAATTTGTGGAATATAATGAACAGTTGCAAAGGACATTTTTCTTATTCGAGGAGGATCATTTACTCGGTTTGCTAAAGATATTGTCGCATGTAGAAATATAAATTCTGAACATTCCACCTTCCCCCCCTTTTTTTTTTCCACAGACAAATACACACATTTTCAGCTCATATCAATAACAGCTTCAGCACTGGACATTTCTTTGGGGTTAATGACCCTTTCCAGGGTTGTGGATCATTGGCTCCCAGGAGGTTGTTAATTCTCAGAAAAAGCCCTGTTCTTCTGCTTTTATTGCTTAAATATATTGTGTGTAGAATTGCTCACTGCCATATAACATAAATACTGGAGAGAAAAAAATAAGGCAAGTTCCCAGCTGAGCAAAAACTGATATGGCTCAAATTGACTTATCTTATGTTAGATGGCAGTTGAATATTAGCAAGCATATCCTCTGCTCATCCTTATTTTAATAAAAATTTCAGGGTAAAAGACTGCCACTTACTTTTCTTTTATAAAGGACCTGAAGATAAATTGTTCTGAGAGCATCAGTTGCACTTTTGAATCATAAAATAAATAAAGCCTAACAACTTACATATAATGATTTCTTCTAATTGTACCTCCCAAAAAATTGCATTTTGGCAGTTTAAACTGAAAGTAAATTTACAGTTTCAAATAGGCCTTGATTAAATTGAGTGATTAATCCCTCAATAATAGTGTTTATAATGAAAATACGGACAGAGCATTAAGTATAATGCCTAGTAAGAACAACATCTAAAACACATTATTGGGCTTTTTTTGTTGGTTTTTAACGCGGTGTTATTTTTCTTTCCTTTTAAATTGTAGCATCTTTAACAGTCTTATGATTTAGAATAGGACACTTCAAATTAAACCATTGCATTTATTGTAGCCTGAACTGGGTTTGGTGTTCAACATGCAATATTTAATTAACAGGTGAAGCACAGTAGTAAAATAGACTCAGGTAGAATCCTACAGCTAAAAAAATTAATAATTGAAGAGAAACCAATAATAACAACCCCATTAGATTTTTCTCTTACGTATTTCTTTTGGGGAGACCATTTTGTCAGTTTAAATCTAACTGGCTATTAATTTCTTCTTTCTCCTGAGTTGCTTTTGCAATAATAAGGAAAATATTGAGAAAATGCACCAGTGTCTTTGCTGTATAGATCACCAAGTCATTAACATACAGCTCATGGAACAGCATGCAGGACTGAGGGAAGGTAAGAGATCAGCATCATTACACTTTCAAAGTTGTCAAACCCCATTCTTTCCTATATCAAAATTTCTGGCATACCCTATAGAGCTCTTTAGCCAGGATTGAAGGTATGGGCAGGAAAAGCAATTTTATCAATTACTTTTTGTTCGCCTTAGATTTTGCAATTGTAAATCCAGCTGTGTTTGGCCAGCTTTTGTCCTGTCATGTTTTCATTAGCTTGGATACAAGCTCTTACTTCAAGTTTTATAAAAAGTGAAGGCACTGAAATTAGATCCTACTGGAAGCCAGAATGCCAAGTGAAAGGTTACAGTAATTTATTTGCATCTGGATTAGCATGTTCTATGCTAGATTTTGATCAGTTTGACTTCCTTTCGGAATGCTGATTCACTTGCTAGAGAATGATAATACAGGCAGACAACAAAGTCAGTTATCCAGATCTAAGCTATTATAGTCCTTCGGCAGCTGAGTAACCAACCAAAATTGCTTTTCAAAGCTAAGTAGATTGCTCAGGAACACAGGGAAATGTATATGAAGCCCCCAGAGCTGGGTATTCCATATAAATTATTATTCCATACTTCCACAAATCACTATGAACTACACTGAAGATACCGAGCGATGCTAAGTTAGACTACATAGTAAAGAATCAGTTCTGAAAATACATAACAGTCAAAAAACCTCTTTTTTCTGGTGGTTATGAGATATGCAGCATTATGCCACACATAATCAGATGTTCATATGCTATCATATGTATGTTCATATCCTATCAAAGAATTGGTTATATGTGCTTAAGTAGTGTGTAACTAAATTGATTTCATGCAAAAACATCAAGCAGTTCATGTCTGACTTGAGTCGTGGCTGGAGGCCTTAGAGGCACAAGCTCTTCACCTGCCCCGTGTTCTGCTTCTGGGTGCATGTGTGACTTCCTAAACCCCAAGTCCTCCAAGCAGCTAAACGTCTAAGCTCTATTGGGAAACCTAAGCAAGTTTCCCCACTTCTGCTTCTCCCAAAATGCTCAATCCTGTAGACTTTATGAATGTATCTGACAGACTTGGGGTCCCATCATTCACAATGGTAATTTACTTAACTAGAAATGAGGCAGGCCACCTCCCTCACCCTCTGCTAGTTATTTAAACAGTATCCTCGTGGCTCACTTTCTCAGAGTGCATTGACTCCTAGGTTCATTTTCATTCTCTGTATGACAAAATCCAAAAAACCTCCTTTCTGGAAAAGTGCTCAGGCTACCAGGTGAGGTTTCAGCTTTGGAAACAGTTAACAGCTCCTTGTTTTGAAACTGGCTCCTCTTTCGTTACTGAATTAGATGTTTTGGCTAAAGGAACCCTAGCTGCATAGCCCGATGGTTAAATCCTCTTTTTGGTAAGAAGGATGAAGACAATGGTTAGCTGTTCCCAAGTCCCTATTTTAAATAATAGGAATAAGTGTTCTGGGCAATTTTTGAAGAAAGTTTTCAAGACTTAGACTCAGAAGATGACTTGAGGGAAAAAATCAGAGATACATCTTCACTTCCCCTTCTTAAATTCTCATTCTCTCACTACGTGGAGCCTAGGGACACAATTTTCACTATTTAAAATATACCTTAAGATTAAGGTACCACCATTTTTTCTTGAGCTGAATTTAAGGTCTTCATTCTACACCCCCCCCCCCAATATATACTATACCTCTGAGACTTTACTAGATCTAGGCAATTGTGTTATTTGAGGGGTTCTTATTAAGGAGTTGTTTCGGGGATTTTCAGATGAAGAAATAGTTCCTAACCGCATAAAATGAGGGAGGAAAAAAAAAGCAAATCCGAGTGGAATAGGTTAGGTCTCGTTTTTTCCTTTTTTTTTTTCCTCTGCAAAATGACACTATCAAAAAACATAGCTCAAGTCAATCCCCAGCAATTCTTCCATTCAGTCCAACATAGAAAATAAAATATTTGTTACTCGATTTTTTTTTAATATGTCAATTTTAAAACTAAAATTCTGCTTTATGAAAACTGGTTTTCAGCTATGCTTTGCTTTAAAAAATAACCATATTTTGTCAGATTCTTTTCCTCAGTAAATATATTTTTTTTCCTGAGATATTTGCTAATTCAGGGTTTATTGCCATACATTACAATTATATATGGTCTTATATAAAAGATCCTCCCACTAGTACTATTGAAATATGCACAACTATTATTCAAAGAAAAATCTCACTTTTGAAAAGTCACATTTTTAACAAGTGCAATTTCCAAGTAAGTTCTGGTTCTGGCCTTTGTTGCAATATTGAAAGGCTTTAATCCTTTTGATGAGATGAAACATGGCATTGTTCTCGAAATCTTGGTTTTTTTCAGATATACAAAAAGCTTTCCAGACAAGTCCAAAATTTCCTTTGGCAATCTCTAATAAAAACAAAGAAAAATTTTACTTAGCAATGACAAATATTTCTAATCCAAAGAAGACACAGCTTTTTTGGTTTTTTGCAGTGTTACTGCTTTTGCCAGTATTTTTTCCTCACCAAAATTTTTCATTCTTTGTTACAAAATCTATTTCCTCTTAGACAAGTTGCCTAATTAAAAGTAATCTTTAATGCAAACATGAAAAGAAGCTTTTCTATAGCTACCCTTTGCCTTTCTGCAGAGGAGAATAAATGTAATGTTCTACATCGTCTGTCTAGCTCATATGACTAGTGACAGAAAAATTAATTCCAAGCCTATTTCTACTTCAGCCACTTATTTGCACCCTGTTGGTGCATGAAGGGCAATATTTACGTGGAGTTATGGTGACATCAAGTGGTTAGCTAAACGATCCCTGCAAATATAAAAATATCAATATATACTTTAGATGTTGGAGAGGAAGCCAATATAGGAATCTACCAACAGGTAATATTAAGAATATCTTACCTCTTTGATATATTAGTGAACTTCCAGTTCCATACGATGGATTAAAATCTAAATTTTAAATGTATCATCAAGATGTGTGACATTAAATGCCATTAATGAAAACCAAACCATCATATTTAGTTCTTGAGGTAGAGTTCAAATGCAAGGGACTGACACTGAAATGAAAAACAGTATTCAATATCAAACCATCTGAATTACTCTTTTACCTTGTGCTAAAACATACCTGGGTTACTCAGCCAGCTGCTGTGCACTCGTTAGGAAAATGGAGAGAGCGATAATTATCTTCTGATAGGATTTTTGTGATTGAGTTAACAAGTTAATATCTACAACTTTAATTGCATGTTCCAGTTCAATGACAACACAGCCTCATAAAGGTAACAAATAAAGTTCTATTTTTTCTACAGTAGGCTGATTTCTTTAAAATTTTGTACTGTCAAAATTCCAACCCTTTCAAGATCATGACTGGTTCCTGAGTATGAAGTTACACATCTTAAGAGTCTCCATTGAGTGCATTTTCTTCACCAGCTTGTTTTTCACTCGGTTTCTTAAGGGGATGACTTCTCCATCTCCTCTCCTACAGTCTGTTTGCTACCCTCAGCCCCTCAAAACTAGTGCAATGACTTTGATCACTCACCATCCTCCGCCAATGTCACATCAGAGTTTCTTGCTTCAAGGCTTGCTTGAGCCCACTTGTTTGGATGGCCTTCAAGAGAGCTTAGCTGGGGAATAAAGACTCAATATGAAATCAATAAAAGATAAGATTTCTGTGGACCGAAGAAGAACTACAGAATTCAGACTCATCAGAATATTGCTGAAATGGTAGCTGAGAAGCACAGAGGGAATACTGGATGAAGTTTGTTTGAACTTGTATGTACTGATATAAAAATTACAAGTTAACTTGCAATTTAATACAGGGGCAGTATAATACCGTGGCTGTATAATACTGGCCTAAGTTGCAGAAAAGATGTCATCTCCTTTCTTCAGTTTGATGAAAGCCATTAGCATTGAACACCTTACTTGACTAGTCCGCATCTGTCAATATATTCCAATAACTTCACCTTTGTCTGTGAACCATATTTACATGAAAGGATTTTTATATATATGTGTGTGTGTGTGTGTATATATATATATACACATATAGTTGTTCTTCTTGTTGAGTGATTCTCAGAATACGAATGATTAGTTCTGGTACACCAAGTCTTATTCGCAAGTTTAAGATGCAAATACAATTTTAGTAAATAAAGAAAAATTCTGACATGAACTGTATATCCTTTAGTGGAGACTCTCATAAAAACATTATGTATGAGAAGCAATATGGGGCAAAAATCACATGGCTGCATTGCTTTGGAAGATACACAAAATAAAAAACATTAATCAGCCTGCTCACAGGACTATTTAAACCAGAAATCCCATTAAGTGCTTAAATTGATTTACTCTTCCCTCCCCCAAAATAATAAAATAAAATTCCTCAAGTGTCTATTAAATCAGACAATAAATAAAGGTAGGTAGGTAAAATCCTTGGGGAAAGGAGGGACCTTAAGGCCATCTGATACATATTTCATACCTCTTCTATTTCTCCATCTTTTTTTTCATCCTTGTTGAAATTCATACATACACAATGTCATAAGCTAGTGTTGGTTTGGATTCAATTTATTTTACCAAAAAAACAAACAAACAAAAAACCCACCCCAATTCATGCGAACTGAGGCCAAAATAGTCTAGTCAAATAATGTTTTTTTCATTTATATTCACTGCCATGTCTCTCCACTGAAGTTAATGCATTTTCCCTGAAAGGTAATTCATTTCAATTTAAATCAATACAGTATCTTTGAACTAATGCCTTCCAGAGATGCCATGTTTGAACAAACAGTGGTGTATTTGTGTAAATTACAAATTTCATTGGTAATTGCACCAAAAAAAAAAAGTGCTCAAGAAAAAACTTTTGCTTATAAACAGTACAGAGCATGAACACAAATAATCCAGATTTTGTTTTGTTTCATTATGATTTGTTATTCAGGGGTTTTATGAGCTTTGACATAGAGGAGGGAAGGAAAAAGCTATTTATATATTTAAATACAAATGGGTGTAATTCTTGCTGAAAAATGAAGCAACACTTTCACAGAAGGAATGACTACTTTTTGAGTTCGGTTTTTTGGGGTTTTTTTGGGTTTTTTTTCCATATGTTTCAGCATACCTGGGAAGACTGGCCCAACCTGGGAAGACTGGCCCAGACTGGAATAGGGAACCTAAAAATCCACATTGGTTTAAACCTGTGCTACCTAACTGAATATAATCTCTCAGATAACACATTATAGGAGGGTACAGGGATGGGAAAAGGGTGTTTTTAATTTGTCGCTTCTTGTTTAGCGCAAGACAGTAATGTGTGCCATCAAACAAGAGGTGGGAGAGCCCCGATTTATAAAGTATTTGACTGTCATTCTCAAGTTCCCCTTCCAAATAATCTGAAAGAAATTTCCTTTCGGCAGTGGTTTTCAGTCTGAAAGTGATGATGCCCTTTGAGGGATCAAAGGGATTATAAAATGCTGGAAAGAGAAAGCAGTAACTGCATTTGCTGGCTGGAAATTCTTGCACCAGCCGGGAACCAGTAACCACCTTCAGTTGCTGGCAGTAGCTCAGCCTCTTTATGACAGGGGAAAGAGAGGGTTTGCGTATGTTTTTTGCCCGATTTGGCATCAGGGGAGTCAGATAAATTCATAACTCATAATCGCTTGGACGTACAGGATAAAACCACTTAGCAGTCATTTAACTTTAACTTTTCAGAAGCTCTAATATTCAAAGAGTTCACCCTGACCGGGAAGCAAAATAAACAACTTCAGTGGTAGAGATATTTTTTAAAGTAGAATATGAACTGCAACAAGGGCTTAAAGGGTTTGTTTCCTTCTCCGCCTGTCTCCTCTGTATTTGTAATTTTCTAACAATAATGTACGAGCTACGGGTTGTTTTATGAAACCTGGTCTAGCAAAGCCAAATGCTCCTACTCATAGGTTACTGAGCACTGTTTTGCAATTATTTGCAAATGGTGAATTTCCAGGTGTGGATTTAGGGAAGAGACTGGGAATGCGGTTCTGCCCTACCACGCTGTTTCCTTTCTCCTGCTCCTCTGAAGTATTGCTGACTCTGTCTTGTGATTCATGCCGGGAAACTGCAGAGATGAAGGCCATAATCTTCTTTCCCTCATTCATGCTGGACTTGCATCATAGTATGGATTTTTATATTTTTATTTTTACATTGAGCTTCAAATTTATCCCCTTCTTCATACACTGAAAAAACAAAGCCTGTATTGTAAGTACAGTTTAGAGCCCAAACTCCATCTTCAGCATGTCGCCATCTAGGCCTGTTTGAACAGGACTAGTCACTGGCAAAGAAAACAGTTTATATCTGTGTAAGACAATTCAGTCCTGCGCAGAAACATCTGAACTAGTTCTAAGTGGCATCTAAGAGCATCAGTAGCAGGAACATGGCATTAGCTGTGAAAGTTTATTTATCCTCTGTTTCTATACAATGTTTGTACTATATATTCCTAACTTTAGAGACTCACAGTTGCAGGAGGAATGTGAGCGGGTTATAAAAATGTTAATTGCTTTCGTTCTAGTCTTGCAAGTAAAAAGGAAGACCCTTCAAATTTAGCACATACAGAAGCATGGGATGGGTTTCTCTACCAATGTTGCTTGTTAGCGACTGGTTTGTTTTGAGCACCTGAATATAAAACATTTGCTTTAAGACCAGTGGTGTATTCGGAGGAGTTTGCCCTGCAAAAAGTCTAAGCATGTAAGAGCTACAAGAGTCCATCTGTGGACAAGGCAAGAGACCTATACCTGAAGTAATTGCCTTCTGTAAGACCAGAAAAGGAAAAGAATATGAAGCTGCTCTTAAGGATCACAGCTTAGTAAATAGCACTGCGCAGATTAGATGGCAGTGACTGAGATACCTAGATAAGGGTAAAAGGACTTAGAATAGGCATATTGCCTGCGTAAACAGTGCATTCTAGCATCTTTTAGGCGCCAATTCTCATACAACCATCCCATACCAGTATTGTTCAAAATGATGACATGACCCAACTTTATTTACCTCCCATGTTTTGAAAGAAGATCTCCCAGCATAATGGTAGGAAGTTACCCGGTCAGTTTGTCAGATATGTCAGTCACCCAAAGTCTCAAGTATATGCTTCATCCTCTTTTCTTTTTCATACTGTTGTCTCCTTTAGCCCATCATATCGCCATCATCGTTTCCTGAGAGAGAATACAGAGGGGTGCTGATGTGAGATATATTTAAGAATTTCACTGTAGTTTTTTTTCCATTACTCTATTTTTTTCTATCACTCTGTCTTTCTGTTTCCAGTTCACTGTATGGATGGGTATTGATCTTTAAATACAATACCTCTAAATCTTTCCTTATGCTTTTGACGGCTGCCTTATTTATGATTTTTTTTTTTTTTTAGAAGCCAGGAACACTTAACACAGTTCTTCCTTGAGATGTCATTAAAATATGCTAACTAAGGTAAATGTGTAAGAGAGAATGCAGACATTTCTAAAGGTTGTGATCTATGACAACGCTTCTTAGCTTTAAAGTTAGTTTAATTGAATTAATTGTAGCATTGAAGAAACTGAAGAACAAAGAGAGCTCTGACTCTGAATGTATTAATGGGAAATATTTGACCTTTTCAATATGTTACATTTTGATTGGCACTCCTTTCTGTTGGAGCCCTCTTAATAATCATTTCGTTATTTTTTCCTGATGAAAAATAAGGTAGGTGTGTCAAAAAGCCAAAGTACAGCTGAGATAATTGGAAAGATCCAAAATGTGAAGTGTGCAAGTATACGTGTACACACTCTTCCATAATTCAGAAGATGCTAGCAGTTGGGGTCTCATTTTGTTGGCAAAGCTTATAGTGAAAAGAAAAAGCTAGACCAAGTTAAACCTGATTTGTCATATTAGAATGCTAATTTTGGTTTGCAGAATCTTAACAGAGGCCTTTCTTCATAAGTTTTTTTCTCTGCTAAAGACTGTTCCCTGCTATATATATGAGAATAAAAACCATATGTAATGTCATTCATGTTATTTATTAATAGATCTGTCTGAAAGGTGGAAGTACCTTTTAAATGTTTAGGTTAGTAGGAGATTTTTTGACTTTGTAAGACTTAATCGGTTTTCTCAGAAAGCAGCAGGAATTTCACATGTCACGATATTTACCCCAGTATGTAAGCATTTCTTTTACCTCCTCCTTCTTTATCTTCATTACTGGGTACATGCTGTTCCTGTCCTTGTCTTGCATTGTGCTGTGTGCAGCCTGTCCAGCTCCACCACCCTGTGTTTATATGTTGCTTGTTCCACAGTGCCTTGATGTTTTCAGGTCTCTCGCTCCTCATTGTTATGTGCATTACATACCAAAAAAGTTAGGTAAATGGCCCTTCATCAGCCTAGGAGAGTTAGCCCTTTCTCCCTTAGAGCTTATATACCCTTGCCACAGTCTGAAGATTTCGGGATCAGCTTCCGCAATATGCCGTAGCTGCTACGGGAAAAAAATCCAGGTGGCAAACTGTCTCTTTAGCCTATGCACTGCTTCCCATATTTAGCTTTTACTGGAAAATGTTACTGCTGAAAAATTTTCCATTTTGCTCTTGTTAAACGAAAACAGAATGAAAGCGGTAATGTGAGAGTTCCTGATGTTTACTGGTTTATTGAAAATACCCAATTTCACTTTACATGCAAATCTTCCCTAAACCCTCAGAGGTTAGGAAAGGTGTATTTGTACACAGCCAATATCTCTTTCTGTAGTGCAGTGATTCTATGCAAAACCAGACCAGAAATTGTTTTTCTTATACAGATTAAAGCATGCTTGAGGCAAAAATCTGGGCATGTTTTCAACTGATGAAGAATTTGTTTGTAGGCTACATAAGCACCATGTTTCTGGGCTGCTGCTGCATCTCTTTAACCTCTCTTTAAATTGTTTAGAACAAAATACTCAGATTTTCCAGCTTTGATATCTGATCAGTATTTTCCCCATGAGAAGTTAAAAGGTCATTAAGTGTTTTGAGCTGGTTCAGCTTAATTTATTTATACTGTATTTCAAATTGTCAAAACATTCACAAAAAGCCTCAAAACGTGCCTTTGCCTGTGTAGGAAGAATAAATATATTGTAAATAACTTTCTAACCTCATTTTAAATTCCTGTCTTCTGGGCTTTGGTTCTGTAAGTAGAAAAACACTTCACATTCAGCACATCCCCAGATCACTTTAACCTCTTTGGAGATGCATTTCAGGAGCCTTGATGGATCTCTTGCCCAGCAGCCGGCCTTGGGAAAGTATACTCTTTATGGTAAGCCGAGTGCCACATGCAGTAATCTATCAGAAAGTGAACCGCAAATGTAATGGAAGGTTGAAACAGATCATTTAGCATTGTGACATTATTTGTGAATTTGGCGCTACGAGAGAGATTTTCGTCATGCGTATGGTTGATGTTGATCTGAGGTTGTGAACGTGACTGGCAAACTGTCTTATCCCCCGTGTCTGAAGAGTTTTGAAGCATAACTTAACCTGCGAGTTATTTCGGCCTCTCTGGAACCCTTTAAGACTGGGACTGATAACATCTCCCGCATAAGGTGCTCCACTGAAGTGACGCTGAATGGTTGTGATGCCTTTCCGATTGCCTACAAAGCAATTTGGAAGGAACCTAGATTCACTTTTATTAACCCCAGAGGTCTCTCCATTTGTTTGGCTTTTCCAGTCCGTGTCCTCCTTTCACTGTCCAGCTAAATTGACAGAGCACAGAGTCCTGTTCCATATAGCATGTGTCTTTGTAGGAATCCCTTTAAAAGCTTTAGCACTTAAGAAAAATCAATAGCGCTTATGATGTCTTGCAGGCCTCCCCTCTCCTGCACGCTAAATTCTCGTCAGCCCATTATTAGCTTGCCTTGAATTACTGTTGGAAAAAGAAAGTAAACATTGCATCTTGAAAGCACTCATGTGGCATTGCACTTGAATAACGTTGTCTATCTTTCCTTAATGAATTTAGTGGAACTGTGTTGTCGGTATATTTAGAAAGAGAAAGAAGAGCTGTGCAAAATGCATTGCAGGCACTGAGCCAAGTGTATCTATTATATAGAAATCATTGAAATAAAATGAGCCCATGGAAATACTGATATTTCAGATAACTCTTTAAAATATAAATGGTCTGGATGATACTAAAACTTATTTTTCTCCAAATATACTTTAAATTAAAAAAAAAAAAAAGCCCTGCAAGATTAACCTGTGATTTATTGTAGGAAATAAAATATTGAAATAAAAAGGGCAGTGAAAAACTGAAGAAAAAAAATAGATGATTGAGCAACACTAAGGAAGGTATTTAGCAAATAAAAACAGTGAATGCAGAAACACCTAAATTTCACACATCTAGTGCCCGAGTGTTATCTTATGGTTCCTAGGCTTGTGGACAGTTACTTTGTCTTGGAAAGGGATCTAGAAGAATTTAATTTGGACCCTGTTCCTCACGACCGGAATTAAAAGCAGAGGTTCCTACATCAGGGTAGAGAGTAGTTTTACCTGCTATTCACAGGTCAGTATCTCTTCTTGTTTATAATGTACATCCTTTGCATTTATGTGTGGATTCTAAGCATGTTGGGGTGTAAGTGGTTAGAACAGCAGTGTCGAGTATATGGGTCCAAGTTTCAATCCCCTGATTTGCTTAATAGCCTCAAGTGTTCATCGCTACAGAAAATGACTTAATTACCAGAGTACTGGCTACTACAGCAGTGCTTATGCACCTATTCAGGGAGGGTGGGGAATTTTCCGTTTACATGTTGAAATCTTTTTCCTTAAAATAAAAATATTAAAGATTTTTTTCATTCCAGAATTAGAGCGCAAACTATGCATGATGCTGTAATGTAGTGATGATGAAATTTCCCGGAAAGGGGCAGGTTTTGGTCATGCAACATTTCTGAATGTTTGTAATCATTCATAATGATTGAATGGTCCTTGGAGATGAGCCCGTAAACTGAGCCTACATCTTCTTTCAGAGTTTGCCCTGTACATCATGTTGAAGAGACATGATCACTTAATGAATCTTGATTTTCTTTATATATTTCTTTTTCTGCTCAGTGAGATAGGAATTGTCCTTCCTGAAAATTGGTGTTTAGATCATGTTTTGCCAATATGAACAGCGTGAGGTTAAAATTCACTGGGCATAAGTGCAAGGCTCCTGCAAGGTCAGTGCTCTCTCCTCACATAGAAGAGGAGAGGCCTGTCTGCTTCAATTGAGTTTTAAATTAAAGCGTTTGTGTGAGGCCCTGTATTAGTGAAAACACCTGTCAGAGTACGTGCGTATCCTCAGAGGAGACAAGGAGAAGAAAGCCTTGTTTTCTGATCCATATCGGTCTTCTACTTGCAGCACTAAGCACTGGGTGATGAATACAGCGACACTACACAGAGAGTCCAGCTGTGCCCTGTCTGTTCGTGCCTACAGTGCCATTGCATGTTATCAGTTTTATCAGTCGTGCTGCTGCCGGAGATGCTCTAAACCTAGTCAGCGACATGAAGAATAAAAAAAAAAAAAAAGAAAGAAGAAAAAAACCAGAGTCCTTTAAAACAGATTACAAATATTTACATTGGCATAAGAGAAATTTGAGGAAGTGTCCCTCTGTATGGTAGAGAAAAGACATATTGAGCAGGCTTCACAAATGAAGAAGCTGTAAAGTGGAATGACACCTTCAGTTTATTTATAGCCTAAATCTAGCATATTTACTGTCAGACTAAAATATAGGGTGAGTTTTCCCTCTGAATCTGCTTCCTGTGGAGCAACATATTTTTTCTCTGGCTCATTCTACTTTTACCATCAACACTAGCAATATTTCACCCTTTCTTAAACACAGAAATGAGTGGCATTTCACACATACTCTGCAAAACCAGTGGGGTTTGGCATTTTCTATGCCAAAGAGTGTAATGTGAAGCATGGCCAAGAGAGATCTGACTTGTAACTACAAGGAGTGTGATCTTTCCCTTTCCAGTCATCTTTGCTGCCCTACAGAGAAGGCGACTTTGCTTTGACTTCAGTAGCTTTAAGATCAGGGTCTAGTTCCTTCATATGTCATCTCATTCTTGTGTCATATACGAACTGCATCACCTCAGTGCTAATTTTCATCTATTCTGTACTCTTTTCAAAGTAAAAGTGCCCACACTGTTCTTTTTCTTTGCCCCAATATGCCACACTGGTCTGCCACGTTCCTGACCATCTCAGATTCAATTTCAGATCATTTTATGTTGACTTGTTCTTCCTTACAGAGTTATCTGAATTTTAAGTTCTCTGGATAAATCTGCTCTGTGACAGAATATAAACACGCTAACATTTCTGAACCTGTAAAATAAATGTAACCACTCAGCTAGTAGGACCAGGAAGGCCTGGCTTTAGTCACTGTAGTTCAATAGCCACAAAGTCGCCTAAGGGTTATTACTGCGACTTAAAGAAGAGAAAAATACAATCTTTTTTTTTAGCATACAAAGCAGCACTTTTGGGGGATAGTTATACATTAAAAAATAGATAAAGTGGTTTGTGATACCTAAACCGCAGTTCACTGCGACCAGTGAAGGCAGTGAAATCTATCAGACAAAGTAATTTCGTTAGATATCAAAACCCCAGTATATGCTTAAAATCCATGCCCCACTGTAGTAATTTGAATACTTTCTTTTGATATTAAAAAGACTAGGCGTTCATCCCAGAAGTAAACCTTGGTATGTCAAACAAGAAAGAACAGATACCTCTCAAATTTTACATAAAAATTTTACTCTTTGTGAACACTTACAGTTCTATTACTTCTAACTCGAAATTTTCAGCATAGTCCTCCTAGCCTTAAAAACTCCCATTTTCCAAGAGGTATTAGGAAAGTCTGACTTGCCTCAGGTCAGACTACATAACTGGAAAAAAATAATCTTACTCTTCTGGTGTATCATCACATTTATGTCATCCAAAAATGTTTATTTTTTGATCCTTCTTTCATTGTTAGTATTTTAGGGACTATTATAAGGAAAAGATTTCTTCAAAATTCATCTACACGTACAAGAATCATAATTGCTCTGTCAGTGTGCCATAAAAAGATCTTTTTATGATGTATAGATAAATGTCTCTCCAGATAATAAAGTATTCATCCCTCCTGAAACAGCTTCTCAAAATTAAGTTTAAATCAAAACATGAAATAGGTCTGTTTTGCTCAGATTGATACCCGGTATCCATATCAGCACAGTTTAACATGATGGGTAGTCTTTGTTTAGAGGAGACTGAAGTGTATAGCTGAGGTATATCAGCAAAGCTGTTTGAGGATAATTGACCAGTGTCCAGTGATATCAACACATCGTTCATAGGTTTTTGAGAGTAGTGGAGAAAAAATAATGAGTACTCAGAAAAACAAGAAGAAGCTGCTTTTTCATATGTAACATCTGTCTCTGTTTTTATTGCATTCAGTGCATACATTGGTTAAGGTCAATGACTGTCAGTTTAAATTTTGTGCAAACTGGAAAACTGATTTAAAAACAAGATTACTTTAAAATCTGACAGGCAGACAGTAGGCAACCTAATGCATCATTGGAGAGCATCAAAAATTGTGACACAACTGTGACACAAGATTGCGTGAAGGGGTAAGCCATGTATCGTTTTCCTTGATGTTGCGGTATAACATAAACAATTTGAAAACATACCTCTCAGTCAGTGATACTGGAACAAGCTGGTCTGCATCTTTTCCAATATAGATGATGTGGATTCTCAAAATCGCTTTTCGGAAGGTTGTTTTATATATGTTTATATACTGTACTGCAGGAACATCAACCGATCGCTCAGTGATGGACAGTGCATTTCTTTTACAAACGCTTAGGTTAAAAGTAGGCTATTAACCTTTATTCGTTCAAAAACCTTCTAATCAGATCAAAGACTGACCAAAAAAGCCGCCACCCAAAACCAAACAAAACAGAAACAGGAAAAGCTCTAAACAAACACACGACAGACAGGGAAATGAAATCCATTGGGAAAACTTGTTTGTCATCATCTGCCACTGTTCTGCCCACTCTGATGGGTAATCATTTTGCACAGTTTCTCCAGATATCTTTTGCCCTGTGGGAGAGATGACAGTGCTTTTCATCCAGTCTCCAAACTAGGAAAAATTGTGGTCAAATATTCACAACTGCCAACTTCAAAGCAATTTTTCCATGGCAACCATACCTCAAAAGCCTGGAGTTGCAGAACTTGCCAATTAGCAACTCCAAAGGGGGCCATTAGCTCCTTCAAAAACGTAGCGGACACTGTTTTTAATCACCGGTTGTTTTCAGCCTTACAGCAAACACTACACAAATACTAACCACACAAGTGTAAGCCTGACTACTTAGGAAGAAGTTGATGATGCATGAAAAGAACAACACATATCAAGCTACATTTTTTTAAATAAAGAATAATTATCCTGAGTAAATCACCACTGCTAATTTATTGTTGTTTAATTAAAGCAGGTTTTATTTTCTCGTTATTGCCAATGGTAAACCATGCATAACAGCCGCAAAATTTGCTTTCAGTAGGACTCCTCAGTTATAGTGCTACTTGGGAATGAACAAGTACCATAAAGCAAGGAGTATCTGCATAAATATGGACCTGTAGAAGGGACTGCCTCGCTGTCTAAGGCTCCTGTTCATAAAGAGAAGAAAGACGGGAGAAAATAAACATAGATAGAAAATAGAGAAATCAAGGACACTAGCTTATTAGCTTTTAAAATCTCTCTGACTCCTTTGAAGTCTATGGAAAGTTAGGTCATTAGCCATGAAGCCTAGATCTATATTTAGTTAAGATTTTCCCATACGTACGAAGGAAAACCCAAACCTTTGTAATTAAAAAAAAAAAACCAACAACCTATATTTTCATGAGCTATTTTAAAGTAATTTCTTTATTCACATAAATGATGTGCCATGTCCTTTAGAGGTCACATGTATTTCAGCAATGGTAGTAAGAAAAACATGAACTTTATCTATTCATTTAAATAGGATGTCATTTGTGAAGCCCAATTATTCCCATTAGCCATTTACACTGTAACACTGCTAACTAATTTATCACTTACCATCCTGTCATAAAACCCCAGTTATCCGGCCAGTCTTGTGTTGCTGGCTGTGTTCACGCCACTTTGACATCTGGTGCATTTGAGAGGAATAGCTGTGCAAATTTTGAACATGTAACCAACTTGGGGACCTCTCCCCGCAGCAGAGAGGCATTTTCTTTTACATGAAATCGGGATCGTTTCGGGAGAAATGAGGCGCGCAGGGTGTTACGTGGAACCTGCCTGACCCGTCTGCATGCCGATGCGTAAGCTGGCTGCTGGCTGGATGTGCTCTCCCAGGGGGCCTTACCGCTGTTACTGCCCCACGAGCCTCTGTAAAGCAGCCCAGGCTCCCTGTCAAAAGCCTGGGTGAGTCTTGACAGATCAGGAGAGCAGTGGGAGCAAAATAAGATCACGTTTTAGCAATTTAAAGACGGATTCTCACACACAGATATTACCCTCTCTCCAGTAACAGGCCTGAGAAACTCATAGCTGTATTTGTCAGGAATGGCGCTAATCAATGGTTCTAATATACCTTTTTTCATGATTCCAGTCTTTTAGCAGGCTTAGTGGTTCTGAAATACTCTCTGAGAACCAAACCCAAATAAATAATACTTCTTTTATTATCATCTCTAAGTAAGGTAGGAAATTTGGGGTTACAGGGATCTCTCAGGTATTATTTGTATGTGCTTGCTTACTGTCCACCAAATGAAGCTTGTTTTATAATATCAAAATCAGCTGCACGTTCTACAGGCAGGTTTGGCTGTGAAATAGCAGTCATTGCTAACACACACACACACTCTGAAAGGAAGCTGATGAAATTTCATAGCATTTCAGCTGAATAGACAGTGCAAATTTTCTTGTGTATTCCTTACTAGCATTTCGCTGTTAGCTGCCTAGCTTCACAGCAGAAGAGATATTACTGCTAGTCCAGACCGCGGGGGTTTTTTAAATACATTTCCTATAAGCAAAGCCTGATGATGTGCCCTTTCTCTGAAGCTGTCATCAGGTGCTGGAGTCAACAGCTATGAGTGGGGAAAGGATGCATATCATAGCGGTACACAGGCTGGAAATTGAAGCCTCAAGTCTAAAAAAAAATAAGTCTTAAGGGGAAACATTTATCTGCTACAGATACAGAATATATTTGACTGTTAATGGTGTGATCTTTGTGGTGCCCTAGCTTAACTGCACTTCGTGATAGTAGGCTAAGAGGGTCCTTGCAATATAAAAGTAGGATGAAGGCTAACTTGAGGGAAACATAGAAGTTGCCTCACAAAGAATTCCCCTTAAATGAAGTTCCTAACTCATGTGAGCTAGTCATTCTGACAGAAGATTCAAGAAAGGTCAATAAATAAGAAGAAATAGATCAATTATGTTTTTCTTATTTCTTCTTTCCCTTCATATTTCGCTTTCTTTGTACGTTCTTTCTTTGAAAGAACAGGTTGAAAAGGACACGGTAATGAAATTTTTAAACAAATAAAATACTGTCATCTTCTGTTGGATGTGTACAAGATGTTTTTAAAAGTAGCAGTCACGAAAAAAAACCACCCCAACCAACTCCTTGCAAGACCAACAAAGCCGAATTAATAAAAGATAGGATCTTTTGGGCGTTTTTTGTTTGTTTTTTTTTTTTCTTAGCACTACATGAAAGTCTGTGGCAAAATTATTTTCCCAAAGGTATCCTGCTGAAATAACCAGGGATAGTTATGGATGCCTTCATGGTCCAGTTCTGTGTTATCTTTGTAGGTCTGTTTTGCACATGATGCTGCTTCTTTTCTACTGTGGATGTCCCTCATATCCCATGGGAGCACTGGGCAAATGAGCCCGGAGTAACTGCACCAACTACCGCGTAGACTGCCAATAGGCAGGTAGATAAAAAGAAATCTCTATTTACCAAACCACCATCCTCTGTTGATAACAGTTCTGCTCCAGAAGCAACATTATCTTCCCTCTGTATGGTATGGCAGAAAGAAAGAAAGATGAAATATATTCTGAGAGTGGTAATTTTGCCAAATGTCCCCCCGCCAAAAAAAAAAAAGTTATATCAAAACTACTAACAATGCCAAGTCAATACAGACAGGCATGGGCAGATGTGTGCCTTCTACAGCTGTTCTCAGGAAACCAGCTCCTGCCTTGAAACTCTTTGTGGATGCTTCTGTGAGGCTGAACCTTGACTAATGTGTCTTAACAAATTCAAGGTGCTTTTCCATGAAATATTTAAACATTAACGGGACTAAAAGTTGAGTGTCTTAAGTATCTCAAAGGAATGACCTAGGTCCACTCTCACACATCTCCTTGTGCTTCCTTTCACAACATCTGTTTAAGTCATCTGTGCCATCCAACAGTTTCCCCCAGTGGCACGGGAGCACACCCTGTTTGGTGGGTAGGACACGCATCTGCAGTCTGGTCCCAACGGAACCAGTTATTCACATAGCTCTTGGTAGAGGTAATTGAAATCCACTGGAAACCTCTCACGTGATCTTTCCATCATCACACTCTTTACTCTCATCTAGAGCATATTCACTTGATACCTGTGGTATGATTTTATACAGCATTACTGCTTAAAATCTATCACCGCTGGTTCTTTGAAAAAGAAGCCAATCAGAAACAAACTTGTCATGGTCCTGTGCTGTATTTTTACCAAGTGTTTCCAAGACAAATGCATCCCAACACTCAACAGGGGCACGTACTACCACTCTAGTCCCAATGCATAGGTAGCAATCTTCTCCCGCCTCCACAGTATACTGGTTTTCCTTTTTCCCATTCCTAGTGAATGCATGCATGTGTGTGTTACGTTTAGCATTGTGCAGTCTCCTTTTCTACTTGTGCTCTTACACCTTATTTCTTTTAACATCTGCTTCATTTATAGCATAATTTTATAGCAGATATATCAAGAGTCAAATATTTCTAAACAATTCTCATCACTCATGTGAATTCCTTCACCATGAATCAATATCAGAATCAATCCCAGGACATTTTGAGCTCCCTCTCATCCTTTTATTTCTCTTCAGACACAGTGCCAATAATTCTATTAACTTTCTGGCAAGAGACATGTGAATTCACTATCACATTCAGCACATCTTGCACCAAAAATCTGAATTTCAGTTACCTTGTGGGGCAGAAATACGCTCGCTAGAGATACTGTAACACATCAGAATTAAGACATAAATGACATAAATGTATTTCCTGCAGCTGTATCCTTGACCTGTTCTGTCCCAGTACAGTTTTTATTATTTTTTCCCCTGTTGCTTCTTTCTCCACTTTTTATTGTGCTCATTTACTGAGTCGCACGGCAAAGCTGGTGCAGTCAAGACCCTCTGCACTGCTCTTATAGGAAGCCCCAAAAGCTGAGGGTCAGAAGCGCTTTCCAAGTCATGACCCCATCACTGGAGTCGAGAGCATAGGGGTACCGTGTTGTTCAGGCTCTTGGAGTGAGGGAAAATGGATTAAGACTGCTCAAGACTCACAGGCTCCAGCTTACCATGGAGAGGGGGCTACATGGTATGCAGTGATGTAATGTCACACCTTCCTTCTTCAGCATCCTGATTGCCTTAAAAGGGACTTTTAGGCTGAGGACCTCAGCTTTAAGCTATCCATTTCTTTTGTTACGGTCTTTTAGCACTTCAGACTCAATTTCCCATGTGTCACCTCCCCAGGATTTAGTTGCGTTCATTCTTGCATTCAGAATGCTCTGAAATTTTTCCTGAAACTTTTTCTCTGCATTCCTTCCTTTCCCTCCCCTCTAGCTTCGAGTGTTTAATTGCAGCTCCGTGCCTTCATTCCTTTTATGAAACAAACATAGACTTCTTGCTTGCAAATTGTGTGTCGCTCAGTCCCTTCTTCCTTAAAATCATGCATTCACAAACCCCTTCTTTCGTAAAATCACTCTCTGTACTAGCGTAGTCTCTTCAGCTTCTCTTGGAACTGATGCCTCTTTTTAAAATTGATTTTATGTGTAGTTTTATTTTGGTTTTAATTACGCTTTTGTCTTCCCGATGCAGCACAGTTGTGACTTGTCAGTATTCGTAATCACTGTGTACACATGCATAATCCTGTAGGTACCGACAGATTGCTAACCTCTCTTTTTGGACTGTTACTTTTGAAAGAGGCAGGTATTTGAATGATATATTTCAGTGGTTACTCCCTTTTATCATTGCTTTTATAGACTCAGTTACATCTGTATGTAACTCCAGAGGACGATAACACTGGTTGTGTTGGTTTTTTTTTTCAAATGAGTAATGTTTTTATCTCACTTACCTATCTTATATGTGCTACATATATCTCACTTCTTCTATGTGATGTAGATAAAAATGTGAAAAATGCATATCGTGTCAGTTATAATAAACTCAGGTCCTCAGGCTAAAGTGCATCACATGTCCTACACACCTGGGTGGTACACTAGTAGAACGCTCCCCAAACTATTAATATCATTTGTGTTAAAGGATAAACTGTATTTTCCTAGCTATTTTTTTTACACACAATTTTAATTTTTATAACATCGCTATCTTTTAAACATCTATTTTACAAAGGCCAGCGGGTGATTCAAAGTTAAAATCATCACGTGTGTCACACACGATCCCAGCACTTGTAATTTCACACACCTTAATCGCACACCTTAAAGCAAAAATTCCATCTTCACTGTGTCAGAGCTCATTATCAACTGCTTTCTGATAGCCTCATACACTGCTGCTCTCAATATTGGTTCTAGAAAACATGTCCACTGAACAAGAACAGAAAATCCTGCGTTAAATTTTTTGTGTGCAATGGTGAAAAAATATACTTGTTTCCAAGCAAATGTGCTGACACAGATTTTTAAGGGGCCTGCTTTGACTTTATTAATTAATGGCATTTGTCCATTGCTATTATCCTCTGTTAATGGACAAGAAATATATAGAGGCATTTCTGGTACACAATATCTTTCCTGTCAGTGACTTTATAAATATCATATATATGACAGCACCACTGCCATGTACATGAGAGTTGATAAAGGAAAGCATCACTAAAGCTGCCTAAATTAAAACTGGAAGAAAGAGAAACAGGATTTAGATGAACTGAAATATATTTATATGCCTATATTACATGGAAAAGACAAAGATAGCCAACTGCAAGGAAATTTGCACATCAGTACAATATTGCCTGATATTTCTAGAGGATTATTACAACATTTTGTTGTTCTTTTTTTCCATGAATAATGGTATTATATCCCAAGCGTTTGATCATTTCTGAAGTGGACTTTCCACTGATGTACTTTATAAAAATGTCACAAGGGATTAGCAGAAAATGAAAACTTCGTGATATACCTTACACCATCTTTGGTAGCAATAGCAGCACTGCGTTTTTACTATGGATTGGAAGTCCAGATAAAGACAAATTTAACAAACTTGGAGAAAATATAAGCTAAGCTGTATTTGCAGGTTTATTATTAGAATATTACTGAACTCCAAATAGCCATGTTGGTTTTATCATAGCTTACCCACTTCTCCCACTGGGATTTCACGGGTGCAAAGGAAAATTACTTTTTGCTACACTCACTCTGGTGTGACTGGATGAATCTGGGAAGAAGAATTGAGTCTATTGTAGAAATTCTCCAGAACTCTATAGAATCACAGAATAATTTAGGTTGCAAGGAGCCTCTGGCCATCTTCAAATCCTCCTTCATGGTTACAAAGGTCAGGACATATACACATGGCAATTTGTGGAAGTGCAATGTGAATCAGACCAGTGCAATGCTCTGGTATTAAGCAACTCTGCATGATAGCCGAACTGTGGGGGTATTGCATGGTTCAGAAAGAGCTGCTGGAGACGTGGAAAACAAGAATGTTTTGAGCCAGCTTCTTTCAGAAAAAAAAAAAAAGTAAAAAAAAGTACGTGGCACTATTCATGCAGTCGACACCTGGCGCATACTATTGTTCTGCTAGCTTGATTTGCCACTACAGGCTGAAAAATTCATCAGTCATCTTACAGAGATATCACATCAGTTTTAACTTTGATTGTGACAGCTTAATTTTGGTTTGCAGAGATGAGGACCTCCTTTCACATTTTACGTGATTATTTTTTAAGACTGATGTAGAATCAGTTTCTTTCACTAGTTGGAACAAGGAAAAGTAAAAGGACTTTTATTTTATTTTCCAGGTTTGAATTTATCCCTTGTCTAAAAATGCAAAAGAATGACTATATATATATATATATATGCGCCCACACACACATTCTTTTACCTTTACAAAAATCTTGGCTACTCAGTGATCCTGAATCCCTCACTATCCTTTTCTTCCGAACCATAGGTGTTCGTGACCATTGAAGATTTTGGTGGATCTGTTGACTGTGGGCAGCGCAGGACACAGTTACGCAGGAGACTCTCTTGATTCATCAGATTCCCTATCCCTATGCGTTCATGCATATTAAGAATTTAGGGGGCAGATGTGTAGTGAGAAGACAAGAGCATGGAACTACTGAAGACCCAGGGCCTTCCATGATTCTTTTTATGAAATGAAAACAGTATTTATATATATATATTCACCTGCCTCTTCCTGACATGGGATTGGCTTTCCACAGCCTCAGGGATTGCTTCTAAGAATAAGACAGTAATGGAAGTAGCTTTGGGGGTGAGGGAGAAAAAAAAAAAGAAAAAGAAAAAAGAAAAAAAGCCTGCTTTAAAGAAATTGACTAATTCTCTCTTTTTAAACCCCTAAAGGTTAGTTCAGGGCTTGCTATGTGTTTGGTTTTATTTGTTTGGTTTTCTGAACCTTATTGGAATAATGCAGACTAATTTCAAATGGAAGAAACAAACAGCTAGGAGAAGCGATAGTCTGTAATACAAAGGAAGAAAAAATACCAACACAACCCACAGAGGTTTTATCTAGAAAGATCCTTTCTGTTTGAACAATTGTGAACTATAAATTGCACAGTATATCAGTTATCTTTTTTTTTTTTTATGCCGTTCTCCTCCTCACTGCTGTGATGGAGAATCAGCCCGCCCTTTCTTTTTCCCACCTCAGCGTTATGCCCTTCTAGTGGAACTGCACTACGTCGAAACACATTTTTTCTTTCGCTTGCTGTTCCTGTTGGAAATCTCGTGCACCTGCAGGCAGATGTATTCACAAGTACAAGGCAGTTCTTTCCCTGACATGTGCTGAACCTGAAGGAAGCATAATGAAAACCGTTAGTATTCTGCTTTTGACAGCGAGTCCCTAGGAGTAACCTTCAAAAGGTGCAAACATGTAACTCACTGGTATTACATGGCTCCCCTGGGACCACGCTGCCAAGAGGACGGAGATTGCAACAGAGCCCACGAAGCTGTTTTAGTTCAAACTGCAGCCTTGCAAGATCCTAACGCTGGAGACCCACAGCCCGCGCCCCAGCTAGCCTCATGGTCACCGCACAAACCTTACGGCACGTAGCCTAAATATTACTCTGCACCAAAGTGCTGCTGTGGTACTTGCTGCTTTCTTTCTACCCCCAGAAAAAAAATCAGTGTCACCTCAAAATGCTGAGGCTCACTGAGACTCAAACTCTTCACGCTGTGAGCTCTGCTTTTTTTTCGTACAGCTGACAGGCAGAACTCTTTCATGGACCAAAGTCTGACCTGGACAGTCATCAGTGGGCTCATTCTTTGCTGGGAAAATTCCCCCCGTGGTATATGACCCATAAATTGTTAAATTATGGTTTCTTATCCGTCTTGTCCTCAAACCGTCAAGATTTTACCTTGTAACATGCACTTACCATTTCCTAGAGATTCTCTAGATTGGGTAGGTCAGGAGGATGATTTTGATAATGTACCATTGTACCGTGTAGTATCACTTTTTTCATTACAATAGTTATTTTAGAGAGAGAAGTTTATTCACTTTGTGTACCTAAGAATATCTATTTTTAGGATAACGTACAAATGCCTTAATCCATTTGCTTTTGGAATGCAAACTTACTCAACATAATTCATTTATTAATAAAGCTGCAATTGTGCAGACAGCAGTCTACGGAATTGAAATACATGGAATCGACAGATTTAGTATAACTGTCAATATAAGGCTGGCTGATTCAAAGTGAATGAATAACTAAATGCAAAACCTTCATTTAAATTTTCAAAATTTTACTTCTCTGCTTATATAAGGGTCTTTGGGGGCTGGGGTCGTGTTGGCAGACAAGTACAAAATCCGTACCTCACTTGTGGATTACATTGCCAACTATGATATTTTCAGTAGCACAGGTTAAGCATTGTGTGTGAAAAGAAAATGCTTTTTTTAGTGCCTCAAATATGAGGATAAATATTTTGAGACATACATTTTCTGCCTTAGGAGAGAAAATAAAACATTACCAATTATTAATTAAGTAAGTCTGAGCCACGGGGCATGCCTGCCTAGATAAATGGGCATACACAGTACAGATCCCTGAGATAACACCAATGTCCCTGTGTACTGAACCCTAGCGGTTCAGCATGGCTTGGCAGCCCAACCATGACTTTTGGACTTTGGAGACCTGAGCAAATAGCTTCACACAACTGCGTAGTGCTCTGTGTGGCTAGCGCTGCGCTCCTTGTTATGACAGACAGCTTCAGTAGAGTACATGAGAGGCAAAGGCTACTGGTAACTTTGAAGAAGATTGAGATTTACTTCAGAAATGACCAACCACACCATAAAACCATAAGCTATAATGTATATATAATACAACGTGCAATGGGTGCAAAAGAGAAAGAGACAGCATGCAATACAGTATGAGAACAACTTTTCACTTAGAATTAAAAGACCCAGCATAAAAAGTGGGAGGCAAAATCTGAGGGGAAGAAAATCAGTCTGGGGAGCCCCAGGGTTCAGAATGCAACTGTGGAGGACAGACAGTGAAACCTCATTTCAAATATGTGCAGATACAAGAAAGGGGTTGGCCTTAGTCTCACTGAAAAAAAAGAAAAAAAAAAAAAAGAAAAAGAAAGAAAAAATAACAGAAAGAACATTTCCAAATGCAGAATTAGGAGTTTCAGTACTGCCTACGTTTTGAAGAACAAAGGAGTCACAAGGAGATTTACACAAAGGCCAGGATGTCCTTAGGGAAATCTCAATGGAGGAAAACCATGGCACCTGGTAGTGAAGCTTATTCTGCATATTAAATGAGGTCATGAAAAAGCAATTTTGCCTGTGATCAAAGTGTCTCTGGAGAACTCAAGAAAAAGCATCAAAGTGAGGGAGCAGAATTACTGACCAGACTAACTAAAATGTTAATAAAAATTCTTTACTGTTCCACAGTAGAGGTCAGGTGTTCCGCAGGTGAAAACTAAAGAGAAGTCCTATGACAGTAGTTGACCAGGAGCACATTCTTCTTTGCAGAAATGACTGATGATGTGCAGAAGTTTCCAACTACCCACAGCCTTAAAGAGAGAAGATAGCAGTATTGAAAGAACTTAGTCTTCACCGGCACAGTCACTCAGAAATTGTGTAGTCTGGAAAATAAAATTTAAAAAAATCCAACAACTCAATACCTTCTATTTAGTTGATGGGACAGAATATATGTCCTGTGAATGGCATTTTTTTCACATAGGACAACTGTCTTAATCAGATATGGGTGTGTATAAAGGTATATTTATATTTATTTATATATATATAAAATACATAATATATATATTTATATATATACTTAATACTTATTATGTATAAGTGCATATATATATGTATGAGAATACATTTCTTGAAAATCAGGTGAAAAAAGTCTACTGAACTGGTTACATATAGACAAATAGCAGACTCAGGCAGACCTGTTACTTCTTGGCTTTGAAGTGTGGGTGTACATAATCAATGTCTCAGGACAGTGGGGGCATACACTATGTAAAAAGAAAAATCAAAGTATTTAGGAGAACTGTAGGACAGCAGAAGATAATACTAAGAATGAAAGCATGGCCATACTGCAGAACTGAATTTATATCAGTATGGATGTTTTTAAAGAAGTTAATGTGACAAAATCCTAGATTGTGTAATTAAACGTTTCAAATATAATTGAAATTTTGATTTATTCAACACATCCCCCCAAAAAAGTGAGGTACTGGCTTGTTTTGTCAACTGATAAGTTATCATTTAGAAAGACTGCAGGCATCCTGTCTGTGCACTTGTCAATTTCTCTGCCGTTGCAAGAGATTTGCAGCTGTGATGAAGTCGGACATACCCACAATTCTGAGGAGAACAGGGATTTTTCTGCGTGCTGACCATAAAATAGGAAGCTCTCTTTATCACCTTTCATATCAGTTTAAAGAAATAAACAAATAAATCACAAGGTGTTAGTTTTGAATCTTATCTTCATCAGGCTTTAGTTTAATCATGAAAAAAATAGTGTGACTAATGAGACCAGATCTCAGTGTAAGGCGACCACTCAGGGGGGAAAAAAAAAAATCATCATTGCAGAATAAAGTAGAGAAGCTGTAAGAAGGGTATTCTCACAGCCTTCACTCTTCCTTGGAATTGTGCATTATTCCCATTTTACTCATGAAAGAATTGAAAAGGAGAGTCCATACCGTCTTTCAGAACAGACTTAACAGGCACTAAGCAGTAAACTGGATGAATACTGCATTCTTGGGAATTTAGCCGAAGGCTTCTCTAGCAGTCTCCTGGAACATGCTGTTGTAACAATGTTTTCTGTCACCCTTTCAGACTAGAAAACCGGAAGACTCCAATGTAGCCAGGACCAGAAAGGAGAGAAGAGGATAAAAAGCGATTTGCAGCAGATTTGACTGCCTCGAATTCACAGTAGCTTCATCCAGGGATTTCTACATAGCTGAGCAGGAGGGCTCTGCAGCTGGGGTCACTCTACGTAGCACATGAATTGCAGAGTGAAGCAAACACCCAAGTCCCTCCAGTGTTCGCTGATTCTCATCTCTTTCAGCTCCTAGTCTAGATACTCAAGATCAAATCGTTGACATCGTGCTCCACGTGAATTTACCATTATTAATGAGTGATGTGTGCGCAATACCAGCCAATCATGGCGCTATCCCCAGAGGAAGAGATGTCAATAGTATTGAATACAATTACATTCTGCTTGACACAGGAGGCGGACATTCCTCTTACCAGGAACTAGTTATCTATGGCTGTATCCCATAGAGACATCCATGGTGAAAGCGCTCTTTTTTTGACAGTGTTTCGTACTTTCAGATTGAGGGGAGGACACGTGCAGTTTTCAAATAATCCTAGCAACATGCATTATGTGTGCTCTTTTAAGAACTGCTACAGAAGCAACATGCTTTTGGATCCCTAATGGTGTTTTATTTATGAATTGTTTGTGCTCATACAGATTTAGAAGCTGGAAAAAGTAGGTAAGCGATAAACACTACATTTATGGCATGGGATGGTAGTTTTAATTAGGAAAACATTTTATCCAAAGTACTGCAAAACTATCTTTGTTTACTTCTTGCAATAAAAAAATAAAACCTAAATTTTTAGTAGTTTTTTTTTTCTTTTTTTTAGTGTCTTGGATCATAGTTTGAAGAGAAATCTAAATAGCCTCACTGTCCAAATTTCACTTCAATGAGAGTCTAATAGGAGGAATAGAAGCTGCGAAATTTGAACAATGGCGAGTCATCACCAAGTCGGGAGGCAATACCATCTCATCATAACTATTTATATTGTGTTTAGTTTGATCATGCTTTCTTTCCCTCGGTTTTATTTTTGGCAAAGTAACAATAACAATCTGCTGCCTACCAGGTTACTTGGTTTAGCGTCTAACAGGCTTGGCTTAGCATCCTTTAAGAGATCACAACTTGTGCACAGTTCCCAGTATCAAGCAGTCTCTATGATGATAAATGTACATCTCCAACCACCAAACTGGAACATAAGAGAGGAAAGCAGAGGATAGGATGTCCAGGAGATACGCAATTTAGCCCAGGGAAGTTAGTCTATTATCGATTTCCTGAGAAATGAACTACATTTATGTGACGGAAACTGGAGAATAAAGAAAAAGAGAAATTTGATGCTGCAGTTAACATTTTTCAGTCTGAAGATTAAATCAGGCAAGGTTGTCATTACTTGCAAAATTATTTTCTCCGTGTTCTCACTTCTATTACACATAGATTAAAAAAGAATCAAGCACACAATTGATGTCCTCTGCTTTCACAAAGAAAAGATCAGATGGCAAAGCTGAATGTTGTGTTTTATTACACATGAAAGACTCAACTCTTGCTAATACCACTTGATAACAAGTGAACAAGTTAGTTAGTCATTAAGAAGTTTTGACGCCTTGCTGAATGTACCATGAGAACTTGTTTTGAAGTTCTAGTTTTACACCAAGTTATAGTGTAGATGTATTGAGCTCTGGGAACCAATGTTTTCTATCTGGCATTTTTGTTCTTTCTTCAGAGCATTAAGTGTAATTACTTGAATGGTTTAATATAATTGCACTCAGTATGAATAGTATTGGGCTACATTCATTCTTTTGTAGCTCTTGGCATCTTCTTAATTAATTGAACAAAAAGAAGTAGAGATATTCTTTCATAGTAAATACCCAATACACTAATGTTCCTAATAGTGGAGAAATCACATATTCTTTTTTTGAAATAATAGTTCTGTTACTCTAAAGAGCATCAGTTTAGACCTCTGATACACCATTTACACATTTTGAGCACAAGTTGGCGCACTGTATACAAAAGAAAACAAAAAAGCATTTATTATGTTTCTCACATACAAAAATTGCGTAATTTTCAAAACAGACAATTCATATGTTCAAAGTCCTACCAAAGCTGTGAGAGAATCAGTTAAAAGAGGCAGATTAAATAAATCATGCAGCTGTTGCTGTTGGACCAAGAATTCCTTTTCCCCACATGAATGGCTTTGTCACAGACTCTGGTGTATCTCTCTCTGGCTCTCCTGGGGCTTTTCTACTTCATTTGACCTCTTAAAATCATAAAGAATCACTAAACAGAGGAGTGGGGTTTTTTCTATGAAAATGTTTTATAAAATATAGAAAAGCATCAAAAGGAAAGACAGAGGATGGGATTTTGCAATGCCTGATAGTCTGATCATTGAAAGACTTTGATGAGAGCAGTGGCTTCAAGACTCCTCAAGTAGGGGAAGAAACTGTGATTCTGTGATTCTGTGAAACGGAACCAAGGCATTCCAGACCCAAGATGAGCAGCTCTCCTCTTGCCCACACCCAATAGCTAGCTCCACAGATTTAAGCATAATCCTACAGCGTCACCCTGTGATGTCCTCCATGAAGATTTAATATAGCACAGTAGGAAAAAGATTTTTAGCTTTGCTGAGTGAATTCTAGACTGTGAAGAATGTTAATTAAAATTTAACTGTAAAATCTTAATGTTAAAATAATACTTTGTATGTATATAAATGTCACATTCTGAAGGTAGATTATTTTGCAATTCAGAGTTAAAAACCCAGCCACATTACACCTGTTATACAGCTGAATGTTCAATTTCATTACTGTAGCAGCACATGAATGTCGATTTTTTTTCTAATACTACAAGTTAGTGTATATATATATTTAAATATTTATGCGTGTGAGTTTGTAGGTATGTTTTTGTTAGCTCTTTGGTTATTTTTATGTCAGGATAACTCACTGTGACAGTCACGGCTACTGTAAGGAGAACACTAAGAGACAGTATCATCACAGCACATTATAGATTGCAAAAGTTACTTTTTTATAGCTACTAAGTTCTGTTTAGGCAAGACAAATGTTCTTGATAGCAGCCCTAATGACGACACCTGGTGTCTTATTAAACAACTGCAGTGAAAATTAACTCTTCAAGCCTTTTTAATGAGTGTCTAAATGTGATTAATGTGTCCAGTTACCTTTATCCAAAACATAATTTATATGTTTATTCATAAGCCTTTGCTATTGTATTTACATCTCTCTCCTATAGTTATAATTAGCTGCACAGAGTCAGGGCAATCTTTGGTTTGTATCAAATCATGACATGAGTTTATAGCGGAAGACAAATCAGCAGGTATGATATCATGGAGCGGATCAAATACTTTACTGACTAACACCTGACATTCACATCTCCATGAGCAGGAGCTGTGGGTTTATAATACCCTTTCAGACACAAAATGTAATCTGCAGTTATATTCTGTCATTTCACTTCAGCTTTCAAGAGATTATCACATAAGGTTTACCATTCTCCTTGCAAACATGTTATCTGCAAGTTAGTGTGGCTTTTTCAACAGCCTGTCCACGGTAGGTAACAAAATTATTCACCAGTCCACTGCCACAGGGGATGGAAATAGAAGGACAGCCCCATGCAAACAGAGAATCAGTGCTCGTTGCCTGCATGAGAAGCGGTCTTTGAAGCAGATAGTCAGGGCGATGAATGTTATTAAGGAATACGATTCAGCAGGTTGCTGTACGGGGCCGCTTACCCTCCGCAGCTGTGAGTGATGCTGTCCTCCGCGTCGGCAAGTGTCCACCACCCGCTTGACGTGACCCAGGCCCAGCAGGCAAGGTTTAGCCTGCTGTTTCGCCACAATAGTTGTGATGAATTGTTCTCATATCTGAAAAGAAAGCAAAGTTTTGCTGAATCTGACTGGCAGTACTTGTAATTCAGTCTCTCTTCTTCTCATTTTTTTTCATAATTTTTAGATAAACAATCATGTTAAGACCACTGAAGAAAGAATCTCGAAAAAATCGCATCATTAGGACTATTCAGGTATTCATGAAGTACTGAAATATGGATAATGACTTGAACATGTCAGTAAAATGATCATCTGTCCCCAATTAATATTGATGTATTGCAGTTGTGAAGGCTTTTAATGATCACATTACTAGGAAATTATTGCTGCTCATATAATTTGTCCTTATAATCATGTATTTATCATAGATACAAAAGACAAGTTCCCCAAGAGAACTATTAAAGCCCATATTCTGCTGATGCTTAATTGGTAGAGGAGACAGTCTTTACACTTAATGTGGGAACAACTGTCTTTTTATCAACACGAGTGTCTCTTTTTAATTACAGTATATATATGCTACACATACTGTATGTTTTATGGGCATGGAATGTAACAACATTTCTGAAAAATATCTGTATGGGGTGGAACAGATAACCAGTTAGGCAAGAATCAGCCTGAATTACTTTCAGATATTGTCTTTAGAGGGGAAAGTGCTGAACTAAAAATATTAATAGTTTTTCTCAGCCTACTTTAGGGACCAGTTCTATATGAGGTTATTCGATCACACAATACTTCTGTATTACTTCTGGAGGGATGTGATCCCAAAATACTGCCACAGGTATCTGAATGGTGTATTCAATACACTAGATAGATTTCAGACCACTGAATTTTATAGGCTTAAAGATCAAATGAGGGCACCATGGCTAATCACTAAATCTTACTCTACAAAATGAGTTCCCTTGTCTGATATAATTGTCTGACTGTCTCCATAAACACATTACAACTGAATGTTGTATCCTCCATCTAGTTATATCTGTAAATTAATAACATACATGGCCACTTGATACACTTTTTATTATGATTAAAAATCCTGGAGGCCTGAAATTATATTTTGTTGCTGTGTAATTTAGAGAGTTATCTGATGGATCCATCTCCCCTGCAATTACAAAATGTGTCAGACTTGAGGTCTGCTAAATATGAAATTCACTGGCTTTGTTTCTGCGCTCCTAGAGCAGGCATACCCATGAGTCTCAGAGGGTATTTTGCTTTAAGGACTACAGTGTCACGTGCAGCTATAAAACAAAAAAGTTGAATTGTGAAACCATTTTTGCAGCTGTCTTTTTCTTTTGATTGGCTAGCGTAAGAAAAAGGTACTGGCTAAATTCTGCTCAGACTGGTCCAGTGGTATTGGTGGTTGCTCTAATTATTAAAACTAACATGAAGAGAACGTGTTTCTCTATTAAGCTTTCTCATTCTGAAATTTCCCTTGGATGCATGCTCACCGTGATTCACTCGCATCATTTTGTACAGAAGAGGCAGCAAACGCCTTCAGTGCAAACCTGAAAAGTGGATTAAGGCTGCTGTTTGCTGAGAGATACTGACATACACGAGGGACATGGGGAGAGAAACTTGGCAGGTCTCAGCAACATCTTGGGATGTTCCTCTTTGGCACGTCGCAGTGGGTTAACATCACAGCTGCTCCAGCTCGGAGAGCCAGGAGAAGATGCCTGCTCTCACTGCTCTCTCTGCCTGGGGTTATTGGCAGGTGCCCGTAGACTGCGGTTGCCAGAAATTGGCCCCATATGAACAAGCAGTGACAACTAGTCTCCAGTTCTGCTTTATTAGTTATGTATGACAAGCCAAATGATAGTCTTTGTATCTACCTTCTCCCTACCCCTGACATTATTGCCCAGACAGTGCTGTATAATGAGACTATATGTACCTCACTCTGCAAGGTTTCTCATGAAATCACCAGCTCTCCCTTAACCCTCATAAAGATCGTTTGGAAGATTGACTGCATCTTTTTTGCCTTGGGTTCTGTGCTTTTATTATACAAAGCTCAACTTTCTTCTTTTTAATATAGTTCTTTATTATAAAACATACTTTTCTTTATTATTATGTTTTTCCTTGGGGATGTTTTTTGTGTTTACCTCTAATTGTGTGTCTAGATGCCCCCAGGGAGCTTGAGAGGGCTCTCTTATACAACATGTGTCTAGCTTTTTAAACTAAGATTACAGGTCTGTTCTGTATTGTACTCCTACCTAGGATAAGTTACTTACATGCAAGTTTTTGCACACATACAAAATAATTTCCAACTACCATCATTTTCTCATTGGAGTTGGTTTCTTTCTTTTTTCTCTCATAAAAATAAAATACATTTATCCTGACAGAAATTGCAACCTTCCTTGGTAAAAGAATCAAAATGGCTGATGGTCTGGTAAACCCCAATAAAATCACTTTAAGCTCAACAGAAACCTAACCCAAGTCACTACAATTACCGCTCTATCCAACACAAGCAAAATGGTTGCACGGTGCCTGAAGCTGGAGAACAGGTTTTACCTTCCGAGTGGAAGTGGGAAAATATTTGTAAGTATATTAAAGTATGTGTCGTTGATCGAAATCAGTAACTGAACCTGATACATTCAAAAAACCAAACAAAAACCCAACACTGTACTGAAAACATATCTCCTTTGACTAAAAATGAAACTTTTCATCCCCAGGCAATTTTTAAAAAAGGCGAATGAAACGAAGGACTAGAGTCACAAAAAGGAGGAAAACCAGTGTGACATCACATTGCTATCCAGTGTAGGACAATCAGAATGTTTGTTCCACTAGAATGGTTTTAATTTTGAGGATATGAAACCAAAAGTATCACTCTCAGACTTACCAAAAACACATTATAACGCTCTAGTCACAGCATATCCTAGGCCAGCTGCTCTCAACCTCTCCTGCTGACATGATAATTCAACATAAATAGTTAAATTCCCAGTTGAGGATCTCGGTTACAAGGTTAAGGAGTCATGCTAACCTATTTGCTCATGGGTTCAATTAACACATGGGTATATTGTGTATTATGACCTATCTCTAGTGGAAAATGTTGCAGCTGTCCTAATTCTAAATACCCTGAAGCCCGTTTCTTATGATAGTTGTCTGAGAGCAAGAGATCTTGGGTCGAATCCCTGATCTGAATAAGATATCGCTTGTCTCCCCTTGCATGGGCTTTTCCAGAGACTTGCTTCTGTTACACTGTCTGAGGCGAAGCTTCCCTATTGCTTCTTGTTGGAGCTGGAAAGTATGTTAAGTACGCATTGGGATGGAGAGGAAGCCTGAGATGACTCGAGCCAATGGTTGGTACACTCTCTGTGCAGATCAGCCTGCAAGAGTCTCATCTTCCCTTCCCTCCTGGAAAGGCAAAATCATAAAAGTAGCGAACAAGAAAGGAATGAGACCCTTTTCCACCCCACTTGATAGTATCTCATTCTCACGGGAGCTGTAGATTCAGGTGACTTTAAGTCTTTGGTATTCAAGCTGTGAATTTCACAAGAAGGTTTTTAATGTGCCAGAAAATGCAGTGCTGTGATACTTTACTTAAAACGTAAGTTTCCTGTAGGTCATGGTATGTGTCTTACCACCATATTCACAAATTTCTTCCAAGAGTTGAAAGACCAGCTAGATAGCCCAGATGTTGTAAACACTTCCTGACTTTGTCTCTGATGTGCCAAAGGAGTCTTCATTCATCACATAGAAAAGTGGAGGCTGTGTAAAGGTGGGTGTTGGGAGACTGTCCCCACCTTGGTGTCCATAATATACCTGTTTACCTGGAAGGGGTACCATGTGTAAAGGAGGCTCTGGCAGCTTGGCGAGGCGTCAGAAGAGCACCTCAAATGCACTTAAGTGAGAAGATGTTTGCAAGAGAACCATCAGGAAGGAGCAGAGGAAGACATATTCACTCTCAGCAGTACTTGTACTGGGAAGTTGTGACTATAATTGCAGTTTCCCTGTCCTTCGTCCTTCACAGAGGCCTGGAATACATGTCTGAGTTTATATGCCACATTTTATGTTTGTTCTCCTGATTTCCCACCTCTGCTCTTCTCTTGCTAGGTGTTGCATCTACATTTTCATAGACCTAAGAAAAGAATACAGTCATATCTTTTTTCCCTGTGGCGCAGCAATGCAGGGATCTGAGTTCTACTGATCTCAGCACTAAAGACATCACTACGTGTCTTGACTCAGGTAGCTCACTAATTACATTTTACATGATAGACAAATAAATGGAGAGAAAAAACAGTAGTAAGAAATGTTTTTTCATCTGTCTGTGTGGCTGAAGACACAGCTTGACACCACCTCAACAAGTGCAGAGTTGATATGAGCTGCAGATTTTGAAATAATAACATCAGTTTTCCTAGAGTCCAGGAAAGGGACCTTCAGGGGGCCTACAGGAAAGATGGGGAGGGACTTTTTACAAGGGCATGTAGCGGCAGGACGATGGGTAATGTCTTCAAACTGGAAGACGGTAGATTTAGATTAGATACTACGAAGAAATTTTTCATTATGAGGGTGGTGAGGCACTGGAACAGGTTGCCCAGAGAAGCTGTGGATGCCCCATCCCTGGAGGTGTTCAAGGCCAGGCTGGATGGGGCTTTGAGCAACCTGGTCTAGTGGGAGGTGTCCCTGCCCAGGGCAGGGGGGTTGGAACTAGATGATCTTGAAGGTCACTCCCAATGCGAACCGTTCTAGGATTCTATGATTCTATGACACACTGCATTAGAAGTTTTGGTATTTTCCTGTATCTTAGAACCTTTCTCTTCCCCTGAATTGTCTGTAATGACTAAAAACCTTTGAAAAGGCAAGTAGATTAAATGACGTAAGTTTGTTTGTTTGTTTGTTGTTTTTTTTTTATTAAAGAAATGGGAAAAAATATCCTATAGCTATCCTGACAAGTTGCATGCCAGTATCAGCCAGATATGATTTAAGGCAACCAGGTTATAAACCCTGAAAAATGGGGTTTATAATGGAAACAACTGACCCTGAACTTCAATGTCATGCTCACAATGCTATAGTTGCTGCTACTTGTCACTCACTTTCCATCTCTCACTTCAGTCAACAGATAAAAAAAATATGCTGCCCATTTATTAGCTTATAGGTTAGGTTGCCCATGCATGAGCATTCAGTTTCTCCTCTTCCTCTGGCTGTTGCATAACCTGCCTCTAAGATTCAGAGATCAGAAAGATTTAAGCTTGACTTTGTTTTTTCCAAAATCAAGGTGGCTGCTTTGCAGACTGTCAATTTGCACGTAAAGCTTTGTGGTCTTGGAAGACTTTTGTAGGTTTAGCCAACATTAAGCAATTTGTTTCCCAGACCTTATTCAACACTTCTTCAATAAGAAAGCATTCTATAAAGAAATATTATACCAGTATTACTTAGTATCACAGTTGGTAAAAGCCAGGATGCTTCAGTGGGAAACAACAGTCTCCCAGAACCATTTGCCTAGCTGGAATAGCCTGGGAAAAAACCCCTGTGACTGACCATCTGTCTGTCTGTCCTGCTTTTCCAGCTCTTGGGTTATGGGCAGCCACCTAATAAGCAGGGCCTGCACTCTTTCTGTCACATCAACAACCTGACAGTTTTCCTGAAAGGAAACATTAAGAGCCAAGCAGCTTTATTTCACTCCATCCCTTTCACTACCAAAATACAAGTCCTTTCCCAGCTGGTCTGCTCCCCATCCTTCCTCTGTGTCACATCTAAGGAAAGCGCAGGCCCAGGGGTAACCTAACGAAATTGCTCCTGCAGCTTGCAAGGAAGGAAAGGTAGGTAGTTCTCAGTCTGAAAGAAGAAAACTGAATTTTCCAGCATGAACACAGACAAAGCAGATGGTCTACAAAACTGGTGGTCTTTTGAAAGGGTACACAGTAGGAACAAAATAGGATGCTGTAGGATGCTGTGGAAAAGGCAGAAATGATGGGTGAAAATTAATGTAGAGACTGTGTAGATAGGACTGATCTAGATTAGGAAACAGGGCTGATTGATTGCTGGGGAGAGAGGAGCAGGCAGGTGAGTGGCCAAGCCTCCACGGGCCTTCCTTTCTCTTAAATCAGGGGATCTCCCATCAACTAATTTCTAGTAATCTCAGGAGGCTCAGAGCCGCCTGAGAGGCTGAAAAGGTAAATCACCGCTACTCTTCATCGGAATACGCGGGATTGTTCACAGTGAGGTTAGTGGTAAATTCCAGTTGAATTTAAACAAAATGCATCAGTCTATTAGCATGGGTGGGGGGAAATGTCCTTTTGCAAAGCAGTCTTCACCTCTGATGTTGTAAAAAAAGTATTTGGAAGTTTTGAGATTTTAAGAAGCAGTCATCCTCTGAAAAGATTATTAAGATGGTCTAAATTACTGTATTAACCTCACAGCAAAGGAGCCATTAATTGGGCCCAGCAGAACCCAGAAATTCATTCAGAGAACTGAAAATCAAAAGGGCTTAAAACTGCTTTCCAAGAGACATGTTTTTCAGCTTTTTCTCTCCGTGCCTATCACCCCTAAAAGGTATCTCTGTGTTGGAGAGGTAGGTGAGAAATACTTTTATTCAAAAGTTGGCTTTAAGCCAAAAAAACTTGGAAGTTTTCTTTCCTGTGAAATAAAACCTTTGGGGCAGAGTGTAAAAAAATACCTCTAAAATATTTTCACTTTCAATGGGACAAATTAGAGCTGGGCTAGACATGTTAGCTATTTACCAGATATAACTATGTCAAGCACGTGGAATACCACCACCTCGGTAGGATTTAATGGAACTCGAGCTTTTAAGAACTCAGCAGCTTTCAGACTTCTGAAAGAGTCACAGCAGGTCGTACCTACAGATGCTGCTGACTGGTACAGTATTACTGGCTTCAGCTGATTCATGCCATCATATTATCAACAGGATCCTATAGAAGCAGGGAACCTGGAAGGCATATATTATGTTTGATGATGATTTGATGAGTATTTGAGGAACCAAACTACAAATATTCTAATAAAACAGTTATTTTGTCCTTAGCTTTTCGTAAAAAAAAAAAAGGTACTTGAGATAGGAATCTGCATAACGTATTGGTACTAGAGGTACCAAAGATATTGAAGGTTTCAAAAAGGAAGAATGCAAGCTTCTATTAAGCCTCTGTTTCAGAACAGAAGACACAAATAAAGGCTCAAGACTGGCTTTTAAAATTTAAAAGAGTAATCTGTACTTCTGTGCACCTAGGGAAGATCTGGTTTTAATCAGGAAGGCAAGGCTAATTTCCAAATAATACCTCAGAGCCATCCTTCCCATTAGGTCGTTGACCTTTTCCCAATTGAAATTAGAAAAAGCTCCTTTATCTCCACACTTTTATATACAAATGCTGAAAATGGTAGCCTCTATTCTTTGGAATGTGTACGTGTGCTTTTTGTGTGTGTGTTATCATTTTTCACATGAAGTCAATACCTGACCCAAATGACACTGAATGGAGAAAAAAAAAAAAAAGAAAAAAGCATATCCCTCAGCACAAACTGCCTAACTTGCAACATTCATCTCCAGTGCACCCTTGAAAAAAGAAGGAGCCATTAAATGTTCCTTCCTGTAAAGCAGAGGAATTAATAGCAGTTACATTTAAATACTGCTTACATTGTTTAACAGACAGTCTTTTATAATGCCAAGTTAATGAGAATGCCAATCAAGGAGGAATACTGTATGTTAAAATATGCAAATGAGGCGCTCGCGTAGTGAAGTTGCTGTCATCTTTAAATTGTGCGACACGGTGCCAATCTGTGAGAACTTTTTCAGGAAATGGCGAGATTTCAATGAAAAAGACAAACTTAAGTGATTACTAAATTCACAGTGTTTGTCACTTCCATGACAGCAGAGGGAAGAAAGCAAAGCCAGAACATGCTCAAGCATAACCTTATCGTGTGTAATCTGAACAAAAACCACAGTTCATGACATCTTGAACAGAATGTGATGGTAATCGAGAAATAATGAAATTTGAAAAAAACCTAACCAGTGAACTCTGAAAGCCATGAATTACAGAAACAGCTTATAGCTTTGCTTTTACAGGCACATTTTGTTTGTATTTCAGGAGCGGATTTTTTTTTTCTCTTTTTTTTTCTACAGAGTGCTGAGTGAAGGTGGAAGCTGCATAGCCAGCCTCTGCAGCGAGGAGTCAGGAAAATCCCCTAAGCTTAACAAAGCTGGGGCTCTGTTAGAGCCCTGGGCTTCTTGGAGGTTGTGCAAAGAGTTTTAACTAGAAGATTCTTTCTCTAGGCTCTACAGAGAGATATTAATAGTACTGTCATATAATAATTAACTGTCAAAGTTAGCTAAGTTTGCCCTGGTGAACAGTAATTGGGATGCCTCATCTGCATTCTGCTACACTGGACCTATGCATTTTAATTTAAAGAGGTAGTGCTGGCTTGGTGGGTGTTTTTGGGGGAGATGGATTATTTCAGGGGGTGGGGGGGAAGTGTGTGACTACTCTTAAGACCCCTGTGGCTTTAGGCTCTATAGGACAATAACATCTCGGTCCAAATGGCCCGAGGCATACCAGTTGCAAAGCTACCTCTTCCAGAAGTTTAAGTCCTGTGCAGTTCTAGTTTCCATTCTCAGAGGACTAGTATCCAAAAGGTATGTGTCACACACTCTACAGTGATTTTTACCTGGCCTGACCTGATACCTTTCTTGAGAGAATATTTTACGTTCCAGGAAACTGAAATTTACTTAGTTGACCAGGGGAGTTTGTCTGAGTGTTTGTTTTGTTCCAGATTGAAAGCTCAAAAGTTGCCACCTTTCTTAATTGCATTTTCACCTTGAAAATCTGTTTCTCTCCCTGATCTATTTACAGCTGTTTAAGGAGAATGATTCATTTTAGTGCCGTGTGAGTTCAGCATGATTCACGTTCTAATAAATAGCAGAAGGTATCCTGATGGCTGTCTCATTACTTTAAAGAGTTTTGTTATTATAAAAATTATTATTTTAATATAGCTTCAAATGTAAGATGCCTAAGGCATATGCCATGTATACATTGTATGCATTTAATTCTTTGACATAAATCTTAATTTAATAGCATTATACCATTCCCTCCTTCAGCCACACATTGTTCTCCTACACGTCCTTTTTTAATATAATAGGAATTTTAGGAGTAATTTCATTTTCTTACAATATTGATGGAGAAAGACTGCTAAATCCCTCAATACATTCTTTTCTTTCCCTGTGGGGAAAAAAATACAAAAGACACTAATTCTGTTTACATTTCTGTTCTCATTAAAGTGGAAAAGAAGGTTTCTTCTGGGCTTTTAAAAAAAAAATTATATCACTAAAATAAAGCATGGGAAGAATTGGAATGGCTGCAGGGCCTCTTCTGTAAAAATGTGTGTCTGGTATTTTCTTTCTCTTAACACAGCCCAAAATTTAATTTTTATGACAATGATTAATATATTTTATCAACTATTTTAATATTTGTCAGTATGATTTGAGTTAATTTGGGTTCTTCCCTTTTCCTTCATTGTGTTGGGGAGGCTATGTGTCCTGGTTTCAGCAGGGATAGAGTTAATTTTCTTCCTAGTAGCTGCTGTGCTTTGGGTTTAGTATGAGAATAATGTTGATAACAAATATTGTTTCAGTTGTTGCCAAGTAATGCTTATATTAAGTCAAGGACTTTTTCGGCCTCCCATAGAAGCTGAGAAGGAGCACAGACAGGACAAGCTGGCCAAAGGCGTATTCCATACCATAGAGGTGATGCTCAGTACATAAACGGAGGTTGGCCGGGGGGGCAGGAATCCTCAATCACTGCTCAGGACGAGCTGGGCAATCGATCATCTGGTGGTGAGAGCAATTTCTGTTGCATCACTTCATTTTGTATATTCTTTTACCATTATTATCATCAGGGTATTTCTCCCTCTTTTGTTACTGTTCTATTAAACTGTCTTTTACCTCAACGCACAAGGGTTTTTCCTCCTCAACCCCCACCCCCCTTTCCCCCTTCTCCTTTTTCTCCCCTTTCTCCCTACCCTACTGAGGGGGACAGGGTGAATTGAGGGAGCAGGGGGAGAAATGAGCGAGTGGCTGTGTGGTCCCAGCTGCCCGTGTGGGCTACACCCTGAGACTGCGAAACTATGAAACTTTATAACTTTTTAAAGTTACAACTTTACCGTCACATTTCAGTAGGGCAGTGTTTCGGGGTTTATGTTGTTTGGGTTTTTTGGTTTGTTTTTGTTTTTTTTTTTAATACTGAAAGTAAGCAAAGCCTAGCCCAAGCTGCGATCCTTCAAAAACCAGTAGGGAACGTGCCAAATAAATGCACAACGGTGAGGCTGAAAGGCTGAACTTTGTGCTGCAACCCACAGCAGCACCGAAAAGTAACTGGTAGCACTTGGCTTTCGTGCTCTCTGCTTTGCCCCTGCCCGAAGGGAAGCTCTCCCCAGGCCACTGCAGCTCCTTGTCTTTACAGTTGTCAAGCCCCTCTCCCCCAGCTTCTCCGTATGTTCATGCGAGATATATTTCCTGGACACTGGGAGTCTGACTGATTGCCTGCTCTGAAAGACTAAAAGCGAATTATTCCCACGGGGCCAAGCTGGCTGCAGTAAAGATTTTTCCTCTTCTTTAAAGCGTTGGGAGGCCCTGCTGAAGCAAAGAAAACCAAAGTTAAAATGAAATGTAGGAGGTGGCATGCTTCCAGTGCAGATTAAGAGTAAAATTGCAAAACCCTAGAGGTAAAAAAAGCTAGTAGACCTTCTGCTTTCAAGGGAGGTCTCCTGCATTATTGACTGAATGGTGCCCTGGGACATCATGGATGATGCCCGGTTGTAGGTTATTGCCCTTGTGCCTGTAGAAGCCCCTATTAAATGACCAGTGAGTGACAGGATGGTTTTATATTAACCTCATTATGTGTCAAATTAATACAGTCATATCTTAAAACTCATTCCCTTATTTGTCTTCCATACACCTATGCTTCATGAGCAATCCAAACCCTTTTTCAAATCCTGTAGGCATCAGACTGCCAGAGGGTTTCCTCCTGTCACTGAAACTGTTCATTTCCATGAATCAGCAGTGACTTGGAAACCCACAGAGGCCATGAAGGAGTTAATTTGCAATATCCTTTCTGATGTAAAATATCTATTTTATGATAGCTGTTTTGATTTTTCTTTAACATAGCATTAATTTATTCTCTTTTTCCTTTTTTTTTTTTTTAACTGTTGTTTCTGACATTATTTGAGGGAAGACCCTTCTTACGCTGTGTGTATCCTTATTAGGAAATACCTTTTTAAGAGTAAAATTTTCCAGGAATAAAGAAAGTGAGATTCTAGATTCTTCTTTTTCTTCAAGAAATGTGTTGCACCTGAGATGAAAGGCTCTAATTAGGCTTTCTCCCATTAGCAGTGAAATATGACAGGGGTTCCAAGACTGTAGTTTAATTTTTAACAGAGCTAGGCTTGAAAAATGTATTGCATTGAAAATTGAAACTCTTGGCCTCAATTCACTTGGGAAGCTGTTGGAAGAACTTGGATAAAACCTGGCTAGGTTTTGGGTAACTCTTGGCAGCCCAAACTATGGGAAAGAAGTCAAAGGTATTCTTAATTACAGTGTTCCTAGGCATTTACTTAACATTTAATTCACAGGTATAGTAAATTAAAATTCACCAAGCAACTGACAGATATATGCATTACTACTGACTTGACAAATCCATATATGTGAGGAATAGCCACATTTTCTAGCAAAGACGGAATTTAAAGAATTCATTGTGAAAAGCTTATGGTAGTCACTGAAAAAGCAGATGGGGTTAAAAGAGACTATGAGATTTTGCACCATTTAGATAAACTTAGATTTTCATCAAAGGTGATGCTAATATCTCACCTGGTTTTGAAAATTTTCAGCCTTTCTAATTAGTGTGACGTACTTCTGTTTTCAGTACTGTTTGAAACAGTTGCTGTTTCCAAGCAAGTATATGATTTGGTATAGCGGCAACTAGATCAGCTGGAAATGAACAAGGTAAAAGTGTTAGTAGCATATTGCTGTTGGCTAAGAATATGGCATCTGACCAAGTTTTGAAAGAGTTTTCTGAACACACTGTGGAGCAACCACAGGATGCCATAAAGGATTGCCTTCAGAGAAATGAAAAGTAGCCCTGTCTAGTCTGAACTTCGTTAGATCTGCGTGGAGCTTACGGGCTGCTGTGGCCATATCTGAGAATTAAAATTTGGGCTCAGCCACACCACAACCCCATGGAATAGCTCCCCAGGAAAGACTTTAGGAGCAAGTAAGTATCCCAGTATGCAGTCATGAATAATTAATGACTTCTTGAATCAGACGTTGTTTCTTTGTACTGAGTAGCCCTGGATGGACTTCTATAAAATCATTCCATTATTTTATTTAAAAAAAAAAAAACAAACAAAAAAACAACAACATAAATTTTGCACTGCAAAGTTATTTGTCAAGAATTTCTCCTGGATATAAGCTTTGAGAGGAGAAATGCAATGGTAAGACTACAAGGAAAACTCAGGGAAGTATTTGTAAAATTTAATGAGTTTCATAAGGAAGTGACTGTATATGAAGAATATGATGTCGGTTCAAAGACAGGGTATATGGGAAGAAAAGCATCCTTTGAGTGGAAGTAGGATGCCCCAAACCTGTCAGTGTTTAAAAGGCATTTGAAAAATGCCCTTAATAACATGCTTTAATTTTTGGTTAGCCTTGAATTCGTCAGGCAGTTGGACTAGATCCAGCTACAGCTAGTCAGTGGTAGGCCCTTTCCAATTCAAATATTCTACTCTACTCTACTCTACTCTACTCTACTCTACTCTACTCTATTCCAGAAAACCAGAAACACGAGGAGAAGATGACAGTTCTACTTTTGATCCTGATGGAAGTATTGTAGGCACAATTTTCCTTTCATTTCTTCATTTAGTCAAGAAAAAGTTCTGCCTGCTTCAGAGTAGTAAGGAGCATGATAGCTCACCAACATCCCAGAGAAGGTTGTGACAGCCCTTTACCAGTACCTGCTGACATGGAGGTTAACTGTGGGTGGTTAACAGCTTCAGAGTTCTCCACTATCATGTATGCTGAAACAATACTTACATGGCTGGAAGGTCACATCTTTCCAAACTAGTCTGAATGATTTGAAATTGACATTATCAAGGACTGGGGTATTGGCTTATGCCACACGGGAGGGAAATCACTAAAGTGTTAACCTGTGCGATAGGAACTGGAGGATGGAGATTGGTCAGTAGTTAGAGGTCTGATCATTTATTTATAACTATATGCATATGGGATTTTCTTAGAATTTTTGGAAACCTTTTAAATTTTAAAATGGTATTTCAAGAGATTAGTATTGTGTCTTATTCAGAAATTGTTATTTAAAAGATCACCCCTTGCCTAATGTTTCAGTTTTCAAACTAGTTTCCAGCTGTTCTCGATGATCTTTGAAATAATCCAGCACAGGATAACAAATAAAAGAGAGAGGATTTCAGTGGGAAGAAGCCTACAAACGATGACTTCGAAAGGGGAAAAAAAGCAAGCGTAGCTTTTTTCCCTTTGATTTCCATCAGTGTGTAAAAAAAAAAAAAAAAGATATTAATGGTTTTGAGCCTATGGGCATTTAAATATTAAGCTGGTAGTAGACTGTTATGGGAAAAGAAAAGTATGCCTATGGTCTTGTTCTTAATTCCATAGTCTACAGTGGATAGAAGCAGTCTGTGATTCATTAGTAAAGTAAATATCCTTTAAATAAGACATGATGCTTCAGTAAAAGGAAGACAATTTTTGTAATAAAAGCTGAGGACTTGAATCTGATTCAAGCAATCGCAACCACAGCAGAGGAAAGGAGGAGAGAATTCATTCCACTGACAGTTTTTGGAAGCTTTCTGTCTCTGGAGCACATGGGAAGGCAAAATGCACTTGCAGCATCCACAGAACAGATGGACTGTCTCTGAATCAACTTGAATTAGATAAGTATTAGCTTTCATGGAAATTCAGGTGGTCCCGTTTTTTAAAATATTTTTCTAGTTTTGTCTTTGAGTGAGGTTTTGGCCTCGTTTTGTTTCACAGAAGCAATAACTGGCTGCTTCTTTTCATAAGATGCTTTCCTTGAAATACATGTTTTGAAGTGTGGTACTTTCCTCTAATTTTACCCACAGAAATCACATGGAAAGACTTTCTTTTTATTTTCTGGAAGCAAAAAAAGGAGCTATATGTTACTGGGAAAGTACAGGACCATCTCATAACTTCCACTGATATTTCTTTTATGGACATGGATGCAATTCTGAGACAATCCTTTTGAAAAATACAAATTCAGAGTGAGATTTTGGTGATTAAGACTATGCTTTCCCAGTGCTTCCTCCTCTGTTGTCTTTTTTCGAGTTTTCTGCTAGCTGTACTTAGGAATCCTGTAGCAACACAAAATAAATTTAGAGCTTAATGGTAACAACCCTGTCTTTGGAGCAGACTTTTTGTACAAAGACCCTCTACTCTGTGCAGCAACTACTGAGAAGAACTAAAGACCTTCACAGAAGATGGTTAGACAGCTAGAGATTATTCTCTTGGAGTCCTTTCCTCTAATTTGGATGGTCTGCATATCTTCTCAATAGCAGCTGTGTATAGACATGCATAAAAACATCTGCCAGGTTTAAGTAAAGAAAAATCAAATTCAGAATTGAGAAAATACTAGATTTCAATCTTCCAGTGCAAACTTATAGTAGGTCATTTGTGTGAGCCTTAGGAGGCAACTTTTAGTTAGATGACTACCTTGTATTTTTTTTTGCTGAGGTTCCCTACCTCTGCACACAAGATGAACCTGTGCTGGTGATTAAGGAAGGTGTGCATGGTGAAGCTTTGGTCTGGTTCCTTGCTGACAGGAGAAGAATATACTCACAAGTCTTGGTTGCCATTCCAGGTGCTGGAGGAAAGTGTCCTACAGTGTATACGTGTTCTGCTTATTTACCCTTGTCTTGTATCGATCCACCCACCTTCATTTCAAGCTCTACTTTTTTCCCTCTGATATCACTTTTTAGTTCCTCATTTCTCAAATATTTCTAATGTCCTTTCTCAATCAGCTGGCTGTAGTCTCTTAAAGTCTCAGATATCTACATCAAGGAGTTTCTTTCAACGTTGCAGCCAGGGTATCTCACTTTCACCTGGTCTAGCTCCACTCTTTACAATCCCCTGTCTCCACATCCCAGTCTCTTGCCAGGTTCACCTGCCCTTCTACTTCTTATTCATCTGTCCATTTCCTCCCCCGCCAGAGGACTTCATCCTCACAACTGAAAAGTCTCTAATACGCTTTTTTAATTCCTCGCCTGTCCTGGTTTGAGGCAGAACAGAACCAACTTTCTGTTCGGTAATTTTACTTAGCTAAAACCTCTTCTAACTCTCTGTCCCAGTCATCCTTTGTTATCCTTCTCTCACCTTCCTTTCAACAACCCTACAGCCTTTTCAGTTTTCACTTCCAGTAAAATACTATTTTCTTCCTTTCCATGAACAGGCTACCTCTTCTTTCTTTTTCTTTTTGATAATCGCTCTCCACCATCCTGCACTCACCACGTTGCCTGCAACAAGGAAAGGACCACTCAGACGACAGAAGGTAAAAACAAGAACCTAACCGTCTGCCTCCCATAACTCATAATGCACTTGACTGTCCCAGAAAATGGCACTTTGGACAATGAGACTCTGTATGAGACAGTGGGAAACAATTCCTCTTCTGCATCACCATTCAGCACTTTTTATCATACTAATAACATGTAAAGGAAAACTTGGGCAATTTTTCTACAGAGACAGAAAAATGTGAGTGCTGAAAGCCTGCTACATTACACCTGCTGCTCCATCCTGGGTTTAATTTTATTTCTGTTCATACTCTCCTTGCCAGTGGGGAAGGCTAAGTAATGTCAACGTCTTCTCAGTCATCCTTATCACAAACGATCGTTCTGTGTGGCCTATGTTAATCATTCTCACCCCTCTCCATCTCTCACTATTAGATTAATAGTTGCCAATTATGCATGCTCTCCCCTGCACAGCTATTGTTTACACATTCTCTAATTCTCTTCATTAGACTAGTGAGTGGGCATAATTATGATTATAAGCTATCCATCCATTTTCTCAAGGGCAGTAAGAAATGTCGTACAGCAAGTATTTGGATCCATGATAACATGTTGGACTAATAAAAAAAGAAACTCAGGCTTTACAGAGCCTCATCACGCCCAATGGGAACACTAAGCTCTTGCTCGGCACATGTGTTCACTGTGTAAATTCACTGCGTAAATTCACTGCGGTTTTAGAAATTGTATATGGAGCACACGGAGAAGAGGTGAACATTGTTGCCTTGATACTCACTACTTGCCACTTTAATAGGTAAAAAACAATAACTTTGGTTTTTAACATATAATAGCTAAGACAGATAATGAGTAGTGGCAAGGTGTTCAATCTTTCAGCTTTTTTTGAGAAAAGCTGGAGGCTAAAGGTGATAGAAAGGAGACACAAGGGACACATTGTTTATTAACTGAGACGAGCAATCAAAAAACTCAATTACAGTTAAGCTAAAAATCTCAGTGAGTTTTAAGGAGCACTTCTTAAAAAAATGATTGCATACCATTTTCTCTCTGGTACTTTAAAGAAATCGCTCCATTAATCTGCCCTATAATGTGCCTCTGACAAAGGTGTCTAACTTACTTTGTTTGTTTTCCTTACTTAAGAAAGGAATAATTTCCTTATTTCTGAAAAGATACGTGTGGCTTGTCAAAGGCAGAGAATAAGCAAAGCTCTCCATTCTGGAAGAGATGCCTTCATAAGGGATCTATTCCAATAAGTACAAGCCAACAATTTTGTTCAGTATCTCATCTATTCAAAAGACAGTAACAACAAACATTTGGTTCATATTTCTCATTAGCAGATTTTCTCAAATAAAAATAATGGGGCATATTGAACAATTAGTTAGCAAGTGGAAATCTGTCCATAATTACAATCAAAAATTTATTTACAAATAAGATGGTTTGCCCAGTCCAGGAAAAAGGGTGAATATAATTAATTATTTTTCATCTGAAGCTCTCATTTGATCAACATATACAATCATATTGTAAATGAAACAGCATGTAATAATCCTTTCACAAAATGGGAAGCGGATTAACTTTTCATGCTAATGACTATATTAGTACTTTTAAATTTTTTATCCTTAAAGAGTTCAACTATCTTCTCTCATTTCCTTTCTCTCCTTCCCCAGTAAGCCAACTTCACCAATGAGCATTTGTCTGATTTGACCCCTGTGAGTCTCTGCAAAACAGCCACTAATTCTGGAGGTTTAAGTTACTGGTAATTTTAGCACTAACTTGTACATGATGTAGAAGGATCATGGTGCAGTGGACAAAGCATATGGAAAAGTGTTTTTAGGGAGCCACTATTCCAGAGAAATTAATGGCATTAATAGAAGTTAACTATCCCTACAAACAGGATCATATAGAGTTGCCAGCTGTGTGCCTGAGACCCAGAATATGCATATCTGATCAATTATTTCTGGAATTTCTGCTGTTATAGGCTATATTAGCACATTCATTGGTAGTTCAAACACACCTTTTTCTACTGTGCCTCATTACCCTGCATCTATAGGCTTACAGTTTGTACTTCTGTGGCACTTTGTCTTTTAGTGTGATAGTTTCCATGATTAGTTTACATGACTGTAAACATCGCACTTGGCAGTTCTCAGCAAATGCAAAACCTTGAATGATTCATTGAAGCCAGACTACTTTGGAGGTGAAAAAGAAATACAAATAAAATGACAAAGAAATAAAGTTGTTAGGATCCCTTCTGTGCCATCTGTAGTGATTTAAGTCTTGTCCGCACAAAGTGTCTCACTTTCTTCTGTGATCTGTGGTCTAGACTTTCGTTTAGAAGATCCACAAGGATGGATCCCCAGCAAGTCTCAGCCCGAAGACGACCACTTTTACTGATGAAAGCAAGGATAGCTGCAGGACACAGAAAAATGTCAAAATTAAAAAAAAAAAAAAAAAAAAGAGTAATTGATCCAAAGCACTAAGACTGCTGAGGTTTTTATTGAAACGAAAGTAGAACACAAAAACTAAATTCACACTGGTAGACTTATGCTGAACACACTTGACATGCTGAACAAAAGAGTGCTTCATTCTATGATCACATAGCCGGAACCGTATCTGAAGATAGTGCAGAAAAAAGTGTTGTTGGAGACAAATGGTCCAAAAGGCATGGAAACAAAATATCATATCCCATAAATTAATTTCTAATTCAAGAAGCAATAGGTACTGACCAATTAAAGTTGCTGTTTGTGGTAGAGTTGTGAGTTACGTAGCTAGTATAAAATCTGATGAGGTTTTTGCAAAGTAATGTTTTAGCGTATGTAATATATGTGATAATATTTTGATAAATACTGCCTTACTCTTTTCAGTTTATTTGGATTAGCAGGAACTCAATTGACTTGCATCTGAATAAGGATGGCATTCAAAAGAGGAATGCTGTCTTGACAGTAAATCCAGGCCTTCTGTTTTGAAATGACAAGCAATGTTGTAATTATCTCAAAAGCGTCTTGTGGGTTTTTAGGATTTCTCCCTGAAATTACATATTCCATTCAAGCACTTCCAGTGGAAATCTATATGAAGATATTACAGCTACAAACTCCCATTTAAATGTTATTTGGGGCAACAAGATCCACAGGGTTAATTAAGAAAGCATTATATAGTCCACTATTGAGGAATGGGCTAATGACTCCAGACCGTAGGGGACAGAACCAGTTACACAAATATAGGACCTGAGAGGATGGTTTAATGGGGGCAGCAATAAAGTGAGAGCAGAAAAATTTTACTACCCACTGACGGTCAATAGCTTTCTTAACACAACATCTGCGACAGCTTGGATGGCTGCGATCATCAGCAGTCACTCTGAGTTAAAAATCTGGCTGAATAAGAGTCCCAGAATTCTTTTTTTTCTCTAAAGCAAATAAGTCACTCTGAACTTCTCTCCCTCAGAAACTGACTCAATTCTGTAAAAACTGTTGAATCAAATCATTCAGTTCAAATTATTCTTTACAGAGGGATTGGAGTCAATGAAACTGTGCTGATTTCATAATCATATCTAGTCTTCTAATTCAACCCCTGGACTGGAAGCAGGCTTTAAGACCACTCTTAGAGCTTGAGGAGTTGCTGTTGAACTCCAAGAGCATCGTTTCAGAACTAATTTTTTTTAAAAATTGTGTGTGAAAAGCATAGGCATTCAAAAATAGAAGACTTAACTTTGACGCAAAATGAACAGGCAGTAATTTCACATAAATCCATTTTGACAATATGAAAAGACTAAGCTGAGAAATATTGAAAATATGTTTTCATCCAAAATAATTACAATCATTGGCTTTTTATTCCAGTGAGACCTGAAATTTATCAGGGTTACATTTCTTGCAGACACACAAGTTTAAAAGTCAAAAGAGAGAGCAAAGAGTACAACTGTAGTAACAACACTAGTGATGGTATGCTCAGTATCTGTTACCAATTTAAGAGGAAGGGACTGGATCAGATAAAAAGCAGTGAGCCATAATAAGGAAGCAAAAGTAATAATGCCTTTTGACGAAATAGAGACTGAAGAATCAAATATTTTAGTCGGCATAAGCATCATCACTCTTTCTGTCCAATCCAGTACATATGGCAGAACTCACATTATGTCAATCACCCTTATCCTGATTTGTTTTTCTAGTTCTTTTATTTTCAGTTAAAAGGGTGATGCTTCAGACATTATTACTGTAAAAGTGCTGCTGACTAAGAAATGTTTGTTCAGGCAGACTATTATTGGATATTCTCACATGTTTTCTCATCATTGGAGAGATCAAGAAACATGTGTATTTCTTTTTCTATATTACTTGTAAGTCCTCTTTAAATATTGTATACAGATGCCAGAATTGAAATTTGTTCATTTTATACAACTGAATCTTAGGAAAGAAGAGAAATACTAAATTCAGTAGCATTATAGCTCAAAAGAAAATTTTTGTCTCTCATTAGGTTATGCTACTTTATTAGAAAGGAAATAATTCCAGGAGCACCAAAATATGTGAGGACTGTTTTCCTATGGATTCAAGGTCATGCTCTTGTGGGTTCTTTCCCATAAGAAAGTAATCCTGGAGCTGAAACTTTCTTTTACTAAGGATAAAGATAGAGAATTGTACCTTTCCCCATCTGTTTATTTTTCTGGAACTTATAAAAATTACTATCTTTTTGACATTTGCCACTCCCTCAAATTTCCTTTACGTTGGTATGAGAGATACTGTAAGGAGAAGATCTCTATGCGTGTTCACAGATGCAAACACATTCACATGCAGTGTTTGCTTTTCCAAGATTTGTTTACTTGGAAAGAATCAAAGATGTAACTGAATTTCCTGTTTTTTTTAATTAATTCTTAAGGAAGGTGAGAATAAAAAAGTGAATTGATGATATAGCCCTAAATGTGATACTGTTGAGCTGAGTATAAACAAGAATGATAACTACTGCATCTGTGTGATAACGTGCCAGAAATATTCCAAAGATATAAAAATACATTGCAGCACTTCTATTCCTTTTAAATTATTGTCCCTGACCAACTATTGTTAAATGCATTCTTACCTCCTTCTCTAGACCACAATATCACAATTAGTTAAACATAAATGCAAGCATACTTTGCAGATCACATACACAGACAAGTGAAAAAAAGAATTCAGCCAGTGAAAAAAAAAGAATAAAGAATACCAAAGAGCTGTAATGCAGCACACCCTAAAATGCCTTAATGAGTTCCCCGAAGGGTCTGCAGTTTAATTTCCACCAGCTGCCATCGCTGCCTGGAGTGAGAGGTGTTCTAGGGCTTCTCCCTGCCTGCCCACCCCACTCCCTCCTACCACCCTGCGCACTTATTTGTTTCATATGTGCTACCATTAAAAACAACAAAACTATTTCGGCGACTATTTCTTATTTTAGTAATAGTCTATCAGCTTCCAGGGCAGGAATCAGTTGGCTGCATTATGACTAATATCAAATGAGTGGGATATCCCTCTCCAGTGTCCACCTGTGTCCACCTGCTAAAATCATGACCCCTCTTCTGTTCAGCTGTTGGGATTAGCTTGTGAAGAATGGAAAGGTTAAAGCAAACCTTTACATTTTACCTTTCATGTTTGCAAAGTTTGGCCAAAGGAACACAGAACTCACTGGAGAAAAACAGCCAAATTTTACCATCTCTCCTACTAAACTCCTGAAACGTGGTAAAGGGTATAAATCTTTCCAGAGCAGAAAAAATAACAATGAAGCACTGATCATGCTTTTAAAATGACAGATTAAAACAGTTAACAGGCCAAAAAAGAGCCTAGACGACATCTAAATTTACCATGAGCCGTATATACTGATAATACTTGCTGACCACCACAGTGACACTGTCACTGGAGCGTGCAGTGGCAAGATCAGGGCAGTGGCGTTGCAGCACCAGCTCTAGGAGAAAATGTCTAAACATCCCCATGTATTTTTGTGGGAAGGGAGAACGGTGTCCCAGTATAAGCACTGGCAAATATAACATATTAAACAAAACAGAGCTGCTCTTTTTCCTGATTTATAAAACAGAGGTCCAAATACTCTACTATTAAAATAGTGCATATCGTTCCAGGTAAACCTTTGACCATCTTTGATTTCTTCAAATATTCTAATTAAAATACCGTTTTACCTTTTAAAGTACTTTTAGGAAAGCAAAAACAAAAACAAAACCACCCCAAACAAACAAAAAAACCCAAACAAAAACCCCCAAAAAACTCAAAACCAACAAAACCCCACAGATGTTTCCTCCTACAGAAGTAAGTAGAGTCAAAATGTTTGCCAGTATCTAGCACCTGATCTTGCTCCTACTGAAGTTAAAAGGAATATTGTCCTTTACTTTTTGGAAGTGGACCATTTGTTTCAGTTATATCTAAAGATAGTTGAACGAGGTAGACATTCCTTATGCTTATCGGCTAATGAGTAAAATAAAAAATAAAGTTGAAATAAAAGATAAAGTTGAAAAGATCATGAAATAATCGCAATTCTTTCAGTCAATTCCAGTGCAATATTAGGGTTCCAAGGATAGAAGGTTATCTACTTTATATTAGTAAATTCCCTATTTGTTTTTTTTTTTTGGCTTCCATCATCCTTCTGTAATATATGTAGGAAAGCTTAAAGATTCCTATATTTCCACTGCAAAAAATTGTAATCTTTTCTCCGTGTTAAATATATGGAAAAATAGTAAGGATATTTAAGTAATCCGTATGATCACCGTGCATGTTGCAGCCAACCTATGGAACACCCTTACTGAAAAACCCTTTAGTGAAAAACCCTTTTAGCAATTGCTGAGTGTGTAATCAGACCCTTACTGACCTATTGCCCGGCTGCAAATAATAAACAGACCTCTTTAAGGAAAGGACAGTCCTCTTAGGCAGCGGACCAGGGTGGAACCAGAGCTGTCCTTGGGTGGCTGGAAGCAGCACAGCTTCATTAACGCAGTGCGCTATCCCAGATAACTGCATCTATTTACCCTGGCTACCTAATTCTGTCTGCTCAGGCAGAGCTTCAAGTAATCCTGTCTTGAAGGTTTCCAGCCTTTGGGCTGACTTATTCACAGGTCGTTTCAGTAGCCCTGGATTGCGTGAAAGCCTCCCGTTTTCATGCTGCTTTGTTGGAGCAGCAGCTCAAAAATCCTTTCACTGGCTCGTTCACAACATTTTAAAATCAAAACAACAGTAGCAGAAAACATACATGCATATTTCCTTAGACATCACTTACAAACATCTGCAACTGAAAAGTAGGAGCATTTGCAGTTGTTGTATGTGGTTTTTGGCCTTTGCTAGCAAAAGGCTTGTGGAAGACTGAGAAAGAAAACTGTAATCCCAAAGCACCATGGTGGGAATAACAATTCGTTCCTGATGCTAGCTACATTTCTTGTTGTTATAACATGTTGTTGGGTACAACTCCTGAAATTGTTGCAGCAGACAGGCACGGTCTGCCTTCTGTATTTGTGACTAGTGTACATGACACAGCTGTTGGCAAACTGGAAGTACGGCACATCCACGTTTCGCACGAAGATGATCCAGATATTTCATAAGGAATAGAGACAGACAGAAAATATTGCACACAGAAGAAATAACATAAACATTCAGTAGCTGTGAGTTTGCCATACCCATTCCTCGCGCTTAAGAGGGAATATCTGTCATTTTATATGTTTGTACAGCTCCTAGTAAAATGGGATGCTGTACCATTCGGCCTCTAGATGGTACCAGAATATAGAGGTTTAATAATATATTATTTTTTTGTCTCTGGAGTCAAGGCTTTCTTTTTAAAATCTCCTCAAGTCCAAAATTCCTCAAGTCGGTGCCTATTTCTTCTCTTTCTTGTAGTGTTCTCTACCTTTCATTAATTCCTAGTTTGCTACCAGTATTTTCCCTTGCTTCAACTAGGTTTGTTTGCTTGCCTTTTAAATGTGAATATATTTTGGTCATCTAAGAACAGTTCCTGATAGCCACGTTTATAGATAACAGAGCTCAATTAACACAGTTAAAAATAATTGAATGGTAACGTTTTAAACATTCATAAAGTAAGCTGTTTTCTTAATTTTATAGATGCTCTCACTGTGAGATACTCCCAAAAGCTTATGCAGTTAAAACCTAATATAGAGCAAAACTAGATGGTGCATGATTCTGTGATAAATGTTTTCATACTGTCTTTATGCTTGTTGCATTCGCTTCTTAAAACACATCCTAAAATTTTTATATTAACATCCCTGTCCCACAGGGGCAATCTTATGATTCTCATTACCTAGTCCAGCTCATATACGATTTCTGATTTTGTTTCTTTTGTTTTTATCGGACTCAGTATGAAGCCTTTGTTTCCACTAGTAGCTTTCAGCACGCCTTTTGGGTCAGTCATGTTACGCTTTTCATCTGTTGATAGCAACTGCCTTAAAGCCTGTACATCTCTGCGGCCAACTTGCTTTCAGAGTCCACCAGCCCGAGTCAATCCTTAATGAGTAAGAGTGAGACTAAAGACAAGTGAGGTAGTCAGATGGGCGTGTTAAATTTGTTTCAATCAGATAATCATCAAATACATACATAATGTTTCAACTGCAATCCAGTGATTGAGTGTCTTACAGGACTATTTTTTTACCAGAACATCGTATGTGTTAAATGTTTTAATACATTTCACTTCCTCAAGTGGGTAGTTTAATAATATGTTTCCTCAGGGACAAAAAGAAACCCGATCATCCTTGTAAACCTGACCTGACATACTGAGTTATCCACTTGTTCTGAGTAAAGTAGGAAATGCACTGGAACCAAAATGAAGTTAAAAGAAAAATATTAAATGTCCTCAGATTTAACGGCTGTTTATTTGAACAAAAAAAAAAAGTTTCAGGTTTTGGAGGTAAAACATTCTCTGTTGTTCAGGTGTGAATCAGTAGGAACTCCACTGGTTTTAGTGCAATCATTCCATGTTTATATTCTTGTAAATAAGAATAGCACTTAGCCTTTTGTCAAACTCTAATGACACGTATGGATCTTCATCTCCCACTGCTATTTCGTGCCCTGAGCAGGGCAGCCTGAAAGGTGCCTTGTATGGAACAGGCACATTATGACTCATACAAATCCCCACCACAGCTCCCATTCAATAAATAAAAATCAACACCTTTTCCCCACCACCTGCCTTTCCCTTCGGGATAGGAAATTCATCTCATTGTCAGTCAGGACACTTTCAAAATTCCCCATTTCAACATATCCCTGCCCCTCCTTTAGAAAACTCAAATTAAAAAGCAAAGAAATTTCCATTAATTTGAAAGGTAGCTTTCCCTTAGTAAGAAGCTCAGGGATGCCGTATGTATTTGAAGACAATTATCCTTTACACAGAAATACTTAGATTTTTTTGTCGGTTGCCTATTTTGTGATTAAAGTCCAGTGACTTTGATTCACCATGAGAAATCAGTTTACAGCAGAAACCTGAATCTGTAATCTCTTTGAGCAGAGCGTCTTTGTTTATTGCGTATTTTACTGCCGATTTACTGTCCTTCTCTGAGATTGTAGGAATAGAAAATGAAATTAATGGAGGAATTCAGGTGCTTGAAATTGCCAATAGGCAGATAGGTGTAGAACTTTTGAACCTAAATGATTGAGAAATTTTAGTCATAGCACACTGCTGTTATTACATCCTGGAACATCTAGAACAATTCCTGTTATTATTAGCTTTCCTCTGTGGAAACAGTTTCACATTCATGTTTTGATTAAGTTTATCACCAGGACCAAAAAAGCCCTATGTTGCTAATCGCTTTTTCGTTCCTGTTTGTCTACCTTTTCCCCCATGTAATTAAGCAGCTACTCTCTCACCTTTACAGATGAAGCCCAAAGTATAACAGAGCAGGCTTGCATAAAATTGCAACATTCAAGAAAAACAAAGAAACAAAGGAACAAGCAGAACACTTATATCAGGTAGGCACAAGGAAGCAGATCTGACAAAGTGGAGGGTGTATAGCACGTGCTTTGTCAGTGTCACTCTTCAGCACGTGCTGGTGGCTGCGGAAAGGATCTCAGATAGAGTACTCTGCAATGAAAAGGCAGCAATACACAAGCAAAACGCGGATATAGACATCACTTTGTTAATATTGTATGATCCTTTTTTTTGTTTTTTTGTAATTTAAAGTGCTGTCTTAGGTTTCACATGTAAGATATTGATTGTGCAAGAACGCTGCACAGCTTTTGTCATTTAATAGTCACCCAAACACAGATACTGCAGAGCAGATTCCTTTTAGTATTACGTTATAGACTGAGCAGCGATGTAAACTAAAGAAACCCAACAACTACTAGAAAGCCTAGGGCATTTCCCCTCCCCCCCCCCCCCCCCGCAATGGATAGTGTATTATAGATCTCTGAGAAAGAAACAAACAACCCAGGCAGGAATATAATTGGGCCAAGGAAATACTCGGAGGGTGCAGAAGAATGATCACCTGGCAGATGTATGCGATGGCCCCGATGATTGATACTGTGGCTACGATCAGGAATAGGAGACATTGGAAAAGAAAACCACTGCATACTCTTATACTATAACGAAAACAATATATGTAGGATTGATTGTGAATCGTTATGAAAGGTAAGAGGGAGCTATGGCTTGGAAAGTGACAGAGCAGGGAGAATGATGAGTAGCGTATGTAAGTATAATAGGTTTAGTTAGAGGAAAGACAGTTAAGAAAAATTCTTTAAATGGTTTCTGTAAGTTTCTCCCTTTTTATGATTGACGATATATATGAAGTTCTTGTTCCACATTTAGCATTCAAAGGACTAGTCAATGTTCATCAACAATGAATTTTTAAAATCAGGTCACAGTCATACATATTACATACATATTACTTGATTCACAACATTATTTAAGCCTCTATACAATTGGGGAAAAAAAGTGTGAAATTAAGCATGGGAAAAAAGAGCTGAAATGACACAGTTTTATTTATAGACGTCTCTTGTTAAAAGCTAGATGGCTTTGGCTATTTATTAAGTTACTTAAGAGGCCGTCAATTTATCTGAAGGTTCCCTAGTATCTTCACGGAAAAAAAGCTCTGAAAAATAAGTAAAAGAAAGTTGAAGAAACACATCTTAACTATTTATTTTTCCTCTTTTTCCTCATTTTCTTAATTTGATTTTCTCTTTGTCTTGAAACGATGCTCCATTGTTTTCTTCTCTGATCAAACATCTTACAAATACAATGAAGAATATCTCTCAGCTACAAGCAATGCTTCAACAGCAGATCAATATGGACACACAATAAAATATAAAAGATTTAGTTTAAAAATTTCTAAAGGATTAGTGATGAAATACATACATTAAACAGTATGAAAAATGATAGGATGCTGTCAATATGTCTAGCATTATTTTCACAGCCTTTTTTGCCTTTAGACTAGTAGTAAAGACTTCCATTTATCAATTTGCATTTAATATGGCAGTTCTGATCACTTGGGTCCTAGTCATAACAAGGCAATTGACACTAACTGTCTGCTAAGGGCCAATACTGTCTCCTGTCTCAGGAATCCCTATGAAGAATGCATTGAGTACAGCTAGTCCCCAAGAGTCGCTCTTTCTGGGAAATCTGTGTGGTTGAAGTTAATGCTAGAAGTAAACCTCTCCTAACTCCTCATTCATAACTGTGCAAGTGCCCATGTTAACATCTTTTTATCATATGATACTTTTTAAGAATGTCTAGTTAAGTGGTGAATACCTCACTCATGTGGAAAGATTTTCTCTCTCTGTTGGCCATGGAAAAAGTCATGCAACATACATTTGTATTTGTGTTTGTTTTTCATATACATTGCTGACAGACATGAAGTCTGTCCCACAGACTTCAACTTTTTAAAAATTTACATCCACTCTTAAAAAAAGCTCAAAGGAAATTAAACTACAAAACTGATATTGAAACATCTATCGATATGTTATAAATGGCTGTGTATATTAGGACTATTTAAAATGCACGGCCAGTTCCAGTGATAGCTTTTCTACCTCTCCTGGATGGCAAGACACCCAGATGTCACTTTAATGGGATTGGTTAGCATGGTTTCATCAAGTTCTGCTCTTGTCCACCTGTCAGAGATTCATGCTGAATACCTTCAGTTATGCAATATCTGGTAGGTATTAATTGGTCTTGAACAAAGATAAACCCCTGCCTCATTAATAGCTCTTCAGGCTTCTGCGTGGCTATTGACAAGATACGAGTGAGAACTGTTCAGAGGAGAAATATTTGGTGGGCTTAGGTGATTAAATCTAAGTTACAATGCTGAAAATTATCTTAGCCAATCAATCCTGGTTTTGATCACAAAGCAGGATTATAATATTTTTGCTTTTTACTTCCCAGATGAAAGCCTACTTTAGACTCCTACTCAAGATGAGCACTTCACTTGTCACAATAACCTATATAACAAAAAGAATCATAAGAAACGAATGGCCAGTAAGATATGACAATTGACAAAAAAGCACTTTTGTTAGGCAGCAAAGATGGCAATATTCATGTCCAAACCAATAGGAAAAAAATTCATTAGTAAAACTTCAAAAATTACTAGAAAACATAAACAATATTACTCTTCAGTTTTATTAATCACATGTTGCGTGTTTAGCATGACAGGTGATGAAAAGGGGAGGAAAAAGGGTACTGATACATTTTATGCATTGCACAATGGCAAAATCCTTATTTCTGGTTTTGGAGACTGCGTTAGTAGGTGTAGTCTCTCTGTCCCCTTCACTACGGGTGAGAGTAGCTCTCCTTGGACTCTAATGCAGAATGGCAACCAGCTATGTAGAGGCAAAACAGTGGAGGAGAATAAGTCACACAATACCATTTTTTTATTGGTTTCTACAAAAGAGCATGGAAATGGAGAGTACCGTTTTTCACAGAGTCATTATGATTGCTACAAATTGATCTAAGGACATTGCGGATATTAGCACAGCCTTTATTAAGCGCCAGCATTCTGACTGCATTCAAGGCAGTAGCAAGGGAATCTCTATGGGTCTAAGAATTTTATTGCTGAGATACAGGTATTGGGCACAATTTTTTATTGGCACAAAAGGAATCCAATTTCCAGGTTCATTACCCAAAACAACATAGAAATTTGAAACAAGAAAACATTTTAGTACTTGAACTATAGATCAAACTATAATTCATAGGCCACATTCCCTCATGGATTGTAAGGATAAGAAGGGGAAGGAAAAAAGCAATTTTTCTGCCCACTTGATCGATGTTCTATTTGACCTCTGAAATGCCCTCTTGCCATAACCTTTTAAATACCATCTGCTCTTTTTGTGAAGAGTGTGATGGGAAGGAGTCACTTCCAGACAGCAATTGATTATAAAAGCATTAATCAAGCACATGGATTATCTGCAGCATGACATTGTGTGCTGTAGTTAAGCAATTTCACCTTAAATGTGATTGGAAAGGTTAATCCCGTTTCTCAAGACTAATTTAGACTTTGTATCAAACAACTCAGGACATCGCCAAAACGGCTGCAGCAAACAGGAACTGAAAAATTATCGGCTTCCATTATAAAGTCTTGCAAAATTTAGCTCTAAGAATGGATAAGTAGTTGTTCTATAGTCGTGTTCTTCAGTTTTTCAAAATGGAGCTAGTATTGCCAGCTTTCCCTCTTCAGTCGCCTGAATTGTTCTTCTCCCTCTTTCTGCAAGTCAAGATAAATTTCTTTTTCAGTATTTAGTATTCCTGGTGAACATTATCTGTTGAATTGTTTTCTACCATTGAAGGATTACGAAATCCTTTTCTCTCATGCATTTACCCTCAAGATGTCTAACAGAAACTTCCCACTTGGCCTAGTAACTGAGTGGGCAAATTGCGCAGAGGGAGGTGGAAAGGGCTTGCACAAGGCAATGTCCAGCACTGGTGGCATGCAACAACGGTAATGCAGATCCAGCTCCCAGGGCCCTGCTTTGATTGCCCTTTCTCATTAACACTCCCCTTCACGTCTTAGGGTAATGCGTGAGAGCTTAGCTCGTGTGGGTATGGCAATTGCTGATAGAGAATGCTGCAATAAATATGTGTCAAGTGTATTGTAAGGTTGGGGTAATTTATTTTTATCTAGGGCTCCAAACAGGTTGATTATGCTATGAAAAATTAGGATATTCTGTACCTTTCTCCATATCTGTTGTCACCATCTTCAGATAGTGCAATTTGCAATTAATAAAGTGATCTGTCATTGCTATTACAGTCAAAGTAATCACAAGGGAGCCTGGCAATGGTCACTTCAGACAGCTGGAGTGGGGGGAAGAGCATGTCTGCATCAAAGGCCAGCAAAAATGGCTTCAGCCGTGCTGTACACATTCAGGGGATCTGGATCACAGGAGAAACACGGAAGCTCAAACTGCCATTAAAGGCTGAATTCATGTTCTGGCCAGTTAATTCCCCTTCCTTTGCCATTTTCTCATGTCCATATGTTGAAATCTATCTTGCTTCCCCTGAAGCCGTTGGGTATGACAATGGTTTTCAGCCTTCTCTGACCAACAAACAGAATTGAAAAATAAATATACTGAGAGAAATAGCTTGTTTTACTCTTCATGACTGCTTCCCGTTTAATTGTTTAATTTCCTGTTCCTGCAGACAACATCAGGGCATCATGCAGTCTGTAAATTATGAGCATGTATCACAGACGAAAGTCCTCACCTCAGAGACATAAATACCACAGATCAGAAGCAATAAAAATCCAAAGAATAAATGCCAACACAGCACCAAGAGTGTCAATAACCTTTGTAAACGGAAGTCCTGTATCCCTATTATATTATCCTATATATAAACAAAAGTGATATAAAACTTCTTGTTGAGCAAGACTAAATGTTATAACGCTGCTCCCAAAGAGAAATGTGGAGCTCAGTGCCATTTACTGTTTCTGTTGATTGATTTTTTTCTAAATCGAAAGCACTCTTCTACAATAAAAACTAGAAGCTCTGTTCTCATACACATAAAGTAGATCGGTTACTAGCACTTCAGGCTTCTCAGATGTGACAGGAAACCATGGTCCCAAAACACCTATTGCTGGAATTTCTCTTTGCTTCTGCTCTTTTTTTCAATTTAAGAATAATTGATATGCATGTTCAGCAAGAATAAATACAGTACAGTTTGAATATAGCATCAGTGTCACTGCAGTCCTCCTCTCGAGAACAAACTTCAGTTGCAGAGGCAGTGGTGGATACTGACAGATACTAATCAATCGTAGATCTCCTTAAAGTTGCCCTGTAAGACACAGTCTCCATGAAATTGTCACGGTGTAGTACCATTATACAGACAATGTCTACTCTTCTTCTGGGGAGCTTCCTTTGCCGACCCATGTTGTGTTTGGGTGTAAGAGGACGTAAGAGGAGCAGTTCCAAGGGCTGCTGGATGCCACCTGGCTGGAAGCAGGAAGATCACCCACTTCTGACAACTCTCCTGTGCTCATTTGCTCCTTTCTGTCTCAAATGTCTCATACTCTACTTAGTTGAATAAAAGGGGATAGGTCCAAAATCAGTGAATATCCCTGAAGTGTTGAAACGGGGGTTGATGTTTCATTCTTATTGTCCGGTGAGAGAAAATGCTGTTAATGCTCAAAAATTTCCTGGTTAGAAATATATCTTGGGTTGAAATGGAGATATTTCTGTAACTTTTCACTAAGTATGAATTTCATATCTTGAAAGGAAGCTTTAGTTTCAGATCTCCTGAACAACAAGAACTCAGGCATTTAAGACAAAATGCAGACAATTTAATAAAATATTTTATTGTATGAAATCTTCTGGAGTGAATTTTTTGTGGAACTACAGTGAGTCTGCTAAATTATACATATTACTTGAAACTCTGCTAGAATATTTTATTACTATTCAGCAGTCTTTCAATAATTGTTTCTCTTCAACTTTTAAGGCATAAGGCCTTTTAAAATATGGTGGTAGCAACCATCATAACTGCTACGATAGCACACAGTTTGCCTGTGACATCAGGAACAGAGAAGCTGATAATCTAGCCTTATCATAGCTTTCTTTCTGGACCTAGCTTTGCCCTGACCTGGCGTCGCTTCTCTACTGACTCGATCTGAGTCAGGATGAAGATTTCCTGTCTTTATGAGGATTGCTTGCTCTGCAATTCCTTAGGTTTCCCCACTCTATCTGTCTCATTCATAGGTTTTCATTTATTATAAATTTGTGTATTACGCAGTTCATTAGCTCCAACAGTCTTAAAGATTTCTATCACCTTTTGCAAAATATTGTGCATAATTTCATAATTTTCTGAATGGGTTTTATACAAAAACCAGGCAATTTGCATGTCTCACCTTCCACATGCCATCACTGCTGATTCTTTTTCTCTTCCTCCTTCTTCTTCCCCTTTTTTCTACGTCAGGGTATATTCCAGGTTTTCTTCCCAAATGTAAAAAAAAAAAAAAAAGAAAGAAAGAAATCCATGGTGCATTTTTCTGATATTATGAAGATCTGTAGAAACAGGAAACTCAAATGTTAATTTCCTTCCCAGATCAGATCTCAACTTGAGAAGTAATTGTGGCCAAAAGGCCCTATGAATTTCATGAAATTAAATTATTTTAGGAGGTCTGATTCATAACTTCATGGTAAAACCTGTTTCACATCTGTGCATCTATAAATAGTTAACTATCAAAATAATAAAATGTAGCAGCTTGCTTTCAAGTTAACTTTATATTATAGTTCCTCCTAAAAAGACATATTTGGGCCCAAATCCCCTCAAGAATGAAGAAACTATGAAATGGCAGGATTTTACTCACTTTGTCAGGGTCAAATGACTACATAACAGTCAGCAGGAAAACTGGTTCCTTCCGCTGACATGGAAGGACCTGAAATAGTATAGCCAAGAACATGACAAATGAAATTCTGCTTTTGTTTCCTGGATAGACCTGTCAGCTGGCTGAAATATAGCCCAAATTTGTCTTACTGATCTTTAGGTGTTTAATTGAGGTGCCTAAGATAGGAGCATCATCAGTGTAAACCCATGTAATCCTGCATGTGCAATCAGATTGCGTGCTACCGCGGGTCTCTGAAATATCATGTTGGTAGCTCTTGCTCTATAGAAGCCACGAGTGATATGTGGTAACAGAACGTCTAGGAAAACTAGACACATTCACACATAAATGCCTTGTAAAGTGTAGTATACTGTTCCAGCATCCATTCATTCCATTAGCAAAATCCATTTTAATACACCTTCCAATGTTTTGTAATCCTTGAACTGTCTTGTATCCAGTATTGTTTGTCAGCTTGCACTTTCTAGCTGCTTTCAAAGCAGCCTAATCATGATAAATCATGACCACGGATTGAATAAATTTTTTTTAAGGATATCAAAGTGGAGACATTAGCTTCAGATAGAGATACTGTCTTGCCCATAATATTTAAATGTCTTTACATTTCATTAAGCAAGGCTTTTAATAGAAATAATATATTTACTACCACAAACATTTACTTTTCTTTTAAGTATTTAAAATATTTATTTCAGCTGATATATAAAATATCATATGAACCTCTGCCTGCAAGTACTGTCTACTTGTAGGTACTGGCAGAAGACAGCAGACAGTCTGTGAGTACATCTGTCAGCAAGTGCTAACACGTATCTGGCAACTGCAAGGGAACGTGTGTGGCGATATCTTCTCGCTTCTACTCCTTTTTTTAGACCACTTTCTGATGTCTTTTAGAATAGAGAACAAACTGATTCAGGGAATACCAGAAAACAGTGTTCGGCAATAAATTGCTTTCCACTGTTCAGAATACACTCTCCCCACAGAGAATATTTTTTTCAATTCCTCAAAACAGTCTAACTCTATTGACAAGTCCTGTAATTAGATCTCAGACAATAGAAGGGAAAGAAAGCCAGCGGAGCTGCAGAAATACTTGTACAAAGGAGCATAATTAGAGAGTTAAACTAAGGAGCAATGAACAGCTGCATAATAGAACTACAAATTCATTAAAACAGTTTTCTACTGTTCATTTAACATCCATTATTGAAAATTAAACTGTGCAGGTCTCCATCGTTGAAATTACCATTCTTCACTATTCAGGTTGTTGACATGGGCAGTTTAAAAATGTTCTCTTACTGGCACAGTCTACTCTGTGGAGAACGCAGACAAAGCAACACAGCTAAATATCAGAGGATAGCTTAACAAAGAGCTCTAAGGAAATCGTTACCATACATTTCTAGGTGTGGGTACTTTTCATCCTTTTAAGTATGACTATTAAGCTATGGTAAGGTAAACCAAGATAGACTGAGAAAATTATGCCAGATTGCAATGAGATGAGGGGAAAAAAGAGCCAAAAAATGCTGCCATCTCTCGCTAACATAATTTTAGATCTTATGCCAAAAATAATGCATTTAATAAACGCCTGTCAAGTAAGCAATGTTTATTCAGCCATTTGAAATTAATGACTCTCAGATGCTCGCCATAAAATATAAAGCTGGTAATATGAAAAAGCACGTAAAGTAGAGAAAAATGATCCTGAAGTAGTGTTTTAGATTTCTGTAACCTGAGGGAGAGTTTACGTACTAAGAGAAAAATATAAAACCAACAGCAATAATCCCAGTTCTTCTTTCACTGTAGCGTAAGTGTTAAATTCAGGGTTTCTACAACTTTAATGGACAGGAATGTGGGGAGAATCTAGAGTCTACACCAAGTCTATCATGTGGCCAAACAGACGGTCAGTGAATAAGAGGGGAGACTTTTCGTTAAACTGACTGAATTTGGGTCAATACTAGTTTATAACATTCTAGTAAATCTTTTGAAATGCTGACACGGTGACAACCTGCGATACTTGGTTCCCTTTTCTTACACCTCGAGAGCCTCTCTGTTCCTTACAATTGGTTAAGACATTTTTGCAACACTTCATGGCTACTTGTGGTAAACTTTCACTGGAACATTGCCTGGAAAAATGTATTAGTAATTTAATCTAACTGCAAACTAGAGCCTTTTAGCTCATGTAACATAAGCACCATTTAGTTGTTACCTGAAAGCCTAACAAGCCTTTGGTTTTCCACTTAAAATGTACAAATCCAAGTTAATGTGGTGGTAAATTGAGATGCTAGTTAGCTCCACCTCTGCTGTTCAACACCATCTCATCTAGGACCCTTCCCCTATATGAGAAGAAATGCATATCCAGAAAAAGAAAAAAAAATATACAGTTACGAAAAGTGTGCCTGTAATTTCTGGGGTTAATTTACATTCCAAAGTAGCAATTTCAACTGACATGACAAGGCAGGATTGGGATGCCACCGAGCTACACTGCTCAGTGAAGCATGTGTCAGCTGGAACATCCGCTATTTAGGAGGTGAATGACAGCAAGCTTGGGAGGGAAGCGGATATTTCACAGGCAATCATAACAGGCAAAACCTTTCCTCCAGGTTTTCAGTAGGGTTGCCACCATATTAGTACTAACATTTCAGAAGAAAAGGCTTTTTTCATTTGTATCTCAACTGGAAAGCAATACAGGGGGAGTTGTCGGTTTTTTTCTTATTCTTTTCCTATTTTTTTTTTTATTAACCAAAGGAGCTTTAAAATTGATACAAGGTGGGAGAAATGAAATGGAGAGCATGCCAGACAAAAACGCCAGAGGCCAAATCAAACAAATGTCTGCACTTGGCACATAGATATTACAGCAATAGAAATATTATGGACTTTTTTCCAGCTCCAGGGACAGCTTATACATTTGCATTAAGTCTTTGGATACGATAAATAATGGCATGCAAAGCAGAGAAATGCAGCTTTTCTTCTTGCAGGGGAGTGCCTTGCTTGTTTTCTTCCTGGCCCCCTGACCCTTGCATCCTCTCCCATGGGGTGGTCCCCAGGCCAGCTCCGAGGGGAGCAGAGTGCTGCAGTTGTTTTGTCCTGATGGGTGGTGGGAGCACCCGGCCCAGGGCGCAGCTCCTGCTCACTGCTCACTGCTCACTGTCAGACGTGAGCTCACGCCTTGCTATGAACTGGGCAATCAGACTGAGGAAGACCTGTCATCCTTACTCCCCACCTCCTGACACTGAGCCCCTGGAGAGGAGACGTGCACCATCATCATCGTCATCATCAAATTTGAATGAAAGGATCAAGTTTGTGGTGAATTTGATTGTGTTGGAGCGTGTTAACCGTGCTTCAGGAGGCTTAGAAGTGCAACGTGCGCGTTACGAGTCCCAAACCGGCTTCAGGCTGCAAGGTATGCAGCTTGACTAAGGTCACACAGTCTTTGTGCACACTGAAAGAAATGCAGCTGCCCAAATATATTTCATGGATGCTAAAGTGGATTAGCGTTTTGGTGAGATCTTCCTAACGGCATTTTTAAAAGCATCCAGACCTATAAAGTTTATGCATTCTGAGAGACTGAATCCCTTGAGGGTAGAGTAGACCTGAGGGTTTGAAAGTTTTAAGCTTAAAATTGCACATTCTTGTCTATAGGCACCTATCAGGCTTAATTGCAATTCTGAGCACACTTTTCTTTCACTTACAAATTTATTTCAGTAAATTGCATTCATAGCACCTTATTAAGATTAGTAAAAAAAAAACCCAGGCACCAAAAAATGAATTTTAAACAACACCCCCCCACACCCCCAAAGTGTTTTGCTAGGAAAAAAGGGGAAAGAGATTGAGGTCATCAGCCAGAATACAAATCAATTGGCAGTGTAGAAAACGATATGCTCCTGTGGCTTAGTGAAATACAAAGTACTATATCTGAACATCTGAAAAAGAGGACTCTCTGTGGTTTTCCTGAGCTGTCTAATAGTCAGACTTCCCTTGCTAACAATACCTTCTTTTTACAGGGACTGAAACGTTATTTAAACAATTATATGCTATTAAGTAAAAGATGAATTACAGAGAAAATTGCACCATTAGTAAAATTTAAGTTCTTAAGTTCATGTAATAGAAGATGGTAACCTTTTTGTAATGGCATTTCAATTTACCATTTATTATAAAAGTCTAATTTGGAAGGTAAAATGAATTCTGGTTCCAGTCTTACTGCTCTGGCTGTTATATTTCTATGCAAGTTTTAAATCATAACACAGCTCCAGCAAAATTAAAGAAGAATATTTTAAAATAATTTAAGATCTTCGTTTCAGCACTGAAGTGTATTAGAGATGATACCCTTGATTAAAATGGTAAGGCAATACACTTACACATAAAGAATGCAGGGTCCTTCTTATATTTAAAATACACCTCCTATCAGTCCTGTCTTGTTCTTACAAGCCTTTCAAAGCATCATGATGTTTCAGTGAAGTGTTATAGTAACTGCTGACACTTCGGTTCCCTCATTCCTTCAATGAAATGCTATTTCTAGTTCATTAGGTATTAGGAAGTAACCTAAGTTTTAATCCTAAATCAGAGAAAATAAAATTTAAATTAAATTTTGGAGAAAACTCAATGTGTAATTGTTTTTATTTTTAAATTATCATTATCACTATTACTATCTTTAATATACTCCCTCCCTCTTTCTAGCATAATTTCTTATTAGTCGTTTTTACACATGAGGGTGGAGGTGGGATGGGAAAGAGGTAACCTTTTCAAACAGCCTTTTTCCTGCATGAACTGAAGAACATTTTGATTAGAACCATCCAAAGGCATGTAGTTTTTAAAAGCTTATCAGAGCACAGGCCTGATTTGGTGAAGTCACTGGGTCACAGTGGTAAGCTTCGCCTAATTAATTGGTGAGAAATGGGGTTTTGGCCAAACAGCTGGAGGTGAACAAATTGCAAAATAGGTGAGCCCTTAACGTTACTTTTACTGTATGCTTTGAGACCTTTATTCGACCCTGCAGCAAAAACCATTTTGCAACATTGCAAAATTACTACTAATAAACGTGGGAAGGGAAAGCATAAACCAGGGGGCAGCAAACGTGGTGTGCAGTCTCAGGCACCCCAAGACTACCCAACCCCACAAGAAGGAGACCTGCATGTCTTTATGAGCGCCAGCGTCCTGCCTGGAGCTGAGTGCACCCGCATCTTTTCAGCTCCTCTCCCTGCCAACCTCTAGTCTGGCAGGGGATGGAGAGGTGACCTGCAGAAGTGTCTGCGCTCATTTTGCATGCCCTTCAATGGATTCAAAGGTCATTTTGACTCACTGGGGATAAAAGTGGTACATTGCACACCTCTGATGCACCTACAGCTGCCCACAGCACATAAGGCGATGCCTGCAGCTGCAGCAAGGAGCTCACCAGACCTGGCTTGCAAAGTGCTCTCCCTTGCTAGCCCATGATTCTTGCTTCCTTCTGTCATTCCAACAGTCCAAAAGGGAAAAAAGCACCTTAAAATCTGGCCTAAAATATTTTTTTTTTTTAAAGAGTTCTAGCAGAACAGAAATAAGAATTTTGGTTAAAAACTACAGTGTGCCACTGGATTTCTGTGGATTTGCAGAGATGGAGTCATGCTTCATAAATTGACCTACATTTGTCTTTATTTTCACCACTGGTACACTGTCTCAGTGGTGCACCTCCTGCGTGCTTTATAATTGTGGTGTTAATACCGCTGCATTAATGAGAACAAGTACATTAATTTTAAAAATAACTGATATTTCCAAATGCAAAGCCTGAAATTCTCTCTCACAGAAGGGACAGTGCCTGAAACAACACAGACCAACAGTCATTTCTCCACGAAGCCGTCACCATTAAAAAGTTAACATGAACTCACAGATGTACCTGAGACACCAGAGCATGTTACAAGAGTTCTGGTACTAGAGCAGGTAATGACCTTTGGTATTTCAAAGCTATTTGATGGACTGAGAGCATACACATACATGCTGTACCATCTAAAAAGGCTGACTTTTTAATGCTGACAGCTATTCCTTGGTGAAATCTCACAAAACAAGACACAGTAGTTTAAAATCCAGCCAAAGAAGGTTTTGGAATAAAAGGCAGAAATGTGTTTTTTTTGCCTGTCAGAGAATTCTCTGTGATGTACTTTAAAACATAACAGAAAATAAATATTGGTTATTTCTTTATAATATTTTGAGCTGACCAGAGTTGGACTACCATCTCTGTCCTACCTATCATTGAGGAGAACCTTAACATTTGATTTCTCATTTCATTTAGGTCATTTACAACACCTAGCAAATACAAACTTACAATACTGTAAAAAGTTGCTAAAAATAATGATTCATGGTTTTTTGTTTGGTTTGTTTCAGTTTGTTTGTGTACTTTTTTTGTAATTAAACATGTTGGACCAGTGCCTTGGGAATTATAATGTATGTTTAGACTAGAGAATACAGTCCACTGGATGTATAGGTTACCTGGTTAGGCAAAAAAATGTACAGGATCTCCTTTAATAACCTCTGAAATTTAAAGGAAAGGTCATCATCTCTGCACAATGAAAAGCTACAATCTCTGCAATCAGAGGTTATACAATCATGGTTAACATCAGTGGCTGTATTCTACAGAATAATTTTCCTTTTCATGAAGAGAGAGGAGATCCTGATGGTGGTGTCTCTATGCATTTTTATTTTTTTTTCAAGATACATATTCATCAAGTATCACCCTGGTATTACTATCATTTGCTCACAAGGGCAAATGAATAATGCTGGCGCCGTAAGTCCTTGCTGGATGATCCTCAGTGGTGCTGTATTCTTATGCAAATCCTGATTTGAAACAATAAATCTAACTTTGTGAACAGAGTAACAGAAGAGTTCTAAGAATGTAAAAAGGACTTGCTTCAACGATGGCTTGAGAATTGCTTTTTAAAGGATCTTTTTATTTTTAACTCTGAGTTTAAATGTAAGGATATTCCAGGTAATTCCTGGGGTCCTAAAGGTGTGTATTCCCCTGAATAGAAGCTGAGAAATGTGTTAGTAAGCACCTTTTACACAGAATGTTAGAGACTTCCTCATCAGCCCTTCGTAACTTTATAATAAAACAGAAGTCTTTCTTACAAAGATTTCAGTCAAAGAATCATGCTATCAAGAAAACCAGTCATTAACAGCAATCTGACTGAAAAATGTTGCCGTCTGAAACCACAGCCTACATTTCATCTTTCAGCATGTGATAAACTCTCACGAATCCCTTTCTATTTAGTGCAGGAAAGTATGTGCACATAGGGAGTTACCATGGAAGAGCTGATATGCTATGAAATTGAACATTTCATGTGTTTAATGTGATCATAAGGTGTCATACCTGCTGTTACAATTCTGTACCTAGAACTGTATTTGCATGCTAAAGAAAAATTTTTTGCTCCTTGTATCAAAGAATGCAAAACCCGCACGTTCCCTGCGGCGTCCGTCTCAAGCACCTTCCGTTGTCACCTAAGAGAAAGTGTTTCAGGCTTTTGCTTATCTACCCACTTAAAACTGCTGATAAATTGTTATTAACAAGCATTTGACTGCAAAGAGAGAAAGGATGCTTACCCTCAAAGGGTATATTAAGTCATTTTATTGATTTCATATGCTTAATATTAATATAGCTGGTAACGTTAAGCAGACATAAAAGTATGTTTACTTTATCTAGGCAGTTGTAACTGAACAGAGGTCAAAAATCATTGAGTGTTTTGTAACAGCTGTGTGTCTTCACAAAAGAAATCAAAGCCATGTTGTGCAAATATTCTGGCATATGTGAAGATAATCTGACTGCCAGTCATTTAAGAAATACAGATTATGTAGAGAAATTACAGATTGACTGAAGTCTTTTTAGCCATAAAGCACACATTTGTCTGTATTTGGGTACTCAGGACAGGTTACAAAATGATAGGTCTGGAAAAGATGCCAGTTTCTTTGCTCATTGCTAATACCACTCTAGATTAGGAGTACAAAGTATAATGCAGTCACACTCCAGTGACCAGATGCTCTGTTGATTCCAGACATCCCAGACCACCTGTTTTCACATCCTTACACACACGTTAGTCTGTCATTCAAAATAGTCTTGTGCTGCAATTTGGCATTGGATATGACTATTGCTCTGGCAGCGAGCCAGACTGAAGCACAATGCTCTCTATCTGTCACTAAAATACAAGCAAAACCACGCAAAGCAACAAAACCTACCCTTCCTTTTTGATAAGCAACTGTTTGTAGAGAGACGGAGAGAAGAAGGAGGAAGATGACTGGTGGAAAAGAAGTGAAATGGTTAAATCTCTGCAGTTACTGCTTAATCCATTCTTGTTAGCATTTGAAATTTTCTAGTTCCCAAAGAACTCAGCCTCTCTGTCTCTCACAATTCTCCAGGTGGTCCACAAAACACATGCTTGTCACAATGCCATGAACAAGCTACAAAACTGGGAGAATATCAAGGGAGATACCAGCAACCACTCTCTTTGCTAGTATGATTCCTAGAGAGAAGAAAACATATTACGACAACCCCTCCCATTTTTTATACCAGATATATACTAAGGAAAAGCTTTATAATGTTGTAGCTTCCTGGAATACGGTCGAAATTTGGGCTTTTGTATACTGCTATCTGTGAAATTTCAGATAGTTCTATGGACGGATGGATACACAAAATAGTTGAGCAGCTCGTGAATAGTAAGTTTCACATGTGCAGAAGGCAGGGTCCTTTTGTCTAGGACTTCTGCATCTCAGCAAAGGAGAAATTCCATGCATTGGGCATCTCAGCTGCAACGTGGCCATGCGGCACCCAGAAATCCTGAAAAACAGAGAAATTATTTTTTGTTCTTTTTTTTTTGCCTAAACAAATAGAAATTGTAAGTGGCAAAGAATGATGTATACTAGGAGACCAAATTAAATAGCAAACCAATTACTCTTCCTCATGACTCACTCCTCCACAAAAATTCTCTCCCAAACTCTATATGATGTTGTATATTAGACTATAGATTGGTCTGCTTTTTTTTTGTCAAGAGCATCTTCTGCACAGGGAATCATAAATCGAAGGAGTTTTGCACGGGTGGCTGCGCCTAAGGTACCCAACTCTACATCCCTGCTAAGAGAATGGAGTGTCTCTAACACTCTCTTCAGACAGAGCAATGGGGTTATGTTAAAAATGGCAAAACCAGACATGGCCTAATCGATCTGACTTTGAATTCAGTTATGAAGCTGTAGTAAAAATGTCAAAGCTGTGGAGAATAGTAGCACTTTCTGAAAATTCAGAACCACTATCTGCAGCCAATCTTTGGCTGACACATCCAGAAGAGAATATACAACCTTTTACACAACCTTCTTTCTTGTGGCACCTTCTGCTTTCACATTTTGTGAGAATAAAACTGTTATGTACCCTGATGTTCTTATGCTGCTGGCAGTTCCCCTCATTGGAGCTGCGCGTTGCTCAGGGCACGGTCCAGCTAGACAGAGTACACTGTCTCCTTGACGTGCCTGAAGGTGGGCACACTGGCTCTGGTTATGAGAGGACACCAGCACTTTCACAGAAGGCACTGACTCCTGGGACAAGAAAGTCAGTGTGCGTGCGCCCAGACAAACCCTCAGAGAGGAGAGGGCTCTGTAGCAGCAGGCACTGGGAGTGAAGGACAGTGGGTCTCCTCTCTGCCGGCAGGTCCCCGCACATGCCCTGTAATGTTAAATCTTTGTTTTGTGAAGATCTTTTACATGTTTTCCACTGAAAGATGAACCCCTGAACCTTTGTGGCTTTAGAATTAAGCAACTTCCATAGGCTAGGAGTACCGAAATCACTGCTTGTCCAAAGTGCAAAATAATTTTATTTTTACTTTTTTTTACCTTTATTTTTTTTTAACCCCATGGGCACCTCTTTACCCAGTAGATCAGTAAGCGAAAAGAAACACTAAAGGAAAGATGAGAGATAGGACTGGTATAGGAAATCGCTGAAGTAATTGTCTGCCTCTGGTTTCTTTTAATTTGCATTGAACAGGTTTAACTACAACATTTAGGCATGTTTAGCTTGGAGAAGAGGAGGCTGAGGGGAGACCTCATTGCCCTCTACAACTACCTGAAAGGAGGTTGGAGAGAGGTGTGTGTTGGCCTCTTCTGACAGGTGAATAATGACAGGACCAGAGGAAACGGTCTGAAGTTGCGGCAGGGGAGGTTTAGATTAGTTATTAGGAAGAATTACTTTACTGAAAGAGTGGTCAGGCACTGGAACAGCCTGCCCAGGGAGGTGGTTGAGTCACCATCCCTAGAGGTATTTAAGAAACGTCTAGATGTGGCACTTCAGGGCATGCTCTAGTGGCAGAGATTGTAGGTTGTTGGGTTTTTTGGTTTTTTTTTGGTTTCGTTTGTTTGTTTGTTTTTTGTGTGTGGGTGTATGGTTGGACTCGAAGATCTCAAAGGTCCTTTCCAACCATGAAGATTCTGTGATTCTATGATTCTGTGATTCTATGATTCTACAATTCTACGATTTAATATGCTCTTTGCAGAGTTGGGGAGCTCTCTGCTTCCTCTCCACACAGAAATGAGGGTTACCTTCTTTAAGACATCATGACTATTTCTGTTAAAAAACTTTAATCATGAAGGAATATGGGAAACTATATAACAATTATTATGTAAATAAAGTATGTAACTCTTCAGCAAAAGAAAAAAGCTCTGCCTACTTTTAGCAACAGTCTGCAAGATACAATATGAAGAATATTTTACACATTTATTTTAAGACAGACATTAGGAGTGTTATAGAGTTGATTCTCATATATGCACACTTCTCCAGCAGGAACTGGCAGAGCACACTGTGGGGATGTCACTGGGAGCACAGGGCTTCAAAGCTTCCTCTGTGAATTCCTATGGGTGCTCTTGTCGTGGCTCATACACAGAAATACTGAACATACTCCTAAGAGATATTTACTGCTTGGTTATGGGGTTGTTTTTTCTTTTCTCAAAGGAATTAATTAGCATTTTAACAAATATTTTGCTTTATTGTAGTCAGCATTCTACTTCCTTATTAAAAACACCACTCTATATGAAAAATTAAGGTATTTTAAATGGGGAAAATGCTATGCATAAACGGCAATGGAGAGTGATATTTTTCGTTGTTTTATTGCCCTGGAACATAATCTTTTGAGGTAGTTTTTTCTGTCTTGGCTTTGTGAGTAAGAAGAAATCCACCTTCTGTACCCTCCCATTCATCAGCCTGTCATCAGAATCTAGTATATCGTAATTTGCTCAGAGATGCTCTGAGAAAGACTTGCGGAGGCTGCTGCCTACAGCTGCCTAACTATAAAGTGTATGTGCTCGAATTGTAACCCATCTATAGCTCTACCTTGGAGAAGTCAGTATTAAGTCGTTTAAGCATCCAATGTTTTTGTTACTTACCATTCGCTTAGGTGAGTCACGGTACTGTTTTTATGCCTAAGCCTCAGCAAGCCTTAAGGCTTTGCTTCCAAAACAATTCCCTCTCAGGCCACAGGGTACAAACAAAAAAATCCAAACCAAAACAAAAACCAGAATAAAAACAAAACAAAACCAAACAAACAAAAAACGACAAAAAAACAAAACAGACATTCAAGCTTAGAGCCTCAAGGGGCTGCTTTCATTTCTGTCTTCCTTTTCCTCTTAGGAGGAAGGACTTGACAGTCCCTTGCAGAAGTGCGTGCCAACCAGCAGATGGGTCTCTGCCAGTGTTCCTCTGTGAATCTGTTTCACTTTGTATGAAACAATTATTATTTGCCGGGGGAAGAGAGACTCTGATCTGGTGGTTCTCAGCAGGTGGAAGTCAGAGAGTAGGGGATCCCAGCCCTAGCTCTCATCCACATTTGTGGAACGTGCATAGTGCTGAAGGGAAAGATTCGCTGTCTGAATATAAATTCAGATGTGCACTCTGAATCAAGGGTCTTCCAGACCTTCACATAATGATCAAGTGTCCATGCCAGTAAGCATTAGGGGCCACTGTTATTTGATTTCCATATTTTTCCCTTATTTCTGCCACGCACATCTTTATTCCAAGGGAAGGTGGGGGGGAAGCTACTTGTCCTCTTTCACATATTTTCCTCATCAACCTTTTTTTGTTATTGCTGTAGGTATTATTTTTTCCATTTAATGATGGTTTATATAACCTATGGCCTTGTGTTTGGAAAAAATCTCATTAAAAACCCATTTTTAAATTTTTTTAAGAAACAAAAGCTTATACAAGATTTTAGGGATAAATTTACAGTTTTCTAAATAAAAAAATGAGTGTTCTTGTGTCCTGGACAATATTATTCACATTGATCGAAGTCACATTCAATAATGAGGAAAATAGAACTGCTAAAATTGGTACCACGCTCCCAAGGTGAGGCAAGCACCACATTGAACAGAACAGGCAGCCAAGAGTCAGGCTTCTGCTGAGCACATGGTGCTGATGCTTAAACAATTACAGTTGCAATCACAAGTAAATAACATCATTCAATTTTATCTTAATGCATGCTTTGCGATATCTCATGTTGTAATTCCCATGAAGCGGTCACAGATCATCAAACTAATAGGTGGGGAAGAAAATTTTGTGGATTGTCTAATAGGACTGGCTATCAAACCAATTATGAGTCATTAGACAAGCTCTCTCAAGGCTTGTGCACAAGATGTTTAACTGTAATCAGGGGGTAATAAAGTTCGGAAAAAATTCTATCAAAGAAGAAGGCCTTCAAAATAGAGATGTGGGAGATTCTATTGAATGCTTTAAATTAGATATAGATTACTCGCAAATCACTGAGAGAGCTTAACAAGAAAGCAAAATCAACACCTCGAGTATGGAAGCTCCTTGTCAATACGCAGCTCGCTAATGTGCGACATGATCAACATTTCAATATATTCCACCCCACTCGTCCAATGATACCCAGGATGAGCTGATGCTATATGTTCACTCTTTGATACAGCACTCAAACATCACTAAGTACTCCAGCAAACATTATGGTACTAGAATGTTTTTAGCAACTTCTGTCACTTCTGGACTACTACCAGTTAAAATATTTGCAGTAGGATTGTTTAGATTTTCTCCTATCATATAAAAACAAATCACAAAAATGGTCTGATATAAAGTTTATTTTACCATGAGATTACTAATGATGAAACTATTTCTTTAGCAAAAGTATATATTGTCATGTAGATGACATCATCATTCAAAATACATTTACCTTTCAGTTCACCTCAGCCAGCTTTCCTATATTTCTTTTGCTCTCCAGCTGGATGATAAAATGATTCAGACCTTCTAAAGATGGAATAACTGCCTCCATTCCCTTAAGCTTGCAGGACAAGGTTCACTTGTCATAGAAATCATTGTTTCTCTGATGATTTCAACTCATATGGCATCTTACTTCTTTTTCTTTTAACTTGCAGTCAAAAATAGCGAATCACCACATCTATGAATCACATGATCATCTGAGACTCCAGTGCCAGAACTGATTTTTATGTCTTCAGTACAGCCTGCCTTCACAAGAAGGAAGCAATATAGGCTATGCTTCAGCAAAGCATTTGAATAAATATTTTACAAAAAACAGTCAAAAAGCCCCATTTAACATGGATGGAGTTATTCACCTTAAGGTGAGCTTATTCGCAAAGGTTTTGCCTTATGGAGTCCTAGTTCCTTCACCTTGATCTTCCGTGCAACAGATTTTCCAGTAGGTTTTCTAGCAGCTGGTGCTGAATTCAGATTCACAGAAAGAGCAAACATGTTCAGTACCAGAGCTGTACGTGAAAAAGGTCACTGCCACATCAATCACGTTTGGTTATATAACGTCCCACACAGATTTCTCACATCTAATGTGCACGCTCTCCTTGAACACACACCTAAACACTTGTGTACTGCACCCTCTGCAGGATAAAATACAGAGCCTGCCAGAGGGGAGGGGGAAAAATGGGAAATCTTACCTGGATATTAGAGAGATTATTATCTGCAGCTGAAAATGTAATTGCTGATTTAGGCAGTTAATTTTCAATGATATATTTGCTAAACAATAGGATGGGTTCAATCCATTAGAACAGAAAATGTCAGATTGAAATATTGGCAATGAGCGGATTTCTGCTCTGTGCTATGCAGCAAGCGGGAGCCAGGCTGGCTGGGTGCTGAAGCGATACTGAGCGCGCTTGCTCAGTACGTAGTCAGTGTGCTGTCAACGTATCACTAATCCAAACTACACAATACTAATTAAACTTTCTCCTTAAGTAGCAGGCAGGCAATAAGTATGTTTTAAATGCTGCTTGCTATCTTTTTCTGTTAGTCTGACAGTTTTTAAGTGCTTCACGATTGACAGATTTCTGTAAGTGTAAAACTGTGTATCAGAGGGGAATACTATGTAAGGGTAGAATTTCAAAGTGAATAAAATGTTCTTAAATGCCATTAGTTTAAGGAACCAACACAATCCTGGATCTGAGTTTTTAGACTTTCTTACGCAAAATAATTATTTATAATAGATAAAAGTAGGCTCAATTTAGAGAGATGTACACAGTATTATAATACTTCAAAATGTAACATGGAACCTATATTAAAACTTCTGAAGAAGTGATTTGAATTTTAGCACTTTGTCTTACGCTTCAATACACTCTTGACCTCTCAGTCCATTCTATTTTTCAGTGTTATTACTAAGAACACAGTAAGTAGGAACAATTACCGTTGTCCTACTCACCACCAAATATTGCCCTGCAAGTTTAACTCCTAGCTAACTTGGCTTGTGTAAGAAGTGAAAAATCCTCTTAAAACTTGGCCCGTCCAAGACGATCTGCAAACTATCTAAAACGTAATTCAAGAAATGCATCTGTATTTATTGGCAAAAAGATTTCTTTTAGTAGGATGTACATTTTATCTTAAATGAGAGCTCTTCTTTCAGCAGGTGGTTTGATGCCTACCTCAGTTTGTAGTATTCATTAAATCTGTTCACATGTCACTAGTCATGGAACAATAACTTTTCCACATAGAGAGTGACATTGTGAGGAACAGTTATTTATTAAAAGCTCAACAACTTGAATAGCAGAACGGCTATGTAAACACAGTTTCTATTAAATTTGTGGAAGCACTTTTCTAAACTAACATTTTTGTCAAGTTTTGCTTTTAGTCCCGTATCTTACTGTCTCTACAGGAAAGCTTACACTTTGTCTCACAAGTCAATTAGAGTGAAATGTTCAGAGTTATATTTCTTTGCATAAGAACTTCTTTGTAACAGAAGTAGGGCACCAAATATTCATCTTCATCTTTATTGTTCACTTTTGCTACTCAAAGAGTGAAATATGTAAGTAGCAGAGCAACAAAGAGGAAAATAACTTTTATGAAAGGCTTCCTTCTGTAGAGTGATGGATAAATGGAGTGGGACAAATTTTTTTTCTGAGGCAGTTCCAATAAAGTCGGATGATTTACAGCAGGGATGAATTTGGTTCACTGTCTTCCATGCACAGATGAATTCTTTCATTGAGAGCTCCTCTCAGCAACTGCAGCCACATCTCATGGCAGCGAGTTGAATCTATGATAAACTTACTATAGAATATCATTGAAATGAAGCATTATACCTCTCCATACTAGTTTGTTATTATGTAGGTGCTTATCTGGAATCATTATGATGAGGCAGAGAGGAAAAAAAAAGATCTCATTTTTGGAAGTGGAGGAGAAATCAATGAGGTAGTGCTTTTCATTTCTATTTCTGTTAAGAGGCATCTGACCTTACTTGCCACATCTCTAAAGAGAGACTCTTAAGAGAAAAAATATTCACTATACAATGTGGAAACAGTTTATTGCATAATGGTATCCATCTGTAATAATTAAAAGAATAGCGGCAATGACATTTCATTCTGAGAACATGCCTTCAACTTATTTATCAATCATTTCTTGTGGGAAAAACAAAAAAATCCCAATGACATCTTTTGAAGAGTACCATCGATCACTGAAATTTATACAGAATGAAAAAGCTAAGGCAATCACAGCCTGTTGTTCTCCTCCTACCCCATTCATGTTTGGATTTTTTTTGTTTTGTTTCTGTTTAAAGCTCTTTCTGTGTCTCTTTTGGCAGTCTTAACATGCTTACTTAAAAGTTGGGATTTTACCTCCCTCCCCATGCTATAGTCTGTCACAATGTCCTGACAATGTCTCGCTGTGCTGAACAACTTTATGACCAAGTAAGGAGTGGGATAGCAGTGGGAAATAAAGTGTCTCTGTAGTAATAAATACTGGCATTCATAAGAGAAGTCAAATATTTAAAAATCTGAAGAATCAACAATAAAAGAAGGAGGGAGGGGTAGTTGAAAGCCTAAGATATGAAAATAATCTGAATGTTTAAAAGGTTATTTGACCTTACAGAGGAATTCTTCAGTGGAAGGGATGAAAAAAAAGGGTAATCTTCCCACCATTATTAGTTACCTTTTCAGTTTACTGCATTAATTATTTAGTCTCCATAAAATCCTAATCATGAGAGGAAAAAAATCAACCCACAACTTCGTCTGCAGGACGATTCGGAGAAGGTTTTGACTTACTTTTTTCCATACGCTCTTTACTGAGCATGGAAAGCCTGAGGAAACCGGACAGCTAATTCACATACCCAGTGACACGATTTAAACATTCCCTCTGAAACGACAAAAACTCAAAATGAGTTCATTCACCCGTTTCAGCAAGTGCTCATGTGCTATGGGCATACTATAGAAGCAAACAGGAAAGCATTTTTCATGTAATCCAACTACTCTGAAAAAAAAATCCAATTGTCAAAAAGCAAAATTAGTTAAGATCATAATGGATCTTTCTCTGCGATGGTGGTTACTTGGCACGTAGCTTCATGACTAAACCATAAAAATACTTGCTTTTGTGTATAAATATGTGTGTGTATACACAGAGATCGGAAGATTTGATATGGCTGCCTTAATCACAGCCTTCTCCCATACATGTTTCTGGTTTATATCTTAGTAGGAAAATACCACCGTAACTTCCTTCAGCTGTGCTGGGCACTCAGCTCTAGCAGTCCTGTCATACACTCTGGTATAAAACACATGCCTACCTGTGATATCTAGCTTATAAAAATGGGCTATGGAGGTCTAGGATGCCCTTGTGCATTCTTTTCCACAAAGCAGGAAAGGAACAGGGTGAGTAGCTCTTAGATTTAAGTATCTTAAGACCCAAAGGGTGCATAGATCATCTGTGCATAATGTAGGATGACTGAATAAAGGAGGATGTTACCCCTCTAAAGAGCAGTATGATTATTCCAGAATTTGCTCATGTATGAAGCTTTGCCAGGGTCATGTCTATCAATCTCTATTTAGCAGCTCGGGTAGGTGAGCACTTGTTTGCTTTCAGAGCACAATATATGACCAATCACTTTGTTGCAGAAAACCAACATTTTGAAACAAAAGGAAAACAAAAACTCTCTCATATTACCTAGCATTTTGCTGAAACTTGGCCCTGTTGAAAAATAAACTCTTTGTAGAAACACCACCGTTATGAAAGTTGTGAGTTATGAGTTTTGGCATATCTGCCACAACGAAGTGGAAACGATATTCAGATATTTCCAGATACGGTTTAGCATGGTAGATGTAAGGGAAGTGATAAGACAACTACAATTTTTTTCTTCCTTTCCTTTCTCCCCATACGAAAGTTTGGTCATTGAGATTTCACATTAATGTAATGCTTTCCATTTGATAGGAAAAGGATTTAAACCAATGATTCTCAAATTAAAATCACTGCTGTGTAATCTGCCGTTGATTTATCTGGATTGTGGCTCATTAGAGAACCAGTTAAGGTCCAGTAACATCGAGGCTGAACTAAAGCGAACAAGCCCTGCTGAAGCTAAGCAGGCTCTGTTTGAAGTATTTGGCTAATGTTGTATCTCTCGCTGGCAAACTGCTTTTGGTTAATTTTATGCCAGTGTTAATATTCTATAGTCATTAAACATTTCAGTTAAAAAAGAAAAAATGAGAAAAACCCAACAAAACACATAGCTCCCCACAATGAAATGCATAACTTTATACCATGCACACATTTTCAATAGTGAATGATATTACAAGACTAACACCACCATGTAATAGATAAGATGAAAATGAATTTTTAAATAGTATGTAAAAATGGCAGCACAAAGTGAGGTTATTAGGACCTTGTGTATTTTCTGCAGCTTTGCTCAGCAGCAGGGTGGTTCTCAAGCTGTTAAGTGCCAAGCACCTATGCTACAAATTATTTCTCAGTGCCTAAACAGAAATTCAGAAATATCACCGCCATTACATTCGGATTTAGTGCTCAGGTTCTGTTAGTATGATTTAGGAATATCAGTTTTAATCATTCACCTCCTTCTACAGGTAAGCAGAGTGAAGAAAAGACATGTTTCAGATAGAAAGAAACTGACTGAAGGTTTTTAAAAGAAATAATTTTCTGTGTTTTCAGTCTTTGAAGCAAAGGAGATTGTAAGCCTATTTTCTAACAACGTACACCAAAATCCTTCCCCCATTATCAGCTACAATAGTTTAGAGTATTTTTTTTTTTGCTTACATGAAAGTTTGTACTTACAAGTAAAATATTTATTTTAAGCCTAAAAGCCCAAAGATAGTATATCTGAAATAAGAAGAAAGCAATCTTTTTTAGAGAAAAAATAACAGGATAGAGGGGAGTAGGAAAGCCATGAGGAAGAAAATGGAATGAGTACAAAAATCATTTTCACAGCGCACAAGCAAACCATTCCTCACCCGTTCTTGCACCCTTCTAAAACTATGAAAACGGTGACCCTGCTAATGATGCTAACGGTCCCAAAAGAAAATCATAGTTAATTCATGTTCTAACAGAACACATTCCTAACTATAAAAACCCGGTTTGTGTGTCCAAGACAAATAATACAATATTCTTCTCAGCATTAATAAAGTTGGTGATGGTTCTAAATTGCACTAAGCTTGCGGTATGAGTATTCATTTATTTTCAATCTGTGTTAGGAGATTTGTAAGGAACATGGTTTTTGTAAAGTGAAGATCGAGTATAAAAATTTGATTATTATTAATATATTAAATTAAGATACTGGATAAAAAATATCTCTCAGTACCTTTGACATGGTTTTTAAAAATAATCAAGAGCTTTTCATCAGCGCCAAAAAAAGGTGACAAATCAGCAGTCAAATGGAATTCAAATGACTCTTTACTCTCAAATACCAATCTTTCTACTCCTTCACAAAAGCTTCGATTAAATGAAAGAAATGGGACTAAGGGTCAATTGATTTGAACTATTTTGGGCCAGCAGATTTCATCCACAGAATTCCCTTGCAGTAAAGAGCCAGTAATCTGTTGTCTGCCTTAATGATGAGCTCCTGCTTTAGCTTTTGTGACCAACGCACTAATCGAGAAGGAAATGAAGCCACCTCTGAAATAAAAAATCTCTAATCATTTAGGCCTAAATGTTAAAGAATTAAACGCTAGCAGGAAACATAAAACCAAATAAAATCTTGCAACTCTGGTGTCATAAATTCTTTTCAAATACACTGGCGAGGTATGGTAGCTGTTCCAAACACACATTTAGATTTCCAGATGTGATTTTAGAGACACAGAAGAGGGAGGGAGATTTTTGGCATTCTCAGTATATCCTGAAACAGAAGCGTTAGAAAGCAAAGCTCACACTCTACCAACAAACTGTTTGGAGCTTTGTCTATCAAAAAAATGAAAAAAAAAAAAAAAAAGTTGCAGTGTCTTCTGTCACTGTAAATGTAGCTAGTCAGTGCAGCTGCACAATTTGCAACACTTGAAGCTCTGTACCAGCAGTTTCAAAGATATGGATGAAAAGGAAGATTAAGAATACATTGAGAAACAAAATTTCAGTGTACATATTACATCAATTTTAGAGTTCTTCTCCAGTCCCCTCCGTGTCCCCATTTCAGCATAGCTGTATTCTAATCTTATATTGTTATTGATCATATTACTTTTTTTTTTTCTTTCCCCTAGATGGTTTTAAAATATACACATCTTGATGGTTGAGATGCTTAGTTTGGAAATTGGTGCAGGAGGCTCTTAGCCCCTCTCCAATTATATCTTGTGAAACAAACTCTCTGGAGATTTTCAATAAAATGTTCTTTCATTATCACTCAAATTACATCTTCATGTTATTGACAATAATCCTGAAGAGGGTGAGTTTCTGCTCTAAGTCAGCTTTCACTATCAGAAGAAATTTCAAGAAAATGTCCATTAAAAAAAAATATACTGCAAAAACTGTAGAATTCTATTTCTGCTGAATGCTATTGAGTAAATGGCTATTCTATTGCGCAGATGACTGTTATAATATCAGAAAAAAATAGCCTTATTTACCATGAAACGGCTTTCACAAACTGAAATGATAAGCTTGTAGTAGTAATGATAGGTTATTAGCTAAACATTGATTTACAAATTCATTTAGGGAATAAAAGAAAAAAAAAGCCAGATTTTGAGCTGGATTTCAGCAGGTATTTCTAGCTGCTGTGATGGATGAGTATTCATGATTTTGCACTGCTCCAGTGATAATATCCTGTTCAGTCTGGGCACTCAGGGAAAGAGACACAAAGAGACACATACATTTAAGAGGGTCTCTGGAATGAACCGGTGATTTCGCTATGTACTTCCAAACTCTGCAGAATCCGTTTAGGATGTGGTTGTCAAGCTTCCACAATCTGCTCATCTTCAGCCTGACTCAGAGCAATATGAATTTGTGCAATTAAAAGTGAACACCTTAACTGAAATTTAGGGGCTTTTTAAATTCTCACTTGACATTTAAGTAAAAACATTTGACACACAAGGCGAAATTTAGAAAATAGCTTTTGCAAACAACAAAAAAAAAGAAACAAAATTAATATAAAAATAAAAATATTTTTAGTTATGTAGAAAAAATTAGTTTCATATACTGGAATCAAATTTTGCTAAGTTTTGTATAAACAATCTCAAACTCTAAATATTTCATCTGACTCAAAGTGGAAGCAGGAAAATATATATTATTTTTTTATTCAACTTAAAACTACTTTTTTTCCTTTGATTTTTACTCTTCAGTGACCACATTAGAAATCCATGATTCACATAACTCCCACTGCAGTGTCATATCTTTAAACAAGTTAATTCCACCTTGCTGGAGGTGCTGCAACAATACAAGTCGGAGAAGAACTGGTCTTGAATTCAACATATAATTATTCCTTACTCATTATTATATAAAATAGCCCTGTTCTGTATTTTCCATCTAAAGAAAATACTATCTTTTTATTAAAGTGAGAATTACAAAGAAATTGCTATGCTACAGGTCTGATCATGCCTACTACCTAGCATTTCCTACCACAAAAGGCAGAGGCTGTAAGGCTTCCTTTTCGCGCTCCCAGGGAAGCCCCCACATTATCTTTCAGCATTATTGTTGTCGCTTATCAGACACATGTAGCAATGCCTGGTGGCAAGCAAAACACCCAGTCTAAATCTAGCCCAGCTTCCTGGCCCCTTTAGCTCCATTATAACAGATATAAATCCCACAATTTATGCTTAAGACTCTCAGTGATTTCAGCAGACACTTTGCATAGGCAAAGAAGATAATGCTGCATGGGAAACTTTTATGACATCCAAGATTCTGGTGCCTGGCAACTGGTGGCCAGTTGTGCTCTCGATGGTCCCTTGTGGAATTCTCATTTCTACACGGTTGGTGAAAAGCTGTTTAGCTCTGAACTCACCTGGTCATCTTCATGTTTTTATTATGTCTGGCAAGTCTTCCTCACAATTGTATATAAAGGATAATGAAGAATGTTCTCTGGTTTTACTGTGAATCTCACAGTGTTTTTTTATACTATTCAGGAAGATTCATGAGGTTGTAGTTTGCAATTAGCAAAAGTCTTGGATTTTGTTCTAAGTGTTTTTCCTTTTGTAAAAATTAGTTGGATAGACCCTAAAAGCTGAGGAGTGAGAAAGAAAATTACAAAGCAACAAAATCCATCTTCAGAATAATTTGAGCTTTCAGAGCAGTCTCATTAGGCTATAACGCTCAAGTCCTGCCTTCCAAATTCTTGAGACTGGAAACTTAAGATTAGAAAGCTGCAACCTCTTCTTACCCTCAGGCCCAGTAATAAGCTGGGCACAAGCTGACTGTCATTTATGTTAGTTCACAAAGCGCAGATGTATCCCAGGTTCTTCATAATTTCCTGAGGTTTACCTGCATTCAATTGGCTGGAATATTTTATTAAAGATGCAAAACTCTCTTAAAGATGCACCTCCCTTTTCTCCTAGCTAGCTTTTCTCTAACTGTATTTTACTGTACTATCAACCTGATTTACAGTGACTTTTACTCTCGTCACCCATGATGGCACATGGATCCCTAAATTTAAAAGAGAGAGAAAGGCAGGGAGAGAGATTTTATGTTAGCAAGGAGGTGGGTGTTCACTTCTTATTATGAAAATTTGCCTTCTCTCCCCAGTACTATTTGGCCAGGCTGACTGTTCAGATTTCAAATCCCAGCCCTCCACTCTGATAGAAAAGAAGCTGTAGAGGATGTACCTTACTGAACCCACCCAGACTGGTCCAGACAGGTTTTAACTCTATAGAGTCCAGAAAGTTCATAGCCTAAATAGGGAGTAGGACAACATATTTTACCCCTCTCTGAACACATGATGATGAAGTAGCAGGAGGAGAAGTAATATTGGGTGAGCTCTCTCATCTCATGAACGTATGTACTGAAAAGATGGAAGTGGCTTCAGGTGAGGTCTGGCCACATTTGCACAGGCCAATGAGGGCTATGAGGCTTCTTAACATGGGACAACATCTGGCCCCAGAAGGCGGACCACTCATAGGGAACTGAAATCGCTTTATGTTCTATAAAATGAGTCAAATAGACTAAAAGAAGTAACACTTATCATCAGGAAGATGAGGTGAAATGCTGTTGGGATGATTTGAAGACAAAGAAGAATCTAAGAGAGGAAGCAATCCTCAGGGGAAACAGTAACTTTGTCTTCTCCTTCGCAATGTTGCTTGTCATGTACGATTTTTGAATATTGACTATTAAATGCTGGTCGATTCAATGATTTCATCTCCCTTCTTTGAAAAATGTGTGTGAATCAGGCCGTCAGGTTTGCAAGAGCAGTTATCCATCTGACTGAGGAAACCAGGGGTTGGGAAGCTCCCGGTGCATACATTGAAGCATAACCTTGGCTTTCATTGGCTTTTCTTAAAGGAGAATGATTGGAGTGTCTCGGCAGGTTATGATGTCTGTGTCCAAGAGACTAAGCGCTGACAAAGTGGCTATAAATTGCTTTTTGGATTGGCCTAAAGAATCTGGGTTTGCTACAATCTTCTTTACGCAGAACAATTCTCAGCTATGCCTGAAGCCAAAGGGATCAGTCCTTAGGGTATGAACTTTAACTCCCCCTTCTTATTTCAGAATAATTCCTAACATAAAATCAGCATACACTTGCTAAAATCTAAGGTGTATGCAAGTGAAAAATTGATAATCAATTTACTTCTCTTTAAAACACTTTACTGGGGAAAAGTAAATGAGATGAAGTAAGGTAACAACGGAGCAGCAAGATAATCAGCTTGAGACACCTCTTTTTGTTGACATAATGGGATAATGTTGTAATTACGCTAGTTCAAACACATGATACCTGAGTAGTGGAAGCATAATCTGACCTCTCAGGTTGAGCTACACAAATGTTACTTGACCCTTCCTCCCGTGCGTTTCTATGCCGCTGGATACATGCTAAAAAGAACCAAGGAGAAAAAGAGTTCTGCTGTGACACAGTTTCTTAATCAGATGTCATTCCACACAGAAACCAGTTTGGGAGAGACATGCAATTGATAAAATAACTAGATTTTCAGCATGTTATCCACTAGAGATTTAGAATTGGATGTTAAAAGCACTCTGACATGATGAATTTATCACGGTTTGCTGGTTAGCGTCTTGATTAACTGGGTATTAAAAATCATTTTACTAAACTTGGGGGGGAAAAACCCTAAGCCAGACTGCTTCATGTAAAGGAGGCAAATAAGGCTCCTGATGTAACTGAGAATGTAGTCACAGAACCAAAAACATTTATTGAATGTGATTCACAAAGTATGTACAGAATACATCAAAAATAGGTAAAGAGTGGGTCTGATAGTATTTCATTGGATTGTGCTAAATGCACTGGTTGCAACATGCCTTTTTATAATGCTGTAAAATATTTCAATCTATTTTAAGAGCTTCATTAATAAAGCACCTACATGAATTCAATTGGAAAATACTGAAATACTCAGGGTTATAATGTATGGTTCCTAGAAACTCTAATTTTTAAAAGGCTTTGCATAAATTGAATTGAACAGGGAGGTTATTGGACTCCTGTGACTGTGACTAAGCAAAGTATTTTTATTTCATGTCTAGATTTAAGTGTGATTTGAATTTCACGGTTAATTTTAAGCACATATTAAATACTTTGATATACATATATATGCAATTATGTTATTGTTCAGTTCATTTTTATATAATCTACTTGTTTTGTAACCTTGTGTATTAGTAGACACATTTATTTAGATTAAGTCTGGATAGGCTAGATTGCCTGTGTGAGTCTAGAAATAACACACCAATTTGCTAAGCCAATCAGAAAGAAACTGATCAATAATGATATATTGATCAATTTTCATTCTGCTGCAACATCAGATTGAATGATTGTATCTACGTCAACCATTTAATATAACAGAAACAAAGTAGTAGTAAAAGGGCATCATTACAGAATCAATTTCTTCCTACTTTGAGGCTAGTTTTCTCAGAAAATGCTGCACTTTCCTAAAGCAAATTTCAAGATCAACCTGCCAGGCTGTTTCACACAAAGTTAAAGTTTTAACAGTATTAAAATAGAGCTTCCTAAAGGTCTCCCATAAAATACATTTTGAATATGCATAAGGAACAGGATTAAATTCTCTTACCTTTCAAACAGAGGATGTAAGGTAGTCATATATAAAACCATTCTTCAATTGAGGATGCTACTATTTTTCATCCCTTTCTCACTTCCTGTTTCAGGCTTTTTTTAAGCTAACATTACACCTTCCTGCTATCCAGAGAACTAAGCAAAGATTAACATTTTAGAAAAAGAACTTCTTAATGGCTTTTAATTTTGTGTAGTGTGTCATAAATCATACTAACTAAAAACCATTGGTGGGTATGTTAGGATTTACTACTTACTCTTCAGTATGACTCTATATTAGGAAATTAATGACCAGAATTATTAGGCTAATATAGGCATTACTATTTGCTTCATTGCTGCCACATTTTTGTGTTTCCTTTCCTCTCCTCTGTTTTTTTCCTCTGTGTGTGTCAATCAAAAGCATCCACACTGCCAACAAGGAAAATATTTTCTTGTCAAAGTCAGAGGCTACAGGGAAGGTAGTGACTCTCCAGACCAATAGTTAGCAGCACAGTCATTAAGAGGTCAGCGGGCAAGTGGATAATTAATTATGCTTTTTTAAATTCAGACTATAACTTTCAAATTTTATTCTTCAGTTTGAGGATATTTCTAGTCCGTTTTTTATCTACCTAATTCAATTTTTCTGAGCCATTTTTATAGCACAGTTACTCCATTAACAAAATTATAACACAGCTGAGAAAAGTTAGATGTAGAGAATAAGTTTCAGAGATACAAAGCTGAGGAGTCTAGCCAAGAGTGTTCCCAGAGAATACCTATTTTCCTTTCTCCTCTTTCTTTGCTGTGCCCCTATATGAACAATATCTTAGTTCAATTTTCTTAAAAAATCAGAGAAGGCTCAATGAAGACCAGAGTCCAGCAACTGAAATGCTAGTCATGAAGATGGCAACTAGCCTACAAATAAAGTATAATTAATAGTTAAGGGACTTAACTGGGATTAAGCAGAATACAGTCACAAAACTTCCCTAATTTTCACAAGATTTTAAACGTATCACAAACCGTAGATTGTTATTTGGTCACGGCTAATAGTTAAGATGCTTTGTACTGCCTGGTAAAATGGATTTTTTTTACTTCTGTGTACAAACCAATATCAAACTGCGATAAGTATCTCTCCTTGCATTTCAGAAGTGCTCCCCAGGAAAGAGAGCAAGATATTTTACAGCCAAAAATGTTTTGCAAAGAAAGAACAAAAATCTAGAAAACCGTGCAGCACATGCAGTGCTCTTTTGCCACAGTGTACGTTTATGTCCTGATCCCAGCCTGTGCTACCCCAGACAGCAACATTTTGTGGATTTGCTTTTGCAAAAATAAACATGTTATCATGCTTATTCTCCGGTTTAATGTTCTTCACTTTTGCCCCACTTTTAGAATTTATTGTGAGCTGGCTGACTTCACTGCAGTCTGTCTGAATGAAGCAATCCAGCCATATGCAGAGCATCTCAGAACTGGAGCTTAACAGAGCATGGCATCACACACTGTAAAATGTGAAAGTCAACATCTAGGCATCAGGACAATTGCTTTTCATGTATACGGACTAGAATTCAGATATACCTGCTGAATTCTAGTAGAGGATTTTTTTTCCCATGCACCTCTGCTGTCCTAAACAAACGTAACAGTGTGTTTTTCAGGGACATTATACTTGTTTGATTTCTTTGGCAGCATATGCAGAACACAATGAACTATTGAGCAAAAAATACAGATTGCACTTGCGAATCATATTCGTTCTTATTACAAATTAATTTTGCTATTTTTTTTTTCTAAAGAAATGGTATGAATCTGTATTCTGCTAAAGGTTTTGTAGAAACACGTTTTTATGCAATGCTGACTTTTGCTAATGCCCCTGAACACTCCTCTCTCTTCCTTTTTTTATTTCAATCTGTACATTTTCCTATGAACAAAAAGCAGTACCTTCCTCATTATAGTTGTGATTTTTTTTTTGTCCCTTTTTTACAGGGTACATTTTCCCTAACTATTTGCAATATTTTGTGGCTTCTGCCAGGTGGTAGGCAAAATGTTCTGTGGGCTCTTTGGACAAAACATCACTTTTGCTGTTGGTTTTGATTGTTGGGGTTGGCCCTAGGTGCCTCTCTCAATCCTGTTGCATACGATTGTAACACTGCAACAAATTATAGCGGTTTTACTCTCAGCAAGGCAACTTTAATGCCAACACACCCTTGTCCAAATTGTAACAGAAGCAATAATCAAGCACATTCTTCCCATTGTTCTTCGGACATCATCTTCACACATCTTAAGCATGGGAGATGATTAGCAAACGCTGCCTTCTAGTACTTTTCTTCTGAGAGGAGCAAATAAAAGTCCCTGCTGTTGTCACTTCATCACATCCTCCCATGATAGATCAATACTTCTCTGCCAGCCTGTCAGGGGAGGACAGCAGCAATATGGACTTAGATTATAGAGCTCTCAGGAGGGAGATGTTTCAAAAAAACAAAACAGAACTGTATACAACTGCTGGTCCTGACAGCTGTTATTTAAAAATACCAAATTACTTCACAACGTAAGACCCTAACAATAAGGAATTAATAAAAATCTTTTCATGGAGGTAGGTCACAGATTCTGTCCACAGATGTGTCGTGCTTCCAGAAAACTATTGTCTACCTGTGCAACATTTGCATTTGTTCCCAAGTGTCAAACTGAAATCGAGATCAGCTCCAAAAATTGCCTGGAATTTACACCAGATTCTACCCCCCTGCTCAACTACAAATTATGAGAGTTTGGGCATGTAACATGAAGAGTAACACTTTGCTATTTCCCCCAAGTAACAAAGGTACTTTTAGACTCCTTCTGCAGCCTAGATAACCTTCTGCACTCACAAAAGTACCCAGTGCTTTTGTGAACTGTGGGCAGCATGAAATTGATCAAGAGTAAGTTACAGAAACAAAAGATATCTAGAAAGCATAATCTACCAATAGATTTAATGTCAGCCAAAAACGAGCACAGGGCATCCACTAAGGTGGATGAAACTCTGTGTCCTAACCCAGACTCTTAACCCTCCACAGACAGTGTTACAATAGGGTGGTCTTGGAAGTGAAACCTTCTTAAATCACAGTCTGAAGATGTGCAGATTACATATCTTTGTCTGCAGCCCCTATCTATATAATAAAGTTAATAAAATAAAATAAAATAAAATAAAATAAAATAAAATAAAATAAAATAAAATAAAATAAAATAAAGTAAAATGTTTTCAAACACAAATGGTTACTTTGATTCCTGATGCACCTCCTCGATTTCTATAACTAAGGGTCCAGCTATGAGTTTTTAGAATCTACTGGTAGCAAGGAGCAATAAATGTTTGGGAACAGTCCCCTGCCAAAAATGCATAGCTCCTCCTGTGACAGAGTAAAACTTTACAAGTCACAAAATACCCCAGGAAAAAGAAAATTAATTAAATTTAATCTACTCCTAGCTGCAATTGATTCTTCATCTCAGGACATGAAATATCAGAATTTTCATTAACGATATGTTGTTCACTGCTGTCATGCTCTTTAGGGTCTGTGAGGTGTCACACATGACAAAAGTTCACAGAGTTTCAGATTTTTTCAAGTTGTATTTCATAGCTGCATTTGTTAGGGTAAAAACTCATTAAAATTCCCTGCACATCTCACGGTCAGGGTGCACAGAGCATAAAAAAGAATAAATAAATCTATGAGAATTTCATAAGACCTGAGAAAGGAAAATGCTGTTTCTGCAGTTGTAGAAAATTTGTAAGTATCTCATATACAAATATTTTCTATATTACTTAAAAAAAAACCCTCACAAAGCCATAAAGACTAGTGCTCATATTTGCTGGTAAGTCAATCTTTCTTTCAGACATCAAGAGATGACCTCTTAAGACCCAAAGATTTATCAAGTCAGCAGTTTATTCCCTTAGGCCACCATCTTCAGCCTCTTCCTCTTCCAGTCACGTCTGTTGAAGGACTTTGCAAACCCCCATGAGGAAATGGACTAATCTACTTCTTTCTAAAGGACAGGAATGATGCCTATACTGACTGTGCTCTATGGGATGAGAAAGCTAATAAAGGGAAGGAGACTACATCTATTTGTGAAAGATTCAGTGTGATGTTTGTATTACAAGAGACAGAGTTAAAGTGCTGTAGCTGTCAATCAGAAAAGGGGTATTGTTGCCCAGCACCAGCAAACACTACTGAGAAATTTTCAAGGAAATTCATTCATATTTTTTTTACTTTATAAGCATAAAACATCCCTGTATTGATAGAAAAGTCAAAGGGCTGTTTGCATTTAAAAATATAAGCTTTAATCGTTCTCCTCTTTTCTCTCCCCTGTATCAGCTCATTAATAGGTACATACATACGGCAATTCAAAGAAGTGAGAAAATTAAATTGAAGCCCACAATTTTTTTTAGAAATAATTCTTATTCATTTGCGTCATATAATTTTCCATACGCTTTCTTTTTTGCTGTCTACTTAGAAAAATTTACCTATTAATTTCACATTGTTATTTGTAAATATTGCCACTGTAAGAAGGAAATGGCAATACAGACACTGCAGTACCTTTGTCAATATATATACAAAATAGTTCCTAACATACTCAGGTAACCTGGCTAGGGAGTTATATGAAAAGAAACAAGAGACTGTATCTTTTGGTCAGTCACTAATTTCCAATAAATAAATACAAACTTTCTACTTATTAAATGAGCGTAAACAATTCTGTGTTACCCTTTTCAGGCAATTGCATAAGTTGGTCTCTTTGGTGATCTCCCTGACTTCATGCACATGTCTCTCTTATTAGCATTGTCTTCCTGTATTTTTCCATCTGCCTTTTATTTAAATATAAAACAAAAATTAACTTTATCCCCTTTTCTTCATATCCCTCCAATGTGAGATTTCTCTTTTTGGTCATGGCAGACAGCATCTAATTTTCAGGTTCAGAAGTGCCCCATTATCTACTCTGCTGGCTGCTACTGTGCTGAAAAAGTGTTACCATGGGGAAGGATAGAGATCAACCTGCAGGGCTCTGATAAGCAATTCCTTATGTTTATTTTCGAAAATTCTATGTACCAAGTCAGTTTAGGAATCTGACATGTGAAAACAGACGAAGAAAACCAATTGGAATTAAAAAAAAAAAAAGATGATTTTTGTCGCACCTGATTGAGATTAATAAATAGCAAATCTTGAAATAAAAAACCATAATAATAATAATGATAAAAAATATGCCTCATTCTCTGTTTCCAAGTTAAGAAAGAAGATATAACCGTGTAAGATAGTTTAAGTTGAGGAGTTCTGGCACGCGCTGGAAGGAAGCTGGAGGCAGACCAGATTCCCCACTGCCGTGAGTGGAGAACTTGAATACATCAATTGAAACAAAGCAGCAATGGTAGGCAAACACAACATGGATAACATGTGGCAAGGGAATCAGGTTTTAAGGGTGCAGCAATACTTTAGCAACTGTATTATTTTTCAGAAATCAGAATGGGATAAAACGGCAGTGGTGCAACGTGAATATCCACATTTTCTTTCAGTTCTGGGGTCTTCTACCCTTTGCAGTCACAGATTGCCTGTAGAGATACTTGGCAAACTGCATGGCGGGAAGCAACTGCTCCTGAAGCTTTCCACAGATCCAGGACATTTTGAAAGTGTTGGTGCATCCCATCAGTCAGTAGCCACTTCATGGACTGCAGAGTCACCTTTGGCACTGCCACAGCAGTGCTGAAAGTACCAAGACTATCCATTTGAGGACCTCCACGAGCAGTGGCAGCGCCTTAAAAACAACTGACTGAACTCGCCTGCTTTCTCTAACAGCCTTTCTGTGAAACACTTGGGTTCCTGCTTCTCTGAAATTTCAGCCAACCCTGGAGAACACATTCATGACTTTCTACAACTGCTTTGTCAATTAAAGACAAGCGGCCTAAATTAGAAAATGGTCAAATGAAGACTTACCAGACTGCTAAAAGGAGTGTCGTAGCTTAATATGAAGTAAAAATATCCTAGCAATATGAAAAGCATTCAGCCAGGCTATGTTCCCATTTCCCTACTGAAGTACTAGACATAGCAGAAGATGCTTATAAATACACAACATGCATATTAAAATCATACAAACCATCTGTAAGTGCCCAATTTTGATTAATTTGCTGGATACATAGAAAATTTGGAAATCCGACAGAAGTGCTTGGGTCAGTCAAGTTAAAATTGAGGATCCATTCACAAACATCAAAAATAGAATTGCTTGATGATAGGAATGTGACATTTATTTGTAATGTTGCTTTGTATTTTTTATGTTTCAAAGCAAATTACTGTACAAGAAGTTCGTTAAGTCATAAATTCTGATCATATTTGCTGTCTCAGGCACCAGTAACAAAATGTGTGTTTTAGCCTAACCATCTGACCAAAACATCTGTTACCTGTTGTTATGTTTTGAACCTTGAAATCTGCCTGCTTTTCGATAGATCCCCACGACGTGTTTTACAGTCTGCAAGTGGCATAAAAGTACACAGCAGATGTTACTTAGTATTGGACTGCATGACTTCCCATTGTCCAAGGCAGCAAATCTTTTTTTAATTCATCACAGAACATAAGGATGCTTCCATAATCCAGCCTTTAACACAACTAAACCATGTAAAGAGACAGTCATGGCTTACAAATGCCTTACAAAAATCCATTTTTCTGTGTTTTGTTCCATGAGAGCAGCAGTCAATAAAAGAGCTGCCTCTGCAATCCTCCCACTAAATAATTCTCAAACCCATTTCTGCATATCCACTACTGACTATAATGAAGTTGGCTGGATTAACACTTTGAATGCATTTTTGTCTGCGTCTCCTATGTAAGAACTGTGTTTACTCTGCTTTGCTCTGATCTATATTCTCAGCAGAAGGTACAATGAGAAGCTGACATAATAATTTATAAATTTCTAATATCATGTGCTGATTTTGCAACTGAAAGGTATATTCAGTTAATGAAATCCCGAGGTTTAATTAGGAAATCCAGAAAAAAATATTTCAAGTCTTACGTTGTCACAAAAGGGCTAAATAAACACTTTTGCAGTCACTTTCTGGGCCTTTTCAAAGGACCATTCTGTGATTCTGTGTGATTCCGTGACTGGTAACTACCAACTGAGAGGTGAGAGGAAATAGCCTCCTAAACTGCATCTTAGCTGTAACTTCTTCCCATGTTCTGCTGTATTTATGTTAAAATAACTAATTTCTACTCTATGTCTCCCTACCCTACCTACTAAAATGAAGTATTGTTTTTATGGTGACAGGGAAACAGTTGAAACCATTACAAACCATCTTCAGCATCCCAAAAATGTACTGGAAACATAAAAAAACATGCTGGAAACCAGAACCCAAATCATGTCTGGGAGCAGGGAAAGATCTCTCGTCACCAATCAGTGTCCTCTGAGGCATCCTTCTGTTGCCCTGAAGTCCCACAAAGGTTTTGCTTTTGCCCTGAAGCCACACCAAGGTCTCATTCCCTCAATCAGCTTCATCACACCTGCTAAAAACAGAAATGTTAAACCCATCTAAGTAGCATGTTGCTCTGCAGAGAGTCTTGCCATTGACTTCAGTGTAAGAATTCTGTTTTCAGCAGGCTCAAGAAAAATAATATGCGAAATAAAGGTACAATATCTTCTGCTTCATTTGCATTACACATCCCTAAACACTCAACTTAAGGACTGAGTCTGGAAGTGATTTCGTTTAGCACAAAGATACACATATTACACGCTTATGAAAAAAAGATGACAAAAGATGACAAAAGATGAAAAAAAGCATGGCAATCAGTCTGAATGCTAGCAATTGCTTTCAGTCTCTTTTCTCTTTCTAAATGGTTCATATAATTTAGAATGAAAATTAGTTCTGACTCTTTTAATGTGAATATGTAGACATTCAAAGGCCCATAAGCCACTGATGAGTTGTTGGCATCTCCGACGTTAAATTCTTGCTGTCAGTTTCTTAACAGCTTTCTACATTGTTTTTCAGCTAAAACTGGCCAAGATAATGTGTCTGATATGTCTAACACTAAGCTAAGCTAAGCTGACTTAGCACCAGACTTGGAATTTGTTGAGGCTCTACTTCTTTCATCCATCTAAACCGTTGTCTGACCAAGTGATTATTCCTCTCCTACTCTATTCTGGTGTGAAATTAAATAAATATGTTAGTCTGCCATCTTGGGCAGGAGATGAAAAGCACTGAAAAAATGCAAAATAGTGACAATATGGAAGTGTTGATGCCTCTGATGTGAGACTGGTCACCTCTGACTTCTAATGCTGAGTTGGACTGAGTAGTTTAAACCACCGGTAGTTTGCACAGAAGAGCTCAGGGGAGGGTGACTTCCACCACCAGGAATCAGGCGCTGACAGGAGGTAGCTGAGAGGATGGTTTCTGCAGCCAAGACCTCTGTGGAGAACTTCCAGGGTTTCGACTAATGTGTTTAAAGTGCCTCTGGGGCTAAATGGAGAGTCCTCATACAACCAGACACTAGTGCCACTTGCATGTGGTGGTGAACCTGTCTAAGACAGGACCAAAAATTAAGATACTTTCTGAATTCTGTTTTTTGTGCCGTTTTTTTGTTGTTTGGTTTGTCTTTTTTTTCCCCTGTGAGCTTTTGAAAATTAATTTTATGGCTGTAAATGCAGCATCTCGTTCCAAATGCCAGCCACTGCTTCAATCTGCCTTGCTTCCGCATCTTCCATACACCCCCATTTTCAGCTTGCTGTTCCCTCTTTTTCAGTTGCTTTCAGGCCTTAGCTTGTTCCTGTGTGTTCTGGGTATTACTGATACTTTCTGCCATGGTCTTCCTCACCGATGAAAACATAAGCACTGATGTAGTTACATTTTGCAACTTGATCAGTGGAAACCGTCTTTTTTTCCATGCATTGGAAGTGTGATTCTCAGCTATTGCTCCTTCCTGACTCCAAACTCATAAAAAATGAAAGGTTCCAGAAAGAGTCTAAATTTGCATATCTGGGAAAGACAATTCCAGCTCTGTTGTTAGCCAATTTAAAGCTCCATAATGAGCAAATTGAAAGTTTGAGTTCTTGTGTTGAGCCGATAACCCTCAGTAGATACATTCCTTATAAATATGCAGCAGCGTTCAAAAAATTTGCTGTTTTTCAGATGCAGCTTATTAGACAAATGTCTCAACACATCAGCACCAAGATAAGGGAAAGCTAATTTATATACATTCTTCTCTAATTAACATTTTCACTTACTTTTGTGATTTTTTTCCATTTCTTTCTTTTTTTCTTTTTTTTTTTTTTCCCGTTAGACATCTGTTTGCTCTGGAACTCTGTATTTTGGAGAGTTTTTCCTCTATTCTGGTAACCTTCCTTCCAAATTCTCCAGTATTTTCTTTTATAGATACACTGTTCCACCTGATTTTTGTTATTCATGTTTTTAAGTAGAGATTCATGGGAAACCTTGTATATAAAGAGAAAACTACTAAATATTTGACAAAATAATACAAAGGGGTTCAACCAGAAAGTACCCCTAGCCTTCTAAATAGCCAGTTGTCTTTTATTAGTTGGTGGACAGTCTCCTTCAGACTCTGACTAGGAAATGAAGTAGCCTTGCTCTCAAGCAAGGATTTAAGACAACTGGTTCAGTTTCAGGTGGAACACAGCAGCAGCACTTGTACCATTAGAAACACCCAAGAAAAGGTTTAGGAAGCAATTTCCTCCTATTATTTGCTTTCTTTTAAATGAGATGAATGTCTGGTTCTAAAAAGCATGGATTGACTTAGCATAAGTGAATACACCAAAATAGCACACACTCAGGATGTTGGCAAGCATATTTTGAAAGAGCTAGCGTTAAAGAGCTAAATCACGTTACTGCATAGATGCTATCTTACACAAAGGAGAAAAATGGGGTGATTTTTAACAGCTTCTAAGTGATTTAGGATCTAATATGCCATTGCTTTTCAGTAGGATTTGCATTATTTGTGGATACACATTTGCAGGCATTCGGGTCCCCAGCACCGAAGGAAATCAAGAGATCACTTCAAGTTTTGAAAAATGCATGATTTGAAACATGTTAAGTAGGTGCTTATAACTAATTCTAGATTTGTTCATTTTTAATTAACGTGTATATGCACACGTTTTCCACAGAAATAATGAAGGACACGATAACTTAATAACTAAAATAGCTATTTTCATGAAAACTGCTATGGTAATGTCAATTAATCAACCAAACTCTAGTACAGCCAGAATTCCTGAAAAAACTTTGTTCTAAAAGTTCAGAGGATGTTGTTCTGTTTTTTGCTACCTGAAATTGAATCGTGCTGCTTTGGGAAGGTAATTTACCAACATCTAAATGTATGTAATAGTGGAGTTGAAATTATTTTGAACATGGTACTAATTCTTGTTTCAAGAATGCCTTTCTAAGAAGAAAAGTATTATTCTCAGACCGGTGTGTGCTAATTTCAGCATTCCTACCACAGGATCTTAGTCTAACTAAAATTACTTTTTTTTTAATGAAAGTTTTTTCTTTAAATTGTAGAGAGAAAGAACATTTCTTCTATATCCAAGCTTTCATTCTTATTCAGATGGCTGATTGATTTTTTCTTCTGAAAACTAACAACTTTTACTATTTAATAAAAACAGTCAAAAATCTGAGGTCTTTAGGCATTTCTTAACATTTGCATTAGTTAACTGATAAACCATTAAGCTTTTCTTCAGGGTTCCAAAAATGCCAATAAGGATGTCCAAAAGGAGTACTGCTGAAATGGGATACAACTGGCATTCTGGTCAGAGACAGTTTTCCTTGGGGGCCTTTTCGTTGCTTTAACACTAATCTGTGACAAAAAGGCCTTGTCAAATTCTTATTGCATTTAAGAAGCTTTTGGTGAGATTTGTATTGATTTGGAATAAGGCAACTGACAACATTGCAATAAATTTTTACTACTTAGTACTGATCAATATGGATTTTTTCAACCTTTCTCAAGAAAATTGCTTTTTATTGCTTCAGATATGGCCAAGCTGCTCCTAAGTTAATTATATCACATGCAACAGGTCATGCACTTTATCTAGTTCTAGTCCCTGACATGAAACAATTTTTAACAGTCTGGGAAAATTTTGTGTCTACAACTAAAAAAACCTGAAAACCTGCTGTCCTAAGAGGACTATGTTAGTAGCAGTCTCTCTCATTAACTGCACCATGAGTTCCAGGTAAAATGCTGTGGCTGTATCAGAAGTTTCTACCACTACAAAACTAATCCAGACTCTCCAAGGATTTTCCTAACCTTGTTATCATCTTTGTGGCAATTTAAGTGTGGTTTTGTTTACTCAAGTTAGGATACAGCATCAGAGTTTACGCTGCACTGTAACTAGCGCTGGTAGGTACCCGGCTGTGTGTAAGAATAGAGTACACCTGTGCTTTCTGGCAGACAGTGAAGTGGAGATCTCTGCCCAAATAGATATCTGAACCACACGTAGCAGTGAAGCATAGGCTGTCTCGATGTGAGTGAGCATGTAGTGTGGAGCTAGGAGCACGGATGACCCACACAGAATGAAAACTTCTGTGTTGAAGACCTAATACCTATACTGTCCATGCTTCAGGGGGTTTACTTTGGACTGACTCTGGCCTGGTCCTGTAGACTTGACACTTATTTGGGGACGGCAACCACTTGTAGTGCAGCTTTCAGGTTACTTTCGTCATATAGGACAGACGTGTATACTCACCAAAGTATTGATGCAACCAAAGCACAGACATTTGGTATGAGCTTGAGATACCTTCCAAAAATACACTTTTGATGCATACAAAAGTGCTGCTGGGAGACATCTATGTAAGCTAGTGAGCAGTTTATTCAGATACTACTCGGGTGCTAACAGAAGGAGGCATCTTGCACTATAAATCAAAGTTCTTAAGCTGGCTGTTAGTGCATGCATACGTGCAGCTCAGGTATCACTGAGGTGTCAACATCATATAATCTAATGATATCAATCTCTAGTATCCTTCCCAGAAATCCTCCTAAAACGCACATGCTTCTCCTTTAAGAGCACAGCAATTTGCAGGATGTGCACCATGAAACTTAAAAATCCTGAGGGCAAAATGCAGACATTTTGGTCTGGATAATCAGTGACCTCATCTCTCCATGTTCCTTGATGAGCCAGGTGTGTCACACAACTGACAACACTGAGCTATCCAACGCAAAAATGGTTCTCAATTCTTCATGAATTCTATTTAAATACAGTCAAGTTCTTTGGGAGAAAATGGAGCCTAACAAATACGCAACCAAATTAGAAAGCACTAGCAGAAGCCTGTGTGAAAAGTTCATCCAGTATAGCAAAATAAATGTAACTTCTCCTTATGTGTGAAGAAAATAGGAAAAAATGACAAAATATTACAGAGCTTTGATATGCTCAGCAGGAATTGCCAGCGGTCTCATTGACTCGTGAGTGAAATTTAGGCAGACAAGTATTTTCAGAAAAAGCATAGGAAAACCTAGTCATATTCAGCATTTTAGCAGAACTCATGATGAATGAAACAATTAACGGCAAACATACTTCTTTTATTTGCCCTTCTTCAGCCACCTGTTACCATGCCTGAATAGATTGATTTTAGAGGGTAAAATGAGCTGCTTGCCTTGCTTCAGCATCAGAGAATATCTGATCAAAGAACTCATCCAATGCATAAGTTAATGATGAAAATACACTATAAGCACCACATAGGATGTCTCGTGACTTATATGCAACTATTTATCAATTAATCTTTAGAAAAAACAAGAAATCTTATTCCTTTAGAAAATAGTATTTTAATTGAACACATTTTTCAAATATCTCCATTTTATGGGAAATATCTGTCAAACATACCAATTTTAATTATCAAATTGCAGTGACTTTAGTAACTGTGGTTGTGTCACTGTGTGGATATCCATCCATTTTCTGACCTATCCAGTTGCATCTAATATTATCATTTTAACCCAGAATGAAAGTGTACCCTCAGGCCCCACTTTCTCATCAGACAGATGTGGATGTTTGCTTTGGCATGACGATAACCTATCTGGTTGTGAAATAAAAAGGGTTATTTAAATTACTTCTGTTATTTTTAAATAATCACACTGGCAATTGGGACAGGTGTATCTCAAGCTACGGCTCAGTAACTTTTAAATTGGGGGCCGCTTGTGAAGTAGAGCATGGCAGAGTTATCAGGCCGCCATAAGGACCTTTTCTTTTGTTAATCTAGTAAAATCTATGAAACTGATTTGAGAAATCAAACAGAATTAGTTTGAGACACAGCTCATATATGTACTCTATTACAGCTCTATTTCATTGAAATCAAATAATCAAATTCTTATAAGCAGTTTAATTTCAGTGGTATTTTATATATGAGATTGTAATTAAAATTGAATTTTGGGCAGTTCTTGATGGAAAAGTGTAGCCATTGCCAATATCAGAAGACACCCATGTTAGTTGCATTTCTCTAAGCAAATAACCTGACTTCCTGAAAAACTCTATGGTCTTTTTCTTCACCTAACCATGCTATAATACATCTTGTAAGGATACGTGCGATGGCTTGCATGTCACAGTTCACTTTGTTTTGATAAAAAGCAGCTTTAGCCTCTAGCAGTATCTACCCAAACCTGAATTCATGTGCATAATAATGCATAAAAAATATTATGGCAAATGAAATATGCTTACTGGACCACAGGCATTAGTCAGTAAATAGTGATGATTGGATTCATTACCTTGCTACTACGTTAACTATAAATTAAATACAGAAGTTAGAAATAAAACAGAAGAGAAACAGAAAAAAAGAGATGGAAAATAGAAGATGGTGAATCAGAGTAGCTGTTTTAACCTTCTCTGGTTTCCGTACATTACTGAATAAAATAGTCAGATAAGCCAAATTCATCACAGTGAGATGGTGTTCCTGAAATACAGCCCTTTTGCTGTTAAGATAAAAAACCCCACTGCTGTTGCTGTAACCAAAAAAGATGAGGAAGCTAGAACTGCCTCAGCCAACAGATATTTTCCCACTTTATTCTGATTGCTCTAAATAACAACCTGGTAGCTTCTGATGGCACTTACCAGCTCTCAAGAGGCAGTGGATGAAGGAATGGCAGAAAGACCATCATCACAAGGATAGTAAGTTCTCAGGCAAAAGCATTTCTCCATGCCAGAACAATCTCCAGTTGAATGTCTATTTCTAGTATTTTTCTCTTGCAAAGGACGCAGAAGAAGTTACTTTTAAAAAAAAATTTTACAACTCAGTGAAAATGAAAACTCGGCGAGTTGAACGTAGGTTTTCTTTAAAGTTTTGGCTTACTCATGAACTTTTTAGATGGAAAAAGGAGGTGCTTTCTCTCAGAATTTTATACCAAGAAAGCTATCGTGAGTTAGCTTGTGTTGCAGAACAACTCTTGGCTTGAGTTAAGAGATACAGCCTCGTATAACACAAATACAATTTTAAAGCGTTTTTCAAATATTTTTTGCATGATTGTCTGAAAAGGCCAAAAGCCACCAAGGAAAGGTTCTCAGGTTTTTCCAAGTTCCATGAGACTTTTTTTCATAAGGTGCTGTGAACCGTGGATATTAGATGCAGTTGAAAGGTCAAGCAGGATATGCAACCCTTGAAAAACTGTATTCAGAAATTAGATTTATCAAATCTTTATAAAAACATAAGTCTGTGGTGAGCAAAATGAGATAGCATCCCAAAGATATAAATCTAAGCCTATATTTCTTCATATAAGTTGTTAAATAACTCTCTAAGACTCCAATCATAATGAAAAGAAAATATATTAACAGTCTGCCATTTCACCCACAGGCAAATCATAATGATACCCCTGCTAATTAAACCAAGACTTCATTAAAGTGTTTCTCATTATCATTTGCAATATTTTATGATAATTATCTGCCTTTTATATAACAAATTAAATTAATGTTTTTAATAACACCTTTAACCTTAGCTTAGGTAATTTTGAATGACAATGTAATGAGTACACTTAAATGCATACTTTAATTGCCCATCACATTAATTATTTCATAATGAAATAATTTGAGTAACTTATTCTCATTATTTGTTCCTTTTGCATCGCAATTAAACACTCGATATGCTTCATGAGCAATGTTAACACAGGCTTAAATTAGTTCAGCTGCATTAGTGTATTTATAAAATATCAACGTTGAGAGATTTTGAAAGTGACTTTTAAAATTTCCATTCCTTTTATGCTGTTCTGATTGAATTAGAGTATGCTATTGAAGCAAAATAAAGGTTGAGTCCCACTTTTCCATCAGATGATAAGCTATGACATCATCTCAGCAAAATAGTATCACCACCACAGATTAATAACAGCACTGAAAAACAAAAGACTTGAGCAAAAGGGAATGAGCCTTCTATGGCTTAGACCTAAGTCACCTACTTTGCAGACACTTGGGTTACCTGTAGCTGAATCATTTGAATTCCAAACCTCAAAAGCTCCTGTTGCAAACTGAGGTTTGCCCAGCCAGACATGATTTTAAGATTAAGGCTCGCAGGTTAGAAATCGTCAAAGTCTGACCACACAGTTTGCTTTCAGGCTCGTTGAAGTAATTTCCCCACTACCCCCCCATCTGAGCACAGCAGCTTATCAAAACCAGTACAGTACGGAGATTAACACTGTATCAGGTGAGAGTGTAGTTCCTTTATTTCACCAAATCGGAAATCTATTGGGTAGCAAACAGACAAATGAGAAATAATGTATTTTATATAATCATGTTTACGTCTTCTGCATACAAAGAAAAAATTTAAGCAGAACGGTTTAAGAATGTAAATGAAAGACAGACTAAAAGAAATCCTTTTCTTCCTGACAGATAACACAATAGCTGTCAAGTTTGCAGAACTAGAATAAGGCTAACAGGATGGCAGCTGCAAGCTAATTCAGGGAGGGCTGGGGAACCAGATAGTACAAGTAAGATCTAGGTACTTTCCCTGGAATTTTCAGGTTTTATTTCATGACCCTAATTGAGTTGCTTAGCACACCAGAACTGATATTAAACTGATATTCACATTTTCAGAGTACAAGTCTACATATTCCTCACTTAAACTGGCATACAATAAACTGAATTTTTACAAATTCATTTAGATTAGTGTCAGATATTCCACTCACTAATTTTTGACGCCAAAAAGGCGGTAAGTTTCCAGAGGCATATCATACATGCTAAATTTAAAAAGGCTTGGGCAACCCAGATAACATTAATTCTCATGAGAGCTAGCTGTTTCACTTTATACTACACTGAAAGGTTTTCCCGTGTTGGGCCAACCTTTTTCATCGAACAGCTATTCTGCTAATATAGAAGCGGTGTAGATTAAGTTTGCCTTGACTTTGCCTCCTCAATATGGGTAGGTGACGAATGGCTTCTGCTTGACAGCATTCTTAATGTTACTGCTGCAGCAGGTGTCACCAAGCCATTTCCTATTTTCTTAGCAGTTTCAAATCCCAAAATATTTGCTGTAGAATTTTCTCAAAGCTGATTTATGATACACACAATACACAATTTCACATAACCAGAAAAGGTGTACTTGCAACCCTCTGTGAATATTACTCAGTTGATCAAAGGTCTGTACTCGCTAGAAATACCATTGCTTCTCAATCACTGTAAAATGCATTCTAGAGCATTTCCAGGAGTCTTACACCTCAGTCAAACATTTAACTGATCCAGGTGTCTAAATATGTCCAGACATAAGCTATAAGTCTTTGGATAAACTAGACCCTAACACATACTGGTCTCCATTTAACATAAAACTGTCAGTTTTATGGAGAAATATCCCCGTGTTCATAACACAGAACACAGATATAAATAGGAGTGGTCTTACAGAAAGCCTAGTTATATATATGATCATTGTACAGGGAAGTTACATGTATGATCAGTGTACAGGATCTTCCCCCCGCCCTCCTCCATGCAATTAGACAGAATGATACATTGATTCAGCACTTGGCGAGTGAAAGACTAGACTGAAATGGGATCTTATTTTAGAACTGCCAAGTGGGGTTGTGTATACCTTACAATTCAGTGGTGTCTTGCCATCTAAAAGGGGACACAGCAGAGGTATCTGAAAACACTTATAAGCACTGAAGTAAGATTTCTGCCTACAGTCAGAGACAATCCCACACTGGACTGACTTGGAAATTACTTGGACATGAGTCTGTACATTTTGTGAATGCCCAATGGATAGGATTTATCTCACCCATCTTCAGACATCTTTGTAAAGACACCTTCATCTGGGCTGAAGAACTGGGCTGCCAGGTAACTAGCGGATCAGAAGCTCGTTTGTCCTCCTTGAGATAACTTCTTCATTGCACATTCAGGGATCTTCCAGATAATTTAGCCTGTAGTGACCCTAAAGAGAATCAAGCCCTCCTGCTTGCGGCATCTGAATTGTTCTGAGACACCTCCGGACCAATTCTTACAGAGAATGGCTCTGCGCTCCCACCCCCGTGCAGGAAAGGTGCCGGCCAGCAGATTGTTTCTGTGGCATAATTCGGATTTAAAGCCAATAGAGAAAAAGCAGACACTTTCAAGACATGGTACTTTTGGTCTACTCAAAATATTTATTCTAGGATGTAAGCAGAAGCGGATAGCAGTGCCAGATCTTTTTCATTGAATAAAAGTAGGTGACAAGTCATCTGTATATATCTAAGTGTTAGATGTAGAAAGTTAGATAATTCCCACACATATTATCTGTTCTTGGATTTATGAAGGTATGCATGAAACCTCGTCATCTCTCCTTACACGCATCAAAATTCAACCTCATACATACAACACTAACGTACCATTTAGTACATTGGGTGTTTATGAGAGGTATCCCTGATAAACAGCATGCAAGACTTTGAAGTGTGAGAGGAGGAAAAGAAGAAAATAGGGTATTTTTACAAAGAATTCAGTTTGTGACACAAAATAAGCTTACAAAGCATCCTCCCTCCCCCTCGTACGACCATCCATAAAGCTCTTATCCTTATCAGGATTATAAGAGTGTCAAAGATCCCAAGACTTCTGTGATCCCATCAGTTCTTCTCACCTCTAATCTTACACTGCACTCTCTGTATCATTAAGAACTGTGAGATTTGAGAGCTTTTGTATTCCTTATTCTTTGACATAGAAAACAGGATAAATTGCTCCCCAAAAATACAAGCAGCAGATAGAACTATCACCATAATTTTTCCCCTCCGTTTTCGTAAATGAAGAGTGAAGCAAGATTTTAAAAAAGACATATAAATTAATTCAATGTTTTTTAAGCTCTTAAAAGCAATCAGTAAAAACAAGTCACTTGAAATCTTAACAGTCCTTTGAAAGTCTTGCTCTTGACCTGTTTCTTGAAAGAAATCAGCTTCAGAACTATATTTTTCCTTCTGGTTAGAGGTAACTATGGTTAGGTATTGTTATAAATCAATGTGGTATTAAGTGTGTGGTCTGTGATTCTAAGCATTGTTGTATTATACATAGTTGATTTCCACAAAGAACACATAAGCTTCTCTTTTAAATTGACATTTTCGGCATCTAGGTTAAGCAACCATGAGAGGATAAGACACATAAGGACCATTCAGAAATCTTCAACATGCTATCACCTAATGCGGACACACATGTCATAGAATCATTTAGGTTGGAAAAGACCCCTGGGATCATCGAATCCAACCATCAACCCCACTCTACAAAGTTCTCCCTTACACCATATCCCCCAACACCACATCTAAATGACTCTTAGACACATTCAGGGATGGTGACTCCACCACCTCCCTGGGCAGCCTATTCCAGTGTCTGACCACTCTTTCTGTGAAGAATTTTTTCCTAACGTCCAGCCTAAACCTACCCTGTTGCATCTTGAAGCCATTCCCTCTTGTTCTATCGCTAATTACCTGTGAGAAGAGACCAGCACCAACTTCTCTACAATGTCCATTTGAAATACAGTATTTTGCCCCACAGAGAAATAAAAGTGAGTATACATATGTGCATCTATTTATGTGTGTGCATATAGGTGTACACACATCTATGTATGTTTTCAGAACTCTCCATATTGTCATATTTTATTAAAATCAGTAATAAAATCCATTTACTTCATTGGAAAACTGAGAACATCGACATTTTTGAAGCATGACTTAAAACATAACCTTCTGATGCTACCTACGTGTGTACACACACTTTACATCAAATGTAAGAGAACCTTCCAACAAAATACAAGAGAAAACTAAAAGCACTTTGTATAAACTTTGTATAACTGTGTGGATGTATAAATTAAAAAAAAAAGAAAAAAGCATCTTGCAAAAGAGAGCTTTACAGTAGCCTGAAAACTAATGCAATATTACTTAGACAGTTCAAACCTTTATCCTGGAATCACTTTTCACTGCTCATGTTCACATTGCAGCAGCTGTCAAATGATGTGTCATAGATACCTATGCTGTAGACTGAATAAGGTACAGAATACATTTTCAGGGTGCCTTTGATACAAGATTGTTGCATATTACCATAAAAGTAATGTATTCATATGCAAGATGAACTGCTCATTAGTACAAACTCTCTTGTGAACTATTCAGTGAAATTATTAAATATAAACTTTTGCCAAAAGTGCGAATCGATGTGTCTAAACCCCAATTCTTATACTTCAGGAATTGCCCACCACTAGAGAGAGAATATGGGCCTGAGGGACCTTTGGAATAGTTCATCTGTTCTTAGGCACAGCCATCTCGTCTGACCATTCGCCATGCACTCTGAGGGGTGGTAGGCATAGACAACTTAAAGGAACAAACCTTCATAAGTACAATTACAAAAAGAGCTGAAGACACATTGACTACATTTTGTTCAGTTTCCTATCACCTTTTCCTACCCACTTAAGCAAATCCATTCCTCTTCAAGACAATTCAAAGCTGGATTATTTATGAAAGATTATGAAAAAAAAAAAAAAGGAAGCTGCAGCTAAAGGCATTTAAAGCTGACTGATGATACCCCTCCACCAAAACCACAAGCAGCATGGTGCCAAAAGGGCAGGGACGGTATGAGAGCCTGATCAATTTGATCTGAGAATTCATGTATTTTCTGCAAGTCAATTGTAAATCTAGTGTCAATGTCTCCAGCGCTCTATCAGCAGGTTTCATTATAACCTGATAGATGATAGTCACTTACAGAATGGGCTAAATTCATAAAAAATTGTAACACCTTGTAACATTTGCTGGTAGTCAGCAACTCATTCAAGTGCTTTGAACAATTTATTTTAAAATTATTTCCATATACTCTGTCAGAAGAACTTGAAAAAAACCTCTATTTTTATAATCTAAGTAGACCCTTTTACATCTGAGACACAATTTTGATGCTGCATTTGTAGTAGCATTTGTAATAGACTGTTGCTAAACATGCTGATTTAGGGAAAAGTTCTGTACAAAACAATTTTCAAATTACCTTTTATCTGAAATTCTTGGAAAATTATGGTCTCCGATATGACTAACCTATTGTCTCTTCGTTCCATCAAAAGTTGTCACCAAGAGAACAGAGACATTCCCTTGTGAAAAAAAGTTCCATTTTGTAGATGACAAAAAAAATTACAAAAATTCAATATATTTATTGTTCTGAAAATACATTCTTAACTTAGTAGCCTCTCTAACATTAAAATGTTAATGACACATTTTTTTGGTATTCATGAACACAGAATAAAGAAAGAATCCTTTTCTTCCTCCTGGAATAGCACGTATGTTTTAAGCGTTTTGCAAGAGGGTTATAAGAATAGGAACAGAAAGTTGTGCTGCTTATGAGAATTAATGTAAAGTAATATTTATAGTATATAATTAGAGAAGTGTACCTTTCCAAGCAAATGAGTAAGCTTATAAAAACATAGCCAGACACCCAGTAGATGTAACACTTGTTTCATTGTAGGACTTTTAATGTATTTATTATTTTTTTTGTGTGCCTTGTACTTTCATTGAAATCCTCTCAAAACACTTGACCCAGAGATTGCAAGAATTTCAACGTAAATTTGTTGCTTTTTTCCCTTCTTAATCCCTCAAATATTTGCTGCAGTTACATTTTGCTCTAGCTTCCTAAAATTACACAGGTGCACCTGTGACCTACTAATGCTCACCTTTGACATAAGTCATACTTTTATTAATATTTAGCAAGCCCCACTTAATTACAGCAGCTGGCCACTTGGTACCTTACTTTTTAAAATTCACAGCTGAGTTGAATTTTGCAAATACTTGTGCAAGTGCTACAACAAACAAAACACAATTTAATTGATTTTTGTCTTCTTGTTTGATGTGACCATTGGAGATGACACAGACTCTGGTCAGAACTTCTACATTTTGGTTAAGTAAATGTTAAATAAAATCCTGGGTATGTGGGATCATGCTGGACTTCACTCAAGAGCGTTTGCAACTCGGGGCTTGTTCTGTTTTCCAGTGTAGAATCTGGATGCTTTTTCAGACATAGAAAGTAACTGATGAGGTCAGATTTAATGGAAAAATAAAAGTTGTAAAGATCATTTACTACATGTTTAGATATAACTTAGGAATTTTAGCCTGTAACAAACTTTCAATTAGTTGTTTTTTTATTATTATTATTTTATTGTCTTATGGATGTATTTGCTTTAAATCTCAATTTAAATAGATGATCATGCACACACTTGCATGCATGCATCGGCATATCTTCTTGTTTGGTTGTTTTTTTAATCCTACATGTACAGTAAGCTCTGCTGTCTTTTCAGGCAATTGATCATCTCTAATCTGTTGTGACATCTAATAGAAAAGCCTAATGAAGATATGTAACTTGGTAGGTGTGGTCATATTCGTGTTGTGGAAAAAGGGCAAAATTGGACTGCAGTAGTGGAAGGAGAAAGTAGACTTTGATACAGAAACTAACCAAAGAAGGAAATGCTTATTTGTGAAAACGATATATTACTAACAAGTATTGTGAGAAGACACCGTAGTAAATTGCCATGTAATACAAACTATATCTACACAATAAACTTATTTTATGCTGCCCTGTGAGTCTTGCCATCTGAAAGGTCAGTGGCAGAATTCCTATTTAACACAAGTTGAAGCAGGGTATTGGAAATATCCTCAAGGTAAAAGTTGCACAGCTTCTTGCATTCTGTTCCACAGAAATCTGCTTCACCTTGATTTTTCCCCCCTCAGGTTGTGATTTCAAAGAACAAGAACCACGTTTCCTTTTCTTGCATATGTAACATTTGCCAGGGAAGCGATGAAACTTCACTGTAAAAGGCAGCTGTATGAAACACTAACAAAACTTTCTGTAGGGATGCAGCATCTGGAGTTAAAGACCTCAAGGGTCTGTTTGTTTTTCTCCTTTTGTGAGAGCCATAACATCCACAATCATGTACAAGTTTAGGAATAAAAATATGTATATAACCTCACTCAGTAACTTCATGGGTAATTTGCACAGTTCACCCAGATAAAACATTCTCTTGTATCAGTCTTACAGGAAGATTGATTACATTCATGAACCACATCAGGATGAAAAGATTTAATCTAATTAACAATTTCCTTTAATCCTAAATCTCCTTTCTCATGGAGATTTTATCAAGAGCTATTTTTAGCTACCTAGAACAGATTCATTACTTCTACCCTAGTAACAACATTTTCTTTTCACCTTTGTATGTTTGAACCATAAACTAAAAAGCAGAGGAACCTTTTCCCTGTCTTTTGGGCACAGGTATGCCATTTGAGAGGTCTGAGTATAAAAAGCCCCATTTTCCTAACATAAGTTTAGCTCTGATATATGCAAAACTAAAATTAGCTATGTGTCTCACGCTTAAATTCCATTGTTTTGTGGCAGCTCTATTAAAAAAAAAAAAGTTATACACTTTATGTATCGTTACTTTAACAACATGAGTGAATCCTCACTTGCTAAAAATTCTGAATTTGCTTGTTTTTTAACACTTTTGGAGCATGATCTCTTGTAAAACAGGAGCTTACAGGGCTTCTTCAGAGGGTTCATTCTCTAGCGTCCAGCTCTCATTCTAGTCTGAATTGCTGCTCTGGTCTTAGCTTTTTTGTTATTCAAACTTAGAAACACTCACAGCTATATTTAATTACCTGTATGCAAATGGAATCCATCAAACTAAGACTGCATAGTCTAGGGATAGTGTTAACTACATTTAAAATTCTGTGTGGATAACTCCGGAGCTTGCTTTTTTATATTTCTTCCTTAAGAGAAATAGATTTCCTATAGGAAAAAAATATTTTACACCAAATATATAAATAAAACCCCATTTCAATGTGAAAGCATCATCATCAGTTTGAAATCTCTTTACATTTAAGTGCCAGGGGCTCTTACTTTAAAGACAGTCACGTTTTACTGTCACTTTTTATTCTCTTTGTTGGCTACATATTTTCTTCTCTTGCCTTTCTGCCCAGGCCTCTGCGCAAAAGTCCATCAAGTACACAAACTGAGGAAGCTGCAAAATGTATTAATGACGGTTTTTGTGCCCTCACAGGATAGAGGACCCAACGGACTCCTGGGCTGCATTAGAAGGAGTGTTGCCAGCAGGTGGAGGGGGGTGATCCTTCCCCTCTGCTCAGCACCGATGAGACAGACCTGGTGTGTTGGGTCCAGTGCTGGGCTCACCAGTACAAAAGAGATGGGACATACTGGGGCAAGTCCAGGGAAGGGCCACAGAGATATTAAGGAACTGGACCATCCGTCCTACAAGGAGAGGCTGAGAGCTGGGACTGTTTAGCAGAGAAGGCTCAGGGAGAATCTTGTCAGTGTGTATAAAAATATCTGATGGGGGGGACTAAGGAAGATGGGGCCAGGCTCTTGCCAGTCATGCCCAGTGACAGGACAAGAGGCAACAGGCTCAAACTGAAATACAGAAAACTCCATTTAAACATAAGTAAACACTATTATGAGGGTGGATGAACACTGGAATAGGTTGCCCAGGGAGCTTGTAGAGTCTCCATCTGCGGAGGTATTCAAGACCCAACTGGACACAACCCTGAGCTGTCTGATCTGGCTGGCCCTGCTCAAGCAGGGGGTTGGATGAGACGACCTCCAGAGGTGCCTTCCAATCTCAGCTATTATATGATTTTGTAATTACTGTAAAATGAGGGAGGGAAAAAAAAGGAAAGTTTTAGCTGTTTAATTTTAAAAAAGAAAACAGGAGCAGTTACAGCTAGAGTAATATTTAAAACTCTCTGATGAGCCAATCTATATGCTTGAAAAAACTGCATTTTGATCTCAAAATTGTCTACCATTGCAATAGTTTCTGCAGGATATTTTAAAGTGAGATTCTGCAGCAGATCATCAGCTGTCATCAAAATAATGTTCTCTGATGTTATTGCTCCAGATTTCACTACACTGAACAGGTGCTGCTGAGATGCCCTGGTCAGTCTGAGAAATAAGAAGGAAGGAACCTTAACATATGCTACCTCTATTTTATGCATCATTCACAGCTGTTAATTTATTAAAATGTCCATGAAGGCATGAATGGTCATATGTGGGGGTTTTATTAGACGCTATGAATTTTCAAAATCCCTCTCTGTGTCCAGTATTATTCTGTATTCTATTCAAAATAGGAAAAAAATCAGGTCTTGTAGAAAAAGAAGATACACCACCATCACCTTTGCTGGTTTTATACTTTAAAAATTCCTTAGGCATACTACATTTTTCACAAAGCAAATAGTTTTATTAATAACAGTAATCTTCTATTACTCGTTCAAGAGATCCAATTTAACGCACTTGTTATTTCTGACAGCAAGACTTTTGAGCAGCAACCCTATCCACTCAAAATGACTAGCCATGCCACATATAAGAAAGAATTGTCATTAGAAGTGTCCTTTGGAAAAAAAAAAAAACAACCAAACGTGCCTGCCTTTCATTCCCAATAACTAAGTTAAATACAGCAATTAACTTGTTATCTGGCAGATCTGCAATCATCATCATCTTTTCCAAATAGATAAACTCATCATTGTGCATTTTAAGCTTCAAGATTAATGTATTCCAAGAACACACTGAAGAATAAAGGTACTTCATGGCTGTCTGATTTTAGGCATCCTCCCATCATCCTAAAGTGTAATCCCCCGGAGTGATTATGTGTGAATAATTTAGAAAAGTGCACAATGCCTGAGGTTTATAGGCATAAAGTAATCCAATATTTGTTCAGTGGCTTGTCCATAGCACTCCAGATAGACTGTAATGATCTTGCTGAGGGCACAGGAGATGATTGAAAAATTGGCCCATATACATGTGAAGTAAGAGCCTTGTCTTTTCTTCATTAAAAAAAAAAAAAAGGCAGCACTGTAAGAACTCTCAAACTTCTTTCCTGGCGTGCATTAAAAAAATTTAAAAAAATCACCAAAATGTAGCCTAATAAAAAATTATGAAAGGTAAAAAAGAAACTGAAAAAACCCAAACATCAAAACAGATTTAAGTCCAACTTTCATCTGTGGCACTTAAAAGCTTAATGCCATTGGCTTCTAGCAATAGGGTTCATGTGCTCCAGACTCTTTTGAAAGTGACATGTGACCTCCTATGTCATGTTGGTGACATATTATGTGTTTATTATTGTTCATTCTGAACTGAACTTTATACAATTATATTGCATTATCACTATCACACTACAAATGGCTCATTTCTTTTCCTTTCTTCCCTACTTCCCTCCATTTCTGGAACAACATCTTTTTCCATATAAAATATAACATTTCCTTCAGAAATGTCACTGAGAATTTCATCTCTACAGATGCCTGAAACACTAAATTAAATCTCATTTAAATCTCTGTGGGAAATTAATGTAAAAGGGCAACATCACAGTTGAAAAGGAAATTTCTGCTTGTGAGGTTACAATCTAGAATATTTGTGAAGACTGATATTTTTCCATCTCTAATGTCTACATCAAATTTCCTTCTGTGTAAAACATTTTAGGTTTTGTAACAAGAAGTCTGTTGCCAAGACTTCTCTTAAAAATAAAGTCTTATATCAAAAAGCTTTACAGATGTTTGGTTGTTTTGGTTTTTTTCCCTGTTGCTTTACAATGCTGGCTCCTTTTGCCATACTTTCTTGTCCTTTAGTTGAGCTGGAATGGTTAATTTTATCCACATATCTAAAGAAAAAGACTTCAGGTATAATTTTGCAATCAAGAGGTGGAAAGGAGGGAAGGGAGGGAAGCGAGGGAGGGAAGGGAGGGGAGGGAGGAAGGAAGGAAAAGAAATCTCTTAAATACAAGTGTCTATACTCCTGATTTATCGGAAACATGATAATTATCTCCATAATGGTAAAAGTGCAATTTTGTAATAGGCAGAGTGTCCGATTCCATCGCATGGAAAAACTGTCACAAAACCAAGAGAGATATATAAGTGTAAGCCAGATATCAAATCCATGGCCCTAACATGATAAAGTAAATTTAGAGCAGAACCTTAACTTTTTTAATAAACATTGGCAGTTTTAGTCTAGATTGCTAGTCTATTATTGTTAATATTTCACTATTAATATTCAGTCTACTGTTGTTAATATTTCACTGTTCATTTGTATTGGAGCATTCTGGATTTTAGGATCACATATATCCAAGGGTCAGCTTCTAAATTCCAAGGTACAGTAGTATTCAAATGAAAGAAATTAAGTTAGCTTCTATAAAAGACTAGACAAAAAATCTAGGTTAGGATTTTAATGTCTGCTCCAAATTTTGCACGTGGTGATCTAACGTTTGCTTGGAGACTCCTATTTTGCTTCTCAAACCATTTAGCACTTCTATTGAAAGTAGAGCTTGGGTTTCCCCTATCATCATCTTCTGAATTATGATTGGTGTTGATTATTTATTTATCTTTGGTTTGCCTACTATAATCTTGTTGAAAAGGAGACAAGATGTCAATAGGTTGGTTGGTGTTATCTTTGCATAATTATTTTGGAATTTGATTTATTTCTGAAGCTCCATTATGACAACATGCTTAAATTGATTTGTTCAGTATTTCTGCATACTTGCTGCAATTTTCTTAATAAAACTTTAGAAATGTTAATAAAGGCTAATACATTTATAGATGCTCCCAAGGTGCCATTTATATGTTAGCAATCAGATATTGACTGTGATGGTTTATTCCTACATAAAGAGTACATATTTATCACAGTAAAATATTTACTCTATGTCAAAACAACTGTTTGTATCAGAACAGAGTTGACTGAAAGACATATCTAGTCATACCTTTTTCACACTGGGTAGTGCCTGGGGAAGTTGCATTTATTGTATTTTCTAAATTTTCACCACAGAGGAAAAGGTTCGTAATATCACAGAGGGTGGGGAGGTAAGAAAACCATTACGTTTATGGGAATGTACCATCATATTTCAAGCACTTATTTTGAAATAACATAGCTTTTAGCTGTAAAATTTTGTATTTTACTTACATATCTGTCTTTTTGCCATTTTAATATTTTATATTTATTCAGTTTCTGTAAAAGACATGAGTGAATGAAGAAATGGACAGAGATGTTCCTTCTGGAAAACAAAAATTTATACCCTTTATGAAATGCATCTTTGAGTTTTCCGGTTCCACATCCCTAATCTTCAAATGTATTATTTTTAGTATTTCAAATGTAAAGTTTATTTCAAACAATTTTTTTCCTTTTTTTTTTTGCTTTATCTGTCTAAACAACCAGATGATAACATATTCCATTTTCTCTTTCACATCAATATTGTTTTTTCTTCCCTTCCTAGGATGGCCTTAAGCCATACTCTATTGAAAAAGATAATTTTTGAACTGTCATCAGCTCATTTTCCTGTCTTCTGTTAAGAGATTTTAATCAATACATGCAATTCCTTGTGTAACAATGGCACTTGTGGTTATAAAGGGAAACTCATGCTGGATTATCTGGTTTTGCATTAGAATCTGAATAGGAAGAAATAATTCCAGCCAACAATGTTTGCTGCTGAATACTTTATTATCTTCATGTACTCTGCTGAGTAGAGCTCCCAAGCTCAATCCACCACACAACTGAACCTTGTGCAGCACAAAGAGAGAGAGGAACACCCTAGACCCCCACCTCAGAGAAACCTCCCAAGCCTCATGTTAGCTCCTAACAGCTGCCAACAGCCCAAAGAGGCAGAGCCACAAGGCTCTGGTTCACATCTCTTCTATAGCAATGAGGATGATGGAGGATGCTAAATGATGGCCCTGCATGATGAAGAGAGCTGCAGGTCAAAATGGCAGTTTTCCCTGGCTTTGACACGCCAGCTGAGAGAGTTTTGGTTTTTTGGTTTTTATTTTTTTTTTTTTTTTTTGTTTGGCTGGTTTGGTTTTTTTCACATTTGGTTCCACCATTCCTCAGTGGCCCTGAACTCAAAGTTCACATCCAAACCTGGCCATCTTGCTATGGAGGTTAGGAAGTTGAAGGTTAATGCCAACGTGCAACATTGGTTGGATTTGTAGGGGCTCTTGTAGCATCCTACTGTCTTCAAAAGAAAGCTATGACACCCAAAATCAGGCCCACTAAAATGTCACTACTTTATTAAGAAAGCAGATAGAAAATGTAAGAAGTATCTTAGAGAAAACTTTCAAGCCTTCTAAAAGTCCACCCAGGTGCAACTGTAACTGGACTGGATAGAATATATAAAGGCAGAAGCTGGGTATCTCAAGTCTGTTCTCAGTCAGAGTTCCGTAAAAGTGTTCAACAATGTTTTGTGAACAAAATTTTTCAAAGGTATGACTAATTCCAGTTTTGAGCATAGATTTATGAAAACATGGGTTCATCCTTCCCTTGAGAAATATTTCCCCAAGAAAGCTTATTTAAAGGTCATGTGGCAACACTTCATTCATTCTTTGATGCAAAGTAAATTAGAGTTCAGAAAGCTAATTCCACCATTGTTTGGGTTACTTTTCAAAGCGTCTGTTATGTTCTAAATACAAAAACTTGGATCCAATCCAATTTCCACCTTCTGGGCCTTGAATTACAAAGCAATCAAACCCTAGTTTCCCTCAAAGATCAGCTTATAACTCTGATTTTCAAACAATGCAAAGGAGCGCAGTACACTTCAGAAAGACATCATAAAAAAAACCAAACCAAACAACAAACCAAACACAAAACCAAACAAAACCCAAATAAAGCACACAACCCTTTGATTGATATCAGGCAGAAACAACCTGTGCATGTTTTGCCACGCTACATAACATTTAGAGAAGCAGCAATTCATTTTGAATTTGGACACATTTTTCTCTTTCCTCTTTTCTAAGCTGCCTTATTTGTATGTTACAGTAGCAGACAGATAGCTCTTACAAGTGTCATCCCATCACTCATAGGGAAGAAAATCCCTGGGAAACATTTCTTGAAGTTTTTTTTTTTTTTCTCAAACATAGAAAATAGAAATCCATTAACTATAATGTGATTTAACTAGCACACAGTAGAATAACACTTCATAGGTTTCTGGTAATGTCTATGAATGAGCGCAACACATTACTATGCCTGCCTATATGCATACATGGACACACTACCTTGCAAACATACAGAAATGTAATGGGTAAAGCTACACATGACAATAGAACCCCCCCCCTTCCTTTTTTTTCCTCCCACAACGTTTTCAGCAGTACCTAAATTCTGTTTAGATAAAGTAATTAATTAATTACATGTTTAAACTTCTAAATAGGATTGAAACTTAAATCAATTTCAGTAGATGTGCAGTAATTATCATTACGACCACATCAGGAGTGCCAAAATGAGCGCTTATTATTCTGCACACCTACGCAACTTCTTTCTTTGTACAACACATTTTATTAAATCCTTGATTCAACCTTCTGATCTTTGGTGTTATAAATCTTTGAGCAAGCTACAGAAGAAACTCGGCCAGAAATTTAATTAGCCAAGATGTTTAAACACAAAATACAGTAACATAGTTCAGAATTTGTAACAGCTTCAAACTTAAAACATGGAGTTCAGCAAAGATTGATTCTTTGTTTTCATTGCCTTTGACAAAAAGCTAGCCGGGTTTTTGTTGTTTATTTTATTCAATAGTAACATAATATAATTGCAATATTAAAAAAAAAGGCATCTCAAAGTCAACAAAATACAAAGCTGTAACAAAGGAGATCACTCTGAAGAGGACACATACTAATTTATAATTTATGTAAAGAGTAAATGAACTGTAAACACACACAGACTAACTACTCCCAGGTCTAATAAATGATTTCTTGCAAGTGATTTCTTGCTGTACTGCCTCTTCAGAAACTTTCTGCATTTTCATTCTCACAGCATGGGTGTCATTCCTTACAGTCCAACAAGCTTACTAAAATTTAGGCTCAAGTCTGGGCTGACACTCCAGCCCCCGAATCAGGCAGGTGTTGTAAACCCCGTCCCCTAGCCTGTCCTGGGCAGGGACAGGGGGTCTGTCCCATCTGGGGCTCAGCAGTCCCTGGAGCCCCCCGGGGCCTCCTGCAGAGCAAACTCCCTGCCCTCCCCCGGGACCCCAACACCAGGCTGTGGCACAGCGCCGGCTTGGCAGGGAGAAAGAGTTTGGGTCACCTAACAGAGCAACAGGAGCAGGATGGACTTTATTACCTTTCCCATATGCTTCACATATCATAAAAAGCAGAGCCCTTTGCCCCACGTGCTTTTGCTGAAACCTGTCTTAAATCCCATAACGCAGGTTTTATTTTTTGAAAAGATGAGGGAAGTAGGAACTGGTGAGCATCATATTTGCCATCCCTCCCCCACTAAGAAGAAATCAGTTTTTATGGTATGCTGCCTTATCAAATGATTTCTTGGGGGCAGGGGGTGTGGTTAAAAAAAAATAAAAAGGAAGGAAAAAAAAAAGAGTTCATGAAAATAGAAACAGAGGCAGATATAAACCCAGAATCTTTGACACACATATACTAGACCCCATGCAGCTCTGTAATAGCAATTGTCTCTATTTCTGATTGTTCTTCTTTCCCTTGGTACTCAATCTGAAAGTCCAATTTGCCAGAATAATATATCTGGTATGAGAGACAATTTCTACGAGTGAAGTAACTGTTTCTTAGCAACCAGAAATGCTCTAGGAACAGGTTTCATTTTCCCCTGTACCCACTGAGATACAGAATAATTGTCAAGATAATTATAACACATTTGTGATGATTTACATAGTTTTTATATAATTATTTCTAGACCTACTCAATAAAATGAAAGGGTTAATTGACCACAGCAACCAGGATCCACACTTGATTTACAGATAGCCACTAGAAATCAGAATGAATTAGCTACAGTTGGCCAGGGTTACAGATTTCAATCCCAGTAAACATTGCTATTTTTTATTTGTATCACTGTAATAGTGAGAGATATCCTTGAATTCTTCCTTTCTCCTCCTCCCCTGAGGTCACAGTGTTGTTGTACCAGGCACTGGACACAGACGTGCAGAAGGACAGCGTGTCACCTGAAAAGCTGGCTATAGAAATTCAGAAGCCATATACAGCACAGGAAAAGGAGAGTGTTGTCCTTCCCAGCTTGCAGAGGGGGAAACCAAGCAAAGAGCTGAGGGAGCAGGAATCAGGGGCTTGCAGACCCAAATTTAACAGGTGGTTTAGGAAGCTTCACAGTTCCAGTTCCAGTGTTGGAGACAACCCATAATACATTCCTCAGTCGCATACTACAGCCAGGGTCATGCAGATGAGCACCCCCTCTCCACTGGCTGTGGCTCCAGGACACAGTAAGGTGATTTTAGCCCAGGCTGCTAGTTGCCTCCCTTGCTCTGGTGGAAGGCGTGTTCCCTTCCCCATCCCTTGCTACCAGGTGGCTGTGTGGTAAACTGGTTCAAGGAACTGATCTGGTAGACAACTACAGCAAAAGAGAGCAAATACCTTGTCAGGTTGACAGGTTGATCTAATTCGCTGCATAATTAATACTGACACAGAGGTGAGGCTAGAATGCACCACAGGAATGGAAGCAGAAGACAGGAAGGTCCACCCCTTTTCATATTAGCCCAGTTTCATAGCTTAAGCGGGTTATGAAGATGTAGCTCTACAGAGGAGACTTGGTACCCCTGGGTGCTGCAATGCCTAGCTCTTAGGTGCCTGCAGTCACAGATCTGACACATCAGAAGTTAAGACCCTTTTTAAGTAAAATAATTTCAGGTGACAGAGTGGCTAGGACTTCTACATTACCTCTTGTTACAGTTTTTTGACACTAAAGCCAGGATAAAAAGAGCACAGTACCATTAAAGTATATTTACCCAGTTCCTTCCAATATTAAGAAGAAAAAAAAAAAAGGAGACAAGATGCAAACACGGAGAATCTCATAAGCAAACTCATAAAATTTACAAGACACATCAACAACCATTAGTAGTAGCCACAGTGAAGCCATTAACAGATAAGGAAAAAACCACATTTCCTACTATTGAAACAATGAAGATATGTATTGCATATCCTACAGTTGTGAAGAGTTGTTAAAATCCAGGAGATTTATCTACACAAAGGTGTTTTACTGTCAGAGTCCACAGAGTGGGACCTCCTTACAGTGACAGGAATTGTTCCTGAAGCCAATGTTTGGTTTTTGTTTTTTTTTTTTCCCAGCCAGTGCAAATCTCCAAGATTAAACTAACATAAAGAATGCTCAACCTCAGTCTGCAAGATATTTACTTCTTTGGGTGGATGTGACAGTCCTCGCACTGTCCATGGGAGACTAAAACCTCTGAGGGTCATTGCATCAATATTATTTACTTAAAGAAGATTGGTTGACTTTCATGTTTCCACCATTTTTGATGCCTTCTGCCTTCCAAACACTTCTTTTATGATTGGATCCTGAAACAGTGTATTACTGCATTACAGTTTCTGTCTAGTTTGTGTGCCAAAATTACCCTCGGCTCTGGTCTCCCAGGTAGCTGTAATATCCTTTTGTAAACCTTCCTTGAATGATTATGGTAAATCTTGCTTGCAGCAGTTTCTGTTCCCTCTAGCATTTTTCCCACCCACCTGTCCATGCTTTTCTTTGGTTTTTTTGGTTGATTTTTTTGGTTTTTTTTTTTCCCCCTGCTTTTCAATTCCCTACTTTACTCTATACCCTACAGCCTAACAAGCTGTTGCAATACACTTCTTTTCCCCTGCTATTTCTCTATGTATTGTCAGTGGAACGGTATGATTTTCAACCTTCCAAGATAGGTAATCTTCGTGCTAACAACACCAGTATTAAGCATCCACAAAAATCAAAATTGCATAAGTAAAATCATATTAGAAATACCTTAGGATTTGCTATTCATCTGAATCGCACTTTAAAACCGTAGCCGTTGTTCTTCCTTTCAATGAACTCCTGTAACAAAGCCCCATCACAAATGCTGAAGTAAAATTGATGCCCAGGTTAAGATTAAGCTTTAAAAATATTACAAGTACATCTAAATTATTTTACTCAGTACCAATAGATACAAGCCGGCTGAAAACTGGCATGCAATATCAATGTTAAAGGCAAATATTCAAGACTTTGGGGGAAGATGGAGAAGAGACAGTGGGCTTGCATATCTCGATTAGTTGCTAATAAAGTATAGGAACTTTCTATCTCAGTTGGGTTTGTAGTAACAGTGGACACAGTGGGGCCCCAGCTCCATAGCACAGTTGGGAGGGCTGATCTCGCTCTTTAGATAACTGCTACTAACATTGGCCCAAAATTCTGAAATAGCCCAAACTTCAGATTCAGTAAAGAAAAAAAGGACACTGTCTCCTTATTCATTCACTGGCTGAATATTGTCCTATGTATCCTCAAAGCATTTTACATAATTATAAGTGGTGCACGTACAGGAATCACTTCAATTATGTGTGAAAACAATAATTTATAGAACGGATACAATATCTACTTAACATCTGGTGCCATTGCTCCAAAACACTTTTAGTTGCAAAAGTGAAAATTATCTTCCACACTCAAAAAATTTCATGGATCATTTGGGTGGGTAGTGACTAGATTTAAGCTGGGAGTCCCAGATTAAATATTAAGTGTTCTGAAACTAGACATGGGAAAACAAGGACAATTCTCAAACAGAAATTGAGAACTTACATAGTAAATAAATAAGGGCTTTGGTTATTAGCTACATACCTCAGAAATCCAAAATAATGTTGACAATGGATTTTGGTTTTGAAATTAGGATTTAATCTGTTTTCCCTCAGTTTCAAAAACTAGCTCCATAATACGTATATGAAAACATAAGTGAAGTAGCTAAAACAGTTGGTTTTTGAGCTTCTATGTGAGACCTATTTTAGTTAGTCAAATTGACTTCTGACTTCTCTTAACATACTCTGTTGATGTGTATTGCATGCTGTTATCATAAGCAAGGGAACCAGCCTTGAAGTACACATCTAAGCAAAAGACCTCTTTAAACTAACCACGCTTTTGCTTTCTAAAACGGTCATTTTTTCCTATGGAACGAGTTCTGCCAAGTTGTCAATTCTCCAAAAGTTGATTTGTTGAAGATTTTCAGTGGTCTTTGAAAATGTAAGTAATATAGTAAGCAGTTAACTAAATTTACTGCAATGGACATTTCACCCACATATAGACTACAGAATTGGGTTTTGTTTTCCCCTATTGGCCAAATATCTATTTGCCTTTCAAGAAAAAGCAATTTGAATGTTGGATTGTCAGTAAGAAATCATGTATTTCTTTTTCATGGTCTTTCTATGGAAGCAAGAAGAGCCTCATTTTAAATGCTGTACCTTCAGGGAATAAGGTTTGTAAAACCTAATCTTGAACTCCTTGCACACATGCAGTTTGTATAATACATTTACAATTCTACCAGTGGATTAGTAAAAAACTGGTGAAATATCATCAAGTGAAAGTTTTTTTAAAACATTAGACACTAGTACGTTCAGAGTAGCATGAAACACACCATTCAGTGCTGCTAACTCACAGGCATTAACCACACAGGATAAAACTATGGACTTCAGTAGGAAGGAGCCATAAAATGTTAGTTTTCGCGTTCTTTGTACTTATTTTTTTTTCTTTTTTTTTTATATTAGCAGTACAAGATTCAGTCTTATGAACATACAAGTTTAACCTTCCTGGGGAAAAAAAAAAACAAAAAACCCCAACAAACCAAAAAAACCCAACAAAACAAGCACAAGCTTAAAAATACAAAGTCAAATGCCCACAAAATTAGTGTGTAAAGGTTCTTACAGTTCAGCTGGAGAAGACTTGAGCTGTTTTCCCTTCCACAGTCTTCTTCGTAAGCATCATGTTTTCCTTTAGCTTGTACTTCCTTATGTTTCAGCAGGGTTACAGTTACAGCTAGAAGCAGACAGAAAGTAAACAGGGAAAGATAACAGGTCCCAGGTGTTTTACACTACATGATTTCACACTAACTATGCCAGGTAGCCCTAATGATGTGCTAGTGGGACTTGCCTTTATGAGAAGGTGTTTGGTATTGTTTTTGTTATATTTCAAATGCACTGTGTCAAGAAATCAACATGAAATTAAAATAACAATATTCCTAAAGCTGTAGTAAAAATTTCTTTGTATACCGTTGTGTTGGAGAGGAGGAAGAGGAACTGGAGATGAAGGAGTGAAGTTGACCCAGGGAAAAAAAAGGGGGGAGTGGGGGAAGGTGATGTTTTTTTCTTTATTTCTCACTATCATGTTCTATTTTAATTGACAATAAATTAAGTTGATTAATTTTCCCCACGTTAAGTCAGTTTTGTCCACGACGATAATTGGTAAGTGACCTCCTTTTCTTTATCTTGACCTGAGCTTTTTCTTCTTATTTTCTTTCCCTGCCTGTTGAGGAAGAGTGAGAGAACAGCTGAGTGGGCATCTGGCAGCCAGCCACGGCCAATCCACCACAGCACCATAGCTGTTTGGGTAGTAGTATGATGGGCCAACTTTCATTACATGCCTGTTTTCTAAAATAGGGTATTTCTGCAAGCTTTGATTAAATCCTTCACTAGGTTAAGACACTACCCTGACTGTATGCAAGTTGGAACTTTACAAGCCTGACTTTCTTCCTCATTTCCACAGTCTGAGACTTTGTATACTTCTTAAAAAGCATGCAGAAGATTGATATCTAAATGAGAGTAGCAGTTCAACAGAATTATTGAATCATAAGCCAAATTTAATAAAATGACAATTTTGATTAGTTGCAGTATTGGTTTCAAATTTTTCATTTATAAAGGCAGAAGGAAAGCCACAAATTTATGATGCAGATTTAATTTAACACTTCTTCTATAAAACTGCAGTTTATAAAGTTCGGTACATAAATCATTAGTGCTGGAAATCTGCTGAAATATCACATTGAAAATTGTCAGTGCCTTTACAGGTCTGCATCGTGTACTCCAATCCATGGAAATACCAAATTGGATGGGATATAAATTTTTCTTCTGTGCAGTCAGAATGAAGCCTGACAACATCAACTATATATTCTACAGGTGCAGGCTGTTTGCAACAGTGTGCTTTAAGGAAGTAATTAAGGAAATGTCTCATAGTGGTGGGTTGCCAATGCCAAGGAAGCAGGGTACAAAGCCAATAGCTCTTGAAATATGGTCGCTGTACTGTTGAAACAGAACAAAGCTAAATCCCACAAGGTGCTCGTACTTCTTCATCACAGGCAATGGAAACCAGAGTGGAAGAAAGAAGGAAGAAAAAAGAAATCAGGAAATTCTCAGTAAATAGCAAAATGAAGCTTTAAGTCCTCAAATTCCTTGAGGCTCCAGCTACAATAGGCAGCAGCAATCCTTACACGGATATGTTGAGCTCTCAGGGAGAACACATTACCAAATTCCTCCCAGGCAAAACTGCAGGTAATTCTAACCAGAATATGTCAATTCAACTTCTTTTCTTGCTTCCTTTCAGCTGTGATACTCATTCCATTGTTTTCTTTCTCCAAATATACTGTAGTTAAGTATTAATAGTGTTCAGCAATGCAGGAAATAGATGACAAAATACACAAAATGGAGTCAAGAACAATCCCAAGGATACACAATTCAACAGAGCAAACGTGTAGGAACTCCTAAATTATCATAAAAGCAGTGAAGTTTAACTGACTGAAAGTGTTCATGAGATAATTTATGCAATGAAGACTTAGATAATTCAGTAGAGACAAAAAGTAAAGCTTTTGAGAATACTTTCCAAGTGACCAAATCTTGACTACTCAGACTACTCCTAAACATTGGCACTTTGTAGCTATATGATATAATGTCTACATTAATTGGTTTAAGTACATTCTCCCCTGCCAAAGATAAGCCACTTCTCTTTTTCACAGAGCTTTGATTTTCCTCTTCACCGACTCTGCCAACAGCTATCCATTTTCTATAAACATTGAGGAAGTCATGAGTAAGCTATGGCAATTTTTAGTTTTAACGCAATAATTTTCAGTGACATAAATATTCAATTGGGGTTTCTCTCATTCAGCACAGTGTTTGTGATGAAGTTTCTATTTTTCTCTGAACCATTAATTAATCTAAAAAAAAAAGAACTCACTTCTTATCCATGATAGAATATTTTTTTAAAACACAAAAGGCATCATTTAATTTCATTTTAATTTAATTAAATTCAGGGCACTATACTGACTACTGATAAGCTATCCTAGCACTGGTTGCCTCCTTCAAAGAACTCAGACTTGTGAGTCATGGCTGACCTTTACTCTTAAGCAATATTACTCAGCCTTATTGTCCTCTTCTCAAGGTCTCAGCTGGCACTGTGAAGAGCTCTGACTCCTTTCTAAAGAGCCCTTTCACAGTGTCTCACTCTCAACCTGGCTACCTTCCTTTACTCTAGCTGTTTCAGTTCACAGGTACACTCATTCTAAAAATGTTTTCCCTTACTGTTTGTTTGATGAGGGTGCTACAAGTAGAGTGCCTCATGGATCATGTTTCAGGTGTTTTCAGATGTTCCCAACACCTACAAGAGGGGCCTTCCAGTTTTACTATTTGGTTCTGCAACATTCACCTGGAGATGTTCTCTTCACAATTTAACACAAAAGAATTCAAGAAACCATATTTATATTTGTAGCAATAGTAGCAGTAATATTTTATATCAAAAAATGAAGTAAGATGATACTTGTTACTGTTTCAGAGATGCCATGTCTGAGTGACATGATGAAGCCTTCTTGAGTCCAAGAGCTGCAAGGACCTTCATGTAAGCTTAAAGCTACAATCAAGGGAACCCTATGGGCAGCTGTAGATACACGGTGATATAGCATGGGCTGTTACCTGGCACGAGGACTTGATTGCAATGTGAAACAGTTCTGACATTGGAGCTGTCCCTATAATGCATGACTACTCTTCATATGTACAAGGTTTGGAGAGCTTGGACTGCAGATTTGGTGGCCACTGCCTCTGACACGGACACTGGGGCAGCTGTGGCTGGGTAGCACCTCTTCCCAGGCGACTCCATGGTTGCTGCTCACCAGTCCTATCCCATGGTGAGAGCAACAGTGGGCTGCTCCACCAGCACACCAGCCTCCCCCTCTCACCCCTTGTGGCAAGAGGGAGTGTGGGCTGACATTTCAGCCAGGAGAGGAAATGGAGCTTCAGAAAGCTGGAGGAAACACTAAATGTAGGAGTCTTGTGCTTCCTGGGGCAGGAAAGGGTAATGAGGATTAGGTACAAGATAGACTTGCAATGTTAGGGGAGGAAAAGAGATGGAAAAGAAACCTGATGATCTGACAAAAAAGCAGCTCTGGGAAGGAGGGGAAATAGAAGAAGGAGAAATGATTAAATATTTCAGTTAAAAGAACTGTTTCTAAGGGAATTCTCCAAGCAAAATTTTAGTCACCTTTGACATTCAGAAAATATTAATTATTTCTAAAATCTTTCAAATCATGTTTGGATATCATTGGATTTCTCCAGTTGATAAAGACCTGCCTGCTACATGAAATTAGGAGTTTATGCAATTGAAGATATTTAAATTAAAAAAAAATAAAATCACTCTTTCTTTATCAAAACATTCACAATAAAATAGGACAATATGTGTTTTAGACCCATTACAAGAAAACATTTGAATTATTACAAAAATCTGTTCTTAAAATTGAGACCAGCTTTTTCACTTACAGCTTTCTGTGGTGTTCTTTTCTTGTTTACTTTATAAAATAACTTTTATTTTTCTAATGGCTTTAGCCAGTAAATGTACTACTAAGCTCTGTGCTTTTTATTCTGAGGTAGTCCAGTTATCTTGTGTTTATAAATATGCATAAGGATATATGCAATTAGCAGAACTATTAGCATTGAATCTATTTTATGCCTCTGTGAAGATCAGTAGAAAATAACATTGATTTTGTTTCATTATAAGTACAGTTACATATAATTATCTCTATATTTCTCTCAGAATACTCATCAATACGTATTGCATATTCTACAATTATACCAGTATATGCTTCTGACAACTGTAGCCTTTGAATTTATGTCACAACAGAAGATAGTAATTGATTCACACCACACCCCAGAAGCAATTTGGAATTGATGCTCATCAGTTTTCTAATGCACTACAGTTTCCAACTGTCATTAGTGGAAAAAGACAACTCTCATGTCAATGCTCACAGAAAGTTCTACATGAAACATAAAGATATATGTGTTTCATCCTGCGTCAAGCTCCTGCCTGGATAGGCACTTATTGCACTGATATTTTCAAATTATTCTTATAATTTTCTTACTACTTGCACATCAGTTTTGCATGAGCCTAGCTGTGGTTGTTGCATCACGTTTGTTCTAAGTTAGAGGCAAACTAAGCTTATTTTCTGATTTGAATTCAAGGTTAGTGCCTTTGCAAGAAGTGATATACAGACCTATATTTAGTACTTTGTTCAATGGCTGCTATGAGTACACTGCGGTATCCAAAGCTCTGTTGGAGAATATGGTACAATAAGGAATAAAATTCCCATGCTTGTTGTTCTTTTTTTTTTTTTTTTCTCATTCTGATCAACACTTAGATCTATTCCAGGTAAGTTTGCTAAAGCTATTGTATTTGGAGTGAAAAAAACTACAGTTGGACTGGGCTGTGAGAGACTGAGAAGGAGGGTCAGACATCCTTCAGTTTTCCTTAGCCTTAAAAGACATATATGGACTTGTCAGCTGCTACTTCGGTTTAGGCAAGACAACTAATTCTAGGTGGAAATAATTGAAAAAATAGGTTAGAAAATCATTAAGGCTTTGGGGGTTTTGTTTGTTTGTTTGTTTGTTTTAATGTAATCCAGAAGATGTGAGCTTTCCTTCATTCCTTTCCTTGTGCATGTATCCTTAAACACAGTAAATCGAATAAGCCAGGCTTTCGCATGTCTGAATGTTCCCAAGGCCTAAAATATTAATCAGAATTTATTAACAGCTGTGCAACTCTGGTATCAGTACTTTGGTGGACTAGTATTTTTCCTTCTCCGTTATTTGAAGCAATATTGTTATTCCCCTTCAGTTCCTCACATCTTTATGCAGCTATTCACAGATCCCAAGGTCACAAGGTGGCATATAATGTGTTGCAATTCAATTATTCTAAAGTCGCAATTGTTATGTCAGTGGAGTGCATTGCCCTATATACTTTATATTCCAAATGATGTGCCACACAGAAGATTTCCAACTAGACCCAAAACAATAACAAGATTTGACAATTTTTGCAAGGATTTTTCTGCTCAGCAACTGCATTCACATTGGAAAAATGGGGCAACTTAAATGAGATAATGACAGTCCTTTCCCTCGTCATAGCCAAAATTCCAACTACGCTGATTAAATTAAGCCCATTGTTAAAAATAGAACACTTTGGCTGTATTGAGAGATGGCAGCCACTCAAAACGTTTCTGGAGTCAACTGTATAGAATTTAGATTCCGCCTGCTCTGGAGCTGGAAAGTTCCAGCACCATTACCTTGAGGTTTAAGATATCAAGCATTTCCAATACTAGTATTTTCTGGTAATTGCTTGTAGGGAACAGCAACATTCTGAAGCTGACCTTTGTCGGAACTGTGAAGGACAACATATCTGCTTAATAAATCCCAAAGGTGGGAACCATCATTTTATCAAGTCCATCTAGGATAAGATCAAGGCACGAGGTTATAACAAAGGCACCTTAATAGCTGTAGACGTGAATCACACAGTCTACTTGCTATGGTCATAAAGGCATAATTGATAGATGTATTGCTACCATCATCCTCTTTCAAATCATAAAATGTTGCTAAGTTATAATTATTTTAAATGAGGCAGTTTAAGCACACAAAAAGCCTAACAATCATTTAGCTGAAGAGCTTTTTGGTTTTGTTGTGCGCCACAGATCTGATGGTGACTCTGTGCTGTACACCTGTGAAGGAATCTGAATAGGTTGTTGCGTTTGCGGTTTGTGAAATAGCAGCTAATTAAATAATAAATTTTTAAACCACGTAGTAGCATATTGCCTCAATAAATGTAAGACTGAGTTTAATATTTCTGCTCATTTTTGTGAAGGAGTCAGAACAAATAGCCTGTTGAAAACAGACAGATTTGTATTCTATTTATCACTGACATAATAACACATCTGCAGTTTATGATTTATATGAGTAATCAGGTGCGGGATCATAGTGACCCAAGAAAGACAAGATGCACTTCTTCTCACTAACAAAGTGACAGTAGAACTAACCTTTTGTGCCACAGGGTATTTTAAACTATATCTGTTGACACCGGAGGAATTAGTCAGTCATGCATGAGTAACTCTGCTGCTACTGATGGGATTTTTATTACATAGTTGACCATAGCATAGTGTTATTAGTATCAAATAAAGGAGACATTTAGGTGATATGAGATGGTGTGATGCTTCCCCAGGAGCCTTCTGCAATGCCTGCTCTTGTCCTCTGATCTCCCGTGTCAGTCTGGAAGAACAGCTGTCATCAGCCTTCATTTCCCTCACCTCACCTCTTTAAGGCAGCTATTTTATTTTTTTCCCCTTTTTCATCTTTGGGAGCATACTAACAACTCTGTGTTAGTGAAGATGCTAAAGAGTGAAGCAGGAATGATAAATTCCCCATTTTGTGTTGCCATCAGCACATTCCCTTACATTTTATCAATATGTTCACAGAATGAAGAACGAGAAGGACAATCTTGAATAGTAAATTAAATATAAAGAAGAATCCTCATGGAAAAAAGCCTATACCTGAAAAATGAGTTCTTTAGTATAGGGAGGACAGGCAAGGTAGTGAGAGAGTCAGGAAACAAACAACCTCAGTCTGCTTCTGTCTTGTCTTGTAACTAAATTCCCAGCCAAACTCCAAAGCCAGGAAGCTTCAGGAAAAGCAATGACAATTTAATGACTAGCAGATGAGATAAAGAAGATTAGTACAAACCAGACACTACCTAAAAGAGGGAAAAGAAAAAGGCAAAAAAAAGGCAAAAAAAAGGCTTGTCTTTCAAAATCTTATGGAAATTTCCAAATCAGTGTTTAAGACATTTTTTATTAAGTTTTGGTCATTTCCCTCAAACTTTACTTTCTTATAGCATAAGCAGTAGGGGAAAAAATTTTTTGAGATGTCATTTCAACAACAGCTCTGTTAACTATTTTGCTTTTGTTTCTGCTACTTTCACATTCATTACTTGTCGACAATACGGCAGAGACAATAGAAGCTGTAGAAGTAGTTTGCTGCATTCAGGGCTTTGATATGTTTGTTTTATTATGTTGGTTGTTTTCTTCTTTTGTACAGTGAAAATTTCAGGACCTAGGATGGGATCCACCAAAACAAGGGGTTTAGGATTTCCTAATGTAGGCATGCATACCTGAGTTAGTCACTTCAGTTTTCATCAGCAGATAAAAACTGCTGCTTTAAGGTGTGATTCCTTACATCTCTAAGTAGCTAACAATCTTAGGATAAGAAGTATGCTCTAAATTTCTTGTTTCTCCCTTGAGTATGAGGGAAGTCTGACACGACTGGCTCAGGTGTAGGTGCTACTTTGTAAATATCTAAACAATCTTTTTAAAGAAAATAACAAATTTCTCAGGATCAGGTCCTTCACCCTGAAAATTGGTTAATTTTGTTTTCAATAGGTCTCATTTTTTATTAGATAGGCCAATATATTCCCCATGATTCTCTTAGCTTCACTGGCGATGCAATAATTTGTGCAATCCACTAAACACAATCTTCATCCAAAAGTAATCCTACAAACTTGGAGGGATTACTCTAGAAATACATGAGTCTACAGTGTGAGCAAGAATACCAAGACTGGGTCACAGTTAAGGAAGCAGCTTGTTTACATACTTCATTCAGGCGAACTTGATACTACATGTATGCATTACTTTTGCGATTGTCACCATGAATATCCCTCCTAATTAAAAATTAGACAAGTAAAGATGTAAGATTCAAAAAATGTATTGTTTCCATTCCATCTCCACAGGGTTAAGAAATCATTGTACACTGGGAACACCTTCTGACTTCCAAATAAAGACACTTAAGCTTCTTTTTAAATATTAGGGAGATATTTTTTGACCTGGTGTTGTACCACTGTATAATTACTTCCATTAGAAAAAGAGTAATTAGAACAACAAAGAGCACAAAAAACAGAAGGCAGAATTTAACTACTGAATAATGAATGCCAACTCTTAATTTATAGCTGACGAACTAAACTCTCCCAATCCACATATTAATATGTCATTTAAATTTTGAAGACATTAAGGAAACATCGAGCATGCATAAAATCTAGAGATAGCTACTAATATCAAAGCTGAGTCTTTCATGTATACTTAAATCAATCTGGAAGTCCATGTATGAGGCACAGGGAACATTTTTGATATTTTGAACATAGAATCATAGAATCATAGGGTTGGAAGGGACCTCTGGAGATCATCTAGTCCAACCTCCCTGCCAGAGCAGTTTCACCTAGAGCAGGTTGCACAGGAACACGTCCAGGTGGGTTTGGAATGTCTCCAGAGATGGAGACTCCACCACCTCTCTGGGCAGCCTGTTCCAGTGCTCTGCCACCCTCAAAGGAAAGAAGTTCCTTCTCATGTTCAGGTGGAACTTCCTATGCTCAAGTTTGTGCCCGTTACCTCTTGTCCTGTCCCCGGGCACCACTGAAAAGAGCCTGGCCCCATCCTCCTGACACCCATCCTTTAAGTATTTATAAGCGTTGATAAGATCCCCCCTCAGTCGTCTTTTTTCCAGACTGAAGAGACCCAAGTCCCTCAGCCTTTCTTCATAAGAGAGGTGTTCCAGTCCCCTAATCATCTTGGTAGCCCTTTGCTGTACCCTTTTCAGGACCTCCCTGTCCTTCTTGAACCGGGGAGCCCAGAACTGGACACAGTACTCCAGGTGCGGCCTCACCAGGGCAGAGTAGAGGGGGAGGATGACCTCCCTCGACCTGCTGGCCACACTCTTCTTGATGCACCCCAGGATGCCATTGGCCTTTTTGGCCCCAAGGGCACATTGCTGGCTCATGGTCATCCTGTTGTCCACCAGGACTCCCAGCTCTCTTTCCACCGAGCTGCTCTCCAGCAGGTCAGCCCCCAACCTGTGCTGGTGCATGGGGTTATTCCTCCCCAGGTGCAGCACCCTACACTTGCCCTTGTTGAATTCCATAAGGTTCCTCTCTACCCAAATCTCCAGCCTGTCCAAGTCTCTCTGTATGGTGGCACAGCCTTCTGGTGTGTCAGCCACCCCCCCCCAGCTTTGTGTCATTGGCAAACTTGCTGAGGGTGCACTCTGTCCCCTCATCCAGGTCATTGATGAATATATTGAAGAGGACTGGACCCAGTACTGACCCCTGGGGAACACCACTCGTCACTGACCTCCAAGTAGTCTCTGTGCCCCTAATCACGACCCTCTGAGCTCTGTCTTTCAACCAGTTATCTATCCACCCCACTGCCCATTCATCAAGCCCACACTTCCTAAGCTTCCCTGTGAGGATGCTGTGGGAGACCGTGTCGAACGCCTTGCTTAAGTCAAGGTAGACCACATCTACCACCCTCCCCTCATCTATCCATCCAGTCATGCCATCATAGAAGGCTATCAGATTAGTCAGACATGATTTCCCCTTGGTGAATCCATGTTGAGTACTTCTGATAGCTTTCTTTTCCTCTACATGCCTTGAGATGACGCCCAGAATGAGTTGTTCCATCATCTTTCCAGGGATGGAGGTGAGGCTGACTGGCCTGTAGTTCCCCGGCTCCTCCTTCTTGCCTTTTTTGAAGACTGGAGTGACGTTGGCTTTCCTCCAGTCCTCAGGCACCTCTCCTGTTCTCCAATGTAGCATGTTTAGTTACTCTTCTGGGATTAATTTAATACAAAAAAATGTAAAGAGCTTTTCCACAGTGACGCAGAAACAACAGAACAATTACTTTTTCCAGCCTTTCAGTGTTACACATAACATTAGGAAATAGGGAGTATGTTCTTCTATTCAGGTACATGACTAGTTTGAAATGTTCATTTCCAGCTATTCCACCAGCATACTGCACACTTACATTTTCTAAACACTTGCAAAATAGCATGTTTGTGTGCTCTAACTGGATATTAATGCATGCTTGGAAGAAATTTCCAAAGAAGTGGAATTCAAGGTGCATGAAGGAACAAAGTTCCATTTCTGGATGGAGATGCAAGAAACCACAGAAAACCAGCATAAGGACTAGTTGTGTCCAAATAGCATGCGTTGAAGAAAGAGAAAAATGAGACTACAGTGATCAATTCACATAGTAGACCTTTCTTCCAAGGAGGCTGTATAAGTGGACAGTAACTTGCTGGTACAGTGGTTTATATAGAACAGGGAACCACAGAGAAGTCCAGACTTAGTAGTTTTTCTGTGGTATTGTTCCAATACTGGTTTTCCATGCTTAATTCTCCCCATTCAGGCAAGCAGTGTTTCACTTTATGATCACTGGCTAATTACCAGTGAGCTAAACCTGCTGATGTAAGATCTAGCAACTAAATAGATGTTGGAGTGCTTTTCTGCTTCTGTTCTAGAGCTGAGGATGTGAGATGTGGAAGGCATAGGAGGAGGAAGACATGATGAAGAGAGAGGCACTGAAGAAGGACTCACAACCCATTACCTATTCTGACAGCTGTCCTGATGTCCTGTATATGCAGCTATAATCAAGAATCCAGATGGTGTGAATATCCAAAGCAAAAGCCAAATTTTCCAAACTTTTGCACTGCCCACGCACAGCTTTGAATATTGACCTAGAATTTGGAGCAAATGAAAGGATTATGCTGATTTTTCTACCCTTAATAACTGAACCCAAAGCCAAAGAGAAAAACAGCTTTGTTTATCCATCTGTCTCCTTAATAGCTTCTACATTTAATAGGTTGGATTTTCACTTTTGTTTCTGCTAATTAACTAAAACTTTCCAAATTGTTTGCTACTCTCCCTGAAAGCATGAGCAACCATTGCCCTACTCATATGAACTAATACACTTTGAAGCTGAGCAATCTTATTACCCTGCCAGGTTATATGGAGGGTTTTCTAAAAATTACCATTGAAGTTATGTTACCTTCTGCATTTTGTTTTTACCGTACATCGCTAAGTCTTCTGAAATGCAAAAATTGAATTTAGTGACTTAAAAAAGCATTCCCTAGTAATAGGAAAACAATACCCACCCCATAGACTGCTTAAAGTCGGCTGTTTTGGCATAGTGTCCTACTGACATAAATATATATATTTATATATATTTTTTTAATTAAAAAAAATGTTTACCTTCTTCAAATCTGATAAAACCTCACATAAATGCAAATTGCTTTGCCATTTTTAGGTGGACTAGTGGCTCCAGCCATACTAAAAAAAATGCTATAGGTACGTACATCTTCTGTTTGGAAAAAAACCTTCTTTGAAGTACATCCTCAAGTAACGTGCCTTTCTTTTGAGCTCCAGCTTCCTTTCCATTCACTTCATTTTAATTGCTTACACTTAACTTTTAATCCTTCACAACAGTCTGCAAATCTGCATACCATAATATCAGTATTGTAGCTCTCATACACCATTATGTTTAGCCTTCCCTAGCTGAGTCACCAGGACAAAAACGAGCTGAACGTTACCCCAGCTGGTGTAATTATCTCTACCACTAGTTCTCAAGGTTGCGGAGAAATGCTTGGGTCTAAATACAAGCCATTTTACCCAACCAAAAACTGTTATCCACTGAAAACTCTCCCTCTTGGCTTAACTAGAGCTTAAAATTCCAGTGTAAGGACTCCATATATACTGCAGATCCCTTCCTCCTCTAGTCATTCACCTTTCACTTTTCCAGCCCTTTTCCGTCCCTTCTTTATTTACAACCAGCAGAAGTCATTTGGCTCCCCTAAGAGGCTCTCCAGTCTAATTTAAGGTCTGCATCAAAAGTGTTTCTGTTCACTGTCCAAAATAATTTAGCACCTGTCATTATTACCCCCCCCACACCCCCAAATGCATTCCAGGTGACCAGTCTTATAACAATCTTTGAAATATTTCACATTTAATCATTTAAGTACTTTGCTAAACAAGTAGCTCCATTAAGTAGCTCCATGCTGTGGAGATAAAAAACCATTCTAATAAGAGGTAGGAGGTAGAATATAACCCACAAAATAATTGTGCCTGTTAATTTGAAATTCTGAATGTGACATTTTAAACAATAGTTATGGCTGCAGTGGCCGTGAATTGTGAGATACTTGTCTTAATGACATTATAAAGTTAAATTGTCTTGAATATTTTTGTTTGTGTGCTCAAAATGAGAATTTTAGTAAATCTCTTCAGGTTATATTAAAAAAAAAGTCTCTATTTTGTGTTGCATAAAGGGCAGCATTCACATAAAAGAGAACTTTTTTTATATTATTTCTCAAACAATCATAAATAAAAAGAATTCTGTAACAAATATGAATGGTATTATGGTTTTTCATCTTTATTTGTTCCCAAGCTTAAAGTAAGACAATGATTGATGGATGTGTGAAAACAATATTCCCACTACCAGTCTTGCCCTTTAGCAATCTCTCTCTACTTTTGTGCTATTTCAAATAGTCACAGGCTCTGGTGAGATACTAATGAAGATGTTTATGGTTGCCTTAAAACAAATGTAATATTTCAATTTAAAACCGATACTGGTTCTCATTGCAATGGATGCAACCACAATAATTTAAAGACAATAAAGCTTTCCAGCCTCAGTTAGCCCACAGAAACAGTTATATTGGAGTAGTGAACTTACCTCTAATGCATCACGTGATTTTTTTTTTTAGTTTGCACTGAGCAGAGACCATGATGAGTTTGGAAAAACATGAAAGAAAAGTCAGACCTTTCTCTTTTTCCAAGAAAAACAGTCTGGTGTGAATTATGGGTTTTTAGACTCTTCATGTGGCCATGTGCAAAATATGTTTAAAAATTTCTCTTTATTCATATTTCTCCATCTAGAAACAATGCTATACGGGGGGAACTTTAATCATAACAGTGAGACGACTTGTATCAGTGAGATGACTTCCCCTCATAAATAATTGCAGGATCAGACAGGATCAGGTTTTGATCACTGTAGTTGGATGGCTGTTACATTAGAATATATGTTGTCAGTACCTACTGCAAAGGAAAATGTCCTTTTGCTGGAAATAATTTTGTTGGTATTATCTGAAGTGACATTTTAAAACCAAACCTTAAGTTCCTGATTCAGCTTCACATCAAACTGACAGAAAAAAAAAAGGAAAACTGATAGGAAAAGGACAGGAAATTCAAATAAAATAAAATAACTTATTTTCAGCAGAAAAATTGAATTTTTTTACAAATGTACATTTTCTTATTACTGACATCTTGAATTTCCTTGGTGATTTGTGAAAAAATTACCTTTGCTGGAAAAGTGTTTCTTTTTGGCCAACTTCACGTTTAAATAATGTAACGAAAAGGATTGTCCAAAGGTGGTATTCATGGCTGAATCCCTCAGCCCACAAATGTTTTCCATACTCAGAGATTAAAAGGACCTGTGTGTTCACTTACGGTCTGGATTCCCAGTCTGATCCAACACAGTGAATCTACGCAATCACGTAGGACACTGACTGAAATGTCTATTGACATAGTTGTAATGTGCTTTCATGTAGTGATTCATTTTCAGTGTCCTGGAAGTATATCTGTTTTTTAACAGTCTTTTGTCCTCCATTTTACCAGTGGAAAATTGTGGTATGAGATGTCATATTCTATTTTCATGGATAGACCTTGCACAAGATTTGAGCCAACACAGAACTAGACATTATTTCACCTATTTCTCCTTCCGTACTCAAGGAAAGTAGTGTTCAGTCTTCAGTTTTGTATTCACGTTTCAAGTGTTTCACATGTCAAAAAGCTCACCACGTTTTAGATTTCCATATATACCACTGTGTAACACAATGCATCATATGATATTTGGTTTATACAAACCCAAATATACAAAAGTAATCTGCACTGTATGAAATATTCAGGAAAGAGAATGTCTGAACAGCTGTGGATTACACAAATCTGCAGATCTATTAACTTTGAAATTACCTGTCTGGTACTTATGAAATGCAGCCAAAAAGTAAGAAGGGCTGCATGCAATGCTGCTGTTTTAAAGGCTACTTTTTCCCCATGATGTACTGGATGACAAAGGTCTTTCAGGTCTTGTAAGTTTTTCTGCCTGCAGCATGGTCTGCAGTTAATGTCCCTTCTGTGTTACAAACCACCCTGGATTATAAGACCTTCAATGGGACAAGAAAATAAACTAGACTAAGAACAGAAGAAAGAAAATACAATATTAACAGGTCAACATTCATTTACATTTCTTAGAATAGCATCAAGTAATTGCAGAGGGTAATCAGGGTCTGCTTGTAAGGAATATATAAAGAGTTTATAGGGCAAAAGACTGAAGGATCCAGTATGTGGTATGAAGAAATAGTAAAATGAACCTCCTGAAGTGATATTCTCGGTTCTTCAAGCATTCTGCTTTTGTCATTTTTTCTACTTTTCATGGGTTCGTTCTCACTTATTAGCAACTTATGTTTATAGGGAAAGGACACACTGAAAAAAATACAAACAGAACTAATAAAAATAGCCTGAAGGGCAAAATACATGAGCAGATGGAAAGAGGCCAAGCAGATCTGCAATACTGAGTGCTTTATACATTTCACCTTGGACGAGTTAATGGTTTCCAAGTAAATTGATCCAAAGTTCTCTTCCTTAATAGTATTAGAAGAAAAATGTAAAACACATAGTAAATAAAACTGTTGGTCTAAACTAACTTGGACAATTGCAAACAAAGGGTGCTATGCTGTATGTATTACACTTTTGTTATTTTAGATTCTCTTACCAAATATAGTACCGTATCTATTTACAAGAGGTATGGTTCACATTTTCAAGGACAGTGCTGCAGAAATCTGAAGGGCCTTTTTTCTTTTCTGTTACGCTGCTGCCAGGCAATTAGTCGTAGGAGGAGAAAGAGAGAATGTATTTCTCCTTGAAGGATACCAAGATTCACACTCTGAAGAAGCAATTTTGCAATCCCGAATTATGAACCGATCACATGACCTTCAAGCCGCCTGAGTTAGGAGGCAGTTCCCATTAACGGGTCGACAAAATGTCATCTTTGTCTCTGAGCGGCAGCAGAAGAGCGAGATCTAAATGTTCCTCGGCAGCAACCAGCCAAACCGTCACACCTGAGCAGGTCTGATTCTGCCCAGGACTGCAGAAGCTGGAGGTGCTGTGGAGGTGCTGCGCACCCAAAAAGGCATCCCCTGCACCTGTGGGAAGGGTTGGGTACACCACCGTCTCCTGGCAAACGAGGCAAAGCCCTAAGGGCACTTAGGGTTCCAGCGAACCTCAGTAAAATCAATAACTTCAGAAGATCGAGTCTCGACGGTGGATATGTTTGCACAGATTTTCAAGACAGAGCTTTATATTTGCAAATGAGATTTCAATAGAGAAAAGTACTCTGGTAATAATATGAGTTTTATTAAAAATAAAGGGCTTAATTCCTCAGTTCATCACTCCAGTATTACATTAATGAATTTCCATGGAGTTATAGCCAGTGAAAAACTCTCCAGATTTGCACCATCATAAACCTAGAGTAATGTACTGTGGAGTGTTTGCCCATTATGTGTGGGGAGTATGTGCATAGCAGAACATCTTCAGTGATGAAAGGCAAGATTTGGATGGGAGTGGAAGGGTGGGAGAAGGCCTTTCTTTCCTCTTTCTCATTCATCTTTTTTATATATTATGAACATCACTTTCCTCTTTTTTGTATATTATGAACATTGTCTGAAACTAATTTGCCAATCAAGTGTCTGATGCAAATATCATTTTAGTTAGTCTATGGTTAAAGTCACCTACTTGAATGAATCATTTTTCACAAAACTAAAGAAAGCAGGAACAGATGGAGAGTGTATTAATATCTACACATTATTATCTCTGATAAGATTGACATTCATTGAAATTTTAGATTTTATGACTGAACTTTTTGAACAAGGAAATGTTCAACAGGCAGTTGATGGTTTATTTTGAGGACTTATAAAAAAAACCTGGCTTGCTAATCAGTTGTTAATATTTGGCTTTGTAACAGAATATGACTTCTTTAGCTACAACAGCTTCACTTACTGATCAGAACACCTTGCTCTTCATCTACTATGTGTAAAGAAATACTATGCATTTACCATATTCAACAGCTTTATTTGTAGCTCTAAATTCAAGACTCGGAAGAAGGCATTTATGAGATTGAGCCATAATACACAATCCTAACACCAAGTCAGAAACAGCAGGGGACAGAGGAGAAAATTTGCTTTACTGCACCAAATCTGCAGCAGTAATCTCTGAGTGGTGAAATCAGTGTCCAAATGTACTTGTGAATGGCTTTACAGATGCGTTCTTTTTATTTTTCACTATAGCACACACCAAATTAAATTAAACTATTTCTGGAGTTGGTCAGACCAGGAAATAAAAGATGTTTCCATTAGATGCAAGAGAAGGCAAGATTAAGATAAAAAGTTTCATCCATTTTTGGTAGATGAAAGCATGTAAGTGCAAGTATAACTTTTCTTTTGCCCTTGTACATGGAGACTGCTAAGGGCTGAACTTAAAAGCTGTTATTGCATGCTGCCCACAGATGTATGAATAAAATGAGATTAAGGACACAGAGAACCCTCAGAAATGCTAAAAGTGCACTCAGGGAATTTCTCAAAAGTATATAGTTCTTACTGTAAATCTACTGCAGAAGTTTTTCTCACACCTCTTTTCCATTTTTGTGAAGCAAGATTATTGGAAACAAGAGCAGTTTAGGAGCAGTTAACGTCAGCATGTGTCTAGGCCAGCTGGTTCTCCTGGAAGCAGCCCATAAAATGCCGAGAATTGTTTTGGCTCCTAATTGTTCTAGAGATAAAAAAAATGGTATTCAGTCACATTTGCTTCTCTGAACTTTTTTGGCTTATGTTGCTTCAAGAGGCAAAGTAGTTTTGGCAGAAGATAAACCCCCTTGCATTCTAACACTCTTCTCTGAGGTGGGAGGCTAGGTGCAGCTAGGTTTAAATTCTGAGTGATGCCCAATTCACCACTATCAGTCCAGTCGCATGTAATATATTAAACTGTTACGATTACAGATATGCTAATAGTGGACTGCACCTTCAGTCTAGTCGTGCTCAGGAACTAGCATGGCCACTAGCACGGTCTTTGGTCGCATTCAATGAGAAACTGAAATGACTAGCTACTTGAACAGTGCGGTTTATTTAAGCAACAGATATATAGGTTCTTACGGGTTGCCGGTGATAAATACACTGCCGGCAAAGCCTGTGCAAATAAAAGTATTGTTAATTATACAAAACGCATGACAAAGTTATAAACAACACAGCCTGGCTATAAATGTAGGAAAGAGACTCTCTAGAGAGATTTCTAAGTTGCCTGAGGAAGCGCTCGGTATAGTCTGTCTTACCCAAAGGCGTCCCTGTAAGGGGGAAGAAAAGCTCAGCCTGGAAGTCAAAGGCAGTCTGTGATGGAGTCCTCCTTGACTTGTTCACGATGGTGTCTTCCCTGATATCCCCCCTTTCTTCGGCTATTTTTGTACTATTTTTTATCTTCAAGGTGGAGTTTGAGTGACTCTAGTCATAAATACCTTTATTATGATTGTCGTAAAATTCTCTCGCCTCACATTTAAAGGTATAGTTTACGAAAAATTCAGGGCGCAGACTCAAGGAGGAGTGGTTGCACCTTGGAGGCGGAGGCGTGTTTTGGTATTACAATGACATTATAATGAGTAAAGTTCACACAAAGGACAGCATTTCATCAAAGTTTAACAGACTGTTGGCTCAGGGTAGTAAGTATGCAGCGTATCAGTTCCATAGAACCACCTCATTCCCATACCTGCTGTATTATCACAGAGCTTGGCCGTAGAATCTCCACCCTACTCCATCCTCCGTGTTGCTTTGCAAGCAATATTTTACAGGGAATCGCAGATGGAGTGGATTGCTCGCATACCAGTGGTGGCTGTATTCTACCCTAGAAACCTTTTGATTTCATACCTTTTTCTTAATGTGTGAACAATGCTGTATTTTTGATCATTTTAGTAATTATTCCATAGCTTACACCACTGACAGGACAGAAATCAACACCTTGTACAAGTGAATCACCAAGGAAAATCCCCAGACAGACCATAAAAAATAAAGATTTAGTGGCTTGAAAAAGAAAATTAGAACATGGTTTGGTCAGTACAGATAACAAAAATCATCAGCCAAAAGTGGAGTCCAGATTCTGTTGTCGTTGTGGACATGTGCAGGTGTTGTTAAATGAGTAATCTGTTGAAAGTTTAAAAAGCATTAAAAACTATTGGTAAGCATGACCTTGCAAGTCTGCAAGTTAGCAATGAGGCATATAAATACTTGTCTCATATTAGTAGAAAGAGCCAGAGGCTAAATTTGAGTATTAAAAAAACCCAAACAAACAAAAGTTTCCAGTGAGATGGGGGAGGCAGAACCTGTTACTAAAAAAAAAACCCAACCCAACACAAACAAACAGACAAAAACCCAACCCTTTTCCTTTGTTAAAAATATAGGCAGTTAAAAAAAAACCCAGAACATTAATTAATTCTGCCGTTGAAAAGACAACTCATAATGTTTTCCTATTGAGGCAGTAGTGGCCCAGAGGAACTGCTTGCTCAACTACTGTAGGTAATAGAACAAAGGTCAGTAAAGCATGGAAAAAACATCAATAGAGTTCTGGGTTTACCTAGAAATACACAGAATGTGTTAGTTTCTACATTCAAAGATACCCCAAGAACTGCATGTGGCAGCACTCCTATGAAATTCACAGAAAATTTTGTGGCATGTTTTGAAAAATGTGCCTCTTCAGGACTGCAGGGTGACAAAAGCAACTTAATTCACATAAATGAAGAGTTCTGATAACTTTGACGAGCTTTTACCACAGGCTTTCACACATCATGCAGTATGAGAAATGAGAAGGAAAAGAGCAAACTGAAGAAAGGGTGTGTATGTCAGAGTCTGTCATCAATGAACATGAGGCTGGAAATCATCCAGCAGTGGGTGATTCCTAACGGAAATACTTTGACTTCGCAAGATAACTTTGACAAGTCTTTAACAGACAGGATTCTTAGCCAAAGAGAATACGTAGTGAATAAAAAGGAATAAAACAAAATAAAAGTTCCATAAATTGAGAAAAACAGAACTTCCAGAATAAATATCAGTCAGATAGGTGAACCATGGAGAATGTACAGACTAAACTGTGACAAAGTAGAAAGCTATCATTACTCTAGAAGATACTATCAAGGGGAGAAATATCAGGCCCGTGTTAATTCCATTAGAAGTATTAATAAACTGTATTTTGACTAAAGCTGAGGAATGTAGACCTACTCTCTACAGCTTGGAGTAGCAGTGTCACCCTTATTTGAATGAGATACATAAACTTTTCCCATTCAAGAAGGAGCATTAAATGGGAATATTTTATGTATTGCAGGTTGCAGGAAGGGAATTTACTTGTAACATAAAAATCTTTGACACTTCGAGCACAACCTAACAACAAGTGTAGATAAATCTATTTCATATTGTATCTCCTGATAGGCACCACCACCTCCCTCAAGGGACAATGAAGAAGTCCCAGCTCTGTTCTTCCTCCCTGTTCAGTGCCCCTCAAGTACCATGTGAATAAACACATAGATGTTTGATTTTCTTTGGATTTTCTGTGGGATTGAAAACTTTCTTTGGTCAACATTCAAAAACCTAACATAAGTCCGGTTTAAGGTAATGACAATTAAGTTGTTTATTTTTGCAGTAGATTAAAAATATGAACTGTGATCAAAGGCTGCAATAAAGACAATGGCTTTCAGATGTGAATGATTTACCTAGTTCAATAGTAAGGAACGAGACGTAAAGATCTATTTTCCTGCTACTGTTATTACAAAATTATTACTAAGTTTTTATTATTAGTTATTATTAAGTAATTATCAAAATGATTACTTGAAAAATAATTCCTCTGTGATGCAAAGTACTCTGTGTTCCTACAGGATAATACAGATCACTGATGACACAGCAGTCAGAGAAACCATTCCTAAAGTCCTATTCAACTTCAATAGAAGTGTGGGTATCTGTCCATCCATAAAGAGCACAAAGCAAAACTGTATCTGTTTCAGAACAAATAAATGTCGGAGAATGTTTATTTTTATGCTGATATTATACCTCCATTATATTAAGTTTAAAAAAAAAAAAAAGAAAAGAAAAGATAGAAATAGGTGTTACATGCTGCATGAAGAACACAATGTAATTTTTTGAGATTTCTCTAAGGTGAAAAAAGAATAATCCAAGAATTAGTTGCCCTATTTGTCAATGCTTCAGCAAAACCAGAACCTTTGAATGTCACAAAACAAGAGTTGTGGATGTTTTACATAATTTTTAAGTTGCTGCTATTATCACTACATGTGACCTTTTTCCAAAAAACCTAAGAATAACATTTTAAGTGCTTTTGTAATCTCTGATAACTGAAAAAAACCTGTTTAATTTAGCTGAACATTATTACGTTATTTAATGTAATTTTAGTACAGCCTAATAGCCCTCGGTATTTCACTATTTTTTTAGATGGCTGTATTTTAAATCATTACCTTCTGTGAGTACAATGTATCCTTATTCATAAAGTCTGCATAGAGCACAAGACCACTGACAAAGATTCTGAAGTAAGTAGAAGAAACACCATCAACCAGCACCTCCATTAGGGTCTAGTTCTTGCATGGTTGTTAGATAAAATAAATAGTGAGAAATCAAAGATGTGAAAGGCAGCCAATTTCTCTATTTCAGGCTTCCCATGTAACTGCTTTAATCACTACACAACTGAGTAACTCGGTTGCAGTCCGGCGCAATAAGCATTCAAATAATCATTGCAAAAATTACTTAAAGACTTGCCTCAAAGTGCCATAGTTTATACCGTTGCCTGGAAAAAACATGGATTTGAATCTGCTTCCATTCAACCTCAGTCTTCCAAGTGACAGAGGACGTTCTGGTCACTGTGGTTTTGCCACGAGGGTAAAATGATGCTCTTTCCCCTCTCTGACTCATGTTACTGTGGTCCACAGAAGAAGGAAGGCGCACCAATCCCTCGACATGCAATTCCAGCTTTGACCCCGAGCTGACTGCAGGTATTAGCACATCGGCACTTTCAGGAGTCGGATGGTTGAAAGAATTTGCTGTGTGTGTGAGTTCAGGCACCATTAGCACGGTGCCGCACCAACCAGCTCTTTCAAGAATCTGCACTTCAGACCTGATATCAAAAGCAAAAAGCACTTGAATGAATTTGTGAATAATGTTTGAAAGACTGCCTCGGTGTCTGCATTCTAGTGAAATAAATGAGACTTCAGTGCCTCAGAGGCTTCAAAACTCCAACAGCCGTGAACAGATTAAGCAAAATGCCCAACTGAACATAAACTTAAAGTGCAAGTGTTAGACTTTGGATCAAGAGCTGGGCCTGGATATTATATTATATTGTCCTGGTTTGAACAACATGGGACTAATTTCTCTTCTAATGCCTGGGAAAACTGCACTTTTAGAAGACTCCAGTGTCTGAATTTGTGAAAATATTTCCTTTAGAGACAGCTATGGTATGTGGGTTTAAAAGTCTCAGTGTTTACAAGTTAGCCAGGTTAGGACGAGCGAGACCCAGACACTTGACCCAAGCTGGGCAACTGGATTATTTCATACCACGAGCATCACATTCAATGTAAATTTGAAAGTTTGCTGAGGAGTTCTCTCTCTTCCTTGATGGCTGTGATCCTGAGAACTTCTTGCCCCAGTGCCAGACCCCTGAGCCCTTCCTTTCCCCCCGGAGCCACAGCGCTTACAGTGTCTGACATTTGCTGTCCACTGCTGGGAGTGCACAGCTTCCTGCTGATAGCATTGGCTGAGTGTAATCCTGAAAAATAAAATAAAATAAAATAAAATAAAATAAAATAAAATAAAATAAAATAAAATAAAATAAAATAAAATAAAATAAAATAAAATAAAATATTTTTGGTGTAATAAGGGTTAAATAAAAAATAATACCAGAATTACTCATACAACCATGTGGTGCCAAGTATAAAGAGGCTATTTACCTCTTCTGCTAATGTCCACAGAAGGAACAGTAGATTAAATTAAATCAAAGGGAAGAATTTAAAATTGATAGCAATTGTCCTTGTATACAACACATAATTAGCCTTCATTCATTATACCTGCTTCTATCTTCTTCCACAAAAATAATAAATAAGGTCAAACCACACCATACAAAGAGGTTGAGGCATTACTATGTCTTTTATGAATGAACATAAGTCTCCTCTATTAGAGAAAAAAAAAATGTTATGGTGACTGAAAGGAGTTCCCATGGGGAAGAATCATCGTTGTCCACTATGAGTTTTTCTCTAGTAACCTTGGAAACCAGCGATGCTGTTCTGTACCCATGAAAATAGAGACCTGAACTGGTGTGAACTGTCCCAGAAATTCTCCATCCTAAATGCATCATAATAAAAAAGTCTAAAATCTCCTGGTTCTTTTTTCCCGAAAGCAGTGGAAACATTACCGTTGAGTTTCTTTAGAGATTAATAGGAGTGTAAATATAGATTTTCTTAAGGACCATGAATGTTCCCTCTTGAGCTACATGAGTTTCATAAGCATTATATTGTGAAGTTGAGTCAGTAGGGTTACTTAATTGTTCTAAAGGCTGAAGCTAGGATTGTCTGGAAGTGCAACTTTGAAATAAGATTAATTTGAACATCAATTTCAGTGAAGCTAAAGGTCAACCTAACAAACTATCAGTTTTTAAAAAATTAAGCTGTCTAGAGACTTAAAATAATATTGTTAATTATAATAAAAACCTAACTTACTGACAAAATGTGGAGGAGGCAGGGTGCTTGTTATTTAAATCTTCTATAGAAAAGTTCAAAGGAATAAAATGCCTGCATGTGTCCATCTGCCTTAGGCTCTGGGGGAACTGATCCCTGTGTACATTTTGTTGAAGTTGCCTTGTGCACTGCAGTCTAGCACTTGCTTTTGATACCTGTTAAATACGGAAGTGTTTTTTTGAATACTTACGAATTTTAAAATCTTCAGCAGGGAGGAAAAAAAGAGAATGTTTTACCACAGCAAGGAGAAAATTCCCTCTTTGTAGTAACTGAAAAGATAACTTGAGGCACTGAGAAGAGGGAAGAAAAAAACAACCTCACGTTTCGTATTTTTTACTGTTTATTACCAAGCAACTTATAAGGATTGGAAGATTTTTAATTTTTTTTAAGATGTGATAACCTGAAATACACTTATTCTATAACAGCATGGATCTAACTTAGTAGCAATCTTTTGAGTACTAAAACACGTAAATTTGTATTTACAGAACCACTTTACACTATGCCTATGAACGGAGTTAAAGCTCAGTGCAGCGGATGGCTGTTGTCACCTTGCTTACACGCATGCATAGGACAAGCAATCACAGAATTTGACTTGCTGGACAGAGCACAGAATTATAACAAATTGAGCAGGAGTGTAGTAGTTCAAATTCACGAACTGCTTCTGGCACCAGAGAGGAATCATACCAATCTTATTTTCATTGAGATAGTGAATTGCAGTCTCATAATCTGATAGGTACATTTGCCCCAAATTCTCCCCTCTAATTTCATAGTCCTTCCTTCTTTTTTTCTTCATCTGACCTATTCCTGGGTCCAAAATACAGTCTCTGCCATTTTTTCCAGCTGTGATTTTATATTTTACTATTCTGCACTTCCTTTGGGGCTCTTTCTTTTCTAATTATCACACTAAGTAGATCTGGCTCTCTTGCTCACAGCTTGATCACTTTTTTCATGTGTGATACCATCTGCCTAATAGGCTTTCTTATCTGGCTTAAAGGGGGGGCTACTATTGTAGATTCTGCTGTATATCCCCAGAGATTTTAATCCATGTTTTCTTATCATTAAAAAAATCCCTTCTCATTTTACAGCTGATTTCAGCAACAAGTTTTTTAGCTTCATGTAATAGAATACGCCTTTTCTGCAGCATGTTCATACAAAGCTCATAGCAAGACTATAGGGGGTTACAATATTTTCTGTTAAATGTGTACCTCCAAGTAGAGATAGTCATCATATGCATGCCCTGAAACAATCATATTATTCTGTCTACTAGCAGGGCAAAATTCTCACCTAGCACAAATCAGTGTCGATTTGATTGATTTTATAGATTTTAATAATGCAATGCTGATTATGAGAGCAGGCCTAATAATTTTATGATGATTGTTTCTGTTAGAAAAATTAATAATAGAAATGCTCCAAGAAATTAAATACTCAGCTGCCAGTAGGGAGCATGGATGCCTGGGGCTGAATTGAGATGAGCTTGTACAATTCCATATTCCTCCTGGAAGAAGGATCCTGCTCTTTGTGTGGAACAATGCCCATGGCGTAAGAGCCAGAATATCACCATCTAATTTATTTACTGTAGGATTCATTGATTAATCATTTCTTTGCATTCAGTGATACTGAATACTATACGGACATATTTGCTAATGCACGTAGAAACACCTCCTCCCCAATACGACTAGTTTTGTATATCAGAATTGCGTGAAGACAGGCAGACAACAACAGCATAAGAAATTTGTTCTGCAAATTTTACTTTCACCAGGGATGGTCTTAGTCCTTGACCTGGTGAAGGAAGTTATAATTGATACTTGGAGGTAAAACACTATATAATTCAATCTGCAACAGGCAACAGGAAAATAAACAAGGAGCATCCTTATTTTCTGAGGCTCATGTCAAAGATTAACACTAAGAAACTGCTATTGTACTTTTCCTCACATTTCATGAAATCCTGGGTCTCTCAGATTTCATGGTAAAGTCCCTCTTACTTTCTAGAGGACCAAAATTTTATTCATATTGAGGCATTATTTGATATGTTGAAACCTTTGTTATAAATGGCACTATACTTATATAAAAACTGTGTTAAGAAGCTGCGACCATCTAGCTTCAAAATGATGAGTTCTCCTTCTAGACAAAACCCTAGATTAATATGTAACCTGATGAAATGCCAGTGACATCACTGAATTTACCTCAGTGAGACATTAGGCCTGAATTTTTGGGGCATATTAAAATACATATGCAAGGAAACCGTACTTAGAAAAATGCCAATTTATCACAGTAACGGACAAGCAGCAAATGATTTATGGAAACCTTCCCAGCAGGTCTGATAGATGAGATAAGGCATCTATAACTGTACAAATTTCAGTTGTGTGGCATATGTCACACAGGCGCTTGTTTTGATTCAGGTCATAACATAGGTTAAGATTAATTCCTTACCTTTTACTAATAAGTATGTGTATAATCATCATTTTCTGTTTTGATTGATGCTTTCACATTGGAAGAAATCCACTTACCACACTTACCACGGAGTTTAAGCCAATATTATCCGGTCCTCATTGCTATTTTAACCCAAATCAGCCAACCGGAATAGACACACACCTAATGACAGACAGGATGATCTCCTGGTCCAGATGACACAGGCTTGGTGTAGGGACCACACAAGAATTTGATGAAGCTAACCTTCACCTTAAGTGGAAATGCTGTTGTATTCCAGTCACCTGAATGCACTGCTGTTTCAGCTGAAATATGCTTCAGTGCACTACACAATTATTCTGCCACCTGCACAATGCCGGTACAACTAATACACAGGGAATTTGGATATAGCCACAAATACATTAATTGTAGTGGTAAATCTTTTTCACAAATTAATACAGTTTCAGTAGCTCCTCTAGACTAACCTGAATGCAATGCAATAGAAGCCAGTAAATCTCAGTTATTCATTAATTCTGTCATCAAAAGTTCCGTACATAGCTCCATTTTCATTACTTTTGCTTTATTTGATATCTCTGTGGATAATGAATAGACTCTTATGAGTATTCTGGTACACTCTACTGAATTCTTTGACTTTTCACCCTTGTTTCTTAAAGAGAGCACAGTCTGCCATGATTCAATATCTATTACCTGTAGGTTAGCTTGAGTACCTGTGAAAAACAGTCTTTCATTTAGCTTTGACTTACAGGAACCTCTTAATTTTGGAACTGCACTGTGAGTAGGACATGTGGAAGGATATAGCACAGCTGTTCAAATACAGGCCACCCAGATGTATATTACATTATGGTCAGTTCCCCACCATTCTTGAATTTATCCACCATCCTGCAAAAATATTCCACTCAGTGAAAAAAAAAGAAACACTTTTGTGTCTCATCAGGAAGATTGGCCTAAACTTCTAGATGGGGAGGTTGTAGTAGGCAGAGATAAAATAAAGTTATAAAGGAAGCATAAGGGAGAAAAAAGTCTCCAAAAAAGAAAAAGACCGGTCTAAAAATAATAATTAAAAAAAGGAATATAGGACAATGGAGAAAAGAAATACAAGAACCAGGTTATCAGCATCTATAAAAAAAAGTATGGCTCAAATAATATTGAATTTTTCCACAGAATAAAAAAAAAAAAAAGAGGAAGGGAGGAAGAGAGGGGGAAAAAAAGACAATATGGGGAGATTCTGCTCATTCTACTACCCTATACTGAAATTATACTCACTCTCCAAATATTTAATATCAGTCTTGCTTTGTAAAGTAGAATAAATGCTTTCATAGAAATTTCTTCATTTTAAAAGCTCTTATGTTTTCCAGAATGTTAGTAGTAAGTATGGTAGTAGCAATAACTAGTAAAACGAAGAGTAAAAGATAACACTGTTGGGTTTTTTTTCCTACAGATTTCTGTCTAGTTAGGTTGCAAAATACTATGTAGCAGTTCCTCTCCTCTTTTCTGGGACACAAATAAATATTGGAGATAATGACAACTGCAAATTGTGTGTCTATTTTTCTAACGTTTACTTTTTAAAGACAGGATTTTATTCCCCTGTTTGCCTTCCTGAGCTGCCTGATGGATTTTATGTGCAGAAGCAACCAGCACCTAGTCCAGACATGGAGAAGGCCACATAAACATGTATTTACTGAAATTGAAGAAAGCTACTTATTGCAAGAATCTGCAGGCATTGTACTCCCTGATGCAGAGCAGTTACATCAGGTTCTAAGATATTGGAGGATTATCAGCTGAAAAGTTAAATTAGTAGCATTTGAACCTAAATTTTAGAATATTTTTCTTAGGTCCTTTCCTTGCCCAGAGGAAGATGGTCGACTTTATGACTCAGGTTTAGAGAGGTGAAGTACCTGAGACAACATTATTAAACCCACATCACCAGTTTAAATATTTCTAATGACCTTGATGAAGATCAATCTGAAAGGAAAAAATAATCAAAGACATAACTTTATGACATCTATTTATAATATACTCAAAACTAAACCAAATGTTTCATTTTTAACACTATAGGTTTTGGTAGAAGAAATTAAGTGCAGACTTCTTTTTTTTTTAACTTTATTTTTTATTTTTTGTGATTTTAACTTTAATTCATGGAAGTTAATGAGCTGTGCAATCTAAGAGAGTTCCAGAATCAGATCTCAAACAGCACTAGCAACCAAAAAACATTCGAGGCAGACTGCAGGCATCAAGTTAATGACTTAGACCCCAAAGTCTGTCTTTAACAAGCACGGAAACTATCTGAAACTGAGTGGGCACTCCCAGTGCAAGGTGACATTCCCTGCACCACCTCAACCTGAACAGTCTGCTCTTTGTCGCTGCCACCCCAAATCCAGGAACTGCAGCAGATCCTCAGAAGCTGAGTCTTCTCAGGAAGCCACCTCTGAGTGCATCGGAGCACTTCACACACACCAAAAATGTTAAGAAAGGACTTAAGATCTTTGGTATCAAAGATGTCAATGCATGGTAATAACCAAGCCTAACAATCCAGCCACTAGAAGCAGAAGTTTATGGAATAGCTGGGGATTTTGTTTGTTTTATTTTTACCCCAGGAAATGAAAAAGCCTTGTTACACTCCTCAGACTGCAGGAGATCACTAGCTCCCACAGGCAGCACCTCATCCCAAATTTAAAGGGCAATCTAGAAGGGCGGAGTTTCCTCCTTTCCCATTAAAGTTCTTTTTTAAGATGAAGCGATGAAGGCTAATTGGGCCAAAGAGAGGCATTGTGCTTTTGTGTGACCTAGGAGACACTGGTCCCCTGGGCTGCCCTGTGCATTTAGCATCAGAATGTCTTTTGATACTACATAGCCTATCATTAAAAGAGAGCAAGGGAGAGCGAGAAAATCGGGATTTCTCCCTCCTCGTGTAAGCCTCTCCAGAACGGCACTTGAGAGTCATATACCTACATTCTTCCTAAATCCCGAATGGGATATCTAAATCCTACATCTGACTTGAGATTCCTCTATATCATAAGTATTTTGCTGTCGTAACGTATGTTAAGAAAAAAGCACTTATAAAATGTAACAGCCAAAATAAACATTGTTAGCATAATGGATTTTGCTCCTGCAGAGTGGAATAGCACACATACAGCTATGTGGTACACAGTCAAGCGTTTTCCTAGTGAAATTATAGTAATCATCCTACCTATACCAGGAAAAGCTTGTCACACAAACCTGCTTTTATTATATTCCTAATTTTTTAAAGGAAGACTAGTTTTCTAAGAGTCCTCAATTTTACTGTGTACCTTGGACAAAATTTTAGCTTTGCTCCTGGCTCAAGGTCTGCCTAGCAAGGATGAGGTTTTACTCATTAGCTGACAAGGTCATTTGTGACTTTCTTTTGATGGCTTTTGCAGCAAATTGCACTCAGCCTCAACAGTTCAGAATAACTAATCTTTTTATACGCTGTGCACCACTGAGAGAGTTTGCTCCAACCTGAGAAAGCCAAGAACTTTCTCCCTTTCCTCAGTGCAGTATTCTGACATCTTTGTCAGTATTTATGGCTGAACTTTTAAAATGTTTTAAAATCTGACTTAGAGTCTGGAACACAGACTCTAATCGTAGTTCTGGCATTACTTGTAACGTCGCAGTCCCCCTTCCTGGGGGAAGTCTTGCATTACCAGTTAGTCAGACATCAGAAGAGATTTCACTGGTAAGCACAGAGCAGAAGTGCTGTCATCCAAGAACTTTCCTGAGGACAAAAGTATTATTTAAAACAGAAAGAATGTAAAATCTGTAAAATTTGTTCATTCTGTTCTTTGACCGTATTCAAGCAAATTGTGAAAAAAAAACCAAACAACAAGGCCGGGGGTTGGAGGAGGGGGGGAGGGGGAGCAACAAAAATGCTGGTTTAATTCCATTTAGTTTATGGACTGAAAGAATGAGTTACTGCTGATAAGTTGCTTCAAGACATTCTATATATTATAGGTACTTTGATCTGCTAAAGGAGCCCACTTGCCAGAATCTCCATCACACACAAAGGGTAGATATGCAGCGTTACCATAGAAATGGGACAGCACCACAGAGAGACACACATAATCATGTGTGTATCTTGAATGAAGACACACATAACTATGCATAGGAAACCAGCATGCTGGGATTACTTCCCGAAATGATGATGGGATTGCCTCTAAAATTGCTGTTCATGATATCTGCAGTGCTTACAGTGACTGACTCCAAAGCAGAGTACAAAGAGGAAACAAAAGAAAACCTTCACTGAGACTCCATACAGAGGATACACACGGGTAAGGTAGGAAAATGCAGTATATGCAAATACAGCAAATGGCAAGAGTAAAAGCAGAAAAGAGAGACTAATTAAAAGAATGAGAAGCTGAAGAAATTGTGGGAGTGAAGTGAAAGGGAATATAAGCAAGAACTGAAGGGAGAGTGGAGAATGAGCAACCTAACAGCAACAGAAAATGTAGAGAAAACAGAACAGAATGGGAAACAGAAAAATGAGAGTCAGTGCGGGAAAGTGAACAGAAAGAGCAAAAGCAGAAATGAGAAAAACAAGGAGAAAATTCCCAGGAGAAAATGATGGAAAGCGAGTTAGCAAGAAGAAAAACACAGGAGGAAATGCCAAGATTTAAGAGGAATTGTAACACCGGCTGATTTATTGAAGAAGTTACATACCCCATACTTTGAAGGCATAAAACCCAGATAGATTTGCTATTTTAAAAATATTAATAACAAAGCAATGTTGTATCTCCCAGTATAATTTTTTTCAAAGTTCACTAATATTAAAAACACAATAAGCAGAGGTTGCAAAATTTAACTGCACTGTTTATTGCTGGAAAATGACCATCCATGTTTTATATAGTTACCCACATCCCTCAATTCTATTAGAGGTTGCTCATGGATGTTCCATCATTTAGAAAAAAAACAACAAAACAACAAACAAACCACAACCAAGACACAGGCCTGAGATTAAAACTCCAAACCCATGTTCAGATACTAGGTACCTGGCCAGCTTTTCAAACATTCAGGAATTGACAGCAAGAACATAATTTTTGAAATTCTGTTTGTTTATTTACATTTCTAAATAAAGAATATGGGGTCTCTGGGGTTTTTTGTTTGCTTTTTTCTTAAGTTCAGGTCTAAACCTTGTGTGGACAGTTCTTAGTGAAGATAAAAGAGCACAGATAATTTTTACTTAAGTAAATAAATACACTAGCTTAGCTTTTTGTTGTTATTAAACTTTAACCTCTTTATAATTTTTACTTTAAAAAAGTCATCTACTCTTACGCCTTGGAAAATTATGTGATAATGAAAAGATTTCTTAGCTTTACTTTTAGAAGTTGCCTATAGTTTTTTTGGTGAAAAGAAAAAATTACAGTTATTTCACTATTTAATATGTCTAGATTCTCAATTTTTTTTTGCCAGACTTGAGATTTTTTCAGTCCTTTTCAGAACTTCTGTACCTTTTAAATGTGTGTCATGATCAAATACAGTGTCATAAGAAGAGTTTTTTTAAAGAATTAAGGTAATATGAAATTGTAGGTTGCATAAATTTACACACATTTCAAAAAACAGTAGCAAAAACAAAAATAGCAATCGATTTATGTGATTTTACTTATCGCAGCCTATTTACTTAGAAAAACAAAAAAAGTATGAAATTAAACACCCATACCTGCCTGAATTAAAAAAAACCAAACAAACAAACCAAACAAACACCAAAACCAAACCCCCTCACTCTTATATTATTCCTACAAAAAGATATTTCTGCTCCCTTATAATGAATTATTTTTGTTTTGACATAACATAGAGTGCAAATTAAGTCCAGAATATCAGACAATGAAAAATTCAGGATTAAAGTATATATACCTGAGGCCTGACAAATGATAAATTAGAAAGGGAACCAATCTGTTAACTTTTCCCTTGTTACACTCAGGGACAAATCTCTGAAGGCACTTCCAGTGTTGTCAAAGTTTCATTAAGACACCGAATCCTTCCCAGGGTTCTTCAGGTGCCAGTTTGATGGATGTGCACTACACAATGTGTTTCTGGGCACCGAAGGGGGTTGCAATACCTGCTGTACAGCTGTCAGGTGTTTGTTAACTTGAGCACTTAAACAACAAAGGCCATGTAAATACAGGCAAAAAATGCAGATTAAACAAAGGCATAAAGCTGTGCAAGAAAAACAACACCTGGAGAAGTCCATAAGTCTGGAGAATTAAGGCTGCTGTAGGGAGAAATTAATTTTCTGTTTCTACTGTTCTCCTAAGGCTTCCAAATTCAGAGTTTCAACAATGACTTTTAAAATTTTTATACAGTTTCCAGATAATTTAATTCATTTGCAGTCCAGTCCTAATACTCAAAAACGTGAGTTGACTACAGTTCCTTTTTTATCTTGTCATAGTCTCATTGTGAAAAAAGAGAATATATATAATAAAAAAGTGTTAAAACATTAAGCGTAAGTGACAAGTCATTTTCCATAGTGTCAGATATGGAAATAAATTGTCTGAAGAAAAATCAGCTTAAAAATGCATAAATCTTTTTGTAATGTTAATTATCTTACTAGTAACATAGCCTCTCTGAAATTCCCTAAGAGAATATAGTGATAATGAAGGTTTGACCTTCTGCTTGTATAACCAAATATGCAATAGCAATATTCCTTTTCTCCCCTACCTATCACTTTAATGTCTATAATAGGAAATACATTTGTTTATTTAGAGAATGTGGTTACGATACTAAAAGTTGAATGAAAAGCCTTATAGAAAGACAGTGAATCAGTAATATAGTTGTCATTGCAATTCCCTGTGAATAAAATTCATTGCAATGCATAAATTAATTTGTAACCATTGTAATCAACAACATCCCAATGAAATCACAAACATACTGAGCAGAATTAACAACTTTGGAGAACGTAGCAGTTATGTTAGTAGCCTTGTTATTCAATTAACATGTCAGTGGACAGAAATGATGTGAATATTTAAAAAGCCCTTAATGATCTTAAGGTTTATTACTAACAACCTATAAAAGTAGGATTTACCCAAAGTTTACATTCGAATAACAGGTTATTTTAGAGAATTCAAATTCTATTGAAAATAGCCTTTAAACTTCTAAACACCCATTGAATGTTTTAAAAATCTGCTTACAGAATGTGTTTGTAATCCATGCAAAGAAAATATGTTCATTAGTGACACATGTGCAGCTACATTTAGTGCATTGATCTATTTACATGAAAGCGGTTAGAGCCTACACACTTAGATATAAATGTATCCATTTCAGCTTTTGGGAAAGCAAACACGGACACTTTTGCTGAAAGGTGAAACACCGATTTCCAAAGTATTTAGCTGAAATATTCTGCTGCAAGTCCAGACTCTCAAGAAAACAAAAAGCAGGCTGAAAGGGACTTTCACCTGTTTTAGGCGAGTACATCCAACAGTCTCTTCTGCAGTTCTGCCAGAGGATTAATATTACAGCCAGTTAAATTCCCAGCACCTATTTTTTTCCTGTCTCATTTCTCTGAGGGTTTGAAAGCTGCTTTTAATTTTCAGCATAAATTCATATATGCTGAGGTTATCTCTGTCCTTTGACAAGTGTTATCTTTTAGCTGAGAAGAATTTCCCCCTGCTCCATGCTTGTCTTTCATACATTTAAACATCGCTTTTATTTTGCTAGGTCCTTTCATTGCCCCTGTAAGCTAAGCTCCCACTTCCTCAATCATTCCGTTACACTTTCACTTAATCTTCGCAAACAGAGGCAACAAGAATTGCACACGGTGCTGCAAGTGATATCTCTTCTGTCTCCTGTATGAAAGAGCAAGAATGCTCCATTTATACTGGAAATAGCTCGCTCAGAACAACTTCCATAATGTCAAACCTATCAGGCCAAACAACCTCCTCTTGCTGCCAGTGGCTTCAATTTAGAGATAGATAGGGAGCTCTGATGAAGGTCTCAAAATGCTGGGCAAAACAATGCTAGTGACCTCAGAAGGCTTTTGGGACAAACCCCTGAATCCTGTGCTGTTTTCTTCCTTGCGGCTTGTTTTCTGTCTTCTGAAGCTGTCGTAAGAAGCATTCATCTCATTCTCTTAGGTACAGGGTTTTTTTTATCATCTTGTACTTTGCTGCTGGTGCAGCTTCCCTGAGCTTGGAAAATGTCTGTATGCAAATTCTATGCCTCATTCATTCTATATGTCTCATATCATGCTAATTCCTATGATTATATGTGACTTCCTATCAATTCTGCTCTCAAGAGATTCAAATTAAAATCAGTTTTCCAAAAGTTAGCTAAATATTGTGTTTGCCTTATTTCTCATTTATTTCTGTACTCTGATGCCACTCCAAGTCTTCCTACTTTAGTACAAAACTTAAAAAATTGATGGGACATTAGTGCATATTTTATTATCTTCTAGTCTGGAGTAATTTTTGGAACATCTGTTCATCTTGAAAGCTTTCTGTTTTCACACAAGAGAAGATGACGTTACCCACAAAAACTCTGTTTGTAAAGAATTACACTTAGAAATGTTTTTCTCGAAAGGCTTCTCCTGTCTTGTGGATGTAGACACTTAGAAATTCTGAGCTCAACACATTGCACTGCAGAATTCATATGAAGTAATATAAAATGTTATGAGAAAAAGAATACACGTTTTCCACCATCTATGTACATACGTGTACGTATGTCGGTACACATATATATAAATCATGGAATACTTGACTCTTCAATTTTAGTGCAGAAGCTTTTAGATGTGCTATTTCTTCACAGTGATATAGGCTGAGGAAGACTTCTGCTTAGCAAACTGAAATTATTTCATAATGTTGGTTTAAATCTTGAGAGATCAAAAAGGGATATTTTTTTAACTGCCCGTGAGATTCATATTTTTATCAGTTACTTAAATTCAAATTAAAAGTAAAACCTAAAGCATACATAGTTCTTCAGAAGCCACTATAATCACTCACTAGAAAATATTTGTTGGGAGGAATCATATTTTCTCCCAAGACTTCAACATGCAGCACTTGTATTTGTGATTGAGCTTCTGTAAGACAGTAAGATGCTTCCTGGAGTAGGGGTGGCAGAGAGGGAATCTCATTAGGCGGTGCAAAGTGAGTGTTTTTTAGCCACTGGCTTCTAAAAATCTGTCCTCCCAAGTTTACTGAGTGCTGGCTGGAATTTGTGTTTGAGTTGACAGATCTCTTCCTGGCACTGGAGGGAAGGGGACGGGCAACATTCCCATTCCTCCAGCCTAGGCTGTCCCCTCCTTGCTGGAACAACTTTGAAATTAGAAACGGGGCAGGGGAACTCTAGGATAAATAAAACTTTCCACTTCCTGAGAAAATAGTCTAATCATTATGAAATGACATAAAGACCACTTTACATGTATAAAATATGTATGCTTATAATCACAAACACCACATTTTCTTAACAGTGGTCTCATTTTAAAGGGAAACATGATACATGGTAATAACTGTGGATATCACATAGAGAGGGCTGGGATCAGTCTTGACTCAGGTGCCCAGGAGACCAGGTAAAATACACTTCAATTTTATATTTTCTTTTATTTTTTCTGTCTTTCTCACGGGGGATGGCAGTGCTAGGTCATATGAGCAAAATAGCAGCTCTGACCATGAATAGTGAGTCTGGCCGAGGATATACTTTCCCTAGTATCCTGTGTCCAGCAGTGAGCAACGGATGTTTCTGAAGGTGCCATCTGACTGTGGTGCCCAAGACCTGCAGATAGACCTACCCATCAGGAATCTGTCTGGGCTACACTGCTTAGTCGCTTAATTCTCAAATTCAGGTACCATTAGGGCCAAGTACCTAAAACGTAGATATTGCAGCATGCAGCCAGTAGATGCCTGACTTTTTAATTGCTTAGCCCTGAGGTGTAAGCGTTGAGGGATATTTTACCCTTAACAAGTATTCACACTCAAAAAGAAGAAGAAGAAGCAGTCTCTTCCTCATGAAAGAAAAAAGCTGCAGGGCAAAAAATGTTCCACTTCTTTACGATCTTACAAAGTGTGATTTTCTGCAGGTGATAATTTTTGGCAGAGCTGTAGCCACTGCATACCCTGCAGAAATACCTCCCTAGCCAAGGCTCATGCTTTTTACTGCATGAATCAATCTCTGTATTGCCTTTTTTATCCTTTACTGTAAATATATGCTTAAATGCGCTTTATCCATACCTATAATATTCCCCAACATTATGATCTTCAGAAAGCTTCATTAGATGGTAGAAAAAAGGGTGCCATACATCCCATCATACTTTGAAAGAGACTTAAATTTCCTCTGTAATTTTCCCTGAGAGAAGGATGGTTAACAGCACTGGTATGAAAATTATGCCTATCTATTTTTTGTAATGATTAGTTACCCCAAAAAATTGTTTATAGGCTGAATCGTAATGGGCCTTTTCCTTCTCTATTTCCATTTCAACATCAGTGTAAGCATAATGGTTCTAATTTCTAAAACATCTGTGGCGCTTGTCCATGCCTCTCCTACTGTTTATTTTTGAGCCTTTATACATTTACTGTAAAATAATAAAATTAAATATAGTAAACCCTGCTTTGAAACACCATTCTCGCAGCATTCGGAATAAATAATCTGAATCACATGCAGCATTTCACAATTCAGTAAGAGATGAAAAGCAATAAAACTGATAAGAAAGCTAGGACTCTAAGAACAATTTATTGCATTACAGTCCATCACAGTGGTATTTTGCACATTAATGTTACTGAGTTTTAAAGGAGTGACATTTTTATCTGGGCAGTAAGGTTCAGTCAATTTACGCCAGCAAATTTTTCTACCTTCTTAAACAGGGACGAAAGTTTGAATTTAAGCCCTGACTCAAGTATGTCAAATGTAGCACACTGCAGATTGAGTCTGCTGCAGGGAATTAGAAGATCTAAATTGTGATAAAATGGGATCAATTTCACTGGTTATAAAGAAGAGAAGTTACTTTCTGAAACCAAAAATGAAAAAAAAAAAGAGAGGGAGAGAGAAGAAATCACCCTGAGAATTACTTTCTTTCTGAAACTATCATTGGAGTCTTGGATAAAGGCTGGCAGCTCTATCCAAAGCATAGTCCATGACAGTTTTGCGTTTCACAGACACTTTTTCTTCATGTTCTACAACACTATGTATGGAATTCAAAGAAGAAAAGAAAAAGAAAGAGATAAAAATGTTGTACAGCTGCGTATGTCATAGGAAAACTATTTAGAAAAACATGATAAGTTGCTCTGAAATTTTAGCATTGCTTATTTCTTCAGGATAAGAACAATTGCATTTTGGAGGACCTTTTAATAAGACATTAGTTAGTAACACTGGATTTGAAAGAGAACGGCAACATGACACTCCTTGTTTTCCTGTAGGCAACCCCTTCACCAAGATTGATTCTCAGCATCTGTAAAATACAGTCAATTTGCTTAAAACATGTTAAAAGTGATAGCATAAGGAACCCTGTATATGGCAGTGACTAAGAAGTGAATACAATTGAAATGTTTGATTATTTTTAGAATATTTTTATGCAAAACAAGAAAGTCAGGAAATTAATGACAGAAAGTTGAATGTTTTGTTTTGTTATTAGTATTTGCCTCAATTTTTATCTGAGACAAAACATTCCTTTATATATATATTTACTTAATTACAGATTTAACTTTGGAAAATATTAAATGAAACATTTAATGGAATAATACGTGTATTTTGGAAGTAGAAATAGAAAGACAAATGGACTTTTTCTGTGTTTACATTGTTGCAGTTGATGACAATTGCACATATTTAGCACACTTAAAGATTAAAGGAAGAGGAGAATTTCTTTTACGTATAAATAAATACATTTGTAAATGCATAAATAAATAAGCAATACATTTATAACTAAATATGCAAATATATAGAAATTTCTTCTTGTAAGGCTTGGACCTTATTGCATCTCTGTAATATTAGCAATGTGATAAAGTTTGCTCACAAACTATTGAGCGTTTGAGGGCAAACATACAGTAGCATTCATAGTGAATATATAGACTTCTAGGTCCTTTCACATACATCTGTATATACACAAATATACACAAATGTCTATATAGAGACATATACACATATGGCATTCAACGTCCTGTTTAAAACAAGGGTGGTTTGAGTATTATCTCCAGAATACCTTCTTAATAGGTCTGACCCCACTGTCTCAGGCATGACACCTGGCTTGCATTGTGTTGTGGTTTAGGCAGAATCGGCCAATGAAGAACCACAGACGCTCTCCCTGACCTCTCACTCCAAGGAGACAAGGAGGACAGATAAAGAGATTTTTGAGTTTAGAAGGAACTCATCTACTTTAATGAAATATTAATAATAAAATAAAAAGGAAATAATGAAATAGATACAGTATATACAAAGCTGTATCAAGATCCCAGGGTGACGTCAGTGGCAGGCACTGGGGAAGTCCCAGACTGGACTCGGTGACAGGTGGGAACTGGGGGCATCAAGGATAAAAAGAAAAACTTCTATAAGTATTTCAGGGGTAAAGGCAAGACTAGGGAAGATGTGGGCCCTCTCAGGAAGGAGACAGGAGACCTGGTCACCCAGGATATGGAGAAGGCTGAGGCACTGAATGACTTTTTCTTCTCGGTCTTCACCAGCAAGGGCTCCAACCACACCACCCAAGTTGCAGGATGCAAAGGCAGGGTCTGTGAGAATGAAGAACTGCCCACTGTAGGAGAAGATCAGGTTTGGGACGGTCTGAGGAACCTGAAGGTGCATAAGTCCATGGGACCGGATGAAATCCACCCACGGGTCCTGAGGGAGCTGGCAGATGAAGTTGCCAAGCCGCTTTCCATTATATTTGAAAAGTCGTGGCAGTCTGGTGAAGTTCCAGCTGATTGGAAAAGGGGAAACATAATCCTCATTTTCAAAAAGGGAAAAAAGGATGACCCAGGGAACTACAGACAGGTCAGTCTCACCTCTGTGCCTGGCAAGATCACGGGGCAGATCCTCCTGGAAACCCTGCTAAGGCACATGGAAAATAAGGAGGTGACTGGTGACAGCCAACATGACTTCACCAAAGGCAAATTGTGCCTGACAAATTTGGTGGCCTTCTATGATGTTGCCACAGCATCGGTAGATAAGGGGAGAGCAACTGATGTCATCTATCTGGACTTATGCAAAGCGTTTGACACTGTCCCACATGACATCCTGGTCTCTAAATTGGAAAAGCATGGATTTGATGGATGGACCACTTGGTGGATAAGGAACTGGCTAGATGATCACACTCACAGAATCACAGAACCACAGAATCATAAGATCATAGGGTTGGAATGGACCTCTGGAGATCATCTAGTTCAACCCCCCTGCCAGAGCAGGGTCACCTAGAGCAGGTTGCACAGGAACATGTCCAGGCAGGTTTTGAATGTCTCCAGAGTTGGAGACTCCACCACCTCTCTGGGCAGCCTGTTCCAGTGCTCTGCCACCCTCAAAGGAAAGAAGTTCCTTCTCATGTTTAGGTGGAACTTCCTGTACTCAAGTTTGTGCCCATTACCTCTTGTCCTGTCCCCGGGCACCACTGAAAAGAGCCTGGCCCCATCCTCCTGACACCCACCCTTTAAGTACTTATAAGCGTTGATAAGGTCCCCCCTCAGTCGTCTTTTTTCCAGACTAAAAAGACCCAAGTCCCTCAGCCTTTCTTCATAAGAGAGGTGTTCCAGTCCCCTAATCATCTTGGTAGCTCTCTGCTGCACCGTTTCCAGCAGTTCCCTGTCCTTCTTGAATGGGGCGCCCAGAACTGGACACAGTACTCCAGGTGCGACCTCACCAGGGCAGAGTAGAGGGGGAGGATGGGGTCCCTCGACCTGCTGGCCACACTCTTCTTGATGCACCCCAGGATGCCATTGGCCTTCTTGGCCCCAAGGGCACATTGCTGGCTCATGGTCATCCTGTTGTCCACCAGGACTCCCAGGTCTCTTTCCACCGAGCTGCTCTCCAGGAGGTCAGCCCCCAACCTGTGCTGGTGCATGGGGTTATTCCTCCCCAAGTGCAGCACCCTACACTTGCCCTTATTGAATTTCATAAGGTTCCTCTCTGCCCAAATCTCCAACCTGTCCAGGTCTCTCTCTATGGCAGCACAGCCTTCTGGTGTGTCAGGGTTGCAGTCAATGGCTCAATGTCCACATGGAAATTGCTGCTGAGTGGTGTTCCTCAGGGGTCAGTATTGGGACCAGTGCTGTTTAACATCTTTGTCAGTGACTTGAACAGTGGGATTGCCGATGAGCTGTGTGGCACAGTCAACACACTGGAGAGAAAGGATGCCATGCAGAGGGACCTTGACAGGCTTGAGAGGTGGGCTTGTGCGAACCTCATGAAGTTCAACCAGGCCAAGTGCAAGGTCCTGCACCTGGGTCATGGCAATCCCAGGCAAAAATACAGGTTAGACAGAGAATGGCTTGAGAGCAGCCCTGAGGAGAAGCATTTGGGAGTGCTGGTGGATGAGAAGCTCGACATGAGCAGACAATTTGCACTTGCAGCCCAGAAAGTCAACCGCATCCTGGGCTGCATCAAAAGAAGCATGGCCAGCAGGTTGAGGAAGGTGATTCTGCCCTCTACTCTGCTCTTGTGAGACCCCACCTGGAGTACTGCGTCCAGTTCTGGAGCCCTCAACACAAGAAGGACATGGACCTGTTGGAGTGAGTCCAGAAGAGGGCCACGAAGATGATAAGAGGGCTGGAGCACCCTTCCTATGAGGACAGGCTGAGAGAGTTGGGGTTGTTCAGCCTGGAGAAGAGAAGGCTCTGAGGAGACATTATAGCGGCCTTCCAGTACCTAAATGGGGCCTACAGGAAGGATGGGGAGGGACTCTTTATCAGGGAGTATAATGATAGGACATGGGGTAACGGCCTCAAACTGAAAGAGCGGAGATTTAGATTGGGTATCAGGAAGAAATTCTTTACTGTAAGGGTGATGAGGCACTGGAACAGGTTGCCCAGGGAAGTTGTGGATACCCCATCCCTGGGGATGTTCAAGGCCAGGCTGGATGAGGCTTTGAGCAGCTTGGTCTAGTGGGAGGTGTCCCTGCCCCGTGGCAGCGGGGTTGGAACTAGATGATCTTTAAGGTCCCTTCCAACACAAACCATTCTGTGATTCTGTGTGTGATTCTGTGATCTGCAGTCAGGAACAGACGTATTGGGATCAAAGGCAGATGAACAGACAGGGTCCTCCTTGGACGTCGGCCATTGAAGAAAGAGGGCTGAAACTTTGATCCCTCAGCTTTTATGCTGAGCATGAGGCAGATGGGATGTAATACCCCGTTGGTCAGTTTTGGGTCACCTGTCCTGTCCGTTCCTCCCTACAGATGTGACCCTTCTTCACTTTTCCATTTCTGACCCTCTAGTGGGGCAAATAACAAAGTTAGCTGACCTTGGTTGCTATAGCAATAAGTATAAACAAGACCCTCTCTGCGTACCATTCCTTGACATTAACTATAAACACAGGTCTTATCACTCTGAGAGTGAACAGTTTTCAGCACAATATGCTGTTAATTTCAGAGAGTTAGAAGAGGCTTAGCTAAGAAGTAAAATTACTGAACAGAAAGTTGGTTCTGTTCTATCTCAAACCAGGACACACTGTGACCACAGAAAGTGTCAGCCACTCTCTGTACTGGAAGGCTAGTCCAAGTCTCACTTGCAAGGGGGTGTTGCAGACCATAAAACCCTGTTCCTGATGTTTTTCCTTTATTACTAGTTGTAAAGCTACAGCATGTATCAGAGCACTAAAATGCCTGATAATTATATAAACCCATTCACAAATAAACTGGTAATAATAAATAAAATATAAATAAATAAAATAAAATTGATAACAAACTAAAAATACTAATACTAGTATTCATAACCTTTTTAAAAAGCTGATCTGGAAAAGATTTCTTAAAAATATGTTCTGGAGGTAGAAGACAAAATCTGATGACTATACAATAGAAAAGCATAATCTAAGAAATTGTAAGCAAATTCTTGTTTACAGAAAGAACATGGTGACTTCTTGCAATTAACTCATGAAGAACGATGAAAAATGTTCTAAAAATGTCTAAAATTAAAGCATAAAGGTTCAATAGATAGGAGAAGTGACCATTAAAAGAATGCTAGTATACGAACTGCAGGAAGCTACAGTAGGTGTCTGAAGCAGTTGGTGATTTTCAAAAGAACAAAGAGAATGTGAGGGGCTGTTAATAAGTCTTTCAAGAGAGCTGGACTTGAGCCACATAGTGCTTGGTCTGCAAATACTATGTTTAAAAATCAATCCTTTGCTTCACAGGAAGCCAATGTACTTTTGTCAAAATTAAGGCAACATGAACATCTGTCTTGGAGCCAGTTAACCATCTCACTGCTTGTACTTTTCCAGTTTTAGCTTTCCTTTCATAAAAGGAGGAGACTAAAATTACAAACATCCACAGAAACCCAAAGGTTAATACATTTACAGCGGTATGTCTGTAAGAACACACTTTAGGGTCAGTGATAGAAAATTCAGGCAGCTGTCAGTGCAAGATAGAAGTTGCGGATACAGGGTCTCAAAGCAGAAACTGAAGCCTGAACAAAGTTAGAAGCAAACAAAAATGCTGAAGATAAATGAGAAAAGAGCAACATGGGATCTCATTTCACATCTTCAAAGCAACCTTTTAAATTATTTCAAATATGCTTTTTGGAGGCACTGACTACAAGATGTTGATGATAGAATTTAACTTGCAATCTCTGCCTTCAGTTAGATTTTCTTCCTAACAAAGATTTTGAAAGAGAACGTTTTGTTGTTCTTTTTTTTTCTAGACATAGACATGTTAATAGTGTAGGGGAAAAAAAAAAAAAAACAAAGGTCTTCCTACCAGGAATATTTTTTTGCTTTCAGTGTATTTCTGTATAGAATGATTATTATCCAAAGGATTAAATACCCACTGTTAAAACCATTGTTCAACAGATGACTCTTCTGTCATTCCAGAGGAACTCATGTGTGGATGCTAGTTACTTGTATAAGGTAGCATGATCAGGTTCGGTTCTGCCTCCTGAATTCTGCCCTGGAGACCACCTGCCCAAACATTTGCCTTCAACATGCAAGTCGTTATTCCCCCCAACAGCGTTGCTGCTTCCTTCCCTAGGGCAGGATTTTGTCCTAGCTATTTACAGAACCATTTTGATGACATGTAAAAAATCTGATTACGTGTCATTTAAAAGAGAGAGAGAGATGCAAGTGAAATATTCCTACAGCAAAGCTGTCACACTTGGGACTGAAATAGGCTGGAAGGCTGCTCCCTGAACCTCACCCTGTTAACAGGTCTCAAAACCCTGCAGCAAGCTGCAGATTAAATACCTCAGCCTCAGTGGAGCAGACCCGTCATGAATATTGTGTAACATACTAGACATCCAAACGGAAGAGATGAGATGCTTCATCTACAAAACCGCATCAAATTCTTCTGCAGCACTGCCTGGCACAAACTAAAGTTTGCCATAGGCACTGCCACATGTACCAAAGGCATGCTTAGTTCCCATTGCCTCCGCCTTTGTAAACCACGACCACTTACACACCTGGAACTGCATCTGTTAGGAATCTTTCAACACAGTATGAGGTGGCAGGTTTCATCCTGTGTTAGAAAAAATGATATTTCAAGCTCTTAAGAGAAAATAACCACGCTTTAAGAATAAAATCCTCATGTGGGGGAAAACAAAACAAACAAACAAACAAACAAACAAGCAACAACAAAACCCCAACAATATGGAAAAGAAGAGCCCTAACACAGAAGAAATATGGCTGCTGGCTGACTCAGCTGCCCCTTGAAGCTAAGAATAGCCAGATAAAAGAACTTCATGGACATGCAAGCTCAAGATTAATCTAATGATCATTTTCAATTTCATTTCCTGTTTGTTGCTATTAAGTAGTTGGATTCTTGTTCTTTTTGGAAGAACGTGAGGACAATAATGAAACTGAATGTGGATTTTGGTAGTTTGCACGACCCTTTCCTCTCACTGGAGAGACTGAATTGCAAACGGTGCACTGAAACGGGAGCACATCAAGCTCCATTTCCTCCCATAAGCACCTGGTAAAGAAATCTTTACAGTACACTGATCATAGATCTTTCTCACCTGGAAATCAGCCTCTGCTCTCTTTCCTATACACCAACTCTGCTTGAGTAATAAAGAAAGCCAATGAAACGAGGAAGGTGAAAATACAGATCCCTTGATGCTTTAACACAGTTGTGCTGTCTTATGATAAGGCACAGTATTTCCATTTCTTCCCTGGGTAGTGGCTCATTAATCATTGTAGAGTAATCCTTGTAAGTTAAAATTTGTCGTTATGTCACACCTTGTGGGAGAGTCCCAGAAGTCTATAACTTGGTGCATTAAAGGTCAATAATAAATGATATTAATTTTTCCTCTACACTACGTACAAATAAAAGGCACTTTAATAAGTAGAGAAGGTAATAAATAAGACTGAAAGGAATGTGATTATGACAACTTGTCATGGAATATTAAATAATGTAACATTGGTATAATTAAGGATCAGAGATAGGGATACATCAAAATAACTTATGCTAATTATTTCATTTGAGAGTTAAGAAATATTGCATATGTACCTAGACTCATATTTGTGTCCTTATTTACATATTTATAGCATTTTAACTATACTAGGACAATGGCTATTTACATTTTGCTCCTTACAGAGCCTCCCTGCAGTGCTAATCAAATCCTGACATCTGACTCTAGCACTAAGAGTTTTAAGATAATTAAGCACTTTAACCTAATGAACTTGCATTTTAATCTACTGTATTTGTTCAGGGGAAACCCAGGAGACCAGCAATAAGATATGGAGTTTTACACACATTTATACTGAATGTCCAGATTAAGAGCAGGCCAGGAGGAAGACAGATCTGAAACTTCATCTTGCAGTCGTAGCACAGCGAAGTGATGGCAGAATGCATTACACGAGATTCAATTTTTCTTGCTCTAATAAAAAGCATTACTTGTTTCAATACATTTCTTGCGTACAGGTCCCCAAACTAAAAACCCCACTGCAATTGACTTTAATTGATGCTCTCAGCAGGCCAAATATTGAATGGAAATGGAGACTGCTTAAGAATTTACAACTGTGGCTGTGCCCGCAAAAGGGTAAGGCATGCAGTTGAATCAGTAAAGGGAAGCTTGCAACTGCCTTGCTGTGTCTTTGGATATGAGCCCCAGTGCCTGTTTCAGCAGCACTGCAGTCCTTTACACAAAACAGTATTGCCAAGAGCTAGAGGCAGGCCTCTGGCATGCTCAAATCCGTACTGCTGGGCAGACTTATCAGGTAAAGAGTTCCACAGAGAAATGCATTATGTGCCTATTCACGGCAAGCCTCTCCAACGGAGGGGACATAAACTGGCTGTTTCCTCAGCTTCATGAAATTTTACCTCTCCAAGAGGAAAAACAGTTCCAGGAAGGAGATTGCTTTGCCATTCGTGCATAGTTTTTTTTTTTTCTTCCCCCCACTGCCCCCACCCCCGAAAAAGTTTTAAGGATTCATACATTCCTCTGTTCCACTGAAGTAAACCAAGACTATTGAAAAGGAAGATAAGAGACTATCTATCTGCTCTCCAAAATAATTACTGCTGTGTATATGATTCGGAGAGAGGAGTTAAACCTTAATCTTGTACCTGATGGAGGCACCTCCTAGCCAACAGGATTTGATTATTTCCAGGACAAACACTTTGGAAATGTCCTCTTTGGAGCTCTTTTTTTTTTCTTTTTTTTTTTTTTTTAATAATAACACCACATTTTTCCTTAGCATGACTCTGTAGCTTCCTAATACAGCAATGCATAAGAGACTAAGGCTGAGTCATTGTGGCTGTGGGACGGGATGACTCCTGTGGGACAGACAGACACATCTACATTGCTGAACACCCAACAGCCTGACAGCTGGAGCGCTCCCCTGGCCTACAGAAGACTGGTTTAAGTTACAGTTCTTCTTCAGCATGTGCTTTTTGGCAGCTGATACACCACTGATAATACGGAAAGAAAGACACCAAGTTATGATGCATAGAAATACAGCTTCTCAACATTCAAAAATAAGGAGCTGTACCCCTTCCCAAAGCATCATAGCAGCTCTCCTGTTACCTCTCCTGCTTTTCTGGTTTCTTCTTTTAAGGTTACATTTTCAAAACTTTCACCATCATATGGAAGATTTAGGAATTTCTGTATTTGTCAGCTAAAGCTGTCAAACAATTTCTTGATTTTCCTCGATAGACTAAAAAACCCCCAGCCAAATGTTGTAGAGCCTCTAAAGAAAATAATGACTCAAATATGAACTGCCAACAATGAATGTGGAGTGTCTCCTCCTGTAGCACACTCCACGCTCAAAGGTGAGAGGCAGTAGAAAGTAGAAGCGATCTTACCAACAGGCGACTGTGCAGTAAATACTGGGGAACACCCAAGTCATCAGGGATGTGGATCTGCTTGCATTCAAATCCAATAAGCTGATGATACAGTATGATTTTCCCATTCATTTGCTGCAATACCTTTTCCTTTGATAATTTTGGAAGAAAACGTTGCAATACTAGAAATGGCTTCAGTGGAATAACAGTTGAAAGAACTTTTCATCCTGTTTTGATACATTATAGAAAATAAATAAAACATAATGAATCTTTAAGGTAGTTCATTGTATTAGTATTAAGTTTCTGAGAAGTCTGAGATGAGACTCATTATATATTTTACTCTTAATTTTCCAATATCCTTTGGAAACATGCACTATGTTACTTTCATATATTTGTGCTCAATACATGAGAACAGTTTGGTTTGTTTCTTTAAGTCTGTCTTCCACAGCTAAGCCTGGGTACAAGTCTGCTGCTAAACCCTCCCTTAGGTTTTGAAGATAATGAGCAGAAAGATACACAAAATTATTCACAAAAGTAACAGCAATAGTGGCAAACTGACCACAAAAAAAATTAAATGTTTGCATGTATAACTAAATAAGCCGACGTTAACTGGTTTTCTTATTGTTACTCTGATCGCTGAGGGTTTGGTAGAATTGTAGCCTACGGAGATCACTACAAAGAGCCAAAGGCTTCTGATAAGAGCACTTATGTGGATTATCCATTTATACTATAGCTCAAATAGGTTATCTAGTAGAAATATAATCAAAGAGCCCTCCAGCCTGAGTTTTTTGCAGATTTAGCTAAGCTGATTTTTCTCCCCTCTTTTAACTCCTATTTTTTCTGATGTAATCTTGGCATTCTGGTCTCTGGATTGCCACCCACCATCAGCACTGTCACTAGCTTGCAAGGCTAACCCAAGCGTGCAATCTGATATGCATGTGAAAAACTGAATTTAAGAATCACACACCAATGCATACACCCATAAAGCATGCATTGATTTTAGAAAAAAAAAAATAATTACAGTTTCTCTGGTCATACACTGAAGCTTCTACTATATATTTTTTCCTGATGTTTCTTATTACAAATACAAGATGATTTCAATATAAATATGAAAAATTGCATCCAATTTAATTTATGAAAAAAAATATATTATAGATTAAATGATTGTGTTACTGACGTTATGTCCTTCTGTATATAGGTGTGTGTGCACACACACATATATATATACCTTTATATTTAGGAGTTTTAAAATTGTAAAAATTTTAAGTTTTAAAATGCATTTTGTTATGTCATCTCTAGACAAAATATATAGGTGAAAGGTTGTTTTCATAAAATTTTGTAACACTTCCATTTTTGCAACAAGTCATTTTACTAATGAAACTACGCTCTTATGTATTGAATTTTACATTAAACATTGAACCAAGACAAGTCAGTGGTATACATGATCAGAATAGTACTAACTAATTTCTGACATACTGTAGAGAAGGTAACTTATTTAAAATGCAAGGTATTTAATTAACTTCTTGTAGATTAATGATGTGACAAACAGTTGTTTGCTTCTATTTGATGGTGATCCCATGAAGCCATTAGAGGTCCAGCTCCAGCTATTAGTCACAATTCAGTGGCAACAGAGCTCAAAAAAAGCCAAATGTAACACATCCTTGTGTCATGCTGCACTGAAGAACTGATGAAATATTAATCACTCAGGCTCCACATGCAAAATGTAACAATAAAAAAAAAGTCAGAATAAGAAAAAAGAGCACAGCAGGGGTACTGTATATTAACATCAACAAGCCACTTTGAAAGGCTAAAGCAAAATGCAGCAACCCTAGCCCCACATGTTTGTAATTTTAAAACTCTTGTCATAGCTAAGTAATAGCATAGCCACAGCAGGATACACCAAAATTAAAGGTAAAAGCTCTCCTAAGGGGTGAAGAGAAGACGTAATAATGCCAAAACGGTCACTGAAAAAGCCATTTAACTTTTTTTTTGAGATTGAGAGAGACAGAGCTCAAAGCAGAAGAACGAGATTCATTACAAAGATTCATTTACTGTTATTATTTTTTCCTATGTGGTTCCCGAAAGCCTTTGACTGTTATCTGATGTTGCAGAAATTTGCTATGGTGTAGACATTTGGTCACTCATACACGTACGCTGACTCTTACTGATGTGGAAATGAGCAGTGTTCTGCGAGTGACACTGGTCTCCCCAGCTCGAGGGCTGTTTTGAATGAAATATTTGAGGAATCTGATGACTCAATTTAAAAAAAAAAAAGAAAAGCTAACACGGTGTTTGTGGAAATATTTGTGTACAACAGACATTTTACAAGTCTTTAAGTTTCTTAATGTTTCAAAAATTTTCTCTTGAAGCAAACAAAAATGAGGGATAAAATAAATAATTTGTTCCTCAGCTTTCTCCTCTAGATGTGCTTCTGACAAAATATTTCAAGATCAGGTTAACACCAATCTCACTTTAATTTCACTGATTATGTGGTCCAGCTATCACACCATCTTGGATTTTCTGCAGCCTTGAGTGTCAGGAAAAACCTTCAAAATATCTTTAGAAGATACCCTTCATTTTGTTAGTTTTGTTAAACGTTTTGTTAAATATTGCACAACTAGTGCATTAAAGTTATGGGTTTAGATCAGATTACAGGGTTGTTTTTTTTTAATACCAGCCTTGCTGACTCCTCAGTAGAAAGTATACGGGAAGTATTGCCCCATTAAGGCCATCATCTTACTCCTTGAGACCATCACAGTTTAGTCCACAGGTCTGTTTCTTATATGGTCTGACTAACGTATTCAAATTAGATGCATGTCATAGTTCTCAAATTGTACTTAGATCCTAAAATAACATATGCACCCCAAAGATTTCAGCCTTTCAACATCATCAGGATTTCCAGTAAGCAATATTACCCATTATCTGTGAATCTACGCTCTAACAAATATCTATGGCAGATTTTTCTAGGTGTGATCATAAACTGGTGAATTAGATGAACCAACGTGTTTCTCCGGTTACAAAGTTATACATGAGAATATCTAGACATTACTCCTTCTCTTAAATACTGATTTCAGTTATACAAAACTCCATTAAGTCAGAGCTTCATAACCACACATTGTTATAATACGATCATCAGTTCTCATCTTTACATCTTTACATAAACAAGCAATAAATAGAAACAATTTCAGTCCAGGATTATTGCTGGTGCTCATTGCTGCTTGGAAGATCTTTACTTATGAAATTCCAGCTACAGCAGTCAATTGTCAGTGCTATGAACAGTGGCACTCACACAGCCACCATTTCACACAAAACACAGATTTTGAATTCACCTTGCAGTATCTAAAATTTTTTACCATGTTACAGATCAATCCTACTGCTGCTAACGAAATTTAAAGTGTACAAAGATTATCATTAGTGGGAGGGAGGAAAGAACCAAACATAGGTAGCACCTGTGCCTTTGTTAAATTATGCATTGGTTTAACCAAAATCCGGAAGGAAAAAAAATGTCAGCCTGGGTTAAGTTTCAGTTTCACATGAGATTTATTCAAACAGACGGATGTTGACTCCATTAACATATAGACCAGGCACTTGTGCCTATAACAAGATTCATTATAGGAAGAGGAAAGGAGAGAGCTTTCTTTAATATATGTGGGTTTTTTTACTATCAATCTGAAGTACAAAATTTCATTGATCTCTAATTTTTTTTTGTTGTTGTTGTGATTTTTCTATCTTACAGTGCTTTCAAATATGCATAAAGTGAAAAGAAACAAGACAGTTAAATAATATGATTTCATATCTTTCCATTGGGTGATTTCGCATTGGCTGCTAGAGTGTAATATAGTGAGGGTGAGAGTAAAGGGGCACCACAGGTGGACAAGTAATATTTGAGAGGCATCTTGCAGTGTCCAGTTAAATTGCAGACAACAGTGAAATTCTTCTTTTTCTCTGATGCCAGGCTCAATCTTCCTGTTTTGTAATAGCTGATTATGAAGCCTTGCTGCAGCTCGTACTAGATTGATTTTTGTGCCAAATACATGAATGAAACGGGAGCTTTCAAAAGAGGGAAAGGATATCAGCTAGAGATCAGCAAAAAATCATTACAATACCCTTTTTCTCTAAATTGAAACTCTTCTACAAACGGCACACCAAAGGCCCCTGCCATTTGACCTCCACCCTATCTGTCAATACTAAAACATGTAGATATTAAGCCAAAGCCTGGAGATTTTGCAGGCTTCTTGTATCCCAGTAGAAGCAGTTTTTTTTACACTTCCTAATGAGAGGCCCAGACTTTTTATTGACCTGAGAGCATGGGCCCGCATGACTTGTGTGGGCTCATCTTGGTGTTGCTGGGGCACAGTGGCAGCCGCCCCACCACTGCGCTGCCATGGCATCTCTTCCTAGCAGTAAAGGATTCAGGACACTGATGTCTTGCTGAAACCCCTTGCCCCCATCCTGCTGAACCCTTGGGGCCACGAGGTGAGACCAAGGGTGATCATCGTACCAGAAGAAAAAGGGTGGGTATTAGCAAGTTTTTGCATAAGAATTGAAATTGTATTACCAAGGAGGTTCTTCTACATTAATTAGATAATTTGGCTGCAGGAATTAATACCATTGCAACTGGACTGAAAGTAACTGTTTGCGTTTTTTGATGGAGCTGTTAAGGTTTTAATTAGACTTCTAATAAATTCTTATCTCTACATATAAAGTGTATTCTCTTTTGCCATAGCATGGTTGTCAATTTAACTTCCTTTCCATTTTTCAGTTTTTCATGATAGGGCTATTTACCGTCATTTACTATCATACTGCTCTGTCCTGCCTTTCTTTTTGCAATTGTGAATTATCATTTCTGCTTAGAAGACTGAGAAAGCAATTCTCCTCTATCAGCTCATACAAGACAATTGTCCTACTAGTGCTTATGAAAATAGCAGTGGCTGAAGGTAACTCAAAAAATTAGTAGAAGGTTGAATTATTACTTGCTTTTACAATGACATGATTTTTTCCAAGTTCTTACATTTTGATTTTACATTTTTAAAAGGAAAAGTGGGCTGGTACTGTGAATGCCATGTCGTAGGGAAAGGCAAAAAAATTTAAGAGAAATGTACTGAAAGATTCACTGTAATGACACCTATTTTATTAGCAAAGAAAAGAAAAGGATACCAAATGTGCTAATCCTGAAAAATAAAGCTTACAGGAAAGACCGGTTTTTCAACTAATTTGAATACTTAAGATGCTCACCAGCAAAAAAAAAAAAAAAAAAAAAGAACCAAAAAAACCAACCCCACAAATCAAAGATAAGTAACCCAGTTTTAGAATTTATCCAGAATTTGACTCATTACTTTGCATCTGATTAGTGGTAAAAATTAGCAGGCAGACTAATAAGCCACTTATAAATTAATCACAGTACAAGTCTAGGTGGTGAATGAGATTTTGTGATGCTTTACTCCTACAGGTAGTGCGGACTTCCCCACAGTGAGTCAGAACACTCTGAAATGGAGCAGATTCGGTGAAATCAAAGATTGACTGTTTTCCTTTAGAAAAGACTTTAGGGCTTTTTTTCCCCAACTTTGTTATAAAGTTACGACAGTAGCTTACAAAGTAAAATACATGTTTATAGCTAAAGAGTACCTCATTCTTCTTAATATGCACTGAATTAATCCATTGTGCTCCTCATATTAAAATCACATATATATCTAAGAATACCTGCAAGGAAAATATCCTTTTTATAAAGAGCTCCATGAACAGAAAATAGTACAGAAATTCTTATTTTAGGTGCTTCTTCATGCACTGATTCACAGATACATTTAAGTCTAATTTTATTACATATGTTGTACATATGATGTTGTATTTAATATAATGATTATGAATCTAAATCCATCATGTGTTTATATGATTGGTTTCTAAGTATCAATCTTCTGATAAAAACTGCAAAATAATAAACATAACGCCTAAAAATCTCTCAATTTTTAGGGCATGGAGCCCTCTCAGGCTCATATTCCCATTAGGTATATGGGAAATTTCACAAACAATATATTAACCGAGGTTATACAGCTGATAGTGCTGGGCAATGGTGCAATTAACCAGTAAGACAGATAAGAGATATGTTACTATGAGATAACAAATGCCTCACAGGTACTGGCAAATTCTGAAGCCTGGAATAAACAAAAGAATGTATCGTCATTGCTACATTTCATAAATTAAAGGTTATGTTAAGAAAAACAGTAATACAGCACAGAAATTTTTACTTAGGCGAATACTAAGTGTTTTCCATTGGAAACATGCTGAAAATGAAACAAGTAATACTTTTACTAACGCAACCAAAATGAGAAATTAAATTAAGAGTATGCAAAGTGTTTTCTTCATTTTAACTCACAAAAGCTATCATATCTTTGGTTTTGTTTAATGGCTATTTGTTAAAATATACATTTAAATACTCAAACTGGAGTATGTCACTGTACCTAAGAGTAACCAAGGCACCAGCTTTTAGTGGTGAATTGTCACAGTAAGGTATCATAAGTAATATTTGTGAAGTCAAAAGGAGTTTGTTTTCATTTGTTTTCTCCCCAAACCAAGAATGGAATATTTCCTTGGTTTCAGTTACGATCTAAAATTGGACATTTCCCTAAAGTACATTTTATTATATCACCAAATAGGCTCTTCTTGAAAAATACATCTTGTAACATCTAAAAGTTTTCAATACAGAAGTCATATATGGTAACTGCGTCTTGAAACAAGCATACACATGTTGTGGCTCAGGTTCTGTGGTCTTACCTGGGAGTCTCAAGAAACTTTCACTGCAGTAAATAGGACCATATATCAATGGAAACACGGTAATCCTGTTTCCCATATTACCTATTCACAGATGCCAGCTCTCTTTGCACAAGAACCAGTAAATAAATCTAAGAACGAACTAGTTAGGAAACAGTAGTCTGGACACCCCCAGTTACTAATCACATGAAAATCCATATACAGTTGACAGGTATTCCACTGATACAGCTTGCTTTCTTTAAGCTGGGCCCCCATGTGCATTTTTTACTGCCTTCCTTTGTTACCGCGCACTTCAGATACTAAAAGGACCATGATTGACGCTGCCCTATATTGCATTTATGTACTTGTTTATTAAAATGTGTAAATGAAACGTTACTCGTAATAACTCATAATTTCTGCAAGAAGCACCCAGTGATGCCTGCTTTCTAGGTGCCGATGTAGTGACTTACCTTGAAAAGGTTCCAACATGGGAGCTCCTTAGAAGACTCAGTACGATAAACCATGGCTCATCTCACATTGTATTTGAATCAACAGGAACAGAAAATACAATCTCAAGCTTACTTTAAATGAAAAAAAAAAAAAAAGCTGCCTCTAAAATGAGAGCTTCAGTTTTATCTTGTGTTCTCCTTTTCACCACAGCTATTCATCCCCACCTTCTTCAATAAAGTCTTGGCACTTAAATGGGAGATTGGCCTGGATGAAAATTTCTTTTTAATTTTAATAAGTCATTAGTTCTTTGCCCTAGTTCATTATGCATAAACAAAACCAGCAGAAACGTGCAGTCACCTTCAATTATACCACACTCTTTGGCTACTAAAAAGTAGGGATGGGACTGCAGTCTCAGGCACCTTGGGAACAAACAGATCTCTGTCAGGCTCCGTGGCAGAGGGAGTGATGGCAAAACAATCTATCGGCCACATCAAGGTTGCATGAGTAGAAAACAGATTCATTTGTCTCTTTGAACTCCTGTCTACAGAACAAAGAGAACGCTAGTTTGTTCTTTTTCTTTTTTTTTCTTTTTTTTTTTAGGTAATTTGCATTTTTTCCAGAATCAAAGCAACTTTTTCCTCTCATGTCACAATACAAAAAGGCTGATCGTCTTGAGACAATATATGGGTGAGACAGAATATATAGTTCACAAAGTGTTATTTTAATAATTCATTCTTGGGTGCTCAAAGGGAAGCCATGCTTTAAAAGTTCCTTTTCCTGCATGGTTGTCAGTATAAAACAAGTAACATTACAAAGGCGGAACAGCAACTGTGGGGTGGGCTCTCCTGTGTACTGAAAACAGGCTTTTCTCTTGTTTATATCAGAAACTTACCTGGAGTCCACCCAACCAGAACCAGATGAACAACGGCACATTTGCAAATAGACCTAAGCGGCTGGTCAGTCCCAGTGTCAAATCACAGGTCGGAGGTCGCACCTGCAGCCATGAACTGCTGGAAGGGTCTGTGCCATCAGACGCCAGATGAGAGCCACGCGCCTTTCACATTCTGGAAGCGATGCACCAGGGCAGCTTGGGGGCACTTCAGGACCTCTTGGCCCAAGAGTGACTCCCTAATAAAACTGGAAAAAGGGCAGACAGTAGCCCACACGGATGCTGGGCCAGCTGGTGCTGCAAGCACTGGATTCTAGTGTCACCCCAGAGAGTTTCCGGTTAGAAGCGTTAATGGCAGATTACGAGCCACAGTCTTCCTCATGAACTGCTGCTGTTGCTGCTGCTGACGTGCTGTAAGTGCTATAAAACCTACTCCTGCGGGGCAGCAAAGGAGGAACGCAGCAAAACAAAAGAGACTTTTGATGCTTGTTTCCAAGGTAGACAGACCATTGTTGTCCGTATTTGGGACATATTTAGCAGAAGGCAAAAGGAAAAAAAAAAAAAAAGGAGAAACAGCTGTAGCTTTTATTGCAGCAGTTCACAGTCCTGCTGAATGTGGTAAATAAGGAATTTTAAAAGAAAAACTAATAAGCAGAAAGGCTGGTGGCATAAAAAAGAACAATTTATAGGCACAGCTTCCTCTTTTTGAGTGGTGGATCTATCTTGACAATAACAAGAAACTGTAAAATAAAATAAGAATTGTAGTCTAGAACATGTGAGATCACATGCTGAAACATTTATAGAGAAATGTTTAATTTTTAAATATATGGGTCTTAGGTTACAGAAAAAAAATATGGCAACATACAAAATTAGCAGGTAAGGTATAAAAATGACTGTTTCAGCGAACGTCTCTCTAGAAAATAGCGTATACTGGTGACTAAGAAGCAGCTTTCCATAGCAGTACTTCACAGCTCATCCGAGAGCTTTATTATTATCAGTTATAAAAAAAAAAATCTAATTTTTTAATGTTATGATACATTCACATAAACTTACCGGTCAAATTTTTATTTCCTATAAAAGTCATGCCTTTTCTTATGAATATCTTAGATTCCTGGGACCACTTAAATGGCTATCAGAAATATAAATGCTAGAGATGAAAGGAAATGAATCTAAGCAGCAATGAATACAAAAACCAACCAACCAAAAAACAAACCACAACCCAAAACTATGACATCAAATTAAATTAGCGTGTGCAGAAAGCAGAAAAATAAACAGCGGACAAAAAAAATAATTTGAGACCCAGGCTAAAGCACACTACAGTCTATAGAAAGACTTCCTTTGACTTCAATGGTCAGATATCTAATAGTGAGAATAGTGGGAATCTTATTCTGGGTGTATCATTCAAAACTATTTCACTAAATTGAAATTGAGCAAAATCAGAAGGTATTATTCAAAAGAAAACTCTCGTATTTAAGATAGACAAAACTTTTCTTAGACTCACAAATACTTTAGCTGTTAAAAATATATATATTGAATGGTATTTAATAGTAAAGAGACCAATTAAGCTGCTTCATCTCTTATAGAAAACAGATTGTTTCCAAGATCCGCAAGTACAGTCTATTCCAAGGATTTTTACCAGTAGTGAAAGAGAGGAAAAATTCCAACTTGGACCAAGCCAAGTCATTTAAGTCATCTACTTTTACTGATTTTGCATATTTGTTCCCAATTTACTAAAAAACCTCTGTCCACAGTTGGAGGGGTTTTTGCCTGTTTTAGGAATTGCAAGCCAGAAAAATACAACTTTAAAGTGCATACAGGTTAAATTGAAAACTTATCTGTTATTTTAAAAATTTGTTTTAGTCAGAAAAAAAGCTGGCTGTGTAAGTTTGACTTATTTGTGAGTCACTGAGACTTGATGAATTTTCCTGCTGAACAGGGGAGGCAAAAGCAGGCAGGAGAAATCATCAGCACACAATATCTCCAACCAAGACCAAGGATGCAAGATCTTGCTTTCCTCGAGGTATGCTAAATTTGGCCTGTCCAGTTCCAGTAGCTGAAGTAGAAAAGTTGTCCTATTTAGTTGTAACAAAATACCAAACTAAAAACTATAGAAGTCTGTTGGAAATTTATTTATTTACACAGCTAAAAGATTCCTATTCTAAATACACAGTTCAAATTTGGATCCAAAGGTGTCTCTTCAGCCACACCAAATGTAAGCTCCTGAAGAGCCTGCAAGCTGTGGAATAAGTGCTTTGAAAGTCATTGTGTTGCATCTAGGTTTCTAAGGATAGCGTGATACAAGATGTCAGCTTCAAGGTAGATATAATACTTCAAAGAGTGCACCAAGTGAGATCAGATTCATGGCCAGTACCTAGGGGCTCCTGCTTTAGGTAAAAAATCAATTGTTCTTAACACAAATGTCCTTATGTCCTGCATAAATTAAATAAATACAAAAATAAGCACTTTTCTTTTTTGGTAATGAAGGGTACTCTAAAATACATGGTTCCGTTTTCCACCAAAATATGGGAACCAACAGGGAATTAAACAGAAGAGTACCGGGCAGAATTATGTCAGCAGAGTGGAGGTGTTTTCTCCTACTTGTACCAAGTCACAATGTAATAATTTGGTCATCTTACTTCTGGAGACCAAGGACTTGCAGGGGAAGCAGCTGAAACGGTATGAAATTATTTTGACTTCTGTTTCTCTGGGCAGCCTACAAGTTTAAAGGAATTGCTAACCCTTGCAAAATGTTATATTGCCAAATTCATCAGGCAACTGATACAGATGCCTGCCCTTCCCTACTCCCCTCACAAATATCTGTAAAGTCTGCTTTTAGTCCGCCATACAGTGACATTTCAGGTAACAAGGCAGTGCGCCAAGTGCCTTTGACATTATCAACTTTTTAATTTAAGGAGGCATAAGTAAACCATCCCATGCATACTTCAGTCTTTTAGAAGTGATGACCAGTCCAGGTAATATTTCATGCTGACCACCATAACAATATTGTTGAAGAGACCATAACAATATTGTTGAAGAGATTGCAAGACGTTAATTATAATGCAGATTAAAACAGTGAAACTGCAGCCTTGGTTCTGCAGTTTTCCTTCAGAGCAGAGCTCCTGCATGCTCAACATCCCTGCCAATTTCTACGGAGGCTGTGGCAAGGACAGCAAGGCCAGACTCCTCTCTTGATACAGCTTTCTGCCTTGTGCAACGAAACTGTCTTGGCTGGAATCACTAAACTCTACGTTGCAGAACACTGCTTACTGATTATAAAGTGTCATAACACTTAAGAAACCATAGCTTTGCTTTATCTAGGATATGTATTCTGGCCTTAAAATTATGATAGATTGAGAAGTGGTATACATAATCCAAGTGCCTTTTTTTTTTTTCAATGCAAAAGGCTTTTGCAAAAATAAATAGACCCCAATCTTCAATAAGCAGGTAAAAAAAATTCATCCATTCTTAATTAACAATAATGGGATATTTAACGATAGGCTTTCCGAGTTATGTATTATGGCTTTGAGAAATTTCTGATACACTTTTTTTTGTGGTTTAACACCAGCCGGCAGCTCAGCCCCACCCAGCCGCCCACTCACTCACACGCCCAGCCCCCAGAGGGATGGGGGAGAGAAATGGGAGGATAAAAGTGAGAAAACTAATGCATTGATATGAAGACAGTTCGAAATGTAAAGCAAAAGCTGTGCACGCAAGCAAAGCAGAATAAGGAATTCATTCACGGCTTCCCATTGGCAGGCAGGTGTTCAGCCATCCCCAGGACAGCAGGGCTCCATCATGCGTTAACAGTCAGTGAGGAAGACAAACACCATCACTCCCAGTCTCCTCCTTCCCTCCTTCTTCCCCAGCTTTTAGTGCTGAGCATGACGTCATATCGTCTGGGACATCCCTTTGGTCAGTTGGGGTCAGCTCTCCTGGCTGTGTCCCCTCCCAGCCTCTTGTGTTCCCCCAGCCCGCTCGCTGGTGGGGCAGGGTGAGGAGCAGAAAAAGGGGTTGGTGCTGTGCAAGCACTGCTCAGCAGCAGCTAAAACATCCCTGTGTTATCAACACTGCTTTCAGCACAGATCCAAAACATAGCACCATACAAGCTACTACGAAGAAATTTAACTCTATCCCATTAAAAACCAACACAACTTTAAAAAAAAAAAATCCTTCTACTAAATAACATGTACCTTCTTAACTGTAATGACATTTATTTTCCCTTATAACAACAGCAACAACAACAAGAAGTTACAGAAAAATAGACAAGGAAATTAAATCCAAAAGTTATGTTAAACATAATTAACGTTGTGACATAAACTGACAAAAGCCAGGAAATTGAAAGCTAAGGCTGACACTCTATCTATAATGCTCTCTGTTTTTCCATGACATGACTTAAAGCCAGAGTTACAGCCTTAACTTTAAATTTCCTGTCTTTTGTCAGTTTGTGTCACAACCTTCATGTTATTTAAACATAGGTTTTGAGCATTTAATTGTATATTATGATTTTTATCGCTGATTCACGTTTCAATAAATCAGAAGCTTTTAAAAATAGTTTTGAAAAAAACCCCAAACCTGTATGAGTTTAAAGTTGTCCAAGTCTTGCATTTTAGCTTCACTACATATTTTCTTCAAACGCAAGTTAGCAGAAAATCTTAGTTTTCTACTAAAGTGTGAAACCATACTTTTTCTGTTGTCAGACACAGCTATTTCATTTATAAACTACATGTGAACAAAATAAATCTCCAGGAAAAAATAGCAAAGTCTATTATAAGAAGAGAAAACATTTTTCTTTATCATAATTATCATTTATTGCATAGGTAGATCCATGTCATTAATAATTTTATTTTCTGGGGCATGGCAAAAAGATGATAGTAACTGTCTCTATGGAGTTCAACATATGACTGTAAATGCTATCCATTGGCCTCAGATTACTTGTCTAAAAAGATACTAACTTTTAAGCAAAAATTATTACTGTTGCATCATTTCAAAGTTGCGGAAGTAGAGGAAATGTGCTTCTAAACAACATCAGCAGTTTCAAAGCACTACAAAAATTCAAGGATATTTATAATATGTTCTATTCTGTTCAAACAACAGAAAAAGCAAGACCAAATTAATTCCTAATGTATATCTTGCTGCTCGTAACGTTGTATTTTATTCCAAAAGCTTATGGTTTTCCCATCTCTTTGTAGATATTAGGTCAAGACATAGAGATGATAATTTAAAAGATAAAGAATATAGCTTTTGTCAAGCTACATTACAGACTGCATTTAAAATTGTTTGGTATGTATACTTTTCTAATAAAAACTCATAAAAATTTTAAGGCTACTGAGACAATCTAATCTTTATTTACTGACAAAATATTTCACCGTTTTAAAAGTAGCGTGAAGTAACAAAGCAATAATATTGTCTGTGTAAGAGAAGAAAAGCAGCTGAAGACATCTTGTTAGTTCTAATTCAGCCAGCCAGTAGATAGGAAAGAGCATATTAGAAATCTCTTTCTGCAAGCTAGTAACATCACATATGAGGAAGCTAAACTATTTCATATGTGATTAAAGGGACACATTTATTCAGTGAATTCATTGGAATTACACCAAGAATCTTCCTTTGGGAATAATTTTACCTGGTGGTGCAGATCATTCTCCGGTATAAATCCCCCAGGGTAGTTTGATTTGATTTATGACCACTAGGAATGAGGCCTATTATTCCTAAAGAGCAAAATTTTTGTTCCTCAACAAGAACTGCCAAGATGAAAAATAAAGAAATCTTAATTGTAGAATTTGATAAATACATATTTTCTCTAAATTTATTTATATAGCCAATGTTTTTTAAATAAATATTTTCTGAAGGCCTAAATAATGTTATACATATTTTAAAATACAGCCTACTAGATAAAATATAGTGTAATAAATATATATATTACCTGAGGAAAAAAATCTTTGACCTTAAAGCAAATTCATCCACGTGAAATCTCTGCATAGTCCAAAGGACTCATCCACACAAGACACATCTAATAAGCAGGCAAGGCTAATAACATGGTCCAAGGTTCACCTACCCAGAACACACCTAAACCCAAAGACGAGTCTCTCTGTATCTCATCCCATTACCCAAATGAACTTACATGCCATTTGGCCTGGGCTTGACTCCTGGCTGCTGAATTCCAGGACAATTTACATTCTCTGAAGAGGATCTTGTGTATAGTAAATGAAGAAATAAATTAAGAACACAATTAAGCTGCACTGTCTCTGAGCTCACTTGAATTCACAGCGTAAACTCTAGCGTGACATACCAGCGGCCGTGGGGGAAGGATTCACCTGGCCAAAGTAAACACCGAAATCTGAGCTTGCCTTTCTAGGCTGCCTGGAGCATCAATGGAAAAATATTAACATTAGCAGCTCTCCTCATGCACAGTAATTGTCAAAAACAGGTTAGCTGTCTTACTAAAAGTGGCAGCTTGTTTTTCTTGACTTAAAGGCAGATCAAGGTGACAAGCTCAGATGCAGATGATACAAATCCCACCTTAGGTAACTGAAACTATACCTTTTTTTTTTTCCAAATATAAGTAATTAAAAATTAAATACACAGACTTTTTTGAGCATTTGTCTCATTCCTTTGTTTTATCTTCCAAGGTCCTAGTCTTTGAGCCATACCATAGGAAGACTCCAACTCCTTACCTGTTGCTCCATGGCATTTTCAGTACTACCACTGTAGAAACTGGTATGGGAATGGATTAAGCAAATGGTTAATTTCAAATAGAAGCTGCAGACTATGTGAAACATGCATTCTCCATTCTGAAGCAGAATTACCTTTGAATTTATGTTGAGGATATAACTGGTATGTAAAATGTATGCCTTTTCTCCCTACAGGCCATGGTTGGATAACCTGTTCTTTCACCATTTTTGCAAATCTTGCATGTGCAGTAAAGATTTTTTGGCAATAGTTTAGAGGCATCCTCCCCCACAACTTCTCATGAACTCCATCTGGCCAGAATGAAAGAATCTAAGTCGAACAGTACATCGAATCCCCAAGTGATGTACTCCTAAATCCATTGTTTCTCATAATGTTTTAAAGAATTATGTTTGAGTAAGGAAATTGAGGGCTTAGTAATATATTGATAATTAACACAGCAGATGTTGTATAAGTCTTGGCTGCAATAGCATTTCTTTCTGAAAAGAAAATAAGTATATTAAGCAACAATAAAGACATTTTAGTGGGTTTTTTAAAATAGTTTAGCTTTATAAATGGCTTATTTCATCTCTGAAATGAAAATATTTAGCAGTCCTCACAATCTGCTCTTTATTTTTTTTTATTTTTGTCTTCTTTCATTTAAGTTCAAAATGAATCCATATTTTCTGTGATTTATTGAGTAACATTTTAAGAAAGGCAAGACAGTAACCTCAGGCAAGCCATATGTAGTGAACAGGTTCCAGAGACACTTTATTGCTTTCTACCAGTGGTAGGTTAGCACTGGCAGTCTTCCTTCTGAATAGGTTACAACTGCTATCAGATACATCTGTTCAGCATTTTACTGCAAAGAGAATGTAATGCCAAAACAATGCTAAACTTGGATTGCCCATTTCCTGAGATTACTGCTCTCAAAAAGTTCACATAAAGTTTTCCTCTCTGTAATTTTAACATCTGACAACAAAATCTGAAGCAATATTTTAATTTCATACATTATCCATAAACTTCTGCAGAAAATATAACTATAATTAGTATAATCACTGTCATCTGCCAGCAGAGAAAATAGATTCCAGAAATAATTTATGCTGAGTGTTTTATTTTGGGGGTTTTGTTGTTGTTGTTTTATTTTAATGTAGAAAGTCTACATTGCTGTGCTCTCACCTTGCCTGTTAGACTTTTCTAGCCCACTGTTTATCCTTTTCTCATGGAGAAATAATTTAGATTTTATATCAATCAGTATAGCTATTTTCAATAACATTTTGAGAAGGATTTTATTTTACAGCTGACAATCTTAATAGAGCCTTTCTACTCTCTGTTTCTATAGCATAAGCCCATACAGCCTTATAAGTTACATCCCAGACAGTCCTCAGGTGCTGAGACAAAAAAAATAAATTAACAGTACAGACAGTCATCACATTAAAGTTAATCTCACTATATTCATCTTCCTGAATGTCAATGTCTTCCTATCTGTATAGATGATCATGAGAAGAAGGGACTACTCTGAGGTGTGGTGGAGGTGAAGCCTGTAATTTAGCGGCATGATAAAGGTGAACTTTGCAACATCTCCTCCCACTGACTGTTGCTTGCTGTCCTTCTGCAGATTCAGTGGTGCAACAGAAAAGTATTGGGTCCCGTAGCTATGGCTCAAATAATCTATGTACTAATACCTAGCACCCACATTAATTTTACCAAAACTAACTTTGTGAAACACAGGTAAATGTTGGGGTTTTTTTTTAATTATATGGGTACTCACTGTTGTGGTACAACTCCTCCAGTCCAAATGGTCAGCTGTAGTTTATACTAAAGGTGTACCCAGCAACACATGCTCAGCCGCGCCACTGGCCATGGGTGGCACATGGAGCTGTGGCAGCTTTGCATCCGTCGGGGATCAGCTACTGGTAACGGCCTGCACGAGGCAAATCACAAAATCCTGTTTCATCACCTGAGTTCTCCAGCCTCCACGGTTTACTTGCAGGTGACAAGTCTCAGTGCTATTTTTGACCTACCTCTAGGCAGTGCTCCATTATTGTGCCCAAAATGAGAGATAAAGAACAAAAAAAGAGCTGAAGAATGATCAGAGCAACAATATTACTTTTATATTTCTGCTTTAATCCTATGTCCAAACACAAGTGAACTGGTGACCGAAGTCGATGGAAAATTATGTGAAGCAAGGTAAGACTGATTCGTTTTTCAAGACACCAGTTTTAGCAGTGTTCCCAATGCTAAATTTAACACCCGAGAACAAGTAGCTTCACTCATTTTTATAAAGATGAGAGAAGATTTTTATGTTCCTATCTCCATCACAGATTGAACATGGCACTTACATTTTTTACTTCTTGTTTTTCCTCTGTACCAGGTTTTCCTAGAAGGGTGGGACCTGGCATGAAAACACAAATTCATATATTATATATATTTCTTATTACTACCACTTTTGTTAGTCAAGAATGTGAGGTTTGATGAAGGCAATTTTTGTGGACTTTCAGAGATGCAAGAAGAATGATTATAGCAATTGCTTGTAAGTGCAAAATCTTTTCTTCCTATGAAAATGTCTTGCTCCCTCTGTTTTAGAGGAAATATTTTTTGGCGATTGAAAGATTCAACAGTTCCATAACATCTCCAATTAAGCACAAACCCTCCACAAAAATATCCTGCCAGCCCAGATGTGTATGTGTGTGACGATGTCTATCTGCTGGAGCAGCTGACAGAGTTTCCATAATGCTTAGGAATCAAGCTTGTAGTCTACAACCCCTCAGATTCAGAAAAGCCAGGGGACAAGCAATTTTACTTATATCCTGGAATGGAAAAAGGAATGGAGCAAAGCTTTCCCTTTTCCCATTTCACCTATACAACGTACACAGGAAGCTAAGTCAGTTGAGTCTGAATTATTTTGCCTTCTCAATGTATAACTTGCTGACTTTCTTCTTCATACTACACAAAATTTCTTCAGAGTATATCCAGAACACATGTAAAGATTGCCCTTTTTAGAAAAAAAATAGCATTTTTCTGCTAGATAATTTTGAAGTTTAAATTTCCATAACCCCCTTGAAAATCAAAATAGAAAAATACTACATGGTGTATTTAGTGTGATGTTCTAATAATAGCAGTCAGTCAACGCATAAAAAGACAGTGGTTAGAAAGTTACTAAGTTAGAAAGTTACTAAGTAGAAGGTTACTAAGGTTATGCTGACAGAAGCATCCGATTGCTTTCTTTATGGAAATAAATAAGTTTAAAATCAGTATGTATTTTCCTAGTTCAATAAAGTAGCTGATGTTAACATTTGCTTCAAGTCAATCTCTGTTATGTGTCTAAGATGTATTTTGCTTGATGACTAGAATTCTTAAAACTGACTTAGTTCACACAGCATTTGGCAGTACTATTGCATCTGATTCGCGTGAAATAAGGGTTTAGGACACATTTCTTAGAATAGATTTCTAATGAATTACCATGCGTTGACTGATACCTGAGCAAACTTTGGGAGTCACTTGCATTTCTTTGTCACTGTGACTATATCTCATCTCTGATTCCACTACTCATCCAGACAAGCTGTAACTATCTTTTTTTCATCGGATATAAAAATACCAGTCTTTGAATCAGAAAAGTCAATAGCAATTTTACCACTGCCCCTGAAACACTCAAATTCAGTCTATTACTATTGCAGCTGAATAAACATCCAGGAAGGATTTTTTTGCTTTCCTGTGAGAAAATCTCCATAATTTCTCCAACATTGTAATTACTAAACCACTGGCAAAATCATACAAGGCAATTAACACCCTCAGCTTCTTTCTGCCTCAGTGCAACTCAGAGCCGATATTGAGGGAAGAACATTAAGCATGCCCTTAACTTAAATCATAAAGAAATCAGTTGCACTTAAGCATATGCTTTCAAGGTTTTCCTGAAAGCTTGATTTCTGCATGTCATGGCCTCAGAATTTAGTTGGGTTACGACCTGCAAGAATTTCATAGACAGTTTTGCACTACTCATCATGTCTCCTAATCAGTGGCACTCACCTATATTCTAGTCCAAAGTGACTCACACTCGTAAAACTGGGATAAAAACCAGGCCACGCTCCACTCTGAGTCAACATAAACGATCGTAAGTGCATGGAGAGTGACGTTGTCCTGCAGCCACACACTAGATGGTAGCAGTAAAACAGAGAGACGCTATCCTGAATCCTAACCAATGAAGCCCAAAACAACCTTTCTGGTGCACCCTGCCTATGCAAAAAGGGTTTTTTTGTGACTGTTGATTTTTAAAGGCAATGCCGCAAATAGTGACTAAAGTCTAAAAGAAGCTAATCCAAAATGGCTTCATAATACAACAGAAGATGGTACTACTGTGGCTGAAATTACCTTAGTAACTCCTAGACATTGATTCATACTGAAAAATAGATGGGTTATCTACTGTGGTCAAAAAATTTGAAATATGTACCTTTTTTTTTTTTTTTTTGTGGGAAATTCTGTCCTGAAATACTTTCTACAGCAGTAAAACACTATTTGGCAGCTATTTTTGTACAGAAAAATACAGACAAATACAGTTTTATATTAAAAAAAACCCAAACACATTGAGAAGCCTAGAACAAAAGCAAAGTCTAAATTTTCAGTCTAAATGCCGGAATTGTTGAAAATTCATCTTGTGTGCTGATACCAGAGGAAGGAAATAACAAATTCTATTTATGATCAGGCATGGACCTGGTATACTACAGGTCAGTCTAATTTATTTTAGATATTTATGATTTTCTTTTTTTCATAAACAGTGATTAGCTTAATGTTAAGCAGAACACTTTGTGAGTGAAACGTATCAACTGACGTGAGACTAGTCTAATCTCAGCCACTGAACAAGCTGTTAATAGATATCCAAATCTCAGTACAGCTACATTTACTTTCCCCTGCTAAGTATAAACCTGTTTGGTATTCACTGCAGCTGGTGTTACTAGAATGATGCTAATGATAGTTTATCTGCTTCCCACTCTTGCATAGCTCAATCCCTATATTTAAATCCGTTTAATGCCAAAAAGAAAATTATACAATATATCCCAGATCTAAAGTTAATCTTCAGTTCTGGCATCACCCACCTGAATGTGAAAAAATATTGCACCCTTTGGCAGATGCAATTGCTGTCATAAACACTCATATAGATGCCTTTGTTATCTCCTCAGTTATTGACTTTTACTCTGCAACAAAAATGCTTCTGTTTGTGTAAATAAGTGGTTGGGTTTGTTGCTTTTTTTTCTCCCAATCCTCTTTATTGGTAAAACTAGCTAGTCGCCTTACATAGTATATTACTTGCAGTTATTTGATTTTCATTAGTAATTCAAACAACTCTGAACCTTCTCATGAACTCTGGGACCACTAAGTATTTATTGAAACTTGCCCCTCTTGTTGCTTCCAGGTCAGTTTTCTTACTTCCAGTCTTTTCTCTCTTCTAAAAACTGAAGTTCCTCATACACCTTAATGTCCCATCACTGATAGACAACTTCCTGCAATTTAGAATCATAGAATCTTCATGGTTGGAAAGGACCTTTGAGATCATCAAGTCCAACCAAACAACCTACAATCTCTGCCACTAGAGCATGCCCTGAAGTGCCACATCTAGACATTTCTTAAACACCTCTAGGGATGGTGACTCAACCACCTCCCTGGGCATTTAATCCCTCTCCAGCACCTCAACCAGCCCTACACCATCAAATGATAAATTCCTCAAAAAATTTTGTTCGGCATCAAAACAGATTTTTCATGTAATTTTTGTGTTATACAGAATGCTTTCAATAATGTGGTTGAAACTAATTATCTTCCTTCAACCAATACCAAAGTAGTTGTTTGCTAGCATATGGGTAGATATTATAACTAACTAAAAAAACGTGGAATTTTTTTTTCCTTTGAAATTGTCTTTTTTCTACATAGCTATGGACTTGAACGAGCACAGTTATAACTTTGGAAAAGTTATTCCAGATCCAAGGAAGATTCGAGAGGAACACTGGCTCATGCTGACACCTGTTTGGTTTCATCAAAGTTAATATCGTTGTTATGGAATAAAGACAAAAAGGATATGAATAGAGATCTAGTTTTCTAGGCCTCTGATTCTTGACAGTGTAAAAGACTTGAAATTTTAGAACAACTTGTAATTTCTCAGTCTTACCTGCCACATGCCACCTCAGGTCCAGAACACCACAGAGTTGAACCATCCAACTGCACAGAAGCGCTTGATGGAGGATGAGGCTTTGTAACTAGAAGCTTGCTCCATTTCAAATTGTGCTAAACTCGGTATTGAAATCAAAATATTCCACAAAACACCACTGTTTCTACACCGAGCTGGAATCCTTAGGCCCACATCCAAATAAATAAAAAAGTAGGTTAATGTTCTCAATCCAAATTAATTTTACAGTATCCTAAGAAATCTCTACATATGGTCTCCTTCCAAAAATTCCAGCAAAGTTTTTGGATCATTTCCTTTAAATATCTCTCTATATGTACATTTTATGGAAGTTATGATGCCAGTCTGCAACAGAACTATAAGAATCCCATAGATGGGTTAGAAAGCCAATTTATCATGATACCTAGCCTATTCCTGGGACCCAAAGTAATATGCTGAGCTATGGAGGTGTTTCAGCCTTCTCAGAGCCACCTCGCTATGGCTGTTGAATGGGATATATTTATTGCATTGCCCAACACTCTGCACTTCAGGTATACTGTTAGAACACCGCAATCAACATCAATCCTCTTGTCTATGAAATTCGTCCAGACCTATTAGTCCCACATCTCCTACTCAAGCATACATACAGAGAGATACAGTGAATCATTAGCACTGCACCATTGATACGACATAACCTGGAGCTTAAATATGGTAATTTTGATTTATGAGAAAAATACTACAAATGTGTTATTAAAGCTATAAAGATACTTCTCTACAATCTAAAACCTAAAAATTAGGCCTATCACATAGCTGACTTTACTATTATTCATGCCTGCAATATTCCTAAAATTAAAAAATAAACCAAAAATACTGTGCAGTTTACAGTTTCTGTTTTTGTGTAATCCTCATACATTCTATTTCAGTTTCAATGTTGATTATATACCCAACACATGAGCAAGCTACAAAGTTAACAACATACGATTCATTTACCAGGACAAGTATACAGAAATATGTATTTATAGTATAGCAGTCTGGCAAATTTTTCCTTATGCAACTTGCTGAAATTAATAATATTTTGCAATGCAGTGAATAAAAAATATCAATTCACCATGATGATTGATTACTGGGAAAAAAGGCTGACAAATAAACATTTGCATCTGGGCCGGTAAATTTTCATGACAATTTTGCAAGGCTGTATTATGCAGTAATATTAAAATAATTTGCAGTAAATCAATTTCCTACTCTTGCCATTAAATTAAAGTTGGTCGAAGCCAAATACGTTCAGGATTTGTGCTTACTGCAATACTGGATCACAAGGATTTTCCTTTTTTTTTTTTATATATATGCCACCATGTAAATTCACTATTTATCCACAATATGTGTTTCACTATTGCCGAAGGAATTTGCCTTCAACTGTAAGCCAAGTTTTAAAAAACAGAAAATTAGATGATAGATAGATAAGATTATATAAGATTAGAAGATTAGATAGATAAGAAGCCACATCGAGAAAAGAAAATTAAAATCCATGTGTTAGGCAGCTCTACTTATGTAAACTTGAGCAAGATAGTTTTTGTAATACTAATTCCTAACAGTTTGTGCTGTCTGTCTCCCAAGTATCTATCTCTCTTCTTCATTACAGTACCACTTTGTTTAGTGTAAAATTCTTTGATTTCATCTAGCAATGGAGAAAGATTACTTTTGCTTCACTTTAAATTTCTGCTTCTGCAAGTTCTGATATTTCTATGCTGAAATACTTCTTTAAAATGCTATTTTAAATGTCCAAACTTTTGTACCACCAATGAAATGGTCAAAGTTGAACATGAGAAACCTCATGGGAAGCACCAGTGCATAGCATAAAATACAAAAAATACGAATTTATACAAGGATGTAGAGTATCAAGCAATATATCATTAAAATGTATCCTTTGAATGACATTTGGAGTCTGGGATTCCAGCCAAAAAGAAAAGGCTTTTAGGTTATGTTGTTTCAAGATCAAAAGTTTTTTTTATAATCTATCAAGTAGGAGCCAACTGATTTACAGTATGTTTTCTCTTGTCCTTTCAGCCTTCAAGAAAGTATTAAGTAGAACGACAATAAGAACAGTCTGGAAAAAAAATATTATAACATAATAAGTATGTTAGAGATACCCAAACATTTTGGAATATTGATTTTACTGAAAGAGTTTGTAGCTTATGAGATAGATAAATAGGTAGATCAAACACACAGTGATGCCTTGGTAGGTTATTATATTTCTATTCAGATAGACATCTTTAGGAGTACTAATGCAGCTAAGTATAAAGGGGATAATTAATTTTATGTTGTACAACTTTGTTCCATCTTGAAAAGAGTAATACAAAAGATAAGAAGTACAGATGGATTAAACTGAGGTCTACTGCTGTGGCTTTGTTGAGCTTGACTTATTCATGTGGTGATGCTCAATGCAAATACAATCAGAATTTAAAACCCTTATTCTGTTGTGTGCTTTCGAGATAACTCAGCTATTTGTGCTAGCATAAGTGACTGAGGACTTTATGATATTTCTGGTGCTTGTTTGAACACAGCATTTGTTCCTTAGTGGACTGAGAAGTACTCTGTTCAAAGTTTATATTCCCTCACCCAACCTTGATATGCATACACCTGGGCTGAGTTTGACCTACTCCCAGGTCAGACTTTGTAGGCATTGGAGGAATCATCAGCCAGCAAGTTCTGACTTCTTTTTAGACATAATATCAAGGTCAAGAGAAGTCTTGTCCTTAAAACATGAAAAATAACATACGATTAGTAGTTAGTAGTTAGTTAGTAGTACCCTTTTTAATAATTACAACGGTTTTTAAAACAATAATAATAATAATAACAAAGCTAGGAAAGGGAAGAACAAAACCTGTAAAGCAAGTAACATTTTTATAACAGCATACATGCTACCGTAGTGTAAATCTCATCTGGTTACTATAATTTTACTCTCAAACAGATGCAGATTAATTTGTCAGCCAAGGAATATGCTGGTTGCTTATGTGCTTGATAACAAGGTTTAAGGCTGAAACCGAGAAGTAGCAATGGGAAGAGATACAAGGGCTGGACTTTGAACAAAGGGGAATCCGCTGTGGCCAGTTTACCATTGCTTGTCAGCCTGAGTAATCGTCCATACTGCACAGAGCAGGTATATACCGTTTCCACACCAGCGTTGAGATGTTTCATGTGGGCCGCTCAGGAACAAGTGGTGCAAGCTGACCCCTACTGTCTTGCAGTTTGTGCAAATTTTACACTTGTAAAGCAGCATGAAACATGAAAGCATGAAAAAGCAGCTTTTCTTGCTTGATAAGGCTTTAAGCTCTCAGGTTTGAAGTGTAAATGATGGTACATGGCAGTGGTCTAGGAGATATTGACTCTTTCACGAACTACTCTGTTTCTACATCACATCCCTCTCCTGCCTAAGCTCCCCTAGGAGTTCGGGAGCAGGATGACGGCATCTTCTGTACTTGCAGTGTGCATCGAGCACTAATGAGCCATAATAATACATATTTTGCATACTTTACTTGGATTTATTTCTTATGCACGCCCGTGTATTTTGAAATAAAACACTGATATGAGAAACAAGCTCACATTGAAGGTAATTATGAGAGATTTTTAAACTTTAATCCTATACAGACAGATTCAAAAAAGATTTCTCTCTGCAGTACTGTCTTTACCTAGACAGCAGGTCCTAATTTTTCATGTGCTGTTGTCATTTATGTTAATGAAATCTCTTCCTGCACTTTTCTGCCTTAAATATACATACGCAGGAGAAACCACCAAAATACCTGCAATTTTCATTTATTGATACAGATTACCTCATTTGTGCCAGATGATGACACCAGGCCAGCCTCCCAAAAGCACAAGCTTTATTTACCCTAAGTCTAGGATGACAGAACACATATCTCACATTTTAGGGTATATTCCTTAAAGTCCTAGTTCCTTCAGTCATTTTAAAATGGCACGGTCAGGATTAGGATTTCATAATGCCTTAGGTCGGCAAAACCAAGGTTCGCAACACCCCCCCCCCCCCCGCCCCCGCCACGTTAAAAGATGTCCTGGAGCTATCAGACCTTTGGCCACAGTTCTCACAATTCTGATGGAGCAGAAGCAGCCTGCGAAAAACAATACGGCGTTGGCTGTATATTCACAGGTTGGGAATCTGAGAGCGAAAGGAAATGAGCTGCAGTGCTGGAGAGCAACTGAGGAGTATTAAAATGCTTGGATTCTGCTCAAAGACCCTCTACATTCTTTTATGCACTATATGCACATAGGAGGTCCGATGTCATGCGAGAATATAGTGAATAAACATCTGTTTGTGAAACATATCTCCCACCGTATTAGTAGAATATACATATCAGCTGATTTATTTAGCCAAGGAGGGGAAATTTGAAGGAGAAAACGTCATTTAAAAAAATCACATCCTGCCATTTAATATTTCATTTAATCTTTGTTATCTGACACTTCTATTTTCTACTGGGAAAAAAAGAAACATAATTACTAAAGCCCTTTCAGATCTTGTTAGGATTTTTAAAAAGTCATTCTAAAGGGTAAAAGGCTAGCAATGCTGTTGACTAGTGAATGCAGTGCTCTGTGTCTTCGTTGCATAATCTATAGTCTTTTAGTTACAGTTCCTCTGGTATCTGCGTTCAGTATAAATTCATAGTAAGTGATAGCTACTCACTGTAGCTAAAAATAGCTACAGCCTGAATCAGAGAACCATTCTGCTAATTCTTTTTGCGTACGAGTGAATGAATACAAAGCTAGTAGTAAAATGGACTGGTAGCAGATATTTCCTATATTTCCTTTTTTGTCTGTTTATTCTACCTGTAAACGTAGAAAATACCAGCTCACACTAAAAGAAAAACAGTTGCCATTTTAAAGAACAGTTCAGCTCCATAAAGCTAAAAATGAATCCCTGTTTTTCCACAGGAAATGTTATTTGTTCTTTTTTAGATTTCTTTTCTAATGCTGGAATGGGTATTTTTAGTACTGTAGGCTACATTTTTTAAAAAAATAGGACCGGTAAGAATTCTTTGGAATTTCTTTTCCATCTACAAGACATGAACACACACACAAAAGGCTTTGCTGTCGGTCTGGGAATTCTGTGAAAGTAGTGACTCCAAGGTTCGATACAGCTGAAGTATTGGTCTGCCTCTGTCTGTCTAAACTATTCAGAAGGTATCAGAGATGCAAGATGCCTTCTCGGACACATCTATGGTATGCTAATGTCTAGATCTAAAGCCCCATCAAATAAATTGCATTAGTCAGGTGTCTAAAATTCCAATATAACTATATATATGAAGCAGCTGTGCAGTGTTTGAAGTTAGCTTTAGACCAAATTTAATTACAAATTTCTCTTTTTAGACCAAAATTGATACAGACTAAACAACTGGGAAGGATCCTTTACTGTATTAGATTCTGGCTTCATTTCTCAGCTGCTTATCTTTGTGGACAAAGCAAGAAAAGCATCCATGAAGGGGCTCTGAAACAGGATCTAGTCAGAGAACAGTAGCTAGAGAGCAAGAAATCACATCATGGGTTATAAAGGAAGGGCTTGAAGACTTCAAGTCTTAAAATATAGGGCCAACCTTAGAGAGTGAAAGTCTAGGAAAAAAACACATGAAAGCTGGTTTTATTTGTACAGATTCTGGATTTAATTCTGCTGAGGTGGCAGCTTAAGGTATGACATCTTCCTTCCCAAAACAGCTGCTGATTTTCTTTACTTTCCCCTTCCTGATGAACAAGACAGACTTTCACAAAAATCATTTTGGAGACTGATACAGATTATCTCTGACAGTTCAACTAGGATTCTCCCAATTAGGTGAATGAAGACGGGTCCTTAACATCCTACCCTCATTTTTAAATCTGTTGGACAACCTGTAGTTTCTCGTGTCAGTTAATATTACACTTCACTGTCTTCAACACCTAGGCAAGAGTTTTCCTATCTGTGCCTAAAGGTTCCTTTTTTGTTTGTTTTTGTTTTGTACAGTTGCTAAGGTCATGCCCTAAAATAGTTGTCAAAGGTGATAAAGAATAAAAGGAGAAATCTTAACATATACTTAAATAAGATCAGAGAAGATACTTACTTTGGAGCATGAATATATCAAGTCATAGCCATTTATTGAGATTCTTCGGGTATTTTTAATCTTGGCATCTAATAGAATTAAACCCTACATTTCTGTTGGCACAAGACCCGATGGCAAAAATAACACTATACATTGAAATGTCTGTCCTCCTTTCTACAGATTATAAAGGGGGAAGGGAGGGAACCCTACTTCTTTAAAGGGAATAGCAATTTAAAAAACAAACCAGATCTCCAGAGCAGCAGTTTCCTCTGGCTGTTTGTTAAAAAGCCTGAACAGCTACACAAGGTCAAAACAGTGTGGTAAGAAGGGATTTACTTTTTCTGTGTATAGGATTGGATGTTTAAGTTCAAGGTCTAGACTTTTTCATTTACATCTGCAGTACCTCTGGCAAAAAACCCAACCTGTTCATTTTCACAGTTTATATGACCATGTACACACTATTACATTTTAATAAACTAGTGTTTACAGGCAGACAGTAAAATACTAAGAAAACAATGTTAATAACTGTCCAGATATCAGGTTCTGTATTAAATCTTCAGTTATTACAGCTTGCTGTGGAAACACAGCAGTTTAAGTGCTGAGTATTAAACAGTTCGTGGTGCGCTATAAATTTCAGATGCGTTTATATTATATAGTACTGTGCAAATCATAATCTGAAAGTCAGTTTCATTTGTGCAACGTGTGCTTTACTACAAGAAAAACAGTTCAAGCATGTGTGTCTTCCATTTTTATAAGGATTTTAAAGGATTATTTAAGTTGAAGAAAAAGCAGCTTCTAATGAAACTTGAGCTATAGCATGAAGAAAGGATCACAAGCAATAGCTGAGCTGGCTAAGCACTTAGTAAAACTCTAACTTTCTCAGTTTTATGACCAATTTAAATATTTTCTTTAACATTCCATTGAAGGGGACACAACTAAATTGCCTTATGAGGTACTTGGAGCAATGCTATCACATAAATCACTTAACCTGGTTCTGTGTTAAGGGATTTGATTCCAGTCAGTTCTCATCTACTGATTGTTTCAATTCACAATTACTTTAGCAAGCAATGTAGCCTTATTTCCTTTGGCCACAGAGAAGGACTGCCTTCCTTGGTTTTGCCTGCAAATAAAAACCAGTGGGTAATCTGGGAAGAGAAGAGAAGGTGCAAAGGGAGGGAAACATGTCCTTCACTGCTTGCTCTTTGCTTCTTGAGAAATTCCTCAGTCAAGACAGAAGTGAGTGGATCCAGCAAAAGGCTAGTTTCCACAGGAAGCACACAGAGGACCAAGCGCTGGGCTGATATGGCTTGTTGTTAAGGGAGTTCCAAAAGGCAACCCAGGAATTGCTCTGCCTGTTACAGAGGCAGACAGTATAAAAAGTACTTTTCTCTGGCAAGTCTAGAGCATTCCATCTTTTCCTTTGACAAAATCTAACATCCTTTAAGTTTTGCAGCAGAAAAAATATTATTATTATTATTATTAATAACAATAATGAAAATAATGAGGGGGAAAAAAGGAAAAATAAAACCCAACCAAAAACCCCAGAACAACTGGGGGGAAAAAATGAAAAACAGATTTAAAAAAGCCACCATGTTTTTTTCTCCTTAGGGCATCAGAAGATCATGAACTAGTGGTAGGGGGAATAGAAATGTTGTGCCAAGGTGAGTCAGCAACCACATTGCTAGCCCCACACAAATATAGTTAACATTTCTTGTGGCAAGACAGGAACTAACCAGATTGCTGACTGAAGTAATCAGGCAATAACCAAATTATTGACTTAGTGTAAACATATTTAGCGAAATACTGATTTGACATTTCTCTAGCCATAAGGTAAATAGATCAACAGTGCTGGAGCTGTAGCACTACTGGAGCAAACTCCCCAGAGGCAACAAATGATCAGGCTGTGAGGAATGAGGGAGTATAGAAGACCCCCAGTAATGGAGATTTGAGGGAACAAAAAGGTAACTGTGACTAAGAGGTGGGACCAGCCACAGATAAACAGTGTTGGAGACCCCTGCAATGGAGAACCGATTTCTAGGAGAGTACCACCCCTCCCCGTTCTCCTCCAGACCACCCCAACACCCCAGCTGGGGCAGCCTGGGAGCCCCCACAGTGGGATCATGGGTTCGCAGGGCCAACAGAGAGGTCCTGCAGACCTTAGCAGTCTGCGAGAACTTAGCAACTTGAGAGTGCCTGTCACAGTTTATGTTACTGTGATGCTAAAGTTTACCAGAGCTATATGCTGGCAAACATATCCATCGTAACTGTATGTGACATTACTGTGCTTAAGCAATTGCAGTTGTGCCTTGCAACGCTTACGCCATTAAAGGATCACTGCCATATGTACTTTTACCTAATCACGGTCTCTTTCTGCCCTGGATAATGCCATTCTTGTGCACATTTTTGCCAACAGCCATCTGCATGAGTTGCTCTTCAGCTAGTAATTTAAAGGAAAAAGAAATTGGTTTGTGTTTTGTATCTCCATTCACTATTTTGAAAAAGGATGTGTTTTCCTATGGGCAAAGATCCTGAATGTTGCCTCAGTTACAGGATCTGGCCAAAAGAAGAGGATCCTAAATAAAATATAGGTTGGCAAACTTTAGAGGGAAGCTGGTTTATTTATTTTTAAATAGTATCCAGGGCTCTTAACAAGAAAGAATAACACAGCACTCTTAGCAGAGAGACCAGCCTGACTGTTAGATCTGAAACAGACCACAGAAATATTTCTTTTAATCCTGTACAAGACTTCTGATGTTTTGGGATTAACAGATAAATTCTAGCAAACTGTGCTGTAGAAGTTAATACCCTCCCAGCCTTCTTTACCAGAACTTACCATTATCACAAGAGAGTCAGGAAAAACTATCAGTGGCAGACAATTTGAGCTAAAACAATATGCATGTTTTCTCCTGCTAACATTGCTGAGAGGCAGTAAACACTTGGGAGAGAATGCAAATCTGGGGTTAAAAATCTGAACTACAATAGCAAGGTTTGCCAGTGCTTGTAAATAGCAGTAGGTAAACACATTGGTCAAGAGTCATTTTGCAATAATGCCAAAGTATTATGTATATTAAGTGTTAGACTAAATGTATAGTGATAATTTAACAAAGGGCTAGTTCCCATGAGTAGAAAAGAATGCAACACCTTCAGATAACTACCCATCTAGCAACACTTGAGAGGCAACAGAAGGGTTGACCCCTGGTTGAACTCACCGGACCAGGTTGTTAAAGAGGAAAGGCGCAGAGAAAATGAGAAGGCAAAGGATTTCAAACTGGTTTGAAAAGTCTCTTCTTCAGAGAACAAAAGTGGTTGCTCTTAAGAAATTGCACTCAGATAAAGAACAGTCCTACAGTTTATAAAGAAACCCAAATTCCTACATTCCAAGGCAGGGTGGTGACAGACTCAAGTAAAACAATCACAAATGTAGATATTTTGGTTGTTGCAAACAGCCCTTTGTTATTGTATTGCGGTCCCACTATTAAACGATACTTTGGTTCACCTGTCTGGTCACAATTTTGTCACTAGTCATGAACTCTGAAAGCAGAAGTGGGAATTTAAACTGATCCAGGGATTTCACATGCCAAATGGCCATAGGAATTACAAGTGGAATTACATTGTCCAGGATCAGTGACAGCCCAGACCTGATCCCCACTGAGGTATGATCAAAAAAGGAACATAGATAAACATAGCCAGAAATGCAATGCGGTAAATATTGGTTTGATAGTACTTGTCTTTGGGGAGAACCACCTTTAATATTACTACAGATCCTATTCTTAAATTAACCCTACTTATTTAAGGCTTGGTTTTTTTTTACCTTATACATTTTAATCTAGAAAAAGTTTAGTCAGAAGAGTCTACGCTACCCATGGTAAAATTCCTCATCAACACTACTGCCCTTCTTTTGTCATCCTAGTAAAACATGTTCTCAAGCAAGTCTGCTTTAGCATTAAGATTAGGGCTGGTGAACGTCTTCATACTGGAGTTATCATCATTTTATATACTTTGGAGGGTACACAGGGTATCACATATTTACATTATGCACTTGGCACTTAACTCTTTGAAAAGCATCTAAAAAGCGTAAAATAATTCGTGTCTTCTCAAGCAGATTTATCACTGCAGCAATGGTAGATAACACAACAAGTGGTTAAGGAGTCCAATTTTATTTAGATTCAACCTTCTAATCTGACGTGCTTTATTTTCTTGACAGGCAGCTCCAAGAGAGGTAGTCAGGAACCTCGAAAGTTTTGTAGTAAATTACATGGTTGCAGGCCTCCTGTGGTGGTTTCAGGCATTCTTTGGCAAAAAAAAACCCAAACAACAACAAACCAAACCAAACCAAAACAACAACAACAACAACAAAAGACCATGATAGTCAAACTAAGGTATTGGATTCAGCAATATGCTTGACCAAATCCCAAGCACTATTGTCACTATTGACCAATAAGAAACTCTACTCTCATGTCCTTTAGAGTCTCAATGTAGCAGTCATCTATTTTAAATTGTTTTTGTATAGGTAACAGAGATTTGAAAGCAGCCACTCCCTTGCAAGATATTTGTTTCTGACTAAATCATACTTTCTCTTGCCTGTAATAAAAGGTCACACAGATTTATGATGCCAAGGGAGGAGTGTCTAAATATAACATTAGATACAATAGATTTTCATATCATGTAATTAAAAATATACTGGCTCCATTCTTGGAGAAATTCTTCTGCTGGATGCCTGTGTTTTAGAGGATTTCTGATAGCCATCACGTTGCAACAGGCCAGGGAAATGAGGATGAAGTTAAAGAAACACCATCCAAAGTCTTGGCGATTAAAATGGCTAGGCCAGGCAGCAAAAAGGCTCCTCACCAGACTATAGAAAACCAAGAGCAGACTGTTAGAAATGCTTTTGTCTCTCCTCCTGTCCAAGGGCAATCTGTCTCCCAGATTGCCCGCCTCTCCCTGTCACTGTACACAGCAGAGAATCTCAAAATCTCTTCTTGGGAGAGCCTGGTTGAATTCCCAGGAACATCAGTGAAGGTATTCCCACAGACACTCCTGTGCAGGGTTTATGCATTCATTTAACATCAGCTAGAGTCCTTTTTTATACCTATATTGTTATAGCCATAAATATGTAAACACCTAAATATACTTAGAAACAGATACACATGCTTGTAACTGCCATATCAACATACCATATTAAGAGGAAGCTCTGTGGTATAGCTTATCCTTTGCATGCAAAGACTTCATTGCTACTGGGTGTTTGGTGGGGACAGATCTCTGGAAGTTGCATCTCCTTCCTGCTGGAGGCAAGGCAAAACCACCCTGAATGACCTGGTAAGCAACTATTCCTCCTGGGGCTACAGAGCAAGTTTCACAGGAGAAAACAACAATTTTGAATGAGGAAAAACCTCTTTTAATTCTATTTCAGTGACAGTTGGCCCAGTAGGAAAATTAAGCAGTACCCTTACAAGAGCCATAAAAACCTCTGTGGTTAACACATCGTGGCTAAGTTGCTGTTGTGTCGCGGTCCCATCATTATTTTTATTTATCCAGTGAGAGTTTAATGCAAAAGGCAGCAGCAATTAAAGGACAACGAGACAGATCTCCCCCTTTTCTGTTTGAATTCTGTCCTCCTAGGACAGGATGCAAAGTCCTGCCCTTGACCTAGAGCTTGGGTCATCTCCGGGAAAGCCAAAAAAAGGAAATTAAATCCTTTGAGAACGAGGAGAGCACCGAACCTGTCTTTTAGTATGTAAAAGACAGATGACTGCAGTAGAATTTTTTCTAGGACTTTGTTTCGTGAAGAACCCAGTCATAGAGACATGCATTTATTATGCTCTGAGCAGGTCTGTCGGATAGGTCCTGTTGACAGCCTTGGACACGGATAAGCTTGCTTTCTGTATCCGCGGTACCCAGATCCCCTACCTGCTCAGGCTGAGCAAAAGGACCAAGGGCACTGAGGAAACTCCTCCGTGAAACTGAGATTGTGTTACCAAGCGAGAAAGTGGAAAGTTTTTGTACAGTTTGGCAACAGGGCACACAAAGTCCTATTGCCCTTTTGCCATTCATTGTAACAGGATGTTGATCCAGCTTTGAACTTACAAATCAAAGTGTGACTTACTTTTAATTAAGAGCAGTTCATTGTAGATATTGACTCTTAGCGCTATATTAATGGCTACACAGCTATTATCAAATAAACAAACACTGAAATCTAGCCTATAGATTCTATAGGCTTAGGCTTGGACCTAAGCCATATTACTAAAGTCCCACCTATAGCAGAGCAGATTAGTGTATTTTTCCAGAAAATTAGAAAGATAAAATAGAGTTTCAGTCATAAAATAAATCTTGTCCTTGGTAACAGACCTATAGTATAAGTTTACAGTTCAAATTCTTAAAACTTAAAAAGCTCTTAAACTCCCTTCTCTGAAAATATTATCAATTATTAACTGCTTTGTAAAGAAATCTCCTGTGTTCAGTACCTGAGTCATATTTTTGCTATCATTTGGGACTGAAGGCACCAATGGAACAGTTCAGAGCTCTGAATGAAAACAGCCACGTACCTGGGAAAGACAACTGAGTTTCCAGCTCACGCGACAGGCAACGTTCAAGTACCGCAGTGCTGATGTACATGTCCCTCATTCATCCCATTTAAAAATAATACCAAGGGTTCTGGCAGATCTTTTGTAGCAACTCTCAGTGGTTATTACTATATAAAAGTGAGCAACTGACTAAACAAAGAACCCAATTGCTGACAGATGATAGGAATAATTTTTGAAGCAAATCTTTGAATAGTGAGTCTTGGAGTATAAACTGTCGAGCCTGATTTCATTGACTGACAGTTTTTAGCATTTGAGTAGGTGAAGAGCTGCGAAAATTCTTCACTTCATAAGCATTTTGAAAGTGATTTCTGACATATAAACTTTTGGCAGCAATTTTCAAGGGGGTCATCTGAAATGACTGATATAGTAGTTAGTGTGATGCAGGCGTAGCACATTTAACAGTCACTGAGCTTTGAATATGACACAGTATGATCCTAATTGCAGCACTGCAAGCAAGGCATAAAGGAGTTGCTCATAGTGCTTGACATATATTTTATGACTATGAAAAAAGAAAGAGGCTTCAACTGGTAAAATCAGGACATGGTACAATACCTCCACTACATTTTACAGATAAGAGAATGCCATTTACTAGCATGACCAAGACCATTAAAAAAGAAAAATAACATAAATTCCAACTTGTTTTAGGGTTTTTTAGATCCTAGGTCACATATATCCTATTCTAAAATGCCACAAAATTATTACAGCATATTGTAATTTCAGGTTTTCCTACACACTAAGAAATATGGAAGCTGAAGCAGTAAGATTTGGATTATGGGACCAGCTCCCATGCCAAAAACTCAGTGGTGTGAAGAATTGCTTCTGTTACATGTTGTTTTATTATAGCAGTGCACGTGATTTATACCAGGAGAGACCTTGGCTCTATGGTTTTAATTCAGTTACACTGATGGTTTTTCACTTGAACCGCTCAATGCATATGAACCCAGTGAGCTATTTTTGTGAAGCGTTTTGCAGCTACAAAAAGGCTAATTGCATTGCACCATGAAATTCTTCCTGGAAATATTAATTCTGAAGGGAATCTGATGAGCCTTCCTATCTTGTTTACAGGCACGCAAAGTCTGAGATCCAGAAAAATTACCTTTGGAGTTAAATCAATAGATGGAAAATATTTCAAATCTGACCTCTTCTTCATAAAGGTATTGCCTTCCACACCACTTCTATATTTTTGAAAACTGATAGTGTATCTTCTGATACATAATTTAAAAAAAAAAAACAAAATAACAACCAAACCCAAATATTTGTCCAGAGCTGGTTTTCAGGTTTGGTTTTTTTTTCCGTCTCCTTCCTAACAAATGTGCTGTTTAAGCCTCTGACTTTTATTCTGATTTTATATCTTCTTCAGGTTTTAGAGAAAGCAACACTTCAAATCCTAGATTCATGAATTCTTTTGAGGCCTGATGTTGGTTTAGAGTCAGGCTGGTAGACCTGGAGGAAGTCATGGTAATAGACAAAGGACAGGCTTTATCTGTCTGTTTTACTTTAATTCTTCATGCCCATGTTTACATGTATTTGCTTGAGGCTTAATAAAACTGTGAGCAATCATCTTTTCTGTTTGTCTTCTTTTTTTTTTTTAAATTGCTCTTTCTTTCCGTGCTATAATTCCTCTCCATTACTGGCTTGGCCCAATCATTTAATGCATGTAGGATATCTGATGGTCTTCAAACCAGAAGTACTAATGCTAGACCCTGTGAAGCAGTAGCTCCAGCCCTTGTTCTTTCACACGGACACTTCTATTTGCCCTGCTAGTATTCTCAAGGGTAGTGTTTACTGCTTGCTATTCTGCATGAAGTGCGTGTAGGCGGTACATGTACATGCATGTAGTACATCTTCACAGGCTGGCCTAAGGGTCAGGGAGCAAGACATTGTTCGCATGGATAAAGTAGCAATAGCCCACAGCAGCATTTGAGTGCTGATATGACTTCAGTTTGCTATTAGGGGATTAAAGTCTTGACCAGCGATCAACCAAACACAGCAACAGCGCAAGGTCAAACATGAACTGCATCAAACGGCAAATGGCAGTAGAGTAGGCAACTGAATTGGTTTTCAGCCTACTGAAAACTAGTAGCTCAATTAAGAAATACCTAGTGCTGGTGTTAATTTATGAAGAATCTTCAAGGTCTCTGGAAGGATTAATTCATTTTTGCTTGAAACGTACATTTAGCAGCGCTCCAATCCTCCATTATGGCATTTTTTCCTAGAATTACAATGTAATACCTCTGATGTAGTGAAAAGTTAGCAAAACACTTTTTTACCTCTGTCTTTCCAGTCAGTCCTCCTCAGATAAAGTCTCCCTGCCATTTAATTTTGCCTAGGAGAACTTCTTAATTCACAGGTTTGGAGACCTGCCCCTGCTGCATCCCAGTGCCCTGCCAGGGCAAGAGCCACCTTGGCACCAGTCACTCTACTTATACCCTGACTCCTATAAAATACAATAAAGCAAAGCGATAAGCCAATAAAACATGCACAGGCTGATTCGGAGACTAGACCCTGGTCCAGAGAGTGAGGAATCAGAACTCTAAAACATGCCCCTGAGAGCTCTGGCATCTGCGTCCAGTCTCAGCCGTGTCCTTGGCAGTCAGGAGTGAGCCTTCCCCACCGCACCACACAGGGAGGGAGCAGCCTGCCCTGCCAGGGCAAAGCAGGTAAACAGCAGCCCCTCTCTCCAGCAGAAATTTGGAAATAGTGCATTGCCTTTCTTCTAGAAACATGCTACCTTTGTCCTCTCTGGCTGGCAAAGCAGATCACCCACCACATGAGCAAGCAGGTTGTGTGTCTTAACAGAGAGCTTCCCACAAGGCACGGGAGGTTCTGGGGGGCTCCGGACCTGGGGTTCTGCAGTTCCTCTGGCCCAGAAGGATACTTCAGCCATTGCAGTCCAGGCTCAAATGAATTATGAGATGATTTCACCTGTCAGACAAAGTAAATATACTCAAACACGCTTTATCAAGCACACAAATTTCTGTTTCATTCTTTAATACATTTAGATCTACGACCAAGGTCTTAGCATATGTAAACTTGATTAGACTTAATTTTGTAATGATGTTTCTGATTATAAACCAATACAATAGCAATAAGGAGCCCCCAACCATGTGTCAGGATACTGTGCAAACAAAATGAAAAAAGATGGCCCCTCCATCAAATGAAATCTCAAATGAAGATGTGGACAGAGGAGTCAAAACTGTGAGCTTCAGGGAATAACAAGTCAAACATAGTGTTTCGTACTGTTTTTCCACATAAACTTTAAAAATTATTTTCCAGTGCTGTGGAAGTTGCTAAAGAAAACAGTTTTGTTCATTTTAATACAGAGAAGGATTTTTTTTTTCCTTTACACTCTGGGGTGATCCATTAGATTAAGCTGTATTTTAATGATCCGATTTACTCAGAGTAGCTAAAACATCACGAAGACTTGCCATGCATCTTATTAAGCCCAGGATCCAACGTGAGCATGCAGGAGCACATGGATAAGCAAATCAAATGAAAGCTGTGAAGGAAGTTGCACAGAAGCTGCATAAATGAGATTTGTGTATCTGAAAGGCTCATGGGAAGGATAAATTATTTCAAGATTGATTTAATGCAAAGACACAAGCTGAACAAGCTGAATGATTTTTCTCATTTTGGGTTCTCTAAAATGAGGGACAATGTTGGCTCATGGATTTTCCTGAACAGAGAGACACAAGAAGAAAACTGAAAAAAAAAAAAAAATCAGCTAAGATGAATAAAAGAACATCTATTAATTCAATACAGAAGAACCGTAAATGGATGATGTTACTCTTGCCAGTAGTAACTGAAGTTAACAGCTTAGTCATAGTATTTAAACTTAAATAATAAGAGTGCTTCAGTCATTTGGGTTTATTTTCATTTTATAAAATGCAAGATATAAATTTTATAGAAGGTGAGGGAGAGAAAATTAACTGAAGTAGTTCTGGTGCTGAAAGCAATAAAAAAATGATACCATGGGACATATCCAACAAATATTTATACCAGTTTGTCTCGCAGACCTAAGTGAGATTTGCAGCGTAGAGGGCCTGTATGATTCTTCAGAAGGCAAACTGAGGAACTGTCATCAATATAAGAGAAAGACGACAACTATGCCGTGGCAAACAGTTAAAGCTTTGGGTTTACTCAGAAAAAAAGCCTAAGCCTACATGGCCAATTGTGTATTTGTTTCCATCTTGACATTCCTCACAGAGTAGCCTCAAGCCTCATATTTTGTAGCATGATTCAGTACTAAAAGTATTAATGTTTTCAACTATTTTCTAATATATCTTTTGGTTCATAGCATAGGGCTGGAAAAATCAGAAAAAAACCCAGCCTCTTGTAGATTCTGGGAGAAGCAACAGAACTTGATGGAAAGAATAGCAGGATCTAACACAGGTACAAATAAAAAGAAAAATGTTTCCAATGCAGATTGACTTAGTTATGGTCAATCCTTATTTCAGATACTCATTGTTACACAGAGATATCTTTTTTTTTAATACTTGAGATCAAAAATAATTTGAGCATTAGTATCTACTTCAAATATCTAGGAAATAAATCTCAATGTATGCATTTCATATGTATTTTTGCATGTTTTTACAATATAATTGCTGGTTATTTCTTCATGAGATCTTCAATGTTCTCTTCTTGCCATTTTGTAAAGATACAGTCTTCCCTGACCTTCATTTAGCTCAATCTGGGAAAGCATTTGCAAACAACCACCAAGCAATTTCTTCTGTGAAAACACTTTTTTTCTGTCTGTATTTATGGTTGTTTCCACTGATAAGACACATAATTTTACTAACCCAGAGGTATGCATTTACCCAACTAAAGTTAAGTTATCGATAGAAATTTGAAGTGTTAATTTCCAGATTGTAGGTAGCAAAATATTTGAAAACAATGGTTTGCAATTTCTACCTAGTCTTTTTCTTAATGAAATAGAGTCTGTTGGAATTTTATGCATATCAAGCAAAGCAAATTTAATTAAAAAATTACAATATCTACAATTCTTAAGAAATGGAACGGTTTAAAATATTTTCCTTAAAAATAAACACATTGCTTTCAGTAGCTGGAGAAACCACCATTATTGCAAACTGTCTTTGGAAACAAGGGCCAACAAATCTGAACTACCAAACCAAGTCAAAACATAGAGACAAACATTTCCAAAAACGGTGGCAGAATTCAAGGCTGCTCTAGGATTCCTCATACGCGTCCAGAGTTTTGAAAATGTTTGGGTGCCCGCCCCACCCCGAAAGCTTTCAGGATTAAGATTAGCAACTTTGAGCAAGCTGCTTTCTGGCTTGTTTTCCTCTAAGCAGGGAAGCACCTACCTGGCAGCGCACAGCTCTGCCTGGCAGGGTGCATGGCTCTCAGTCTGGGGTGATGCGGAAGTCAAGGGCCACCCAAGCTGTAGGCTGACCTGCCGCAGCCCTGGCTAGCCCGGCTGTGAACACCAACCTCCGGTGGAGCTCTGTCGCACAGGGGCTGTCGCCACCAGTGGGTAATGGGCAATCAATCCCCCGCAAACACTGCTGCTGGCCCCTCTTGCCACGTTTCCCGTCTGCTCATCAGCCCTGCTCGAGAATTTCAGGGCTAAGCTTCTGGGTCGACACAGGGCATATCGGGCTAAAGATTAACACCTGAACCCACCCCAAAGGATGTTTTAGTCTACTAATTATGGGTCAGTGGGAGATGCAGTCTTTGCAGTGACAGCTCGCTCAAAGATCCTAATCTGGAACTATGACCTGAGAGCCACAGGTATTTATGCACCACTAGGTTCCAAAAAGGATTAAATCCTAAATAAAAATTAGCACCTCTCCCCGCTCCCCACCTCCAGCTCCCTTAGGAATAACAGGCTTGATTCTCCTTTTCAACAGAAACTTGACAAACTGCTATTTAGCTTCATTGAACAGCTAAACCTGATCCTGCAAAACCATTCGGGAAACAGAAAAGAGAGAACTGTATACAAACGTTCCCTGGTAATGGAGCTTCTTTTCAACTATTTACATTAACCAAATCATTTATTTCGAGTACTGAATATCAAGTAGCTGGTCTTAAGCTAGGTAATGTATCAATAAAACAAAATCTGTGTTCTTGGTAGCTTTGTTATTTTCAATTAAAATAAAGGTAATGACATAAAGCATAGCTTTAGGCTCACGTTAACTGATACACAATGAGAAAGAGAAATTTGTCATGCTGTCATCCTTTTCTGGGGCCAGTCAGCCAGTTCCCTATTGGATTCTTTTTCTCGCTTACCTGGCAAAAGATCAGTCTAAGGGCTGGCGGGACTAACGTTCTCTATTACTGACTAACCTGCCAAAGAGGAAGAAATAACATATCACATCAATAGGTCAGTAACAATTTCTTTATGGAAAACCAGATTTCCAATCCCACAAAATGACCCCAGGAGAGTTCACCGACCAGATGTCACTTTTCTTCAAGAGTTGCCACAAATGTCATGGAGCAGTCCTTAATTCAAAGTATTTCATCAATTTTAAAATCATTATTGATTTATTAGATTTCTCTTTTCATAATAAAAAAAATTGTCACAAAAACATTTATACTGCCTACGTAACTCATTTATTGCTATATAGGTCTGCATCTTTGGTGACCCCAAGAGTTTGTTTGTGAGTGTTTTGGGTTTTTATTTGTTTGAGGTTTTTTGGTTTGGTTTTTTTTTTTTGCATTGTGAACGCAGGCAAGTAGACACAGGCACAGACATGCAATAATTATGTAGCATTTCATCCTGTTATTGATCTGTGCTCAAAACTCCCATTGATATGCAGGATCAGGCACATCTTTGCCAGATGGGATTTTTCCAGACTAACCCCTTGAAATTTCACAGTGCTATACAATATGGCAACACTTACCACCTTAACTGAAAAAGTAACAGTGAAGTTTCATTGTAAACTCAGATTTGTTGATCAAATCCTCATCAGGACAGTCCAGGAGAGAATGATGTAAGATTCCTGTGTACCATTTTACACAATACCCTCTGCCCATCCTAACACAGCTAGAAGGATTACAGAGCAGTGTCTACCCACATGACATTGGCCTGACTCGCCAAAAGAAAGGAATATTTTATTTTCATGCCTATTTACTTTGTCTGCCTGTCAGCTTGTCAAACAGCAACCATCTGTGACTATAAGGAAAACTAGTCCCCTGATCAAAGCACTGAAATACAGTGAGCAGAGAAGTAGTAACATCAAAATGATGATTATGAAGGTCTCCATAATCTAACATGAACCACCTGTGAATTTTCTGGATTGAAATGAGAGTAGGAATAGTTCAGCAGATGCCTTTAGGCTGAGAGACCAGCACAGCTGAAAAAAATAATTGGTCCCTTTGAGTTCACATGACTGCAATCTTCTTTTTAAGCAGTGCTGTCTTTTTCAGCAGGCTCCGCTACAGGTACCAAGATTTGCCTTTTTCTAGGTTGTCATGGTATTGGTCTGTTGCGGTGACAACGATCCTGTGTTCCCCTTAAAGCTATTTTCCATGAGATCCCAAAGCTGCTAGGAAATAAGAGCTTTTTCACCTTCCCATATGTTTCTGCTGCGCCAGAACACGCTTTGTGCTAAAATAAAAGGTAGTGTTTCCCATACCAATGTACCAAATTACTATTTTTGGTGTATGGATATTTTTTGGTAGTAACACCAGGTGAAGTATTCTGTAACTCAAATTATCCCGGTCCTGTTTACATTTCCTTCTGTAGCCTTCCTCCTATCTTTTCAATCCTGATTCCTTCTTAGAGTCCTTTACTTCCTCACCACCCATGATGGCAATGAAAAACCCAATAATTTATTCCAGTACATTATGATTAGCTTAAGTATAAACAGCATACTGTCGATAACAAAGGAAAACATACATCCACTGATGTATTCTAGCCCAGTAAAGAGAGAAAGAGGCACTCCAGAGGGCAATTCCATACCATATGATCCCTTTCGACTGCAATGCAGTTGTTTACACCGTCTGCGCCGTACCCGACACGAAAACTGCAGACTCTGAATTCCTCCGGTCCTCTGTTCCCCTCCAAGGGAACAGCCGGGCCACAGGAAAACCAAACAAGTGACGACAGCCCCAAGGCCACGATCACCTTCTGCTTAGGTAGGACGAATGACTTGCACTTCTAAGAATCTTGTCTCTGGTGACTTGAGTGAATCAATTCCTCCTTCCCATCACTTACTAAGGCCCCAGCATGATAACGGCTTTTGATCTATGAATATCCTATATGGCACCACTGCATTAATGCCACATGTTTATCGGACAGTGATTCCTGTGTCCATATATTTAATAATGATTAACATAAAAATACCATCTATTTAATAATAATTCTTCAACAGAGGACCTGAGAGTTCCTCTGCTTAACCATATTCATACCACTTTTGGCATACTTAAAGATATATAGGGTCTTGTGCAGTGGGGAAGCACAAATGAAACAGGTACTCATGAGGAGACCTGAGTACATTAAAACCACACAGTTCAGAGAAGACTCAAAAGCATGAATTTGGAAATAGCATATCATACATCACCACAGATTCAGCTACATAACTCCCACATTCAGCCTGCCTCATACAGAAACAGTCCTGCACTTTTGAGGACGGTTGAGATTTCTCTGCCATCTCTGCTTGGGCACAAAGTCCGCCTCTCCAGAGTAAAACAAATAATCAGTACCAGTGCCTTGGCAATTGTTCACCGGTGTTTCAAGTCCTATCATTTAGCATTTTCCTCATCCATAACCAACTGCTCTCAAGCTCACAGGACTAAGCACAACATCACTGACACCAGCGGAATGAGATCCTTTCACAGCCACTAATGATGTTCAGTCCAACAAATAAACTAGAACTGGCCGATAGATACCATTATGCCACCTTATACCTTATTTATTCCATATTGTTATATTTAATACTGGAAGCGAATAAACATTTCTTAACTGATTTCTTTTTTTAATTGCACGCGTAAGCCCAACAATAACATTCCTTGTGTAAATGGACAATCGGACTAATGCTTTTTCCCAGACAAAATAAACAAAATAAAGCAAACTCCTGCACACATTCATGACCAACAGTAAATGTCACTCTGCAAAGCATAATATATGGAGAATAAACAAACACTGAGGGATTTTTTTTTCTAAGCCAAAGAGCCTGGAAAAGTAACATTGGCCTCTTTTTCTTGAATTCTCTAAGCTGTGGTCTTAGAGTCTTCTAGTATCACCCTACCTGGTTTGTAATTTTCAGTTGCACACAGTCAGAAGTGTTTTCCTGTTTTTTCCTTTTCCCTTCAGAACAGAGACCCTGTGTTGCAGAAAGCCCTAGGATCCCAATTTTTCAGAGATTGAATTGTCTTCTGTATTTAAAAAAGTGTTCATTCTGAAGCTAAGATTAAGGTCTCGGGCAGGGCAGGATTCAGAGGATTCAGTGGCTGCGTATCACTCTGGGCTGGTTTTGTGCTGCTGATAAGATTTTAGTTGCCATGAACACAGCAGGTTTTTCTGGTCAGAACACACAACTGGAAAAAGAGAAAAGAGAATGGGGGAAACTGCTCTTCTTGCATGGGGTTGCTAGTTTAAAAAGAAAATCGACTTTTTTACATCCATATGATACTATGCGTAGTGTATTTATACTGTAAATACATTTATTAATAATAATGCTAATAAGGTTCATTTTTACAAAATCATTAAAATCTTCATTGAGTTTTCTTTCAAAAAAAAAAATCGTTGTATAAAATCTCAAAGTCAAAAACGTATTCATGGATACAAGTAAGTGAGACACTATTGCACCCTTGTCTAAAAGCTATTTCCTTTCGTCTTTCTGAATACCTTTTTAACCAGCATGGACCATGTCTGCACTCAGCAGTGACATGGAAACAGAGGTTAAAAGCTCTGGAGGAAGAAATAGCCTGGGCTGGCAAATGGCACTGAAATGCATACGACTGGAGAGTGCTCCCAAACTCAAACTCTGACATCAAAATTGCGTGCTGCACTATTAACAGCCCGGGTCACTGCCGGCTGTGGCTCTGCTCTGAGGTGTAAACCTCACGTGGCAAGGCAAACAACACCCCGAAGGCTTTGTAACACCGAGAGGTCAGCCGGTCAGCACTGCGATAAAGGACATCTAGTAACTCAGAAATACACGGCAGTATTTTAGAAACAGGACTGCGCATCTTTTCCTCAATCCTGTATTTTACCGGCCCGCTGCTGGTAATGGAAAGGCAATTGAAGGCCAAAATAATCAAGGGATCACCCTAATATTCTTGAGGTAATATCATTGTTTCCAATTACTCCCTGCTGAGCAAATACGGGGGCAGAGGGAGGGGGTTTGCTTGCCCAGGCTTTCTTTGCCAAACCTGCTGTCCAGTACAGTACTGACATGGGAGTAACTGCTTGGAAAGCACATTGCAGCCCTCCCGGCCAAGTACAGTTATGCTGGAAGAATAGATCAGCACATACAAAACTGCAGACTGAAAAAGGGCCAAGCTGACTTTCCTGATGAGCTTTCCTTCTGCTCCTCAGCTGCAAGCTGCAATTAACAGCCCTGTAATCGAAATTCCAGTACGTACCGACATTATCTTTGTTGTACATCACTAATTAAGTGTCTCTCTCTTTTTTTTTTTCTTCACTCCACTTTCAAGTTACACTCAGCATATTTCACTTTGCTGAGTTCCTGGGTGGCTGTGAGGCACAGCTTATGTGACGCCAAGCACTGGAGGAGTTTAGAGGCACCATGGGAGAGCTCAACCAAGGAGCAGTACCAGAATGAAGCATCTGTCTGCATGAGCCTCAAAGACCACTGCTCCCTCATTTTTGAGCTTCAAAAGATCCTGGTTGTTGGCATCCCAGCATCTTTTTATAGAAAAGCATTAACTGTAACTCCACCTAAATCCAAGCTGCTTCAGGAAAAAGTACCAACAGCAACAAAAGGCATAGAAAAGGATTTTGCACTGGAAGCAGAGGCAGGCTGATGAATGACTTCTCAGAAAGTAAATATTGAATGTAATGCACTATGGTTATCAATACACGTGAGGATAAACGTAAAAAAACAGAAAGAGAAGAAATTTAAAATCAACGGATTTCTTTAAAAAATGGGGGAAAAAGAAAGAAGTCTAGTGAGGCAGTTTTATATTTCACTATCACTCTAATAAATTCTTCTGCAACATACAAAAAGAAATACTAAGATGCAATTTGTACTTGGAAAGTAAGCACATAGTTGTGTGAAATATTCACTGTACTAAAATTAACAGGAAACACCAAGATCCGTATTTCATACAGTGTGCAAAAAATAGGTTTTACATTACACACCCAATGACCAAATGTGCTTGTGGATGTTGCAACATTCATGCCACATACTTGCTTCGCTATAGAATTAACTTTATGGTTTTATCCTGTATTTGTAAAACACTATACAGTTTGTCATTACCACTTTGTGTACTCTTAAAAATTTGATTAAATTCTAGAAGATGGCAAACATCAAAGAAATAAACAGTATAGAGCAGGTAGCCTGTGAGGGAGGCTGAAGGGGTATAGAAACTAGGCTACCAGTAAACCGGGCTTCAAGTCATTTCTCCTGCTTTATTTGCTGATAAGGTGACTGACTGACCCAAAAGAGGCAATAATTAAGGAGTATCTACCCCTCTTTTATTCAGGAAGGGGACAAAGAATGTCACAGCTTTCCAAATAATACCGGTTACAACTTTTTCCATCAATATTTGTACCTTTTTCTGTTGACTCCAGGCTTTACTTCTCTAGGAACCTACTTTGTATTACTATCCCTTTGCAGTTTCTACAGTCTTCCAGACCCTCACATTATCATATTATATATTATTATACTGATCCTTGAACATTATTGTACTTCTGATGCCACATTCCTTCTATCCAGTACATGCAGGTGCAGTGCTCTTCATCCTCACGTACCATTGCAACACCTCTGAAAACCATTATGAAATGTTAGGGGAAAAAAAAATCAGATTAAGAAATACAGAAAATTTGCTTTTTATCAAATATAGTTTAGCTGGTGGGTGATTAAGGTATATAAGATACTATTAGCTGTGTGACAAAATGTTTATCTTACTATTTAATAAGTGTGTTCTCATCCAATTTTAATTTTCAAATTACAAAGCAGAAGACTTCTGCTGCTGGACATTAATGATTTAGCTGTTATGACATGAAATGCTGATGCCCTATTCATTAGGTTACATAGGTGTAACTTCAGTGGCCAGTTTGTCTGCATAAATGTTTTGACATTATTGCCTATTTTGCCTTCATCTCCACAGCTGAATGAAAGGCAGGGAAGGGCCCGACGTCTCCCTGCTCTGGAGGATACAAACAGATTGAGAAGTGTATCATCTGCACGTGTTACTGCAGCAGCCTTCCCTTTGTTGTCAAACTTGACTCAGATTCGTTCCAAAATATCCAAGTCCAAACCTAATTTCTGGCAGGACCGGCAGGATCAAATATGTCTCCTTGGCATTCATTTGCTGCGAGAAAGCCTCAAAAGGACAATGAATGACAGCCAAACTGATTATCAGTTTCAGTGAGTGAAGGTCAGTAAGTGTAACATCAGCCTCGCTGGTGCTTGCCTACATATTCATGCACAACTTTCTGCTCATCCAGAGGTCAAAAAAACTCAGGCAATGAACAAGATCCCACTGGAATCCTCTGCTTCTGTAGACATGCAGACAGATCATTTTTTTGGCTCATTCAGTAAGATATTTTTTATTATTTTTTTTTTTTTTAGACTTGACTGACTGAAGGAGCTGCATGGGTCAAAATTACTCTGGATTTTTTATTTTATTTTTTTTTAATTTGATGATGCAAAGATAAGGAGGAGGAGAATGGCAAGCATAGCATAGGAATATTTCTTCTACCTTTTACAGCACGTGCTGATTCACTGAGACAAGAAAAATTACTATCATTTCCACAGTGCCTTTCCCGTAGAAGAAAAAAAAAAAAAGGGGGCAAAAAAAGCTGCCTCAAGCATTTTGTGTCACCATGTCACATAAATTAACATAGCTCTGTCAGGGATTAACATTGAATAACTGTCCCCCTATGCTTATAAAAAACAAAACTTCAAAATGACAGTTATAAACCATGTAATTGAATAAGTAATTTCCACAACAAATCTCAAATGCTGTTGAAAGCGTACCACTTCCTCTGGCATGATCTAGGACAATGATCTAGTCCCACCATGAAGGACTTAAAAAAGTGACCTTGGAATTAAATTTTTAACGTTTTACCACATATTGCTCTGCTTGAATGAGCCCACACACAAATTCTACAACTTGAAAAAATAGTTTTGAGTTCAGGGAGACCAAATACAACTGAGTTTCAGAACACGTTTTACAGAGGATGGACTCTTTGCTCTGGAAATTTGGAAACATAGGACACAGTAGGCATGAAATAATCTATAACAAAAAGAAACAGAAGCAAAACTGGATAATTCTTCAGCTGACACCCATCAGATTTATGTTTTGATTATTTTGGTTTCAAAAACTGTTTTCATAGTTTGGGACAGTATTCCTGAAGTTTGCTAAAGAATATTCCCTTTAATAAACTACGCAGAAGTCATTCAATGCATTGGTACATTCAACACACATCAAGCAAATTCGTTTTCATGATTCAACAGGCCAAAAGCGGATTTCCAGGTAGCGGGCAGTGGAGCCAAAGTGGCCGAGTTAGTACTGCTCTGCATTGGGAATATTTTCCACCATGATGCTGGAGAGCGGCTGTGTATTTGCACCGCCTCCTCAGCACCCAAACACTGCCAAGCAACCCTTCAACACCGTGAAAGATGATCTTTGTTAAAAACAGGAAAGACTACAGCATTCTTGCCAAACGTAGTTTTTCTAATAGCCTTTCTCGAGTTATCACCACACGTTCTCATTCTATTTCATGCTTTCCTAGTATTATTACTGAATAGCATAATTAGGGGAAAATTTTGCTCATCAACACAGGAGATAAAACACTTTAGGCTCTTGATGAAGGCTCTAAAAGAGATATGACAAAATCATACGTTTGTTAACAAAAACTGAGAGCTTAACAGCTAGAAAATTTTCATGCTCAAATTTCACATAGTGAGAAAACAGGAATACATCTAAGTTCAATTGAGTATTATAAAAACAGGCTTTGAAAGACATAAACAAAAGAAGACATTAGTAGCTGTGTAAGGTAACTCCAGTAGATAGGCTGGAAAAAACAGTTTCATACAAATGTGTGTAACTTAATTCAAGACGTGCCTGAGGCAACATCAAAAAAAGTTGAATTCCCTTTCTCAGTCAAATCTTATATTCTTTCAAGAAGCTGATATTTCCTATTTTTTATTTTTGTTTTATATCAGTTAAACACAACAGAACCACAAGACATCAAGACGAGACATGGGGACAAGGTCACATCTCCATTTGCCGTAGACAGAGCACAAAAAACGTAGCAAGAGATATTCTTTCCACGCAGTTGGAGTGTGCAAAAAAAAAAAAAAATACTTTTTCTTATTTACCTAATGTAATTTCACACATATACTATACAGCTTGTGAGTGCTCTGACTGTGAATTAAACAATGAATTTTTTCCATTAAACAGGTGTAGCTTTCCACTCACAATATCCTTAATGCACTCCATAAAGTTTCATGAACATTTGATTGCCAAGGGAAGATATTTTTGTTCTTCATTTACAGTAAATTACATGAATGGCATGTTCCTTTAATATTTATGCTTCAAATAAATTAATGAGCAGCTTTAGTTAATTAGTAAATACTAAGTGTTTGTTATTAATGATCATTCTCTTGTCATTGTCCTGGACTATATCAAGTGTTTATTCGAGCAAAAAATAATGAAAGCCATGATTAATATTTGTGTTTATTATGGCAAATTCTAATTAGTCTATAGATTGCATGCTTCACTGTTGTAACTGCTTATATAAACACGGCTTAAGAGAAAGATGTATAACATAAATAAACTGAAGAATGCAATTGCAGGAGCCATCATGGCTCCACAATATTTCAGGAATGCTCTATTTAGCAAGGATTACCCAGCTGGAAAAGCAGCAAAAGAAGAAAGGGTGACTGCTTCAGAGGAAGAGAGAGGAGGGCAGGGAGTAAAATGTTTTAAAATAGAGCTGAAGAACAAAGTCGGGTGAAAGACAGGAAGGAGAAACATTTTCAAGAAGCAGAAAAATTTTACACGACGGAAGGAAATGCGCAAAACCTCTTGATTACTCTGTCTTCTGGTTGGCACCTACATCCCCGTAGCTGATTAACTACACTTCTGTCTGATGAATTCTGCTTGTTCCTGTCCTAAATATCGTGGGGCTTGGGGGCTGGAAGTGACTTTTCCTAGAAAGACCATACAAGATCTAAGCATGCTGGGGGTAAGATCTTACACGTGGCCCACATTGTTAGCCGTTTCTGTGACAGGAGAAATGTAGCTTTGGCTCCATGCACCTTGCTGTGTGCAAAAGCCGATTCTAGCTCAGGTTGACAGCTGACCTGCTAGAGCCCAAAGACAGTCTTCAGCGTAATCCCAGGCACAGATAACATGGCTGGTCAGAGAGCTGGCTGAACGCTTTTTGCTGAAAAATTAATTATACAGAAAATTACTTCTCCACCAATTTTCACAGTGAAAAAATTGCTTTCAACAAGCCTCTTAAGAGATAATCGTTTTATATCAGTGATAATCCATTGGAAAAATAGCATTTTATCTGTTTTCATATGAATCTTCATTTTTCAATATTGCTGAAAAAGTGTAACTTCTGACTAACATGAGTAAACGCATGGAAGATGTGCTCTTGAGCAATGGTCCATTGATAAATGAAAAAGTAGATGAGCTCACTACTCTGTTAAATAAGAAAGCACTCTCCCTCACTGCCTCAGAGAAATTGAACAGTCATAGTCATTTGCCAACTTTCAAAAAACAGTTCACTTCCATTATTTGAAATTAGGTTATTAAGTGCTTCTTTCCAGAATCATAACTTCAGGGACCACTCTCACTATACGTCAACTTTAACTGCTCCTTTTCCTTTAAAGCAAGCAAACTGATATTTATTTGTTCAAATATTTCTAGGACCGGAAACTTTACCTTGAAATCCTTTTATAAAAATGTTTATATACTTCTTTTTATACTCTAGGCATTATTTTTTGTCGCTGAAACGCGTGGGGAGTGCAATCCCCTGCCTGGTGTAGGCAGTTAGGGAGGAAATTTTGCTCTCTCAAGCCTTTCAGGCCAGGTATGCCTGTCCTCATGATGTTTGCCAAGCAGAAGTCTTATTTGAGCACATTTTTTGTTCTAATCCACAAGACCCTCGCTCACGTGCTTAAACTTAAACGTTTCAGAGGAGCTGGGGAGGTTACTGGCAGTATATGCTTACCTGCTAGCTCATGACCAGCATAGGAGATGGCGCAGGAATGTGGCCGTAAAAAGCAGACAAACATATGCTGTATACTCTTAGAAAACGGGTTTTGTTTTCAGGCTCATTTCAGTGAGCAACGTTTTCAGAAATGTAGCCTGATTTTGCTGTTAACATGTGGCAAAACCCACACTTTTACTTCCAGCTAAATAATATATAAGGAAAAATGACTTTAAGCTAAGCATCCTATTAACTCTAAGAGTCTTTAGTTGAGTCATTTATATGCGGTTCATGAGGTCAAACAATTTACTTTTTTTATGGTTAATTACAACTTTTGAAGGAAACTAAAAGGCCTTCATATTGTATGTCTGCTAATAATTACCAGTAATGTGATTAAATTCATGTTTAATGCTTATCTAAATTAGCTCATTAGCTTGTATGGATGTTTGAAAACCTCCAAAGACTGAAAAATATTCAGCTTTCATTATAGTCCTGATACCGATCTCACAGACTGTGGCTACCATATTCATTACTCTCTGTATACACAGTACTGTATGGAATATCACTTGTTTCAAACCAATTATTATGCAAATCCCAAGATCTTCTTGCTTGCCACTCCCCAGTGACAATGAAATCTTGTTTGGCTTAAATAATCATTTGGGAGCCATTTACACTGTGAATGAATATTACAGAAATTGTATAGTAAGGAACTATATTTTCTTTCATCAGAGAGTAACAGGAAATAGCAAATATCAATCAGAAGAATAATTCCAGTTTCCCTTCCCTACAACTAAATTCTGGTACCTCCATACTTTTTTTCTGGAGTGTATATTACTAGATGAAAATAGACCGGTCTAGGTTGGTCTTGTTTATGCTGCTTATTTTTCCTATGCTGAGAAGCTTCTTACCATGGACTGATTCCAGTGACATTAATCGGAGAGGTAAGTGCATCTGACAAGAACTATATAACCTTGTTGCTATTCCTTCCCCCTAAAGAGAGTATAAGAAAACAGTAAAAGAGAAGTAGTTTCTGCATCAATAGGTGTAAAAAAATAACTAATCGATAAAACAACTTGTCTTGTAAAACCATAGCAGATGCATAATTACATTTCAATATTATAAAACTGTTTTTACAAATATGTGCAATTACATACCTGTATAACTTGAAAATTATTAGAGATACAAAATGCAGTTATTGTCTTTTCTCTATTTCTTTCAATGTAACAATAGGTTTTTATTCTGCATGACTCCCTGAAGAATTTTATTCTCAACTTTAACAGGACCGAAGTTTAATCTGGATATGAAATCCAGTCTTTAGACCAAAATCTCTTTAGAGTAGTTGTTTTTAAAGCATAGTTTTATGACCATATACTATTTGTAAGCATATTATAATATTCTCTTTATTATTTTTTTTTGGCATATCATGCACACTGTAACTTGGAATACTGAGTACTGTATTAAAAAAAAAAGACTTCATGGCATTCATTAAAACCACAAATTAAGATATAATTAAGTAGATTTCTACTAACAAAGTGTCGCAACAAATTAATAGAGGAAAGCTTTTTGCTCTAACTTCTCCATAGTCAGGAGAATATTAACTGTACTAATAGTGCTACATTAAAATATCTAGCTGTAAAAATTTTTCATCGTTCAGAACTGCTGACATGTAAGTTTGTTCTTAGAAAAGCCTCCAAACTTTTAGCTGCATATTGTATTTGCTTATTCTCCTCCCTAGCTATTTCTAAGAAATATTCATTTCATGAACAAATTTAGTAACCAGTTGTCAATTCTGTATTGACGTAAAAAGAATAGCTAAATCTCTTTCTCTTTACTATCACTGGTTCCCACATTTCAATAATTTCTCTTCAGAATAGATGTTGTAGGTTGCATTTTGTTTAATAGTCTGAATGATTTCAGAGCCAAAATACAAAACCAAAAAAAGTCTGTAGTTAAGAAAAACAGATTCTGTTGTCTAGTAACCGTTATCCTTCTGGCCATAATAATTCAAACGTGATCCATATAACCATAAAAAAAAAATAATAAAAAAACCCCAACCAATATTACTTATCCATCTGATGGAGGCAATTTTTCTTCAATATCTGTAAATTTCAAAGCCACAATCATTCCTCATCTATGATAAACCTCTCTCCCAAGTGGTTATCAAAACCAAGGCTTCCTATCCTGCTGTGTAGGTCGCTAGCACTTGAGATAATTGAGAATGCCTCACCTCTGGCAGCCAGGAGCGGTCTCCTATGCTTCTTTGAAACACTGCAATTTAGACGCAGCATTTATTTCTAGAATTAGTGGAATTCACATCAATATCTTCCTGTTCCCTCCCTTCAATATAGAATTTTATAACATGGAAGGACTGGAATCTTGTGGTACTTTCCTGAAAAAGATCATTTCTGTTTTTCTCAGTAAAACTTTCTCGACCATTACAGCATTCATGGGAACCGAAGCTTTCCCTGAGCGTAAGAGTCCATCTGTATTTTATTTCCAGGTTCAATTTTCATTGCAAGCAGCTAGGTTATGCCCTCTTTTTGCTATCTGTACAATGTAATCATTTATAAATTAGAAATAGTGTATATATGTTATCCTTCAAATAAATTATTCCAAGCCATTCCATTTGTATGGTTTTGCAGCCAGGAAAACACATAAATAAAAATAATGTATTCTATACAGGATGTAAAGTATATTGCTGTGACTCAAGCTTGCATTTGTATTTGGATGGAAACAGTCAGTATTGCTCTAACTCAAGCTTGCATTTGTATTTGGATGGAAACAAAGAGAGCGCTGTGTTTCACCCCTGTATAAGTCAATTTTCACAGCAGCAAGGAAAAGTGTTACAACCCCACAACCCAATCTCTGCCCCTTGCCTCCTGCCATCAGGGACGCTTCCCCTAGTGATCCCTCTTGCTGTAGGCATCCAGCAGCTCCGTGGTGCAGTTACCTTCTCCGTCTCAGCAGGCAGCAGACCAGAGGCTCCCACTATCTCCCTGCTTCCATCTTGTCTTTGGGATAAGAAGACCAGCCGATGCCATGGATCGGTACCACCCATGCATGCCCACCTATGCATGCTGCAACACCAAGGCCCTGCAGGGATCCGTTACCCATTTACCCATACCCCTTGCTCCTTGGCCTGTTTTCAATCTAGCCCCAAATCCCTTTTCTCAGCCTGAATCTTCCCATCAGCTTTGGGGGCCAGGGAATCAGGTACCAAAGTAAGCATGGTCACATGTACAGCATTTCTCGTAGAAATGACTAATAAAACATTGTAGAAAAAATTCAGCTACAGCCAGATATCTAGTTTTACATTTATCTACCATAGCACTTTCTAAAAAGTATTGTTTGGCTTCTCCTTGGCTGAAGCACGTATCCCATGGTGCCTGTGAGACTTTTCTACACAAGGAGTGGAAGTTGGCCATTACATATATTGGGAAGCCTGCTTGGATTAAGCATGGCATATAGAGGATGACATGCACAAGAGGTGATCAATCTGTGCTGTGAAGTACCAGGGAAGTAGAGACATGGGTTAAGAGTATACTAAAGAAAACCAAACTCTTCCAATTCATTTTAGTAAGTTGACATGCACACACACAAAAAAAATGGATTTGTGCTTATTTCAAATGCTATTTTTCCTAAGACGCATAAGTGACATATTTTTATTTTGATTTTGTGAGAAATGTGAATCTTAATTTCTTGTCCTCTCTGAAAACAATACACTTTTTGAAAAATTAGATTCTAGACAGATTATAATTTCACTATTCAAAAGCCTCCATGATTTTTTACCTTTAAACATAAGCACTTCTTCCAAAAAGATCTCAATAATATTTTCTGAAAAAAATATTAATTTTGTACACTGGTAATATAATATTGGCTGCTTTAACTTATTTCCTCATTTATAAAGTGCTATACTTCCATTGCCAAAACAGGATTGTAAGGAGATATGGTTTAGGGGCTGACTCCTCTAGTTAGTTTTCAATTCTATCAGCATTCATGTAAGGACCATTTGTACTAAACTGCCAGAGAACACATCAAAGAACATTTCCTGCTGTTACCAGCAAGAATATCTATCTCACCACAGTACTGGAGCCTGGAGTTTTACCTATTGAATGAAATATCTTGTTTTCATTTTTTAAGCTTAGTCAACTACTATACACTTTCACTGCAAAATGAGACATTACGCTGATCTTTCACTAATGAATATGCAGCGATTCATAGAAATTATATTTTTTTTCTAACTATGTGCAGTAAGTACATACTTATTAACAGCACAGAAAGGTTTAAGCTATTTTTAAACAGGACTAAAAATAACACTTTCACCTGCGATTGTTATTTTTAATTTACCAGAACACCAATATATCAAACATTGACTAGTTACCTATTTTATTCCAGGAAATAAGTTTTATGCAAACACGCACATTTGGCAAAGGGGAAACATGCATTTTTATCTGAATCACAGGCAAGTAAGAAAAGGGCTGAATCATATATGAAAGAATATGTAGGACATATAATCATATAAGACCAGTTTAATTTTGGATCATTAAATAGGTGTAATGTGTAAATTTTTCTAAACATGATATGGAAATTAAGGAAAATATTTATACCTTTATACAAAAAGGGTTTCAGTACAGCTGACAAAATCATTGTGTTTGCTATTTTAACTGCTTCCACCTCTTCAAATATGATTCTAGAAGAAAACAAGAGAATTCAGAGATGTCACACTATATCTGTGTAGCTAGTGGCTATTTGGCTCTGATCTGGCATACATTAACAGATCCAAAAGATGTGCAGCTATTCATTTGCAATTCAAAACGTCTGCATAACAGTATCTCTCTATAAGAAATACAATCCATTATAATAAACTATCATTCAATAATGACTTTGATAGTTTAAGTGTTGATTAATGTAGCCTTCTGTCTAAGAAAAAAATACCAAATTGTGATAATTAATCATTTACAGTAAGAGATTCTCTGTGTGTACGTACGTCTTCTAGCCTTTCTTGAGCAGTAACAGGAATCCATATTTTCATTTACTCATCGTCAGGGTAGGACGTGTACCAGCAATTCCAGTACCTTAGTATAATTCATTCATGTATCTATATGAATAACACCCTGCTGCACAACAAGCACATGAATAATAGATGTGCCAAACAAAAAAGAAGTCAGTCAGCTATGGTAACTTTAGGAATAATCCTTTAGTCTGTTTTGACTCTTAGGAACTCACTATTTTGCCACTATTTGCACAGGTTTTGTTTTTGATTTTCAAAATAAGTAATGGGATCTTCGGCTGAGAAAGAGCATCCGCTTCATTGTGTTGTACATTCCAGAATATTCAAAATACATGCATGTATAAAAGACTACAGGCAAGCTCTGTCTAGCTGTGTATCTGGAATATAGACACAAGTACTTTCTTTTCCATCGGTAGAAGAGAAAGTGCCACAATCTTATGGTGCGCTTTATACCTCATCCTGCCACAAAGAGGCAACCTGTGGGGATTAATGGAAATGCATAGGAAGGCTGCCTCAGCCTCCTAGTGCTGCTGAGCCTGTCGTTCTAATGCTGGCAAATCTGGAGCTGCTACTGTCAATCCTCCACACTTAGAAACAAAAAAGGGCACACTTTGGACGTTCACATACCATGATATGAATCAGAAATAGCAGAAACAAGCAATACACTTATACCAATTTCTTCAGATTTGTGAAGTTGTTACTTTCTTCACAAATAATGGAGTTTTAAGTAACTGAAATGTGATAAATGGAATAAAAAGGAAACGTTATTTTTATTGGTGATTTTCTTAAGTTATCTGCATCTCCAAGGCATTTGAAAAATTAATATCCGATTGCAAGATAAACTAACAGCCTCATTTGCAGAAGTTGCATGGTGGTAAATTTTTAGCAAAATACTCCACAGTCTTCTGGGTGACAAGAAGGGAAAAATGCTTGTCCCTGCTTTAAAGTTAAACAAACGAAAATGGGATTAGGACAGGAACTCTTTGAGTGCAGCCATCCAGCCAATTCCTTATCCACTGAGTGGTCCACCCATCAAATCCATGTCTCTCCAATCTAGAGGCAAAGATGTCATGCGGGACAGCGTCAAATGCTTTGCAGAAGTCCAGGTACATGATGTCAACTGCCCTCCCCTTATCCACCAATGCTGCAACACCCTTGTAGAAGGCCACCAGATTTGTCAGGTATGACCTGCCTTTAGTGAAGCCATGTTGGCTGACACTGATCACCTCCTGATTTTCCATGTGTCTTAACATAGTTTTCAGAAGGATCTGCTCCATGATCTTGCTGGGCACAGAGGTGAGACTGACTGGCCTATAGTTCCCTGCGTCTTCCTTTTTTTCCCTTTTTAAAAATGGGGGTTATGTTTCCCCTTTTCCGGTAGGAACTTCACCAGACTGCTACAACTTCTCAAATATGATGGATAGTGGCCTGGCAACTTCATCTGCCAGTTGACCTCAGAACCCATAGATGAATCTCATCAACCTGGTCTTCTCCTACAGTCAGCAATTCCTGATTCCCTGCCTTTGTCTTCTGCTACTTGGGCAGAACAGCCCAAGTGATCACAACAGCTTAGTCCATTCAAGTGCTTGGAATGAAATCCTGAACTTCCCACATACATCTAAATTGCTGCACCCAAGATCAGTTTGTAATTCCTGGGTTCATGTGCATAATCCAGATGCATCCCAGCCAGACACTGGACAGAAGTGGCATGTGGAGAAAACCAATGTGTATGGATATGGAGGAAGCCCTTGCATACACAGTACCAGGCAGCACAGCGACCACTACCATGGGGTGCACCAAGAAGAGAAACTGTTCTACCTTAGCTTCTTGGCATGGAGAGCCTAAGTGAATACAGTGTGTAAAATCAGTGTAGAGCATTAATGAAAGAAAAGTTACATAAAAGGGAAGAGGAGTGTAAAAATTATGAATATACTTAACTATGCAATTTCCTACACAATACGTTTTAGCTTTATTACAAGATTTGAAGTGTGCTACCACCAGAACATCTGCTTAAAATGCTTCAAAGTGATGCTTACTGTAGCATTTGCCTAAAGCTATCAGTAAATATTTATGAAATGCACCAGCTGAGTATTTCCAAGTATACCAATAACAGTTTGTACACAAGATGGGGAGCTGCTACTGTAATTAGTTACGCTATTAGGTCCGGTAGCAAACATCCATATAAAGGCTTTAGTAGGTTTCAGCCATGCAGGTGACCTATGAGATGCTATTTCTTGTTTTTCATTTGCTTTTTGAATAGACCCATGAAATTGAACGCTCTCCATAAAATTTAGTTACATTAAAAAAAAAAAGTAGGAAATCCTAGATCCACAACTAATAACATGCATAATAAAAAAACAGTACAACTCCAGGTGATATAAGGTCAATATTAAAATATTTTGAAGTACCACAGAAGTCTGCATGAAGTTCTCCATTATTCTGCATTTAAAGGACTATGTGAATAGTGTACACTAAACACTATGTGTACTTAAGGGTTAATATATTGAGTGCTCACTCATCATCACAATCCACCAATTAAGGACAGAAAAAGGAGTGAGAATCAGAGAGGATTTAAAGGGAAAGGAAAAGCATAGCTAAAGAAAAATCACAAAAATAGGGTGCTTAATCACAGGAGTGCTTAACTAATCAAAGCATGTTTTTACAAATACATTTTATGGAAATGCTATGTATTCTTTAGTTACCTTTTTTTTTTTTTAGGTAGTCTGTCATTACCTTCCTGTGTTGCTGTTGATAATAGGAATATTTGAACCAAGAAGTCTAGATGAAAGAAAAAAAATAATAGAAGACTGCAACTTTCTTAGTATTGAGACATTTGTGGTTGGAGGGTGTATCTGCATATGCACACAAAGGGAAAGGGAAGAAGTTTTAGCTCATCCAGATGGATGGGCTTTCATCTCATAATTACAAGAAAATAATACCTCCTTTCTACTCACCAATTCTTGTTTCACAAGAACAATTCTAGGTGTGTAACTACTACTCCAGTGGGACAGGTCTTATGCAGAAATTTACTCATGTCATATTTTCAGGATCAGACACTAAAAAAGCAGGTGCTTCTGACAACATTCTCTAATAACAGAGGAGTTAAAGCTAGCAAACAGATCTGCTGCATGAAAAGTCTAATGAAGTCCTCCTGTAGCTTGGAGAGGACAACAGTGTAGATGAGAACAGTGCCATCCCTGTCAGCCACTCCCAATCTGCTTTCATACACATAACCAGACATGCAAAAGTCCAGAAATCAGAATCTCTGACTTTCATCACAAGTTTCTTTCACCATTATTTGTTCTTCAGTCAAAATCATGTGTCTTTATCAAGGGATAGAGACTTACCCCCTCGTTCTCTCTCTCATCAGCTTGTTTTATTTTGCTTTTCAGCTAAGAAACTTCAACTTGAATGAACTTCCCTCCTCCTTCCTCACTATTTGTGATAACTGAACTATTCCAGCCCTGATAATTTCCCCATCACACCTTCCTTCAGCAGTTATTTATAATATCAATTTCCACCTTTTTTTTTATTGTCTGGTTTGGGATTTTTTGCTCAGTAGGTTATTCTGAGCAGTTATGATGTGTGATAGGCAGAGCACTTGATAGCATGTACAACTCATTAAGAAATACACATGAACCCCACACACTGTCAGAATTATTCAGTTGCAGACATCTATAGTCTGAGTCATCACAAAGTCTAATTTAAGCAAAGCAAAAACCAAGAGTACAAAGAAGCAATAACTGTAATAACATAACATCAGAAAGGGTGATCTTCCTTGCTGTTACCAACAATTACAGTCAGATGTAATAAATACCAAAATTAACATGGAATGAAAGAAAGCTTTTTTTTCCTTATTGATAAAGCTAAAGCATTACATTTACTATAACATTGTTATATCATTAGTAATCCAAACAAACATTTTGGTTCTCATACTGGTGCAATATGAAACATTTTGATGTTATTTATTTAAAAAAATAATTTTTTTCCATTTCTCTTCCATCGACTTCTTCATTTTTTCTTCACATTTTACCTGCTTTTAATCAGAATTTGAACATTCTTCCCTTCCCCTTCTTATTGCAAGTCAGGGACCAACTAGGGATAGAAACAAGTGTACACACTTATCTGTTGTCAGCTACTATAGAAAAAAAGATAGTGTTTCACAGGGAAAAACTCAATTGACGATTTTTGGTCAATTTGAACCTACTTTCAGCTTTCTAACTACTGCAAATGACATGCATCAAAACAAAGACTGATTTAACGTAAGAATGGTCACAGTCATTACCCACAACATTAAAAAGATGTGCAGAATTGAAGAGTCACTGCCTAAAAACTTTTATTTCAGTTTTACGGTTTAAAAATAAATAAATAAAAGTTAAAGGTGTTTCCCAAACTAACGTATATAACACGTACTGCACTCTCCGAGTGAGACCAAGTGTTGCAGTCATGAAGCCAGGTTCCCCAACACAACACTATAATCAAAGTCAGCTCAGTAAGTGAGGTCAGGTTTTTATACTCTCCAGACTTTACAAGCCACAGGAAATGTGTGCCTTCCACTTACATGACATAACTGGGCTGCATAGACCTATCCTTCAGAGCACTGGGACACAAGTCCACTATAATGTTTTTCTCCCTAATTCTGAACACAATGCTCTATCATTCAAAATAGTCAAAAGCATTCCTCTAAAGTTATTACCTTTTAAAGTATTTTCCCTAGGCTTCTATCCAACGAACTTCATGCAAAAAGGTTTTGAAATTTTTAACCCTTACCTTTTGATTTTCATGTGTTTCGGACAAATGTTTTTCGGAGTATAGGTTTCAGGAAACTGAGATTCAAGCAAATGGTAGGTGAGATTAATTTCTATCCTAGGGTGCAGAAATAAAAACAAAACTATTTTCTTATCCTAATCAATCTGTCTGCAAATTTTGTCTTCCATGAGAAATTTTTTGAGGAGGAAAAAGGAAATGTTACCTATCTGATGAAACCATTTTCCACAGAGGAGCATTCCAATTCCTTTACCTCCTATAAAAAATTTTTTTAATCTTATTTTTTATTTTTTTATAATTTTTATAATTTTATAATTTAATTTTTAAAAAAATAAGCAGTACAGTCATTTAGATCAGCAAGAATTGTTTGTATACATAGAAACTTTCATGACATAAAATGAATTATGTTGCATAATTTAATATTATGACAAGAAATGGAAAATATTTCACCATAACTATAATCAATAAGATTAACTATATTAGCCTACCACGTACACTTGTGATTGAAAGTATTCAAAACTGTTAATTTGAAAGAGAAAGGCTAATACATTTGAGGCAGAAATTGCCTAAGACAGTATCACAAGCCTATAGAAGCACCTCTGCCCACGAAAATAGGAGGAGATAAGAAAAAAGAAAAATTAAATCTTTCTCAACCTGAATCATTAAACCACGTTATTATCTACTACGCTACCCTCTGGCTATTCACTATTTCAAACCAGTTCTTTTTTTTATTCAGTAAGTGTTGAAGCATGACATAAACTTCTAGCCCTTCCCTATCATTTCAGTTTGTGAAATGAACTCAGAGTGGATACTTATTAAAGATTCTGATCATCAGTCTATTTGCAAAGATATTGACTTCATCAAGCCGTTAATAAAGAAAAGAATGAGCAACGGGATCTTAGACTTTGCCGATAAGTGAATTTTGTTTTTACTTTACATTTTCTCCATCTACTTTTATGAAAAACATTTTGAAATATATTTTTCATTAAACACTTCTAATTAGTTCATTTTCTATTATTATGTTCATTTCTTTACCAATTATTAATAAGATTTCTGAAATTACTTTGCTCCAGACACCATACATAAATATATTAACCATTTTCAGGAGAACATAAAGCATTTCATCAAGTGCACATCTTCAAGAAAGTTACTTGACCAGAAAGAAAAAAACCCTAATTCTGAAAGAATATATTTTTTTACACTATATCTGGAAAAAAAAAACAAACCAAAACTGCAATCAAAAGCAGCCTTATTTCTTACCATTGACTGACTTTGATGCTGAATAGGTTTCTGATTTCATTGTGTTATTAAAGCAGAATATTCACTGGTGTAGACAGAATTTCTGTCTGTGAATAATCATGTGTAAGTTTTAATTCCTCACACAAGTTTTATCTTGTATGTTAACCACAAAATAAACTTTAGAACATGATAGTTATAGGTATCCAAATTAATGAATGAAAAACTTGACTTTATTTATCATTCACCTGAAAAGAAGAAAGTCAATGCAGGTCTAGCATTTGCACACAAAAGAAAAGAAGAGAAGGGATACGTTGGTGGTAATCACAGCTGGTAAACAACTCTGAGTTGGAAAGAAGAATAGACATTTGAAAAATTCAAAAATTGTGAGCACAAATTACATAGAGACGCAGGAGTATTATCGGAATACATTACTGGTCAGGAAGAGAATATGGCAGATCCTGGGTTTTATTATACGTAAGTTTGTGGGTTTTTTTAAATCATTTTAATGATAGCTGCACGTGCATTGTAAGGCAGCTGCTTTCTTACAAAGACGTTCTGAAATAGTCATATTTGTAGTACTGGTCATAAAGGTTGGTCAGTGTACTTATAAAAAGGAAACCCAGTCAGTAGCCCAAGATATTTGCTTCCTATGTGTTTACAACAATATCTTCGCTTTACTGTGAGAAAAATGTGCATGCATAAAATTTGGATACCCAGCATAACAAGAAGGTACAACTCAGAAGATGACACACCACCAACCATTATTGTGTTATGTCCTAAATTCATTATCTTTAAAATAATATCCTTACGAACGTGAGTAGAGTCATTTAAAAGCAGTTAGCCAAACATTTCATTTTCAACATGCCTTTCAACAGCAAAAGTTTCACACTCTGACTATTATAATTCTCAGTCTACTTTATTATCCCAAGATAGAGAGACCATATAATTAAATTAACTGTGACTTTGCAACTAATTTTCAGATTTTAAAAAACCATATGGTACCTTTCATGGGACATTTAATCTGTTCATTTATTAAAAACTTTGACCCCACAAGTATTTTCCTCAGTTCAATTAAAAATCTATTACAATATTAGTCCATGCATCAGTGTCATGTAATCATTACTACTCAACACAAGCCACACATAATGGGTGAGAGCGGAGCAGACCTTAGCTTTAATTTCAATAACACAGTATGAAGCCTTTGTAGTGAACATGCTGTCCTCTTTCTTTTATTTTTGCAAGCGGATTTCAAATGCTCATCATTGTTTTCATCTTTCTGAGCATATACCTGTTCCGTATCCCCATTGGTGAGCACCAAAGCTTCACAAGCCTATAGGAAAACATAGGTCAAATGTTTGGAACTGGACATTATGTTGGACTACAACGGCAACATGGGTGAAAGCTCCCATGTGTTTACATCACCAGTTTGATTTGGTGCCTGTTTTGCTCTAATCTGTCACTTTCAAACAGTCCAGAGGCTGACTATGCCAAGTTTGATACTCTCTCCCTCTGTGCCTATCTTCCATGTCATCACCCCAGGCCCCTGAGCAAAAGCAAGATATATTTGGTCTCATGTTACAATAAGATAAATGGGGGTTTGTGAAGCAGCCCTCTTCTTATTCAAGATATATGGCAGCATCAACCACAAAATCACTGAAAAACACTGTCCTAGGCAACTAACAGATCCCCATGAAGTCAGCTACAGCACAAAGAATTTGTCTTGAGTCAGTTTTCAAGTAGGTCTTATATACAAACATTATGGTAGCATGATATTGCTTAGACACTTCATTTCAAAATTATTAAACCAGTCTGTCCAGAGACTAGGGATGTCAACCTGATACATGGTGTAATTTTTGCCAATTAGGCGTATATTATGCCTCACGGTGCCAGATCTCTGCAGATGTGGGACAAAGAAGGATGTGTACATGAAGAGGGGACAGAAAGAAGCTGCAGCTGAAGCCTCTAGACCAGGACAAATGCATAGCTCTGATGAAGGCTGCACTTCTCAGTGTACTCGCAGTGGACAGGAAAGAGGTCAAGGCTTGTGGAACATGCACTGTGGGAGAGTAGGAAGCCTTGACCACCCCTGGCTCAGTTGCCAGACAATGCGATGAGTGCTGAGCTTGACAGTGCACGTTCATAGGTCACAGTATAGAGGTCTTCATCTCAGTGAGCACAGACAAAGGTCAAGTTACTTAGCAAGGATTTCTCCTACTTGTTTCTTGAGAGGTCTAATGTTTGACCACGTTAATCAGAGCTCACTGTTCGTTGGCAGTCCAAATGCACCACGAAAGCGGCCCTTGGCAAAAGCTGTCGGATGTTTAAAGACAGGTAAAACTAATTCTGTGCAGAATACAGAAATACCCACATTATTTTTGTCTGAAATCTTACGTATAGCCTGGGTTGTGTTAGGTTTCTATTAATGAAGAAATTGTCATAGCCTTTTCTTTCTTTCCTCCTTCACCATCCTACTTTGAGTTATTTCCTCTCTCTTGTTGCTGCATGTCATTTATGGATCGTCACTGCTCATTTATGATTAGTTTTGTAATAACCTTTCTTCCTCCTCTTTCTCCTCAGTTGTCATTACTGCTTTTTTATATCTCCTTATTCATGAAGAGAGAAAATCTGTAAGATCATTAATACACTGCTCCCCTTCAAAAGAAATTCCACTGCCTTGCTGCACATGTAAATTTCATGTTGAATATTCCTTTTTTTTTTTTTTTGCCTTTATTTTGTTTTCGCTTCAGGGGTCAAAAAGCTTGTAGCTTCTCTGTTTTTATGTGCAACATCCCAAAACTCATCCAGAGAACCATGGGTAAGGTTTTTTTTCTTACGACAGGCTCTGAAACCTGCAGCTTTAATGTCTCAGACTTAATAATATTCAAGCAAAAGACGACTTTTAAATTTCTACGATTTATTGTAAAACTACTACCCAGATTTACATTTAGACAGGAAATGTTACTGAGGGTAAACCATACCATACCTGATATCTTTAATAATAATCTAGATAACAATTGATGTCTCTAAAGGATTAAAGCACATGGAAAGGGATTTGAAAGCTTTGTGCACTTAGGACAAAACACTGTTTAAAATGTTTCAAAAAATAATAAACAGTGATCAGCCATGGCAATTTCCAGAACTACTACTGCACTGATTTTATGATTATTTCTAAGGAAATAATATGTAATTAAAAACAATTAAAAATTCTAAGAGTACAGTTGCCCTACTGCTAGTTTGCATGAGACAGCTCTTTATTGCAGTTTTCTCTTCAGTTTTCTTCAATAAATTTCAGTGGATTAGTCTGAAATAAGATGTTTCTACTGATTTGAAAGGCAAAAGGAAACATGCTTCAAAGGCAAGGTTAGGGACGCTGCAATATTTGTTGGTTCTTCATAACATCTACAGAGAGTTTCCATTTTTTAAATCACTATAATGCAATAAAGAAGAGCAGGTAAAGGGAAGTTTCTAGTTTCACCAGATTTATCTTTGAGAACTCCACGAAGGACAGTAGAAATACAGTGATTTCAAAATTGAATTGAACATTAACAGAAAACTAATCAGAAATAACTGCCGACAATTCAACCTCAAGCGTACTGTAAAGGGGACACCTCCTTGTCCTACCCGTGACGCAGCGGAGCTGTGCCATTTTGTAGCCCATGTGAAGAGGCACTATAAAACAATACAGTGCAAACTTTAATCAAAGCAGGTTCTATTTTTCTGTTATTTTCAACCAAATACACTTCTATTATTTTCAACCAATACATTTGAAAGTGCCTAGGAAAGGTAAAGCCTATCCAAGAAAAAAAAAAAAAACAAAAACAAAACAAACAACAAGCAGGTACATGGAGTACCTGTTATAATCCAGAACTCTGTATAAAGCAAATGGATGGCAACAGTTTCCTAGAGATGCTCTTCATAAGGTTTTTTGGATTCCCGCTGTATATAAACATTTATACAGCGACTCTTATAGTAATTTGGCATCAGACTGAAAGATAAATTTTAATAAATTAGATTGCTAAAAACCTCATTAGGTGAAATAACATCCAACACATGGAAAATTTTCACTCAAGTTTTCTTCAGTTAGCACACTGCAAAACGCAAAAAGCCATAATTTACCAAAATAATTTAATTGACTACTTTTTTTTTTAATAGATAATAATAATATATGAAGTAAAACTGCATCTTTTTACATTACATAGAATTTATATATAGTAAAGCAGTGCTACTTAGTGTTTTTAACTTAAAATACTCAGGGGGAAAAAAAACCAAAAAACCACACACTTAAAGTTATTCCAGTGTCAGCATATATTAACTCTCACTTCCCTACAAAAGCCATAAAACTTTAGTTTCTACCAGCAGCCAGACTCCTGGTGGTTTTTTCACGGGGGGAAAAAAAAAAAAAAAAGAAAAAAAATCTGGTTTTAATTGTTCACTAAACTCTTTCATGCTTCTTGCTTTAACTGATGCTAATAACAATGTCCAGAGTCCTGAAAGATACTACAAATTCCACAAATTATATATATATAATATGCCTCAAAGCATTGGTAATAAATAATATACTCTAAACAGTATTATTGAGATAAACATGTTATTATTTAGGGAAATAGTTGATAAACACTTTAATAGAAGCTTCTTCATGAAATTTGCCTGAATTGAATATACAGAAAATACAACATAAAGTGTAAAATTTTGATTTCCTATGTTCCAACCTAGTTGATGAATACTTGTTTGGCCCCAGTAATAAGTCTTAAAGAAAAGAGTGGGGTGACCTTACACCTACCCTACAAAAGGTCAGTCAATGAAGACATCATGTCTTTGAAAGGGTAAATCAAGTGCAGACGCAGAGGAAGTTCTCTGGTATGAAAATCCCTACCATCAAATAGGTCACTGATAAATATTGAAAAGAAAAAAAAAGTCAATTGAAAAAAAATTTAAGGCCACACGGTAGATGACTCTGAAGTATTAGAAACAAAGAAAGTATTAAAATAGACAGAGCAGAACTGGAAGGCAGGGAGAACAAAACCACATTTAGTTCTGGCAAGTATCTGCAGCCAGCAAGGAGACACTGCCAGCTGGCTATCAGCTGCAGATGGAAATATGTTCTAACAACTGTTCTGGGTGGTTTCATAGTAAAACAGCTTCTTCTCTCTTCTAAAAGGGTGCCTATCTTGGGAAAAAACACATGTACACAGCCACAAAAATCTATCCATTACATTTTATGAAGACCGGATAAAAGGAAGAAAGCATCACGAATTTAGGAACTTGCAGGCAGTCAGTGAAAACTGCATTCTTGCAGCAAACTTACCAGCTCTCACTTAGAGGGTTTCCGGGGAGTTTCCAAAGTTCCCCACAAAATTTCACTGGAATAACGTTCAACATAACAAGCCATTTTCTAAACCTCAATGAAGAATGATTCCACATGTGATAATGAACAAGGACAACCATACTGTTTTCAGTGTGGTTTCCAGCTAGGATTGTGTTCAAGAAAAAAAAAGATTACTTACCATTTTCAAACATGCTACACTCCTGGAAAAAACATGGGAATAAAAAACTTGTGACTACTGAAGAATACTCAATAAAAATAAAGATATGCAGCAATAATTATTTCTTTATTTATAATTCTGCAAGTAGATAACAATAATTGTTCATGAACTTTACTTTAAAACTGCATGGGGTGCACTGCATATAATTTATTTCTTTAGGTGTTTTATACATGTCTAAACAGTGGTACTCAGGAGCAGATTTTCAAAAGCGTAGAAATACCTATAAACATCCCATTTTCTGGAGTCCATTCGAAGTGTGTTATTTAAATCTTTTAATGATTTTGAATATTTGTCCTTCACTGTAGGATTCAAATATCATCAAAAAGTGTTTGACTTATTGATAAAGCATCTTTGGACAATTGCTATAAAAAGCTATTCACCAGTGCATATTCATTTTTATAACTGATAGATGGCTAAAAATAAGTAATAATCAAAACTGAAGATTTTCAAGGCAATCCTATAACCATTTGCACTCCTCAAATATTGTCAGACCTATTCATGAGCAAAGGACTTAAACACCCTCCCACGTAGACGCAAGATTTCCAGGAACCTCCCTGTTATTGTTCTCTACTTTCTTCAAGACACACTGGAAATTGCCAGGCTGAAGACCACCAAGCTCCACTTGTTTGTAGGGTTTGAAGTCATCATGCTGCTAATGCATAAAAGCTAAAATTGTCTTTAATTTTTTGAAAGTGTCTGGGCTTATCTTTCAAGAGGGCTCAACTTCTGTTTTGGCTTCAGGAAAAACAGCTACTTGTAAGCAGACCTGGCGCACTGAATGCTGAACACTGAGCACTTATGAAGTTCCAGCCAATTTGCAAACGTTGAGCACTTGCAAACCTGTGTGTGCAGATTAAAAAGAAAATCTGATTTCCTGGTATAGATGAAAGAGTCCACAGCTTCAGTTAAGGAAAGCAGGTTTTGTGTGATCATGAACTGATAGCACATTCCCTGGGTCACCTCTCTCAAACTGTAGCCTCTGAAGAAGTTCTATTTCTGTCTCCCCCTCAAATCTCTCTGCTTGTCATGTAGTTTCAGAAGCACCTTTGATATAAGCCATGGGACAACCTTAAGCAATTGTTGTTTCTTTTCCATAGCACTTGCTCAAGACTGCCCCTGCTTACTAAATTCAAAGGGGAATGCATAAAAAAGGGGGGAATGCTGCCTACTTCCTTGTCCAGTTATGGGGTTCCTAGAAGAGCAGAGCAAGAGTTCAATGAACTTTCCTTCTGCATACAGAAGTGCTTACTGCTTCTATAAAAGTGAGATCCTTCAACCAAAGAAATAAAGAAAAAATAATAAAATAAAAAATAATAATAAAAAAAAGGGTTGCAAGTGAATGACCCACTAAAAACTTTCTGATCGTTTGATCCAGCCCTTGATAACCCAAAGGGCTGAAGCAACGTATTCTACTTTGCAACCGTCCCTGGAAAGTACAAAGAGGTGGGGGAAAAAAATGGTATGTTGTATTTTTCCTTCATTATTTCAAAATAAGCCTTTTCCAGGGGTTACGTGGTTTCTTCTATTGCAAGAAACTGCAAATGTATGGTTTTGGTTTTTTTCCCCACTTTGTAACACCCAGTTTTCGGAGAAGGTGGGGAGCAGAATACGATGAAGACAGATAATAAAGTTTGATCTACTGTGAAACAATATAGAAAGCTTTTGGTATTTGCAAGATAGCACGCTCCTCTCACAGTGAGCGAATGAAGCAGTTGGGAGGTTAAGCTTCCACCACAGCGCAGATTTCAAAGCTTTTGAAAGCAATAGACCATTAGAGACAAAGCTAGAAGAAATAGCTTTCTTCTGAATTTATACTTTTAATAAGGGTGTACGTGCTAGCAAAGTCTACAAAGCACGATCTATTGCTAGAAATATCTCTACAGGACTAATGCTTTCTGTGTGACCTGTAGTTCTGACACACCTCTGCACTGGAATAGTCTCTCTTTTAATTTTATTTCTCCCCACCCCACAACTGCTGACTCAGGAAGACATCACTACTTCAGTTACATGGTGGAGATGTTTTTAAGCCTCATGCCCTTCCCTTCACAGTGGTAAAAATAAGAAAAAAACCCCCACCACCACTATTAAAACTGGAAGCTAAGGTTATAATTTTTTACCTTAAGTCCAGGATGTTGGCCCCGGATATATTTACATTTTAAGCCTTAGTCTGGACATGGCCTTCCCTCCCCCCTCCCACGATATATGTATTAGTTTGTTACACACTTTGCCGGTGAACGGGAAAAAAAATACCAGTTCTGCTAATGTGATATTATCCAAGCCCTGCAACATATTTATTTTTTTTTATGTAGCATTCGTCCAACCTATCTCCACTTCCCAGCCAGTCCAGGATGCTATCAGCAACCTTCATAAGTCTGCTGTCTTAAAACAAAAATGTCTTTTTCCTCCAGTTTGTCTGTGTTTTATACTTCTTTCTTGGACCATTTCCCAGGCCCATGTATTCTCTCTACATCACTTCGGTTAATTACTTATATTTGATGGCCACCTCTGCGAGCCCTATTACTTATTGCCACTTGTGAACTGCTGTAATGTAAGGTGTTTGTCACTTACACCAAGGTCATAGCTAGCCCTGTTATCATTTGGTTGCATTCCCTATCTAGTAATATTGATGATGGTATAGTATGAAGCATTTTCAGCTCACGCTGACCCCATATGAACAAGCACCGTGCATTCACCTTACGTTACTTCTGCTGAGTAAGCCTTTAGTTCTCAGCAGCGCAGTGCTGCGAATGTTAACTGTAAGTCATTGTGGTGAGCTGGGAAGCAACATAAAAATTCCGTTGCTGCAGCTTTTGTGGCTTGAAAGGTGACATTGGTCATTCCCCCCCACCCGTGATTTTGCTGCTTACTGCTAATCTTTTCTTTCCACTGGGCCGTGCATGTGGGAGTAAAAATAATGTGTCTCATTCTTTAATGGCATATATGACACAAAACTCTTTCTTAAAAAAAAAAAAAGATATTGCTCAGTTTCATATTCTGGTGATTTATCTCCTTACATTTTCAGGGTCCTGATTACTGGTATTCTACTTTGGTTTATTAATAATAACAGCCATATTAACAGTTCATACGTCACAGTTGTGGAGATTTGACTCCAGGTGAACTTACTCCCACCTGCTCTCACCCTATTCTGCTGCTGGGCTTTATCAAGTGCTCATTAACCCTTTAAATGTCTTTTTTTCTACATCCATTTGAATTGCACACTGTCCTCAGTTCCCAAAGTTGGCATGCTCCAGCGGTCTGCAAACCTTCTTGCTTTTATCATATGTAGACTCTTTCTCAAGAAGGATGATGAGTGTATAAAAGTTATATATTTTTATTGTTCCTTGATACCAGCAAGACAGTAGGCAGATCTGGATAAGATCATTATGAATTTTTCAGCATGACTGAACGGGGTGGGGGGGTGGTCAACCTTCATTCAAGCTGCAAACGTCATTAAGCTCAATGGCATTCTGGCCAAGAAGATACCTTGTCTAGCTCTCAAGTACAACACCTCTGTTAGTACCGGTGACTGACACAGCTGCTGGTGGCAGTGGGCCAGTCACTAGGCTTCCTTACGCTTCAGTTTTCCCGTCTGTAAAGCGGGAAAGATAATGACCCTGAATTCCTGCTTTGCATATTTTCAGTCATTGTTTAGGGAAAAAAAAAAAAAAAAAAAAAAACACCAAATCAAATCACCCCCCCAAACAGCTTCCATATGAAGTTCTGGCATATGACCTGCGTCCTTAGACATCTTCCCTTTTCATTATACTGTGAGATCTCTTAACCAGAAATCCGTTTGAATTTATTTAGGGAAATGGTAGTTAAACCAGTGTAGCTAGTCAAATAAAAATATATGTAAACACACAGCCCCAGAAAAAAAGTTTCAGGATATACAAGTAGAAAAAAAATGTTCCTCTGTCTTTAAGCAAGGCTACAAGAAAAATGTCAAAAACAAAGACAGATATGAAGTCAGGATTTTCTGAATTACAATCTTATGCACCAGCCAGTAGGATATAAATTTTATCTAAAAATTCATGGCTTCTGTTATCCATATTCCATCAGAGATTGTGGCACAGAGAGCACAAAGTAAACTCAAATCCAGGGCACGCAGTTTATTTAAGAAGCAATGTTGAAAAGTTCACTGGTCTAAATAACCTAAAATGACATTTCTTGTGTCTGTGGTGATTCAGAAAACCCCAACATGCCTGAATAATGTTAGCCAGGCTTTAGAAAGTGCTACTAGAAATACATTATCAAAAGCCAGTTTGAAATGTAGCTGGTACAATGTTTTCTCAAGAAGTCAATCATTGTTTAATTTAATTCTCCACTTAGTTCGATTAGAATCTCAAAAGCAAAGTTATCTATATTAAAAATAACATTTGCTCATTATTTTGATCACTACAGACAGATATTATTGGATAATTTCATCTGTAGTGGTAAAAGGTATCCATTTAATTAAGAAAGAAGGGAGGAAAAAATACTAGAAAAGAGACGTACTAGTAAGCAAAGCAGGTCCAGGAAAGAACACACACGCCTGGTGTTTAGGTGAAAGTGGTAGCAGGTAGAGAGGATTTGGGCTCCACCTCAGGAGGACACTGCCTCACGTAGCATGTACCCCTTTATCTACCCAGCTAAAAAGATTAGTCACTGCAACTGAAATACGAGTTAACTTTATAACTAGTCGCAAAGTACCTGTTTACAAGTACAGAGATCTGACCTTTGCTGCAGATACAGAATATAGGCACCTCTGTGCCATCAGAAAAACAGTCTTTGAAACCTTGGCCCTTTTATTAGGCCAGTTCTCACACTTTTAAATGACTCAGGAAATTTATATAGTTCTCTACTATGTTATTTCCTGCATATATAATCAAGTAGACAAAAGGCTAAGTTTAGAATAACGCAGGCTGATTTAGAGCAGACCTGTGAATCCAGACAAAGCTCAGTCTATGGCAGGATGGTGAGCAGTGTGCTGAAGAAACAGTACTGTACAAAAAAACAGAATGCCATGTTGACAACTTTACAATAGAGAAGAAATTATAATTTACACCTAACAAGGGAGAATACTAGCCATAAAATAGCTAATTATAATTCTAAAAACTAATTAATTTCCTTTTTCCATGACTACTTCTAATTAAAACTGTTTTTTTAAAAAAGTAACAATAACGTACTAAAATATTTTCAGACATTAGGCAGAGAACAGAAGTAGAATGGTAGAACTCAATCCAAAAATGAGGCCCAAGGATATGGAACTGTATCTTTCTACAGAGTACAGGGGGAAAAAAAAAAGGTATCAATCATGTATTTGCCTAGTTCTAGACAACATTTCAGTAAAGTCTGATAACATGCTTGATTCTAAGCCCTTAAAATAATTTAGTCTTATTCACAAAAGCATTTAAATGTAGCATCTCAAACACCTAAAATGATCACAAGTACATGTTGGTGCCTCTCCAATAAATATTACTTTCTCATCATCTGTGTTTTAAAAAAGGCACATTCTAGCCAAAAAAGTTCTTTCAATCTGTTTTACTAAACAGTCTATCAATATTGAGATATTGAGAGTGACAAGTGGAACCACATCAGCAAACATTTATAGAAGTTGTTGTACATGATCATTTGAAGGTCCATTTGTCAACGTGAGGACTTTTGTATTGGTTTAGTTATCTTAGCGTACTCTTAATTTCCTCTAACTGTATTTATTTCTCAAATAAAAGTGAAAGCATTCCCCCAAAGCTCCTAACAGTGAATTTGAATGAATTTTAACACATTCTTGAGGTTAGGCTGAGCTTGGCTTTTTTGTAATTTGTTTCCGTGTCTTGTTAATTGGGCATACGTTCTATCTGTATCTTCAGCATAGCCAAGCTTGTTTCTTTACATAGAATTATTATTTAATGATTTTTTTTTTTCCTTTTTGATGGTGTACTTAATGAGACATGAGGTTATGGATTTACTCCTTGTTATTTTCCTCTTACAAGATGATATAAGCAGAATATAACTGACCAGATCCTTAATCAATATGTTAGCTCCATTGAATCAAAACCAGTTTACATCAACTGCATCAAGAGTCTAACATGAAACAAGTGCACCTAAAGCAAGATGACATATTTAATTACCCATAGTACAATTGTATGTGTATTATTACGTACAGTTAAGACTATTGCTCACTTGCATAAAAGGAAAAAATTCTAAATGCTGTTTTGCGGCTTTAGATTTCATCCTACTCCTGATTAAGTAGAAACTCCCACCAGCTAATATGTTGTATAGACTGCTTCCCAAAGACATGCATGACTCACTGTCTGGAACTTGTCCTTTTAAAGAAAATCATGAACACTTTTAGAGAAAACCATCTCCAACGGTTTCCTTCCTCAAATTAAAGATAGCCAATTTGGCAAATGCTGAGAATTGGCTGTCAAAAGGTTTGACAGAGCTACGAACCAAGTGCCAAAACAAAAATGGATTGGACGATTACCACGACCCCACTAAAAAGAGTGGGACCAGACCAGTCACATAGCCTAGATATACATAAACTAAACTAAACATTACATAAACTAAAATTCATTTTACACAGGTAATTAGAGGTAAAGATATAGACAATATAAACAACATAAACCCCAATTATTTTTAAAATACTTTCTAGCTCTTAATCTATCATTCCAGAGTAAAAGGAACACGTCTTACACTTTTAAACTTAATCATCAAGAAGAAGAACCTCCATCCAAGGAGGTTCTGTTGCAGGTTCTCCTACTTTAAATGGGAAGGGAAGGTTGAAGGCAAATAAAACACCACACAAGCAGAAGAGGTTATTGTAAGCAGCCTAAACTTCCTGAAAAACATGAGTACTCTCTCCCCTGGTGGATGCTGGCTCTTCACATTAATGGCTTTCTGACCACCTGAAGGCAAACTGTTGTCAGACAAACTCTTCTATTCCCTCCTGTTTAGTGACTGTAGTAAATCTGTTTCCTTTAATTTGGTTTCGTTGATGCTGTTGGTTTTTCCCCCACTGCCAATAACAGAAAGGAGCATGCTATTTCTGTCGCAAAATACTATCATCAGTAGTATCTGTAACTATCTCCAGAAAAGTAAGCGTTGATGTCTGTCTTGGTTTTCTTCAAATTGTTGCTGTTCCTCCAGATGGTCTGAGGTGCTTTCTTTGTGTGTTTGCACTTACTATGTAAAACTTGTTAATTTAGCATAGGAAAAAAACAATTAAAACACAAAGCTATGGACTTTGTGGTCCTTGTTTTCTTACTCTGTCTCCTGGACTTCCGCTTGATTATAGGGATCATGCCTGTCTTGGTTTCAGCTGAGATAGTTTTCTTTCTAGCAGTTGCTGTGTTTTCAGATTTGGTATGAAAGGAATGTCAATGCATATTGTTTTAGTTGTTACTAGGTGATGTTTATACTAGCCAAGGACTTTTTTCAGCTTCCCATAGAACCTGAGAAGGAGCATAGACAGAACAATAGAACGGCCAATGGAATATTTCATACCATAGACGTCACTCATTATATACATGGGGGTTGGCCGGAGGACAGGAATTCACAATCACTGCTTAGGAGGATCTGGGCAACCAATTCACTGGGTGCTGAGAGCAACTGGTGTTGTATACTTTATCTTCTATACTCTTTTACCATTATTATTATTGTTGTTATTTTCCTTTTTCTGTTATTGTTCTATTAAATCCACTTTACCTCAACCCACAAGGGGTTTTTTTTTCCCCTTTTCTTTCCCCTCCTTTTCTCCCTCTTCTTGCAGGGGAGAACTGCGGAAGCACCTGTGTAGTCCTAGCTGCTGGCTGGTTAAACCATGACATAGCCCCACTTTCAATGTAAAGACTTTACTGTAGAGGAAACAGCCCATAACCCTTTATTTCCATGATTAGGATATTCATCCTATTGAGAGAGGAAGACTGTAATTGCAAACCTACTCCAAGGACTGGTTTATATACTTTAGCTAATATCTAATCACACAGGAAGTGTACCACCAGCAGCTCCATCTCCATTTTAGCTGCTGCCTGAAAGGTGTGTTTTGGGCTGAGATGAGAATTTTGCATGGAGGAAAGGTGTGTGCTGGCCTATATCAGAAAATTTCCCTGGGTCCAAGCATACTGGCCCTGGCCCAAAGCCCACTGTCTCTGCGTCCAAGCCCTGGGCAGCCCCAGAAGCTTTGGAGCTGCTGTAGGAACGGGGTCAGGCTGCTCCCCTTGGAGCCACTTCCACCTTCACCATCCTTGTCACTAGGTCCACAGGAGCAGCAGGCCAGCACAGTCCATACTCATGCTTTCCCCTTCCATTTTCCCTTCTCAAAGAGCTGTTCTTTCTCCTGGCCCTTATTTGCAAAACAAAGAAAAAATAAAATTCATTATAACGTACACTGCTAAGAGTGTTGCTCTGGTGCTACTCAGGTAGCTGAGCTCAACACCCATAAAAGACGCAGAACTATTCACTTCTGACAAAGCAGTGTTGGTTTATGGAAGCACGTAAAGAAAAATACTAGATTCTTAGGCATGTTCACCTAATAAGCTTCATGTTCTTCAAGACTTTGGGAGATAGAGACCGGGAATTCTAAAAAAAAAAAAAAAAAAAAAAAAATACAATGCTGTAATTAAGCCCTAAATTTTGCCCCTGTGCAGTTCCGGGCAACTGTGCCCTTCTTTAGAATTTTTTTATGAAATACAGATTTCCTAAATGTGGATAGGCATTTTGGGTTTTACTGCCTTTATCTGACTAAACTTACTAAATTATGATGTTAAGATTTTAGCTGCCTACGCAGAGTTGCAAGTTAATTATGAAAATTTTGTATTCTATAACATGCTAATAAAATAGCTTTGCTTTAAAAACAGTGAATTTAAGAAGCCATCTTAATTGTACCAAATTTTTGCTATCTTATTTTGAATGGGGTGGCCCTAAAGATGTGCCAAAAATGTGGCAGACTGATGATAGCCAGGCTGTACCTGGAACCTATTTCAATCACGCTTTAGTATCATATTTAGGACAACGATCCATGTTAGATTCCCACCCAAGCTAATACAAGATTAATGGAAAAATATCCTTTAGCAGGAAAAGAAAATAGACTTACAGGTACACAAGCTCTTCATATTTGAAACAGAGGAAATTCCAAAGCTGCCTACAAGTTGCAAACAATTAAGTTTAACTGCATATATTTGTCAGACCATCTGAAAGAAAGATGTTTTCTGACTACAGAGCAGAGAGCTCTGTAGAAGAAAAAAAGGTTGTTATCTTTCAGAGAGAAAATCCATACTGTCCATAATCATCAAATAGTAATTAAAGTAGCAGACAAAAGAAAAGAGATAGTAATCCTGAAACTGAAAGACTACATCAATGAGGCTGACACGCAGCTCTGAGATTATCCACTACAACAAACTTGAAAAGAGCATTGTATCTCTCTCCCTGCTATGGTAGTAGTGGTCTATACTTAAATTGTCATTCTGAAGACAGAAAAATCAGTTTAGGCTGAGGAGCCCTGAGTCTTCTGTAGGTGACTCTTGTCCTCTCCAAATGACAAACTTTAGCAAAAAACAATGAACAGTTTTCCCAGATGTATTTCTACCTCCAAAAATCCAGCAAACTTTCCAACCAGAAGAAAGAGTTCAATGCATGTCTTAGGAACCAAGAATTATTACTTATTGATAATATTTACCACAAAAGTAGCAGTAGTAGTTGTACCAACTAGTCATTATAAATTTATTTTTCTATAGACAAAAATATAAATAATATGGGACTTCCCTTTAAATACCACCAGATTTTCTGAGGAGAACTGCTGTGATACCACTCGGCTACCTAAGGAGGATTTTTACCTGACCAGAATAGTATTCTGGGAAAACACCTCCTGTGGACAAATTTTTTACAAAAATAAAACTTTTGAAAAGTTACAACTCATGGTAGAAGCAGTTTCAATCTCTAAACATAGTTCTCAGAAACTCCTACTTTTCAAACAGCCCCTGCTTATCACGAAACTCCCCAGTATACGGCATGCATCAAACGTGACCTGCCCACATCTTGGGGAAGAGCACAAATCTGAATGACCCAAGAAGATGCCTCCCGCAGCACATCCTTTCAAAATGCAGGGTACCTCATCCAAAGCACTAAATAGTGCTCCCCAAATTGCTTGGGTGAAACAACAGCCTCACAGTGACCTTGCAGAGACAGTCAGCAAAGGGCACAGGCAGCCAGGGAGGGCATTTGTGACATGAGTCAGCTCTGACTTCCATCTCCTCCCCTCCCAGGGAGGCTCCCAAAAAGCCTGTAAAAGATGAACTAATTCCCATACTAACTGGAAATTGCAATTCATAACGCTAGAAGATACTCACAGTTTCTTACTCAATAGAGGCACTGCTTTTATGGAACATTGCAATTTCCTTCCATTAACCAATAATGTCCCGCAGATGGTAGATTCACTCTTTCCCTTTCTTATAAGTCAGGAAGAAAAGTAAAGGTGTGGTTAACTCCTCCATACAGACACAGACGCCAATTATCTATTATCCCATGGTCTAAGTAACACAGCTAATTAAGTTAGAATAACTGTTTTCAACTAGTATTTAAAGATCGCTGTTTCTCTTTCAGACAAGAAAAGCACACAACCCTGCAAGCTGCAGGTTTTCTTCCAGACTACATTGGCGGGTCTAAGATGCTACTTCCAGACAAAATATTGTAGACCGTAACAGCTACGGTAGTACCATTTTAACAAACCGCTACATAAATTTAAGAGACCTAATTGACCTGAAGATGTTAAACTTCAAAACACACAGCAGTGAGAGACACATCTGTGAAAGCAATTTTAGACCAAAAGGGGAATGAGAGTAAATATAAACTCTGAGACTCGTAGTTACTATGCCAGTCTAACAGAC